>NC_059157.1:112851314-114267325 GCF_019923935.1 Bubalus bubalis | reverse complement strand
GTGCCTCAGCTGATGTGGTTACGCAGGCAGTGTCCATCTCAGTCTCTCTGCCTCTCAGTCTCTGTCTCCAGTCTTCCTCCCTCCCAATCTCTTTCCCTCACTCTCTCTCTAGAGAAGACGCACAGAACCTGAGCTATGCACTAGAAATCAGAGGAGTCTGTTTCTCTGTCAGATAGCACTTAATTATAAATTTGAAAAGATGCAAGCAACTGGGGTTCAAAAGAACCTTTTGATATGTTTAGGTTAAAAAGTGACCATTTCAGAAAAGTATTCCTGAAGAGCAAACTAGAGTTTGGATAATTGCCTGGTCTTCCCAATAAGAAGTACCCAGGAAACTCTTTCATTTAGACATGCAAATGTTTTGCTTGTCTAGAAGGTTCTGACAGTGGTGAAGAAAAATAATGATTTTCCGTATCTTGAGATTTTCATAAACAAAAGAGAGAATTATGACTTGAATGGCATTAGCCATAAGTCTGCAAATTTTAATTCTATTTTTAGCCCATCCATACATTCATCCACCCAACAAACACTAACTTAATGTTTACTGTGTGCCAGGTATTGGGGTTATGCAGTGAAAGATATGACGTCTTATGGAGTTCACAATTTCTGCATTTTCAAAGTTGGCTTAATTGCCATTTTTAATACTACTCGTTAGAGATTTTAGAGGGTTATACTTTCTACATTAGTCAAATTTTGTATGACATGAGAAGAAAGCACATATTATGAGTAGAGTAAATAAAGCCTTAAGTCCTCTAGATCCTACTGGGAATTAATAAACAGCTTCATTTTTTTGCATATTCCCCTAAATTGTGGACTATTTAAAACATCTTTGGTGGATAGCTTTCTAAATGCATTACAAGTTCCTTGCTTTTTCATGCAGGATATGCCAATGATTCATTATTAGCTATTACTAATATAATAATATATTATTACGCTGTATCATAATACAGTGGTTCTGTTGGGCTCTATATTGGGTTATATTGGGACATAGGATCATCGGTACCAATGGAGAATAGCTCTTGACCACCTTGATCTTTTGGGTTCTTTTGACTCTTTTTTGGAAGTTTCTCTTTCTTTCCTGTCACATACTGATATCAAGCTACTTGCTCAAATTCTTGATTCTTATTTGATGCTTCTAAATTGCTATGGGCTTGGAAACAATCTAACCAAGAAATAGAGAGGTTTTATGGGAGACAAGAAGGAGTTCCTCTGGAAAGGTAAGAACTTTATGCTATTTCTTTTGGTTGGTCAGAGGCTGGTTTTTATTTTCTTCTTGTTTCTTATAATGTTATAAATAGGTAACATTTTTGGGGTAGCTGTGTTCTTAATCATTGTATTTATTCCTCTACAAAATGCAATATTCCTATGGCTTAATTTGACTTTTTATTTTATGGAGTTCTTAGAACTCTATTTTGTAACTGTTAGGTAGATCTTCAGCTACTTTTTAAATAGACTATCAAACAGCTTGCCTTGATTTACTGGATTGATACCTTTAAACCACAATAAGGCAAGGTTCTGCTAGATAGTCTGTTGTTATTTAGTTGTTAAATTGTGCCCAACTCTTTATGACCCCATGGACCATAGCTCACAAGGCTTATCTGTCCATGGGATTTCCCAGGCAAGAATGGGGAACATGGAGTGTTCCAAACATGGAGTGGGTTGCCATGTCCTTCTCCAGGGGATCTTTCCAACCCAGGGATTGAACCCATGTCTCCTGTATGGCAAGTGGATCCTTTCAACGCTGAGCCATCAGGGAAGCCCAGATATTTTGTTACAATTGATCAATTTTGAAACGCAGAGTCTTTCCCCTTATATACTGATTTGGCAAAAACAAGGCTCACAGGAAGTGCATATAGTGATCTCTGTATTCCTATACCTTGCCAATTTGGTAAGAATGTGAGCAAAGTGAGACTTCTGACTAAATCCCAGAGATCATAAATCAGATAAGAAAAGTAACATGACTTACTGCTTTCTAGGCTGATATCTTCCCAAATATCTAGGGAGATGGGATAATACTCAACTGAGCTCAGATGATGGAATGTGAGGTCAGTGGTCAAGAATGGCTTTATTAGGATCTTATTAAATAGACATGAAGAGAAAATATTGCTGTTGCTGGAGATTTCCAGACAAAAAATATAGAGTATAAAAATTTGGATTAAAAAAAGACTAGAAACTTTTATCAAGTACTCCAGAGAGTCAGAAGGTATTTTCACCCTGGAGCTTACTGCTTTCATAATCGGACAGGGGAGCTACATATTTTATGTTTCCTTTAAACTAATGCCATTTGATGACTTTACAGGGATTAATCATCAGGTGTTGATGAGAGGAGTGCCTCTTCACCTGCTTTTTAGACCTTTTAGAGCTCAGCATCCTTTAAATCCAACTATTACTTGCCAGGTGGCTCAGTAAGAATCCGCCTGCAGTGCAGGAGATGCGTGTTTGATCCTTGGGTTGGGAAGATCCCCTGGAGGAGGAAATGGCAACCCACTCCAGTATTCTTGCCTGGAAAATTCCATGGACAGAGGAGCCTCGTGGGCTATAGTCCATAGAGTTGCAAAGAGTCAGACACTGCTGAGCAACTGAACACACACACTTGCCTTTGGTCATTCTTAGCAAAGAATGAGGTCTCATTCTCTAGAGCTGGGCCATGCCATAAAGTAGCCCCTTGTCACCTATATTTATTAAACAAAGTTGAAAACTCAGCTCTCAGTAGCATAATCACACATCATGTGTTCACTAAGCACACATAACCAGTGGCTTTGGTATTGGACATCACAGACACAAAACATTCCCACCCTACTGATGGCTCGATGGCACAGTGCTGCTCTGGAGTCTTGGCTCAGGGACTGCCACCCTGGTGCCCTGGCAGTTTCATCTCCAGCATGACAACTTCATTGAGTCAAAGCCTTGACTAGCCCGACCCTAGGACTTCCTCTACACTGTATTCTACAACTCTGAACCTCTACGTTAGCCCTCCTTTGCAACAGGGTCCTGAGAGAGCTCTAGGACTTTTTGTCAACATTATTTCTCAAGGTTCCTTCCATTTGTACATTGGAAACTGAGTTATTTCCATAGCTGGATATATCATCTAACCAACCAGTGTTCTTGCTGACCCTTTGTTAACAATTGAATATGTTTAGTATGCTATGGAAAAGATGTTTAAATCAGATTGGGAGCTGGAAGAAGTGAGTTGTGAAGTTTTAGGACTCTATGATTCTACTTATTTCAACAAAACATAGAGGGTTGATTGATGTTCTCCCCTATAAACTGTCAAGAAATATATTCCATTAGATAATTTGATTAGGTATCTATCAATCTGTCTATTGTTTTGGTTGAGGGTGGGGATGATGAGGTAGTTAGGGATGAAAGGAATATTTAGGTCAAAAGAAAACATCAGAGGAACTTGAAACCTAAGGCCTGCAAGGTAGGATGGTTAACCTGAGATGAATCCTAATGTCAGGATTACCCAGAGTTTTAATAAAGAGAAGCTACTTTTACTTCCTCAAGCCCGCCTATTATTTTGATTCGGTCTGAGGATACTGCTGAACATTTGACTTCACCCTCCTTTAGGAGTTTTGGACCACTGTGGAGAAAGAGGGATGAGTGAGAAAGAAGTCTGACAGCCATTGACTTAGAGATTTAACAGGCACTACTTTACTGGGAGAGAATTCCCAGTCAACTTTGGTCCACTTGTTGGGAAGCCGTGCTGTTGGGTATTTATGGTCCTAAGTGTTCTCCACTGAAACCCTCCACCACCAACCTACTTGTTATGAAAATCGTAGATCTCCTGGATGTTGCCAAAGATGATATGCTCCTTATTAAGGATCCCAGGGGGGATCTCCTCCACACCACTGGTCATTTCCCACAGGTAGGTCTGTAAGACAGCAACAGCTCCATCATTGGCAAGCACTGCCATGTGAAATACATACAAAATAGGCCTTAAAAACTTGTGGGGTAAGGGTCAGACTAGGGATGCATGTAGAGCTTAAAAAGTGAGATGGTAAATAAGCAGAATGAAAAGAAAGAAAACCTGAATGTTCTATTATCTTGATCTGCTGTTAAGGAAATTCATCCCAGCAACAGCACAAACTCCATACTTTTATTTATTAAACATGCTTTGAGTTTGACTGTGCGTCAGGGGGGAGATGTAGATTTCAGACTTAAGTTCATTGACTGTGTCATGGATTTTATTTTGAATTCATTTTCCTTACATGCTTTCTCTTGCTGGGTCTAGTTACAATCTGAGAAAAGTTTGTTTTCCAAAGCACTTTTAATTCTCATGCAATTATTACTGACTTGGGGAAAGACATCCTCTGGCTGGTTTTTCATTCTTCAAGCTCTGGGATAAGACAGAGTACTGAGCTCCTCTCCAGTACCAGATGTGGCAAGGACATCATTTTCTAACACAGCTGAGAACTGATGACCACAAGACTTACCTCTAAGCACTCATGTAAGTCCCTCACATAAGCCTTCTCTGTCTGGAGCAATTCTGCCATAATGAATCTAGAAGGAAACAAACGGGCTTTTAGTTGGTTAGAGAGGGAATGCATCCCTTCTTTCAAACTTCACTGCCCCCACCCCAAGCATTTATCACAGTCTTGAATGTCCTTTATTTCTACTTGACTAACATAAACCCCTCCCTCTGAGGCCCTCTCACTCTGAGCGTTGTGTCCCTTCAGTACGCTTGTGCTCAGCAAGTTCCATACTTACTCCCCTCCTTTCTGCCCCAGGCCTACCATGTTGTGATTCTGTGCTGATATTTGTGCGCTCTCAGTTGCACGTGTGTGTGGGCACAAGCATGCAGCACCGCTCACACTCATTCTCACCAACTAGACACCAACTCAGCTTCCTACATTTCTCTTACTGTAGCTCCCAGAATGCTGATTCCTGCTCAGTAGAATTGCTGACTTACACCAAAATGATTCACAGTTCCACAGGTTAAACCAGGTTTAAAAGTCAGAAAGGTTAGCAAACTGTTTTCTGTAATGAACCAGAGAGTAACCACTCGTGGGTCACTCAGTCTCTGTCACAAGCACTCAGCTCTGTTGTTGGACATGAAAGAAGCCACAGACATATGTTAAAAAGAAATAAGTCTGGCTGTGTTCCAATACAATTATTTATGAACAGAAAATAATTTCATCTAATTTTTATGTAACAAAATATTCTTGTTTTGATAGTTGTCACCATTTAAAAATGTAGAAAATGATTTTTAGTTTATAGCCTATATAAAACAGGTGGTGGGCCAGGGGTGGCCTGTAGGCCACAGTATGCTGACCTCTGGCCTCCAAAGGGACTATTTTACATTGCAAACTACTGTGCCTGAGGCTGAGTGGGTGATCCCACCCACAGGACAAGCTAACAATGTTAAGTGACTGCTCTTCACTCTCCCGAAAAGAGAAGCCTGTGCCACACATTTGCAAGGGCAGGGCTCCTTTCTCCCCGACTCCTAAACAACACAGTGCACCGGGGCAGACATTAAACTTAAAGACGTGGGGCTTCACTGTAGTGTACCCACGTCTTTCACAAATTTGTATTATAAATGGTCCTTCATAGCTGGCATGTGATGAGCAATAATATCTAATTTAGCACAAAGTATATTTTTATACATTTATTTTAGATTTTCTATGTCACTGTTTTCATGGTACTTTATAATGAAAATTCCTATTTATAACGTGTCACATCAGATAAAAACTTAGAGATAGATTATCCACAGAGTGTTCCCTATTGGGAATTTCACAAGAAATGTCAAAATAAGAGGCATCTTCTCCTGGACCTTTATCTTCATGGTATTTTTGCTTTTTTAAAGCAATACACTGTTCTAGCAGTGGCCTTTCCATTAAAGTATAAAAATTCCCTTTTGTAGGAGTTAATAAGCCACACTCTTACTATTCTTGCTCTATTGGTAGATGGAAAGTCCATGAACTTTGAAGTCAGACAAACAGGAACTGAATCATGACTGCTGTTTCCTAGAGGCAGCTCTTGCTTCTCCAAGCCCCAGACTACTCAACTGTAACACAGCTGATCACACAGGGCCGCTGCAAGGATTAAACAAGCTCACGTGAGCACAGTTCCCAGAACACTGTCAGTGCTTGGTGAAAAAGCAAAGAAGGAAGATCAGAAGGAACGTAACCCCACATGCTTTGAAAAGCTGTCTTTGATTTTACTGCCTTGGATTCTGGCAAGCTTCTATCTTCCCCTTTTTTCTCCTTCTACTTCCTGCAGTTTTTCCTGTTTTTCTTCATAATATAGCTCCACTACCCTCTACCCCATTTTCTTTTACTATCCATTCACCTTTACCATCCTCTGGCGATTTGGAGTCCCAGAGAGAGCCCAGCAGGAAGATCTGTCCTCACACTCTCCTCATTTTCCTCCCTGTTATGGGTTGAATTGTGTCTCCCCTAAAATGCATATGTTGTGCCCCAACTCCCGGTACCTTAGGATGTGGCACTTATTTAGAAATAGAGTCATTGCAGATGCAGTTAGTTAAGATGAGGTCATACTGGCGTAGGCTAGGCTCCCATTCCAAAATGATTAGTATCCCTAAAAGTGGGGGGGTGGAATCTGGACACAGGCCTGTGTTCAGGGAGGATGCCAAGTGCACATGAAGACAGCCATCAATATGGCAGGAGAATGGCCTGGAGCAGAGGCTTCCCTCTCAGCCCGCAGAAGGAACCAACCCAGACAACACTGTACTTTCAGACTTCTCACCTCCAGAACTGTGAGATGATACATTCCTGTTGTTAAAAGCATCTACTTCATCATACTTTGTTACAGCAGCCCAAACAAACTACTACACTCCCAGATGAAACACAAGCTCTGACTTCACAGACCACCTTGAATTTCTTCAGCTCTAAGGGACCTGTGGTCCTAGTTTATTTTGATAAAATCAACTACAGAAGACTTCTTAATCTTAGCACACACTTTTTTCCAGCATTACCTGAAAGGACTCTGTCAAAATGCTCTTCATAAAGTGTGTGCATATCTCTGGCTGTATGTAACTGTGTAACACTGATGTAAAGGAAGCAGAGTGGCAAGATTTGGTTTGTAAAGTTGACTTGGTTCATTGCTTCTTCTCTCCAGTGCCCTACAGTTCTTGGTTAGTGTGAAATGTGGGTGGAAGCATCCCGTCTGTCCATCCCAACCTCTGTAGGTGGTCATGAGGATACATCAGCTAGTCTAAAGTGATGGGTGGCAGTGAAAACCAAGCACGGCCATGAGGAACCTGCCAGTCAAGCAGAAACTGCCCCCAACCCCTGCCCACATGCACACATAAACATACTCTTTTTTCCTGGCTGATTTCCGCTTCTCTTCATTAACCTCGTGGTTGGCATCCCGGAGCTTGACCTCACGATCTGAAAGGCTTGCTGGGATGATGTCCAGCTCCAGGTCCTTGTTATCCTACACACACACAGATCACAGAGGTCACCTTGGAGATGTTCTGGGAAAGCAACTCAACAGAGTTAGGGGAGGCAGGGGACAGGAAAAACAAAGAAAGATGTAATGGAGAAGGATAAGAAGATGGGGAATCCCACCAACTACCACCCATAAGCACTCTTCTTCATAATTCTTCAAAAATTTTTTCATAATGTTTTTTCAAATAAGAAAATATAAAATGTCCAAGTCAAATGTTCAGGACTAATATCTACAACAAAGGAAAAGAATGACCACGCTTGATAACTAGTGTCATATTTCTCCAAGGACTCTGGCTCTGTTTGGATCTACACACACACACTGGTCCAAGGTTGACTATTAACCATTAAAACAGATGTGAAACAGAAATGCATAAATACAGAAGAAAACTTCCATTTGTCAAGGGAAAGTAAAAAAAGTAAATATTTTTATTTAAACAAACAACTTCTCTGGAAATAGAAAGCTAAATGATAGAACGATTACTGAATTTTCTAATTTCCCATTCCTGCTTACTTCAACCACTGTCTGGTATTTATATAGGATGAAAACCTCTAGGGAAAAAAGCTCATAGGTTAAAGCCTGGGGGAGATGTTAACTCCCCCAACTTTAGTGGTTTGACCACTTTATTCTCTGTTTCAGAGTATGAGCTTATTTAAAGATTTAAGAATTAGAAATCCTAGGATTAAATTGCTACCCTGTATTTAGCTCTTAATTCATAGGTATCTGACCCCTATTATAAAGAAGAGATTAAAAAGTCAGTCTTCTTTGCTTCCTGGCAAAGAGTGTCTCTTTTCAGTTGAAATGTCAAATAGACTTTATACATACTGCATCCCTTATTCTTAAAAGAGCACTATTATACATACTGAGGACTCTAATCATTTGCTGGTCAACATAATTGGGTGGAAGACAGTACTGATGAAGCCAAGATAAGAAGTTTAATCCTCAAAGTCAACAGTTAACTCTACACGTAGAAAAACTGTTCTGTAGCCATAGGCCCCACCCCTGGCCAGCCAATTTTACAACATACACAGCACCAGTTGTGGGGAGTTGGAAGTTCCAGAAAGATCCAGCCCATCCAGGAGAAAAACCACACAAGGCAAGTGCTCTAGGTGTCAACAGCTCAGAAAGATTCCTCTGCAATCCCAGCTTCCTTCCACAGTGAGGAGCAGCAGTCCTGAGGGAGAGGGAAAGGAAGATGCCCCACCTGGGAACCCCCACACCTACCTCCGTGTTGACTCCTAGGGCTTTCTCCAGGGAGTACCGGTATTTTCCCATCCTCAGTGAGAAGTCTCTGTAATGCTTGTCCACTGTGGTCACCCATTTCCTGATCTCTGTGGCATGAATGTGACCTTTTTCCACAAAGCTATCAGCCAGCTGAATCAGAAGCTTCACCTTCTCCTTTGTTTGCTGCCCCAAAAGATGGTCATAAGTTACTAGCTGACCTTCACTCTCATAACCCATCACCCCATCCATCTTTCCTTCTTCACAGCAGCCAGAGAGACCTCAGAGCCAGACTGCCGGGATCTGTACCCCAGTGCTGTCACTTATAGACGGGAGGTCCTGGGCAAGCTACTGAAACCCTCTGTGCCTCAGTCCCTTCATCTGCAAAATAGGGGTCATAACAGTGTTCACATCATAACACTGCTGTGAGCATTACATGAGTTGACAATGCAGGATGGGTCTGAACACAATGCTCAAAATAAGAGCTCAGTAAGCAATATATGTTAGCCAGTATGATTACTGATGTAAGAATCTCTTATGTTAATATAGTACTTTATTGGTTTACAGAGTATGCTAATATCACATCAGAGGCTTGTTGGAGTCTTAAAGCATCCCTAGAAGGCTGGTGGAGGGAGGCGGTGTAGGTCTTATTGAGTCACATATGAAAAAAGCTGAGGCTTTGAGAGGCTTAGGGCTTGTCCAAGTTCATATAACCTGTAAGTGGTTGAGTGTATTTGCCTCTTGTCTGTAGTTTCTAGTTCTCTCCCTTCATTGCACTGGCTTGAAGAAGGCTTTCTAAACCTCAAATGTGTTGGTACAGCCAGAATCTGAAGAAATCTAACTAGCAGATTTAAGAGTAAACTCTGTCTCTTTCACCACCAGGATCTTATCTTTAGTTTTCTTTAGAGAGAGGAGTGAACAAAGCTAGTTTCCATCACAGGGCTAAGTGAGGTGGAGCCATGGCATATATTGGGTTAATTTCATTCCTAACAAGAGTGTGTTTAACACCTACTCTGACCACACCAATGTGCAGAGGGGTGTGGGAACTGACTTGGGGGGTAGACAAGAGAAGAAAAAGAGATACTCATTTCCTCCCAACAGTCTTTATTCCTAGAGGGACAAGACTTTCACCCAGAGTAGTTAAACAACTCAGGGCATTGTATAACTGAATGCCAAAATGTAAAGTATGTATAGTTAATACTGCAGTGATTTTAAAAAAGGAAAAAAATAAAGGTGGGCTGGCAGAGGCAGGACAGGTCTCATGGGGGAGGTGGGGTCTATGTGCGTCAAGATATAGAAATGGAAGGGCTGTCCAAACAAGCAAACGCTTGCTCATCTTTTATCCTAAGTTTGGGTTTTGAAACTCTAAAGTCTATTAGGAAAGCCTGATAGATTTTAAGAGAAAAGAAGAGTATTTAAATACAATTCTGAAAAAATAATCTTTTTTCTTTCAAACAGGGGGAAAGTAGGTCCAAAATTTGGACCATGCTATAATCCAGATAACTGAGGGAAGCAGGCAGAAAATCACTGGAGCAACAGTGGAACAGACAGAAGAGCCTTTCATTCCTTATGCCACCACCATCACCCTGGCCTCTCCAGGCTCATCTACAGCCCCTCCTCCCATGAGAGACTGATCCTTTCAAGAAATGCCCGAGGTCTGGTGGGAAAGGCAAGAAGAGAACTTGGCCACCACACAGCCAGGGCTTCTGCTCTCCAGCAACTCACTGAACACGCCTGAGCCTCTCCTATCTCAGTGCAGTGGGCTGGTCCCTGGGGCTGGGAGACAAGCAGCCAGAAGAGCTTTAGTGTGAAGGAGATAAGGTGGGTATGAGGACAGGAGAAACACCTCTTTAACCATGAAAAGGCAAACAGCAGCAGCACTGAGAATAAGTCAATAAAAGATACCTGATATTCCAAGAACTTTTAAAAAACTTTATTTATTTGGCTGCACTGGGTCTTAGTTGTAGCATGTGGGATCTAGTTCCCTGACCAGGGACCAAACCGTGCACTGGGAGCACAGAGTCTTAGCCACTGGACCACCAGGGAAGTTCCCCAAGGACATACATATCATTGCATTTGGGGTTTTCCCCCTGGAAAACAATTTTTCTTAGGCTTTTTTATAACTTTAAACATTAATTTTGTAGCTATAATCAGGAAATCTATCTTTATATAAAAGTCTTGGAAATATATATCTATTCTCTGCTATTGGTATGGAGACTTGCGTATGAGATGGGGGTTTATGCCTATTGGTAGCAACAGTCCTACCAGAGCAGCTAAAGCAGAGGAAATTATATCCTGAAACATCAAAACTGATTTCAGCATCAATAAGGAGAATGGCATGTGAGCAAGAGCATTCCAGGTACATGTGGAACCCGGGGAAGCAAATAGACAGTGAAATGAGCAGCACAGAAAGGCCTTCCTCATGTGGCCTCACCTGCCTGTGTGACCACAGCTCTCCGTGGCTCCTAAACTCCAGCCATGTTGAGCTCCACCTGCCCCTCCTGCAGTCAGTGGCTCTTCTTCACCTCTGTTTTTATCTAAATGTCCCTCCTCCCCTCCCAAGAAGCTGAAGGGGGATTGCCCTTCCCAGTCTTCACACAGTACCACACACATGCTGCTACTTCAGTGTGTATCATCCTGAGTTATTTATGTGTCTCCTTCATTAGACCATATGTTTCTAAGAGATAAATGTGATATCTTACTCATTTGTATCAGCAATGTTTAGTAGGTATAACATAAATGTTGGGAAAATGGATGAGTGGGCAAATATTGTGCTGAAAGGTGAGCAGAGCTAGACCAGCAAGAGTTGAAGGCTTACATGGGGAAGAATTGTTGTTCAGTCAATCAGTTATGTCCAACTCTTTGTGACTCCATGGACTGCAGCACCTCAGGCTTCCCTGTCCTTCACCATCTACTGGAGCTTGCTCAAACTCATGTCCACTGAGTCAGTGATGCCACCCAATCATCTTGTCCTCTATCATCCCCTTCTCCTCCTACCCTCAATCTTTCCCAGCATCAGGGTCTTTTCTAATGAGCTGGCTCTTCACATCAGGTGGCCAAAGTATAGGAGCTTCAGCTTCAGCATCAGTCCTTCCAATGAATATTCAGGACTGATTTCCTTTAGGGTTGACTGGTTTGATCTTCTTGCAGTCTAAGGGACTCTCAAGAGTCTCCTCCAATAACACAGTTCAAAAACATCAATTCTTCAGTGCTCAGACTTCTTTATGGTCCAACTCTCACACCCACACATGACTACTGGAAAAACCATAGCTTTGATTATATGGACCTTTGTTGGTAAAGTAATGTCTCTGCTTTTTCATATGTTGTCTAGGTTTGTCATAGCTTTTCTCCCAAAGAGCAAGCGTCTTTTAATTTCACAGCTGCAGTCACAGTCTACAGTGATTTTGGAGGCCAAGAAAATAGTCTTTCACTGTTTCCATCATTTCCCCATCTATTTGCCATGAAGTGATGGGACCAGATGCCATGATCTTTGCTTTTTGAGTGTTGCATTTTAAGCAAGCTTTTTCATTGTCTCTTTCACCTTCATCAAGAGGCTCTTTAGTTCCTCTTCACTTTCTGCCATAAGGGGGTGGTGTCATCTGCTTATCTGAGGTTACTGATATTTCTCCCAGCAATCTTTTTTTTTTATTGTTATGTCACAATTTATTCAATTGATTCCAGTTTGTGATTCATCCAGACCAGCATTTTGCATGATGTACTCTACATATAAGTTAAATAAGCAGGGTGACAATGTACAGGCTTGATGTTCTCTTTTCCCAACTTGGAACCAGTTCATTGTTCCATGTGAGGTTCTAACTGCTGCTTCTTAACCTGCATACAGGTTTCTCAGGAGGCACGTAAGGTGGTCGGTCTGGTATTCCCATCTCTTGAAGAATTTCCCACAGTTTACTGTGATCCCTTCAGTCAAAGGCTTTAGCATAGTCAATGAAGCAGAAACAGATGTTTTTTTGGAATTCTCTTGCTTTTTCTATGATCCAACGGATGTTGGCAATTTGATCTCTGGTTCCTCTGCCTTTTCTAAATCCAGTTTGTACATCTGGAAGTTCTTGGTTCGTGTACTGTTGAAGCCGAGCTTGGATGATTTTGAGCATGATCTTGCTAGCATGTGAAACGAGTGCCATTGTGTGGTAGTTTGAACATTCTTTGGCATTATGTTCTTTGGGAATGGAATGAAAACTGATGAACAGATTTGAGTCATGAAACGGACCCAACCCCTCCTGAGAGCAGCCTGAACTGATTTCTAGTAGGTGACTATGGTGGCACCATGTGACCTGCTGCAAGTCTGGGCACTGCTGATGAGATCAGAGGTAAAACCTGCCCCATGAGGGCAGCCCATCAATATTCAGCCAGTGACTTCCAAGGTGTCCTGGTCTAGGAGCTCTTACTGAACAGGAACAGGGGCAACATGCTGGGTGGATTTTCTGGGAACGTGGACCATAGAGACAGGGTTCTGGGTAGCTTGTTGCAGAGCAGAAGTGAAAGCAGAGAGCAGACAGGAGGAGAGAAGGGAAGTGAGTCACAGTGGTGGTGATGTTGGCCTGTGATGAGCTGACCAGGTAACACGGCTGCTGGAACTGTCCTTGTCTCAGGTGACATCCCAATTTTCATCTCCAGAGGTGAGACTATGCTATATGTCTTGTTCTTCCCATTGGGTTGAGTCACTCAGCTTTTCCTGGGCTCCTGGGAAGTCCAGCTACATAGCTTCTGTCTTTATTTCCATATCCTGCCATACAATAATCTTTTCCTCTTTATAACTTAAGCCAGTTTGAAACTCAAATCTTACCACCAAGAAGAGTAACTTATATAGACTGACAAAGTGGGGGTCAGATTGTAGAGGTGCTTGCATGTTAGGTTCAGAAGTAAAGACATGATCCTGTGGACAAAGGGAGACTTTGGGGAATATAATTTACTTGGGATTGGAAATTTGGGACTGACATCTCACTTATCTTGGGCTTCTTATGCCCCCTATTATATGTTTTGCTCTTTCATTTTGAATTCTAATTGTTATTGCTGGAAAAAACAGAAGTTAAAACAAATAAGAATTCAGTGGTTCTATTTTTCTTTTTTCTTTCTTTCTTTCTCTTCCTTCCTTTGATCAGTTAATATTATACCATCTTCCCTAAGCACAGTGCCTTACTCTGAATATAGTTTGTTAAAAACCCCTTTGGTGTCTTTAGCACATTTGACAAGTCTTTAAAATTTAGCCTTCTTGATATATTCTTATCAACTCATTATAAACTTCCAATTGGCCTTTCATTGCTAATCTGCCTTGTACTTATTGCTACATTCTTTGTAGTTATGGAATTATCGAGTTCCCTGTATAGGAAAACAGTTTCTTGAGGTATATCTTCATGTTCATTTCATGGGAGAGAGAAATTGCCATTAAACATGAAAAACTAAACTTTTCAAAAATGTCTGTCACATGTGAGCTATATTCATTCCTCTTAAGAAAGAAAAATGAAGTCGCTCAGTTGTGTCCAACTCTTTGTGACCCCATGGACTGTAGCCTACCAGGTTCCTCTGTCCATGGGATTTTCCAGGCAAGAGTACTGGAGTGGGTTGCCATTTCCTTCTCCACAGGATCTTCCCAATCCAGGGATTGAACCTGGGTCTCCCAGGCTGTAGGCAGACACTTTGCCATCTGAGCCACCAGGGAAGACCCATTCCTCTTAAGAGTTTCAAAAACAGAAATATGCTCATCTTTTATCTGCTGCTTAGATTCTACTTTTCTCATAGAAAGTGCCCGACAAGTTCAGTGTTCCCTTTCCTGGCTATCTGAATTCCAAGACATAATTTAGTTCAACTAAAGCTCCAGTTACTTTCATTATCACTTAATTCTCTTTGTTAAGAAGAATTTAGCCAAGTTTATCTCATAGCTTCTTTCACTTTCAGAGATGAAATTATCAGTTTAAAAAACTACTTTCTCAGCAATTAAGGAATCAATTCCAATCACCATTGCAACAAAAAGAATTAAATATCTAGGAATAAACTTACCTAAGGAGATAAAAGAACTGTACACAGAAAATTATAAGACACTAATGAAAGAAATCAAAAGTGACATAAATAGATGGAGGGATATTCCATGTTCCTGGATAGAAGAATCAATATTGTGAAAATGACTATACTACCAAATGCAATCTACAGATTCAATGCGATCCCTATCAAATTACCAATGGGATTTTTCACAGAACTAGAACAAGAAATTTCACAATTCATATGGAAATACAAAAGATCCCAAATAGCCAAAGCAGTCTAGAGAAAGAAGAATGGAGTGGAGGAATCAACCTTCCTGACTTCACGTTATACTACAAAGCTACAGTCATCAAGATAGTCTGGCACTGGCACAAAAACAGAAGTGTAGACCAATGGGACAAGATAGAAAGCCCAGAGATAAACCCATGCACCAAGGGGTACCTTATTTTTGACAAAGGAGGCAAGAATATACCATGGGGCAAAGACAGCTTCTTCAATAAATGGTGCTGGGAAAACTGGACAGCTACATGTAAAAGAATGAAATTAGAACACTTGCTAAACACCATACACAAAGATAAACTCAAAATGGATAAAGACGTAAATGTAAGACCAGAAACTATAAAACTCTTAGAGGAAAACATAGGCAGAACACTCGATGACATAAATTAAAGCAAGATCCTCTATGACCCACCTCCTAGATTAATGGAAATAAAAACTAAAGTAAATAAGTGGAACCTGATTAAACTTAAAAACTTTTGCACAGCAAAGGAAACTAGAAGCAAGGTGAAAAGACAACTCTCAGAATGGGAGAAAATAATAGCAAATGAAGCAACTGACAAAGGATTAATTTCCAAAATATATAAGCAGCTCAAACAACTCAATACCAGAAAAACAAACAACCCAATCAAAAAGTGGGAAAAAGACCTAAACAGACATTTCTCCAAAGAAGACATACAGATGGCTAACAAACACATGAAAAGATGCTCAATATCGCTCATTATTAGAGAAATGCAAATCAAAAACTACAATGAGATATCACCTCACACCTGTCAGAATGGCCCTCATCAAAAAGCTTACAAACAATAAATGCTGGAGAGGGTGTGGAGAAAAGGGAACACTCTTGCACTGTTGTTAGGAATGTAAATTGATACAGCCACTATGGAAGACTGTACGGAGATTCCTTAAAAAACTAGGAATAAAACCACCATATGACCCAGCAATTCCACTCCTAGGCATATACCCTGAGGAAACCAAAATTGAAAGAGACACATGTATCCCACTGTTCATTGCAGCACTATTTACAATAGCTAGAACATGGAAGCAAGCAACCTAGATGTCCATCAACAGATGAATGGATAAAGAAGTTGTGGTATATATGTATGTATGTGTGTGTGTGTGTGTGTGTATATATATATG
The DNA here is from genome assembly GCF_019923935.1 of Bubalus bubalis. NCBI lineage: Eukaryota > Metazoa > Chordata > Mammalia > Artiodactyla > Bovidae > Bubalus > Bubalus bubalis. Next base: position 114,251,284 of record NC_059157.1, on the reverse strand, counting down.
GAATATTACTCAGCCATAAAAAGCATTTGAGTCAGTTCTGATGAGGTGGATGAACCTAGAATCTATTATACAGAGTGAAGTGAGTCAGAAAGAGAAAGATAAATACCATATTCTAACACATATATATGGAATCTAGAAAAATGGTACTGAATAATTTATTTACAGGGCAACAGTGGAGAAACAGACATAGAGAATAGACTTAGGACATGTGGAGAGGGGAGGAGAGGGTGAGATGTATGGAAAGAGTAACATGGAAACTTACATTATCATATGAAAAATAGATATCAAACGGGAATTTGCTGTATGTCTCAGGAAACTCAAACAGGGGCTCTGTATCAACCTAGAGGGGTGGGTTGGGGAGGGAGATGGGATGGAGTTTCAAAAAGGAGGGGATATATGTATACCTATGGCTTGATTCATGTTGAGGTTTGACAGAAAACAGCAAAATTCTGTAAAGCAATTTTATCCTTCAATAAAAAATAAATTAATTAAAAAATACTTTCTCAACATCATTACTCATTGAGAAATATAAATAAAAACCACAATGAAATGCCACTTCATACCCTCTAGTATGGCTATATAAAGAATACAGATGATAACCAGTGTTGGAGAGGATATGGAGAAGTCAGAACTCATATACACTGCTGGTGGGAATGGAAAATGGTGTTCACACTTTTGGAAACAGTTTGGCATTTCCTCAAAAAGTTAAATATAGAGTCATCATGTGACCCAGACATCTACTTTTAGGTATATACCTAAGAGAATTGAAAACAAATGTTCACACCAACACCCGTACACAAGGGTCACAGCAACATCATTCACAGTAGTCAAAAACTGGAAACAATTCAAATGTCTATCAACTGATGAATGGATAAACAAATGTGGTATATATCCATACAATGGAGTATTATCCAGTCACAAAAATGGAGTTCCAATGAAGACCTGCTGCAAAATGGATGAATCTTGAAAATATGTTAAGTAAAAGAAGCCAGACACTAAAGGCCACATATTATATGATTCCATGATTCCAAGTTGCATCACAAAGTGTCTGGAACAGGCAGATTCATAGAGATAGAAAGCAGATTAGAGGTTGTCAGGGGCTTAGGGGAGGAAAAGACGCGAGTAACTATTGATGGGTATGGGGTTTATTCTGGAAGTGATGAAATATTCTGGAACTAGATGGTGGCAACCGTTGCACAACCCTGTCAATGTATGGAAAACCACTAAATTGTAAAAAATGGAAAACAGAAGAATCTAAAGAGTTTTGCTATTAGAAAAACTGAGTTCTTCCAGATGTCAAGATGATTAAGCTTTAATTATCACCATATACCTTGGCCCTTTATAAATTTTGAGATCCACAACTGGAATATATCACTTGGACTCTTCTAACTGGCTTGACTACAATATAGCACAACAAGAAAATTTTGTTTTCCTCTTATCCTCACACAAATTCTCTTTATCTTATTTTTATTCTCACATTTTTGTATTGCTAAATAGAAAGTACGTTTTGATATGCAGTGTTTCTTCTACTTGATCTGTTTCTTTGGAATAGAGTATCTAATTTGATAGACTCAATATATTCTATACTTCCCTGCTGGCTCAGACAGTAAAGTGTGTGTCTACAATGCAGGAGACCTGGGTTCGATCCCTGGGTTGGGAAGATCCCCTGGAGAAGGAAATAGCAATCCACTCCAGGACTATTGCCTGGAAAATCCCATGGACAGAGGAGCCTGGTAGGCTACAGTCCACGGGGTTGCAAAGAGTCGGACATGACTAGTATATTCTATTGCTCAATTCAATCCTGTGGTCCATCATACTTTCTGTCTTGTGGTTTAAGGCCAATTTGGTTTCTATTTCAAATTCACTTTACTGGTTATAAAGATTAAAACCAAAGATGGGTGGTTAAAAGAGGTTTGCTTCTGGTAAGTAGGAATAGGGTAGGGCAGGAGGCTATTGCCTTTCATCAGAAGATCCCCAGGTAGATTTGTTAACTTGTAGATATTCTCATACCGAATAGTCCTGACAGTTGGGAATGATAAATGGGAGGATGAAATCCCATTAACAGAAATAGTTAACAGTAAGAACAGAGAGAGAGCCTAAGTAAAAAAATCATATTAAATAGAAATTTGAGGAGGAAGGGTTCTTGAAATCTACCCAGACTTTTTTTTCTCTTATGTTCTCAAATATTTGTAGCCTCTCTTCAATGTATAAGATACAGTTCAGTTCAGTTGCTCAGTCGTGTCCAACTATTTGCGACCCCATGAACCGCAGCATGCCAGGCCTCCTTGTCCAGCACCAACTCCCAGAGTCTACCCAAACCCATGTCCATCAAGTCGGTGATGCCATCCACCATCTCATCCTCTGTTGTCCCCTTCTCCTCCTGCCCTCAATCTTTCCCAGAATCAGGGTCTTTTCCAATGAGTCAGCTCTTTGCATCAGGTGGCCAAAGTACTGGAGTTTCAGCTTCAACATCAGACCTTCCAATGAACACCCAGGACTGATCTCCTTTAGAATGGACAGGTTGGATCTCCTTGCATTCCAAGGGACTCTCAAGAGTCTTTTACAACACCATCATTCCAAAGCATCAATTCTTCGATGCTCAGCTTTTTTCACAGTCCAACTCTCACATCCATACATGACTACTGGAAAAACCATAGCCTTGACTAGACGGAGCTTCATTGGCAAAGTAATGTCTCTGCTTTTTAATGTGTTATCTAGGTTGGTCATAACTTTCCTTCCAAGGAGTAGGCATCTTTTAATTTCATGGCTGCAATCACCATCTGCAGTGATTTTGGAGCCCCAAAAAATAAAGTCAGCCACTGTTTCTACTGTTTCCCCATCTATCTGCTATGAAGTGATGGGACCGGATGCCATGATCTTCGGTTTCTGAATGTTGAGCTTTAAGCCAACTTTTTCACTCTCCACTTTCACTTTCATCAAGAGGCTCTTTAGTTCTTCTTCACTTTCTGCCATAAGGGTGGTGTCATCTGCATATCTGAGGTTATTGATAGTTCTCCCGGCAATCTTGATTCTAGCTTGTGCTTCCTCCAGCCCAGTGTTTCTCATGATGTACTCTGCATAGAAGTTAAATAAGCAGGGTGACAATATATATATAGCCTTGACTACTCCTTTTCCTATTTGGAACCAGTCTGTTGTTCCATGTCCAGTTCTAACTGTTGCTTCCTGACCTGCATACAGGTTTCTCAAGAGGCAGGTCAGGTGGTCTGGTATTCCCATCTCTTTCAGAATTTTCCACAGTTTATTGTGATCCACACAGTCAAAGGCTTTGGCATAGTCAATAAAGCAGAAATGTTTTTCTGGAGCTCTCTTGCTTTTTCAATGATCCAGCAGATGTTGGCAATTTGATTTCTGGTTCCTCTGCCTTTTCTAAAACCAGCTTGAACATCTGGAAGTTCATGGTTCATGTATTGCTGAAGCCTGGCTTGGAGAATTTTAAGCATTACTTTACTAGCGTGTGAGATGAGTGCAATTGTGCGGTAGTTTGAGCATTCTTTGGCATTGCCTTTCTTTGGGACTGGAATGAAAACTGGCCTTTTCCAGTCCTGTGGCCACTGCTGAGTCTTCCAAATTTGCTGGCATATTGAGTGCAGCACTTTCACAGCATCATCTTTCAGGATTTGAAATAGCTCAACTGGAATTCCATCACCTTCACTACCTTTGTATGTAGTGATGCTTCCTAAGGCCACTTCACTTCACATTTCAGGATGTCTAGCTCTAGGTGAGTGATCCCACATTCGTGATTATTTGGGTCATGAAGATCTTTTTTGTACAGTTCTTCTGTGTATTCTTGCCACCACTTCTTAATATCTTCTGCTTCTTCTAGGTCCCTACCATTTCTCTCCTTTATTGAGCTCATCTTTGCATGAAATGGTCCCTTGGTATCTCTAATTTTCTTGAAGAGATCTCTAGTCTTTCCCATTCTATTGTTTTCCTCTATTTCATTGCATTGATCGCTGAGGAAGGCTTTCTTATCTCTCCTTGCTATTCTTTGGAACTCTGCATTCACATGGGTATATCTTTCCTTTCGTCCTTTGCTTTTTGTTTCTCTTCTTTTCACAGCTATTTGTAAGGCCTCCTCAGAAGGCCATTTTTTTTTTTTTTTTTTTGCATTTCTTTTTCTTGGGGATCGTCTTGATTCCTGTCTCCTGTACAATGTCACGTACCTCCACCCATAGTTCATCAGGCACTTTATCAGATCTAGTCCCTTAAATATATTTCTCACTTCCACTGTATAGTCATAAGGGATTTGATTTGTCATACCTGAATGATCTAGTGGTTTTCTCCACTTTCTTCAATTTCAGTCTGAATTTGGCAATAAGGAGCTCATGATCTGAGCCACAGTCGGCTCCTGGTCTTGTTTTTGCTAACTGTATAGCGCTTCTCCATCTTTGGCTGCAAAGAATATAATCAGTCTGATTTTGGCGTGAGTGTCTGGTGCTGCGCGCCTGTGCCGCGGCAGCTGCCGCGCTCGTGCGCCGTCACAGCCGCCATGAGATATAGTTAGGAAAGTGAATAAAGCATTGTTCTTGTCCTTTCGGATCTTGCAGGCTCATACAGGAGCCAACACTGCATACACATTACTGGGAGAACAGGATGGTCCATGACAGGTGCCTTAAGGGCTACACAGACAATGGCTGCAGTCCAAGGATGGGCCGGATTGTATTCTGGCAGTTGGCAGGATCACGGAGGAGGAGGCACTGAAGTGGAAAGGTGGCATCTTTTTAAAAAGTACAAACTAGAGGGAAGAGAAGGCTAATCTAAGGAGAAAATTAGTATAGAAAAGATACAGAGGCACGAAAATAAATGATGTATTTCTTGGAGGGTAAGAAAATATATCCATTCAGCTGGAGTGTAAAATTTGCATAAATGGGTAAGTGAAGATACAGTTGGGGTGGTAAGGTGACCCAGATGTAGACGTTGTTGAGTGTTAGCCTGAAGGCACTGGAGAGTTATAAAAGCACTCAAGCTGGTTGGTAATATGACCAAAGTAGTGTTTTAGAGAGGAACACCAGTGAAGGACAGGATGGACTGGAAGGAAGGAAAGGCTGAAAGCAAAGAACCCAATTAGGGTGACAACAATGTGAGCAGAAAGGAGAAAGACAGGAAGATTGTAAAAGAAGAATAAAATTAATTGACTAAATGATTCTCCACATTTCTACTTGTGTGATGGGCAGATTCTGATCCTAGGAAGTTCTGGGTATCTGCTGTGATCCATCCTATGTGAATAGGATCACCATGGATCTGATACTATTTAGACTACTAATGATTCATTGTTGACACTATCTGGAGAGGGGCAGATGGATGCAAAGTGGGTAATTCAAAACTATTTTCATTTGGAATTTAAAAGGGTTCTGTGCATCTGCCACATCCCTAGTGCTGTTTGTTCTAGCTGGTGTTGAAATGAATTTCTTATCTGATTGACAGCTTTTCATATTGAGTGACAAGGCCCAAAAGCTCACAAGCGTGCAGAGGAAAACTCCCTGCTATCAAGAGTTCGGGGTGTAGGATTCACAAAGTGTAAAACCACTTCTGAAATATCTCAGGAATGAGGCTAAGAGTCTAATTTTGTTACAGCAAATTAGAGGGAGATTTGCCATAGTGTCAGAGGGATCTCTGGGTAAGGTAGGCATTAATATGTTCCTCCCTTGACTGCCACAAAAGCAGCTCTCATCCTGGAAGAGCATCTGCCATGTCTGGAAGTGATGCCAAAGGTGGTCCTCCATGGCAGGGAGCCCAGGGTGAGGGACAAGGAAGCTACAAAGAGGGAACTGAGATAGATTTCCTTCAAGCCCAAGGTCCTCAGATCAAATCCTGGCTAGGAAAACATGAAAACAAGATTTCCTTCTATTATAGCATTCTCCACTCAGTGTGAATGGGGGTGTGAGGATGTGGGTACATACACCAGAGTGTGTTTTGCTCCCCAGGGACCCCAGCCCAGCTCATTTCCTGGGCAAGGCCAGATGGAAATAGTTCTGGAATCTGCTTTGTGAAGCCACCCATAACCACTGGCCCTTCTCAAAAGATGGACTTCCCAAGCCATTCAGATTTCAAGAGTATGTGGCTGATATTCATACACACAATGTGCATTTCACATAAATACATTCCTTTGCTGTATTTGGTCTAAAGGAACACAGCAGATTCCAGAACCTGGAGCACAAAGATGAGGTCCATTCAGAAGCACAGCATATAGGAGTTGAGACCCTGTATACAGAGCTCTACCCAGCAGCTGCATCTCTTTGAATGTTCAGATTTCAAAGGAGATGATTCTACCTACATGTCCCCCATTGGCTCTGTGGTCAAGCATTTCTGTACAGAGGCTGTTCTCTCACTCACAGTGTGAAAATGGCCAGAATGGGATGTGCTGGGTGGAAGGGGAGGGCTCCAGGATGCTTCCTACCTTGGCAGGCACTCTGAACTCCCCATATTCTTTCAGCAGTTCCTGAGTCTCCTCTGTGGTCTCCCCGGTGGAGGTATGTGTTGAGAGGTAATATTCACCTGTTTCTTGGATCCAGTCTAGTGCCTGTGGGAGGAAACAACCCACTAAGTTCTCCCAAAAGCCAGCTGTTAGTAGGAAAACATGCCATGGTCTGATGTGAACATTTGTGGTTTGGAACAATATGATGGACCCAGGAAACCCTGGCATGATTTAATCAGTACGTAGCTTGGAAGTTGGTTTATGAAAGTGCCCTTCTCTGTTATACCTGGAAAAACCCACCAGCAAAGACAGTGTCTTGTCCATTATCATCCATGAGTCAGGGCGATCTGCCCCCAGCATCTCCTCCCAACTCCTGTCATCAAACTCTGAGCAGAGTGCTTGGTGAAGGTCAAACTGCTGTCAGTGAAAGCATTCCTCTTCTCACCCCCATCTCCCATCTCTATTCTGTCGGTGTGATGACCCTCTTTGGAACTTCCCAAGTCTTGATCATCTGGGCCTCTGTACGGTCCTTGTCCAAGACAACTCCAGGGAAAGCGCTGAACATACCTGCTTGGCACTTCGCTCAAACACCACGTATTGCTGACACTGGTCTAACCGCCGCTTCTTCAATGTCCAGAAGTGCAGGACACGGTTCTCCCTCTGTAAGAGCTCACTCAGGATGGCTGCAGGGCAGAGAGCAGGTGCTGGTCTCAGGAAGGCCCTGATCAAATCTGACCAGCCACTCGGGCCCCCCATCCCAGATAACTGTGCCCTTCGACTCTCCCCATAGGACTAATTCAACACCAGAAGCAAGGGGTCAAAGTTTGGTTCAGAGAGAATTTCCCAGAGGACAGCAATACTGGGGAGACTGGGGGAGGGCTTACTGATGAAGTTGCATCAATAAAGTGGGGGAGAGGATGTCCCCAGGGTGACTTAAAAGTGACCCTGATTTTCTTCACACCAAAGCTTGTCCTTGATGATAGGAGACCTTGGGAAGTATTGGTGCTGAAAATAATAATTCAACCAGACACTTAGAGCCTGTAGAGAGTGAATGGACTTGGCAGGGATCCCAGCCACTCTTGGAGGTTCTAGGGGAGGGCCAGAGGTGAACAGGCAGGAGGACTGGGGTAACTGCATGGACAACCACGTCACTTGCCACGTACTCTGCTTATACAAAGGGCTGTGCTCTTAGTACTTTAACAGCATAGCCTCAGTTTAAAAACCTCTAAATCGTGGGCATAGGGAAGTTTCATTGGAATCATGTCTCTAAGCCCAAACTCCCCTGGTGGTTGGGACCGATCATAAGAAAAGCTAAAGCTATTCTCAATCATCTCTAATGATGGTAGGTGTGAGGATGAGCATGAGGCCATGAAGCACAGCAGAGGCTGTGGGAGGCATTTGTCCATGTCAGCTCCCTCCCTCTTCCTACTTCTCCTGTTGTTTCAGAAGCAGCTGGCTATGTGGATAGATTTCCAGTGTTTAATAGTATGTTCTAAGCTTGAAGCATCAAATCTATTTTGTACTATTTGCCTCTGACTCCCCACTAACTACATTAGATACTAATAAGATATATAAGAACGATGCTATGAAAAGTTGACACTTATTCAGTGCTCACTATATGGCAGACACGTATTTTCAGAGTACTTCATTATGCATGGACCATTATTATCTCCACTTTACAGATGAAGAAACTGAGGTTTAGAGAGGGTAGGCAACTGGCCCAAGGTCATTCTTATGGAAAAGGGTAGAACTTTATGACTTCTTAGCCACCATGGGCTCTCAGGTTATTGGGGCTGTAAAGCACAAGTTATGTTGCAGGGAAAAGCCAATTCTGACTGCATGTTGGAACTGTTTCTTTGACTTGCTTTTTGTTTTGTTACTATAATCCATAATGGATTATAATAATAATCCATAACCACCCATAATGGTCTGCCTCAGAGAATCCTGCCCCTCTGCCTGACTGTTAAACTAAAGTGCCTTTGCTCAGAATCCTGCCCACTTGTGGATGGCAGAAAGGAAGAAATCAACACATTTCCTGGCTGAGGCTTGTCATTATAGGAGATATTTGCAAGATTAATGGCCCTTATACTTTGTTTCCTCACCTCCTCTCATCTCTGATCTATAAAAGAACCTAGTATTAATACCCCAATAAGACTGTTATTTTGAGACATTAGTCTGCCATCTTCTAGGTCTACTGGCTCATGGGGCAAGCAGAGCAAGCCTGGACTCGGTAACAGCGTGCTCTACACAGAGGGCACAGCCCAAATTGTAGTGCTTGTTGATTTTTGTGAACTTTTAATGCACTATGGAAGTTTAACTCTTGAAGGATAGAACCTGTCTTTTCTCCCTTAGGCTGAGAACTTATATGGGTCCCTATTATTGATCTCTCTCTATACCTATGCTCTTATTATGTAGCTTTTTAGTTCCTCCCCCAAAGAGACTAAGTGTACTTCCTCACCTGTGACCTCACACTTGGTCATGTGACTTGTTTTGGCAAATGGGTCGTTGATAGGACATAAGTAGGGGCTTGGAGTGTGCTTGTGCACTCGACCTTGCCCCTTTGATCTCTGCTATTACCTCCCTAAGAAGTTCTCCTGGGTGACCACTGCCCCTTCAACAAGGTCCCAGAATTAATCCACATGGAGCAGACAAGAATCCATCCTGTAGTGAAGGGGCCAAGCCAGCCAGACCTGCAGTCTCAAGGAGTGCATTGTTGAGCCCAGCCAAGGCAGCTGGTCTCCAGGCAATGCAGTCAATGAACAATAAATGCTTACTGTTGTGGGCCACTGTATTTCAGGGGTTGTTATATAGTAATAATTGTTCCTATAAGAAAAACTTAAAATAAGAGGTACTGGCTTTGGGCCCAGGCAGCAGGTGGAAAGGAAATGGATACAGAAGAGGTTATAGGTCTCTGCTAAGGTGAAAGCTACAACTGGGCAAAGACAGTGAGAACCTGTGTTACCTTTAGTCTGTCTGTCTCTAAGTTAGAGCTTTGTTCACTGAGGTCCCTCCGTGGTGGCTGAGGGAATTAGCCCAGCTTAGGTGAATGTCCTAATGAGTTTCAGGTTTCATTTTTGCCCCTCCTGTAAGCTTTCCTGAGGGCATACCCTGTGCTGGCCCCCACCAAGATGCAGCACAACCTGCTCTCCCTGGGAGGCTGCCACTCTTGGCACACTGGGGCGGAGGTGGGGCGCGCTTGCTCTCAGCAGGTAGCTGGCCTCTCTCAAGTCACATTTAGACATCAGAACACAGACCTTGAAAAATCTGCAGGAAGGGAAAGGTGACATAATGCCAGCCACCCACAGGGCCCCTCAGCTGCAAACAGATAGCACATCTGGAAAAGGAACCCTCTTCCTTCTTCTCTGTAGGGAACTTTGATTCCTAAGTTTTAATTCTTCCTGGTGTCCTCTGATCTTGCCACCTCCCGAGCTCCTTAAGCAGAAAAGATGCCCTTCCTAAAAGAGGTCCAAGCTTCCCACTGTCCCCTTAGCAGCTTGCCAAGCCTGTATCACTTCCCTCCCTAGCGCTGGTCTCCAGGGTTGTATTGCTCTGCTGTGTCAAGATGACATTTGTTAAATTCTTCACCCACTCAAAGGCTAATTTCTGTAAGGTCCAGAGTAAGTGATTCCACCAATTATAATTTAAGCTTAATGTTGGTCAGCAAATGAACAATTTTAAAGGTTACTGATTTTTGTCCATAGAACTGTAGACTTTACAGAAATCAGATAAATATTGAAGATTATCTAGACCAGTACTTATCTAAATTTTACATGCACAAAAATCACCTGGTTCTGGTGGGATGGAGGAACTCTTGCCAAAAAGGAGGTTCTGATTCTGTAAGTTTAAGTGGGGCATGAGATAATGTTTTTTATAAGCTCCCAAGTGTTGTCAATGCTACTGGTCTGGGGCCCATATTTTGAGCAGCAAGAATTTACACATCCTTCTTCATTTTTCAATAAGAAAACTGAAATTTCTAAAGCTTAAGCAGTAAGTAATAAAACTAGGTGGCTCAGTGGTAAAAAAAAAACAAACCCCGCCTGCCAATGCAGGTAACTCAGGAGACTTGGGTTTGATTCCTGGGTTGGAAAGATCCCCTGGAGGAGGAAATGGCAACTCACTTCAGGATTCTTATCTGGAAAATCCTAGGGACAGAGGAGCTGGTAGGCTACAGTCCATGGGGTTGCAAAGAGTCAGACACGACTGAGCATGCAGCACATTGTACATTGCAATAAAACCAGGATTAGAATGTGGTTTTATGAATCTCAGTCCATGTCTCGTTCTCAGGCTGTAAGGTAACTCAATCTTGTGCCATTTGATATGGTAGCCATGTTTGGCTATGACACTTAAAGTAATTAATAGTCAGTGGGGGTACCTAGGCACATTTCAACTGCTCAGAAGTCACATGTGACCAGTGACGATGATACTGCACAGTGTAGATATGTACAGATTATCTGTTATTTCTCTTAGCATTGTTATAAACTCTAAGAGAGTCCCTTGGACTGCAAGGAGATCCAACCAGTCCATCCTAAAGGAGATCAGTTCTGAGTGTTCATTGGAAGGACTGATGTTGAAGCTGAAATTCCAATACTTTGGCCATCTGATGTGAAGAGCTGACTCATTTGAAAAGACCCTGATGCTGGGAAAGATTGAAGGCAGGAGGAAAAGGTGATGACAGAGGATGAGATGGTTGGATGGCATGACTGACTCAATGGACAGGAGTTTGGGTAAACTCTGGGAGTTGGTGATGGACAGGGAGGCCTGGCATGCTGCAGTCCATGGGGTCGCAAAGAGTTGGACGTGACTGAACTGAACTGAAACTCTAAGATAAAACAAAATATATTTGGAGAAATTTTATAGTCATTTTTCCATTCAAAATTTTGATGCATGATGAATTGCCACTGTCCATACCATCCCACATCACACTTTTTCTTATCTAAGGAGAAGAACCAGGAAATTTGAGGTCACATGAAGACCAGGTACCAAGCTCTGGTCCATGTGGCTGGAGTGGCTTCAGGTCGGCAGGGCTCACACTGACCTTTCACTTGCTGTTCGGGTCCTCGGGTGTGGCTGGCAGCACTGGGCATGCTGACGTTGTTCCTATGGATGTACTTGAGAAAGACCTCAGCATTCCGCCGTGCCAGGGTGCAGGCCTGAGAGAGACAAAGTGTGAAGTCCCAGTCCAGAGGTGCACATGATCTAAGGCACCAGAGAAGGGATGCTGGTGATGAGGCTTTTGGGTCTCTGGGTGAGCAGAGTCCTGGAGGCCAACTGGAGCAACATGGATGTTCCAGTTCTAATGGAAGAGGTTCACTTATTCTTTTAAGTGAAAAGCTTAAAAAAAAAAGCTCCCTTGTTCCTCTCTCCTTTCCATCACAAGCGAAAAAAGAAATCAGCTACTCCTTGACTACTACATGTATTGATTCAGCATGACCACCATCACCTTTCAGGCTAATTTCCCTCTGCCACATATAAGAGTGCCTCATATATGACCTTGGTGTAAGTCGCTTTAACATTAGCTTAATTTAGACTCGAGAAAGCAAATTTAGTAATCAAACTTATTAACCACACGTTCCAAATATAAATGGAAATTACCCACATTTTAGAAACATGTTTGTCTATAAAACCCAACTCCACCTCAGTAAGATTAATAAGCATCCTATTGCTGGGCACAATATATCATGTAAAAGAGTAAGAGCCATTGTACCATCCCCTTAAGGCTCACAGAGCAGTGGGTGGCAGAGAGGACAGGTTTGTCCCATGCTGCTGTACTGGAAGGAGGCTGGGGCCCAGCAAGGGCAGGAGTCATGAGCAAGTCAGGACTAGAACCTAGGTCTACTGATAGAGTGCTTCTAGTTTCTCTCAAGACCAGAGATTTTCTGAAATTTCTTTACAAAGCAGTAGTTTTCCTGTTGGTAGAAGTAATACATGTTATTCCATTAATTTTCAGTCCACAGCTTTCAGAACTACATTATCTCTAAACAAAATTGTTAACTTCTAAACTTTTTCCTACTTAGCATCTGATTCTACAAATTATATGGTCAAAACTAAGCTTTTTTATATTTAGTATCTGATTCTACAAATCACATGGTAAAAAATTATTTTAAATGTTGCTTTCACAATAACGGTTTCTGGGAGCTCTGGTAAGATTGTTCATGGTTCTACCACCCTAAGGCCCATGAATTTAACAGCTGGATAGTGGTCCAAAACTAAAGAATCCAAAATACATCAACTAATGTATACAGAGAGCTTGATCTTCTGTCCATTTGGCTTGTAATTTCCACAACAACAGTTTCTCAACTATGGTTTTAGGCACATATGGAAAACCTCAGAACATTTTTTTCCCTTCTTCAAAAAAAACATTTAATTTTATGAAGAAATACCTTTATACTTCTATTTAAAAACTTTGACATGCTCTACTTAAATTGTTTCATTTTAAACTTTATCAGAGGGAAGACTTTTAAAATCATCTTAAGCCTTATATGGAAGGATTTCTATTTAATCTTATTAGTAAGAGCTGATTACTAAGGGTTCTGATCAAATGCAGGTGCAGATACTAGATAGATGGGAGGAGAGCAGCAGGAGGTCATCTTTAAAAAAGAATAAAAATAAAACTTAAAGAAGTGGTCAAGTAGAGAAAATCCCTAATGAAAGAAAAGCAGTTAATTACAGAATTGTAGAAAATCAGGGGCAACATGTTAAGGTATAAAAATTCTCTAGTGTGCTTTCAGAAACCTGAAAGGAAGCAGAACCTAAAAGCAAGGAATTTGAGAGTAAATAGATCCTTTGAAAAAGTTTTCACACTGAAGGCTCTGTCAGAGAGAAGATCAAAGGCAGAAGGAAAGAGGCTTAGGAGGTCTTCCCACACCAGCTGAAAGCTGTTCAGAGCTGGACTGTGTTTCCCCCCTGGGAAGCTAGGTATTTCTGTCTTCATACACAGAATAAACAGTGTCACATTTATTGGTAATCGGTAATTGTTAGATTGATAAATAAATGTCTAAACATATTTTTTTAAACTCTTGCTCTAAATTTTGTGTCATCCAGTTATAAAAGATGTATTTTATTAGTTTTCTATCTAGGCTTATATATTTAAATTAAAATACTTTTATAGATAAAACATAACTAAGTGAAAGTGTGTATTTTCCTCAGTAAACATCAATGGGTATCAGGATATTTATACATAGCACCAGCAGAAACGGAGCATTCTAATTACCTAATTATACAAAAAGTGTGGAGAGAAATAATGTTTGAAGTGTAACTTTTCAACCTTTCAAATGTCCTCTCTACAAATGCCTCCCTTTAGATAAGAAACTAGAAAATACAGGGGTATGGGAAGCCCATATGAAGCAGTGAGAGAGAGAGAGAGAAAGAAAGAGACTGAGACAGAGAGGAGGAGGAAGAAGAGGAGGAGACTGAGAGAGAGGGAGACGGTAGATGAAAAACAAGGCTAAAGTCCCAGAACTTGGATGACAATGTGCTCTGACCTTAAGAAAGGCTTCCTTTTGTTCCAAATGTTTACTGATGAGTGGAATGACGTGGTCGATCTCTGCTGCTGGCCCCAATTTATCTCGTCCACCACACCAGTCCTCATCTCTTCGGTATTCTTGCTCTAAGCTCTCCAGGACACTACAGACCTAATGAATCATGAATGAAAAGACTCAGTAATTGTTTAAGAAGTGTTTTATAAGGACCATTAGTTTAGAGACCCCTATTGTAAGTGACATTTTTCATTCAAAATCCAATTTGTGGCCTTAGGTGTGCAGTACCCCTGAGATGTCTAAGAAAAAGTCCAGGAGGCAGTGAGAATCCAGTGTCTGGAGCTTGGAAGACAGATTACAACTGAGGTATGGACTTTGGAATCATTTTCTGACAGCTGATGGTTGAAGGCTACAGGGATTGATGACATCACCTAGAGATAGTGTACACAGCAAGAAAGGAGGAAGGACTAGTAATTTGGGGAGTTTCAAAGTGTTTTATATATTAAATTGCTATAATCTTATGATAACCTATGAATTAAGTAGAACAGGAAAAGGAGGTTTGGGGAAGATATTTGGGTTGCCCAGCCATCTGTACTTGTCCTACAGGAAGTAGCCTCAAGTAGAGGTAAAAGAGGAAGTTGCCTATGTTGTGTGATTTATGGACCATAAGTGAATGCTATCTTTCCCCTTGCTGGGAAAAATATTCCAGCAAAAATGTTTCAAGGTGCTACCATAAGGCAATGACATCTCCAGGCCTGCTATTGCAAAATGTACATTTCCTTCAGAGGAATAACAAATTTGAGTTAACTTAAAAGATAGTTAAGATGGTTTTTCAGTTCTAAAACGTCTGGGAGGCCATGCTCTAATTGACCTTAGAGACAAATTGGGTGCATCAGTAGGAGACACAGTGCAGCCTAGTGTCAGGGATTAAGGAAGGATGCAGAAAACAAAAACCATTTCTATACTTTCCTTCAACAATCTATGGTTACTTGCCTGGCTAGGGCAGCAGGGGAAAGTGGTTCTAACTATCCTTGACCTCCTCTATCTGAGAAAGTCATCTCTTTTGGTAAATGACATGGCATTGGATAGGATGCTTTATGAATTATGAACTGAACTGAAAAATAAGCTGAAAGATGTCCAAAGCAGAACACTCCCATTGCCAACATGCTTCCCATGTCATGAGAAGGCCTATCCCTGAACTCTAGCTAATTTCTTTAGCACCACACATCTCTCTTGAGACAAGGCCTCAAAGCAAGCAGGAGGCTCACATCTTGAGAGAAAACAGATTATACACATGCAACAACTTTAAGAAAACAAGTGCTTAACACTTGTCCCAAGGTAGTATTAGTTTTAAAACCAATCAATTTGGGAGCTAGAAGAAATGGAAAGATTACCCAGTGTAAGTCATTTAATTTAATAGATGAAGAATCAAAAATCTAGAGAGAGAAAGTGACCTTTGGTAAGGTCAGTTCAGGGTCAAATTTCCTGACTCTTAATCTAGTGTTTTGTCCCCTTCAGCATCTTGCTGCTGCTGCTGCTGCTGCTGCTAAGTCGCTTCAGTCGTGTCCGACTCTGTGCGACCCCATAGATGGCAGCCCACCAGGCTCCCCCGTCCCTGGGATTCTCCAAGCAAGAACACTGGAGTGGGTTGCCATTTCCTTCTCCAATGCACGAAAGTGAAAAGTGAAAGTGAAGTCGTTCAGTCGTGTCCGATTCTTCACGACCTCATGGACTGCAGCCTACCAGGCTCCTCTGCCCATGGGATTTTGCAGGCAAGAGTACTGGAGTGGGGTGCCATTGCCTTCTCCTCAGCATCTTGAGCCATCTCAAATTAAAAACTATATATGATATTACAAAGGGATTAAGCCTCATTTTTTTCATATGGATAGTCAGTTGTCCGGCACCATTTTTTAAAAAACTTTACTTGTTGAATTGCTTTTTCAGGAATCAATTGACTGTATATATGTGGGTCTATTTCTGCAACCTCTACTCTGTTCCATTGTGTCTGTTCTCACACCAATACCATCTTGTCTTGATCCCTACAGCTTTAGTCTTAAAGTCAGGTGGTATAAAGCCTCCAGTGTTCTTTGTCAAGATTGCTTTTGGCTATTCTAGGTTCTTCACATATCCGTGTAAATCTTAGAATTAGCATATCGATTTCTATTTTTAAAAAAAGCTTGCTGAGGTGTGACTGGGCTGTGCTTAATTTATAAATCAACTGGAGAAGCTCTTTATTATGTTAGTCTGCTGCTCTCACTTCTGAGGCCATGTAAGACGCCACCTCTCTGAAATGCTTGAAAGGAGAACTGAGAGAAGGTGTAAAGATGAATGCTGGCTGCAGGGCCCACTGACAGGTTACATCTCATTCATGGGATTCCCGGTGTAGTACAGGAAACACGGCTCTCTGTCATCAGAGAACTGTGAGCCTAACTAGTGTTCCAGAGAAGGCAATGGCACCCCACTCCAGTACTTTTGCCTGGAAAATCCCATGGATGGAGGAGCCTGGAAGGCTGCAGTCCATGGGGTAGCTAGAGTCGGACACGACTGAGCGACTTCCCTTTCACTTTTAACTTTCATGCACTGGAGAAGGAAATGGCAACCCACTCCAGTGTTCTTGCCTGGAGAATCCCAGGGACGGGGGAGCCTTGGTGGGCTGCTGTCTATGGGGTCGCACAGAGTCGGACACGACTGAAGCGACTTAGCAGCAGCAGCAGCAGCAGCAGCAAACTGTGTTCAGTAACTCATCACTCTCTTTTCACAATCCTCACAGGAGGCATACTTCACTGATGTTGGCTTGGACACATGACTTGTTTTGGCCGAAAGGATGTTACAGCATGTGACACAGGCAAACTTGAAATGCACTTGCACAGTAGATTTTGGGCTCTTGCACCCCTGCCTTTCACCATAAATGTGGCTCAAATACCTGCCAGTCAAGAAGGAAGAGAAATACAGGAACAGATCTAGATCCAACCTGTAGCTTGGAGCCTAGTTTTACTATGCTCAGCCAAGATCAGCTGAATACTAGATACCTAAGCAAAAATAGTTGTTCATTGTTTTACACCACTGGGATTGGGGGTGATTTGTTATACAGCATTATTGTGGCCAGAGCTAACTGGTACATCACTGAAACCTAGCATTCAGCATATACCCAACCAATTTCTACTTCAACACCTACATCTAGTGAGTTTGAGAAATTTATAAGAAACAAATTACGTGGTCCACTCCTTTAATGGAAATAATCATACGGAAGCAAACCATGGTGTTTCCACAAATCATTCTTGTACTCTCAGGCTAGTGCTGAGAGGATTGGCTTCTTGCTAAGGTAGATCCTACAGATTTGCCATGTGTGGCAGAAAACTGCCCTCCATTGGTCTCAGGCCCACACAGCCCTCTCCCTCACCTGCTCAGAAGTTTTATAAAAGGCCACTGAGGCATTGACCAGTTTCAGTCGGTCTTCCATCTTGAGCATGAGTTGCTGCCAGTGGAGGGCCACCTTCTCAGCACATTCCCGGATGGCATCTGCATCATAGTGACCAGCCTGGAGCAGCGCCTCAGCTTTCTGCTGAACCTGCAGGGCGCTCTGGTGTGTCTTCTGCAAGGAAGTGGCATGAAAGAGGGACTGGGCACAAGGGGAGGAGAGAGAGGTCCGTGGGAACAACCCAGGCGTGGTATGGGAAGGGGTGGAGTGAGGCGTGAGTGGAAAGATGCAGAAAAGTTAAAGAGCTTTAAATGACTGATTCAAACATGTTGTCATCACTGTTTTAAAAGCATATTTAAAAAATGAATATCAAACATTTTCATTAACTAACTGCTCAGGTCCCTAACTCCTGTCCCTACCCCTTTCTCATTTATTTGCATCACTCTTCGTTTTAAAGACATTTTAGTTTCTGTGCTAGAGAAACACAGTTGTGTATAAATCTGCTTCCTGGTTGACTCAAACATTAATTAAATCTCCTTTTCCAATCTAATCATAAAAGTATTCATCATCAGTTTTCAGAGGAGGCTATTGCTATAGTCCCACTCTGCAGATCAAATAAATAGTACATAAAATAGTACATAAAAAAATCCCCATGTAATACAAGTCTCAACCAACAATGCAATCATTTTAAACATGAATGATCATTTTTAAAAGGGTTCTAGTAGAAGGAAGACATTTGACAGGTTAGTAAAGCAGGAGAGTAGAATCTCACACCATCTCTTAGTTGTCAAGGGAACAGAACAGTACAGAAGATAATTCAGTTTAACATATAATCCCACATTACCACATCATTTACGTTTGCCTTTAGGATAATCTATACTGCAGAAGGTTTGTTTTCTTATTCAGGTAAGTGTGGTTTGCATCCTGAGTTCACTTTAACTGAAGGAGGTGGGGAGAATAGGTTGGAGAACTGGGTGGCAGGAAGACAGCCAAATAAATACAATTTATTAAAATAAGAGACTGATGTGGATGAGCCATATGACTTCAACCAGCTAATATTATCCCAGCTTCAGCTACTGGGATCATTTCAAGCCAATGGCATAGTATGAATTTGGCCTTTGCACTTTCAGGAAAGGATAGCTTAGCTGACAGTGGGGAAGAACAGCTGGAAGCCCAGCGCCTCACTCCTGAATGATTTCTGCTCGTTTTGGGCTGCACTGCAGGGACAGTTCCCCAGAGCAAACCCATTCAAGCACTGCCTGTGTGTGAATACAACCTCCCCTCTTCTCACCTCTACCTCCCGCTTACCTTCATTCCAAACTGCAGTCTACACAGCCTATCAACTACCTTCTGGCTGCCCTTTCCCCTCTGCTGAATCTGTCCTCAGCATGAGCTATGTTAGCATGACCTCCTACAGCACCTAGACTCCTTTATTCCCTTACTTTGCCACTGATTTAGCCTTCAGTCCTGATGAGCACATTCTTATCATGTAGCAATCTTCCTAATTGCTACATGAAGTTAGAAAAAATTAACAAGTAGAAATAATCCATTACAAATCTTTGGTTTCTTTCTCTATTTTTCTTATTGGTACCATTTTCTTTTCCTGTCTCCTAAATGTAGAAGTACCCTCAGGTCCATTCTTTTGGTTCACTTCTGTAGAGTTCTCATCTATTCCCTTGGACACTCAGCTCAGCTCTGACCGCCTTCAAAGATCTTTCTGGATAGCCTGAGACTTACTATAAACTACCCTCTTCTGAATGCCTATACCACTTGGCTGATTTTCCTTACTTAATGAAACTCTTAAGGCAAGAGCTGTTTTAAAAAATCTCTTTAAAAGCCATTTAGTCATGTGTATTTTCTGTGCTAGGCACTGTACTTATGAATTTTTCTAGTTCTTATGATACTTCTACAGGTGGATATTCTTATTTCCACTTTATAGATTAAGAAACTGAGGCTCAGGCTGATCAAGGTACTTGCCCCAAAACGTACATACAAGGAAGTGATGAAATCAGATTCAGGTTTGACCTATTTCCAAATTTATGTCCTTTCCACCATATCACATCACATCACTTCATATTTAGCAATTAGAATGGTATATACAGTTTCTCATTTAGAGGAAGGGCTCACTAAGTAGAATTAGTGATTCTGATAATTATCTTGTCTCTCCTCAATATATAAAACCAGCATATAATTGTCATAAACCTTTATTGTACCTTTTTCTCAGAGTAGAGGAGTAACTTTAATTTTCTTACAATTTATGCTATGTAACAAATCCTCTTCCTTATTCTGAAACTCATTAATATCTAATAGTCCTGGGAGCCTCTTCTTCCCTTTCATTTCCTAAATAATAAACTCTTATGCATATGACATAATCTCTGCTTCGCTACGCTTGAGTCATTATTTTGCATTTATTTCTACTATTATCTAATCTTATTAAGTGCTGTCTTTGAGACATGGATTTTCAAGGATGTTCATATTTAGTAGGGGGACATGGAAGAAAACCAAACCAAATCAACTGAATTTATTATCCAGTTTTAACTACTGTCATAGTGCTTATGCTTAGAATGCATAAGAGGATTTCAAATAAAAATGGATTTTAAAAAGCAGGTTATAAAAACAAGGGTGCTTCTATGATGTTCACAGTTCTTGAAGACACATCAGCCACAACATTTGGATACTAAAAAATGCGAATCTGTAAAGCTGTATTTCTGGAGAGCTGTCTACTGCTCTGCATTCTGAATGGCTCTGGGGAAGTTTTTCTGTAACCAAGTATACTTCAGGTAAACATTCTGACCTTCTTTAAGGAGACCAAAACCTTCAGACAGATGAGGCCAATCAAGCTAGGGGGAGCAAACATCTCAGTTTTCCCATGAGAGTTCTAGTCCATGCTGATTTTTCTGGATTAGTTATTATTAATTCCCACTTTTTCTCTTAAAAGAGTCTTAGTTCTAACAATAAATTATATAATTGTCTTACATAGAGCTATTTTATTTTCCCTTCTAGAGGCCAGGATTCTTTCTTAGGGCCCAAGAAGTCAAATTATGTTCCCTATCACTGTAAGGACCTCCAGTAACACTATCAAAATGGGTTAAATAAAACCAGACTAGTAAAATCTCCTATCAAATTGCTCACACCCTTCCTGGCATATGTTCCCCCAGTGCAGAACCTGGTCTAAATTGACATATTTAGAGAGAATCATAATGCCACCTGGAGAAGGAGCATACGTTGAAATTCTATTTCCTACTCTTTCCCCATACTGTTCTAGAGCAATCAGCTCAAGTCTCTTTGGGAAGGAAATGTTCCAGTACAAATTCTGGCTCTGTTCTTGTCATTATTCTAGCCAAGCTGCAGACCCTGCCCACCTTCCATTCCCAAGATCTACCAGAAATCCTGTTTGTTTTGTCACGTCCTCTTGAGTCCACAGACAAACTCTACAGGCATTTATATCTCAACATATATCCTAGGAATATTTGATCAAGTTGCATCCATGAAATTTAGAGACACAGATGCTTAGTAAGCCTCTATTCTGTAAGGATGCAACATCATCTAATACAAATTTGTGTATACTGCATAAGCAAGTCAGATAGAATTTAGCTATTTCAGTAACATCACTAATGGATTTACCCACTATTTTCTACTAGCTCATTGAGACGCTCAAGTGTGTCACAACACTTGGTTTTACTATTACTAGCCCAACATCTAATTAAGGGACTGAAAATTGAATTACCTGACAGGGCAGGTAAACGTCCACATTCGAGGTAAGTAAGGAGGAGGCATGGCCAACAGCTGTCCTTTCTTCGCCTAGTGTCCCTCACAGATTCACGTCAAGCCTTGAATGTGACTGCCCGACTTTCATTTTCTTCACGGCTGCCTCTCAATGGGGCTTTGACCACTGTGGGCCTAATTTTTTTTATTATAATCTCAATCTTGATTTTTCCTTCACAATGAATAGATCCCAACACCCTAATATTTGGATGTGCCAGTAAAACGCAATATTTCCTAAGAAGTTATCAAACGTCTTAGAGAAGTATGACATTCATGTTAATGCTACATTTTCACATATAAGAAAGCTTTTCGAAAATTAAATGGCTGAAATCCATCAATACTAGTTTAAAAATGGCTAGCAATCAGTTGGACCACTGTATTAAAGATAAACTTCATGACACAGACAGTTAAGATTTTATCACTGTTGTGCTTCTTTAGTAGAAGATAATACCTTTGCACTTCTTACACATTCAAAACTGGGTTAACTTCTATACTGAACCACAAGTGATGCAGGTCTTTGAGGTTTTCTCTCTTTATCTCTTTTCCCATTGGAACTGAACTTATTTTTAGCATAGTTCCCATGTCCTATTTCCTACTCTTTCCCCATACTGTTCTAGAGCAATCAGCTCAAGTCTCTTTGGGAAGGAAATGTTCCAGTACAAAGGATAATTAAAGATATTATTTAAAGCAAGACAAAACTCACATTAGACTATCACAAGTGGAATTTTATTTTAAAATAGCCTTGGTTGGTAAATTTCTGATTTTAGTTTATTCTTTAAATATGACTTCCACCCGCATTATTGAACAACTACTTTCAGTGAAACAAACTATCTAGTGTAGTCTGCTCCTGTGCTCACTGCTCTTGTTAAAAGGCAGATTTGACAATGAAATCTAAATGTTACATGTAAATCAAATGTTTAAAAATGGAATCCTAATTTACTACTGACTTCTACAGTTGTTTATCCTCAATTCTGAGTGAGCTTCAACTGGAAGTGACTTCTAACTTTTTAGCTTTATATTTTTCACATGATGCATAGATCATAAGGTATTAAAAGACTCAATGGACCAAGGGCCTTGAAGGTTAAAGGTACTAATAAAAAAGACCACATTTGGAGTGTGCATATTTGTCTTCTAATACCAGGCTTCCTTGGGGTGATGAAGCCTTGGATTTGCTTCTCCAATTCCTGGGTGATAAGGAAGCTACCTGGCCCATTTCACAAGAAAGAGTAATGGCTTCACCACATAAAGGAAAACCCACATCTTAAGGAATCATCCTGCCTAAGTTACAGAGCAGAGAAGGGAAGGGAGGACAGTGCAGTCAGATCTGGGTGTTACCTCGATGGCGAGTTGGAACTGCTCATGCTCCCGCTGTAGCTGCTCTGCTTCAGACAAAGAGCTGGCGTTGACCAGGCTGGCATTGAGCATTGACTCCCCATTGCGGATCCATCCTAGGACCTAGGGAGTTGAGACAAGAGCACAGGTGAATGGCCTTCAGTCGGATAGCTCACTATCTCCTACCCGCAATGAAGAGAAGATAGGAAGGATGTGGATAAGTAAATCTCTCCAAATTTATCTGGAACCCTGTGCCATAAGATATTTATTATAAGTACCAATCTTATTCCCAGCTTCACATTTTCTTTCCTACCCTTATCACTCTTCAATCCCAGTCTCCTCAGCTACTTAATTTAAACATTACTTTATCTGATTGCACTGTAGGTATGTTTCTGAAGTTCCTTCTGGAACACAGTATGGTAAAAATAAATAAATTCCATATGTATGGAATATCGGTATGGTATCCTTTTCTTTTTTAAGGCTAACAACTGCTTGAAATCTTCTATATCTCATCACACCTATTAGAAACAATTTATTCATCATCTAGTGAAACCAGACCATTCTGTGGCACTCACGGAAGTCTGCCTTATTTGGTTATTTTGACCTATGTTTCATCTCCCCTCGTTAGAATGTAAACTTCTGGGAGACTTGATTAATACATGAGTCATATCATAATCTCACCCAATGCCTAGCATAGTGCTTTTCATATGACAGGTATGCAGTAACATTTTTGAAAGAGTGAAAATATCCAAGTCACTGTGGAAAATATCCAAGTCACACCTGAAAAGTGGGTCCAACCTCCTATGGTTTGCAAAATAGCCAAGAGTAGACAAGTCTCAGCCTTGATTGGTTAAACAACCCAAAAGGAGGAAAAAGAAAACAAGCAAAATAGTATGAATCACCCATACACTGGATCATTAGAAAACAAAAGAGTATGTTATAACTGATTTATTTAGAGGTTATGACTAGGCTGAGTAAGATTTCTAGGTGACCTTAACTTAATACTGGGGGAAAGAAAATTCAGCTAGAGAATATTAGAATAGAGGGAGAAACAGCTGATACTGTCTAGATAGTCCTAGCTGAAATGGAAATGTGGCAATTACCCAGCTAATAGAGTCTGGTGCAAATAATCAAACTGGAAGTATTAGGCCTTGAAAATCTACCTTGTGTCTGGTCATCAGAAAATTGCCAAATATTTGCTTTATTAAAGAGTCTGAGAGTTTGCTTGGAGAGGAAATAAAAGTTCTTCTGAAATTTCAAGATCAGTAAATATCATCCATCTGTTCCCTCAAGGCAAAGCAGAAGACATCACAATCTGTTTCAGAGGTTTTGAGATTTTTTTTTTTCTTCTCTCAACTTCTTCATGTTAAACAATTAGAAAAATACTAATCCTAGTCTCCTTTTCCATAACCCTCACTGGCATTTCTCAAATGTCCTCCTTGGGCAGACAATGACTGATGCCATATTGTGCATGGATAACATTGGGACGTAAATCCCATTGAAGCTGGGCTATTTGGATTGAGATGTTAATTCATGGGCAGTCTGGCAGATTGCGGATGAGACGCCAATCTGTAAAGCAATTAGTAGCAGGAAATAACAGTTCAGAGTGTATGTGTGAAAGCTCTGATGCCACTGGTGCACTGTAGTTGGCTGACTAGAGGCGCTTATGATTTCTAAAAGCTGGCTGTAAGTTTGGGTACATGCATACACAGATTGCATGCCCAAATGCTTCACTCCTTTGGAAAATGGAGCTCATAATTTATATTTCTGAACTATGTAAGTCCTTCTGCCATGATTCATCACATCTTGCTTGGTTCAAGATTCATTTGAGGGTGTCAGAGAAACATTTTCTCAATGTGCATCACAAATCAACACTTGGGGGGTGGGGCAATCTGACTCCCTCTGGGCCTCTTGAGTTCTTGCTGGAATATTTTTCTCTCTATTCTGAGCCAACTGAAAGCATCAGTTATAGCTATAATTGTGGGATCTCCATCTACCAGATTCTCCATTTAGAAATATGATAGGTTTTAGTCTCTGCATCTTACATTAAATCATGCCATATCCTTGATATCCTTGTTCATTTTTATTTCCCAAATGTTGTTTATAAAGGCATTCCAGGACTTTAAATAGGAAATTTGATTTTAGGAAGACAAAAATGCATGGCAGTTTAATCAATGGTTTAGTTCAAGGGTGGGACGGATGCCAATGATTAAACTACAAGCATTTTTATCTTCTTAGAATCAAATCCCCCATGTTGAAGTCCTGGACTCAGTCCTAGAAGCAGAACTGAGACCATGTTGAAAGAACACAAAATCTCAAGTCAAAACACCTGGCTTTGTTTCTACTTGATAAAGCCACTTAACTCCCCTGAGCCACAGCTTTTTCATCTGTAAAGGTAGGATATCTTTCCTTCCTGTATCAGGGTTGACGTAGCATACTGTTAAAGGCAAAGCCTGATGATGGTGGTGATTTTTAGTTTCGAGACAAACCTAACTATGATTCTACAATTATACCTCTCACAATGAGAAGAAAAAGAGTTTAGGAATACCAACTTATATTCTAGTATTTGCGGAGTTCATTTGTATATTATGATGAGATATAGATACCTTAGCTGTTTTCTTATCATCAGTCTTTGCACTCTGATCAATAACTCTTGTTGGTATAATTTTCCATTACTGTCATCCTTTATCTTCCTGGTTCATAAAATTGGTTATTTATTCTCTGTGAGCATCCAAATGAGAGAAAGGTAGTAGAAGAAATTTTGTAACAAACATGAGAAATATTGGCCTACTAATCTTGAGCTATTTGACTTTCGAAACATCATTTAATCTCCCTGAGGCTCAGTTTTCTTATCTGTAAAATGGTAAGTCACAAGGTACAGTTGAAATGAAATAATTACTGTAAAAGTATTTTGTAAACTATAAGATGTAATCCTATAAACGCACATTTTACATAGATCATTCATCTTGGATCATAGTTTACCAATAGGTTAGATGGTCTTTAAAGGTCACTTGGAGCCATAATATTCCATACTCCTTTCAAAATTCAGAGACTGTCCCTATAACCACAGGATAACAGAGAAACATAGCCCTGCAGAAATGAGGGTTGGGAAGAGTATTGCTGCTTGGGGGCTTGGGAGTTAAGTCACCAATTCAGCTCAGTCAGGCTGAGGGGGCACTGAACACAGAGATCTGCTTCGTTAGGCCACGGAATCTCAGATAACCGAGTTGGGAGAAGGGTGGATTTGGTTAACTAGATGTGAATGTCCAAAATGATGATGCCACCTACGCTGGGCAAGCTGGACCCTGTGCCCACGTAGGTTGGGGAAGTTGCTTGGCTATGACTGTGTTCTCTAGGTCACACTGACAGGAAACCTATGAGGCTCCTGCTACTGCAGATGATTTATCACAAGGCACAGTCATTTCTGAAACTCTAACCACAGGAAAATCGTCAGCCTCTCAGGTGGTTAAATGGGAGCCTGTTGTATTTCTAGTATTTCTTAGTTAAAAAAATTCACAATTTATGAGTTATATAAGTTTATCTTTCATGGTTTTATAGACTCTGACTGTGTGTCTTCTTAATTATCTCCATTTTGAAACAAATGGATGATACTTGTCCCTATGGCTGCCCATCTTTCGGTACTACTCCAACTCCTTTTAATTTTTTGTACAGTGAACAGAATTAAATGGTATTTTCTATATGAATATGAGGATAAGGTAATATTTTCTCCTTTGTTTTAAATTCCTATCTTGATCATATGAAAATATTGGCCAGTATTTAGTCCACAGGGATAATTTAAGTCAATGTCTTTAGTAGACAAATAAGTACAATTTATTTTCCCATAGCTCAGAGCTCCAACATCCTACAAATCCATTTTGGCCTATTTTCTGCTAAATGCATTGCTCTGCAGGAATACATATGGGCATTCATTTAGTTTTATGCCCACTAAATAGGTTTTTCAAATCTCCCTCAATTATCTAATAAGTGTAAGGTCATCCTTACCAGTGTAGCAATTTTCCTGGAAACAATCAGAGCATTCTGTGGGGTCTGGAGAATAATCTGAACAATTTTTCTAGAAGAAAGTGGGTATCTGGGTGGTCTAGGGCCCTGGACCATGGGAATTAGGGGAGTGGTTTCCTTCAAGACTCAGCATTTCTCTGGAGATGCTGGGGCCATTTATCTTAGACACAAAGTCCTAAGCAATCCCTCAGAAAGCAAATCAGTTGCACTAATCAGTTTCATTTGTTCTAAATACTTGAAAATTATTTTTAGTCAACGTCTGTGATATCACTGCTCCTCAGAGCTCCAGTTTAATATAACTGTGGTATAACTTCACATAGGTTATGAAGGCCTAATCTAAACCTTTAACCTCTGCGCTCTAATGACAGAGACATAACACAGTGTTGTCCTCTCCCTTTCTGTCTCTATTAATGGCACTTCAATTAAGGTGTCTTTTTTTTTTTTTTTTTGAGAGTACATTCCAAAGAGAAACTCTCAAGCTGGGGTCTAAATTTAGCCCACATGATCAATACTGACATCTAAATTAACTCCCTCTTTCCAAGTGTCAACAGCTTCCAAGTCAATATTTCCTGCTCCACCAACTTCCATCAAATCCTGAATGCCTTCTCTGAAACTGGATTCGATGACTCCCTAAAGAAAGAGCCCACGCTGACAAGGAGAACAAGTCTGTTTAATGAGGCATAATGGCTTAACGGAACAGCAGCCCCTCGGCACCTGCAAGGGCTGATAGCCGCTGCCAAGGCCTTCGTGGTTTCCTAAAGGCTGATCTCAGCCATCCAGGACCATTTTGAACTACAATCCCCCATGTGTCTTTCTTGCCATGGTGAAGAGAAGAAGGAATTTTCTCATTCCAGAATTTTCTCTTCTGGTTTTTGAAATTCCAGAAGAACTTTTTTTTGCTCTATAATTCATGAAATACTGAATGGGAATGTATGCAATTAGTCAAGCCTGGATGATCCATATTTGGTTAATCTACTTCCCCACTTGACAAACTACCTATCATCCTTTAGCTCCCCATCCTATACAGAATGTATACTTGGAAAGTTAAAAATTCATTTCATTTCCATTTTCATCACAGTCAAGAAAAACATAATTAGAAAGTTGGCTCTACTATGAATTCTGTAACAAAAATAAATAAAAAACAAAGAATGCAAACAAAATTATATGTTGTTCTTTCGCTAAGTCATGTCCACCTCTTTGCGTACCATGCACTGCAGTACGCCAGGCTTCCCTGTCTTTCACTCTCTCCCAGAGCTGGCTCAAATTCATGTCCATTGAGTTGGTGATTCTATCTAACCATCTTATCCTCTGTCACCTCTTTCTCCTCTTGCTCTCAATCTTTCCCAGCAACAAGCTCTTTTCCAATTAGTTGGCTCTTCGATTCAGGTGGCCAAAATATTGGAGCTTCAGCTTCAGCATTAGTCCTTCCAATGAATATTCAGGGTTTATTTCCTTTAGGGTTGACTGGTTTGATCTCCATGAAGTCCAAGGGACTCTCTAGAGTCTATTCTAGCACCACAATTCGAAAGCATCAACTGTTCAACACTCAGCCTTCTTCATGGTCCAACTCTCACATCCATACATGACTACTGGAAAAACCATAGCTTTGACTATATGGACCTTTGCTGGCAAAGTGATGTGTCTGCTTTTTAATATGCTGTCTAGGTTTGTCATAACTTTCTTTCCAAGGAGCAAGAGTCTTTTAATTTCATAGCCACAGTTACCATCCACAGTGATTTTGGAGCCCAAGGAAAGAAAATCTGTCATCATTTCCACTTTTTTCCTGGCTATTTGCCATGAAGTGATGGGACCAGATGTCATGATCTTAGTTTTTTGAATGCTGAATTTTAAGCCAGCTTTTTCACTCTCTTCTTTCACCTTCATCAAGAGGCTCTTTAGTTCCTCTTCATTTCCTGCCATTAGAGTGGTATCATTTGCATATCTGAAGTTGTTGATATTTCTCTTAGCAGTCTTGATTCCAGCTTGTGATTCATCCAGCCCAGCATTTCACATGATGTACTCTGCATAATATAAGTTAAATAAGCAAGGTACTAATATACGGCCTTGTTGTACTCCTTTCCCAATTTTGAACCAGTCCGTTGTTCCATGTCTGGTTCTAACTGTTGCTTCTTGACCTGCATGCAGGTTTTTCAGGAGACAGGTAAGGTGGTCTGGTACTTCCATCTCAAAAATTCAATTAGGAATAATTTTCCTGTTATCCAGTTTATTGAGATGACCATGAACAAAGAGCAGAGGAGAAGTCCCAGGTCTGGATTTAGGAGGCCTGGGCTCAAGTTTCAGCTAAGCAGCCACAAGGCCCTGGGAACACTCATCTTATGGTACCTCAGTTCCTCATTTATAAAGTAAACGTACACCACTCTCTCTCATGGACTTTTTCTCCTAAATTGAGATCACAAATGAGAAAGTACTTCTCATAAGAAAAAATTACTATCATTGCTGCCAAGAGATTCAGAATTTGAATACTCATCCCTACTCTGGGCCTGCTAGGATTTCTACCATGTCACCATGAGTAACATGTCTCTCCAGACAATTAGGTGTGACCCCAGGATAATTAAACTGAATAAAACCTGGATGGCAGTGCTGTGACCTGGCTTTGCTTAGGGCTCAGTGATGTCACCGGTGCTCAAGATGAATCTTTAGCACAGAATGTGAGGACTCAGCACTGATTGGAAAAGAAGGGGAGCAGAGAAAGTAATTTTGCACATTATAATAAATAATATATAATAACTATATAAGCATAGGCATTAACAAGGACTACCCTGAATAAAAGGGACCAAGAAATAATTATAAAATATATTTTTTTTCCCTGTGCTAAATTGATAGACTTAAATCTAAAAGTTCTAGTGGTTACTGAACATGATATTTTGGGCGGGGCTCTGCCTAGAGGAAGCGGGGGAAACGGGTTGATTGGGAGAGTCTGGAGCAAAAAAAGCAAACAGTGAAGTGCTGTGGGGTCTACCCCGCCAGGAAGTCCTCCTGGACATGGGGAAGGTGATGGCGAGTTCTTTCTTCAGTGTGACCTTTGTCTGGTGACCTTGCTAAGCTTCAGTGACTTCCTCTGAAAGGAGAGTAATGTTTGTTTCAGAGAATGGTTGTGAGGACTGATCAAGAGATAGGTATAAAAGGTCTATGACACTCAATAAGTGGAACTATAATTATATTCGGATTTCTTCAGTCCCACTTTGTCTAAATAGGAAGTCACCAATCATTACGCTGAAAATTCCCATTTAGTCTGTTTATAATATAAATATGCAGTATTTTAAAAATGTATCATTGGTCATTGTGTGTATGTTCCTATAAATCCCTAGGAACGGTACAGGAATATCCTTTAGAACAATAGATAGTATCATGTCTCATAGAGGTAAGAAGTCTTTAAAGTTGGCTTTAATGTGGCGAGAACATTTTCTTACAAAACCACAAACATACGGAAAAGAATAATGGGAAGTGAATGATGGCTACCACTTATTATCAAGAATATGTTAGGTCCTTACTAGACACATAGGTGCCCCCAAATTAATCAGTCTGGCTCTAAAGCCTGAATATGTCTATTGATAAAGGCTTTGCCTTTCCCATGAACTCTATGCAGGATTGAGGACAGAAAGGAAGAGAATGGATTCAGTGATTGAGGACAACTTGGAAAAGCCCTGAGAAGATGTTCTCCTTAGATTGTTATATGCCAGAGAAATCATGAATTTGTAAGTCTGAGCCACTGGACCATTAGATCTATCTGTTAGAGTCAATAGACAGCAGACTAGCTTTCAGAAGCTAATACGACCGTTCCTTAACTTACCTATTCCTAAGTTCTGGTCACACCTGAGGCTCTGTATGCCTTACCCCATACCAGGAGCAGGCCCAGACCAGACTCAGCCACTGGAAAGCCCAGGCTGAAGGTGGAGGGCCAGGCTCACCTGTTTGACCTCGGCCTGGAGGTGCCGTAGTTGGAGGCACTGCTCAAGTCGCTTGTGGGTCTGCTCTGCGTTGAGCTCCAACTCATGCTGTTTCTCATGGAGAAACTCTAATAGCTCTTGTACCTGGGCTGCCAGATCAATGTCTTTTTCACAGATTAACTCAATCCCTGATTAAAACAAAATGTAAACAATTAAAAACCAGGTAGTACAGTAAAGACTACATTTCCTTCAGCATGCATATGAAAGCTGGAATTCGAAAAGACAACACCAGTACCCTCCCAACCTCTGCATATCACTCTGTGAAAAGGGATAAATCACCATATGGGCCTTTGAGATGCTCAAAGCATACCATCTCTATTGAATTAACTGATCCTTTGCCAGGGAACAACTCTTTAACAGATGATCAGCTCCTTACCAACTGGAGTCAAAGAGGTGGCTTACTGGAGGCCACCCCCAGACAAGACCACATATAGCAGTCCTTACTGGGTGGTTTGCCAACACCCAGAATGTTCACAACCAAGCATTTGGATTACATTGGGAAATACAAAACAAAGCCCAAAAGACGCTGTCTCAGGAACTTCTGCCAAAGGCACACTCTCTTTCAGCTGGTCAGATGTAATTCACGATTAGAAGCTAAATGCATTCCGAAGAGAATAGTTGGCCAGTGGTAATTTTATTAGTCAACTACTTAGGTTCCCTAAAAAAGCACTCTTAGAAATACCTGCTAGCTCTATTGTTTATCAAATACAGGCAAACACGCCTGATAACCATACCCCAGCAATATCACAGGGGTACTGAGTACTTGGCCTTCTCAGGTGGTTCAGCAGTAAAGAATCCACTTGCCAATGCAAGAGACATGGGTTCAATCCCTGGGTGGGGAAGATCTCCTGGAGAAGGAAACAGCAATCCACTCCAGTATTCTTGCCTGGAGAATCCCATGGAAAAAGGAGCCTGGTGGGCTACAGTCTATGGGGTCGTAGAGTCGGACACGACTGAAGCGACTTAGCACACACTGAATTCTTTATCCGTTTAGAAAAATCATCACACTAAAATTGTGCCCACAGGAGAGTTTGCTCATCCTTCTACTGATTCAAAGCATTAGTAAGCCCCACCAGTCACCAACAAGGGCTCCCAAAGTTTATTAATAAGCTGCCAATCACCTGACTTTGATGGGAGACGAATCAACACCCACCAGGCAGAAGCTGTGGCTCCACTCCTTGTGTAAAACCCCTCACCTCCCTGTCTGATTTTTTTGGAGTACCTCTCCCAGCACACAGGCATGTGTTCATGCGTGCGTGCGTGCACACACACACACACACACACTTTCTCTCTTCTCCAAACCAGAGCTCCTATTCACACATTATCACCAACAAGCCTAAAGTAGCCTTTCTCCAACAGATTTCTGCTTCAGCAAGGGTCACTAAGGAACTCTAAGATGGAGCAAAGGCACTGCCTAGTTATCAAGGTCCTTCTGTCCTCTAGTGACTTGACTGTGATTCCTTACTTGCTGTGATAGAGCACACGGAATGCGTGAAGCCTGTCCCAAATCAGAATCCTGATCTTGGCAAGTTACCTAAGCTTTCAGAAACTTCACTTTCCTTATATGTAAAATGGGATTTTACATAGCCACCTATCTCAGGAGCTGGTTGGGAGGATTCAATGAGATAATATATAATATATATATAAGTATCTAACATATGATAACAATAAACATGCTTTGCTCCTCAGTCCCACGGCTTTCCTGGTTCCTGACTTAAACTTTCTATCTTCTGACATTCATGTCTTCTTGGCTCCTATCTCCATCTTCATGCAAGTTGTATTATTTCTTGATTCTTACTGTCCAGCTATTTCTGATTCAGCCCTGCTCAGGTCCTTGGCTTTGGGAAAATCCTAACTCTGGATTGCTTGCCTCCTTCTGATCCCTGACTCCACCTGGCTCCTCAGATTCTTAATTTTGTCCAGATCCTTTCCCTGAGCCCGTACCCTGGAATCTATGACCTGGTGCAGTTGTGGTCCTGATACTGACAAACAGAATCCCAACTACCATGAAGCTCAGGGTGCCAAAGTATAGTTACTTCCATGGAGATCACACTCAGAGAGGCCCCCAAATCTCAGTGTACAGCCACATTAAAAAAAACCGCTCTTTTGAGACTCCCCCCTCATTCTGACTGACAACATCAGAAATTCATCATTGCCATCACCAACACAGTGGCCTGATGCAGTGGGAATGTATAAGGAAAGTCTATACATGTGAAGGGAAATTCAGTTCTAGAGCCAAAAATAGTGTTTTATATAAGACAATATGGGAGAGTGGGAGATTTTTTTCTGGTGTTACATGTAGTAATTTCAGTATCTTTCCATGTTTATTTTTTCTGTTGGTTTCATAATTCTAAGTCCCAGGTCCTGAAAATCTGTATCTGTGGGAGACAGAGAAGGGAATGGCTTGTTCTTTTGGCAGTCAACTCCCTCCACTTACTATTTTCAATTACCAAGAGGATGTGGTAGAGCATCACTTTGACTGAAATAAAAAAAGATAAAAGGAAAATTTCTACCTTTGCATTGCTAGGCATCATGGGATGACCCTTGACTTCCACGTTTACTTCCTAAAAATGTAATATAAGATTCACCTGCAGAAGTAGATCCTTGCTTCCAGCCACAGTGCAGATTTTTTTCCATTTCATTTTCATTCTGCATGCATCTCTGGTGTTTAGTATGCTGGGCTTGGGCTAAGTGTCTTTCTATGGGAAGCTCATGGCTCACATCTGCCACATCACATGCAAATGGGCTATCTAAGCCTCGTACCTCATCAAAGGGGCCAGCCACCTGCTTAGAACACCATCTAGAACCTGCCTGCCCTGAGACTCCCTGCCTGCCCTGAGACTCCAGTCCTTCATTTTCATTAATTTCACTTGATTTTTTTTTAATGAGATGAACAGGAAATAAAATGGGTGAAGACAATGCCTATTGCATTTCTACACTCAACAACCCATCACATGAATGAAGTGAATGGGAGGAACATGCAGAGTTACTCCAGCAATACCTAGAAGAACAGAAACTCATGCCTCTTTCCTGGTGCCCACAAGCACACTGACATGAGTCTCAGCTAATACCCATCAACTGGTAAGCAGCATCAATCAATAGCAAAGAGTATTTTCGTGTACTGACATTACTCCTTTCAGTCTAATCTGAGGCCTAACTGTCTTCCTTAGGGGCTCTCCAGAGATGCAATAAGATGTTTGTCTTTTCCATCAAGTAATGAAATATATTCATCCTGAAATAGTTTGTCAGCCTCTCTAGAGAAAGCTGTATTGAAATTTCTTTCTGATATACCTCCACAATGTCCTGCAAATATCCTTGTGTCAGAACACTTCCATTGAGGTCAGTTCCTTACTAACTTGTCTGTGTCCTCACAGTAATGTAGGTTCCCTGGGGCCAGGGCCATTTCTATTTCATGTATCTCAGCTTCTTTAGGACCTAGCACAGTGCTTGACCCGTAATACTCCCAAAATACCTGTTAGTGAACACAGGGGCCTCTTTAAGGACAAACTCGGGTAACCTGAGATCTCTGGGAACAAAGTTAGGTTGGAATGCAGGCTCTGCAACCTATTAACAGTGAGGCTCTGGGTTCCAAATCCCCTCTGAGCCTGCGTAAGATGGGAATCTGAACATTGAGTCCTCGGGATTGTTATGAGGACTAAGAGAGATAAGGTAGATACAGGGCCTGGCATTTAGTAGGCTCAAAAACACCCATATCCCCACTTTTTCCTTTCCCTTGGGGGAAATTATATTCTGTGTTGATTACTGATGGGACTATTGAATGACATATAAAATGTAAATAGAAAATCTTACCATCAGATGTTTATGAGCTTGTTCAAAATATATCATTAGAAATGATGATTTGGATGCTACTAGACTAGGCTCTCAACCTTGGCTCACACAAGATTCATCTGGAGAACTTTAAAAGTTACCATGTCCTGGCCACAGCCCAGACCAATAACATCAAAATCTCTATGGGTAGGAACCAGGCAACAGGAATTCCCACCTTAAAGTTCTCAGGGTGATTCCAACATGCAATGAAGATTGGGATCCACTGGATAAGATGGAACAATGGTCAGCGATCCAGGGACAGAGACATTCCTCAGGGTACACTCAGTTACCAGAACGTTCAGCATAGCAATTACTTAGGGCTCAAGGCCACAGTTAGTAATAAAATGTTATTTTGTTTTCCTTTGCTGCCAGATTGAGAGTATCACTTTAATTTCCTCATGGAGAGAGGAGGCTGTGGTCTAGGGTAGAGTTAGGTATTTCTGGATATGCTGCCCATACTTGTAACATGTTTTTCAACTGTTTGTATGTTCTTTAAATATCTGTGTCTGCCTCAGATAGAGAACATCTTCTTTTCTCTTTTCTCCTCCCCCCACTCCTCTTTCTGTGTCACTACCTCAATTAACACCCAGTTCTGAAATTACAAAGTCCTTTAATCAGGTTTTTAGATGAGTATTTTCAACCCTGGCTATATATTAGAATCACCTGGGAAGTTTAAAAAATATGGGCTCACTCCAGACCAATTAACTAAGAATCCCTGAGGAACGGGATCCAGACACTGGTATTTTTAAGAAGCTCTTCAGGTGATTCCAAAATATGTAGTCAGGCTGAGAACCATCATTTTACATCAGCTTCTCTTCCCTTCCTCTCAGAGCCTCATTCCTTCACCCCAGAGTAGCTTACATTTTGGAAGAACACAGGCCTTTTCTTTCCTTTTACAACATAAGTACAATTATTTGTGGTCCATTATTTAAGTGAACTCCGGGAGTTGGTGATGGACAGGGAGGCCTGCCGTGCTGCGATTCATGGGGTCGCAAAGAGTTGGACACGACTGAGCGACTGAACTGAACTGAACTGATTTTTATGTATATTGGTTTCTCCCAGACTGATGTTCACTTGATTAATTCAACAAATGTCAATATAGAGAATTTGCTATGAGCGAGACATAACCACTCTGGATGCTGGAAACATAAAGAGAAGGAAGGAAATGACCCGCCCTCACGCTGCTGGAGAAGCTACAGGAACACAAATAACCCCAATAGAATTCAGTGTGAGCTACAGTATCAGTACAATGTACAACAGTTATCAAGCTTTACTGAACTCATACCAGGCTCATGTTTCACCCCCCCGCATGCTCACAGTGACTTCATATGGTTAGGATTCCTATAATTGCTGTTTTTAGAGGAAGGTGAGGCTTGGAGAGATTGGATAACATGCTCAGGGAACCCATGCAGTGGGAGGTATGATGCAGATTCCAACCCAGAAATCTCTGTCTCTCCTGGCTGTACAATTAACCTCTATGTTCAAAGAGACGAGTGATCCTCACAACCTACTTTAAGAATTAATTTAAGTGCTGGGGCTGGGTTCTTCCCAAGCACAGTAAATTTTAAGCACCATTGCCACACACTCCAAAGAGTTTTCACTTAAAGACCTTCCATAAAGAGAGAACTTGATGCTTTGATTAAACCACGAAAGGAACATATGCACAAGATACACAGCTCTTGTCTTATTTCTAAGGTCACATGTAACAGTCGCATGGTCAGATAACATTAGGGAGACGAGCTGGGGCATAACCAGTGGGGGCAATGAGGCTAAATCATGGCAAGTGAGAACTGAAGGGAAGTTTAAGAATGAAGGCCCACCTTCCATGCTAGACAGAAGAAGAAACTAAGGTCTACAGAGAAAGAATGGTGACTTCCAAAGTCAGACTGCTTTTTGGTGGTGCAGCTGGGCCTTGAATTCTAAATTCTGCCAGTGTGTTTGACCCAGCATGACTCTTTCCAGAAAAACCTGCCACTTCCTAAGTTGAGGCCAGTAGATAACCCTAAATAATGTGCAGGTAAAGAAAATGTTCCTATTTTGCCAACTAATTTTAAGGCTGATGTTGATTTAAGCAGAGGCTTTTGCTTTGGTTTGGGCTCTTAGCAAATCAGGCGGATTTAGTACAACCTGGCTGAATGTTACAAAGTTCACACCTAAAAGCTGGTGTAAGGAAATTCCCTACTTCCATTTATTCCTATAAAAATCAAAGCATAAGCCCTTAATTAATTCAGCTTGGAAGGCTACATAGCAACCAAATTCTTCATTTTTCCAATTGTTCTTTTTCTGAGACAGCAGTTTTTGTTTTTTTTTTTTTTTACCTCTAGTTCAAATATAATTCATTAGACATACAAGGCAAATGCCCAACCCATTTGTTCCCTGAGTCCTGTGTCTCTGAAGTTCTGCATTCTTCAGCCACCCAGGTTCTTGGCAAGGCCCACTCTCAGTCCACCTTCAACTTCCACTCCCAGTCCCAGCTCCGATGTGATGCTGCCCTCCCTCCAAGCCAGAGAGGAGACAGACATCTCCTCCTCTGCAGGACAGGCACATGGCAGCAGACAGAAGAAGCTTCCCTGAGAGCCCTGGAACTACTCCACTGGAGCTCTCGTGGGCTATGCCAGACTGAACAGCTAGCCAAGGAGGAGCAGGGAACAGCCGTCCCAGCAGAGAGGGCTGAAGAGGCCAATCAAGGCTCTTTTGACAAAGCTCATTTCTAGAACAGGATATGTGGGGGTGGGCAGCCCATCTGCCTGGGGTGTTTCACCCACTCAGCCCTCATGGTTAAGGTGGCCGCCAAGCACAGTCAGTCTACAGGGACTGCTAGCTCCTGGCAGTCTTTCTGTTACCAAGGATATCTGGCCCTTGGACAGAGGTGCACTTGCCCAGGATCATACCAGCACCTTGCTCCTAAGTGCTGCAAGTTTTCAGGCAGATGAGGCTCTCCACCTGCGAGACACATCAGTACTGAGGGATGAAGGGATAAGCATACCTGCAGAATTTCTCTGCACAGCCTCCTTCCTAGGTACTGTGTCTGCATTCTCTCATGTTTCCCTATCTTAGTTGGATAGCCAGCTATCTCGAGGATCATGAGGACAAGCTGTAGGGTGAAACCTTGAGTCCAGACAAGGTTCTCCATCAGTTTTCCCCTTCTGTAATAAGGCCTTGAAAAGGTACAGCTGTGGCCAAGAATACTGCTTCTCAAACTTTAAAGTGCACATAATTTACCTGAAGATAAAATGAGGTTCAGATTCCTAAGTCTGGGATTCTGTCTTTCCAATCAGCTCTTGAGCGATGCTGGTGCTGCTGGCCCAGAGCCCACACTTAGAGCAGGTCCTAGATCAGCAGTCTTAGATTAATGCATTAGAATCACCTGGAGGGCTTACTGTTGGGCCTCATGCCTGAGAGATTATGACGTGGCAGGTTCTGGGGATGGGCACCTGAATTTGCATTTCTAACAAGTACTCAGGTAATGCTGATGCCGCTGATCTGGGGACCACAATTGGAAGTTGCTGTCCTAAGGTACACCAGAGATATCGGCTGCTGTGATTTAACCTTCACAATAAAAAGCAGTGATTCTCAGCCCTGGCCGCACGGTGGCATCATCTGAGAAGGTTTTGCCAAGGCCCAAGTCCCATTCAGAGGTGCTAAATCAGAGTATCTGGGTATTGTCATTTTTAAAATAATCCCCAGATATACCACAAAGTGAATAAGGGCTCCTCCTGGAGCTGCGTGGAGCATGATCTGCACCCTGAAAACAGTGTCTCACAGACAGCTGCAGCCTGTTCACAACACAAATGAACATTCAAGGAAAGATAATACTGATCAAAGTAAACAGAATTTACTAGATTGTCTCTCCTCCAGTTAGGAGTGAAGTTCCTTTGAATGCTTGTTTGTCCCCTTTCAGGTCATTAAAAGAAGCACAGTATCCTAAAGTCAAGTTTGATTGCTAAGGTCTGTCTGACAATCTCACGATTCTGAATCAACAGAGACATGGACCAACCGTGTTTCAGAGAGTTGATGGCCTGAGCTCCTGCCTGCCTCTTCCTGGAGGACCTGGGGTGGTGAGGGTGAGGAGACCTGGGCTCTGGCAGTCCACTAGTTTTAGGCCCAGACCAATAACTTCTTCCTTCTGGACTAGGGAACCACTATGGCTCTCTCCAGCTCTGAGCTTAAAGGCTGTTCGGCTAAGTGGCAGCTGAAACTTAAGAGTCCATGCATTTGTTGGATAAACAACGAATAAATTCTAAATAGAAAAAGAAGTCTAGTCTGAGTAACAGCCATGTGTTTTTTGAGAAGTTATAAAATTATATGACCTTGCCATAAATTTTGTCTGTACTTTTTACACTCACACACAGACCAGTGATAAGAAAAAAGAGGACTCTGGGAGGGCTTCCCTGGTGGCTCAATTGGTAAAGAATCTGCCTGCAACTTGGGAGACCTGGGTTCAATCCCTGGGTTGGGAAGATCCCTGGAGAAGGCCATGACAACCCATTCCAGTATTCTTGTCTGGAGAACTCCATGGACAGAGGAGCCTGGTGGGCTACAGTCCATGGGATTGCAAGGAGTTGTAACACTGAGAGGCATGGACTGGAGATGAGGAGTCAGCCCTGAGGGTGGAGGACAGGGCAGGAGAGTATGTGCAGGGGATAGGGGTGGAACAGCAATATGAATACATTTGAATACAAATCACAAGGATGGCTGATGGCATTTGGAGCCCACCTGGTTTATTTCTCTAGAGCACCATGTTTGTAACTCTGTGCTAATTTCCATCATTGGTTTTTCCCATTCTCCCCACAGCACCACAGAGAAGGCAACGGCAACCCACTCCAGTACTCTTGCCTGGAAAATCCCATGGACAGAGGAGCCTGGTAGGCTGCAGTCCATGGGGTAGTGAAGAGTCGGACATGACTGAGCGACTTCACTTTCACTTTTCACTTACATGCATTGGGGAAGGAAATGGCAACCCGCTCCAGTGTTCTTGCCTGGAGAATCCCAGGGACAGGGGGATCCTGGTGGGCTGCCGTCTATGGGGTCACACAGAGTTGGACGCAACTGAAGCGACTTAGCAGCAGCAGCCACAGCACCAGAAGAACCTGGTCCTATTCCTGTCTTTATGATAGCTAACTGGGCAACCTCAGACAAACAATTTCAGCTCTCATGCTTCAGTTTCTTTTTTTTTGTTTTTAAATGGTACAAAACTCTCTGTTCCTTGTACCTGTGGGAAGAGAATGAATGAGTGGAGTGGAAATGGCCCTTGGAGTTAAGCTGATTGATGTTCTTGTTTTCATCATCTCCCTGCTGGACGCATAAGCACAGGACAGGTCTCCTACCTGAGGCCTGGACCTCCATGATGTACTGGTGCAGATCCTGGCCCTGCTGGATGACCTCAAAGGTCATGTTGTTCATGGCTAGCTTCCGCTCTGTGTGGCGCTGCAGCCGCTGTTCCGCCAGTGTTAGATCCTCCGTGTTGAAGTCATTCATCTGCCGAAGCAAATCCTCATTCCAAGCGTCGAGCTCTGCTGTCACCTGTAAGGCAACCACCGTCAGTGCAGCTTCACTGGTTCACAAGAGACATATGTAGAAGCTCACTGATTCTGAGCCTTACTAACTAATCTAGGTCAGATCTGACTCTGCTTTGCATCTCTTTCCTGACCCCTAGACTACGTTTAAGCAATGATGCCAGGCACCCATGTATGCATGCCTTTAATAGGGTTCTCCCTGTGTTTCAATGTCTACAACACCTACTTTGCTGTACACCTGGAACCAGCTATGCTCCAATATAAAATTAAAATGTTAAAAAAATTGTTCTCCCTGTGCTTTAGTGTCTACAGCAGCAGCAAATACTTAAATGATGACTTACGGTTTAGAAAGGTTTTGCATGCTCCATCTCACTCCACCCACAATAACCTGAGACACAGGCAGGGTGGAGATCTCTAGGTCCATCTCACAGAGAAAGCAGCCGATACTCACTCACACAGATGGAATGGTTTGCCCAGAGTTTACCCTACTCATGAGGGACATGATCAGAGGACATAACTCAGTTTCTCTCCTTACTGCAAACACTTGGTCCACCATACCGTAACTGTTGTTCTAAAGATCTCATCATTGGAGAAGGCCTCAGAAATTATGTACTGAATCTAACTTCAAGAAACAAACAGAAGGCTGGAGAAGCCCAGGGATTGACCGAAGGTCAGGTAATTGTTTAGAGCTGGTATACACTAAACCCAGGGATCCTGATCTGGTTCCTTTGTTCTGGGTACAGGATTCTATTACTCACAGAGGGTGATGCCTGGTAATAGTGACTAAACAAGGTGTAAATGTATAGCTTACCAGTAGAAATCCAAGAAGATTACACACTATTGAAAGGCACACATGATTCTAATGAAGACTGAAGCATAGAATGAAGGGAAACTGCCCTAACATGGATTTGCTAATTGGTTATTGCTCTACAGTTTCAGTCATGTGATGTGCCCTCATTTACTCAAATAAGTGCCTGCACACGGAGACTGAATCCTACACTTCCTTACGATCGCTGCAATCAAACACACAGGAACAACTCAGAAGTACTTAACTGGATAATAATTCCACATGATACATAAATCAAACAAAACCTTTTCCAAAGTGGGTTTCAGGTGTGTTATCTCATGAAGTACCTGTGAATGGCACACGTAGTGTCACTCTCTTTTCTGGGAAGAGGCAATGGAAGCCTCACCCCAGATCACACAGTGCAGTTTGGTCCAGGCACCCTAAGCACACAGCCCAGAGACCAGCTTAGTGATTTTCATCATGCTGGGAGGCATCCCAGCTGACATGTGGCAAAACCTTCCCAGTTACCAAACACTGCTATCCAGGAACATCAGGAGACAAAGAGAAGGAAAGACCAGTCTGATGCAGCCTATTCACAACGGGAGATGGCACTGTACCATGCTGTGCCAGGGCCACACAGACCCAGATGGGAAAGGCAAGCAGTCCCTCATGAGAGGCACAGGATTCCCATTCTTCGTCTAACAGTAAGACTTTCCTCCATTGAAAGTGCAGTTACTCTCTTCGAAGCAGAAATGGGGCAACTAAAAATATTACCTTCACAAGTCAGACAGAGGAAGACAAATATCATATGATATTACTTATATGTGGAATCTTAAAAAAAAAGGTACAAATGAACTTATCTACAAAACAGAAATAGAGCTACAGATGTAGAAAACAAACTAACAGTTACCAGGGGGTAAAGGCGGGGAGGAAGAATACATTGGAAGACTGAGATTGACACATACACACTACTGTGTATAAAATAGATAACTAATAAGAACCTACTGTATAGCACAGAGAACTCAGCTCAATACTCTGTAATGGCCTATATGGGAAACAAATCTAAAAAAGAGTGGATATTTGTATAACTGATTCACTTTGCTGTACATCTGAAGCTAACACAACATTGTAAATCAACTATAGTATAATAATTTTTTTTTTTTTAAACCCTTCAGTGTCATGGGTTCTCACTTTATGCCCCTACCTCTTTGCAGGTCAACTAAGGGATCCACTGAGTTCAGCCCAAAACCTGGTATCAATTTATTGTGGGGAGTTCTTGGTGATTTGGGAATCAGGAGGTTGGCAGGCACACAGGTTTTTGTTATATCCTATCTTTGAAAAGCACTTCATTCTGTAACTAGAGAAGGGAGTTAAAATGAGAAAAACAAGAGAGCGAACTTATAATTGTGGGCTTCCTTGATGGCTCAGTTGGTAAAGAGTCCTGCCTGCAATGCAGGAGACCCATGTTCAGTCCCTGGGTGGGGAAGATCCCCTGGAGAAGGAAACAGCAACTCACTCCAGTATTCTTGCCTGGAGAATCCCATGGACAGAGGAGCCTGGTGGGCTACAGTCCATGGGGTTGCAAAGAGTCAGACACAACTTAGCAACTAAACCACCACCAACTTATAATTTATAAGAGATAATTTATAGAATGAATAGGACTTTGTAGGCTAGGCCTATAAATGTTTTTCCTTCTTGTATTAAAAAAAAATTGAAGTAAAATTTGCATACAATAAGATACACAAATATTCAGTTCTGTGAGTTTTGACAACTTTAGATACCAGTGTAACCGTCACCAAAAACAAAATACAGGACCTTTCCATCACCCTAGGGACTCACCCCTTCCAGTCAGTTCCTGCCCACTGCCTTCAGGTACTACTTTCTGATTTCTATCATCACAGATTCTTAGATTCCATATAAATGAAATCATACAATATGGACTCTCATGTCTGGCTTCTTGTGTTCAACACACTGTATTTAAGATTCAGTTGTGCTGTATCCGTTCATTCCTTGCTGCTGCTGAGTACTGTTCCACGGTGTAGAGACCCCGTGATTTGTTTACCAGCCCTCAAGTTGATGAACTCCTAGGTTGTTTTCAGTATTTCGCTATTATGAGTAAGGCTGATGTGAAAGACTTACACAAGTCTTTTGTGGACACGGCTTTTCATTTCTCTTGAGAGTCACTTAGGAGTGTGATTGTAGGGTCATAGGCTAAGTGTATGCTTAACATTCCCAAGAGGAATTTCACATTCCCTGTGAAAGTTTCAGTTGTTCACCATCATTTGGTACTATCAGTCTATTTAATTTTAGCCATGCTAGTGGGTGTGAAGTGATATCTTATGACTTTAGGTTGTATTTTCCTGATGACTCATCATGGTGAGCACATTTTCATATGCTTATTGACTGCTGGAATCGACTTTTAGAAAGTGTCAATTTTTTTTCTCATTTTTCAGAACCTAGGTTATCTTTTGATTATAGATTTGTTAGAGTTCTTAATACATGCTGGATATAAGTCATTTATCAGATAATATATGGGAAAGAGCCCAAACAAAATTTTTAGTCCATTTCCTTGCCTACAAACTTAAGGGAAGTAAGAATAAGACAAGCATGAAAGAAAGAGTCTTTTTCTTTATATTTCTTTTTCTTAACATTTTAGCTTTTGCTTTGTTTTCATGAAACTGAGTCAATGAAGAAGCTGTTTGTTGCAGGAAGACCCTAGAGAGGTCCCGAGCCATGAGTCTGTGGAGTGGAAAGGCAAGTGCCAAGAGGCCTGATCAGAGCAGAGCAATGATGAGGTGCTTTAGCTGTGAGAATAAAGCTCAGAGGTCTGGTATCTTGAGAATCTGAATCCAAACCAAATGTGAAATATACCCAGGATTCTATATCTGGTGTTTCTATATTCCTTCCTTCCCCTTCTCTACCTACACTACCCAACCCCATTAAGCTGAGGGGCCCACGTCTGAAATGAAGCCTGAAGAATGAGAATT
This sequence comes from Bubalus bubalis, assembly GCF_019923935.1. Taxonomy (NCBI): domain Eukaryota; kingdom Metazoa; phylum Chordata; class Mammalia; order Artiodactyla; family Bovidae; genus Bubalus; species Bubalus bubalis. The sequence continues at coordinate 114,207,752 of NC_059157.1, read as the reverse complement.
TCAAGAAGCTACTCAATGCAACAGCCTGACTTCCAAGCTTTGCTCCTTGGGTCTACACATTCTTTACTATCTCTGTGGCTGACCTTTCCCAACTTCCAAGAACTGAAGCCCAGAGCCTTGAAATAGTCTGATTTATGTATTTCAAATGATGGCTAGAGTTTAATTATTTTCTTTCCTGAGTATTTTCTGTTTCCTCAAGGAATATTCTGTTATTGGCTTCCCCCTCTCGACGTTCTTTCTAGGGCACAAGGCTGGCACAGAGCAGGGGTTCATTTTTTAAGGTAAAAAAAATTTGTTTTCAAACCTGAAGTTCACTTTACTGCTAATGAACAAACATAGCATTCTAGCCCCATCTCATGCTGTCCTGTTATGTGAACTAGGCATGTGGCTTACTCTCTGGTGTGAGAAGTTGCTCTGCCCTCTCCAGCCACCTTCTCTGGTCCGGCAGCCCTGAGACATCCTTGCTCCTCCTCCCAGTCTGCTCAAGTCCTCACCACCCTTCAGAGTCAACTCTGGCATGGAGTTTCATGACAACCCCCAGAACCTGATGTTTTTCTCTGGCTTATCTCATTACACGGGACAAGGGTTAATTTGCTAGTACAGAAACAAAACCACAAAAAGAAAAACCTGTCTGGTGGACTAATCCGGTGATCTAACTCCATTTGGAAAGGAAACCTGGAAGAATTTGTTCTGGGCAGAAACTAAGGCCTGAACCAAATGAGTGAAAGATGGAACATAAGGTACCCACAGGACATTCAGCTTTCAATCAACCTATTTTTCTTTCTCCTTCCACTCAATTAGCTCCATCTCAGCTCCTGGCTCACTCAGTTCCTCTCTTGGCTCCGATGGCCACTCTCTGCCTCGTTCTTCTGAATTAATTGAAGTGTTAGGATATGATGACCTCTTTGAGAGATACATTGGCAGTGTTTTCTATTCTAACAATTATCTACTCCAGAGTCACAGCCATAAGGGAAATCAGAGGAAAGAGCTAAACAGGAATTTAGATAGGATAAGAGGCAGTAGGAAATGGGAATGCACTTCAAAAAGAAGCCCAAAGCTTTCCTGCCAGATGAGATTCACTGAATCCAGTATTCTGCAGCCCAAAATTGACTCCAGGGACTTGGTTTAGCAGTGGCCTTGGGCTCTGTTCTCAGAAAGCCCTCTTCTTTGGCTCCTCTCATTTTTGGGGTCCTTTCCAGTAGTTATGTGTAGAGGATACTTTCTCCCCTCACCCCCAAGTGTCTTAAAGAAGATATTTTACCCTGAACTGTGTATTCATTATGGGATAGACAGTATTTTACCACTACCTTCCCAGGTGGCACTAGTGGTAAAGAACCCACCTGCCAATGCAGGAGATGCCTGAGACAAGGGTTTGATTCCTGGGTGGGAAAGATCCCTTGGAGGAGGGCATGGCAACCCACTCCAGTATTCTTGCCTGGAGAATGAATCCCTATGGACAGAGAAGCCTGGCAGGCTACAGTCCATAGCATCGCAAAGAGTTGGACATGACTGAAGCAACTGAAGAATCCCAGGGACGGGGGAGCCTGGTGGGCTGCCGTCTATGGGGTCACACAGAGTCAGACACGACTGAAGCAACTTAGCAGCAGCGGCAGCAGCAGAAGCGACTGAGCACACAGTGTTAAGCATTTGATTCTCTTTTCTTTCATCCTCATAGCAGCTCCTCACAGCAACAACATGAGAAAACCAAGGCACAGAGAAGTCGCATCATTTGCCTCAGGGCCTCAGAGCTGGTGGAGGCGGGACTGAGCACTCAACTCCAAGGCCAAGGGCTCTTAACCACGGTGTCATATCCATAGAGCTGGTATAAGAACCATCTTCAGGGCGTACTTTAAAATTTTTCTCACTTCAGAGAAGTGCCTGTTTAACCTTTCCTCTGTTTTCTTCTCTAAAAAAACCTTCACAAACTCATTGTAACTCCATTTTCTTCACTTCACATGAACTTTTAAAATTAATCATGTGCTTTGAACAGATCAATAAATTGTATGTTTGTGGCTTTATATAATGCCAGGAATAACTTACCCTTTCAAAAAACACACAACCTTCCCCTAGTAAGATATTTGTGTTGAAGAGTTTGGTAAATTTTAAAAATTGATTCTGAGAACTTATATACTTAAAAATATAGTTTATATATTTAAAGTATACTGAGTACTTATACTCAATATAAAGGTCATATTAATCTAACTGGAATTCTTTGGTCCCTCAGAAGCATTTGGGGCTTCCCTGTGGCTCAGACAGTAATGAATCTGCAATGCAGGGGACCTGGGTTTGATCCCTGGGTTGGGAAGATTCTCTGGAGAAGGGCATGGCAACCCACTCCAGTATTCTAGCCTGGTGGGCTACAGTCTATGAGGCTGCAAAGAGTTGGACAGGACTGAGCAACTAACACTTTCACTTTTATTTTCAGGAGCCTTTGCCATGAACAGGATAAACATCTGCAATCTGGCATTGGGGTGTGAACACTGGGACAAAAGTTGTGGCAAAGAGAAGTGTAATCTGCCCTCTGCATGGGCACATTCTCTTTATGGCAACAGCAAACGCCTGTGTCTCTCACAGCAGTTATGAACACTCAGGGATCACCTAACAGATCAGATCAGATCAGTCGCTCAGTCGTGTCCAACTCTTTGCGACCCATGAATCGCAGCACGTCAGGCCTCCCTGTCCATCACCAACTCCCGGAGTTCATTCAGACTCACGTCCATTGAGTCAGTGATGCCATCCAGCCATTTCATCCTCTGTCGTCCCCTTCTCCTCCTGCCCCCAATCCCTCCCAGCATCAGAGTCTTTTCCAATGAGTCAACTCTTCGCATGAGGTGGCCAACGTACTGGAGTTTCAGCTTCAGCATCATTCCTTCCAAAGAAATCCCAGGGCTGATCTCCTTCACAATGGACTGGTTGGATCTCCTTGCAGTCCAAGGGACTCTCAAGAGTCTTCTCCAACACCACAGTTCAAAAGCATCAATTCTTCAGTGCTCAGCCTTCTTCACAGTCCAACTCTCACATCCATACATGACCACAGGAAAAACCATAGTCTTGACTAGACAGACCTTTGTTGGCAAAGTAATGTCTCTGCTTTTGAATATGCTATCTAGGTTGGTCATAACTTTCCTTCCAAGGAGTAAGCGTCTTTTAATTTCATGGCTGCAGTCACCATCTGTAGTGATTTTGGAGCCCAGAAAAATAAAGTCTGACACTGTTTCCACTGTTTCCCCATCTATTTCCCATGAAGTGATGGGACCAGATGCCACGATCTTCATTTTCTGAATGTTGAGCTTTAAGCCAACTTTTTCAGTCTCCACTTTCATCAAGAGGCTTTTTACTTGCTCTTCACTTTCTGCCATAAGGGTGGTGTCATCTGCATATCTGAGGTTATTGATATTTCTCCTGGCAATCTTGATTTCAGCTTGTGATTCTTCCAGTCCAGCGTTTCTCATGATGTACTCTGCATATAAGTTAAATAAACAGGGTGACAATATACAGCCTTGACGAACTCCTTTTCCTATTTGGAACCAGTCTGTTGTTCCATGTCCAGTTCTAACTGTTGCTTCCTGACCTGTATACAGATTTCTCAAGAGGCAGATCAGGTGGTCTGGTATTCCCATCTCTTTCAGAATTTTCCACAGTTTAGTGTGATCCACACAAAGGCTTTGGCATAGTCAATAAAGCAGAAATAGATGTTTTTCTGGAACTCTCTTGCTTTTTCCATGATCCAGCAGATGTTGGCAATTTGATCTCTGGTTCCTCTGCCTTTTCTAAAACCAGCTTGAACATCAGGAAGTTCACGGTTCACATATTGCTGAAGCCTGGCTTGGAGAATTTTGAGCATTACTTTACTAGCATGTGAGATGAGTGCAATTGTGCGGTAGTTTGAGTATTCTTTGGCATTGCCTTTCTTTGGGATTGGAAGGAAAACTGACCTTTTCCAGTCCTGTGGCCACTGCTGAGTTTTCCAAATTTGTTGGCATATTGAGTGCAGCACTTTCACAGCATCATCTTTCAGGATTTGGAATAGCTCAACTGGAATTCCATCACCTCCACTAGCTTTGTTCGTAGTGATGTTTTCTAAGGCCCACTTGACTTCACATTCCAGGATGTCTGGCTCTAGGTCAGTGATCACATCATCGTGATTATCTGGGTCATGAAGATCTTTTTTGTACAGTTCTTCTGTGTATTCTTGCCATCTCTTCTTAATATCTTCTGTTTCTGTTAGGTCCATACCATTTCTGTCCTTTATCGAGCCCATCTTTTCATGAAATGTTCCCTTGGTATCTCTGATTTTCTTGAGGAGATCCCTAGTCTTTCCCATTCTGTTGTTTTCCTCTATTTCTTTGCATTGATCACTGAAGAAGGCTTTCTTATCTCTTCTTGCTATTCTTTGGAACTCTGCATTCAGATGTTTATATCTTTCCTTTTCTCCTTTGCTTTTTGCTTCTCTTCTTTTCACAGCTATTTGTAAGGCCTCCCCAGACAGCCATTTTGCTTTTTTGCATTTCTTTTGCATGGGGATGGTCTTGATCCCTGTCTCCTGTACAATGTCATGAACCTCATTCCATAGTTCATTAGGCACTCTATCTATCAGATCTAGGCCCTTAAATCTATTTCTCACTTCCACTGTATAATCATAAGGGATTGGATTTAGGTCATACCTGAATGGTCTAGTGGTTTTCCCTACTTTCTTCAATTTCAGTCTGAATTTGGCAATAAGGAGTTCATGGTCTGAGCCACAGTCAGCTCCTGGTCTTGTTTTTGCTGACTGTATAGAGCTTCTCCATCTTTGGCTACAAAGAATGTAATCAATCTGATTTCGGTATTGACCATCTGGTGATGTCCATGTATAGAGTCTTCTCTTGTGTTGTTGGAAGAGGTTGTTTGCTATGACCAGTGCATTTTCTTGGCAAAATCTATTAGTCTTCGCCCTGCTTCATTCCGTATTCCAAGGCCAAATTTGCCTGTTATTCCAGGTGTTTCTTGACTTCCTACTTTTGCATTCCACTCCCCTATAATGAAAAGGACATCTTTTTTGGGTGTTAGTTCTAAAAGGTCTTGTAGGTCTTCACAGAACCGTTCAACTTCAGCTTCTTCAGCGTTACTGGTTGGGGCATAGACTTGGATTACTGTGATATTGAATGGTTTGCCTTGGAAACGAACAGAGATCATTCTGTCGTTTTTGAGATTGCATCCAAGTACTGCATTTCGGACTCTTTTGTTGACCGTGATGGCCACTCCATTTCTTCTGAGGGATTCCTGCCCGCAGTAGTAGATATAATGGTCATCTGAGTTAAATTCACCCATTCCAGTTCATTTCAGTTTGCTGATTCCTAGAATGTCACCTAACAGAACTGGGTAATAAATTCAGAGAGAATATGACGGGATGTTTGCTTAAAATGTGTATGCAAATACATATGCATATGTGTGTGTGTATATATATATATCAAATTTGTATATATTATTTAGGTAGTTTATTAATAATAACAATGTTAACTACAATGTATTACAGTGTTAAGTGCTAGGTACTTGAGTTCTATGTGTTAACTCATTAAATCCTTAATAACTCTATGGACTGGGAATTATTATTCTCATACCTATTTCTCAGATGAGGAAACCAAGGGAGTAACTTGCATAAAATCATACAATTAGTGAAGCTGGTGAGACAGGTTTCAAACCCAGGCCCTGTAACTCATACTGCATACTCAGTGACTATACTACACTGCCATTCAGCAAAGAGTGGCTGTGTGTGTGCATGCATATGTGTGTGTGTATATCAACACTACACATGTTATGCACATTAAGGCCCAATCCCATTCCAACTAATAATGAGGAGGAAGGGTGTAAGGCATTTCACTGTGGTAAGATGCTCTGAAATACATGAGCATGCTCTGTCAATACATGCTCTGTCAATGCAAATGAACATCTTTCTGTTCTATAATGTCATTATTTATATTAAAATGAGAAAAAGTGAAAGTGAAGTCGCTCAGTCATGTCCGACTCTTTGTGACCCCGTGGACTGTAGCCCACCAGGCTCCTCTGTCCATGGGATTCTCCAAGCAAGGATACTGGAGTGGGTTGCCATTTCCTTCTCCATACTGGAGTGGGTTGCCATTTCCTTCTCCAGGGGATCTTCCCGACCCAGGGATTGAAGCCGGGTCTCCTGCATTGCAGGCAGACGCTTTACCCTCTGAGCCACCAGGGAACTGAAGGCTAAATATTCTTCACTGACCTACAAGTGCTGGCTGGTAGGAGAAGAGCTATTGCAGCTAAATAGAATTTCATTGCTTTGGGAAGAGCTATTTCATCTACAATGGGTATGTATATTTACATGTTCTTTGGACTGAAAGGAGATCCAGTCAGTCAATCCTAAAGAAAATCAGCCCTGAATATTCACTGGAAGGGCTGATGCTGAAGCTCCAATACTTAGACCACCTGATATGAAGACCCAACTCACTGGAAAAGACCCTGATACTGGGAAAGATGAAGGCAAAAGGAGAAGGGGGCCTCAGAGGATGAGGTGGTTAGATAGCATCACTGACTCAATGGATATGAATCTGAGCAAAGTCTGGGAGATAGTGAAGGACAGGGGAGCCTGGTGTGCTGCAGTCCATGGGATTGCAGAGTCAGACATGACTTAGCGACTGAACAACAACATATTTATGTGTATTACCACTGTGAAACTAAACTAAATTACCATAGCCATTTGTTCTTCCTGTAGTCTAGTATTAGGCTCTTTTCTGTTAATCAATTAAATTGATAAGATTAGTGAATTCTAATACAGATTATTTTAAAAATATATCATGGAATTTCACTGTGTTTTAGAAATACATACAATCTGTCCAGAGTTAAAATACTGATGTATGTAGCTATAAGGAAACCTTTGAGGATACTGAAAGAAGCAGTATGGAAAAGCAGGACTTAGCAATAAAGAAATCCATGCAGTTATTTTTTTTTATTTTTGTGAAAAAAAGTAAGAACATATCATAACACTCTAACTGATGAGTTCCAATGTTTGGTTACCTAATTTCTATTCCAACTGGATAATTTAGATACTGGAACACAGTTTTTATGACCAAGTTCATGTTCTTTTTTTCATCATCATCATGATTAAAATTGAGATCTTTTAAAATCATGACTGATACTGAGGGGATCTTGAGTCTTTATTTTGCCCATATCTTTGCCTCTTAATCAGTTTGAGACTCATAGAAATCTATTGTTTTCAAAAAATCTCCCATCTGTTGAAGAGCTCCCATGATATATATTGTTCACCCATTCTAGAACTTATCAATGCTTGAGTTTCAGAACGGATTTTCTTCCACAAAGGCTAAACACCCCATGCTGGAGTTTACGTTATTTCCTTCTACTGAGTTACTTGCATCTTTACCAGAAAGGAGAAGTGGGCAGCACTTGAACCTTCATAATGTCACCTGACTTCAGGTCCACAGCCCCTTACCCACCCCATTACAGAATGATCTGAAAGCTTCCATTAGGGATCTTTGATAATTTAACAAAACAGGTGACATTCTAGAATACTAAAGCTATGTAAGTAATTTTTTTTTTTTAAATGGAAGATGTGAGGGGAAACTGCCAATGATTCTGAAATCAATTTGACAAAAGTCTAGAAGAAACGATCAAATAAATATTTTGCAAGAATTTTGGTTTACTTTATTGCACTTATTCTGTATTTCCTTTGCAAAAGAACTGGAGTACATTTAGAAAAGGATATAGGGATCCCAAGGGAACCTACAAAGATTGATCCCAAACAAATCTTATTTTTTTTCTTGATATAGTTACTATGTTGGTGGGTTTGAGGCACATTATAACCAGGAGAACAGCAAGGCTTTGCAGAGTCTAACACTATCTATGGAGGAAAGGGCTGTGAAATCGGACTAGATGATGTGGCCCTTTAAGGAATGACTGTGTGGGCTGATGGCTCTGTGTCACTGAAGGAAAACGTCCAGTGAAGCACCACAGAGCCCTGCCTGACCTGGCCAATATTTCAAATTGTTGAAACACTGATAGCAATAATAAATTAAATATATTTTGATAGGCTGAAGAACTGTGCCAGAAAAAGGAGAATAAAATTTGAGAAGAAAAATACATAAAACACTTTCATTTAAATTTTTTACAAAGTCAGTGTACTGCCAACATGTACCCAGAAAAAACAGCCAGGGGCTTTTGGGGGAGCAGAAGCGTCAACAGGACAGGTGATAAGTCATAGAAATGTCTCTTGGGCTGAGTGTATAGAACACCAGCGTCTTGGACACACAGCTGCCCCAGGGTTGGTGGGGCCGGGGGTATAAGCCACCGTGGATAACTAGAGTCCAGCCACCAGGAGGCAATGAGGCAACAATGTGGGCCCAGAAAGTGGGGAGAAAGAACACTGGGGTTATATCCCACAGAGAAGGGCTAACAGTGAAGAGAAGTAGTTATTGAAGTTTTAGAGGGGACTGCAGAAATAACTTTCACAATCTCAACACTTTCTGGATAAAGGAAAAGAAGCCCATGACGAACATTTTCAAATACGTTAAAGCTTCCAAAAAGCGGGAGCAGATTCGTTTGGTTTCTCCAGAGAGCAGAAGCAGGAGAAAAGGGCAGAAGGAGATCTTGGTTCAACACAATAATGAGATCCTGAGTTCCCTCCTCTCCTGAACTCTGCTTCTGGGCTCTGGAGATATTCTGGTAGAAGCTGGATGGCATTCTTCAGAGATGCCAAACCCTGGCCATCAATTTTGACCTGTCCTCCAGGTGTCATCTTACAGGGAAACCTTCCACGGGCAGCCTGAAAAGCTAAGCGGTCTTGCCTCAGTGTTCTCATCGATCTGTAAGCCTGTCTGTGTCATAAATTATCACTATGGGATGGTTCTGTTTCTTGGGTTCTTCCCATCTAGCCCCCTGATAGCAGGGACAGTTTCATCCTCAGTGCCCAAAATAATTTTTGAGGCATAGTAGGTGCTCACTAGATGCTTACCAAGTTGAATTTGTTAGGTAAAAGACTGACTGAACAATCTCACTGAAGTATAAAACATAAAAGGCCTCTGCATACAACCAATCACAGAGTTGATGCTACCAGTGAATAACAATCAGCTTTCTCTCCTCTAGGAAGAATTTTCCTCCGTGAAGGCCATTTTCCTCTAGCCTCAGCCTGGCCCCAGCCTATCCCAATATGAACCCCATGGATTTAGAGCTGCTATTCCGTTCCTTACTCTGATTAATTGTGCGGATTAATTTTCAAGTACATTGAAAAAACTCTTGTAATTACAGAGTCAGAAATTTAAAAGAAAGATTATAGGTAGGTGTGGCCCTTTTTTCATAAAGTCCTTGTATGGGTTTATCTTTCTTGGTGTCATTCCTAGCACTCTCCAGTATGCGTATGCTCATCCCAGGGGGCACCCAAGATTGCCCATTGATAACAAATAGAAAAATTCTAAGTATATAAATAAGCATATGTATGTACATATATATTATACACACACATATTTGATCAAACTACTAAAAAAAAAAAAAGATACAACAGTTCCCTGGACTTTCATAGTATACTGACCCCAGACTCTCACTTGTACCACATGGTAGATGGTGTGTTGGGAGGGCTCCTCAGAGGACACAGGAAGTATCTCAATACTTCAGAAGACAGACTTTCTGGCTCATCTGTTCAGCTGCTTTTAGCACATTTCAAATTATTGCTCTTTTCATGTGCCCAGTTAAAGGGACTTATCTAGTTTTAACTAAACTACCCTTCACAAAAGACATGTGGCTTAACAAGGTTCCTCAAAGAAACTACAGTTTGAAGATAATACTGACCATGAAAGCTCAAGAGAACTCAGAACTCTTTGGCAGCCATGTGACGGGGTAAAGAAACAATGACAATCTAATCCGATCTGTCAAGAAGCAGAACCAAAAAATAATTGAAAATTATCAAGAATACTATTTGAAATACAGAACTGCAGCTTCTGATGAAAAAGTCAAGCTTCCTTCACCCTAAGGGCACAGTGAATTTTGAGATTATTAGTGACAGAATACATACATAAGCTAACACAGATGAGCATGTAGAGAGCTGAAAGTTCAAAAACAGTTTATTGAGTGTATATTATCAAAGGAGTTTGGAGACCACTGACCTGTTCCTGTTTCTAAAAATATTTTCTTTCCAATCATTCTAATTAATTGTATAAAAGGTGAAATGCATGGAAGCATCAAAAAGAAGAAGAAATTTTCCATATTCTTACCATCACAAGATAAAGATTATTTGCATTTGGTGAAGTGTCTTTTCTATTACAACTGTTTCTTATAACATGTCTTTCACAGAAGGAGGCTGAACTTACAGGGAAAAAACTTGATAGAATATCTGTGAGTCATTGCTTCTGGTCTCCAGGGATGTGAAGAAGGCATATCAGGAATGCAGTCTTGGTTTTTTAACTTTTTCCTAATACGTTTGGGATAAGTGTCACTCTTAGCCGGGGACCCTCAACACCACCCCAGGTACTTCGGGAGCCATATAATTACATAAAAGGAGACTAATGCAGCAACTCATGTCTTATCTTAGTTTTAAAACTATTAGCCCATGCTAGCCATCAGTGACATGGTTAAGGAGTCTTAACTTAGACTCCCCAGATGTGGGGGGCAGGCCTGCACTGGTCTTCAGTAATCCCTAGGAATTCTGAGTATGCCCATCAAATGCCTTCCTTTAGGGAAGGAAACCATAGCTGTGGGTCCTGCAGTGACAGGCTCTGCCCTGGCTTATATCAGCTCCACACAGCTCTCATTACAGAAACCACCCTCAGTTTCACACTCTGAATCTTCTCTAGAAGCTTGCCTTTTACCTCCACAGTGAAACACTAGCTGGCATTTGAAATAATCTCATCACCCTCAAATATAACTCTGACAATCTGACTTAAAGCAGAAATTTTCCATAAGTTTGGCAGGATTTTCATTCCTATCTAAGATGAAAAGCAACATTTCCCCAAGTTTGGGGCCACACCTGCAATGGGGAACCAGACCTCTGCTAAAACCTGGGTGTAGAACCAAATTCTTATTCCCCTCATTTGACCTATTCACTATTTTCATCTCCCTCATTTTATTAGACCCTTTACTGCTTCCTTACTTCAGCTTCGCTGCATACCAAGCTGTCCAAGTTGTCAGGGTGGGAGGGGAAACTTATACAACACAAAGGCTGAGAAATGCAAATCCTACAATTTAAATATCAAGCTCTTCTACTGCAACATTTAAATAGGATCAAATTTTAAGCTATTTGATCTATAGCCAACTTTATTATTTTTTTTTTTAAAAAGGCATATTTTTTTTCTGTAGGCTTTGGGCCGGAAATGGATTGTCCCAGAATCGCTGCAGGCAAACACATCCTAATGGTGCCCGCAGCTGATGTCAATGGGTTACAGTCCAAGTGGCGAAGTGAAGCTAACCGACCCACTGTGGAACTAAACCAGCAACCAGACCTCAAAACCACAGCCATCTCACCAAGTAAAGCTTAAACACCCAAACCCTTAGGTTATTTCCTTCCCCTTAAGCATTTTTTGATGTGGACTTGGAAGGATAGGGAAGTAAATAAAGAACACAACAGCCAAATTCCCACACCTGCTAACGTAATTCCCTCGTGGATGTATTCACTCTCAGTGGGTGAAATGGAGTCAAGGACAGATGGTGGGAGTGTCCGTGGCCAAAACTACTGCAACCAAACATCACCTCTGTTTATTTCTCACTCTCAATTATCACTCTTTCTTTTATCACCTTTGTCACCCCATGTTCATGCCTTTCCACACACCAATATCTCTCATTTTCCATTGGCATTTTCATTGTTCTTTCAATATATGTTTAAATACCATTTGCAACCTGAAATCACTATGAGTACCAGTTCAAAATAGGTTATAAATAAAAAGTATAAATAAATTCACTTGAAGTTATGGAATGAGTTGGAAGGATAATCAAGATCTAGATTTAAAGACTTATCTCTTCCTTTATTTCAGAAATTGTCCAGAGAGCACCTTTTAGAACATGACATCTTTAAGTAAAACCTTGCAGTGGCTTCTAGGAAGTTAGGGTAGAGGTAAAGAAGAGAAAGGTCAAAAGAGAGTCAGAGATAGGAAGGATGGCTCTAGGGATTGAAGAAGAGGGCATCTGTTGTCAAAACAGCTTTCTGGCCTATAAGCGGTTGAGAATGACACTGAGACTGGAATATTGGAGCATTCAACATTTGAAGGGTTTCCCTGATGGCTCAGATGGTAAAGAATCTGCCTGAATGTGGGATACACAAGTTCAATCTCTGTGTCTGGAAGATTTCCTAGAGGAGGGAATGCCAACCCACTCTAGTATTCATGCCTGGAGAATTCCTTGGACAGAGGAGCCTGGTGAGCTACAGTCCATGGGATCACAAAGAGTCGGACACAACTGCACGACTAACACTTTAACACTTACGTTCAAAAAAATAATAATTTTCCTTCCCAAACCAGTTCCACAGAAGTTTCCGTAGATATTGTTGGGAAGATCAATCCCAGACCCCCAGAAGCCTCAACTTGGAGGAGATGGCGGAATGCAAAGTAAAGTTTTAATGAACGGTAGAGAGAGAATTGGTTTTCCTTCACAACACACCAGCCAGGAGCAAAGAGAAGACATAGTTTTTAACCATTTGCCATCGCTTAAAAGGACAATACGCCATAGGTGTTGAATGTTTCTCACGGCTCAGAAACCCTACTGACTTGGCTTTAGTCACTGGCTTAAAGCAGAAAATAATAAAAGGCTGGTATTATGTGGGGCAGACATTATTAGTAGGCATCAAAAGAGGACATAAATATACCAGAACGCCAGATTCTGACCTTCCCAGGATGAGCTGAGGCGCTGATGAGATGAACCAGCAAATGACCTTTGCACACGCTTAGTTTCTTCATAAGCAGAAAGCAAACGAAGGACTGGGCTTTCCTTCCTCTGACTTCCTGGCTGCTGTGTAAGTCCATCCAACCCCTAATCTACAGTCACCAGCTGAGATGACCACCTAATTTTAATACCTTCCTACTCAAGAAGCTATAGAACTTAGCAAATCTACCTCAGTCACCAAACAACCAACTCCGTGGTCTTCCAGGAACCAAAGTGCCAAGCAAGAGTCCAGTGAAAACCAACAAACCCTTCCCAGTGGACTAATCCCAGAGACTGAGGAGAGGGCCTCTGCTTGGCAGTGGGGTGAAAGGGTCTGGAAGGAATCTAACACGGTGATCATGAATTTGCTGATCTCTAAAAATGTATTGTGATACATAATCCCGTCCAGTCCCCTTAGTTTAGCTCTGGGGCAGTACCCTTGGCCGGGAAGCAGCCTGCCCTCCACCTGCCCATACCTCCCCCCCACATCTACCTCAATGGTGTACTGCTCAAAGATGCGCAGCTGCAGGAAGATGTCCAGCTTGATCTTGCGTTCGTGGAACAGCTCCTCCATTTGCACCTGGGCGTCATCCAGCTGCTGCAGAACCGACTCTATGTGGCTGATGGAGCTACTATGGGGCGTCTTGTTGTTGGACACAGCCGAGTCCCTGTGGCACAGTGGGAGAGAGAAAGGAGGGGGCTTGCCATATTAAAAGTGACAGTGGAGAGGGAGGCTTCCTTGTCTCAGCAATAGGGATGGTAATCAACAGAGTCACTCAAGCAATGGGTGTTTATCAGACTCCTATTGTGAGCCTGGCACAGTCTGCCTAATAGGTGAGCCAAAGATACATGTATCCTCTTTGGGGTTCACAGCACTGTAACTCCGAGATTAGCTGCTGTCCTGTTTCTCAGACAGAACTGTGACAGGAATCAAATGAAATAGCACATGCAAAGGGGCTCTATAAACATCAATGAAATGGAATGGTTCCAAACATATATGTAGTCTAATATACACATATTTCCATATACACACACAAATACACATATCACAATACATAAAGGTAGACAAATTAAAAGTATATGGAAAAAATCCTTCCTAGTTTTAACTCACAGGATCATGGTTAAAGTAAAATGAGATCATGGTTGCAAAAACTATTCATCCCCTTTATAATTCTATGCCAAAGTTATGGCTGGTATTATTTAATAGGCTTCAAGCTGTACTTAGGAAAGCTTGAAGCCTGGCTCAAATCCCTGATCTGACATACATGGGCTGGTGACCTTGGGAAATCTCCTCCCTGAGGCTCAGTTGCCTCCTGTAAAGTGGACTTAATAATCCTCACCCTGCTCATGGCATGGTTTGCTGTTAAATAAGATGGCATGTATGACTGTACTCTGTGACCAGGAATGTGCTGTATGCATGACTGTTAATTCTGAAAGATGTGTCAGGTTCTTACTGGGCACAGGTCCAGTTGGGGAAAGTAGAATCTAGGGCACAAGAGGCTGAGCAATGAACAAAGGCTTCAAAGATGATAAGCCCTGATTTGAGTGTTAGAAGAAAAGGATGAACCAAGTAGATGGGAAGGGTGGGCTTTCTGAGCAGAGAAGGTCCATACAAAGGCAGTAAGGGGAGATGACACATCACAAAGGGAATAAAGAGATAAACATTGATCGAGATAAACATTGATCTGCTGAGACAAGCGAGGTGGTAACACCTCCAAAGAGACCGTTACAATAGAAAAACTGGAATTCACTACGTTTAGATTCTATAGGGCCTTGAGTGAGTAAGCTAGAGCCCCTAGCCTTGAAAGAAACAGGCACATTCATTATCTCATGACATCCTGGTTTCTGATACAATCTAAGAAGTCAGAGGGGAAAGTCCTTAGTTTTGAATGCTCTCATCAGCAGCTTTTCTGAAGATCAGGTCCTTTTGGCCTATGTCTGACTCAGAAGCAATGGTATCTGAGCTCACACTGTTACTGGAGGGAGCACAAGGCCAAGAGCCTCCCCTTCTGTCATCTAGAGGACTTACAGTCCCTCTCTTCTCACCTTGGCCTATTTGGGCATGAAAGCCCACCATGCACAGCTTCCCCAACCATGAAAAGAACTCAAGAGGAGTACCGAACACTATACATCGTGCATTTGCTGAGAACAGCACTATTGAGAGGATGTGATTATATTTCTGATGGCTCCCCTCAGTCTTTCTCTATCACTCAGCTTCCAGAATGAAAAGGATGATTTCTGGCCCCTTTGTATAGCACCTCTGTCACTGTCATATACACTAGAATCAAAGACATAATGTAAAAGCACCTTAGGTGCCTCAGTGTGAAGAGTCATGAGGCCTAGGGAAGACGTGTGTGCTGGTGTGTGTGAGGCATCTTGCCAGTGTCTACTAGGGATTGTTTACTTTTTTCTTTGACTGGTCTTGATATCAAGGAAGGGAGCCTAGATGAGTGTCAGACTAGTGGAGGAAGGAACAGTCACTAGTGGTTCTTGTCACATGTCTGTGGTCCTCTCTGAAATCCATAGAACTTAAACTTGTAGGACAGGCATCAGCCATATCATTGTCTCCACCAACACTGAGCAGCCTTCAGCCCTAAGGCATGGTGCAAGGTGGGCAGGGCATCTGCCACAGACTCAGTCCCACAGACAAGCCAGCCAAGCTTGTGGAAAGCATTTGGAAAGAAAACACAAAAGCCATGACATAATTCTAGAGTTGACAAGCTCCTAGAGTAAACTCCTTAAATCACACAGATGAAACAGCTGAGGCCCAGAGAGTTTAAGTCACTGCTCATTATTTGGAATTTTCCTCAGAAACAAATAACAGTGGAGTTTCCTGGGCAGGCAGACAAAACTGTCATGTATCATACATCCATGAAGATGAACCAGGGGAAGAAAGGAAAGAGGCTGTCTTGTTAGTATGCAATAGGAGGACTCAGAACATGGCCTGTGAATGTTTGGAAGAGAAATGATCAATCCAACAGAAAAACATGCCAGGGCTATCTTAAGGTAAGTTCTTATTGTTTATTTAATTGGACAACTGGTTTGAGTGTGGGGGGTGGGAGGAAGCCCTCTCCAACTGAAGTAATTCCCTCTGGCCTCAGGATTGTCCTGGGTCTTGCTGATGAGATTATTATTATCTGGAGCTGGCAGAGCTCCCAGCACTCAGTGATCTGGGGATAGGAACAAGTCCCCGCATGCAGGCATCATTAGTGCCATCAAATCCTATTTACATATCACCTGGGCACATGGCCGGTTGCTGAGGGCTTGCTCAAGGCCTCATGACACTTCATCTGAGGAGCTGATGCCCTTGACAGAGACAGGAAACTAGATATTGATGCAAATGGAAAGGAGGCAATGGGGTGGATTATTAGAAATGAATATAAGGTGTCAGACAGGATTTTCTAAGATTCATTCTTAGCTATATTTGTTTAGGGCAATAGAGAAGGAGTTTTATTTTCTGGGTACCAAGGCATGGTACAAAGGTCATATGTGGGTAAGCAGAGAGCAGAGCAGGACACATTACACACTCTCTACGTTCGCATGAGGCCAAAGGCAATCATTTGGGGTCACATATTACTGACTGGAGCACTGGAATTCAGAATTAGCCCAAGACCAGATGCAAAATAACACTATGTTCCATAATGGCTATTTCTTCGCATGATCAAATATGCCATCATTCTTAATGAAGATGCTGTTTGTTTTCTATTGAATATTGCTAAATTTTTATTGTATTTATATTACTTATTGATCACTGAATAACATCTTCAATGATATACATAATTCTTTGAAACATAAGAGCTTTTCCACTGACTATTTCATTCTAAATTCAAGTTGGGTATGCTACAGGCATTTTTATATCTGACAGATGGAGAAACTGAAGCTCACACAAGACCACAAAGCTGGCTGCAGCTGAGCCAAGACCAAGGCATGATGACTTATCTTGTGTCTAGTCCAAGGCATTTCCCACTGGAAAGCACCGCCCATGCTGACCTGGCCTCGCTGGGCTCCCCCAGGGAGGGAGGCGCTGACCTGAGTTGCTGGATAAGGTCTTCGCCCTCCTTGATGACATTAAGTGTGGCATCCAGAGTAGCGGTCTGCTGCTGCTGGAACTGCTTGATCAGTTCCTGGACCGCATCCACAGAGTCTGCACAGACATCCTCCAGCATCTCCTTCTGAAGGTCTTCCATCCATGTCCATAGCTGTAGGGGATAGAGAGAGCAGAGTCTACTCAGGGTACATGGGAGTGGAGGGCTGGGGTTAAGGGCAAGAGTGTGGAACTCAGGTTATCCAACCTATTCTCAACTACTCAGTCAATATCAGACTGTCCTTCTAATCAGCACCCTAAGGGTCAGTTTACATCTCTGTATTTATATTCACTATCCATCTCTGCTAAGTTTACTCCATTAGTACAGGCATTCCCTAAGGACAGGAATTACCCTCTGCTTTACTTTCTAGTGGTTCTGGAAAACTGGTCTTAGAGCAGGAAGCTCACTCATTTTTGAGAGAGTGGGAAGAACAGGAAACTGATGGACAAATTCTATTTCATCTTTCATAAAGGAGGACTCTGCACAGTTCCTGCAGATAGCTAGAGGCTGATTCCCAGAAATTTATCATGATTTTACAAATATGCAAGAAAGAATGGGATGTTCACTAAGAACCAAGTGAAGATTAATTAAGAAAATATGTGTTAGGCTAAACTATTTTTTTCTTCTCAGGACTGCTTTGTTGGTTAGAAAGTTGACTACTAAAGAGGTATAGCTTATCTTAATTTCAATATAAGACATTTCCCTCATGATATTCAAGATGATGAAATGCAGTCAGGATGATATTACTGGTCAGACAACTTTAAAAGAGCTAGTTCAGTTCAGTTCAGTCACTCAGTCATGTCTGACTCTTTGCGACCCCATTAATCACAGCATGCCAGGCCTCCCTGTCCATCACCAACTCCCAGAGTTCAACCAGACTCACGTCCATCGAGTCAGTGATGCCATCCAGCCATCTCATCCTCTGTCGTCCCCTTCTCTTCCTACCCCCAATCCCTCCCAGCATCAGAGTCTTTTCCAATGAGTCAACTCTTTGCATGAGGTAGCCAAAGTACTGGAGTTTCAGCTTTAGCATCATTCCTTCCAAAGAAATCCCAGGGCTGATCTCCTTCAGAATGGATTGGTTGGATCTCCTTGCAGTCCAAGGGACTCTCAAGAGTCTTCTCCAACACCACAGTTCAAAAGCATCAATTCTTCAGCGCTCAGCCTTCTTCACAGTCCAATTCTCACATCCATACATGACCACAGGAAAAACCATAGCCTTGACCAGATGGACCTTTGTTGGCAAAGTCATGTCTCTGCTTTTGAATATGCTATCTAGGTTGGTCATAACTTTCCTTCCAAGGAGTAAGCGTCTTTTAATTTCATGGCTGCAGTCACCATCTGCAGTGATTTTGCAGCCCCCCAAAATAAAGTCTGACACTGTTTCCACTATTTCCCCATCTATCTGTCATGAAGTGATGGGACCAGATGCCATGATCTTCATTTTCTGAATGTTGAGCTTTTAGCCAACTTTTTCACTCTCCTCTTTCACTTTCATCAAGAGGCTTTTTAGTTCCTCTTCACTTTCTGCTATAAGGGTGGTGTCATCTGCACATCTGAGGTTATTGATATTTCTCCCAGCAATCTTGATTCCAGCTTGTGCTTCTTCCAGTCCAGCGTTTCTCATGATGTACTCTGCATAGAAGTTAAATAAGCAGGATGACAATATACAGCCTTGACGAACTCCTTTTCCTATTTGGAACCAGTCTGTTGTTCCATGTCCGTTCTAACTGTTGTTTCCTGACCTGCATACAGGTTTCTCAAGAGGCAGATCAGGTGGTCTGGTATTCCCATCTCTTTCAGAATTTTCCACAGTTTATTGTGATCCACACAGTCAAAGGCTTTGGCATAGTCAATAAAGCAGAAATAGATGCTTTTCTGGAACTCTTGCTTTTTCCATGATCCAGTGGATGTTGGCAATTTGATCTCTGATTCCTCTCCCTTTTCTAAAACCAGCTTGACCATCAGGAAGTTCACGGTTCACATATTGCTGAAGCCTGGCTTGGAGAATTTTGAGCATTACTTTACTAGCATGTCAGATGAGGGCAATTGTGTGGTAGTTTGAGCATTCTTTGGCATTGCCTTTCTTTGGGATTGGAAGGAAAACTGACCTTTTCCAGTCCTGTGCCCCTGCTGAGTTTTCCAAATTTGCTGGCATATTGAATGCAGCACTTTCACAGCATCATCTTTCAGGATTTGAAATAGCTCAACTGCAATCCCATCACCTCCACTAGCTTTGTTCGTAGTGATGCTTTCTAAGGCCCACTTGACTTCACATTCCAGGATGTCTGGCTCTAGGTCAGTGATCACACCATTGTGATTATCTTGGTCGTGAAGATCTTTTTTGTACAGTTCTTCTGTGTATTCTTGCCACCTCTTCTTAATATCTTCTGCTTCTGTTAGGTCCCTACCATTTCTGTCCTTTATCGAGCCCATCTTTTCATGAAATGTTCCCTTAGTATCTCTAATTTTCTTGATGAGATCTCTAGTCTTTCCCATTCTGCTGTTTTCCTCTATTTCTTTGCATTGATCGCTGAGGAAGGCTTTCTTATCTCTTCTTGCTATTCTTTGGAACTCTGTGTTCAGATGCTTGTATCTTTCCTTTTCTCCTTTGCTTTTCGCTTCTCTTCTTTTCACAGCTATTTGTAAGGCCTCCCCAGACAGCCAAGTGTAGTTATTTGAATGGAATAAGTACTGGAAATGAGGAGGAGTAGAACTGAATTGGTAAATTAATGGATTGACAGCTCTTCCTCATAGTGAAAACAGGTGGCCTTCCATGGTGCTCCACTTCTAAATGCTCTCAGCGAGCATTTTCATGAATGGTGGAGGGAAAGACATGTCTGATGTTTGCTTAGAAACAAGGAATCTTCCCCTGGTTAGCAGACAAGATAAGCTCATGACTCTACCAGGAGAAAAGCCAGTAGAGAGAAAAAATTGATAGAAGGAGCCAGAAGATGCAGACTGTGACTGCTGTTCTTCCCATAACCTGTGGTGTCTTTGAGTATATCACCTTTGCTTGTCAGACTTCACGTGTAACATAGGCTGAGGAGAGCATAATATAAAAGTTAACTTACAGTTCTAACATTCTGTAAGTTTTCCATGTCAAAAACATGGATAAATATCCATCTTAAGAATATTATTTCATCTTGCTGGTATCAGTATGGTAAATCATGGTGTGGCCTTTATAACAAGGGGTTAGAAAAGAGACAATAAAGAGAGACAAAAATAATCTTCAGACTTTTGACAAGTTATTCTTGTCCTTAGGAGAGTAAAGGCCTTAAGTGTGACAGAAAAGGTTGAGTTCATAAGACTAAGGAGTAAAGGCCTTAAGTGTGACAGAAAAGGTTGAGTTCATAAGACTAAGAAGCCCTGGAGGTAACAAATAAAGGGAGGTGTTCTTTTTGGACAAGTAAGAACTTCTCTGAGCTTCCGTTTCCTAATCTACAAAATGGAAAGAAAAAGATTTGACCTGCTCACTTCAAAGATTATGAAAAATGAATTATTTACTTATTATCAATGCTTTAAATAAACAGATAGCATTATTAATAAGCCTATTGCAAATTATTATTCAGTGTTTCTGTCATTTAGCAGCTTGTGTCTGGTTTAGTTCAATTTACTTATTTATTTTTTACAAATAAGCTTTCTGTTGTAAAACACACGTTTTCCAGACTATTTAAGCTGAGGCACATTTTCCTACAGGTATGAATGTATCTATTTCAAATCAGTATGAAATCAGAAAGTTCAGGATATTGGTCACTATAACTTAAAGTTACTTCAGACTTTGTGGCTGCTGTTTTTCCTGGAGCAAAACCATTTTCCAACTATGCTGAAGTCCTTGGGTATAAGACAATGGAATCTCTGAAAAACTGCTATATAGAGAGGCAATATAGCATAGCAGTTAAGAACTTCTAAATCAACAATACATTAATTTTAAAAATTAAATAATAAAGGAAGGAAGAAAGAAAGAAAGAAAGAGAGGGAGAGAGAGAGAGAAAGAAAAAAAAACCAACAAAAGGTAAGAAAGAAAGAACCCCCGGTTCTACCACATATTAACTCTATAACCTTGGGTAAGTAATGTAATAGTAATAGTTGTTATCCCTACAGAGTTGTAAAGATTATTAATAAATTGATATATCTGTGTGTTTTATGTCTTTATGTATACACACACAAATAAATGAGATACATGTGTGTATGTATATATACCAGAGAAGGCAATGGCACCCCACTCCAGTACTCTTGCCTGGAAAATCCCATGGACGGAGGAGCCTGGTGGGCTGCAATCCATGGGGTCGCTAAGAGTCAGACACGACTTCACTTTCACTTTTCACTTTCATGCATTGGAGAAGGAAATGGCAACCTACTCCAGTGTTCTTGCCTGGAGAATCCCAGGGATGGGGGAGCCTGTTGGGCTGCCATCTATGGGGTCGCACAGAGTCGGACACGACTGAAGTGACTTAATACATACACTCTACATTTATATAAATTTTATATATAAATATATACATATGATATAATATGCATATCACTTAGAAACAGTGCCTGGCATATAGTAAGTGCTAGATATTATTATATTTAAAAGATATTTTTATGCAAGTCACCTCCAGTTCCCACTAGAAGACAGAGGAAAAGTTTGAACTATTCCATTTTTAAATTGGTAAAAGATCAATACTGGACTTGATCTTTCAATATGCTAACATGAGTTGGGCCCCTCTTTTCTGTTTTTTGCAACTTTTTCCTGGGATACGTAAAGAAAACCTAGAGATTGAAAAGTCCAGAAATTTCCTTTTTAAAAAAAGCAAGAAAAGACAAGACTATGTGAAGAGAGAGAGATTAAAATTGTGGATAGGAAACAGGTCACTTAAGAAAAACAAATTTAAAAAAAAAAAAAAAAGAAAAAAGAAAAACAAATTTAGTGTGTCCAGGTAGAAAAGGCACTGGATGGAAGACTGCTCAGGATGAGGTTGGTATTCCTATTACAAGAATGAGAGAGCTCAGAAGCTTATAGATATCTTAAGGAATTTATTTTATTCAAGATAATTTTGTTCTCAGTACCATCCTTAAGCTATTTTAATGGCTTCATAGCTTGGAGTTTCTTTTTTTTCTCCTCTTCAGTAAGAAACTTGAACATTTCTGGTGTAGGTCTAGGGAAGAAAGTCAGCATTATTCTGTTCTGAGGAAATCCACCATGACTCATGACACTCCGTCCACCTGATAGCCATGTAGCTAAATTGTAGGGACCAAAGATCAAACTTGCCAAAGACGAGATGTCAGTGTAACAACAAAAAGACTAGAGAAAGATTAGGTATGTCTGAGGAAACACACCAACCTCGGGAGTCAATATCATTTTAATAAAAATGTGTCCTACTCCTGTATATTCTCTGATTAATGAGTTTAAGTTGATTTTTCACATTATCAGGTCATATATTCTACTTTATTATAAAGAAAATCTTGTCTGCTGCTGTTGCTGCTAAGTCGCTTCAGTCGTGTCTGACTCTGTGCAACTGCAGAGACGGCAGCCCACCAGGCTCCCCCGTCCCTGGGATTCTCCAGGCAAGAACACTGGAGTGGGTTGCCATTTGCTTCTCCAAAATCTTGTCTAAGGTAGTTTAAAACCTACCACTAAGGAAAATCGACTAAGAAATCAATGATGTACAACATAGATGCCACTCAGCCCAGTGGTCAGCAGCCTGCTGAGGAAAGGAAAGGGCCGGTCTACCTTCAAGAGGATAAAATGTCAAGTAAAATTGCTATGGAATTTGACTCAGAGATAGGGAAGCACCAGAGACAAAGGGTTAGTGATAACATTTCTTCATTTTTCCTTCTGTAAAAACAAAACCAAAACAAAACCCAGAGGGAAAGAAGTTCTTGGATGGAATTGGTATGTACTGGGGATAATTCTCGATCTTGCCATTGTCCTAGCTCTATGATCATGGGAAAACTACTTCAAGTATTTCATACTTAAAGTACATGTGCATAAGTGTGTGTGTGCAGGTGGGTTCTCCAGAAGCTGAAGTAAAGAAGAGAGTTGTAATCAAAATGCCTCTCTAAATTGAAAAAAACTGCAGTCACATCTTTGACACCAAGACACCCAAAGTCCAGAGAGTTTAGCAACACTTTGAAGATAATTGTACTACCAAGTTAAGATACTATTTAGTATCTGGAAGGCTTGAGTGGAGAACCACAGGAAATCATGCACAGTCGCCCCCTGGTGTCAGCAAGCTTAAATTGCAGGCTCATAATTCTGAAAAAGCACCTCCGAGGGATAAACATTAACATCAGCGTGACTAACCTATGAGTAAGGGCCCATATTCCATTCCTTAGGCTGTAAGTTTTCTACTGTCTGAATTTCCTGCAGGTCTCTGTCTGTCTATGTGTCCATCTGACTTATTCTTGAAGAGCATGCCTAGACTGAAAAGAATCCAAATCAGAGAGTCACTTCTATTATTAATTAATTTATTATCAGGGAGCCAACGAGACTGAGTCAGAATTATCTTGTAGTTCAAGTTATCACAAGCCACTGCCAGAATGAGGTGGAATCATGGAGTGAGTGAGGCAGCTCAGGAGCAGCCACCACATGTTTCTTCCTGCTGTCCTCCATTTCCATTTCTCTCCCCTACAATAATCTTCCTAACCCTCTGGTTATCTACAGTCTAAAACATTAATTAGCACTGTGCCTCTGCCACCAACCCACCTGCTCCTGAGAAAAAATCTCCTGTTTCAGCCATTTCCAGACCCTCTGTTCTTGATCAAACACACCTGTGCAAAGACCATTATTTCAGGGTTCTGCTCTCTGCTTGGCAAAAATTATTTGGGCCCTGCTTCCCAGGTGGGAGCCTGGTGGGCTACCATTCATGGGTTTGCAGAGTCAGATGCAACTGAACACGCATGATACATACACTTAGGTCTCTTTATGTGTTCTCTCAGAGAACACATGTAATTATGGCCCAAAATACCTATATCCAAAAGAATGAACTGATTTGAGACTCTCTGAACTTTAGTAGAGGGGGAGTTAAGGCAGCCTTTCAATGAGCTACATAAAGTTTGCTCTAAGACTGAAACCAGTGAGTTCAGGAAGGGCCAGCGCATGGACCCCATTCTGCTTACGTAGAGGGGCAGCCTGAGAAAAGGGCAACTGAAAAGGGCAGGAAGGGAGGGACAGGAAGGAAGAAACTAGGAGGTCTGTAGAAATGATGAGGCTTATGGATGAGAGGTTAAGGAAAGAGGTAATTTTACTCTGTTGCTTTCTCCTGTTGATTGGCTGTACCATTTGGACAGTTCTGGTAGCCATTGTGCTGATACAACTGAATGACTCCTGGAGATGCAAAAGGAACACCAATTTCATGGGATGAATCACCCCTCCCTCATTTTGAAGGCATCATTTTCCTTTGGCATTGACTACCAGTTTTTATCTCTTAAATAAATACCATACCAGCCTAACAACTGACATGGAAGAAGTTGTTTTGTTCTTAAGGCCAATAATCCCTTTTGAAAACTGATTTAGTTTTGGTTCTATAGTGGGCAGATAAAGGAATATGTGTGTATGTGTGTATCTACGGCATTTGTGTTATACGCACCTATTTGAGCAGGAAATAGCATGAAAGAATGATTTCACAGGGTTATAAACAATTGGAAATGGCATTTAATTAAACATTTAACAAAGAGCTGAGGTTGATTATCTTGGACACATTCCTTAGTTAATTTGACTCTCATATTATGACTACAAAAATATCTAAAAACAGTTATTTTGAAAACCCAGCAATTGCAGCATTTCCATGGAAACACAGCAAAGAGAGAGAATTCTGCCTGGACAATCTCTGTGGAGCAGATGACACTTGCCACAAATGCCTTTTTTTTCCCCTGGACAAAGAAAATGAGGACTTGAGTAAATACTTCTCCCTACTTTCTCCCTGAGGTTTCCAGACCAGCAAACAGCCAGCTGGCCTCTTGTCCCCAGGCAAAAGGAAGATATTTGAAAGTTCAATTTCTATTCACAATTTCTATTAATAGCTGAGGTTCTGGATGCATAAGAAAGTTCCAAGCACATGTTTGTCACCTCTCTTTATTATGTAGCTCTTCTCTCAAAGTAGAGATGGAAAGTTTTGTTTTTATAAAATAACATTTATTGGGATTGTTCCTTTCAATTGAAAATATTAAAGAAAACTTATAAAACAAATAAAATATTCAAAGGAAAATTAAATCATTCATAACATTCTTAACTTCTTTGTATACTTTCTTCTAGTCTTTATTCTAAGTGCATAATCAAAATTGTGGTCATGATGGATATACAGCTTTTTATATATTATACCACAAGCTCTTTCTCATGCCATTAATGATCTTTGACACTGTGATTTATAACTGGATAATATTTCACTCTATAGATTCATTATGATTTAATGAATCACTTAACATGGAATATTTAGATGGTTTCTAATTATTCAAGGTTATTAATAACGCTGCAATTAAATAATTAGAAGCCTTTAACCCTCCGGACGCCTTTAGTCACGAAGAATTCACAAAGCCAGCAAACAGAATCAAGCAGACTCTTGAATCTGCAGAAGAAACGAGCCTGGGGGACATCTTCTTCATATCTTCCTTCTGTTTCCCCTCTGATCCTAATTAAAGTACATCTTTGATACAGCTGAGTAGAAAATTATTCTTCCATTCACTCTATTTACTGTAAGAGAGAAAACATCCATAGCAACTCAAAATTCCCTAACAGACTTGTGGACTAGTAAACTTGGCTACTAACCTTGCCATGAGTAAAAATCAGAACTTTGCCTACAGAGTAAAGAGGATGGAGTCAAGAGTTAATTGACCAGGATCAGCCAGGATCCACACTTAGCAAGGTCTGAGAGGCGGTGTGTCTTGAAAGGCATTAAACAGAATAGGGAAAGAGCAAACCACAGGTGTTCCTTCATTAGCCCATTCAAGGATCCTCACTTCTGACTACCCAATAATCCATTTCTGCCTGTTATACAGGCTGTAGAGGAAAGCTCCCACAGGCAACTCAGATTTCCCCACCTGCCTTTTTGTTTACACTGTCCGTAGAGTTCAAATCAAAGAACTGGAGTAGTTGAATGATGCAATTGAATGGGCTTTCCTCCGCCTTTTTATTTTTTCTATTTTCTTTTTTTTAGGAGAAGTGACTAGCTTCGCATTGTCAAATAAGCCTGTTTAATATTTATTCAGCGTCACTAAGTATCAGACACAGCAGCAGAAATATTAGAATCTATGTTTACACATCTAAACCCACATGTGTACTCTACATATGAGTACCCCCAATTTAACGAGGGACAGTCAATAATCTCACTGAGATCCCAGCATTGTTGATGAGGTACAAACACAGTGCTCCTATCCTGTCTGGGTGGGAAGCTGGAAGCCCCAGGGAAGAATTTCAAGGAAAAATGATGCCTCTGAGCTGAGTCCTCAAGTTCTTTACAACCTACTTTAGAGATGATGTAAGGATAAATCTGCGAGGGAGTCTCCACTAGGAAAGAGTGGGTATTAGAATTGGAAGACTCCAATTTGTAACAGTCACCATCACAATTATCACAAAATAACAGAGACTAAGTGATACCCCAAAGACACACAGCCATGCCCAGTGAAGATCTAGATCTGGAAATCTGGCATCTAGGATCTTGCTGCATCTAATGTGTGTGTATAACACATATGCATAAGTGTGTACTCACATACACAGGTCGTATTCTCTACTCTGTATAAAAGGGGCCTCAGACAGACTAGTTTGGGGGTAGGAAGGTAACTGAGAGGAAACAGGCAGATAAAAAGTCCTAAAGGATGCTCCCCCATGAGGAGCCCCACTATGATAGCCACTCAAAATGATACTTTTCTTTCCCTCCTGGAAAAAAGTTAGAATGTATATGATCTAAGAGTTGTAGATCTCTTGAACAGAAAAGGCCTCACAATCACACACCCCTTTGCATCCCGGCAGGACTGCTCCTAATTTCTCTCCTATTTTGGGCTCCCAAAGAAAGAGACTATGCTACTTGCCGACAGCCTCAAATAAATTCCTGGGTTTAGAAAACTCTTCCAAGTCTGTTTCCTGGCTGTTATATGAAAGGCCAATGAGAAACAGCAGGGGCTTTGGAGTCAGAAAGATCTAGTTCAATCCTTACATTTACCACATCCTCACTACAAGACCTTGGGCAAATTATTAATTTCTCTGATACATAAAATTAGAATTAAAAATGACAATTCTCATTGCTATTGACTAGACAGAGGAATAGTTAGGCACATAGTAGGGAAAATTCATTTTCGTTCCCTCTCCCTTTCTCCATCTGTCCCAGTATCATCCCACTTCCTTTGGTACTATTTCATACGAATGTGGTTGCATAAACTGAGCCATGGTGGGAAAACAAGTCTCAGATTCAAACAGGACCAAACTTAGCAAGGTTTGAGAGCTATCTTGGAAAACAGTGGTTAATAACTGCATCCCTGACTATTCTTTCACTTTCTTCATCTAAGAGCTACCCTGCCTCTGTCTTGGGGTTTGGAAAGGTAAAAAGATGAGTAAGGAGAAGGAAGAAGAGCAGAGGAGACGCAAGAGGGAGTAGGAGGAGGACAGAATGCATGGTAGCAGGTAAGAACACGAGCACAGAATTTAGGAAGACAGGTCAAAACCCTGCTGCACTGAGCAGCTCTGTAACTTCAAACAGGTTCTTTTCTGGGCCTTAGCGTCTTCATTTGAATATGTGTTTAATAAAGTCTGTATCATAAGATTCTCATGAGGATTACATGAGATGATGTATGTGTCTAGCAAGTAGTCAATATTCAATTAGAAAAAGATACTACCTAATATACACTGAGTGCTTGCAACAGACCAAATCTTAGGCTAGATAAATCACATATATCACACCAGGCTTAATTACTATTATTAATTATGATTATCGACATCAAATAAAGAAGAAGAGGAGGAAAAAAAATCTTGAAATCACATTAGAACCATAAAGGGCCTTAGGGACATTGAGTCTAACTGTGCAACTTTATAAATGCGGCAACCTAAGGCCATTGGAAAAGACTCTGATGCTGGGAGGGATTGGGGGCAGGAGGAAAAGGGGATGACAGAGGATGAGATGGCTGGATGGAATCACCGACTTGATGGACGTGAGTCTGAGTGAACTCTGGGAGATGGTGATGGACAGGGAGGCCTGGCGTGCTGCGATTCATGGGGTCGCAAAGAGTCATACACGACTGAGCGACTGAACTGAAGGGCCAGAGACACCGTGATTAGCACAAACACACAGGGTTTTATAGCAGCAGGCTCTGGACTAGAATCCCACCCTCCTAGCTCCATGTCCAGAAGGCTGAAGATGCAGCTGGAGAGCTTTCCTGGGAGCTTCAGTTTCCTTTTCAGGAGCAGCACTTCCCTGGAAACTAACCTGGTCCACACCTCCTTTGGCAGCCTACAGCCCCACAGTCCTCAAAAGCAACGTGGCTCTTGTTCATTCATGCTCTTTTCTCTCACCCACAGCCTCATAATTAAAAGAGAATACACATGCCTTTGGTTTCTGAGACCTTATTAAGAATCGAGTAAGCCACAGCAAGCAGACAACCAGGCAAGAAAACTTGGATTAAAGCTAATCGCCCCCACACCCCCCTTGCTTTACAGACTCTCATCAGAGGGTGGTTGTAGGTCCCATGGAGAAGCAGCAGAGCCAGCTTCACAGTGCTCCCCAGCCCTTCATCTGCCTGGGGAATCTCAGTTTAGAAAACATCTTTTCATGTTTAATTCTGATAGACACTGCAATGATCTGCATTCATTCCCACAAAGAGTCAGAAAAGCCTGTGAAGGAGGAACAACCAGGATTCTTAAGGCATTTCAAATATCAAAAATCAACTTAAGTAAGGTTAATTTTTCTTCCTGAGCAGCAATCCAACTTTAATTAATACTTCATAAAAAAATTAATTCCTGGGGGAATACAAGCATGTATACACCTAATGAGTTCATCTGTCAAGGGTGTTATTACAGAAGATGTTAAATGTGCCTCCTCACTGGCCACTTAGACTGCCCCGGATTAATAGGAGCCAAAAAGCAACCATAGGTCTGCAACTCTCCTGCTCTCTGTGGGCTCTTTGATCCTGCCAACAATGTAACATGATCCATCCTCTTCTACCCTGTCTCCACTCTGTGAATGATTCAGGGGCCAGATTTAAGCCCAGCCTCCTGCATGGACGGCACCCCAGTTTCCCTCCCTTCACTGGCTTTTGCTCCACAATGAGAAAGGTTAGGACACTCTCACTTTATTAGCACACTGTGGCAGACTTCATTAGATGATTTAATCCTCTGTTTAAAAAAAATAAAATAAAAACTTTGAACAGATTTGCGAACTCTGTATATTCCCTGCTGGTAGGAAAGATGATTTAAGTTCTGCAGGACTCTGATTTCTGATGGGAAACATCAACCAAGAGAAACTGGGTGTTGCGTGGGAAAGAAATCTCTGATCCTCTATTATTGCCTCTTAAGGTGACTATTTCTATACTAGGAATTTCCAAATTTCTCCAGTTGTAGACTGAATGCTCTAACAGACCCCCCCAAACCATCTGCCTCCCCAGCCCTCTCCTCACTAGAAATAACGAGGAAATTTTGCCCCATATTGGTTGAGACCTCAGTGTAAATTATCAGGAGCAAGTTGTTAATAACATCAACCTCAGGAGGCTAGTAACTTCCAGACCACCCAGGACACCAGGCAGACCTCAGGGAGCTAGGAGATCGACCTGACTGTTGCCAGAAAAAAGCAGCCCAGCCCAATGCCCCTCCTTGCTAACTGCCCATACCTCTTTGGTGTGAGTATGGAAGGAGACAGACATGTCCAGCAGAAGCTTCCGCTGCTCCACCCTGCGCACGAAGTCTTGGATGCGCACCTCCAGGTGTCTAGCTGCCTTGTAGATCTCCTCCGGGTCACATTCCCCCGTCTGAGCCAGCTGCTCTGCCGCTTCTAGGAGCTTGTCCGCATTGGTGTATGTATTCTGCCAGCAACGACAGTGAGGAAAAGTCAACTTGCAGTCACGAATGGAGCTTCACGTCTTCCCCCAGCCCACCAGGGCTGCCCAGAGCTGGAGCGCAGTGCGTGGGCACTGAGCCCAGAGCTCCCTAATCTGGCACGGAAGAGCTGAGCGCCCAGCTCATCCACCACCTCCCAGCAAGCCAGCAGCCTGCCTGGCAGCTCAGCACAAGCGGGTACTAGCTCGGTGCCTCCTCTGTGCCTGGGATTTCTCCCAGGTGGGGTGCCCTGGAAAGAAGTGAGCAGACATGCTAGAATCTCCATTCCTCAGCCTCGCCTGGATCCCCTACCCTTAGGGAGATCCATCACTGCCCTCACCGCTCAGGCTGTAACTGCCAGAGTTGAAAATACCTCATCCACAAAGATCAGCTGTGTTTCTATATGAGAACACCAGAGAAATAACAACTGGGAAACTTGCATGACTTTTCCCCCAAGTCCCTTATAACTACTGGTGTTTATCTTTTGGAACAGAGCTATCTCTTTGGAGGGGAAAGGGTCAGAACTCAGGGAATTGACAGAAGGAAGCAGCCACAGCCAGAGTGAGGAGATGCAGGCAATTCCCTGTGTGCCCAGCAAAGGCTTAAAGCTTGCAGGAAGGTTGGGGAGGTGTCTGGTGATTTTGTTTATCTTACGCTACCGCATGCACGCACACATGAACACACTCATTCTCACACACACACTCTCCTCCAAACCCCTGTCTATGTTCTCCAGAGCATTTTGAAAAGCAACCAACTTGTAATTATTGCTCATCAGGATGGAGTCACTGCCTCTGCAATACATGTATGTCAGTTAGTACATATATGCCATGGATACAATTTTTCCTGGGTAGGCTTCCTGTAAAAGAGAGTTCCAGACAGACCCTTAATTAGAGCTGGCGGCTCAGATGTACATTATATTTCTCAACACCCTTATAATGACACAAGGCGCAACAGAGTGATGAACAAGTGAACTGGTGATGATATGAAACTGGCAGCAGAAATAGTCAGGATCAAGTGCAAAGTGAGTGGAGAAGTGGAATGGATTTTGTAGCAATGATTGTGCGTGGTGCTTTACTTTGCCTATATCTGAATGGTCTCCGGTCCCCGGAGAGTTCACTCACCTGAAGACCTGGGTGTTAAAGGTTGAATTGTGTCCCCTCTAAATTTGCATGTTGAAGTTCTCAGCCCCAGGACCTCAGAATGGGGCCCTTATTTGGAGACAGAGTAATGGCAGAGGTAATTAAGATCAAGTCATAGTGAAGTAGGATTCCTACTTCAATATGACTGCTGTCTTTACAAAAATAACACCATGTAAAGAGAGGTACCTCCCTTGTGGTCTGTGCTTAAAGATAGGTCCCATGTGTCACTCATTGTGGGTTCTTCACGCCAGACACCATGGCTGGTAGACAATAGGCACTTACTAAATATCTACTGAACAAACAAGACTCAGAGCTTGAATGAGCATGTCATGTCTGGGTAAGTTGAGCTAACCTCACTAAAATTGGAGAGTAGAAGGAAATCATATTTATAAGGCAGGGAAGGGCCAGATAATAGATTTTACAGTGAGAGGGACAGGAGAGCCAGTGGGAGGGCAACAGGGTCAGCACTAGAAGCAGGGCTCCCTTCTTTACCTGTTTCCCAGCCCTCCTCCCCATCATGACTGGAAAGAGCCTCTAAAATTCAGACCCAGTCATAGCTCTCTTCCACGTAAAACTGTCCAGTGGCTTTCCACTGCCTCTGGGGTAAAACCCCTCAGGGTGCCATGCAAGGCCCCTCTTTACCTGACACTTGTTTTTTCCCTTCAGCCTCAACTGCCCTAAAACAGCCTGTGAAATAAATTGCTTATACTTCTGGAAACTCATAGCACTGGGTCTTCCCCTGTGCTTCTGCCTAGGTTGTCCTTCCCCTACTTTTTTTTCCATGACCAACTCTTACTCACCCTGTAAGACCCAGCCCAGGTGTCACTTCCTCAAGGAAGTCCACCCTGAGATCCACTTCCCTCCCAAAGTTGGCCTATATGAGCCCCTCTGAGCTCTCAGAGTGATCTGTGCCAAACCTCTTCTTGGTTCCTGCCATATTCTAATGCCAGTGTTTGCCTTTCTCATCCACTTAGGGGCAGGTAGTCTTTCACTTCTTTCTCTTGGTGCCTGGTACCAAGTAAGTGCTCTATAAAAATTTAATGAATTAATTAATAAATTAAAGAATACATCAATCCCCACCAACCCTAATGTTCAATCCTTGGCCCCATCAACTACTTGGTACAAGATCTTATATGCTAGAATTTATGTTCAATGTTTAATCTCATTTGGTTTATCCTATTTCCTGGCAGAATCGTGAAATAAGAATGTGCTTATAGAATATCAATTAAAGTGTTAATGGAGCAATTCACTGACACCTGTCATTGCCCCAGTTGGGCAATCCTTGTCCCACTGGGGCAAGGATCACAACTGGGAGGGCAACAGGGTCAGCACTAAAAGTTGGGCTCCCTTCTTTACCTGTTTCCCAGCCCTCCTCCCCATCATGACTAGAAAGAGCCTCTAAAATTCAGACTCAGTCATAGCTCTCTTCCACGTAAAACTGTCCAGTGGCTTTCCACTGCCTCTGGGGTAAACCTTCTCACCTTCTGACCAAGCCAACAAGAGTTTCTACCCCAGGGCCAGAATCCAACTCACTATGAGTACAGTTCCTAGGCATTCTTTGGCTCCTCAGTCTCCTATCCTCTGCCTTGGGTTTGATCCCTTGATGACATTTCCTAATTGGCATTGCAAAAATAGGTTATGAGTAGGGGGACATCAATTCCTCAGCCCCTGGGGCTTTTAGGCAGGGCCTGTGGTAACTGGAGCCCTGGGTCAGAGATTTAGGCCATATGGATGGCTGCATTTCCTGTTCTTTCCTCCCTCCATGCCTGTGTCTACCAGGTAAAAGGTTCTAGATAATTCAGCCCTTATGTTGATGGGCATAAATCTCATCTTCACTTGTTGTGCTTTGCAGATCCTGCTTTTTGTTTTACAAACTGAAGGTCTGTGGCAATCCTGTGTTAAGCAAGTCTATCAGCATTGTTTTTCCAACAACATCAGCTCACTTCATGTCTCTATGTCACATTTTGGTAATACTTGCAATATTTTAAATTCTTTCATTATCATTATCTTTGTTGATTTTTGATCATTGATCTTTGATGTTACTACTAGGACTTACTGAAGGCTCAGATGATGGCTAGCATTTTCTAGTAATAAAGCATTTTTCAATATCATGGAGGGCATTTATTCATTTACATTGAAGGTCTCTTTATATCTGATCATTTCTACAGCTGTGCATACACAAATAACTCAAACATGAATCCTCCAGAAATTTAGGTTCATATTTGACTTTAAAAACACATCTCTAAAAGTCCCAAACTGAATCCTCCAGGAATTTAGGTTCATATTTGACTCTATAAACACATCTCTGACAGTACCATCAACTCCCCAAGTCAACATATCTTTCTGGAATCCTGCACCCCTACTGGATCACATTTACTTTTCTCGATCACACTGAGCTGATAACAGAAACCAGGGATGTGTTTTCCCTTCGTAATGTACCTATGTCCTAGATTTCAGTTTCCAAGTGTCCTGAAGAAAGCTTCTGATAGAAGCAACAACTAGGCAGGGTGTTACAGCATTATGTATCGGAACTCAGGTGATCACACATGTCACCATCACAGTGAGGACAGGGGCTGGGACTAACCCAAATCTTCCTGGGACATCCTAAGTCTGTAAGAATCTCCCAAAGTTCAGCCTGTAGCTGGGCAAGTCTCTCCTGATGAAGAATACCCAGAGTGCTGTAACTCTCCCGAGGGACAGGATAAAGCTCTAGACTTAAATCAGGAAGGCTATCAGTATGATGCAGGAGACTCTCTAGGATGGCCATGGAGATGAGATTTCCACACACGTTGATGACCCTGAGCTGGGAGCAGTGGCTCAGGGCAGGCAGAATGGCCGTGAGATGGGAGTCCATGATTCCATACAGGTTTAAGTCCAGTTCTTTCAGAGAGCCTACAACTTTCTCCAGCAGCACTTGGAGGAGCTCAGGACTAAAGCTGGTCAGGATAACACCACTCAGATTCAGGCCCTTTAGCTGATAGATGTTCATTCACTGGAACAGATTGGTCAAGTCAGATTCTCTAGACAGGCAGTTGGTTATTGAGAAGTTGTCCAAGGCGGGTCTTCAGGCATCTGAGTATCTGGCTCAGACGGCCTTCCAAGAAAGATGGAGATTCCATTAGGAGATACTGGAGGTACTGCAGCCTGAGGATCTGAGAAGTAAATTGCAGAAGATGCTGATTGTCCTGCTCCTCAACAGCAGACACATGAATGGGGCAGATAAGGAGTTTCTGAACATTGCTCATCTTGCCCAGCTGATCCTCAGCTGACCAGAGTGGACAGCTTCTGAGTGAAACTCAAATCCACCTCCTGTACACAGTCCAGCTTCACTAAACTGTTGCTAAGTCTGCTAAGTCACTTCAGTCGTGTCCGACTCTGTGCGACCCCAGAGACGGCAGCCCACCAGGCTCCCCGTCCCTGGGATTCTCCAGGCAAGAACACTGGAGTGGGTTGCCATTTCCTTCTCCAGTGCATGAAAGTGAAAAGTGAAAGTGAAGTCACTCAGTCATGTCCGACTCCTAGCGACCCCATGGACCTCCGTCCATGGGATTTTCCAGGCAAGAGTACTGGAGTGGGGTGCCATCGCCTTTTCTGTCACTAAACTGAGAACTCTCTTAATATCTTCCGTAGCCACTGAAATAATGTTCATCTTCTTACAGCATAGGTGTATAGAGCCTTTTCTCTGTCCCACCCACATGAAGAGGTAAGTGAGGAATTTACCCAGGCCTTTTTCTTGAGACAAAGTTCTATGATTACCTCCAAGGGAGCCAAGGGATGCTTTGTCCTTGACATGTCCTCAGCCACTGGTGCCATCAGTGAGCTTGAGGGTACATAGTCCATGTCTCCAGACCACGTCCTCCAGAAGTCCCAGCCAGTATTCCTCAAGTCCAGCACCTGAAATTTGTACTTCCTGGGGTGAACCTTCTGGGCCAGCAGGATATCAAGGCCATCCAGCACTGCTTGTAAGGTTCCCTTGTGAGGCTGCTGCATCAGGCCCTCCAGAGGCAGGTGGGCAAAGGGCCAGGCTTGCACCATGGCCTTCAGGGTCTCACTGTGCCTGCCAGAGAAGGTGACCATGAATAATGGTGGATAGAGCTCAGTAGGCAGATACTCCAAAGAGGTGATGGCTGAGGCTTCGTCTCTCATCAGGCTTACTGCTGCTAAGTTCACAAATCTGGGTGGGTTGTGAACACTCATCCTGACTCTTCTCTGAATTGAATCCAGCTCTGATCTGTTTGGTGGGCTGCTCAGACCTCAGACTTGGTGGAGAACACAGGCAGTGACTCCAGAGTGAGAAGCTTCTGCATCTCTTCTTTGATGATTGATGCTTTTATAGAACTTTTCTAACCACATCTGCCCTCCTTCCAACCACTAACTTCCAATCAGAAGGCACTTCCTGATAAGATTCCACAGTGTCCCTCAGGTTAACCCTGACTGGGTTACTGTCAATCTCCACATGAATTGATTGAGTCAGACCTTCATTAACAAGAGAGAAAGAACAGGGGGAGAGGTGGTGGCATCAAGGACTTATTCATTGATTTACCTCAAAAAATTGGATTGAGTTTTGCTAAAATGGACAGTTGTATCCCTGGATGTGAGAAAGGGAAAGGATTATGGGTTTCTGACATTACACAAAAAGCTAAGTCAAAAACAATGTCTTCAACATATCATTGTTGGGAGATCTTCGGCAAAATCAAAGTTGTTAAATGTCCCAGAATCAAAACAGCTTCATAAAGGCAGTGGTTTCATTTCCAAAAGAAACAAAATAAACTCCTATTTCTTTCAAGTTGTCACTTAAGTGTTATATGAGGAAGATAGCAAATTATGAGTGTATTCAGAGAGTTAAGGGATGTGCAATTGGAGATGTGGTTGGACCTCCAGATTCAAGTTCTGACTTCTTTAAAGGACATCTAGTCAAAATCCTAATGAGAATTAAGGGTGGGTGCTGGGCAGTGTGGTGGTGGCCATTCCTAAAGGGACCCTGTGAATGACTCAAACAGCATCATATATGTTGTTTTTTTGTTTGCTTTTCTCTTGGGAAAGAGGGACATTAAAGACTTTTCTTTGGGTGATATTTAGAAATTAAACAGGAGAGGCTAAGAGGAGACAGTGCCATCTTTGAGGGTGTTTCCTCCTAGAATGTTGCGATCAGGACAGCAAATTGACATGAAAAGACTAAATCTGAAAATGTGAGCAAAGGGAGACATGACCAGCTCTGCACAGGAGGACATTTTCATGTCTGGGAGTCAATGATGGTGGTCATTGTGGGCTCTTTGGGAACTTGGAGCAGGGGGTGAAACCAATGTGGATCAGTCAGACCTAACCTTGTTCTCAACATGGCCACTGCTACCAGTAAACATTGTCTTTTAGGTTCTTCACACAGGGGATGAGCCGAGATGGCAACTGACCGCAGGCATATTCTATGGACATCACCAGATGGTCAACACCAAAATCAGATTGGTTATATTCTTTGCAGCTGAAGATGCAGAAGCTCTATACAGTCAGCAAAAACAAGAACAGGAGCTGACTGTAGCTCAGATCATGAACCTCTTGTTGCAAAATTCAGACTTAAATTGAAGAAAGTAGGGAAAACCATTAGGCCATTTGGGTATGACCTAAATCAAATACCTTATGTTTATACAGTGGAAGTGACAAACAGATTCAAGGGATTAGATCTGGTAGACAGAGAGCCTGAAGAACTGTGAACGGAGGCTCGTGACATTGTACAGGCGGCAGTGATCAAGACCATCCCCAAGAAAAAGAAATGCAAAAAGGCAAAATGCTTGTTTGAGGAGGCTTTACAAAATTGCTGAGAAGAGAAGAGAAGTGAAAGGCAAAGGAGAAAAAAAGAAAGATATACTCATTTAAATGCCGAGTTCCAAAAAAAAATAAAAATAAAAAAAATAAATGCCGAGTTCCAAAGAACAGTAAGGAGAGATAAAAAAGTCTTTTTAAGTGAACAATGCAAAGAAATAGAGGAAAACAACAGAATAGGAAAGACTAGAGATCTCTTCAGGAGAATTAGAACTACCAAGGGAACATTTCATGTAAAGATGGGCACAATAAAGAACAGAAACGGTATGGACCTAACAGAAGCAGAAGATATTAAGAGGTGGCAAGAATACAAAGAAGAACTATACAAAAAAGATCTTCATGACCCAGATAACCACAATGGTGTGGTCACTCACCTACAACCAGACATCCTGGAGTGTGAAGTCAAGTGGGCCTTAGGAAGCATCACTACAAACAAAGCTAATGGAGGTGATGGAATTCCAGCTGAGCTTTTTTCAAATCCTAAAAGATGCTGCTGCTAAAGTGCTGCACTCAATATGCCAGCAAATTTGGAAAACTCAACAGTGGCCACAGGACTGGGAAAGGTCAGTTTTAATTCCAATCCCAAAGAAGGGCAATGCCAAAGAATGTCCAAACTACCACACAACTGCACTCATTTCACATGCTAGCAAGGTCATGCTCAAAATTCTCCAAGCTAGGCTTCAATAGTACATGAACTGAGAACTTCCAGATGTTCAAGCTGGATTCAGAAAAGGCAGAGGAACCAGAGATCAAATTGCCAACATCTGCTGGATCATAGAAAAAGCAAGAGAATTCCAGAAAAACATCTGCTTCATTGACTATGCTAAAGCCTTTGTGTGGATCACAACAAACTATGGAAAATTCTTCAAGAGATGGGAATACCAGACCATCTTATCTGCCTCCTGAGAAACCTGTATGCAGGTTAAGAAGCAACAGTTAGAACTGAACATGGAACAACATACTGTTTCAAAATTGGGAAAGGAGTGCATCAAAGCTGTATATTGTCACCCTGTTTATTTAACTTACATACAGAGTACATCATGTGAAATGCCGGGCTGGATGAAATACAAGCTGGAATCAAGATTGCCAGGAGAAATATCAATAACTTAGATATGCAGATGATACCACCCTAATGGCAGATAGTGAAGAGGAACTGAAGAGCCTCTTGATGAAGGTGAAAGAGGAGAGTGAAAAAGCTAGCTTAAAACTCAACATTCAAAAACTAAGATCATGGCATCCGGTCCCATCACTTCATGGCAAATAGATGGGGGAAAAAATGGAAACAGTAACAGACTTTATTTTCTCAGGCTCCAAAATCACTGCAGATGGTGACTACAACCATGAAATTAAAAGGCACTTGCTCCTTGGAAGAAAAGTCTAGATTTGTCTGACAAATCTAGACAGCATATTAAAAAGCAGACACATTACTTTGCCACCAAAGGTCCAAACAGTCAAAGCTATGGTTTGTCCAGTAGTCATGGATGCGAGAGTGGACCATAAAGAAGGGTGAGCGCTGAAGAATTGATGCTTCTGAACTGTGATGTTGGAGAAGACTCCTGAGAGTCCCTTGGACTGCAAGATCAAACCAGTCAATCCTAAAAGAAATCAACCCTGAATACTTACTGGAAGGACTGATGCTGAAGCTGAAGCTCCAGTACTTTGTTCACCTGATGCCAAGAGTCGACTCACTGAAAAAGGTCCTGATGCAGGCAAAGATTGAAGGCAGGAGGAGAAGTGGGTGGTAGAGGATGAGATGGTTAGATAGCATCACCGACTCAATGGATATGAATTTGAGCAAACTCCGAGAGATAGTGAAGGACAAGGAAGCCTGGCGTACTGCAGTCCATGGGGTTGCAAAGAGTAGGACAGGACTGAGTGACTGAACAACAATATTCTAGGGACTCTGGGAGCTGAACCATAATCCCTCACATTTGGTTATTCTCACAATATTTTAAATTCTTTCATTATCATTATCTTTGTTGATTTCTGACCAGTGATCTTTGATGTTACTACTATAACTTGCTGAAAGCTCAGATGATGGTTAGTATTTTTTTTAGCATTAAAGCATTTTTTAAAAAGTCATATACTTTGTTTTTTTAGACATAATGCTATGGCATACTTAACAGACAAAACTTTTATATGCACTGGGAAACCAAGATTCATGTGGCTCACTTTGTTTTGGTATTCAGTTTATTGCAGTGGTCTGAAAGTGAACCCACAAGAGCTCTGAGGTATGCCTTCCTTCCATTCCCCCTGCTGCAGCCTCGGCTCAAGACTTTATGCCTTTCCTCAGGGAGGAAATAGAGCATTGCAGGATAACTTGTCTCTAAAAACATTGGCATCCCAGCAATCTAGCTGTGGTTTCAGCCTCCTTAGGCTGAAGCAGAAGGATAAGTAGGCTTTTTAAAGACAGAGTGTGGAAGAGGCGGTGAGTGAAAACACTTCTGGAGTTAAGAGGTGACCTCCTTGATAACATGAAGTTAGCACTCTGGGCCCTGTGCTCTGGGGATGAGGATGGATGAGGATGGATAAGGCCAAAGCTCCTCTTATAATTCAAAAGAGGTTAGTGTGGACCGGAGGATGTAACAACCAGAGGACCAGTATAGAACTCTCCCCTCCTGACGATTATTTTTCCAGGCTTGGAAATGGACATTTGCCTTATCTCCTAGTGTAGCTAGTCCTAAGTTTAAGGATAAGTAGTGATCCAAAAGTTCCTTTGTAAGACTCTTACTTAGCACTGGGAGTGTATAGTCCATGTAAATGGGAGTTAGATTCCCAGGACAAAATAGAGAAAATCAGTTGAGCACATAGCATTTTTTTTTTTTTTTTGGCTAAGCTGCATGGCATGTGGGATTTTAGTTACTTAATCAGGGATTAAATCTGAGCCCCCTGCAGTGGAAGAGCAGAGTCTTTACCACTGGGAAGACTCCATAGCATATTTAAACTATAGTACTAGCTTCTCAGGTGGCTCAGTGGTAAAGAATCCACCCGTCCATACAGAAGATACAGGAGACCCAGATTTGATCCCTGAGTTGGGAAGACCTGCTGGAGGAGGAAATGGCAACCCATTCCAGTATTCTTGCCTGAAAAAAAAATCCCATGGACAGAGGAACTTGGGGGTTACAGTCCATGGGATCTCAAAGAGGCAGACATGACTGCGTACGCAAGCTCACTGATATAGCACATCAGTACAGTCAAAATGTTTAACTAGGGTGATACAGGAAAATGCTTTTCAGTTTTCATTCCAGGGCATCAGGCACATATTTCTCCATCATCTGTTGGCTCTTGGAGAGGAAGAAGGGATGGACTCTGATGATAGCAAAGTGGTCTTTGGTGGGAAGCAATAGGATAGAAAGGAGGAAACCACTTGGTACCAGTGATGGGTTAACCTACCACATTATGTCTGCTGGAAGGACATCTGCCTACGTATCCTGAATAAAGGAATAAACAGTAGTTGTCTCCATGAGGACGATTTGTGTGTCCAAACAAGGAGTAACTAATGACTACTCCTAATCAGATGCTCCTTCAATTGGAGACTGTCTATACAAATCTGCTACAAGTCTACTAATTGGGACTGATACCAAAAATAACTATTGCACTTGCCAATACTTCCCAACACAAATAGTGTGGGAGCTGAGAGTATCTCTGGGAACCTAAACACTGGCTTTATCACATTTACATATACAATCATCACCCTGTCCCATTCTCATACACATCTCTACTTGCTGGAAAGCATTTTCCTCTGCACGTCTAAAATGTTTCAACACCTCTTCCTGTTAACAATAAGTGGTGTATTTTCAGAACTCCACATTTTTAAAGTAAAGTTTTATTTCCTACAGTCTAACTTTTATGTGTTTAAGAACACCTAGACTGAGTAATTCTGAGAAAAGAATAGCAGTTGTTCTTTACCAGGGTGTTCTCCTTTACTGATTTTCTCTTTCCTTCTTATCCTCAGTAACCCTCTTCATTTACAGGCTATGCTTTAACCTTGATGTATTTTCTTTCAGTTGCAGGCCAGAAGCTGAGTATCTAGG
Source organism: Bubalus bubalis (assembly GCF_019923935.1). Taxonomy (NCBI): domain Eukaryota; kingdom Metazoa; phylum Chordata; class Mammalia; order Artiodactyla; family Bovidae; genus Bubalus; species Bubalus bubalis. The sequence goes on along the minus strand of NC_059157.1, from coordinate 114,166,819 downwards.
TATTCTCAGGCAAAACAGCAGAAGAGATAACAAGAATTAACTATTAGCATATTACCTATTTAATATAATGATAAAAAGCAATGCTTTGTTTCTGGACCAAAAGCCAGGGTCAATCCTAGAGGCTGCCAATACTGGTTACAAAACATGATCTGTCAGAAAACATCAGGACCAGCTTGTAAGAAAGGACCAACCAGATTCCAGAAAATGTGGCCACCCCAGGGGACTGAGACACAAAGCAAGGAAGGACTTTCTCCTTGACTCTTCCCACCTACGCCTCCAGGGCAGAGAGAGCAGTGGATGGCAGAGACTGGGCCAGGCCTGATGCTCAGACTGAACAAAAGAAGACGGTATATACAGGAAGGGACCTAGAGGCCAGAGGCTGGCCTAGAGCTGCAGGCTGAGACTAAAAGAAGAGTGAGAAGAGAGAGCCCTAGGGAGCTGAGCAATTAGAAGATCAAAACCAGGAGAGTGTCATGCAGACACAAAGCTCTGAAGACTGCTCCTGCTGCTGCTGCTGCTGCTGCTGCTAAGTCGCTTCAGTTGTGTCTGACTCTGTGCGACCCCATAGACGGCAGCCCACCAGGCTCCCCCGTCCCTGAGATTCTCCAGGCAAGGACACTGGATTGGGTTGCCATTTCCTTCTCCAATGCAGGAAAGTGAAAAGTCAAAGTGAAGTTGCTCAGTCGTGTCCGACTCAGAGGGAAGTATTTAATCCTTTTCCCACTAAGCAAGTCCCAGATGCAGCCAGCTGGCAACTATATTGCTGCTGGGAAGCAACCCACCACCCCAGCACTATGGGAATTTGATAACACAGTCTCCACCCTGGCTACCCTTCCCCTCCTTCCTCCTCGTCACTCAGCTCAAATGGGCAAAATAATGGAGGGGAACATGTAACCACAAAAGAAGAATGAGGACAAAAATGTTTTAGAAGTGAAGAAGGCAGACCTAAGTGTTCAGATATGAATTTGTGGCTTGCCCAGTAGCCTGGCCCTATAGAAGTTCATTCTCACGTGGAATTCTTGAAGCCAAAAAAATAGCGGTTGGAGAGACAGGATCTCCATGGAACAGAGATAAGTAGGGCCACCTGCTGCAAGATTTGGCAATTCAAGAGACTGGGGAGGCAGGGAGCTGTACCCAAAATGCTGTTCTCTCTCAAAAGAGTAACTTTGCACAGTTGCTGTTTTTCCTGTTTTCCATATTCTATGTTTGGCTGTCGGTGGGAGGCAGTGGGCGGGAGGAGGGAGAAGGCAGGCCTTTGGAGAAAGACAGTTGGTTTGAAAATACTGCTGAAAGCCTTGGGGCTTGTGGACTTACTTTCTCTTCTGTTCTATCCTGAAAAGGGCAGACAGAAAAAGATGTGCCTGACCCAGGGAAATGGGGGTCAGGTGAAAGGGGGAATGAGCAGAGGGGCTGGTCCACACTTCTGCTTCTGCCCCAGTGGGCACAGTGCTTCTCGAGCCCTTTCACCCCCATGTGGTCACATATAGTCCTAAGAGTCCACATTCCGATCTGAAGGGAGCCCACTGCCTATGACCCTCTTTATGAATGGTGTTCCTGCTCATTTTCAACTTCGTGGACCCTGGACCCCTATCTGCCCTGTTCTTATCATAGCTAACCTCCCTGGGTTTCATCCATAGACTCTATGGAACAGGGTCTCTTAACAGCAGCACTGATATCATTTTGGGCTGGATAATTCTATGTTAGGGGGCTGTTATGGGTTGAGTTCTGTTCTTCCAAAAAGGTATGTTGCAACCTTAATGGCCCGTACCTGAGAATGTGACCTTTTTTTTTTTTTTAAGAAATAGTGTCAGTGAAGGTAGAATTAGTTGAGGTCAGACTGGAGTTGGGTGGGCTGTAATCCACTATGACTTGTGGCCTTATAAAAAGATGAGTTCAGGAACATACAGATACAGAGAGGGCACTGTGTGACGCGAAGGCCAAGGCTGGGATGATACAAAGGAATACCAAAGATTGTCAGCAAATACCAGAAGTCCAGAGAGAGGCTCGGAACAGATTCTCCCTTACGGAAGGAACTAACCTACCAATACCTTGATTTTAGTCTTTGAGCCTCAGGAACTGAGAGACAATACACTTCTGTTGTTTTAAGCCACCCAGTTTGTGGTCTTTTGTTACAGTAGCCCTAGGAAATTAACACAGGGGCTGTTCTCTGTACTGCAGGGTGTTTAGCTGCATCCCTGCCCTCTACCCACAGGATGCCAAAAGCAACGCCTTCCCCAGATGCCAACCCAAAATTCCTTGGACATTGACAGACATGCCCTGGGTGGGGGTGGGGGATGGGCAAAAATGTCTTCCAGTGGAGAAGTTCTTTTAGATCATAAGACCATCAAGGAAGTCCCAGTGAGGGAGCCCATACAACCTCCTTAGCTTATACTGCTTTTCTGATAGTCCCTCAGATGGCAGAAGCCTTAAGAAATCTAATCCTGTGGTTCGCATAGGACAGGACTGGGCAGTAGACCAAGGAGCCTGGGGGAGAAAAGCAGTGTTCAGGCCCTACCCCAGATTACTCAAATCAGAATGGGAGCTAAGGAGGAGGTGGGGGAGGGGAGTATCCGGCAGCATATGTTTTTAAAAACTTAAACTTATATGCAGAGTACATCATTCTAAACACTAAGTTGGATGAATCACAAGCTGGAATCAAGATTGCCAGGAGAAATATCAATAATCTCATGCAGATGATACCACCCTAATGGCAGAAAGTGAAGAGGAACTGAAGAGCCTCTTGATGAAGGTGAAAGAGGAGAGTGAAAAAGCTAGCATAAAACTCAACATTCAAAAAATGAAGATCATGGCATCTGGTACCATCACTTCATGGCAAATAGATGGGAAAAAATGGAAAAGTAATAGACTTTTTTCTTGGACTCCAAAATCTGCAGTGACTGCAGCCATGAAATTAAAAAATGCTTGCTCCTTGGAAGAAAAGCTATGACAAACCTAGACAGCATATTAAAAAGCAGACACATCATTTTGCCAACAAAGGTCTGTATAGTCAAAGCTATGATCTTTCCAGTAGTCATGTACAGATGTGAGAGTTGGACCATAAAGAAGGCTAAGCGCTGAAGAATTGATGCTTCTGAACTGTGGTGCTGGAAAAGACTCGTGAGAGTCCCTTGGACTGCAAGGAGATCCAACCAGTCAGTCCTGAAGGAGATCAACCCTAAATATTCATTGGAAGGACTGATGCCAAAGCTGAAGCTCCAATACTTTGGCCACCTGATGGAAAGAGCCGACTCATTGGAAAAGACCCTGATGATGAGAAAGATTGAGGGCATGAGGAGAAGGGGACAAGAGAGGATGAGATGGTTGGATGGCATCACTGACTCAATGGACATGAGTTTGAGCAAACTCTAGGAGACAGTAAAGGACAGGGAAGCCTGGTGTGCTACAGTCCATGGGGTCCCAAAGATTCAGACATGACTGAGCAACTCAACAACAACAAAAGTGTGTTAGTCACTCAGTCATGTCTGACTCTTTTCGACCCCATGGACTGTAGCCCATCAGGCTCTGTCCGTGGAATTCTATATGCAAGAGTACTGGAGTGGGTAGCCATTACCTTCTCCAGGGGATCTTCCTGACCCAGGGATCAAACCTAGGTCTCCCACATTGAAGCAGATTCTTTACCATTTGAGCCACCAGGGAAGCCTGTAAAAGCTTCCTAGGTGACTATAATTGCAGTCTCTGCTGCTGCTAAGTCGCTTCAGTCGTGTCTGACTCTGTGCAACCCCTGAGACGGCAGCCCACCAGGCTCCCCTGTCCCTGGGATTCTCCAGGCAAGAACACTGGAGTGGGTTGCCATTTCCTTCTCCAATGCATGAAAGTGAAAAGTGAAAGTGAAGTCGCTCAGTCATGTCCGACTCTTAGCGACCCCATGGACTGCAGCCTACCAGGCTCTTCCGTCCAGGGATTTTCCAGGCAAGAGTACTGGAGTGGGGTGCCATTGCCTTCTCCAATTGCAGTCTCTATCTAAGGTTAAAAGCACTCTCTAAGCGTAGGGCTCACAGCCTGGGCTGAAATTCTAAGGTGACAGAAACCTCATGTTTTGCCCCAAAAGAGCTACAGGTTTTGAATGAATGGTAATATTATTAATGACCAGAAAAACCTGGAGAATTTAGGACTATAATGAATTCAACAGTTTACCTAGTAGTTTAAATACAGTAACTATGGTTTATAAAAGTAAAAAATAAACATAACCAGGATGTTCAATACTGGGGGGAGGTTACTACACTGTGGGCTTTCCTGGTGGCTCTGCCTACAATGCAGGAGACCGAGGTTCAATCCCCGGGTTGGGAAGATCCCCTGGAGAAGGAAACGGCCACCCACTCCAGTATTCTTGCCTGGAGAATCCCAGGGACAGAGGAGTCTGGCTGGACATGACTGAGACAACACTTTTAATACACTGTGGTACGACCAAATGAGGCAGTGCTCACGATTATGCTTTGAAGACTATCTAGTGATCTGAGGAAGTATCCCTGATGTAAGATCAAATGAAGAAGTCAGCATAAATCAAAGTATGGTTCTGGTCCTAACTACCTACCTATCTACTGGAAAAAACTACTACTGGTGATGGTGGCTGCCAGTTTTGGACCCATCTACAAGTATTACTACAGTGTAAGGTAGTAATGCTATTATGTCATGTTATAGATAAGAAAAAAGAGGCTTGGAAAGGTGAAAGAATTTGAAATCTCAAATAAGCTCACATAGCTGCTGAATAGTAGATGTCAAGGTGGAATTCACACTCATTTGACTCTAAGCAAAACATTCTTTGCATTTTTCTGTGCTGACTGGCAACTTGCCAATAAATATTAATAGTTTATATATAACTATCTCTAAGCTATATTAGGGATATGATTTTCCCCACTATTTTCTTGTTTCCAAATGTTCTATGATCAGCATGTATTAATTTTATAGTCAAAAAAATGGGAAAATCATTTGAAGTAAAAAAATTATATGCAGGGCATTCTTTAGAAATTATTCCAAAAAATAAACCAAATTTTATGTTTACATGTGTTTGCTTCTTTTTGTCTGTGTAAGAAGAAAAACATACAAATTAACTGTGATTGCCTTGGGAGGAAGGGATTAGGAAGTGGGAATGGAGGGATAATTAGCATTTTTATTTACACATATCTTTGCAAGGTTTCACTTCTTATTGTAACAATTAGGAATCTCTTTCAAACTTTGAAAAATACTAAATAAAAGAAATTTAAAAGGAAAACATGGGGATCTAATATATTTTTGTCAATGGAGTAACATCTAGAAATACAAATAACTTTCATTATAAATGTATTTATGTTAGAGATGGATGCATTTCCTAGTTCTGGGTTCCCGAAGACATTCATGCTTGACCAATCAGTGTGACATATTCTATCATATAAAAACGCACAATCTCTATGTAGCCCCAGTCAGTGATTTCAGCTTTCTCAGTTTGGATTTTATGACACTGCTCAGCATAGCTCAGAAGAAACATGATTTTGATATGACATATATATATATGCAAAAAAGATCCAGTCAAAAATAATCACCTATGAAATCTTGGACATTATTTCCCCTGGCACAATGCCAGCATCAACTACCCAGGACCCTGAGCTGTCTCCCACAGCAGGAAAAAAATAAGAGACATGTCAAATTTGAAAATACTTAAAAGTGAGGCTGATTCTCAGACAATACTCCCAAGAGCCTCTGTCTGGAATGCTGCGATAGGCTTTGGTTGAAAGCCTTCTTTATCACCATCACATAAATATCAAAGCCCTCATGCCGATGGCGTGGAGCCGACAGCAGCACAGAGTGACAGGCAAGGGCCAGTCCTTGGGTACTTACGTGTGTGAGACTGACAAGGTGATGTGACTGAAAAGCTTAGGGCCTTTTAAATAAAAGTCAGCAAAATAAAGATGGAGTGATGCAAAGATCAAAGGAATAATAGAAGAATCATTTTCTTCTTCTAGAAGAAGAAAATGATCATTTTCTTCTTCTAGATGAAGAAAATGATCATTTTCTTCAGATTCTTCTAGAGGAATCATTGTCTCTCTCCCTATCTTGCTGATGCACTCTGGGACTGTGGTTTCAGTGGCTTTAGAAGGTCCAGGTCACTTATATCTCACCTTCCCCAGGTGTGCCACTAAGATCATCATCACCATTATGCAAGAGAAATATGGGTTTTAGCCACAGGACTGCTCCAGGGCCCACAGGAGGTGACACATACTGCTCTAGGGTCTACATTCCCTCACCCAGTCAGGTCTCCCTGAATGCAAGCCAGCCCTAGAAGGTTCTGAAGTGTTGGGAAGGACCCTCAGTAAGGGCAAAGGAAAACCTTGGCCTCTGCTGTGGCCCTGAAGGTCTTTGTACTCATGACTGAAATTAGTGAACATGGCCATGCATCCTGAGGCACCCAAAAAAAAAAAAAAAAGATGAATTATGTTCAGAATGATCTATATATAAAGCATAGAAAGTTTAAACTGTATTTCAGAAAGTTTACCATCAATAAAGATGAACTTTGAAAAGTTTCAGCATGAAGTGGTTAGGATTAAATCTTGGTTCTCTATGAAATGACATAGAGTAGTTCATTCTCTAATGATGAGAAGGAAATGAGGTGTGACAGTACAAAGTGAAGATGTGATGCTCGGTGTACACTGGATAACAAATGACTGGGTAAATGTATAGGCCTGGAGAAGGTTTCAAAAACAGGCACGTTTTTGAGTCAACTTCAAAAAGTCTAAAATGTGAAGGCTAAGAGGAGGAATCTACCAGGCAAGAGAATGGCTTGGGCAAAGGTCCAGATTGGAAAGTTGGGAGGATATGAGAGCTCTTGGCAAGGAGCTAAGAGAGGCACAGTCCTGGGTTTTTCCCCTCAAGCCAGGGTTGGTGATGGAAAGCTTGCTGGGGGTAAAAAGAAGAAGTGGCACTTGGTTCTTCAGGAAGAACAGCCACTCTGTTCAGAAAAGCACAGTGTAGGAGTCAGAGAGCCTAGCTCTAGTCCTCACTGTGGAATATGTCCAGAACAGTGGCTATGTGATATGGAACGGTGGTAGGGAGTGGGCTGAAGGGGGCAAGAGAGACAGAGGAAGGAGACCTACACAAAGAATGGGGCTACCTGCACTCCCTTCTCAAATAGGACCAGACTCAGAGATTTGCTCTAAGACAGAAGAGACACCATATATCCACCAAGGACTGTAGACCACAAACTGTCCCCCAAAACCCAGGGCCCTCTGAAACCTCAGGATCTCCATTTTCAAAGAGTAAACAACATTTTCTCGTTTCCTTAGGTGATCAATTGAAGACACTCACCCACTGGAGCATTTCCTTGGAGCAGAGATGCTGCAGGAGATCAAAGTCTCCCCACATATGGCCTCCAAGGGAAAGGGCAGAATCCGAAAAGCTGGAGATCAACTATGAGATAGGGAAGGGTCATAGAGTTCGGGCTCATATCTCATCATTCACCTTATTATCTGGAGTTCTTGAAAGTTCCTAACTTTTACAGACCAAGCAGTATCTTCCATGACCAGACTATACCCATAATGCTCATCATGAGAACCTTGGCATGATCATGAGTAATTAAGTACAACTCCCCTCCCTCAATACAACAAAGGGGAAATTAAGCAATGAGGAGTCTTTACTGCTGAGCCACTGGGGAAGCCCAGAGGTTATGTGAACTCAGAAGCAATAAATGGGAGAAAGTTGGCTAGGTAGTAAGGTCTGGCAGGGCATGGATACATTGACATAACCCTAAAGAAGGTAGAGGGAAGGGTCACTGTAGGCCCCCCAGGGCTTTCTGAAAGCTGTGAGCAAGGCTTCCTTGTTCTCTTTGGGCAGAAGGGCATGTAAGAGAAGTGGCCACCATGCTCTATGTACAAAGCATCATGATGTTTCCATTTCCAAAATCCACCTCTGACCCCAAACTCTCCCTGATCTACACTTACATAAACATCAGAACAAGGCTCATAAAATCACTAGCTTTAGCTTTAGAATGTGGGAAGTTTCCCGGCTAATCCCTGCTACGCCTGGGAATCTGGCCCTCAAACAGTGTCAGAAGTCTGGGGCGTAAAGAGTTCACTTAAACTCAGAGACTGGTCAGCTCATTCCCTCTCTTGGGAAATAGCCGGTATGGGGCAGCAGCATCAATCTTTTCTGTATCTTTAGCTCCTCTTTCCTGAGCATGTTCCAGACATGATCTCATCCACTGTCATTATATGCCCCGAGTAATAATGATAATTTACATCTGCTTTGTGCTCTAGACTTAAAGCATTTTTAAGTACATTATCTCATTTAATACTTACTTCAGCTATGATGGAATAAACATAATCCCCACTTTGTAGATGTAGAAAGGCTGTTAGGCGACCTGTACACATAGCCAGAGTGGCTCTGGGCTTCCTACCCAGGTGTTCCAATCCCTGTGCCCTTCCTTCTCACTGGGATCTTGTTGCCTCCCACAAGGAAAAAGGGAGGAAGAATCTATAACTCTCATTTTGTTGATGATAAGGTTATGGCTTTAATTATCGAAATGGCCTTTATGTGGGGCACAGGATAAGGAAAGAATCTAGGAAAATAGTGTGTGAAAGTCATCTGGCACCAAGTCATTTGACCCCTGAAGCCATGATGGGATGTAATTCCTTGGAACAAACTTCACACCTTTCTAACTTTATAAACTTGTAAAACTTTTACCAAAGCCACAGCAGGTGGGTCAGACCCAAGTTTTGCATCCAAATAACCCTCTCTTCTGTAGCTGGTCCCCCAGCCCAAGCAAATGAGACTGACCTTATTAAATCCCAAGACACTAAAGAGTCCATGACTTCCCTAGTAGCTCAGATGGTAAAGCGACCGCTTGCAATACAAGAGACCCTGCAGAAGGAAAGATCCTTGGGTCAGGAAGATCCCCTGGAGAAGGAAATGGCAACCCAATCCAGTATTCTTGTCTGGAAAATCCCATGGATGGAGGCCCCTGGTGGGCTACAGTACATGGGGTCGCAGAGAATCAGACATGGCTGAGCAACTTTCACTTTCACTTCACTTCAAACAGTCCATAAATTTAGAGTCCAAGAAGGCTCCTGAAGAAGAAGAAAACTGAAACATGTCTATCACGTGGGTTTGGAGTTCCCTTTTTAGCCTTATTCGCTGCCCCCTTCCCTCAAAGTTATTTTCAAATTCTATGCATGTGATGGACTAAAGTCCACCAGAGCTATTTCAATCCATACTTGGCATTGCTGAGGCTCAGATATATTATACAAAATAGCCCAAAGTGTGAAACACCATGGGGATGTGTAATTACAGCTAAGGTTGCCCATGCTCCTAGAATATAGTAGGACAGCTGTGCTAGTCTCAGAAGGTGAAATTGAGCTGCTCAGTTGTGTTTGACCCTTTGCAACCCCATGGACTGTAGCCTATCAGACTCGTCTGTCCATGGAATTCTCCAGGCAAGAATACTGGAGTGCGTTCAGTTCAGTTCAGTTCAGTCGCTCAGTCATGTCCGAATCCTTGCGACCCCATGAACTGCAGGATGCCAGGCCTCCCTGTCCATCACTAACTCCTGGAGTTTACTCAAACTCACGTCCATCGAGTCGGTGATGCCATCCAGCCATCTCATCCTCTGTCGTCCCCTCTTCCTCCTGCCCTCAATCCCTGCCAGCATCAGAGTCTTTTCCAATGAGTCAACTCTTTGCATGAGGTGGACAAAGTACTGGAGTTTCAGCTTCAGCATCATTCCTTCCAAACAACACCCCACCCAGGACTGGTCTCCTTTAGGATGGACGGGTTGGATCTCCTTGCAGTCCAAGGGACTCTCAAGAGTCTTCTCCAACACCACAGTTCAAAAGCATCAATTCTTCGGTGCTCAGCTTTCTTCATAGTCCAACTCTCATACATGACCACGGTAAAAACCACAGCCTTGACTAGACGGACCTTTGTTGGCAAAGTAATGTCTCTGCTTTTGAATATGCTATCTAGGTTGGTCATAACTTTCCTTCCAAGGAGTAAGCATTTTTTAATTTCATGGGTGCAATCACCATCTACAGTGATTTTGGAGCCCAAAAACATAAAGTCTGACACTGTTTTCATTATTTCCCCATCTATCTGTCATGAAGTGATGGGACTGGATGCCATGATCTTAGTTTTCTGAATGTTGAGCTTTAAGCCAACTTTTTCACTCTCCTCTTTCACTTTCATCAAGAGGCTCTTTAGTTCCTCTTCACTTTCTGCCATAAGGGTGGTGTAATCTGCATATCTGAGGTTATTGATATTTCTCCCGGCAGTCTTGATTCCAGCTTGTGCTTCATCCAGCCCAGCGTTTCTCATGATGTACTCTACATAGAAGTTAAATAAGCAGGGTGACAATATACAGCCTTGACATACTCCTTTTCCTATTTGGAAGCAGTCTGTTGTTCCATGTCCAGTTCTAACTGTTGCTTCCTGACCTGCATACAGGTTTCTCAAGAGACAGGTCAGGTGGTCTGGTATTCCCATCTCTTTCAGAATTTTCCACAGTTTATTGTGATCCACACAGTCAAAGGCTTTGGTACAGTCAATAAAGCAGAAATAGATGTTTTTCTGGAACTCTTTTGCTTTTTCCATGATCCAGTGGATGTTGGCAATTTGATCTCTGGTTCCTCTGCCTTTTCTAAAACCAGCTTGAACATCCGGAAGTTCACAATTCACATATTGCTGAAGCCTGGCTTGGAGAATTTTAAGCATTACTTTACTACTGTGTGAGATGAGTGTAATTGTGCGGTGTTTGGAGCATTTTTTGGCATTGCCTGTCTTTGGGATTGGAATGAAAACTGACCTTTCCCAGTCCTGTGGCCACTGCTGAGTTTTCCAAATTTGTTGGCATATTGAGTGCAGCACTTTCACAACATCATCTTTCAGGATTTGGAATAGCTCAACTAGAATTCCATCACCTCCACTAGCATTGTTTGTAGTGATGCTTTCTAAGGCCCACTTGACTTCACATTCCAGGATGTCTGGCTCTAGGTGAGTGATCACACCATCATGATTATCTTGGTTGTGAAGATCTTTTTTGTACAGTTCTTCTGTGTATTTTTGCCACCTCTTCTTAATATCTTCTGCTTCTGTTAGGTCCCTACCATTTCTGTCCTTTATAGAGCCCATCTTTGCATGAAACGTTCCCTTGGTATCTCTAATTTTCTTGAAGAGATCTCTAGTCTTTCCCATTCTGTTGTTTTCCTCTATTTCTTTGCATTGATTGCTGAGGAAGGCTTTCTTATCTCTTCTTGCTATTCTTTGGAACTCTGCATTCAGATGCTTGTATCTTTCCTTGTCACCTTTGCTTTTCACTTCTCTTCTTTTCACAGCTATGTCAGGCCTCCCCAGACAGCCATTTTGCTTTTTTGCATTTCTTTTCCATGGGGATGGTCTTGATCCCTGTCTCCTGTACAACGTCACGAACCTCAGTCCATAGTTCATCAGGCACTCTGTCTACCAGATCTAGTCCCTTAAATCGATTTCTGACTTCAACTGTATAATCATAAGGGACTTGATTTAGGTTATACCTGTATCAGCCATTCCCTTCTCTAGGGGATCCTTCCAACCCAGGGATTGAACCCGGGTATCCTGCATTGCAGGCAGATTCTTTACTGTCTGAACCATCAGGGTAGCCCATACTAGTCTCTACTGAAACCCAAGAGGCAGTGCCTTGGGCCGGCTGGGCAGCTTCCTTGCACATCCTGAGACAAATAAAGGGATTCTATCCCAATGAGGCTTGGATATCACCTGGTACCACAGGAGGCCACAGGAACTCAGCTCCCTCTGTCCCAAACCTGTTTGCCTATCCATGTGGAATAACCAGATGTAATGCTTTATGCCTGTCAGAACTTGGCAGTGGGCTTTTTTTTCCTATTAAAAAATTATTCCAAACATAATTGGTTCATGAAATATCTCCAGTTGCTCAGCAGAAGAGAAAAAAAACATATCTATTTGGTGGGCTGTCCTTGTTGGTGATGTAAGTTTAGCTTTCAGTTTTCATAATATTTAGCCTGAAACCCTTTCACCTGAAGCTCTTAGGTGCTGGTTCCTGGAACCCTTGTCCCAGAAGCACTCCACTCACAAGTTCTCAAAAGCCTTTACCCTAGAGCCCAGAAACTCCTGATTTGCCCATCACAGCTACAGAGGACTCACGTCACACAGCTCTTAGGGGTCCTGGAAAGTACTACCACCTAAAACCACACTTGGATCAGAACCAAGTGCTGCATCCTGGATCCTGGCTAGAACCCTGATTTCAGGAAAGGATCTCCCAAGAGGAGATGGAACAGACAAAAAGGAAAAAAAGAAAAAGGGAGATAGAGAACAAGGAGAGAGAGAAGAAGGGGGAGGAGGAGAGAGGCTACAACTATTAATATTTTGAAGAATTCCCCACCCACCCACCACCACCACCTCCACCTCCACCATCACCGTCTCCACCATCATCTTAGCCAATTTCAGGGGCTCAGAATGTCCTCACATTCTTCTAATATACATGCATTTACAATGGGGAACTGGAAAGTCTTGGGACGGCATTTGTAAGTAAGTTGCCATTCTCTGAAGCTTTCTCTTGGGAAATGATTCTGAACATTTGGCTTAAACCTAGCCCTCTGTTTTCAATGCTTATTTTGCTTCTCTTTACTAACTTATAACTGTACCTACTTTTAATAGCCTATAATTATAGTTACTAGAATCTGGAAAAGAGTAAAAAGTCTTAATATAAAAGACTCCATCACCAAAAAAATAAAAACAGAACCACTGTAGATATTTATCCATTAACATGGATATATCATTAAGTGAGAAAAGCTGACAACCAACATACATATATGTATAAATAATGGAAGAATAAATATCTGAAAGAATTAACACCAAAGTATTAGCAACTAAGACAGACAACTGAGTGGGTAAAATTTTTTTTGTTCCTTTAGGCTTGTCTGTACTTCTATATTCAAATGGGTATATTTTTCCTTTTACCCTTTGCTTTTCGCTTCCCGTCTTTTCACAGCTATTTGTAAGGCCTCCTCAGACAGCCATTTTGCTTTTTTGCATTTCTTTTTCTTGGGGGTGTTCTTGATTCCTGTCTCCTGTACAATGTCATGAACCTCCATCCATAGTTCATCAGGCACTCTGTCTATCAGATCTAGTCCCTTAAATCTATTTCTCACTTCCACTGTATAGTCTTATAAGGGATTGGATTTAGGTCATAGCTGAATGGTCTAGTGGTTTTCTCCACTTTCAAGTTCAGTCTGAATTTGGCAATAAGGAGTTCATGATCCGAGCCACAGTCAGCTCCTGGTCTTGTTTTTGCTGACTGTATAGAGCTTCTCCATCTTTGTCTGCAAAGAATATAATCAATCTGATTTCGGTGTTGACCATCTGGTGATGTCCACGTATAGAGTCTTCTCTTGTATTGTTGGAAAGGGGGATTTGCTATGACCAGTGCGTTCTCTTGGCAGAACTCTATTAGCCTTTGCCCTGCTTCATTCTGTACTCCAAGGCCAAATCTGCCTGTTCCTTCAGGTGTTTCTTGACTTCCTACTTTTGCATTCCAGTCCCCTATAATGAAAAGGACATCTTTTTGGGGTGTTAGTTCTAAAAGGTCTTGTGGGTCTTCTTGTTCAACTTCAGCTTCTTTGGTGTTACTGGTCGGGGCACAGACTTGAATTACCGTGATATTGAATGGTTAGCCTTGGAAATGAAGAGATCATTCTGTCGTTTTTGAGATTGCATCCAAGTACTGCATTTCAGACTCTTTTGATGACTATGATGGCTACTCCATTTCTTCTAAGGGATTCCTGCCCACAGTAGTAGATATAATGGTCATCTGAGTTAAATTCACCCATTCCAGTCCATTTTAGTTCACTGATTCCTGGAATGTCAATGTTCACTCTTGCCATCTCCTGTTTGACCACTTCCAATATTTCTTGATTCATGGACCTAACATTCCAGGTTCCTATGCAATATTGCTCTTTACACATTGATTTTTGCTTCTATCACCAGTCACATTCACAACTGGGTATTGTTTTTTGTTTGGCTCCATCCCTTCATTCTTTCTGGAGCTATTTCTCCACTGATCTCCAGTAGCATATTGGGCACCTACGGACCTGGGGAGTTCATCTTTCAGTATCCTATCTTTTTGCCTTTTCATACTGTTCATGGGGTTCTCAAGGAAAGAATACTGAAGTGGTTTGCCATTCCCTTCTCCAGTGGACCACATTCTGTCAGAAATCGTCAAGAAAATTAGAGATACCGAGGGAACATTTCATGCAAAGATGGGCTCAATAAAGGACAGAAATGGTAGGGACCTAACAGAAGCAGAAGATATTAACAAGAGGTGGCAGGAATACACAGAAGAACTGTACAAAAAAGATCTTCACAACCAAGATAATCATGATGGTGTGATCACTCACCTAGAGCCAGACATCCTGGAATGTGAAGTCAAGTGGGCCTTAGAAAGCATCACTACGAACAAAGCTAGTGGAGGTGATGGAATTCCAGTTGAGCTATTCCAAATCCTGAAAGATGATGCTGTGAAAGTGCTGCACTCAATATACCAGCAAATATGGAAAACTCAGCAGTGGCCACAGGACTGGAAAAGGTCAGTTTTCATTCCAATCCCAAAGACAGGCAATGCCAAAAAATGCTCCAACCACCGCACAGTTGCACTCATCTCACATGCTAGTAAAGTAATGCTTAAAATTCTCCGAGCCAGGCTTCAGCAATACATGAACTATGAACTTCCACATGTTCAAGCTGGTTTTAGACAAGGCAGAGGAACCAGAGATCAAATTGCCAACATCCACTGGATCATGGAAAAAGCAAAAGAGTTCCAGAAAAACATCTATTTCTGCTTTATTGACTATGCTAAAGCCTTTGACCTTGTGGATCACAATAAACTGTGGAAAATTCTGAAAGAGATGGGCATACAAGACCGCCTGACCTGCCTCTTGAGAAACCTGTATGCAGGTCAAGAAGCAACAGTTAGAACTGGACATGGAACAACAGACTGGTTCCAAACAGGATAAGGAGTTGTCAAAGCTATATATTGTCACCCTGCTTATTTAACTTCTATGCAGAGTACATCATGAGAAACGCTGGGCTGGAAGAAGCACAAGGTAGAATCAAGATTGCCAGGAGAAATATCAATAACCTCAGATATGCAGATGACATCTTATGGCAGAAAGTGAAGAAGAACTAAAGAGCCTCTTGATGAAAGTGAAAGAGGAAAGTGAAAAAGTTGGCTTAAAGCTCAACATTCAGAAAACTAAGATCATGGCATCTGGTCCCATCAGTTCGTGGCAGATAGATGGGGAAACAGTGGAAACAGTGGCTGACTTTATTTTTCTGGGCTCTAAAATGACTGCAGATGGTGATTGCAGCCATGAAATTAAAAGACACTTACTCCTTGGAAGGAAAGTTATGACCAACCTAGATAGCATATTCAAAAGCAGAGACATTACTTTGCCAACAAAGTTCCATCTAGTCAAGGGTATGGTTTTTACCGTGGTCATGTATGGATGTGAGAGTTGGACTGTGAAGAAAGCTGAGTGCCGAAGAATTGATGCTTTTGAATTGTGGTGTTGGAGAAGACTCTTGAGAGTCCCTTGGACTGCAAGGAGATCCAACCCATCCATCCTAAAGGAGATCAGTCCTGGGTGTTCATTGGAAGGACTGATGTTGAAGCTGAAACTCCAATACATTGGCCACCTCATGCGGAGTTGACTCATTGGAAAAGACCCTGATGCTGGGAAAGATTGAGGGCAGGAAGAGAAGGGGACTACAGAGGATGAGATGGTTGGATGGCATCATCGACTTGATGGACTTGGGTTTGGTTGGACTCCTGGAGTTGGTGATGGATAGGAAGGCCTGGCGTGCTGTGGTTCATGGGGTCACAAAGAGTCAGACACGATTCGTGACTGAACTGAACTGAACTTCTATATTGAAAATGTGTGGTTTTGTAATTAGAAATCTTTAAAAAATAAAATAGAAGCTTCATTTGGAAAAAATATAAAATGAGAGTGAATAAGCTCAGTTTTTCTCATTACTCTGAATGTACATGAGCTAGAAGCATGGGCTCTGGTATCAGACTGCTTGGGTTCAAAGCTTGTCTCCAACACTTGAGTGATCGTCTCTAGGCCTGATTTTTTCATCTGGAAATTGAGGACAACATTAAAATCTACTGCACAAAATTGTTTCAAGGATGAAATGAGATATTTCTTATAAAGATATGTATTCAGTAAATGGCAGTTATTTTTATTACCAATTTTTACCTGCTTATAGCCAGGTTTAAAATACTCTCAAAATGTTTTTATCCAGGAGAAATTTTCATTGTATAATTTGCATACATTCCCCCATATGCAAATCCATCACGGTCTCCTTCTGTCTTTCAGCTACCTCAATGCTGGCTTCCAGAGACCTACCCTGTGGGCCTAGTGTCACAGAAATGAAAAAAGGCGGAAGAGAAAGGAAGTCAGTATGGTTTGAAATCAACTGCTGGAAGACATGGTAATCCATGGCTTGCTTTCAGAATCAATACGGGGCAATGAGGAAGCTCTTCTCTGGAACAGCTTTCCTGGTTTCCTTTCTAAACCACATCAGCGCTCTCTGAGGTCAGCAACTTGATTCTTCCCACCAGTGTGTTAGTCTCACTGTGCAAGGTAAATACGTTGTCACCTTGTGGAAGTAGTGCCCACACACTTGGGGCCCCTCTAAGGAAGAGCACTGAAGCAGAGAACCCTTTAGAAGGGAGAGTGCTCTCACTTGGTACCCAGACTCTCTCCCCTTCCTTCCCCTTTACTGAGGCCCCATGTAGGCTCAGATTCAGTCCCATCACAGAAATCAAATGGAATCACAGGTCTTAGCAACAGGCTAGTCCTCCATATCGGGTCTCACTGGCAGTTAACTCAGCCTTGCCCTGGTGTTCACATTTGGTAATATGGCTTTTACCACTATCCCTGCCTTACCTGGTGCCCTAGCAACCCTGCCTCTGATTTGCAGCCCAGTAACTGAGAGTCCCTTGGACTGCAAGGAGATCCAATCAGTCCATTCTGAAGGAGATCAGCCCTGGGATTTCTTTGGAGGGAATGATGCTGAAGCTGAAACTCCAGTACTTTGGCCACCTCATGTGAAGAGTTGACTCATTGGAAAAGACTCTGATGCTGGGAGGGATTGGGGACAGGAGGAAAAGGGGATGACAGAGGATGAGATGGCTGGATGGCATCACTAACTCAATAGACGTGAGTTTGAGTGAACTCCAGGAGTTGGTGATGGACAGTGAGGCCTGGTGTGCTGCGATTCATGGGGTCGCAAACAGTCGGACACGACTGAGTAACTGAACTGAACTGAACTGAACCGAACCCTGCTAGCTGTTAAGAGAGCTTGCTATCTCTTAAGAGTCTTCTTAATGCAAACCACCAATCTTCCTCCTCAGATCTCTGAATACACTGACTCCCAGATGCCCAATGCTTGGTACCCCTTATCACCCAAGGCTGAATGTACCATTACTCTATTGCTTTTACATGGTTCTGACTGGTCATATTGGATGGACCCCTCTTCCATATGCTTAACCTGAGGGCCAAGCTTAGTTCCTGTAGCTGATCTTTCCAGTCAGCACCTGACAAATCTCAAAGGACAAGCCTACTTTTTCCAACATAATTAGGCAGACCAGGCAACACCTGGGGCTTCCCAGATGGCACCAGTGGTAAAGAACCTTCCTGCCAATAAAGGAGATGCCTGAGACAAGGGTTTGATCCAGGGAAGATTCCCTGGAGGAAGGCATGGGAATACACTCTAGTATTCTTGCCTATGGACAGAGGAGCCTAGCAGGCTACAGTCCAAAGGGTCACAGTCAGTCAGTTTAGTTGCTCAGTCGTGTCTGACTCTTTGTGACCCCATGAACTGCAGCACGCCAGGCCTCCCTGTCCATCACCAACTCCCGGAGTTCACTCAGATTCACCCATCTCATTCTCTGTCGTCCCCTTCTCCTCCTGCCCCCAATCCCTCCCAGCATCAGAGTCTTTTCCAATGAGTCAACTCTTCGCCTGAGGTGGCCAAAGTACTGGAGTTTCAGCTTCAGCATCATTCCTTCCAAAGAACATCCAGGACTGACCTCCTTTAGAATGGACGGGTTGGATCATCTTGCTGTCCGAGGGACTCTCAAGAATCTTCTCCAACACCATAGTTCAAAAGCATCAATTCTTTGGTGCTCAGCTTTCTTCACAGTCCAACTCTCACATCCATACATGACAACTGGAAAAACCATAGCCTTGACTAGATGGACCTTTGTTGGCAAAGTAATGTCTCTGCTTTTGAATATGCTATCTAGGTTGGACATAACTTTCCTTCCAAGGAGTAAGTGTCTCCAATGTCACCAATTTCATGGGTGCAATCACCATCTGCAGTGATTTTGGAACCCAAAAAAATAAAGTCTGACACTGTTTCCACTGTTTCCCCATCTATTTCCCATGAAGTGATGGGACCAGATGCCATGTTCTTTGTTTTCTGAATGTTGAGCATTAAGCCAACATTTTCAGTCTCCTCTTTCACCTTCATCAAGAGGCTTTTGAGTTCCTCTTCACTTTCTGCCATACGGGTGGTGTCATCTGCATATCTGAGGTTATTGATATTTCTCCCGGCAATCTTGAGTCGGACACAACTGAAGCAACTTGGCAGAGCACACACAGACCACACCAGGATGAGTCTTGAAAGGTGACAGTACAGCTCATGACAACCCTTCCTGGCGGGGAGTGAGGCTTGGAAGTATGCCATCACCACCACTACCATGGTCACCACTGCTGCTGCAGAGGCCACCGTTCGCCAGGCACCCCCTATGAACCGAATGCTCTATTAGACACATTCCATGTGTTATTTCTGACCCTCAGTCTTCAGGGGAGGTATCACTATCTCCATTTTAGACATGACACTGAGTCTCAGGGAAATTCATTATCACAGGGTCCAAGGCCAACAAAAGGAAAGAAGAGATTGACTGCAAATGCTACACTTTTCTTTACTATATTGTAAAAATTACAACTGAGAGGGATGTCTCAAATAGGCTCATGGAGCTATCAAGGGGTATGTGGTCTGAAAACAAGGAGGTTTTGTTAATGATAGCCTGACTTTAGCATAAGGTAAAAAGAAAGAGACAGAATAATATCCTGGGCTGGGTCAAGTGTAGTCCACTTTTTGCTAGGAAATGGAAATGAAGACTCGGGCCAGATACTGGCCAAGTTAATTGTTAAATAGGCCTAGCTCCAGCAGAGAGCATAGTGAGCTATCACCAACCGTGGGTACATGTGTTTCAGATGAGGCAGAGGACAGGCAGAGAATAGTGAGAGGCCGTCATAGGATTCCACAGCCCTGGGGTCACACAAAACCTTTAGATAAGAAGATGTCATAGAGGGTCATGTAGGTGACCCTGAAATCCAAGGGAATTCTTATACACAAGGCGGGAAAGAGTGTCACTCAGCAGTCCTGTGGCCACAGGCTAACATGTGGCTGTCTGAGGGTTCACCCAGATCCATACACAAAAAGGACTAGGAACTGGTTCTGGGGTGGAACTGAGCACCCTGCCAGGTCTGATCCCAGAGACATCCAGAGCTTTGTGAATCAAGAGACTCTGCAGCAAAAGGCTTGAGAGCCAGGGGTCTGGAGTCAGACTACTGGGATTTGAATCCCAGTTCCACCACTTACTAGCTCTGCCAACTCGACCTATTGTTTTACTTCTTTGCCTTAGATTCCTTGTCTGTAAATGGGAATGTCAATACCTAACTCATGGGATGTTACGAGAATGAAATGAACAGGGTCTGGCACATAGAAAGTACTCAGCGTTACTGTTATTATCATTGTTGTTGTTAGTCACTCAGTTGTGTCTGACTCTTTGTGACCCCATGAACTGTAACCCACCAGGCTCCTCTGTCCATGTTATTATCTTTAGTACTGTTGTTATTAGGATCTCCTCAAAAGGGAGAAGGAAGAGGTAAGACTTGATGAGTACTCAAAGATGAACAGAAATTGGTCAGGGTAGTTAAAGAGCCAGGAAGGATTAAAGAGGAGACTGCATTGAGACTTGGGAGCATGACCTGTTCAGTTAAAACCCTGAGATAGCAAAAGTATAGAGTGGGGTAGAAGGAGCACAGAAGGGATAAAAGGTAAAACCAGAGAGGTCAGCAGTCAGGTTCTACTATCAAGAGCTTGAGGGACTTTCTTAGAGTCTAGATGGTAAGAATCTCCCTGTCAATGCAGGGGACATGGCTTCAATCCCTGGTCCGGGAAGACCCCACATGCTGAGGGGCAACTAAGCCTGTGTGCCACAACTACTGAATCTGAGCTCTAGAGCCCGTACTCTGCAACAAGAGAAGCCATTGCAATGAAACGCCTATGCACTGCAACTAGAGAGTAGCCCCTACTTGCCACAACTAGAGAAATTCTGCACAGACAGAAAAATAAGAGCCAAGCTGTCCTTTATTAAAAAAAAAGAAGTTTGAACTTAATCCCAATGGGAAGATACCCATGAGTACCATAACAAATGGAGTAACACAATGAGATGTGCATTTTAGGAAAACCACTCTGGTAGCAATTTGTGCATGGATTTAAGGAGACCATGACTAGAGTCAGGGAAAACAGGAGAATACTGAAATAATACAATCAAGAGATAATGAGACTCTGATCTAGGGCAGTGGTAAAGAAGATGGAAGAAAAGGGACATTAAAGATATAGTCAGTAGGATTTTGTGAAGGATTCAGGAGGAGTGAGAGTCAAGAATGACTCCCACATTTCTAGCTCAAGCAGCTGGATGGTTGGTGCTGTTCACTGGCACAGGGAACACAGGGGTAAGAGTATATCTGGAAGGAGTAGAAGATGATCAAATAAATTTTGGACACATTAGGTTGGAGAATCCTCTGAAAAATTGAGGTGGAAACGTCCAGAAAGCCAGTGGGTTTTCAAACAGGAAGCACAGGGTGAGACCAGAGACAAGACATGGATCTGGAAGCCATCAGAGCAGGGGGCCAACTGAGAGTGGGAAAGAGTATAAAATCATGCAGGCAGTGTAAAGGGAGAAGAAAAGGTCTGGGGAACAAATCCTGGGGAAAAGGAGAAGAGCCTAAGAAGGACCAGTAAGAAAGTCATGTGGAAACCAAGAGATCCAGATATCATGGAAGGCTGACGACAAGGGAATTTAAAAAGTAGCTGACAGGGTCAAATGCTGCAGGAAGACCATTATCTAAAGAGTATCCTTTGGATTTAACAAACAAAAAGAAACGTTCAGGTGGAGACTTTGGTAAGATTAACCTCTATTGGTTACAGAGAACAGAAGCCCAATGGCGGAGGTCAAAGGGCATCTAGGAGGTAAGGAAGTAAGTGCCTATGCAACTATAAACTGTTCTCTTAAGAACTTGGGCGTTCAAGGGAAGGAGAAATGGGAAGTAGGGTTTCTTTTTATTCATTTGTTTGTTTTTTTAAGATGGGAAAAACTTGAGGATGTTTAAGGAAAAAAGAGTTGCCTCTAATGTAAAACCTCCCATGATAAGAAGCACACTGCATCACAAGACATTTCATTCTGGCTTTGGATAGTGTATAAAAAAGTAATTGTGGGTTGGAAATGATACATGAGTTAAGCTAAAATTAGCTTCACAATACCTTTCACCCTATCTCTTCTACAGGAAGATTTCAACTGTCAAACCTCCATCCACCCCAACCTTCCATAAAAAAATATTTACTCAAAATAATTGAACATAATTGAACATATAATTGAACATATCCAGTTATTTCAATGTCGCTATCTTGGCAGGCTTCCAACAATCACAGCACAGTTTGTCAATAGCCTTTTGAAAATATATTTTCTAGAATTAGGCACAGTATTCTTATATGATCTAAATAGTGCATAAAGAAATTCTTATTTCTCTGGTTGAGAGATTATATTTTAATTTGCATCATCACTCAAATGTCTTTAATATTCCCCTTTAAGAGAAATGTCTAAACTCTTTCATCTAAAGGTCAAAGTTCTTGAGAGTCTTTCAAGCTTTTCTAAAATGATCCTCTCTCTACATTGTATTAATAGAACACTTTGCTCTCATCAACTTATTAATGTTTTATTTACGGTGTCACAATTTACAGGAGATGCCAGGAAATTTGAGGGCTCTCATAACCACTACAGTTTTCCCTGAGCCAGAACTGAAATCATATCAGACATTCCTATATCCTCCGTCTAACGGAGGAGACTATGGTCCTCTTGAGTCACAAGCATGGCTTTCTGTTTGCTCTCCTTTAATCTCTATTATTTCTTCATATTGTTTACTACCCTCAGGCTTGTAGATCTCATATAGATAAGAACCTTTCTAATATATCCTTAGCCCTCCTATGAAAAGAGTCTAAACAGAAAACCTTATACAATTGCCATTTTTTACTTATGCTTAATACCCTAAAGTCTCAGGAATATTTACATTTATCTTGTGTTAAAGTCTAAGTACCTTACTTATTACACATGCCTTTTGTTGATATATGGATAAGAGAGACTACAAATATTGTTTACAATCTGTATTTTTGGTATTTTTTCTAACTTAAGTTGATCTATGGGCATTTCCTTCAGAAAATGCTTCTTTCTGTGTCACCTGTGGGCCTCACATATCTGGTTTTGGCTTTACTGGGGTAATTTCTCCTTCCATTTCAAAATTCACTTAAATCCTTCTAGACAGATCAATGTTTCCTGCCAAAGCACATCCTTCTCAATCTTTACAAGATGCACTCTGCCCCTTGCCAGAAGTCCATCATCCTGGCTTTGCAGGATATCGTCCAAAAGACTTTTTAAAACATCATTTACACAGGAAATCATTCTCAGCCTCCCTTCTTTCTCATAGTCACTTCCATCATACAGAACAAGAGATAGAAACACCATTTGTGCTTCTGAATCTTTCAGTGTGCCACCCAGAACTTAGCCATTAAGAATGGACTCCCAATTCTTCTGAGTTTGCTGTCTGTTCCACACAGGAAGCAGCAAAAGTGGTGGCGGGGGCGGTGGGCAATTCACAGTCTTGATAAGAAGTTCTTGGCAGGCTCTATATAATATCTTGGATACTGGCTCCGACCTCCTCTCAATTTTCCACATCAAGTCTATAGAACATGACCTTAAAAACCCTTGTTTGGGAATTATCCACTATATAAAATATCTTTCTTCTTCCTGACAGTGGTCACAAGACCCCTCCCATCAGCTTATGCCAGTAACTTCTCCCTAGTGAGAGAAGGAGAAAGAGGAATGTACTGAGTCCGCCCCAATGGGAAGAGTGCCAGGCAAGCTCCAAAGGGTAAGACTGTCCTTCATTTCTCTGCTGTTTCACATTCTTCCACTTGCCCACTTCATGACATTAATTTATCAGCATTTTCCTGGCTTTCTCACCATTTTTTCCATCCTGCCTAAGAAGCTTTCATCATCTCTAATAAACTGGTGTGTGAAAAAGTATCTACTTAATCTCTCCCCGCTCTTCCTTCTGCTTGCATTTGCAGCTGCTATAATTGGTTGCCATCTCAGGAGTGACAAGCAAGATGGAACTTACTCCAAGGTCACTATACTACTGCTAGGCAGCCATATTTTTTGGATCATCAAATGAACTAAGGCTTTATCTTGGTTTCACTAGATGTACTCCTTGAAAACCCTAAAAGAGTAAAGATTATGTTCCCTCTTTTACTGCGGGACTTCTTAGAGGGTTAGAATACTCTGGCTGCATGTTTTTCATTAGATTGTGAGTTCCGCAAGACAGAAACTATGCATTTGTTTCATTTTCTACAGGGCCCTACACAGAGACTTGATGGGACATGGAAACTGAGTGTAATTGTCCAATTCTGTGGACATAGGCTATCCATCTCTATGAATTATCCTATTCTCCTCACCCCTACTACTCTGGTAAGTTAGCTGATTATACTTTGAATATCATTTAGGGGCAAGGTCATTAGTAGGTCCACCAAAATGTTTCTCTTCCATTTTTTGCCTATTTTTGACCCTAAGACTCAGAATGAGGTTTTTTAAAAATGTATTCAAGGTTGAGGAAAAGCAAGGATCAGCTAGAGAAATAACTAATCAGAGATTACTGAATGAAGTACCTAATTGTGACTGTGTTTTTAATATTTCTTTAACTCTTTCTTTGAATGGTCTGTTCTTTCAAAAATGTTACACTAGTGCTTAGCTACTTAAATGTGACTTGTGGCTTTGAGATTTTAAAAAATATACATTTGAATGTAAATGCTTGCTAATTTTTGACTAAACCAGCTTACAGAGAGTCTGGCATTTCAGATAATGAAGTCATACAGCAGCCCATTAACAGAGTGGGCACAGCTGCCCTCTGAACCACAAGCATTTGTATACTCCCCTCCTGAGTTACAGAAAATATCTCAGGGCAAAATGGCAGCACCATTGCCCATTCCACCTCCTGAGCAGATAGGGACGCATCTGTCCCCGGACAGCTATGCTCTTATGGGCAGCAATTCCATTCCTATGCTTGTTTATACCGCCAGTGACATTTAACATGCAACACACACACACACATTTATACACACACACACACACACATATACACACATGTATATAATGTGTGTGTGTATGTATGTAATAAGTGTTTTTTTAAAAATCTGATTTACTCTATCACCTGAGTCATTTGATAAGTTTATAGGCAACTTGAGTCAAGTATCTGTCTGGACCAGAAGGGGTCTCCTGGCGCCCAGCTCTTCTATATTTGAACATGGACAATCTCAGCAGCTTAGACTAGACACCTGCAGAGACACCTGTTGGTGAGCCCCCTGGCCTTGACCCCTCACCATCTGCCTGTCAGGCTGTCATGACTGAGGCTCCCTTACTCACTCACGCAGCTCGGCTTCTACATAGGCTGTTGAAAGAGTGCCATCTGCAGGATGAAGGAGGACTCATAAATACTTAATTCATTTCCTTCAAATGAATTAAAATGTGTTCAAAGGTAATCAACACAAGATTTAAGTTAAAGTTTAATGACAGATAATGAATTGCTACAATCATTCTTCACAGATATAATTTCTTTCTATTTATTTTAATGACTGCCTTAAATATCTTTACCTCAAACAGTAACAAGCAGTGAGAATCAAAGGTGCATCCACTATCCCATGAGCGGAGAACTGTTGGTTTAGGGACTTTGTGCTGCTCTAGACCTGTCCCCGGAGAAGGCAATGGCAGCCCACTCCAGTGTTCTTGCCTGGAGAATCCCAGCGACAGGGGAGCCTGGTGGGCTGCTGTCTATGGGGTCGCACAGAGTTGGACATGACTGAAGCGACTTAGCAGCAGCAGTAGCAGCAGCAGACCTGTCCCCATGGGTAGCCACTTCTCTGCTCTTCCCTGCATAAGGGCATATTTCCAGGCACTGTGACAGATGAAACAGCTCTTTTCCTGCTTTCATTCAAGACAGTTTTTAAACTTGAATGCAGAAAATGGGAGCTCAGAATTCCCTTGTCATATCAGCCTTGGGTCAAAAGAATCATAAAATCATGAAGCTGAAAGAGGTTTCTGCACTCAGTCATGACCCTCTGTCATGCAGGTTCATGACCCTCTGTAGTGTTGCTGACCAGTGGCTCCCAGCCTCTGACTTCATACCACGTGTGATGCCTTTCGTGACTATCTCATAACCAGCAGCCCATAACAACCAGCACAGGTTTCTAATGCTTTCGCTGATTGACACTGATCTCTAACTCAGGAATTATCTAATTCTGGGTCAAATCCACTTCTCTCCTCCCAGTGGCCCTCACCTAGTTGAAAACAGAAGCAAGAAAGAGAGAGCCCTCTTCTGCCTGGATCACCTCCTTTCTCATCACTTGAGCATGAT
Source organism: Bubalus bubalis (assembly GCF_019923935.1). Taxonomy (NCBI): domain Eukaryota; kingdom Metazoa; phylum Chordata; class Mammalia; order Artiodactyla; family Bovidae; genus Bubalus; species Bubalus bubalis. The sequence goes on along the minus strand of NC_059157.1, from coordinate 114,141,011 downwards.
GGTCACACTGCACAGGACAAAGCAGAGCTGAGGCAGCTGGCTACTGACTGTCCATCCACCTGCCTTCATCATGGTCACGGGTGGTTTTCCTATGTGGACTAACAATTCTAGGATGCTAGGCAGCTCAACTGCCCACTCCCTTCCCCAGAATGGGGACAGGGAACAAGACATGAACAAGGATTCATTTCCAGAATATGAGACCATCTCCAGAGGCCTATTTGCAGGGCAATGATGTGGTGACTGCACCTGCATGTATGTGTTTCCTTTGTGGCCCACATCCACTGCACCCCCTTTCCAGAGGAAACACTCCTAAAAGCAGGAGCCTTTTGGAAGGTACAACACCCTCTTCTCTCATAAAGACACAGTCTAATCAGGAAGCAGAAGCAGGGAGAGGTGGATTTTATCAAGAGATTACTTGTTGGCTGGACAGGGAAAAGTAATGCCCGTGACAGAGGAAGCCTCCCCACTCTATTTTTCTCTCTGACCTGTAATTTACATGAGCAAACTGGCAATGGATTTTACACCCAATTCCTCTACTTCAGTAAGGAGGGACAGCATGGGGTTAGCGTTATCATCCTGTACTGATACCCTTCCCAGCTACCTCTTCCCTGCCTTACTCTTTCTACTGCAACTGTCTGCAGTTGACAAATATTTATTTACCATTCATCTAGTGATCCAAAACAAGGATCTCCTTGCATCAGGCAGGAAGGCAGCCCAGAATGCCCCACCAAACACCAAAGCCACAGCCCTGGTCTCCCTCTCCAGGATCCAAACACATACAACCATTCACAACATCTCACCTGAGCCACCTCTTCAAAGTCATCGTGCCTCTTCTGCAGGGCCCGAGCTCGGTGCAGAGACTTCCCGACCCCTGTGTGCTTGCTGAGAAAGGCCTCGCCGTGGTTTTCAATCCAATCTAACACCTAGTCAGAGAAGGAAGACAGAAACAATGACTTCTTGGCAAAAGGAAAGACATGTGACAACATGTGTGACCGCTAGGCTATCAGAGCCCCATCCCAATTAGAAAGTGGCAGTCCAGGTGGAAATGTTCAATCCATGATAGACACAGGGATTTCATTACTGTCATTGGCAATATAACAATCCCACCCTTAACTAAGTTCAGCTCCTCCTCTTTGATCTCCAGAACATCCTCTCATTACTTGTTCAGTTTTTTCAGCCTTAATAAGCCCATTATTTTAAACAAGCTACATAGACTGCCAGACACAGTTTAACCCTCTCACAACTTTGACTCCAACCATAAAGTCAGACACACTTGCAGGAAATTAGGCAGTAATCCCTGGGCCGGAAAGATCCCCTGGAGTAGGAAATGGTAACCCACTCCAGTATTCTTGCCTGGAAAATTCCATGGACAGAGGTGCCTGCCAGACTACAGTCCATGGGGTCACAAAAGAGTTGGACATGATTGAACCACTGAGCACACACACAGGTGGTGTCAGGTCAGGGCAGTTCCTTGGCTCTCATTCCACCATAAAAATGCTCATGGAAGTGTCACTAAGTCATGGGGACCCTGCCTCATTGCTCTCCTAGGACTCCATCCCTAATTCTGGAGGTAAAGTCTGGAGTAGTCAATCCCCAACTGGAACTGTACTAAAGATAGCCCATCACCAGGACAATTGTGGTCTCTGGCTTCTTTTCATCTTTCTCCTCCAATCAGCATCAACCAATCAACCAAATAAAGTAAGGTCTTTAGTATCACTGATGCTCTTGGGAAGCAGTAGAGACTCCATGTTCTCCACACTTAAGGTATAGTGATTGGCTTCAAGACATTTTCCCTGGAGTTGAGGGCAGCTGAAAAAGAGGTGACTGAAGCACTAGAGGGATGGGTGAGGGAATGCTGAGAAGGTGAGGAAATATGTTGTCCTAAGGGGCAGTAAAACCCTTGAAATATAGGCAGGATCAAAGCCTGGAGTCCCTTTTGCATTTGTCCACATCAGTTCAGTTCAGTTCAGTCACTCAGTCATGTCCGCCTCTTTGCGACCCCATGAATCACAGCATGCCAGGCCTCCCTAACAAAAATGTGGGTCTCCCAGGGAGAAGGGAAGCAGTTCATCTGGGCTCTGAGAAGTTGGCACTCAATAAATCAAATGGCCACAATTAAATCAGAATTACAGGACAGACACACCTATTGCAGATCCTGCCAAGATTCAACTAATTTGACTCTACTCCTACTACAGTAAACTTCAACTAAACATTTGATTAATGAGGTACTAGCTTTCTCAGATTTTAGAAGGACTTTTGGGAAAATGATTTAGATGGACTAGGCCTGTTTAAAAGGATACTTTAATTCTGTTTCTTTTACAGATTGTCCTGTGGTAAGCAGAGAGACCAAATCATTGCCTGGATTGCAGGCATGGGAGTTCTGGTTCTACAGAATCTACCCTTTGGTTCACATCCTCTAACATTTGAGATAAATTAATGTCTGCAATTGTACGAAGTATGGAAACTTTCAATATCATAAAGTGGCAATATCATAAAGTCATACCAAGATGGTATTAGAGAAAAGCACATATAAATATAAAAACGAGGTTTAACAAAAGTACATAGTATAAAGCTACTCCAGTATTCTGGCCTGGAGAATTCCATGGACCGTATAGTCCACGGGGTTGCAGAGTCAGACACGACTGGGTGACTTTCTTCTACACTATGATCAAGTTTGGTTTATCCCTGGAATGCAAGGATTCTTCAATATAAGCAAATCAATGTGATACACCATATTAACAAACTGAAAGATAAAAACTATATGATAATCAATAGATGCAGAAAAAGCTTTTAACAAAATTCAGCATCCATTATGATAAAAACTCTTTAAAAAAATGGGCAGAGAAGGAATTTACCTCAACATAATAAAGGCCATATATGATAAATCCAGAGCAAACATTATTCTCAATGGTGAAAAACTGAAAGCATTCCTTCTGAGATCAGGAACAAGACAAGGGTACCCATTCCTGCCACTATTGTTTAACACAGTTTTGGAGGTCCTAGCTATGGCAATCAGAGAAGAAAAAGAAATAAAAGGAATCCACATTGGAAAATAAAAAGTAAAACACACCGTTTGCAGATGACATGATATTATACATAGAAAACCCTAAAGATACTACTAGAGCTAATCAGTGAATACAGTAAAGTCACAGAAATCAAAATCAGTACACAGAAATCACTTGCATCCTATACATTAACACAAAAAATCAGAAAGAGAAATTAAGGACTCTATCCCATTTACTACTGCAACAAAAAGAATAAAATGCCTAGGAATAAAAAAAAAAAAAAAGCTAAGTCAGGTAATTATCCATGAAAATGAAGGCGCAAAAAGCCTTTAAAAAACGACTTTATCTAAACACAGTGTAAAGAGCTTAAACACTTTAGCAAAAAGAATTTATATATAACACAGGGAACTATATTCAATATCTTGTAATAATCAGTAATGGAAATTAATCTGAAAATATATATGTATAAAACGGAATCACTTTGCTGTACACCTGACTCTAACACAATATTGTAAATCAACTATACTTCAATCAAAAAGATTTTAGACACTAACAAAAATCTGACAATACTTTTTAATATTCTGGAGGCATATCTGCAGAAAGAGATTGCAATAGTAAGTGAACTGAATTTTTACCTTTTGCAAACACTGAAAGGCAGCACTGAAAGGAACTTTAAATATCCCTTTCTCAGAATAAAGAAGAGCCTACTTTTCTTTTGAGTTACTTATGGTGATATTTCAGCAAAAAAAAATCAGGAGAGTGCATTTTTACTTGACTTACCACAATTTGATCCCACAGTTCTGTACAGTAAAAGGGATGATGGGTATTAGCATGCAAAGCCAAAGATAAACATTTCTAGTCACAAATTTTTCCATATATTGTGTACCATGGATGGTGTAACTTTATAATTTTTATGCATATTTAAACTTTCATTAATCCCCTTTTGAGAATGAACTGAAGCTTGGAGATAATTTTAATATACAAAAGAGCTGTCTTGTAGCTTTTCATGAGTGCTTTGGAATCTATGACGTATTTTCAGATCATAATTTTTTTTTAAAAAAATTCATTTTGAGTAGTTAAGTGTGCTCTACTTCTCTGGCACTTTTTTCATGAATTTTATTTTGTTCCTTTTTATTTTCAATCTCTAAAATTTCAATCTATTTCATTTTCAATAAATATTCTAAATAATATTCTAAAGCAAATTGGTTAGAGAGAAATGTTTTGTATGTACTAGTTCATAAACAGTTAGCTTTTATACTCCCTGGGGGTGTTTTCACAACTTTTAAACATTTTCTTTTAAAAGCAATTTGTTTACTGTTTCAGTTATTTTGGTTTCTTTAAAATGTCAATTTATTTTCCTTTAGTGACACCTAGTTTACTTAATTAGCTCAAATTTAACCACTTAAAAGCCTATTTCATATTTAAGAGGCTTTTACTTAGTTTACACATAACTTTGCTCTGTGATGTTACGTTGTCTCCGTTTAGTCTAACTTCTTTCATTAGAACTGGAGCTGTGGGGAAAACAGTGCAACCTCAATGCCAATTCAGGGACTGCAGGGAAATCAACTTAACAAATGTAAAAGCAAAAGATTTAGGAAGGGAATAAAATTACTTTAGTAGTACATAGAGACTGAAGAAGTACCTGAGGTCAGATAAACGTAATCAATGAATTGTTCAAAATGATAATTTCTGACGATTTTGTTTCAGACAGTTCACAAGCTCTCTTGACCTTTGATTTCATGGTCCCCAACCCTGGGGATACAGGGTTCTAACACGGACTGCATAGCAGAGAAAGGTGCTTGTGAGCAGACACCAGCAGTGCCTGGCAATTAGCGACACGCTGTAAATTAATGTGCAGCATTGGAAGTCTAGTGAGACCCAGAACCTGAATATCACTGGCTGAAGAATAAATTGAGTTTCTAGCCTCACCCTGGACCCTATCAAAGTGTAAGCACCCATCAAGGTACCCCTTATTTGTGCCCCTTTATTTAATTTCTCTCATCTACAAGATCCTATTTAAAATAGTCAATTATCAGTTATAGTTAGGATAGTACAGGATGATAGGTAATGATTCTACTGATGGTTTTGAACTGGTATTTAAGTGTTTCCAACAATAGGTTTTACTTTTATTTTTTGTCTGAAGGAAGGGTCTTCTGGATGCAGAGAAGCATGTGTGGGATATGGCTATTCACATACTCTAATAAATATATATATTGTTAGTCTCATGGTGGCCTACTGTCAGGCCAGAGGACAGCCCAAGGTGCAGGATTAAACAAAGCAGGGCTGGCCCTGACTCTAGGAACTCAGTCTAGGTGGGTAATGAGCACTAGATATGAAACCACACAATTCATCATTAATTGCAAGGGTGAAAAGTGCCCAAAGTCAGGGAAGCTCACTCTGAAGAAATGAGGTTTAGCTGAGACCTGAGAGACAGTAGGACTTAACCAAGTTAGCAACTGAAAAGATCAGCATGGCTTAAGCAGGCTTTAGTAGGAAATGAGCCCAGAGAAGGCAGGCACCAGATAGAGCTAAGCCTTGGTGGGCTGAGCTCCATTTCAGTGTTTGGCCTAAGAGCCCCTGAAGGGCTAAAGGAGGAGAACGACACCATCAGATTTGATTTAAAAATTATTGCTCTGACTGCTTTGTGGAGAATCGATTGGATGAAGGCAGGAACACGGGTAGGAAAACAGGAAGTTCCTACAGAAATCCTGACAAGAGGCAATAATAGCTCAGATGAGGCCAATGGCAGTGTCTGTGAGGAGGCAGGTTTGAGTAATATTCAGGGGACAGAATGGCTAGGATTTGGTGAGTGGGCATGGGGGTGATGAAGAAGCAGGTAGAAGGTTAATCCCTCCAGGAGAAAGGCTTGAAAAACTGGGTGGAATAGGAACTTGTCACTGGTGCAGAAGCAAGTGTGTCGCGAGGGATAGCAGATGACAGATTTTTTCATATTTTCTTTCAATTTTTATACTCACATTCTGGTTTTGATAAATGACAGGTGTGTGTCTGAACTTGAGTGGGAAGTAGCATCTAATGATAGTTCTCAATCTGATTCTGGCAAGATGTGCCTTTAATTTCAAAGGAGTAATTTTATACACGAAGGTTTAAAAATAAATTATAAATTATTAATACAGCTGGATCCTAATGATAAAAAAAATAGGGATATGAAATCCATCTGAAGAATTATAAATTTAGGCTTATATCAAATTAACCCTTGCATTCCTGAAGGCATTTCACTGGGGTATAATTTTTGGTAGTGGTGGTTTAGTCGCTAAGTTGTGTCCAACTCTTGCTATCCCATGGACTGGAGCCCACCAGGCTCCTCTGTCCATTGGATTCTCCAGGCAAGAATACTGGAGTGGGTTGCCATTTCCTTCTCCAGGGGATCTTCCTGACTGAGGAATCTAACCCAGGTCTCCTGCATTGCAGGCAGATGATTTACCAACTGAGCTATGAGGGAAGTGTTAACATGACATGTGAAGTCCTCTATGACCAGCCCTACCCACCCCAAACTCCACCTCCAGCGAATTCCTGTCCCACCTCTCAATATCCCCAAAACTGCTTGTTACCTTCTGAGTTTTGTTCTTGGTATTTTTCACTTCACATGAAATGTCTCTTTTTTTCTCCCTACATCTACTTCCCAGGCTCCTTCGTATTTATCCTTTAAGCACCATCTCAAAATCTCTAGTTTTGGAAAGTGTTTTCTCTTTAACAGCCCACTCAGGCTGGGGGTGGTATCACTCTGCTCTGCTCAAACTACAATTATTGCCCACAGGCTGGTCTCTTCCACTAGACTCTGACCTCTCTGTGATTCCTGGACATAGCATGGTACTTGGCAGAGGGGTTTGCTTAAGACATGCTGAAGTCAACTCAAACTCGTCCTCTCAACATATGACTTTGAATGTCTCTAGCTCCATACTCCTTAGCTAGGACCCTCCATTTCAGTACCTCTCACAGCTCGCACTCAAAGTTCTCCCTTTGTGTGTATCCTCCCTCTGCACTGCCTCACTTTGCAGGTGGTTCCTGAAGAAGTACGAGGTTTCCACCATTGTATGCTGCCCTTTCATCACTTGCCTGCCCCCAGTGTCCCCATCAGCCTTGCACACGCAGGAGATACTCAATGAATATTTATAGACATGAACTGTCAAGTGCAAGCATGGCTGCCTACTGTCTCGGGGAAAGCTGTGCCAACCCATTCAGCTGGAGGCCTGTTCTTTGCCCTGTCGCTGGGGACAGTAGTCCTGGTCAGCCCAGGACTCCTCACCACAACAGCAGGCAGGTAATCTTGCAAACCACTTGTAAAGTTCTTCCTCCTTTCTCACACCCCAACTTTCCCCAACTTTTTCACCAGAATTAGTCCTTTCCCAGAACAGCCTTTTCCAAGGGAGGACACTCACATCCTGAACTGGATTTAGGAGCCAATCTAACAGCCATTAAGTATAATTCCCTAATCACCCCCTTTCTTCCTCAGCTAATTGTGTTTATTCCAACCAGTATACAATCAAGACTCTGTTTTTCAGGGGAGGAGACAGTTATTTCTAGCTGCTAAGGAGAACAGAAAAGTCCTTTTGAAGAGAAGTATTGATATTTTCTGAACAGTGGGCATGAATGCAACCAAGTTAATGGGAGAAAATCAAAGGCGTAGCTGCTTTCTGTCCAGGGACTCTGATTTTTTTGATTCTTCTAATATGATAGAATCTTAATTTTGGGGAAGGAGAGAGCGACTCTCTCCAGTATCGTTGCCTGGAAAATTGCATGGATGGAGGAGCCTGGCAGGCTATAGTCCATGCGGTCACAAAGAGTCGGACACAACTGAGTGACTTCACTTTCACTTAACACTGGAGAAGGACTCCAACTTAAAATGCAGGAGGACCCTGCATTTTAAGGCAACTACCTTTGAACACAGTTTTAAGTTGATGTCTAAGCTCTGTTTACATGAGTGGTTTAGGTGGCTAAAGCATCATCAAAATGTGCACCATCATAAATTAAGGGCATCATAACTTAGAGGAACCTAGGTTCTTGTCCCTTCTCCCTTGACTCACTGTGGTACTCTGACGGTTCTCCTGTTTTCATGAATGCACCTATGCATTCTGGCCCCAAGGACTGTGTAGGTTCCATTTCACATACTTGGAACCTTTTCTTAAACACATTCCATGGCTTATTCATTTAGCTCACTGGCTATCACATAGCACCTATGACATATTTGTTTGTTTGCAGTAGTGTTTTTCTCTACTTCCTAAATATAAGCCCCACATGGGCAGGGGCTTTGTTTGGTTTACTGCTAAGGCCTCAAAGAACATCAGCTGAATAAATGAGTGAATTAACTCAACCAATCTGATGTGAGAACTTTCTGTGTGAAGAAGGGCAAAACCATGAAAAGAAATGAAGATGTTTAGCAAACAGTTGTGAAATCAGAATTCCAACTGATTCCCTCCCTGGCTCTCTCTGATCAATCATCTTATTTGAAATATGTTATTAATTTTGTGTCATAATCTGATCCCTGATAAAATAGGCAAGATGTTTTACATAAAGTGAAGAACTGCCCCACTCAGCTCCTACCTCCCAGTCCCACCCTCAACTCTGTAGAAGCCATTATTCTGAGCTCAGGGAGGAGGGCTGACACGTCATCATGTGTCAACAATACATTCTGTCCTGTTAAAGGCTCCAGTACACATGATGTGTGAGAGTACCCAGGACAGTCCATCAAATCATTATTTCTGCTTCCTTACACAGCACACTGCACATTAGTTCTAAAGGGAAATGGCTCATCCTTTGCCAGCACCACCCTGCTCCCCATTGGCTGTGACTGGAGAGCATGTGGGCAACACTTGAAATGCCCAATTATCAGCAATTATCAGTTATCAGCAATTCATTTTCTGTCTCATCTTTGGAACAAGTATGATCAAAATAAATGTCTTGCTATGGGAGGGAAAGCCGTCGCGTTTCCAAGAGGGCTCAGCTGAAACTCATTAGCAGGTGAACAGATTATCTTCCCCTGAGAACCATGGTCCTGTCTCCTGACACATGTGATGCCAGGTGGAAGCCAGCTAGGAGACCAGCAGTCTTCCTCCCCTGGGCCCCTCCACTCCGGCCAGCCCTACAGGCTGGGGTGACTGGAACTCGTCTTTGTCCTTGGCAGCTCCCTGAGAGCATCTCCTCACTACAGTGCCTTGATTCCTGTTTATGGTATCACCACACTTTTCATCACTAAGGACTGAATCTCTCAAGTCAGAGGCTCTCAAACTTTAGAATGCTTCAGAATCACCTGGGGTTCTTTCTAAAACACAGGCACCATGTTATCCACAGATTCTGAACTAAATAGTGTGGAACAGGACCAGGTAATCTGTTTTTAATAAGCCCCAACTCTGCCCAGATGATCTTAATGCCAGAGATCTGAAACCCTGGCAAGTCCCCCCCTAAACCGAGTTTTTAACTTCTCTATCCAAAACTGTATTCCTTTTATTATCCCACCCCTCTTCCTCTCAGGATTGAGGAACATCAAAGAAAGGGGGGAACTGAAACTGAGTAGGATCTCCGAGGTCCTTTCAGGTGCAAAAGCCTCTCCGTGGCCCCTGTTCTTGTTTGGCCTTCCTCAAGTTTCAAAGGGGAGGCTCATGTAGTTAATGATTAGAACAACAGAGCCACAGGACTCCTAGTTCCTCCTGAAGGAATACGGATAACAATCTGGTGTGTATCTTTGAGTTGTTCTGCAGAAACTAAGACCACCCCCACCTCTATCCAGGGGAGAGTGGTGATTACATGCTGACCACAAGCACTAGACCCCAGACTGGATGGAAATAGAAGGTTGCTAATTAAGATTTTCAAAACATCACCCTGTTACCTCACCACCAACCAATCAGAAGAATGTCCATGAACAGATAACATACCCTGTGTGTGTACCCCTAATGTTGCCTGTAAAAACCCTTCCCTGAAAACTATGAAGGAGTTCAGGTCTTTTGAGCACCAGCTTCCTGTTTTCCCTGCTAGTCACCCTGCAAAAAATATTGTACTTTCCTTCACTAGGACTTGATGTCAGTACACTGGCTTTGCTCTATGTTGGACAAGTGGACCTGAGTTGGGTTCTTTAACTGGTCCAAGAACCACACTTGGAAAAATACACGTCTATATTCATAACTGACACTTCCTTTGCTTTCTATTACAAAATGGACAGCAATTTTCAGTGATGCTTTTTCATAAATACTCTCATATCTACCCTCGTTCCCATCACTTCAGTCAATGACTGTGATCCCACAATCTTCCCACTCCAACTCAGTCCTCTACTGGCACAAAATTACCTCGGCCCTTCACTCTGATAACCTGTTTTCTCTGGTCAGAATCTTTTCTAGCTCTCCACTAGTTACAAAGTGTGAATCTTTTATCCTTTAGCCTGGTATTCAAAGCTCCAGACATAGCACATTGAGGTCAAGGACACGCTGAGTACATGTTTATCAGAAATGTCCTTGGATGGTGACTGTCTGGTTGTTCAGTCACTACGTCCTGTCTGACACTTCGCAATGCCATGGACTGCAGCATGCCAGGCTTCCCTTTTTTTGCTATTTCCCAGAATTTGCTCAAATTCATGTTGAGTTGGTGATGCCATCCAGCCATCTCACCCTCTGTCACCCCCTTCTCCTTCTGCTCTCAGTCTTTCCCAGCATGAAAGACTTTTCCAATGAGTCATCTGTGCACATCAGATGACCAAAATACTGGAGCTTCAGCTTCAGCATCAGTCCTTCCACTGAATATTTAGGATTGATTTCCTTTAGGATTGTTGGGTTTTATCTCCTTGCTGTCCAAGGGACTCTGAAGAGTACCATAATTATGGTATCTCCAGTACCATAATTCGAAAGCATCAATTCTTCAGTGCTCAGCCTTCTCTTGGAGAAGGAAATGGCAATCCACTCCAGTATTCTTGCCTGGAGAGTCCCATGGACCAAGGAACCTGGCAGGCTACAGTCTGTGGGGTTGCAAGAGTCAGACACGACTTAGCGACTAAACTGCTGCCTCTGCTGCTGCTGCTAAGTCGCTTCAGTTGTGTTCGACTCTGTGCAACCCCATAGATGGCAGCCCACCAGGCTCCCCCGTCCCTGGGATTCTCCAGGCAAGAACACTGAAGTGGGTTGCCATTTCCTTCTCCAATGCATGACAGTGAAAAGGGAAAGTGAAGTCGCTCAGTCGTGTCCGACTCCCAGCGACCCCAGCGACTGCAGCCCACCAGGCTCCTCCGTCCATGGGATTTTCCAGGCAAGAGTACTGGAGTGGGGTGCCCTTGCCTTCTCCGAGTGACTAAACTACTACTAGTAAAATTAGCATTGGAAAAGGAAATGGCAACCCACTCCAGTATTCTCTCCTGGAGAACTCCATGGACAGAGGAGCCTGGCGGGCTGCAGTCCATGGAGTCACAGAGAGTCGGACACGACTGAGTGACTAACACACACACACACACACACACACACCTTTCTTTATGGTTCAACTCTCACACCTGTACATGACTACTGGAAAAACCATAGCATTGACTATATGGACCTTTGTTGGTAAAGTGATGTCTCTGTTTTTTAATAAGCTGTCCAGGTTTGTCATAGCTTTTCTTCCAAGGAGCAAGTGTCTTAACTTCATGGCTGCAGTTACTGCCCATCCACAGTGATTTTGGAGCCCAAGAAAATAAAATCTGCCACTGTTTCCACTTGTTCCCCACATATCTGCCATGAAGTGATAGAACTAGATGTCATGGTCTTAGTTTTTTGAATGTTGTTTAGTCACTTGTTAACAATAAAAGAGAAACTGAGGACATTAAAGGTGTTTAAAATTACGGTGGCTCAAGAAAGCCCCGAGAAATGAGTAACTTTTGGGGAGGGACTTCTCACTGCTTCTCAGGACCCACCAGCTTCCCAAGCCTGCCAGAGGGAGGGACCCAAATCCTTCCTTGGAAGGTGCTCATCACAAAATGACCACTGTTCAGTCAGAACAGAGTCTGCAATCAGAAAATCAAAGTAAGCACCAAGGGAGAAGACCATGACAGGGAAGGGAACAGAAGGTGGAAAGCAGGGCAGAGAGGAAGGCGGGTGAGGTGTAGAGTGTGAGGGGTACTAAGGGTCCATGAAATTCCAGGCAGGAGGATCTGAGCACATCAGAGGCAGGCCTCCAAGGCCCACTCCCCAGCCCTGCTAATTCTAGTGGAGAGTACATGGAGAAGACTGGAACATACACTTTGGTGCCAGCCTCCTCCCACAGGGAGAGGGATAGAGTGCCCCCTCCAAGATCAGTGACACCGAAGAGTCAGATGAGAAAGCTTCCTCATCCCCACTCCAATCAGAAAGCAACCCTGACTGGCAGAGCCCTCTGTTTCTCCCCTCTCTACTTCCCCCAGTTCAGCCAAGCCCAAACCTAGTCACTTTCTGGACACCCGCCCTGCCCAAAGAATCATCTGTTGTCTACTTGAACATATTTGAATGACTGGATTATCAACATCAAAATTTAATTGAGTTTTAATACTGCTAAATACTACCATGGGCAAATGGAAATTATTCAAGATACTCAAAACCACCAACAAAGAAAACCACCAACAATGTTGAGGTAATGTAATTATGGTTGTGAAAAACAAGTGAGAATGGGTAGCGCTTGTTTTAGGGGCATTGTGTTAGAGATAAATAACCATAGCGGGCCATTTTCTAATGATGGAGCGGGTGGAGAAGAGCGTATGAGTGCGAGTGTGATTGCCTGTGTGGGTCTTACTGCACAGTTTGGGAATGAATCTCATCTGTCAGCAGTTATGCAACCTTGGGCAAGTCTCAGCCTTTGGGACCAAGTAATCTATCTGGGCCCTTTGAGCAATGACATTCCAGCACTAACTTATAAACCCCTCGAGGGCAGGGGCTGTGTCTCTCTGCATCCCCATCATCCAGCATAGTGCCCAGGGCATAGCAGAGAGGCTAAGAGCATGGACTTAGAAATTCAGTGGAAGTGAGTTTAAATCCTTCCTCTGCCTCTAGCTATGTGACCTTATACAAGTTTACTTAACCTTTCTAAGCCTCAATTTCCTTATCAGTAAGATGAAGACCAAACTACCACCTGCTTTATAGTGGTGGAAGATTAAATAAGATAAGTGAAGTGATTAGATATTCAATTGCTCATAAAGATGAATCATGAGCTATGAATAATAAAACGTTTATAGACACATTTAATCTCAGGAAAAAAAAAAATCTCAGGGCTGGAATCCAATCATACCTCTGATGTTTGAATCTCCTCCCTGACATACCCACCAGCTACCACCAGTTGGCATTTCAGATTTTTGAGAATGATTCCTGCTGTGTGTGTTCCCCCATCTCCCTGGGACTATGTATGCCCTGGGTGAGCATTTTCCTTCTCAGATGCTTTAATCCTTCCTTTTTATAAGAAGAGTTCATTTCTAGACCCATCATCATTCCAGTCATTTTGTTCCTAAGCATGCAATTTGTAACCTAAAGTGCTCACCTTTTATTATGCAAAGCTGTTAACTGGATTATACAATGCCCAAACTGGTTTAGTATGATTAAGGGGCTTTAGTCACTATAGCTAGTAAAAGATCCACTATCTGGAGTTTTAAAAAATTACCCTCAAATCCTTTTTACACATTGTTTGGCAGGCAAGAGCTGACACAGTAAAAGCTATAGCTTTCCATATAAGGCTTCAGTAAAAACTGAGAGAAACAGGTGAGATTCATTTGTAGTACAGAACTACGGATTTTAATATTAATGCATTCATTCAGAATGGAAAGTCACTGAGCCAGAAAATACTGTCATCATTGCCCCTCCCTAGCTCACTTTTGGACCACTTAAAAGCAAAACACATTGTTCTTAAGGGAGGGCACTGGAACCTCAAACAGGTCATGTCCCCCCGGAGACCACTCCTAACCCTTCCAGCCTGACCTCCTGCTATCACTGCCAAGAGCAGGCACTCAGTTAGATTTCCTCTTCCCTGTCCCCTGGCTGTAACTTAGCTCTCCGCTTCCTTGCTATCCCCAGGAATACCATCCCCAGATCCTCTGCCTGAGCGCCAAGGACCAGTGCAAATGCCATTCCAACCATGGGAAATTCTTCTGCTCTGACTCCACCAGCCCATTGTTGTCTTGCTTCTCTGGCCCTAAACCCAGATAGACACATGCCACTGACACATCCTCAGGTACATACGGCTTCTCTCAGGCCAGGGACCCCCAACTCCTAGCACAGGGCCTTGCACACAGGTGTTTCAAAACACTTTACCAATTTATTCTTGCACCACAAGCAAGGGGAAGAAGAAAAGGAGGTACAATAAGACAGCTTACAGAGATACTCATGACAGTTTCTCTGTCTGTGAAAAAATGGGATGGAATTTGCATCTGTCAGAAAGATCAAGACTAGTTACTCCTTGTTCTTCTCAACAAAATTAGGTCTATCTGGGCTCGGAAGGAGCCCATGGTGGAAAGATAAGTTGGCTGATATTGTGAAATGCTCTTTTGGCTATTGCTTAGTAGGGAATGGCAACCCACTCCAGCATTCTTGCCTGGGAAATCCCATGGACAGAGGATGGGGTTGCAGAGTCAGACACAACTGAGGACTGACACTTTCACTTTCACTTTTAGTACTGTTCTACTCTATGCTGGAAAAACAATAGCACTGAAAATTATTCCACTAGCAATACTATGGCAGGTGTGCCCTATCCATGCATTTCTGCATCTTAATGAACCCAAGTTCCAGTTTGATCCTCAGAGACTTATTTTCACTGCCTCCAAGCCCAGAGGGAAAGAGAATGGTAAAAGGACACCCGTTGGGACCCAAAGAAGAGCTAGCACAGAGATAATGTGTCAGGCCGATTCTGGCTACATAATGTCTAAATCTTGTTTTCACTGGTGTCTATCTCGATTTCAACCTCTCTGCTTTACTCCATGCTTTGGACAAGGTAATCCTGCTTGGGAAAAGACCACCCCCAGAAATGGCAATGAGATAAGGAGTCAGGCACAGGGAGAGGTTGGCTGGCTTTCCCTCCTCTCTCCACAAGCAGGAGTCCCTGTCTCTTTCTCTTCTGTCTCTGCCCCACCTTCCTCTTTCTCTTTCTCCTCCCAGCCCATGTATGTCTGTTTCTCTGATCTCTGTTTTTAAATCTATCCTTTTCTTTCCCATCCCCCACAGTCCCTGTCTCTCCTTTCTCTCCCTGTTCCAGGGTGTGTGTATGTGCATGTCTGTCTTTCCTCTCTCTCTGTTAGGTTGTATGTATCCCTCCTGTCTCTCTTCTGTTCTCCTTCTCTGTCTGCCAGGCTCCTTTCTCGTGTGACTTTTCTGTAGGATACCTGGACTGGGAGCCAGAAGACTTAGTTTCTGGTCCTGGAACTACCATTAACTAGCTGTATGATTATGACTCAATTTCCTTGACCTATAGTAGGTGAGACTGGGTGCTCTTCCAGTCCCTAGAAGTTCTGAGATTTTTATCACTGAATGAAATGAAACTCAACAGATCCACGAAGCAGTTGCTATTGTAGAAACAAAGGAATCAAGCTGGGGGTTCCCAACAGCACAAGCATCAGGGCACACCCGAGTACTACTCAAAGAAGATGTGACTAAACCCAGGCCATACTGCTGGAGGATCTACTACATGCTAGGCAGGCACTGTGCTTGCACCTCATCCAGTCCAAAAAGACAGGTATGTGATGTTTCCTATTTTAGGGGTGAGGAACTTGAAGCACCAAGAGTGAAGTCACTTACCCAAGGTCCCATGGCCAAGACTTGTCAGGGCAGGGTTTAAACTCAGGCTCTCTGGCTCCAGAGCCCATGCTTTTTATCCACAACGCTATATTGCCCCAGCCACTGATGCTCATTCACAAGCTTCCCACTTAGGCTGTAGAGTAAACATCTCTCAACCCCAAATGTGCTCAGGAGTCTTGGATCCAGACTATATGGTTAATCAATTGTCTCCTCTTTCAGGATACCAACTCTGACTTCTTGTGCCTTGCCTGTCCCATTAATACATGATTGCTATGCACCTGCCTGGCATGCTTAGGTAGCATGGAACTTTCTACTTTCAAGTGTGTATCTTTTGTTGCCTTTCTATCTAAGCAGGCATCTTACCAGAACCTAGCGCAGTGCTGGGCTCCCTGCCCAGGCCCACACTTGCTGAATAGCTGATGGGCACCAAGATGCTTTGTAGCACTAATGTTATGTGCCTGAGTCCCCTGCCTGGGGCTGTAAGTAAATACCTGGGACCCTGCAGCCTTCCACGATTCCTGCACGCAGACCCCCGCTACTCCCTGGCAACTACTAAAGGGGCTGGAAGGGAGGGTTAGCTGGCACTCAAGTCATAGAGGCAGAAACTGGGGTCCTCCAGGGGTCATTTCAGCTCAAGTCAGCAAATATAGAAAGAACTCCAGCTTTATGCCAGACAGCTAAGAGGTGTAAGGGGCACAGAGAAGCAGCAGTCATGCCTTCTGCTCTCAAGGAGATACTGGAACACAAGAGTTAGAAAAATGCAAAATAAAAAAATGATAAATATATAAAATTTCAATAGCTTGTGTTAAATTATTTTTTATGTATGTGGATGCATGCATGCATGTCAAGTTGCTTCAGTCATGTCTGACACTCTGCGACCCTATGGAATGTAGCCCACCAGGTTCCTCTGTCCATGGTATTCTCCAGGCAAGAATACTGGAGTGGGTTGCCATGCCCCCTCCTCCAGGGGATCTTCCTGACCCAGGGATCAAACTCAAGTCTTTTATTTTTCTTGCAGTTGCAGGTGGGTTCTTTACCACTAGTGCCACCTGGGAAGTATGTGTATGTGTGTGTGTGTGTATATATATATATATATATAATTAAATATAATTATATAATTGTGTCGGAGAAGGCAATGGCACCCCACTCCAGTACTCTTGCCTGGAAAATCCCATGGACGGAGGAGCCTGGTGGGCTGCAGTCCATGAGGTCGCTAAGAGTTGGACACGACTGAGCGGCTTCACTTTCACTTTTCACTTTCATGCATTGGAGAAGGAAATGGCAACCCACTCCAGTGTTCTTGCCTGGAGAATCCCAGGGATGGAGAAGCCTGGTGGGCGGCACAGAGTCAGACATGACTGAAGCGACTTAGCAGCAGCGTATAATTGTGGGAGCACAGAGAAAGGAAACTACTTGTCCCAATCTCATTGTAAAAACTAGGACAGGCTCCTGCATGGCTTGGAGTTTGGAGACCAAAATTCGAGTTTGTCACTGGAACCACTGAGTTCATCATGTCCAGTGACCTCTGAAGCACCAGCTCAGACACTGATCAGATGCTGATGGTTGCTGGGTGTCAGGAAGCATCTGAGACCCATCACGAATTAGTAGCCCTTGTTTATCACATTCGTCTTTGCATATGTGTCCCAGAGTCAGATATTTGGTGAGTGAGAATGAGTGGGCCAATGGCTGAATGATATCATGTCTTCAGAAGTCACATTCACATGTCCAGAAAAGAACAATGGAATGAACCACCCTGGGGGATTCAGTCCTCATGGAAAATCCAAACCCCTTTACTTCTACCTCATAACCTTATTGTTTTGTTGAGTGCCAACAATGTGATTCACTGATAGAGGTGAACTGATAGGGTCTGCATTCCTGAAATGCTCTCATTTCTAAGAACAGTCACCAGTGTAGCTTTGTTATGCTTTCCCTCAGCTGTAGTGTAGATGTCAGGGTGGCCACGGAAAAGTCTGATAACCGCGATTTCCAGAGAGTCTGTGTCTAGATGCCGCCCTCCTAACGGGGATGTCTTTCCCCACCCCCCTCACAGCCCTCTGCCCCTCTCCAGCATCAACCCTACACCATCCAACAGCCATGAAAACAGCAGGAAGGCAATGAGCACACCAAGGAAGCTGCATAATCCATGGTACAGAAATCTCCAAAGTCACTCAAAATTCACCAAAACAGTAACGTCCCCTCTGTGTGCCTCTGGAGGCTGGCACCTCACTCTGTCTCATTCACAGACCAACCCTGCGGTCTCCTGTGCTCAGAGATGATGATACACTGATCTGAACAATTCCAGACAGCAGGAACAGACAACTAAAGCATTTGCTTCTCCATTCCCAGCAAACACCACAAGGGTTTTAGAGCCTGGGCCAGCACATCAGCAGTTCCCATCTCTCCTGAGACTAACATGTCACCTCTGAAGTCTCCTCACTGCCCTAGCTGGGGGGCGGGGGCTACAAAGAAGTTAGGGCAGCCCAAGAATATGGGACACTTCTGGAGGCCTGTCTACTCCTGGGACTGACTGCATGGCGGTAACCCAACACACAGAGGGTGTCACAGCCCCTGATAGGATGCCCTGCTCTCCCTCCAAACCTAGCTCCTTCTCAGGGTACCCAGTGTAAGGTCTCCCTAACGACAGCTGTAAGGGGAACCAACATTCCAAAGACACATCCAGTTAGCTTTCCATTTTCCATGTATGTTTTGATATACTTTTTGACTACACTTGGTCAATATCACAGGAGGTGTGGAAGGAGAGTGAAACACTATTTTATGTGTATAATCCTGAAATTATGAGGTGGCCACAGAAAAAGTTTGAGAACATGAGTGCTCCCACCCCTGCCTCTTGCAGTGAACCAGCAGGGAAATGATACTAAATCTTAACTCTCATCTCTAGTTCCCAGCCACCCCCTGCTCCAGCTATTAGTCCTCGGAGAAAAGCTCCCAGGGGTCCCCAAAGAGACAGACAAAGGAAGTATGAGGAGAAAAGAATGGGTCATTTCATCCAAAAGGGTATTTGTGGCAAGTCTATCCTTTTATAGTTAGAAAATAACCATTTCTTTACTCTTTGTGGTAAAGAATAAAAGCTGTGACTATTATAATAATGCAAGAAACAGATTAAGCCAGAAGTAACCTCTAATTACAGAACATACAATTATCAACAGCCCATCTTTTAAATCTGATTTCCGAATCAAGCTTGTCAAAGAATCCCCTAAAGGCTCTGTATCCCACCACCCCCCAGCTCCAGCAGGCCACCTGCATCCCTGGTTGAGAAGAGAGCTGGTTGGGGGTCCAGCCCTGACAGTGCTCAGATACCCACCACCCCAGACCCAGAGCTGTCCAGAAAGCTCATGCCTGGGGGACGGTCAAGCTTTCCCCAAAGAAAACAAAGTCATGATTGCAAAGAATTGCTCTTTCTCAGATTGAGCCTCCCTTCCCAACCCCAGGCCAGGTCTGTAAAGCTGCTTAAGTGAGAAGCATCAGTGAACAAGTCTGAATGGTATAGGAGAGGGTGGGGGCTGATGGGGGCTGGATTGCCCTCTTCTGTCCATAAATCAGGCATCCTCAGGCCTGATCACCTCGGTGAGGGACTCAGGCATGCCTGCCTGGTCTGTGACAGATGCCGGACGGGGGAGCAGTGTGTTACCTGCTGGACGTCCTGCTGGAAGACGCAGAGCTGCAGGCGCTGGTGGAGCCGCACCTTGCGGTGCTGCCAGATGCTCTCGAGCCGCCGCTGGTGGTGCAGCACTTCGTGCACCACATCCAGCACCTGGTGCACCGCCTTGGAGTAGTTGGCTGTGGCTGTGAGGGACTCGGAGTTCCCGGGACTCAGGGGCCGCTGCAGCACATCTAGCAGTGCTTTGCCATCCTGGCTGACCTGTAAGACAAGAAAAGTCAAGTCAAAGGAGAAGGGGGAGGCAGGGTGAGGCACAGACAGGCAAGGCAAGCTGCCGGGGCCCCTGGTTGGAACTGAGATTCCCACCCAGATTCATGACAACCGAGGAGTGTGCCACCAGAGCTGACCCAGTGTTCGGCCTGCAGCCTGGGGAGGTGCTGGTGCTGCAGCCATGGTCTTCAAGACCCTGAATCAGTGTCTCTCTTCGAATTTCAGCTTTTTCAGGGCAAGTACTCTGCATTGTTTATCTCTCTCCATGCCTAGAACAGTGCCTGACACTCGGTACCTGGTAAATATCTTAGCTGAATCTCTAACTAGGTTAGGCAACAGAGCTCCACTTTGGGAAAAAAACCTGAACATACGTTGTCTCCATAAACCCCTCTGCCTCTTCCTTCCTCACCTTCCTCTGCCTAGCTCTGAACTTCTAGGTGTGCGACTAGAGGCAAGTTACTTAACCTCTTTGGGCCTCAGCTTCCTTGTGTGTGAGGTAGGGATAGTAATGGCACATACCTCAAAGAGTTGTGGTAAGGATTAAATGAATTAACACAAGCAGAGTACTTAGTTAGAACAGAACCCAGTGCGTAGTACTGGCTACCAAATTCTATCTTTATCATCATCATCATTTCTCTATCTTGCCTTCTTTATTTCCTTGTCATTTTCTTTCTTTTATATTTATCCTTCTTTCACTCTCCTTTTATTCACCCCCCCCTTTTTTTTATTCTGAAAGTGGTAACATCCCTGTCTTTTCAGAACATGCAGAATAAGGGAGGGACCCTTAGATTGTAGACACAATATCCATGCTCCTGGGTTCCCCAAAACTCACCCTCAGTGCTAAAACCAGTGGGGGTGACATTCCCTGTCAATCCTCACCAGATTCCTGGCAATATTTCTAGAAAGTGGTGTCATCTGATTGACACTTGTGGCTCTCCAGTGCTTGGCAGAGTATCCAAGGAGCATGTGTCTTTCTAATTTAAAACAGTGATGACTAGGGAACTGATAGGAATTTTAAGACCCCAAATTAATCTGGTTAACAATGAAGTCAAAGTTAATGTAGAGTTAAGTCAGTCTTTTCCTTCCAAAAACGTGGCAGAGGAGGTGTGCTTCCACTTCTGGCCTTATGATGATGAATAGGGAGCCATTTGCTGGGCTTGCAGCTCCCCCTCCCCTACCTGCACATCTTGATAATAGCTTGGCTGGGGGTTCAGAAGTACAGAGCCTGCATTACTCCCCTGTTGATGGAGCCACAAAAGTGCATGGGGGACTGTGGCATGATTAAGAAAGGAGAACACATGATTAAGGTGGAGAACACAGCTGAGACAGGAGAGAGAGCCTGGCTGGAGGAAAATGACCAATTTTGATGACCAACTCTATCCACCCCATTCTACCGTGCTGCCTCCTACGATGTATTGCCAGGAGAGGGAGAGGGGAAGTACCTCATCAATAAGCGACATGAGTAAGATACACATTCCGTGGCCATACCCGGGAGACCTCTCTTCAGGGAATTCTGAGCAATGCTGCCTTTGGGCACTGTGCTCTGTCCAGGGCTGGGTGGTTCCAGTTGGAGGGCCAAGTCCTGAAACTCAAGTCAACCCAAGTCCCAGTCCTCGGCCTCAGCCCACATGTGCAGGACGCAGGGGCATTCCACTGCCCTCTAAAGTGGGCTTGAAGGGAGCATCTCCATCCCACAGTGCTAGGGCCCGAGAATTAATTGAGAGAAATGCTGTGTGTCTCTCTATATATTATAATCACACTCCATGAGTGTGTGAGTATAATATTACTCTCATTTATATGCTCTATTTTTATATTTTATAACGAGTAAATTTAGAGATTCTTGACACATGGGCAGAGGCACAGTTCTGTCCTGAGAGAAAGCCTTCGGCTGTGAGCATTGGAACTGGTGAGATCAAATTTGGCTCACTAGTTCTCCTCTCTCTGCCTCTTAAATGATGAAACCTGTTACCTTTTCAGTACTTATTACTGTCAGGCACTGGGCCAAGTGGATTACACAAATTACCTTTACAACTCTTAAAACTACAGGCATTTGTTATTACTTTCATTTCACAGAGGAATAAAATGAGGCTTTGGGTGGTTAAGTAACTTGTTTGAGGTCACACGGGTAAGAGAAGGAACCAGGATTCAAATTTCCATTTTGACTGTGGCAAAAACTCTTATTTTCACTCAGTTGAAATTAGTTAGTTCTTTGACTTCAACAAGCACCAAACTTACTTGGGTTGATATTTATTGAAATGGAGGTTCCAGGTTCTACTACTTGAGTCAGATTCAGCCTGGGATGGAACCCAGGAATCTACACCTTTAACAAGCACCTCAGGTGAGTCTGAGGCAGCTGGTCCCAGGACACACTTTGAGAAACAGTGCCTTAGCTGACCTTTCCCCCAAGAAAATCCATGGGCCAGATGTGAAGACTCTTCCCTCTTCTCATCCAGCTTTCCTGATCAGCCCATCTCTTCACATCCCTCAGCCACTCCCTCAGAGTTCACATCACTTGACAAACTTATTGGGCTGGGTGTATTCACACACATGCACCTATATACTTATTTTCTTTTACTTTAAAACGAAGTGTTTCCCCCTTAACTTTTACCATGTTCCCAGTCTTTGATTTTCTAGCAGAAGAGCTGTTTAGTTGGACTTTCACTTCCGCAGCAGCTTCTCACTCCTACAAACACTTATCTCCACCCCATGGTGAGTTGTCCTCTGGACCTGCCGGTGAGGAAATTAGTACTTTTTTTGATGAGCTGCTTCATAAAAGTGGTGACAAGGCTAGTGTGTACATGCCTGTTCACCATCCAGAAAGCTCCAGAGGAGCACAGCCTTGCTTTCTTACAGTCTTTCCTCTGACAGTCCAGTCTTCACACACAGGGTGAGGTAGGGACATGTGTGTGTGTGTGTGCGCACACACATGTACACCAATGTGGTACCTGCTGATGGCTGCATTTTTCTGCTTCCTGGGCAGAGACCATCATTCACAGATCAAAGATCTTAAAGATGTCTCCGAAAGGAGAAAAATGGCCTCTTTTCTTCTTAGTCCAACCCAAGCTATTTCACAGCTCACAGGCTGGCGCTCTTGCCACCCACGCCCATACATAGCCAGGACCCTTGGGTGTCCTGCTTGGTTCTCACCTCTGTGTAGGCCTGGGTCACCTGCTCATACAAAGACTGGTGGTGGTGGATCGCCAGCTCCAGGTCCTGCATCTCAGAGGGCAGGCCACCTTCACTGCACATCTTGCACCAGGCATCCACTCCCGACAAGAACTGGAAGGAGATGCCAGCTAGGTCAGTGTGGGAGCACTGGGGGTGGGCAGTGACAGGCACGGACAGATACCTTTAAGAAGCATCAGGACCTCTGGAAGCTTTCAGAGACCACTGCAGAAGGTGGAGTTTTTTCTTTAATTCTATAAACACCAACCTCAGGAAACAAAGTCAGACCCAAATACCTATTTAGAAAGTGTAGTTTACACAAAGAAAGATGACTACTATGAAACTGCTGGGGATGGAGTTGTCTTCATGTTCAGTGGGCTATATCCACTATAAAATACACGTGTGAAAACAGCTCACTAAATTATATGTGTACATGAGAGATGCTTATCCTGTGCATGCTCACACATGAGAGGCAACATATAACAAAATGGGATATTTACACATACGTGCTTTACAATGTGGATATCTAGCTGTGAAGATGAGCAAAGAATGCCTCATAAAGGCCCATCCGGCACCCCAGGGAACTTGGAAAGACCATTCCTACAGGGGATGGAGATTAACACTCAATAAGATTCCTGCTGTTGGGTCAGAACCCCAAGGGGCTGGCAGGGGGAGGGGAGATTAAGGACAGACTGCACTGTGTCTAGAGTGACTCCTGTGATGTGATATATAGATATAGATCTTGACAGAAATCAAATTATTTAAAAATTAAAATTAACAACTGTGGAAGACTATGGGTCTCCATGCACAAAGGGTGAGCTAACTGAAATCACTCAGATTTATTGGGTGGAAAATACACCTCTAAAATGCAGATAATTCTTCACCCAGTAGTCTGGAATGGTTCTGTCTGTGATTCTTCTTGCCTGAGTGCACAGCTCCATTTAAATTAATTGCCTAAATACCTTTTTATCTCATTGCCTAGAATAGCCCATCTGAGGACAATAAAGAGCTGCCTAAATAAATGTATTGAAAAAATAGCCTTGAATCCATTGTTTGGTGTGTGCCTGTGTGTGTGTATGTTTTCCAGCTAAAAATAAACATGGTTTATGAGTTTCCCTGAAGGACTGGCAATCTTGAGAAACTGCATTAAAAAAATTGATACAAATAAAATTTCTTCTCATCCAAAGTAATCCAAGTCAGGAAACAGCAAATAAAAGTTGATTCCTCCAGTTACTCTCAATTTGGGTATGTGCTTCTACAACTGCTTGAGTCCTCCTCTTGGTATTATGTCAGCTTTCAGTCCTTAGCCAGTTGGCTGTGGCGGTTGATTTTTCATTCTGTATGTTTATATTGCATTAAGCCACCTCCTAACAATTCTGGAAGAGTGCTGGGTATGACCCAGTATCAATCTGCACGTGTTTTCTAATACCTCAGAAGCTGCTTTGCTCCATCAACAACCATTTTACCAAGGAACCCGAAAGTAACTTGACGGTTATATGTCAATCATGGGGGTGGGACCGCTTCAAGGCCTTTGGGATTTCTTGGTAATACTCTAACCAGAATCCTATATCAGACCCCACACAATGGTCATCTCAAGGAGAGAAAGAGAGGCAGAGAGGGAGGCATTGAATCTCCATTGCCAATCTGGAGAAATCTTGAACAACATTTGAAGTAATAGGGTTGAAGAGAGAATAGGAGATTCGTTGTGAATATTTGCTACTACCACCATTATCATAAAAAATAATAATAAAAGGTTAGATTCCTCTCAATGTGTAGGGCTGCTCTTAACTTATAACACAGAATTTCAGTTTCTGGGAAAGGCTCAGATAGAATCAGACACAGGGTGGAGGAAATACAAATATACCAGGCTAGTATGTTGAACATATACCCACAGTAGTAATGTTTACCATTTAAGAAACACACTAAGCACCTAATGTTCCATTTCTAATTCTTATAACAGTGCTGTGAGATTTATGATCATCCCCACATTAGAGATGAGCAAACAAGCTCAGAATGTTGAGGTGACTTGCCTAAGAGTTAATGATCAGAACCTACATATGTCTGGCATCAAAACCCAGACTCTTTCAATTATTCCATGCTGACTTCCATGTTAGGTGGGTAACAGAGGAAGAGATTTAAGGAATGACCTTGTGTCTGACTCTACATTACCTATGAGCTAACCAAATGTCATACAAAGAAAGAAATTTAGATAAGACCATAGCTTTAATGTTAGACACACTTGATCCCAGACACCTATGGATTGATTTTCACAATGGTGTATTAATAAACTTTTAAGAACCAGCATATATTTGTGTGTGCACACACATGGTATGTTATAAATTTTACTGCTTATAAAAGATGTGTAGCACATACATAATTTACAAAGAAACTGTAAATTTAGAAGCATATAGAATGCTTGTGATAAATTCCATGTAACAAATTAATTCTCACAGATGCTTCTATTTGTAAATGAAAAACTTATATAGTTACGACACAAAGCTGGTTGGTATTTTAACTTTCGTTAAGGTATAAGACAAAAGTGAAAAACACCTGGAGACTTATGTCAGAATGTTACTCATTCATCAGTGATTTTAAGTGGCTTTTTTGCCTGAATGAAATTATATTTTTGAATATCAGAAGAATATTTCCTTAATTTTGTGTTCTATTCACAGTGTAACAGCTCTACACAGGGCACATTTTTATACTAAATCTAAATTTTAAAATATTTTTTCTCTCATTTTCTTTTAAAGATTCTATACAATCAATAAAACAACAAATCAAGCACCGGTTTGTAACACTTGATGATTTGCATGGTGTAAAACATCTGTCTTGGTCTGTTTCAGGCTACCAGTGTGACATCACCAGCTGTGGAGCTGGGAGGAGGTGGTCAGCAGCACACAATTGTACACTTTTTCCACCACAGACATAAATATTAGAAATTATCTCAAGGACATAGAAAATAACAAGACCTATTGAAATAACTGAAAATGATGAATTTTGAGTACTAATTACCTTTGTTTTTAATATGATATATTTAAACTTATACAGTTTGAAGTAATGGCTATGCTTAACAACCAGTTCATTTTTTAAATTTGTGAAAATTTAGCCGTTGGCTCTTCCTAAGCTGGTTAGAGTCAGCTCCTACACTGGATCTTAGGCAGGTCACTTAATCTCTCTGAGCTTCCCTGCTCCTCTCCATAAAATGGGTTAATAATGTCACTGGCCAATGCCAGTAAGTAAATGGCAACAAATAATAATTATTTCTGTCCACTGTATTATTATTATCCACAGCAAATGCTTCATGTAAAATTAGTTTTTCCCTGATAAAACTCAATGATCAGTTTAGTTTCACTCCTTGGTCTATGTTCATGGAATGCAAACTAAGCAGTCAACACACACACACCAATAAACTAGTAAGCAGAATGTAAACAGGGTCTGGGTTCCTTCCTGTTTGAATGTAAGCAAAGCCATTAAGAGTTATCAATGTCTCTCTGTGTACACAGGGGCCACGACTGTGGTAGAACATGGGTTTTGTCACAACTACCCAACAAGGTCTTCAGTGTTTCAAAAAGAGAGGAGGGGCTCTCCTCACCTCAGTGTATGTCTCTCCCAGCCTGCCCTGTCTCTGCCCCTCCCCACCACCAGCAGCTGCAGCAGTTCCCCCTGGCCTCACCTGCTCAGCCTTCTGATGGAACACAGCAGACATGGCGAGGATGGTGCTGCGTTCATCCAGGGCAGCTGCGAAACTCTTCCACTCCTGGTCTAGCTGCGTGGAGATCTGCTTGATTTGCTGTGAAGCATAGTGGCCAGCCTCTGAGAGGCGGGAAGCCACAGACATGATGCGGTTGATGTTGACATAGGCATTCTGGGAAGCAAGGGAGAGTGGTGCTTAGTGGGGCAGGCTGAAAGGGCACCCACAGAGCACTCTGGGGTGGGGAAGGACATAGTGAAGGAGGCCACCCAAACTGAAAAGCTTGAGAGAGGCTCTATCAGCCATATTAGCATACCCATTTTAGGCCCAAAGGAGGCCTTTGTTTACATATTAAAATTTCAGCAGCTGGCAGATACAGAAACTGAGCTTTTCCATTCTGGGGACCAACACAGTTTCTGTGGTTCAGACACTAAAGAATCTGCCTGTAATGCAGGAGACCCAGCTTTGATCCCTGGGTTGGGAAGATCCTCTGAGAAGGGAATGGCTACCTACTCCAGTATTCTTGCCTAGAGAATCCCATGGACAGAGGAGCCTGGCAGGCTACAGTCCATAGGGTTGCAAAGTGTTGGACACGACTGAAGGGACTTAAAGCGGCACATGGCACATTAATACCCATGAATACAGTCACTTTACATGGACGACCTTAATAATCCTCACAATCACCTTATGAGGTCATGCATGGGGACAACATGGTACTTCCAAGAGTTTCTCGCTAGAAGCAATGGCTCAGACCAAGGCAAAAGCAAGAGGAGGAAAAGGCACCTCTCTCAACTCAGGAGATGGCTGTACCCAGGACATTACCACAGTAGGGCAGCAATGCTCAGAGAGCAAAGTACACAGGTCACAGGATAACCACACATCTTCCTACCACCAAGTGAATACTTTACTGTCCCCTGTTCCTACCCCCACCAAGGAAGCAGGTGAATAAATAAAGATAGCATGTGCTGTGCTTAGTTGCTCAGTTGTGTCTGACTCTTTGCAACCCCATGGACTGTACCCTGCCAGGCTCTTCTGTCCATGGGGATTCTCCAGGCAAGAATACCGGAGTAGGTTGTCATGCCCTCCTCCAGGAAAGATAGCATATGAAGCCACAATATCCACACTAAAAATAAGACCCGTGGAGCCCTTTCTTATCCCTATATGATTTAGGAACATTTCCCCACCTGACCTCAAAAAGGCATCTGTGAGGTTCTCCTGGCCCTGCTGACTCCGCTCACCCTGTGTTTTGTTTACATCCATTCTCGTCTTTGATTGCCAATTAAAAATTCATGACCATGTGTGTCATTCCTTACTAGGCCGGCAGAAAACTCTCCAGGAAGAAACAAGACAATAGAAAACCCACAGAAACAAAGACAGTAGTGAGCATGGTTATTTTTAACTGCTGTCTCCTATTAATTGTCTGAGGTGTCAAAACAATCAAGCAATATTGTGGCACCTGCAAGGAGCTTTTCTGACTCACACAATGTCTGTCTGGAGAAGGACTAGGGTGGCAGGTTGCTTGCACACCTTTGTTCTTTGTTACAAATCTTCTCATATGATAATACATATTCTTTAGCAACGGCATTTTCTCTTGGCTCTATTAGCTCAGCGGTAGTTCATTAATAGTGGGTAAGTTTAATGAAGGTTATTTTCTTTTCCCTCTTCCTTCATGGTCCCCACTCATCTTCATTGTCCCTGACCTCAAGCATTCTGTCCCAAATCTGAGACAGGTTTATAAAGTGGCTCTTCATTTAAAAGGTCTCTGTGAAGGTTTAAAGGGTTAAGTGAAGCACTTAAGCACAAATCCATCCTGATGTCTATGCGCAATTTCTTCCTTTAGACTGGCCTGAGACCTTTCTGATATAGCATGTTTCCTTAATAGAACTAGAATATTATTAACTATTATTATTTGAAATAACTATCCTTCAAAGATTTAGGAATCGTTATCGGTCCTGTTTTCTGAGTTAGGACATAGATTCTTCTTAAAATTAAATTCTATTTATAGAACTGACAAGAAAGACCAACTCTGAATTAGAAGGAAAGAAATGGGGAAGATGGGCATACACTCAGTTTAATAGTTCTGTCTTCTAAGGGACTAACATCTGGATTTCCCCCAAATTTCCTGGATTTGGGGCAGATTGTTTATACAGGTATGATTTCAGGAAGCACAATGAGGGAGTGGGCAAGTCAGAGGGAAGGGAGGCAAATGAAGACAGTATGTGTTCATTAATGGGTTACTGCTGTGAGCACCTGGGGGGTCCTCCTTCCTGAAAACTTTTAGAGACTGTATAGAACATACTTCCAAACATCGCAAGGGGAGATGAGGGATCTGGAGTATTAATGCACCAAGTACCATCAGTCATGGTTGAAGTTCCTCCTGGAGTTACTCCCTGGCATTTCCAGCCTGGCCTATACACAAGCCTAGCACACTCCCCAGGCCAGAGAGTGACCATGGGCAGAGAAACGTGGGAAGCTGTAATTGTATATGGGAACCAGATGTCCCTTGGGGCAGACTGAGGGGTATGAGTGGGACATTGACAGAGTCTAATAAAGCTCTCCTTCCAAACTAGGTTCAAGTTCTGCAAACCCTCCCCACCCTCATACATTTATCCAGACCTATCTAGTTTTGCTGGGTTTTCCTGTCCTGGGACAGACCTCCACATCCTCTGGCCAGATGGGAAGCAAGAACAGCAATAAAGAGCAGGGCATGGCCAGTCCCCAGGCTCTCTTGTGTGTGCCGCGTGAATGCCTGGCCCTTTCTCATCAATGCCTGTTTTATGTTCTCTCCCCACAGGAACGGGGAGACATGTTCCTGCTCACTTTCAGGAAGAACTTTCTAGCTATTAGAGATGTCGAATTGTGGCTACCACTGGAGGCTGTTAACACTTTGTCACTCATTCAAATGTTTATGGAGAGTGGGCCAGGCTCTGTGCTGGGGGCTGTGGGACATCAAAGAGGAATGAGACAGGATTTCTGTCCTCAGGGGCTCACAGCTGAGACTTAAGAGAAGTCCTCAAATAACTGTAATTTAAAGCAAAATGAAGTAAGTGTTGCGACAGAGGTAGCAGCAACTCACAGTGGGGATGCAGAGAGAAAGTGTCTGAACCACCAGCCAGGATGTTAGGAAGGGACTTCCTGCACAGAAGGGGGTGGTGAAGCTGGCGGTCCTCCAAGGCCCCCTTCAACCCTTAAGCCTGTGATCATAAATGAAAGCTAAAGACAAACAAATAGAAAAGACCATAGCTTACATTTCACATTCTAGAGACTAGCACAGTAAATGCCTTTTTGTTTCCTTATCAGTGGGCAGGGAAATGTCTTACTTAAGCTAACAAATGATTATGCCTCACACAAGTAGAGGCAGTATTCCTCACAATGGAAGGATAAATATAATGTTGACTCATGAATTTGCTCATTGTTCTTCTCCACAGCCCCTGTGCAGAACAGCAAAACACTGCAGGCAAATCACGTGGCCCAAGCTCATCATCTTCATCTCCCTGGAGCCTAGAACCCAAGACAAGTAGGCAGATAGATTCTAAACTGGAGTCACAAAACAAATGACCAGAGATGAATGGAGGAGGTCTCCCATCACTTAAAAGGACAAAGTAAGGTTAAGAATCCAAATATATAGGGTGCTTAATCATTAGGCCAGAGAAGGCAATGGCACCCCACTCCAGTACTCTTGCCTGGAAAATCCCATGGATGGAGGAGCCTGGTAGGCTGCAGTCCATGGGGTCGCTAGAGTCGGACATGACTGAGTGACTTCACTTTCCCTTTTCACTTTCATGCATTGGAGAAGGAAATGGCAACCCACTCCAGTGTTCTTGCCTGGAGAATCCCAGGGACGGGGGAGCCTGGTGGGCTGCCGTCTCTGGGGTCGCACAGAGTCGGACACGACTGAAGCGACTTAGCAGCAGCAGCAGTCGTTAGGCACAAATGTCATGGCCTTTGGTCAACCCCTCTGTGTAGTTTTTCTGTGTTACTGTTTATGCCTCTGTTAAAGAACATATGGGACTCACATTTGTCTTGGGAATATGGCCGGCAAGAATGGGTATTTTGAATCTTTATGGCCTTTCCATTTCCTACCAGCTGCCTCCTCCACTCTCTCTGCATGACTCTGCTGTTCTTCCCTGTCAGCCTTCAATGCCCTTTCAGCTGTAGAGTTGACCACCAGTCAAAGGCATCAAAGTTGTTAGACCAGGAGCCAGGAGTTAGATGTGAGTTCTGGTCCAGCCCTGGCACTCACTTAAGATGTCATGTGCCTCCTCTGTGCCCCAGCTTCCTCATCTGTACTATCAACTGAAGATCTGACATTCCATTTCTGAGTAAGCAGTGTTGGTGCTATATAACCAGGCCTCGAGGTATTCCCTGATTCAAGGAGAGTGTCCAGATTGAAAGTAGAGAGAACCTAGGAGGTCACAGTCTTCTTCTGTCTCATCTCAGTGCCTGGGGGAATACCTGCTAAATCTAGACTCTTTTCTATGGAGGCGGTGAGGCATACATTGAAGCAACAAGAGTAACTCAAAGCTGTCAAGTATCCATGCTCAATGGGGCGGTTTTAAACAGAAGAGTAATATCTGGTTTATGCTTTCAACAAACTGCTCTGTTTGCTAAAAGGCTAGCAAGGGGATGCCTGCCTGGAGTGAGACCAAGAAGAGCAGTACAGCTCAGCCTAGGCTGTCTGCATGCCTCAGCCCCTCAGTCCAGCTCTGCTCTCTGTTCCATCGTGTGAGATCCACGCCTGGAGCTGGGTGACCAAAGACCAGCCTCTTCACCCAAGCTGAGCTACCAAGACTAACCATGTTCTCTGACCAGAAATTTAACAATAGGACTAATAATTCTGGCTTAGTGAGTATCCTATTAAACCCTTATCTCAACACTGCCTTATCAATTTACCCCAGCCCCCACCAAGTGCTGCTATTATTATCATTATCAAAATATCGCACTGTCCAAGGTTTAAGCACGATCTACCCTGCAGAATGCAATCCACCAGCAGCCTGGTCTGCTGCACCATTCACCCCCTGCCATCTCCCCTCAGAGCCATTCCTCTTATCGTTTTGGTCACAAACAGAAAAAAATAACTAAATTCAGCAAAATCGTGCTAACTTGAAATCCTCTCTCTATATTTACACCTTGCCCCCACTTTTGTTGCCTATAAAATTGTTTTCTCATTTCATTCCTGTAGTCAGTAACTGAAGATCAGAGGATGGACGACTGGACTCTTCTCCTGAGGTCTTGTCTCCTGCTGTGATTAACTTAAATCGATGAAACAAGTCATTCTACTGAAATTTCTATGTGGCAGAATCTTGATGAAAGTTTTCAGCCCTGCCAAAGGCTCTCACTTTGAACCTGGCCCCTGGCTCCTCTGACTGGCTACAAAACATGCAAAGTTGCTTGCAAGATAATGATAACTTTCCACATAAAAACCCAGCTAGATTTTCTCTTTAAATGTAGTCTCTTATGTGGTATACTCTGAAAGAAATACTGGTTCTTTTAGAAATAGTCATTTGATGCAAGCTATCATTTTGGTAACCCTGGGGTCTGTGTCAGGGGCTGATTATAAGAACAGATTGTTTCTGAATTCATATATTATTTGAATCCCATTCATTTCACTCCTAAAATCAGGAGTAAATTTTATATTCCTGTGGTCATAGGTCCCCACCCTGAATCATAAACTCCCTGCTGTGGGCTATATGAGATAACATAAAGCATCCAGTCAGTCTGTGCCTGGCATATAACTGATAACTCAAAGAATATCGTATCTCTTCCCACATCCAAGTGCAGCAGTTTGGGGTTAACTCTCCTCTCCAAATTAAGTGCAACTCAAATCAAAGTATTAGTAAAAAGTAAGACAAAAGAAAAATCTATCAATGATTCCAACTAGAGACAAATATTCCAATAAGCCAGAGTCCCACTGTATTTCATAGAGAGTTTGCCACAAAGTCCCCTACTATTCCTGAGAAAGAGTCCCTTGCACAAGAGCCTGTGAGGGTAAACTTCCCTCGCTGTCTGTCAGGCCACTGCCCTGAAAACCACACTTCCAGTGTTGGCAGAAGCCCTTCCCCTAGGATTCAAGGGTCTGTGGCCCTGAATTATTCATAAGCCTTTCTTTGATTCAGAAAGACTGGAGAAATCAGAGTTGGCTAGTGACTGATTCTGTGAGCCATGCCCTTTCAACCTTAAGCTGGAAAAACAGAGGTTCTTGTCTTTGGGATAGCCTTCTTAAGGTGTCTCCACTACCTTGATATGTGTGAGCCACATCCAGAGCGCCCAGAAGTGGGAATGTCCCATGTTCATACAAGGGGATAGATCCATCTCCTTATCAATGAGCATATTGCAAAAGGTGGCCAAAGCCTCTTCCCCAGCCCAGGCAAGGGAGCCTGTCACTTTGTTGTCCAGGGGCACATTTCTCATCATCACCTCCGAATGGCAGAGGGGATTTACTGAACTGTCCCATCTCTGCAAGGAATAGTCCTGGGCACAAGGCTTTCAATTCCATTCTGCTCAATGGGACTGCAGCTTTTAAACTATCATAGTGAAAATGGAAGTTGTGAACTGACAGGTCATCACAGAAGGTAAGGCCAACTACCACAGAGGGGCCACTTTCCTGAAAGGGGCTCAGTCCTCTAGACAAGCCCTGCAGATCTTGTCTCTCTGAATCCAAAAGTCCAAGGAGGGAGGCCAGGCAAACAATCAGTCAAGAGCCAGGGTACTGGGCAAAATCATTCAGGTCAAATGCAAACTGAATGCTAAATCAGAATGTGAAATACAAAATATATAAACCTCAGCTGATAAAAATATTATGTAAACCAGAGAAGCACACCCAAAGGTTACTGAATGCTATTTTGTACTAGATATGCATGGTGGGTGGGGAGAAACTTTTCTTTAGGGTCTTTTTCTGATCTTATTTCTCCTGTGTATAGAGAAGTTTTTTTTTTGTTTTTTTTTTAAGTAATTTTGAGTATATATATATATATACAGTAATTGGGGGAAAATATTCTTAAAGCTATATAGAGGAAATATATATTATTTTATCCCCTAGTCCTTTCCCGCCCCAGTGAAGCTAATATTCAAAGCATCAAATGTCTATGAGTGATGGAGCTAAGGGGGAATTTATGTTCAACCTTCTACTTTTATCAAGCTCATTCCTTCTCCTGAGACACAAAGGTTGTTTCTAGTTCAGTATCACTGAACAAAAAGTTCAGTGCTTTTTGATCCCTCTCTATAAATAATGCTGAGGGTTGCAGTGCATTTTTAATTTTAATGCATTTGGTATTTTAAATATTACTTAGTTTTAAAAATTATTTTAATGTACCTTTAATTTTAATAGATTTGATCAAGTTACATTACATGACAGCTCTAATTATTCAAACGTCCTCACAACTTTTTACTTTGGTAAAGCATTTTTTTTGCAAGTAAAGTATAATTTATTTACAAGTAATAGGCAAGTTTTACTGACCAAATTACACTTTAAGAAGGAAAAGAATATAAATACACTTTATTTAAAAAATTTTAGAAGCCAAGTTCATAAACAATCTAATTTTATAGTTAGAAAAAAATAATAAGACCCAGACATTTCTTGATTCTGCCTAGTAGGTGCTTAAAAATTTGTAAAATCAATTAGGTAGTATGTTCAAAGTCACAAAAAAAGAGAGGCAAATTGGGACTAGATCCAGGTCCCCTAATTCCTAGTCTGCACGACCCCTTTACTTATACTACCCTTTTCTCTTGCCCTACAGATCATTCAAAGTATTGTTTTTGTTTTTTTCACAATACTCTTAAGAGAGCCACGAGGAGATGTATTTGGATATCTTCCCAGGCAGCTTTCAGAGATTTCATGAGTAACATTCAGAATTAGTAAGAAAATAGAGATTGTGCCAAGGCAATGGAAAAAGCTGACCATCACCTCCTTTTTCCCAATTAATAATACCATATGTACTGCTTACATCTTTGCATTACCAAACCCACTTTGGGTCCTGAAACTGTTAAAGCATCAGCTTATGATTAATTACTTGAACATTACCATATAAACCTGCTGATCCCACCTCAGAACATATGGGCATCGGGATAGTTACTTACATCTGGAGTAAGAACTCTCCATGCTTTTGAAACTCTACTGCAATAGCCATGAGATGTGGTGAGCTCTAAATGAAACCTCTAACTTCTGCCTCCCTCAAGCCACAGGGTGCCCTCTAAGGGGCCTAACAGGCAGCTGATGGATGACTATCTGGTCAGGTCTGGCCAAACAGTAGGTCAAACCATGTGGAAGCCATCTGTCTCTGTCGGGCAGAGAAAGGAAAGAAGCTGGAAGAGCCCTGGTGCTCAGCAAAGATAACACTGGCCCGTGAATCCCTCAGTCTCTCTTGCCTGGCTTGCTGTAGCAATGTTTCCTCCAGCAATTGCTTTACAAACCATTAAACAGCCATGAAAACAAGTGCCTGGCCATATGTCTGAGGGCCAAGGAAGCCCAGGAGCAGATTTAAGTAAAAGAGAAAATCTCTCTCTCCTCTTTTAGTTTTGAGTGAAACTTCCTTAAAAGGGTGAGTGTCTTTGCATGAGGCATTTTTTGTGGGATTGAAATGGTAGGGAGGGATGAAATAGCTGGAATCAGATTCAGGGACACCGTAAGTAAAGAGGCTAGAAACAAAATAGCTCTTTTGAGTTGCTGCCGCTGCCAAGTCACTTCAGTTGTGTCCGACTCTGTGCGACCCCATAGATGGCAGCCCACCAGGCTCCCCCATCCCTGGGATTCTCCAGGCAAGAACACCGAAGTGGGTTGCCATTTCCTTCTCTTTTGAGTTAAGACATAGTAATTTCAGGATTCCTTTAAGGTTGGAATCAGAGACTATGAAACATCACAGAAACACCAGTATTTTATACCCCAGGCCTTTCTCCTATATTTTCTCTTGACTACTCAGAGCTTGGTCTGAGACACCATCACAACCCAGGAACTGGTTAGAAATGCAGAATCTCAGGCCCCTTCCCAATCTTCTGAATAAGACTGCATTTTAACAAGACTGTCCCAAGTGATACGTATACACATTAAAGTTTGAGAAGCTCTGTAGACAGAACTGTGAGGAGCTGTCCTGAACAAAAGGAACTATTTCTTCTGGCACTCCCACCCTAAGAATGATAAGAGCTGAACATGTGCCAAGCATAACATCATGCCAAATGTTGTGCTTAAAATGCATGATCACATTGCATCCTTACAATGTCTGCATTTGTCAAAGGTACTATCACTATTCTCCATTTACATACGAGGTAGTGAGGTTCTGAGAATAACTTGCCAATGATCTCACAGATAGGAAGGAAGTACAGAGCAATGGTTAGCACCAGGTGCCCGTGCTCTTTTCCACCGTGCTGGTTTACTTTACCACACACCTGAAAGCAGGTGAGCTGGCCAAAGATGTCCCGAGAGAGAGGGGAGAAATGATGAAGAGAAATTGCTCCCAAAGACCCAAAAAACTCAAATTCCAGAAAAACAGGTCTCCTGGAGAGAGAATTCAATAAGTATTTCTACTTCTCTGAAGTCTCCCCACTGGGGCCCTTGACTTGCCCTTGCAATGCCTAGAATAGCTCTGCTCCAGAATGGGCATGAGCCTAGCAGGTGGACTTTTCTTGTCCTTTCCCTCCTTGGAGGAAAAATCACAACCTGTAAATCCAAGACCAGTCACCTTGAGGAATAGGTCCCTGCCTCAACAGGACCATAGTAAAGCTCAGGATTAAGACAATTCTTTGACCCTCGATATCTTGATTTATCATTGGAGACTAAATCTGCTATCCTATTGTTTATTCAACCATTCATCCAACAATGTAAGTGGGGAACAAGACAAGCAAAACTCCTATGTTCATGGAGCTTACATTTTGGAAGCGCCATTATTACAATAATGTAATATCTATTATATATTACCTATTTAGGTGCTATACAAAATTCAGGTGGGGCTGAGAAGTGCTACTTAAGACAGAGAAGTCAGGGGAAGCTGACCTCTGAAACTGAGGGTAAGACTGGAGCTTAGCCCTGAATGAAGTGAGAGAATGAACAGCCAGAAAGAGGCTGCAGGTAGAGGAAATAGTTGGGGCAAAGACCATGAGGCAGGAGTGACCTTGGAGCGTTCAAGAAACAACAAGTCCAGGGTGGCTGGAGCAGATGAGTAAGTGGTAGAGGATGAGACTGGAGGGGTAATGGGGGTCTAGGCCACAGAGAGCCTTATAAACCACGGTAAGGGACTTCAGCTTTTATCCTGAGAAGGACAAGAAGACATTAAAGCATTTTGAGCACAGGAGTGACATGATGTGAAGTACCTTACTTTTGGCAGGATCACTAGGGCTGTTATGTTGAAAGTGGATTGTAAGGAATCAAAGGTGGAAGCAGGGAGACCAGATAGGAGCTACTACAATAGTCCAGACAGGTAATGGCTATGGAGGTGGTAACAAGTGGCCAGATTCTGGATTATTTTGAGGGTAGAACCAAAAGGACTTGCTGATGGAAATCCTTTACGCTCTTCCTTATTTCTGGGCCTCTGGTTGCGTCACAAAATCTGAGCTTGGTTTTTTTTATTTTTTTAGCACTGCCCTTTTCTCATTTGCCTATTTAACCCAGACCTCTCAGTTCTCAAATATTCTGATTTGTAAACGTTTTGCTTGTATGTCCCTGATCCATCTCTGTCCCTCATCTGGTACTCCTGGTCGGCAACCAGCCATGTCCCAGAAGACAATATGCAGTGCTGCTCCTGCATATTACTATTATTAATACTTCATATTTGTGTCATGCTAAAAGTTAAAGCCCTTTGGTGTACATTATCTGATCTGATGTGTGAGGTTTCACAGACCATTTCACGTCTTTCATTTGGCTCCAGGAAACCTCAGAGAAGAAGCATGAGTCAGCTTTGGCTGAATTTCAGACAAGTTAACTCCTTGGCAGCTACAGACCTGGCAGAGAGCTGGCACTGGCTGCATGTGAGTATGTCAAAGTGTGTGGGTAAACTGAGCTACAAGGCTCAGGGGGCAAACATCCAGAGGGCAGAGCAAATATCCTGAAGGCAAGGTACATGCTGACAGAGGGCCTCTGAGAGCAGTAGATTGAAGCTAGAAAAGTGGTATCAGGGGTGTTGGGCAGAGAACCAGGAGTGAGGGGGAAGAACAGGGAAAACTGGGCCCTGGAGGGGTGAATGATCAGGAGAGAAGGCTGAACCAGGCCAGTGCCAGCCACAAGTCAGAAATCTGTGTGGTCAGTCAAGCCCTGCAGGTCAGCTCAGAGAAGCCTTCCAGGAAGTATCTGCCCATGCCAAGTATCTGGGCAGCAGGTGAGGGAAGCCAGCATTGTACACCAGAGTGACACTGAGTAATACAGGGTGGTTCTTTGCCTATGCCAAGGAGCTGCTCTCTGTTTCTGGTTAAAAAGGAGCCAGTCCTCAAAACATGGCTGATCAGTGGGTAAAGGAAAATGGGGCACCTGGAAAGGCTAGAGTAGGGAGCAAAGACAGGAAGCAGACAGATGCTCTTTCTCCCTGGATACTCTTGAACACAGACTAATTAATCGATAGCTTTAGAGTCTGACCTCAGGAATAGTGTCAGCTGACTTATTTTCTTAGTCCAAAGCATATTCCTTCTCCTTTGGACAATTCTAATGTCAACAACGGTTCCAAAAGCATGGATCACAAATGGATCCTGAGCACATCAGAAAATAAATCTAATCCTTCTCCTGAGTTGGAAGGAAAGGGTAACTCCATTCACAAGGCTGTTTGTGGAAATACAAACATTGCATCCTGTTCAACTGATTAGTAAGAAAAGGTCTGGTTGGAGATACATGTATTATTTTACAAGCACAGGTTTCCTTAGAAGGCCTGCCCTAGGGAATCTCAGTGTTAACAGAAAACACTGGATTATGTTCATTCTTGCCAAAGAAGGACACATTTTAATGGCTTTACTTCCATCTTTAGGATTAGAACCTCAGAAACCAAGATGCTTGAGGTCAGGTTGAACTTAAAAGATCGAGTCCAATGCTTCCTGAACTTTATTGTGTATCACATGTGGACCCTTAGGCCTACAGGGTATTTTCTAATTTCCCTTTTTATTTTTTTTCTTTGATCCATTATATACTAAAGAGAGCATTATTCAATTTCCACATATTTGATAATTCCCCAAATTCCTTCTGTTGCTGATTTTTAATTTCATTCCAGTATAGTCTGAGAACATATTTTATGTTATTTTTATCCTTTTTATTTATTAAGATTTGTTTTATGGCCAATATATAGTCTTATTTTGGACATGTTTCATGTGCTTTTGAGAAGAATACATAGTCTGCTGTTGTTGGGTGGAGTGTTCTATAGGTCATTTTGGTTTTTTTCTTCACGCAAGTCTACTATTTTCTTACTGATCTTCTGCTTAGTGTTCCAATCATTATTAAAATTGGGTATCAAAGTCTCTATTAATTTTAAATTGTATATCACCCATCATTTTTGTCAGTTTTTGCCTCATTTTGGGGTTACATGTTAGGCACATATGCTTCCTGATGGAGTAATTCTTTCATCAAATGTTCTGCTTTTTCCCCAGTAACATTTTTGTTTAATTTATTTTAATTGCGGGATAACTGCTTTACAATACTGCGTTGGTTTTGCCATGCATAAACATGAATCAGCTATTAGTATACATAAGTATACACATGTCCCCTCTCTTGAACCTCGCTCCAACCCATCCCACCCCTCAAAGTTGTCACACCACCCAGGTTGAGCTCCCTGAATCGTATAGCAAATTCTCACTGGCTCTCTACTTTACATATGGTGATGTATATGTTTCCATGCTACTCTCTCAATTCTTCCCCTCCTCTCCTTCCCCCACTGGGTCCATAAGTCTGTTCTCTATGTTTGTGTCTCCATTGCTGCTCTGCAAATAGGTTCATCAGTATCATCTTTCTAGATTCTATATAAACACATTAGTATACATTACTTGTTTTTTTCTTTCTGACTTACTTCACTCTGTATAATAGGCTCTGGGTTCATCCATCTCACTCAGTTCAGTTCAGTTCAGTCGCTCAGTCATGTCCGACTCTTTGTGACCCCATGAACTGCAGCATGCCAGGCCTCCCTGTCCACCACCAACTCCCAGAGTCCACCCAAATTCATGTCCATTGAGTTGGTGATGCCATCCAACCATCTCATCCTCTGTCATCCCCTTCTCCTCTTGCTCTCAATCTTTCCCAGCATCAGGGTCTTTTCCAATGAGTCGGCTATTCGCATCAGGTGGCCAAAATATTGGAGTTTCAGCTTCAACATCAGACCTTCCAATGAACACCCAGGACTGATCTTGTTTGGAATGGACTAGTTGGATCTCCTTGTAGTCCAAGGGACTCTCAAGAGTCTTCTCCAACACCACAGTTCAAAAGCATCAATTCTTCGGCGCTCAGCTTTCTTTATAGTGCAACTCTCACATCCACACATGACCACTGGAAAAACCATTGCCTTGACCAGATGGACCTTTGTTGGCAAAGTAATGTCTCTGCTTTTTAATATGCTATCTAGGTTGGTCATAATTTTCCTTCCAAGGAGTAAGTGTCTTTTAATTTCATGGCTGCAATCACCATCTGCAGTGATTTTGGAGCCCAGAAAAATAAAGTCAGCCACTGTTTCCACTGTTTCCCCATCTATCTGCCATGAAGTGATGGGACCGGATGCCATGATCTTAGTTTTCTAAATGTTGAGCTTTAAGCCAACTTTTTCACTCTCCACTTTCACTTTCACCAAGAGGCTTTTTAGTTCCTCTTCACTTTCTGCCATAAGGGTGGTGTCATCTGCATATCTGAGGTTATTGATATTTCTCCTGGCAATCTTCATTCCAGCTTGTGCTTCATCCAGCCCAGCTAAAATGCATTCCTTTTTATAGCTGAGTAATATTCCATTGTATATATGTACCACAGCTTCTTTATCTATTTATCTGTCAATGGACATCTAGATTGTTTCCATGTCCTAGTTTTTGTTTTGAAGTCTATTTAAAAGTCTGCTATTAGTATAGCCACTCTGGGTTTTCTTATGATTGCTGTTTTATCATTTTTCCCATTCATTTACTTTCAATATATTATAATCTTGAATCTAAAGTGTTTGTCCTATAAACAGTATATAGTTGGATCTCATTTTTTAAAAATCCATTCTGACAATCTCTGCCTCAGATTAAATTGTTTAACCCTTTCACAGTTAATGTCATTATTGATACAGTTGGATTTATGTCTGCCATTTAACTGTTTCTATATGTCACAAGTTTGCCTTTAAAATTCTGTTCTTTCTAGAGTGCTTTATGTATTGTATTTTATAATGTAGCACTTTATTATTTTGCTAACTTTTGTTCACTACATATTTTTTGTTATTTTCTTAGCTGTTGTTCTAGGGTTTACTATGAATATCTTAACTCATGAGAATCAGCTTCAGATGTATACTAACTCAATTCCAGTGAGATATTAAAATGTCACTCCTGTGTAGGTTCATTCTCTTTCCCCAGTGTTTTGTGATGTTGTTATTATACATATTACATCTCTCAGTGTTATAAACCCAACATTAGATTGTATCACTTTTTATAATTTATGTCTTTTGAAGCTGAGACAAGAAAGTACAGTAAATATAAGTCTACAGTTCTTATTATATCAACTTCCTTATTTATCATTTCTAGATCTTCCCTTTTACCCCTGTGCCCATCCTTTCTGCTGTCACTGGAAAATATGTTACATTTCTGTATGTTTTATGCTCAGTAGTACATTACACACATATTATTTTATATAATGGATTTTTGAATCAGTGAAGAGAAGAAAGAAGGAAAAATTTGCAAGTATACTGTCTTTTATAGTTATATAATTACCTTTCCCAGTGGTTTTTGTCTTTTTGTATGGATTCAGATTACTGTCTGGGTCGCCTGCTTTCACTGTAAAGAACTTCCTTTATTTCTCATAAAGTAAGTCTGCTAGCAAAAAATTTCCTCAGTATTTGTTTATGAGGAAATATCTTTATTTTATTTTCATTTTTGAAAGATATCTTTGCTGAATACAGGATTCTTGGTTGACAGTTTTTTTTTTTTTCCTTTAAGCACTTTGAATATATTATTCTATGTCTTTCTGGGCATGATTGTTTCTGATGAGAAATCATCTATTATTCTTATTGAGATGTCCTTGTGACAATTCATTTTTCTCTTGCTGCTTTCAAAATTTTTCTGTCTTTGGCTTTCAGTATTTTCACTATGATGAATCTGTTTGTGGATCCCTTTCCTTTATCTTACTTGGAGTTCCTTGAACTTCCTGGCTGTGTAGATTGCTTTTCAATATTTGGGAGGATTTCCACCATGATTTTTTTTAACTGCAAAATGTTTACTTTAATTTTTTAACTTTTTGTCTTATAGTTGATTAAAAATGTGCTAGTTTCAAGTACACAGCAAAGCAATTCAGTTATACATATACATGGATCTATTCTTTTTCAAATTCTTTTCCCATTTAAGTTGTTACATAATACTAAGCAGACTTCCTTGTGCT
This sequence comes from Bubalus bubalis, assembly GCF_019923935.1. Lineage (NCBI taxonomy): Eukaryota > Metazoa > Chordata > Mammalia > Artiodactyla > Bovidae > Bubalus > Bubalus bubalis. The sequence goes on along the minus strand of NC_059157.1, from coordinate 114,099,046 downwards.
ATATAATAGGTCCTTGTTGGTTATCCATTTTAAATATACCAGTGTTGTACATGTCAATCCCAAACTATCCCTTCCCCCAACTCTTTCTCTCTGGTAACTATAAGTTCATTCTCTAAGTCTGAATCTGTTTCTGTTTTGCATCATTTGTATCATTTCTTTTTAGGTTCCACATATAAGCAATTTGTTGTTCAATCGCTAAGTCATGTCCGACTCTTTGTGAACCCATAAACTGCAGCACATCAGGCTACCTTGTCCTTCACTATCTCCCAGAGTTTGCTCACACTCATATCCATTGAGTAGGTGATGCCATCCAACCATCTCATCCTCTGTCTCCTCCTTCTCCTCATGCCCTCAATCTTTCCCAGTATCAGGGTATCTTCCAATGAGTCAGATTTTTGCATCTGATGGCCAATGTATTGGAGCTTCAGCTGCAGCATCAGTCCTTCCAATGAATATTCAGGGTTAATTTCTCTTGGGATTTACAGGTTTGATCTCTTTGCTGGTCCAAGGGACTCTCAAGAGTTCTCCAGTACCATAATTCAAAGGCATCAATTCTTTGGCAATCAGCCTTCTTTATGGTTCAACTCTCACACCAGTACATGACTACAGGAAAAGCCATAGTTTTGACTATACAGACAGACCTTTGTTGGCAAAGTGATGTCTCTACTTTTTAAAATGCTGTCTAGGTTTGTTACAGTTTTTCTTCCAAGGAGCAAGTTTATAGTCACCATCTGCAGTGATTTTGGAGCCCAAGAAAATAAAATCTGTCACTGTTTCCACTTTCCCTCCTTCTTTTGTCATGAAGAGATAGGACTGGATGCCATCATTTTAGTTTTGTGAATGCTGAGTTTCAAGCCAGCTTTTTCACTCTCCTCTTTCATCCTGATCAAGAGACTCTTTAGTTCCTCTTCACTTTCTGCCATTAGAGTGATATCATCTGCATATCTGAGGTTGTTGATATCTCTCCCAGCAATCGTATGTAAGCAATATCGTACAATTTTTCTCTTTTCTGTCTGAGTTCACTCACTATGACATTCTCTACATGCATCCATGTTGCTGCAAATGGCATTATTTCATTCTTTTTAATAGCTGAGTAATATTCCATTGTACATATGTACCACACCTTCTTTTTCCATTCCTCTGTTGATGGACATTTAGGTTGCTCTCATGTCTTGGCTATTGTAAACATTGCTGCAATCAACACTGGTGTACATGAGCCCTTTCATACCATGTTTTTCTCCAGGTATATGCCAAGGAGTGGGATTGCAGGATCATATAGTAGCTCCATTTTTTGTTGTTTTTTTTTTTTAAGGAACTTCCATCTGTTCTTCACAGGGATTCTACCAATTTACATTCCCATCAACAATGTAGGAGGGTTCTCTTCTCTCCACACACTATCCAGCATTTATTGTTTGTGGATTTTATGATGGTGGCCATTTTGACTGGTGTGAGGTGATATTTCATTGTAGTTTTGATTTGTACTTTTGCAAATCAAATAATTAATGATGTCAAACATCTTTTCATGTGCCTCTTGGCCATCTGTATGTCTTCTTTGGAGAAAGTCTATTTAGATCTTCTGTCCATATTTTGATTGGGTTGGTTGTTTTGATATTAAGTCACATGAGCTCTTTGTATTAATAAATTTTAGAGACTAATCCCTTGTTGGTTACATCATTTGCAAATATTTTTTCCCATTCTTTGGGTTGTCTTTTCATTTTGTTTATGGTTTTCTTTGCTGTGCAAAATCTTTTGAGTTTAACCATGTTCCATTTGTTTATTTTTATTTCCATTAATCTCAGAGATGGAATGAAAAACATATTGCTGCAACTTATGTCAGAGAGTGTTCTGCCTATGTTTTCCTCTAAGAGTTTTATAGTGTCCAGTCTCACATTCAGATGAGACCTAAATGGAAATTAAACAATATGTTATTAAACAACCAATGGATCACTGAAGAAGTCAGATAGGAAATTAAAAAATACCTAGAGACAAATGAAAACAAAACACAAGGATCCAAAACCTATGGGGTACAGTGAAAGCAGTTCTAAGAGGGAAATTTATAGTAATACAATCTTACCTAAGCAAACAAGAAAAATCTCAAATAATCTAATCTTACACCTAAAGTCACTAGAGAAAGAAAGAACAAAGCAGCTCAATTCCAGAAAAATAAACGACCCAATCAAAAAATGGGCCAAAGAACTAAATAGACATTTCTCCAAAGAAGACATACAGATGGCTAACAAACACATGAAAAGATGCTCAACATCACTCATTATCAGAGAAATGCAAATCAAAACCACTATGAGGTACCATTTCACGCCAGTCAGAATGGCTGAGATCCAAAAGTCTATAAGCAATAAATGCTGGAGAGAGTGTGGAGAAAGGGGAACCCTCTTATGCTGTTGGTGGGAATGCAAACTAGTACAGCCACTATGGAGAACAGTGTGGAGATTCCTTAAAAAACTGGAAATAGAACCGCCTTATGATCCAGCAATCCCACTGCTGGGCATACACACTGAGGAAACCAGAATAGAAAGAGACACATGTACTCCAATGTTCATCGCAGCACTGTTTATAATAGCCAGGACATGGAAGCAACTTAGATGTCCATCAGCAGATGAATGGATAAGAAAGTTGTGGTACATATACACAATGGAGTATTACTCAGCCATTAAAAAGAATACATTTGAATCAGTTCTAATGAGGTGGATGAAACTGGAGCCTATTATACAGAGTGAAGTAAGCCAGAAAGAAAAACACCAATACAGTATACTAACACATATATATGGAATTTAGAAAGACGGTAACAATAACCCTGTGTACGAGACAGCAAAAGAGACACTGATATATAGAACAGTCTTTTGGACTCTGTGGGAGAGGGAGAGGGTGGGATGATTTAGGAGAATGGCACTGAAACATGTATAATATCATATATGAAATGAGTCGCCAGTCCAGGTTCGATGCACGATACTGGATGCTTGGGGCTGGTGCACTGGGACGACCCAGAGGGATGGTATGGGGAGGGAGGCGGGAGGAGGGTTCAGGATGGGGAGCACATGTATACCTGTGGCAGATTCATTTTGATATATGGCAAAACCAATACAATATTTTAAGTTTAAAAAAAAAAAAAAAAGAAAACCCAAAGTTAATAAAAAGAAAGAAATCATAAAGATCAGGGCAGAAATAAAATGAAATAGAGACCAAAAAACAATAGCAAAGATTAATGAAACTAAAAGCTGGTTCTTTGAAAAAATAAAATTAATAAACCTTTAGACAAACTCATCAAGAAAAAAAAGGAGTGGGTTCAAATCAATAAAATTAGAAATTAAATAGGAGAAGTTACAATTGACACCACAGTAATATAAAGGATCATAAGAGGCTACTACAAACAATTATATGCCAATAAAATGGACAACCTAGAAGAAATGGACAAATTCTTAGAAAAGTACAACCTTCCAAGACTGAACCTTGAAGAAATACAAAATATAAACAGATCAATTACATGTGCTAATATCAAATTTGTGATTTAAAAAACTCCCAACAGACAAAAGCCTAGGATCAGAAGGCTCCACAGGTGAATTCTCCCAAAGATTTAGAGAAGAGTTAACACTTATCATTCTGAAACTATTCTAAAAAATTGCAGATGAAGGAACATTTACAAACTCACTCAATGAGGCCACTACCACTGTGATACCACAGCCATACAAAGATACTACAAAAAAGAAAATTTCAGGCCACTATCCCTGATGAACATAGACACTAAAATCCTCAAGAAAATACTAGCAAGCAGAATCCAACAAAACATTAAAAGGATCAAACACCATGACCAAGTGGGATTTATTCCAGGGAGGCAAGGATTTTTCAAACTCCACAAAGCAATCAGCATGATACAGGACAATAACAAACTGAAAAATAAAAACCATATGATCATCTCAATAGATGCATAAAAATGTTTTGACAAAATTCAACACCCATTTATGATAAAAACTTTCTAGAAAATGGGCACAAAGTGAACATATCTCAACTTAATAAAGACCATATATGACAAACTTACAGCTAACATCACACTCTACAGTGAATAGATGAAAGCATTTCCTCTAAGATAAGGAACAAGACAAGGGTGTCCACTCTTGCCACTGTCATTCAACTTAGTTTTGGAAGTTGTAGCTACAGCAATCAGAAGAGAAAAAGAAAAAAGAATCCAAATTGGAAAAGAATAAGTTAAACTCTCACTGTTTGCAGATGACTTGATACTATACATAGAAAATCCTAAAGATGCTACCAGAAAACTACTGCTGCTGCTGCTGCTAAGTCGCTTCAGTCGTGTCCAACTCTATGCGACCCCATAGACAGCAGCCCACCAGGCTCCCCTGTCCCTGGGATTCTCCAGGCAAGAATACTGGAGTGGGTTGCCATTTCCTTCTCCAATGCATAAAGGTGAAAAGTGAAAGTGAAGTCACTCAGTCGTGTCCGACTCTGAGCGACCCCATGGACTGCAGCCTACAGGGCTCCTCCATCCATGGGATTTTCCAGGCAAGAGTACTGGAGTAGGGTGCCATCGCCTTCTCCGAGAAAACTACTAGAACTTATCAACAAATTTGGTAAAGAAAAAATTGGTTACAAAATTAATACATAGAAATCGGTTGCATTTCTATACACTAACAACAAAAGATCAGAAGGAGAAATTCAAGGAACAATCAAATTTACCATTGCATCAAAAAGAATAAGATACCTAGGAATAAACCTACCCAAGGAGACAAAAGACTTGTACTCCAAAACTATAAGACACAGATGAAAAAAATCAAAGATAACATAAACAGACAGAAAGATAAACCATGTTCTTGGATTAGAAGAATCAATATTGTTAAAATGACTATACTACACAAGGCAAGCTATAGCTTCAACACAACTGCTACGAAATTACCAATGGCATTTCCACAGAACTTGAACAAAAAAAATCTTAAAATGTATATAACAGAGACACAAAAGACCTTGAATGAGCAAAGCAATCTTGGGAAAGAAAAATGGAGCTGAGGAATCAGACTCCCTGATCTCAGACTATACTACAAAGCTATAGTAATCAAGACAGTAGAGACATAGATCATTGGAACAAGATAGAAACCCCAGAAATTAGTCCATGCATCTATGGTTAATTAGTCTATGACAAAGGAGGCAAAACTACCCTTAAAAAAAAAAAAACATTTATAATGGCTACTTTGAATCTTTGTTAAATTTGGTGTCTGGTGACTATCGGAGGCATTTTCTGTTTCTTGCTTTTTCCAGCAAGTGCTTTTTATCTGTTTGTCCCCTCACCCACCACTTCCATTCACACATTTGTTTCTTTGCATAACTTATAATTTTTTGTTAGAACCTGGACATTTTAGATAATATATTGCAGCATTTCTGGGTACTGATTCCTCCACTTCTGGGGCTTGTTATTGTTATTTGTTTACTTATTTGTTTAGTGACTGGCTGGATTATCTTAGTGGGAAAACTCTGATGTTGTTCCTCATGGGGTGCAGCATTGGGTATGCCCACAGTCACCCCGGGGTGACACTGGTCTTCGTAATCATCTCTTTAACTTTCTCTTTCCCTGACCACATCAAGCTGTTAAATTTCACTAATTTCCAGATCACTATTGTATTGTTTCCCATAATGTCCTGGGGGTATCAATTGCTCCACAGATCTATCCAATCAAATCCAAGCTCCTTTGAAGGGATAGTTCCTGAGGCCAGTATTTCAGATTTGTTCTGACCCCAGGAGGTCTTTTTCTCTCTGGCAAACTAACCTGCCTACTATTCATCCTGTATCTTCAAATTCTCTAGCAATCTTCTCTGAGTTATCTCTCACCTTAACTTCCCTAAGGGCATTTTTGAGAGTGCTACTGGCTTGAACTTCTCCACCCTCTGTTGAAAATAAAATCAGTTGCTTTGGGAAAAGATTTGGGGCTCTCTGCTTTATATTTTGCTTCTACTCCAAGGCAGTGCTATGCCCATGATATAGCAGCAGCTCCATGAGTGGGGGCTAGGCAAAAGAAGATGCTCCACCTCTTGGCCACACTCACCTAAAACTTAACTTCAGCATCCGGTAGCTTGGAGCAGGATAGGAATTGTTCTATCCAAGAAGAGAGTCCTTCAACTGGGAACTAGGGAGAAAGGGGATCCTGTGTTCCTGGTTGCACTAGTCTCGAGCAGAATTTCCATCTCACTGAGGTGGAAATGGGGAGAAAAGAGGGTCCTTGTTCAAATACCACAGATTCACTGTTCTTAGCAAGTTTTAGTAAATTTTCTTGAATAAATGTTTCTTCATTTGTTGTATGCACTTAGGAAAATTTTTAGAGACTTTTTGTTTAAAATATGTCTGCCAACCTGCTGTATAGCACAGGGAACTCTACTCTGTAATGGCCTATGTGGGAAAAGAATCTTAAAAAAAAAATACTTTCACTAGAGAGGAAGTCTGCATAGCTCCTCACCATTCTATCACACTATCATACTGGAAGTGGACTTTCTTTCAGAACACATAATGCTACATTTTAGGGCATGACTATTTTATACATATACATGTCCACAGAACAATAGTTTGCTAACTCTAATATGTACATAAAATCACCAGTGAAACTTGTTAAAAATGGAGGTTTGGGGGTCTCATCCCCCAGAGATTAGAATTTTCTAGGATTTTCTAGTCTTCCAGGAGTAGAGGCCAAAAAGAAATCTGCACTTTTAGCAAGTGCACTAATGATTCTTTGGGGAAAAAAAATTGCACTAAAAGACTAAAGCATACCAGCAAAGATGTCTCTTCTCTTTTTCAGCAGGTTTTGTGTCTTGCAGCTATGGCAGGGTCAAACCCTATTAAACATTACTATAGTGTGCGTGCAAGTGTGTGTGTGTTTTCACCAAAACCTAGAAATACTGTCATTATAGGAAGTGCTGCTGCCTGTTTGCGGGTAGGGAAGTGCTTGCAGAGTCACAGTTTGGGCCTGCTGAGAATCAAAGGTGACAGAAGACCCCAGAGCGAGGCTTCTCAAATTGGGGTCAGGAAAGCTGCTCAGAACCTTTCTCTCTCTTCCACCAGGTTTGATTTCTCTCTGGTGTTACTATTTGTAACTTTCCCTCAAAACAAAGAGAGTGCCACAGGCTTTGTTGCAATTGGTCTGATTTGCACACCACCTAAGAGTCGGACACGACTGAGTGACTTCACCTTCACTTTTCACTTTCATGCATTGGAGAAGGAAATGGCAACCCACTCCAGTGTTCTTGCCTGGAGAATCCCAGGGACGGGGGAGCCTGGTGGGCTGCCATCTATGGGGTCGCATAGAGTCGGACACGACTGAAGTGATTTAGCAGCAGCCGCAGCAATTGACAGTTAGTGCCTCTGGTGAGCAAATTAATAGCATTAAAGCAGCTATCAACATGCTGCTGCAGAAATGCTTCCTACTGCCCAGCTGCACATAGTTATCACCAACATGAGTCCTCACAGTCATAATCATAGAAAATGAATATCATTTCATATTTTAAAACTCTAGACAGAAACCATTAGCAATTTATTTTTTCCCAAAGAACCAGCTAATTAAAATTGTAAATAACACTGTTATGCTTGTATGTACTTCTGTGAGTGTCTCTTTCATGAGTGACTGGAGCATAGATAGCTACATAATGGTTCTATTACACATTACAACCCAAACTCTACTTCCATTTGCCCACACTCCCATCAGAGGAGGAGGCCACACTCAGGGCAAGGAGAATTTGTAAGAAAGGCTTTCACAACAGAAGACATATCAGGAAAAAGGAGGGCCCCAGAGAGCTCAGGAAATCTGGCTTTATGAGGCACTGTAAGAAGCCAGAGGATATTTATCTACTGGGTTTAGTAGGTAGGTTATTATTGTTATTATTGGAGATGAAAAAAGTATAATAGGATTCCCCAGTTGAAATTGCAAAAAAAAAAATTCTTGCTATAACAAAAAGGCAAAGATAAAGCATTTTTAACCATTTTCTTTCAGAGTTGCTCACAGACCATTCTCAGTGGGGCATTACTCCCACGCTCTCCACATGTTAATAACTGATAGCCTTTACTAGTACCAATTCATAGATAAAATCTAGGATATTTCTGATCTTTTTCCATAATTTGCTGATACGCAATTATTTCTCAATAATGGTCATCTCAGCTGGAGTTGGGTATTTAACTGGTATATAAAACTAGACATGAAAACAAGACTTAAAAAATACACAAATTATAACTAGATCATTTTCATTTACCAAATGATATACATAGGGCTTCCTTAAATTATAAAGAAGAATTGGTACTTTACAGAGTTAATTCATGGGTTTCCCTGGTGGCTTAGATGGTAATGAATCTGCCTCCAATGCAGGAGACCCGGGTTCAATCCCTGGATGGGGAAGATCCCCTGGAGGAGGGAATGGCAATCCATGCCAGTATTCTTGCCTGGAGAATCCCATGGACAGAGAAGCCTGATGGACTCCAGTCCATAGGGTCACACAGAGTCAGGCACAACTGAAGCAAGTTAGCACAGCACAGCAGTTAATTCACAGACCAATAATTACTATCAATTAATGAACAATAAGTCAATACTAATTATTACTTGAAAATGTACCTGACCTCTCATCATTTAAATGGAGCCTCTTTTGTTATTCTCCATCATAGCAGCCCTACTCTTCCAACACAAGACTTATTGATTTATGATTATATATTTACTTATGAGATTATATAATATAATCCATCTCCCCATTGGAACCTCAGTTGGAGAGACCATCTCTCTTTTATTCACCACGATATGCTCAACATCCAGCACAACGTCCGATCCTTAATTATTTCTGGAATGAATGAAGAAAGAAGTCATGAGGTTCTGGGGATCTTAAATTGGGGAGGATGATCAGTAGGCTTTAGGATTCCCTCGAATCCCCTGAAAATATTAATATCTTTAAAACGTTGTCTACATACATTTCTCTGCAGAGAAGACTCACAATTTTCATTAGATTTCAAAGGGGCTTGTGACTGTGCAGAAAGGTAAGGGATCACTGGCCTATTTCAGCAGTAAACCCTAAAGCCTATCAATCACCCTCCCCAATTTAAGATCCCAAGAACCTCATGACTTCTTTCTTTACTCATTCCACAAATAATTAAGGATTAGATGTTGTGCTGGATGTTGGGCATATAGTGGTGAACAAAAGAGAGATGGTCTGTCCCACAGAGGTTCCAGTGGAGAGACAGATGACATGATAAGGATTCAGTAGCAAACAACCACCTGTAGCCTGAAACAAAGAATGCTACATGTACCTTTAGGTGGACAAATGTGTGGCATATGTGTAGGTCCTGTTCCAAGAACCAAAATGCAAATGTCTCAGTGAAATTACAGAACAATCTACATTCCCACTTCCCCTGAGTAACTGATCATTCCTACAGTCACTGGGCTCCATCAGTAGCTGCTTAAATTCATCTGTTTCTTGGCAGCAACATCTATCACTCAGGCCAGAGAAAAGGAGTCTGTAATACCCTTCTTTTACCTGCTCGGGATGATGACATCCATTTGGGAGAAGTTCCTTTTAATAACAAACCTGTAAACCTCCCAGTTAACAACGGCACTGGTCTCTGTCTATAATGCACTGGTTTGGGCAATTTGATCAAACAGCACTGGGGTTTCCCTTCCCCTGCCTGCAGCTGGAGAGGAAAGCCGGGATAATCAGGCTAAATGGGCCTTGAGTGCTGCAGGCACTCATGGCAGTAGGAGACTTAGAGATGGGCTGGAACATATTAATTGGCTGTTGTATATTAAAATTCCTCTTCTTCTCTCCCAGCTCCAAAATATGCTTCCCTTCTGTAAAATTCTTCCCTTGTTTTAATTTTTTTGTGTCCTGAAAATGGAAACATCAAAGGTAAATTTGTCAGAGGAAAGAGTTTTTGATGTGTCATTAACTCTCAGTTATCCATCTTAACAGAGAAGAGCAGTGGTGCAGATAATTCAAAGCCAAAGGCTCTTTCTATTTAACTTTGTAGTTCATTGTTTTGAGGGGCTTGGTAGCAGACTTACCTCTCTAATTATGTTTGTCTTTGCTTCTTATTAAAATGAGTTTGTCTGCCTTAGGGCCAGGCAGTTGGGTGACATGAAGATTCTGGTACAGAATTTGTAAAATTCACCAGGGGAAATCTACAAGGCACACAGATAATCAAACCTGACTAGATTTGAGTTCACATTCTTAATCACTTGTGATCAATTGCTTTGCTCCTCTGTGACTAAAGCAAACCTGAGATTAGACATAATTATAGAAGACTAGTTGGAAGGGAATGAGTCTTTACATTTAGATAAGATAAGACTGCTGTGGCCAAAACTGATAACACAGTCAATATTGATGTTTTCCCTGCCTGGTCCCACAGCCTTCTGTTCTGAAGCCAGAAGTACCTTCCCATGCAAATCCCTGTTTTGTACAGATGAACAAATGCTGTTCATCTGTACCTGATTATCCTGAAGTGACTCCCTCTGCTAACCATTAGGGTTATTCACAAGTACCCACTCTCTCTTCCCCAATATGTGGAGGTAAGACCATATATCTCCACACACGAAGTTAGATGTGGCCGTGTGACTGCTGTTAGGTAGTAAAATGTGCCACTTCCAGGTGGAAGCTTTCAGAGCTAACATGTGCCTGGAGGCTTGCTTTGTCTAGTGAGGCACTGGCTGCACCTGAGACAGTGGCTGCTCCCTCAGCCTGGATCCCTGAGTGACTGTGATGAGCAGAAGTCCCACCAGCCAGTGATGGGTACATGGTAGGAACAAGAAGTAAACCCCTACTGCTTTAAATCATTGAGACTGTAAGGTTCTTAGTCACTCAGCATCTCTTGTTGTTTAGTTGCTAAGTCACGTCCAACTCTCTTGCAACATCATGGACTGTAGCCTGCCAGGCTCCTCTGTCCATGGGATTTCCCAGGCAAGAACACTGGAGTGGATTGCCATTTCCTTCTCAGGGGATCTTCCCTACCCAGGAATCAAACCCGTATCGCCTGCATTGGCGGGCAGATTGTTTACCACTGAGCCACCAGGGAAGCCCATACAGCAACTCAATCACAGCACATATCAAACTGCGCCATGACTGTCTGAGTTATCTCCCTTATTAGACACTGAAAACTTGAGGCCAGAATTATTTCTTATTCAATACATTAAGTCCAGTGTATAACATAATTAAAATAACTCCTTAGAAAATGAAATTGTCTTCCTTCCTGGCCTCTGTGATCCTCTGTGTTTATGTTTTTCTAACACTTGCCCTCCTATCATCACCAGTTGAAATGATAAGGTGTCTTTGGCATTCAGATATATGGGGAATGGCAGAGATATTCTTTTGGACCAGCAGTACAAGTAGGAAGAGCTGGCAGAGGGGAGAGAGAAAAAGATGTTGAGGCATACTTAGGCTGCAGGCATTTCAAATACAAAGGGTTCAAGAGGCAGACAAGATTTCAAAGTCTTGGGGTGACCACATGGGAAAATAAGTATCCCAAAGTGTTAGTTTCTCAAGGAATCACAGGTATTATCTAGATTAGACTCTTATATCATCAGCATCATTAATATCACAATACCAATACTTACTGATAATGGACTAAGTACCAGGCACATCTCCAGCCACCTTACAATTAATTCATTAAATCTTCCCAACCACCGTATAAAGTAGCTATTATTATTCTGATTTTACAGATGAAGAAATTGAAGCACAGAAAAGTACATTTCCTATGACCACAATCAGCAAGTATCCCTCTCTGTTTGAATTCAGCATCTGCTTGAACTCTCCCCATCACGGGGGCTCTAACTTCCAATACAAGCCAACTCCCGAGCCACGTCCTGCCTCCTGCTCCAACTGTGGTCCCCTGGACAGTTCTGCTTCCTAGACCAACAGGAAACAATTCCACCTCTTCTCTGCAAGGCAGCCCTTCACATGTCTGAAGGCAGCAATTGTAATGCCCTGCCAGGCTCCTCTCCTCTAGTCCAACAACCCAGTTTACTCACTGGTTTCCAGCGTGCCATAGACTGAGGTCCCTCTCCATCAGCTCAGTGACTCATGCGCCAGTCGGTGGGGTCAGTGGAGTAGAAAGGGGCACTCTCCCTTCTAGTACAGCACAGGGCTGATAGCTTCTACAACCGCAGCACATTCCTTTTACCATGTAAAGCAGGGTTCACAGGCTGAAACAGGGCCATAATCTGCTGCAGGAATAGCCGACTCACCGCATGCTCTGCACACGTCCCCATGCTAGCAAACGGAATGCTAAAAGGGGCTTCATGTTCAGAGCTTCTCCTTCCTACTCAGGTTGGAAGTCCGTTTCTACCCTCTGTATCCCAACCCCTTTCCTCCTCATCATTCTCTTGCCCCAAGAAAACAGGTCCTGCACTCACCATGGAGTTCATGGCAAAGTGATTGTGCTGTGTCTGGAGGTCTAGGGCATGCTGGTAGCTGACTCCAATCTCTGTATGGCTCTGGAGGAATAACTCCTTGTTGTGGCTTATCCAGTCAAACATCTGGAAGGGGAAAAGAAGACACAGATAATGGTTATGAGTTCCACAGCAAGAAATTTTAAGAGCTACTGGAAGAAAACCAGCCCTTCTGCTGGTGGCCAGTGAGGACCAGACATTGTGCTCAGGGTTGGGGTGCCCACAGCCTGGCTTCCCAGGAGAGCCCTCCTTAGAAGAAGGCCCCACCATCAGCCTCGATGCTTCCTTACAAAGTCTAGAGGAAAAAGAGAAAATGAGTAAGAGGACCAGGGAGAGTTAGGAGAAAGCTGTTCACTATCAGGTGCTTCTTTTAAAAACTTTTAGAAACCTTTACTTCCCCTTTTAAAAACTTTTCAAAATCATCAAAAGAACCCCATACATGCTTTAGGGACAGGACAGTTGGGAGGTTTCATGTATTCCCTACTGCACCAGCAGGAGAGACCCTTGTCGGGCCACAGAGCATCCTAATAGACTCCCCTCCCATTTACACTGCCTGACCACACACATCATTGAATTGACTCTGAATGGAATCAACTTTTCTTTTGATCCCACAGCCTCACAATTCCAGGGTTTCTGCTATAAGCCATGAGGAATCAGAAGAGGAGGATTTTAAGGGTAGGGTAAATACTGCCTGGCACAGTGGGCACTGAGCCATTTTCCTTCCCTAGCTCTGTACCTGGTTTTCATTTAGGTTTCTACCTCCTTCCCAGGCGGCCCATTCACTTTTAGGGGAGCTGATCAGAATCTCAGTTCCAAGGAAAAGCCTGGTCACTCTAAAGGTTATCGCTTCTCAGGACACCAGATCTAAGCTAATCAGTGTATGACATTTCCTGACTGATGGGATTATCTTAGAAACATGTCCAACTCTTTGTGACCCCATGGACTGTAGCCCGCCAGGCTTCTCTGTCCATGGAATACTCCAGGCAAGTATACTGTAGTGGGCTGCTGTTTCCTTCTCCAGGGGACCTTCCCAACCCAGGGATCAAACCTAGGTCTCGTGCATTACAGGCAGATTCTTTACTGTCTGAGCCACCAGGGAAACTGGTAAGAAATAGGAATGTTATTCAATTCAGTATAATAATACACAAAGGGAAGTTTGCTGGAAACTTCTGGGAAAACAGAACTGCAGTACTATAGATACAGCTTCTCTTCCTCTGATACTGTCATTGTGACCCTGCACCTCAAATTGCTGAATTGTCACAATTCTGGTGGTAGCTTGAGGGAGAAGTCAATGGGCAGAGAAAGGGTGTAGCCAAAATAATGGAAAGAAACAGGCAGAGTTCTGCTTGAGCCTTGCCTGATCACCACCTTCTCTCTGGACTTCCTTAGTACCTGAGCCAATAAATCCTCTTTATTATTCAAACTGGTTTAAGCTGGATTTTCTGTAATTTTCTGCCTAGAGTAGTCAACTGATATAGCCAGGAAAGATGTTAAACCTTTGGAGAAGAGGACTGCTACACTTGGAACTCAACGCTCAGTAGCTTGGGATGAGCTAAAGACTGTGGCTCAGTTGCAGAGAAGAGCAGGGAAGAACTGAGCAGAGATGCAAGCTGAGATGCTGCAAAATTCACGCCAGCTTTCCTCAAGGCAGAACCACAGCCTCATTCCATTTTCTTCTTTAAACAGACAAATGAATTTACTTTTTCAGTTACATTTAACCAATATTTATCGGACACTCATTATATGCCCGGCACTGTTCAAGGCAAAAATGATTAATATGTGCTTCTTGAGTTTAAGTGGCTTAAAAGCCATTGTGAACAGCAAACATGGACTCAGATACAATGTTAGTATAACTTGGCATATGACAATTAAGATCACAATTTGAAAAGAAATCTATCATGATAAAGGTCAAGATGGTGGATCAAGGTAGCTGCCACTCTTGGTGGTGTGGAGACAGGAAAGAGCACAGAAGGCTTCCCAGAGTTGGGGACACCTGAGTTGACCTTGACTCAGGTAGGAATTAGCCAGGGGAAGATGAATGAGATAATAAGCTCCACACACAGGGGAGATCAAAGGGGCAGAACTCTGGGGCAGACCAGTGTGCGAAGGGCTCTGAAATCACCACTTTTGTGCTTCTGGACCTGATGTAAGGAGAATATGTGGCTGAGGAGGTAGATGGGACCATGAAGAGCTCTGGACACAGGCTTTAGGAAACCTGGACTATATACTGTGAGCAGCAAGGCATCAGTGGAGGGCCGAGCAGTGAAATTCGATGTGAGCTTTGAGAGCAGTGTGGGATGGGAGACTGGAGGGGAGATATGGAACAGTGAAAATGGTTAGGAGGCTGTTACAGTAATCCTGGGGAGCAAAAGTGATAACCTGGAAACCTGGGTGTAGGGAATGGCAGTGGAGTTTGAGAAGTGGGCAGAGTGAGAGCTACTAGGAGGGGACTGAGGACTCCCAACTGTTGGAGGAAGTGGAGGTGAGGGAGAGAAAGGGAGAATAGTCAGGTATCTGGAATAGCACCCTGGGTCCTTGTAAAAGAAGATGCCATGGCACTACCTCAAGAGGAGGGTGAGAAGCTGGGGTGAGGGAGGAGAGATCGTGGTTCCATTTTAGAAACTGAGTTTTAGACGCTTAGGAGAACTTCAAGTGAAGGTGTCCTGTGGGTAGTTAAGAGTTTTGTCTGGAGGTCAGGAGAGAGACATCAAGGCTATGACAACCCACACATAAGCATAAACAAACCACCTTCCCAAGGCAAATGGGCATGCTTTGATTTAGAGAGGATTCTCCCTTCTGAATTACCCAGATCACTCCCTGCTACCTACACAGATAAAGGGCAAAAGTAGCATTCTTCACTTTCGACTGTCCATGGATGTCCCAGGCTAGGGGAGCCTGTGGAGGCTGGTTGGTATTGGTGGTGTGCAACACCCTGGTTCTGCCAGCCATAGCCAATCCCACACCAATGGCATATGGTTGGTGTGGCACATGGTTCTTAAAATTATTATTAAGGACAAGAGTGGAAGAAGACAAGCACCCCTGGAGACTAAAGGAATTTCATTGTGTAATTTTTGTTCTTTAAAATTCTACCTCTCAACCTCATTTTAAAATAATTCTACCTCTTTTTCTTGTCGATGAAAGAATCAATAAAATTAATGAAAATCTGAAATGCTTGAAGTCCTTAGAACTTGGGATGAACTCACTTCTTATATTTTCTTGGCTCTTAGTGGCCTGGAAGTGACCTTCCCTGTATTTTCTGCTAAATGACTATTTAGATATGCTAATAAACAGAGAGTTATGTGCTAGCATCAGAATTATTAGATTGCCTGGCGCCAGGTCCCTGCTGGACTACAGAGCAAGGAGAGCTGAGCATGGGCCAATTAGGGAGGAAAAGCAGGGACAGCAGTGAGTTAAATGGCAGGTGACAACAGAAAGTGCTGGAGGAAGTGCACATCTCATTGAGTGGACTTATTACATGATCAGGTCTGTGCCCAAGCCATTTTGCCCCATCTGCCTTCCATAGTGGAGCACATGAGCAGTCTCTGGGGGCTGAACTTTTTGGGGAACTGCAGCTATGCTCGGAGAAGGCAAAGGCACCCCACTCCAGTACTCTTGCCTGGAAAATCCCATGGATGGAGGAGCCTGGTAGGCTGCAGTCCATGGGGTCGCAAAGAGTCAGACACGACTGAGCGACTTCACTTTCACTTTTCACTTTCATGCATTGGAGAAGGAAATGGCAACCCACTCCAGTGTTCTTGCCTTGAGAATCCCAGGGACGGGGGAGCCTGGTGGGCTGCTGTCTATGGGGTTGCACAGAGTCAGACACGACTGAAGCGACTTAGCAACAGCAGCAGCAGCTATGCTGGAGGCTAGATGCAATGCTCCAAAGATGTGACACTCATCTCGTGCAGCGAGAAAAAGACCTGCTCTAGAGGCCAAATAGTCTACATGATAGCAGGAACCAGGGTTTCTCCAACGTGGCTGTTTTCTAGGGACAGTCTCAAGTCTTCTCTGGGCCTGAATCTGCTAATTATATATAACCCTCACCTTTTTGAACTTGGCTGCCTGCAAGGATCATCAGCATTTCTGCTGCATTCAGTGGAACCAGCAGCAGAGAATGTGTGTGTGTGCATGCATGCTCCCAGGTGAGTGTGCAGTTAAGCAGGATGAGGACAAGACTGGGTCTGGGCCTGGCTCTGTCACTAACTACCCGTGAGACTGTGGGCAAGTCTCTTCATTTCTCTGCTTCTCTTCATTTGCAAGGGATAAGTAGTACCCAGAATGGAAGTAAGCATCCTGGCTCAATTGGGAAACTTATGCAAAGTATTTTTTTCCATTCAAAATAAAAATTAGTCTTATTGAGTCTCCTGGATCAGAATACATATTCATTGTTACAAAGTACACTTCTAACTTTTGATTACAAAGAATGTCTGTGAGAAAACTGGCATTGTTTTGACAGCCAGAGAAAGGCAGCTTCTTAGTCTTAGCCCTGGTATCTGTGTGGAGCTTTAGAGTTCAACATGTCCATTTGCATGTATCATCTCACTGCCTCCATCAGGCCCAATTTACAGATGGCAAACAGGTTCAGAGAAGTGAAGCCCACCCAATGGGCTTTTATTCATTTCACCCAAGGCACATTCACTGAGTGCCTGCTGATCCAGGCTTGAGGGATACTGCCCTGCCTCCTTGACTACAGGACCTCCTCTGCCCAGGCTCCGCAGAGCTGTTGCCCCTCAGAAGGCAGCCACCAGGGCACTATGAGGCTCCAGCTGTGGTAGGCCACTGTCCCTCACAGGCCACGCACTGTCTAGTACCCAGCCCCCTCCTCTCTGCCTCACCTTTGCCCTCTCAGTGCCTGGAGATAGCTGATTCAAACAGCTACACTTCTCTCAATAAATACTTCAGTTCAGTTCAGTTGCTCAGTCGTGTCTGACTCTTCATGACCCCATGAATCGCAGCACGCCAGGCCTCCCTGTCCATCACCAACTCCCGGAGTTCACCCAGACTCACGTCCATCGAGTCAGTGATGCCATCCAGCCATGTCATCCTCTGTCATCCCCTTCTCCTCCTGCCCCCAGTCCCTCCCAGCATCAGAGTCTTTTCCAATGAGTCAACTCTTCACATGAAGTGGCCAAAGTACTGGAGTTTCAGCTTCAGCATCATTCCTTCCAAAGAAATCCCAGGGCTGATCTCCTTCAGAATGGACTGGCTGGATCTCCTTGCAGTCCAAGAATTACTTAGTGAATGAAAGTAATGCGTGAGCAAGCTGGCTATGGGTTCTGGGCTTGCTCATCTCCAGACAAGCTGACCCTTTCTAAATTCCCTTCCAACTAAGACACTGCACTTGATTTGTTTGAACTGGCTTCTCTGGAAGACACTTCAACTAGACACTTGAACAAAACTCTAAAGAAAAAAAAAAATTAAAGGAAATATTTCCACAGTGGTTTCAAATATTTTGAACTCTTCATTGTTGTTGTTGTTACTGTTGTTTATTTTTTTGAGAAGCAGCAAATGGTAGGTTCCACAAAATGTAAAAAGACAACAAAATTCCTCCAGGAGGAAAGTTCATGTCTAAATAATGAAATTTTATCTCTTTGTTTGGAAACCAACATAGTTTCATCTCATTAAGAAGATGGATGTTACATATAAGCTACTTGAGTTTTTTTCTTCATATTTTGCTAAGTAATTTTTTATGCTGGCTAAAACTCAGTGAAAATATAAAAATCTAGTTTTTAATATATAATAAATGATAGAATCTATTTAAATGCAAATTAGGAAACTAAACAGAAACATTTTTATCCTTTTCTTTTAAAGATGGGGGTAGCTAAAAGATTATTATTGTTCTGTTCTGTTTTTAATAAAGCATAAGCTATTTCATAGAGCAAGGATATTAAATAAGGATCCTGGACTTATTTCCTTCATTTGCCACATTTAGCAACAGAATCTGATTTAGAGTTTTAACTTTCAAACCAACTTACCACCTAGTGTTAGAATTTTATGCTACCTGTAATTTAAATTATATCGGTTTTAATTTGCTCATATTCAGGTTTGGTGACTTGATTGAGAGGATAGAAAACAACTAAATGATTTTCTTTTCTAAGTATGCACATTCCCGTATTACCTGTTGTCCCCTGTATCCTGCTTATACACTGCATTAACCCATCCGTGAACGCCTATGCCCTAAAGAACACTAACAACCTCCTTGCCAGAGAAGCTTGCTACATCTGAAAACTTGCTGTGCAGTCAATTCCACAACAAAATGTTATGCGTTTTATAGCGTAAAGAAGAGGTTTCAATTCAGGAGACTTGGGTTTTAGTATAGACCTGCTTTATAAACTTTGACAAGTTAATTAATGGTCTGAACCTCAGTTTCCTTATCGGTGAAATGGGGATAACAATTTACACTATTTCAACCTTATCATAATAGTGAGATTAAAATAAGACTATGAATTTCATGCTTCGGTAATTGCTACATACCAGATAGATTTTTAAATCTATATAGTGAGCATATTCTATTGCACATATTTCCCTAATGTTTGTGTCAGAGCAGGGAACAGATGAAAGGTGTGGATTTAAAATTGCACAACCTTCACCCTACTGCAAAATCACTGTGGGCTCATGGAAATTACACCTGAAGCTCATACACAAACATCCACAGCCCACCCCTGCCGGAGACATGCTCCCAGAGCCACCACAGGGCTCTAGACAGACCAAGGACACCTGTACATCTTCCCTCTGCCCCCACCCTGACATACACTCGGGGTGAGAAAGAGAGGGAGGGAGGGAGGGAGGGAGAGAGAATGAAAGAAAGAAAGAAAGAAAGCCTTTGCTTACACAGGCCTAAAAGCCCTGCATATTCTCTCAGGGTCATGCCTGAGGGCATTGTCCCCTCCTGGCCTCCCTGTGTAGCCCAAACAGTGGAACAGTGATCTAACCCTCTCCTGCCCTCCCCCTTCCCCATCCTCTCTGCCACATCCCAACCCTTCACTATTACAGACTCAATCCCTTTGACTTTTAACAGTTTTTCACCCAGGAGAGACTCCTATTAAAATGCATCATTCCTGCAACCCCTCCTGAAATTGGTTTATCCTGGACACAGAAACAGTTCATTAAGAAAGCAAGGCCCTTTGCGAGCATGACTCAGGGATGGGATCCTAAAATGGGGTGGCAGAGGAGCCCTAGACCAAAAGAAACAGGCCCTAAAGTGGGAGTGGGAGAGAACCAAGGGCAAATTTCCCCACTTTACAACTCTGCTTTCACATAACTCTGCCTGACCCTGGGAAAATGTCTTCAGGCAAACAGGGACACACACAGACCCCATGTGTGTGTTCTGACCTAGGACCCTTGTTGTCGTTCTTCAACAGCCCAGTCTTGTCTGACTCTTTGAGACCCCATGGACTGCAACACACCAGGCCTCCCTGTCCCTCACTATCTCCCGGAGTTTGCCCAATTTCGTGTTCATGCTGTCCACCATCTCATTCTCTGATGCCCTCTTCTCCTTCTGCCCTTGATCTTTCCCAGCATCAGGGACTTTTCCAATGAGTCATCTGTGCGCATCAGATGACCAAAATACTGGAGCTTCAGCTTCAGCATCAGTCCTTCCAGTGAATATTCAGGGCTGATCTTCCTTAAGACTGACTGGCTTGATCTCCTTGCTGTCCAAAGGACTTTTAGGAGTCTTTTCCAGCACCACAGTTTGAAAGCATCAATTCTTTGGCATTCTGCCTTCTTTACAGACCAGCCCTCACAACCATATGTGACCACTGGGAAGACCATAGCCTTGACCATACAGACCTTTGTCGGCAGAGTAACGTCTCTGCTTTTCAACACACTGTCTAGGTTTGTCATTGCCTTCCTGCCAAGAAGCAGTCTTCTGATTTCATGGCTGCAGTCACCGCCCACAATGATTTTTGAGCCCAAGAAGAGGAAATCTGTCACTACTTCCACCTTTTCCCCTTCTATTTGCCATGAAGTAATGGGGCCAGATGCCATGATTTTACTTTTTTTTAATATTCAGTCTTAAGCCAGCTCTTTCATTCTCCTCCTTCACCCTCATTAAGAGGCTCTTTAGTTCCTCTACACTTTCTGCCATTACAGGGGTATCATCTGCATATCTGAGGTTGTTGATGTTTCTCCCACTTATCTTGTTTTCTGGCTTGTAACTCATCCAGCCTGCATTTCTCATGATGTGCTCAGTCTATAGGTTAAACAAACAGGGTGACAGCAGACAGCCCTGTCGTACTCCTTTCTCGATCTTGAACCAGTCAGTTGTTCCATACAGGGCTCTCACTGTTGCTTCTTGACTCACATACAGGTTTCTCGGGGGACAGGTGAGATGGTCTGGTGTGCTTTCCACAGTGTGTCATGATCCACACAGTCAAAGGCTTTAAGTGTAGTAGATGAAACAGAGATAGATGTTTTTCTGAAACTCTCTTGCTTTCTCTATAATTCAGCAAATGTTGGCAATTTGATCTCTAGTTCCTTTTCCTTTTTTAAACCCAGCTTGGCCATCTGGAAGTTCTTGGTTCGCATAATGCTGAAGCCTAGCATGCAAGATTTTAAGCATGACCTTTCTAGCATGGGAGACGAGTACAACTGATGGTTAGCACATTCTTTGGTACTGTCCTTCTTGGGAATTGGGATGAGGACTGACCTTTCTCTTGTGGCCACTGCTGGGCCTTTCAGATTTGCTGACATAATGAATGCAAAATTTTGATGGCATCTTCCTTGAGGGACCCTTAAGACCTTTCAGTCTTTGTTTTCAATTATCTGCTCATCTAGGATTGAGCTTTCCTGCTTTTCCAAAGCAGGATAGAGAAAGAAAAAGTAAAGGACCCCAAGATGTGGACCTAGTTTGCAGTTTCCCAGAATTCCTTACTGAAGGGAGTTTGATACCTTGCCTCTTCTGTATCCTGCAGGCCTGCAGACCATAAGGAGCTCAAGGTTCTGGGAGATAGTCTTTACACTTGTGTCTATAGACAGGGAGGCAGTTGGGACTTATGCCTGACAGACAGTTAATAAATACCTACTGAAGGGGAGAAGGTGTTCTGGGCCCTGTCTGTTCTTCTTTAGGCTTTTGGAATGACAGCAGGCATAGCTGTATATAAGGTACAAGAAAGAAGTCATTTTTATCTATCACCATAAATCCAGCTCTTCTCAGAGGATGGCTCAGCCTGGTTACCTGGGAGACCCCAGCACTGGCCTCAGGAATCAGTCAGGGCATCAAACAAGATCACAGGCCAGGCTGTATCTCGGACCTGCAGACATGCTATTGCTGCTCTAGCATATTTCTTACCCACTCTGACCCGCAATTCCCTAATTCCCAGATCTCAGATCTAACATCCTAACTAACATCATGATACTCACATCTAGAACTGCCCAGTTTCTCTATAAAACAGATAAATGTCCCTGTTTGCTCCCATTGTGAGCAAGGAGTTAATAAAACCCTCTCCCCTTGCGCATGCTAATCTGACCTTCAGTTAACACCATAGTTCTGTTTCCCTGGAAACAGATAAAGACAGTATGTGCCAACATGTTACTAAATCATGTTGCCTATGGTTAAAAAAAAAAACAACTCTCCCGACTGGTAAACTGAATCTGGATTGGAAAGACTATCAGTGAACTATAAATAACTGGTGGGGATAATGTTCCTTAATCTTCCCTGAAGGGGGTGACTCTTGTAACTGGTGTGTCCATTGCCAGAACCCTGGAAGCTGTGTCAATAGAGTTGCTATAAGAGACACTGGCTCATGTGAGACATGGGTTATTGAGCCGTGAGAGCTTCTGCAGTTGCCCACCATGGATCTTGTCTCCTTACACCTGAGCTGGCCTGCTGCAAGGGCTGTACGGCAAGGAAACCACAGCTCCCATCTTATACTGTCCCGAGTGGATCAGCACCAAAGGTGGCCCATAGCAGTCTTTGAGTCTGAATGCTCAGTGGAGTCTAAGGAGACTCCTTAGTATGTGTGGTATCTATATTGCAGAGCCAAATCCTGTGTGCATAGACTCTGTCTTCCCTTTCCCCAGGCTCCTTTCTCACCTTCAACTTCTCTCAATAACAGCAGTAATAATGGTAGCAACAACAATAATAGCAACTAACATTTGCTAAATGCTCATCCTGGGCTTCCCTGGTGGCCCAGTCAGTAAAGAATCTGCCTGCAATGTGGGAGACCTGGGTTTGATCCCTTGGTTGGGAAGATCCCCTGGAGGAGGGCAGGGCAACCCACCCCAGTATTCTTGCCTGGAGAATGTCCCAAGGATAGAGGAGCCTGGTGGGCTACAGTCCATGGGGTCGCCAAGAGTCGGACATGACTAAGTGACAAAGCACAGCACAGCACCTTGTGCCAGGCACAGCTCTAAGCATTATTAACATATAACTCATTTATTCCTCTTAATAACATCCTAATTATCTCTCTAATATTAACCCCCAATATTATCATCTCCATTCTACAAATTGAGAGACTAAGGTATAGAGAGGCTAATTAACTTGCCCAAAGTCACAAAGCTAATAAGTGGCAGAGCCAAGATTCAAATTCAGGAGGCCTAATTCCAGTGTTGATATTCTTAACCCTGTTGCTCCACCTTCCAAAATGCTCAAAGCTTCATTTTGGTCTACCCTTCTCTTTTTCACCAAACTTTCAGATGTACATTTGGCCCCTTGGCTGCTTTTGTTTTTCCTCCATCCACTTCCTCTTTAACTTCTTGTACTATCTTCTACCTTTACTGCTTTCCTAAGTCTGCACTCACCAAGAAAACTGACTGCCTCCTCCTTTCTGAGATCTTGACCCTGCCCTTGGTCTTGCATCAGAATCCAGTACTGTGATTTCTGCTGTCCTTTCGACTGGCTCTGACCCTCTACCAGAGGCAGGCCATCCGGCTGCAGGCATGATCAGCTTTCCCCTCCTGCTTTCACAAGTCTCTACCCAACACAAATTTCTCCCAGGAGAATCAGGACTTCACAGACTCAGGCTCTCTTGACACACCACATCTAGTCTCAGCATGACAAAAACAATAGAACACTCTAATTTCAAAAGCTCACCAATTCTTCAGTTCTACACTGATTTATCTAAACTTGCCTCCTAATTCTCTGCTGCCCCTTTATGGCTGTCCTTCATGTCCTTCACACCCTCACTGGAACTATCTCAACCCTTAGCCCTCTGCCTTTTCTTCATCGGCTTTGTCCATTTGAAAATCCATTCAGGCTCACATTTTCAACAACCCAAATATTATTTCCTGTTTCATGTGCCACATCCTGTGCCAAGTACCTTCACAGACTTTCTTGTGTAGTCTTTATAATAATGCAAAAATAAGGTATTGTTAATTTCGCTTTTGACATAGTGAAAACTCAGTACAAAGAGCTGAAGTAAATTGCCCAAGATTACACAGCTTGTAAGTGATGGAGATAAATCCAGAATCTAGTGTCCATCTGAACCTAATTTCCTCTGTTCTAGGGTGCTCTCTAACCTCAACTTCCCTGATAACTGACAAGAAGAAATATGTGGCTCTGCACAATGAGCTTTACACACATTATCTCAAGCCTCAAAACAGCCCTATGAGTTAGATACCACCTTCACCACCTTTCTCTAGAAGAAACTGTTTGAGAGATCAAATAATTTGGCCAAGGTTGCACAGTCAGGGTGCATATTAAATGAAAGTCTATATGACTTCAAATTCCATGCTTTTAAACTACTATCCAATTGTCTCCCAAATGCACACAATTTTGGATTATTCCTAGTCACCTGGTGCCCATGAATTCAGTATGAATACCCCCTTGCTGTAGCATCAGCATCTCAAACTATTCCGCCTGCTCTGTGAAAACTCTTAGCTTCTCTTGATCCCCCACATCTTCACCCTGCCCCCCTGAAGTCGATTCATTGTCTTTCTTCAAATCATTCTGAAATATATCCTTCACTTTCCACTGCTACGGATACTCACCGCTCAGCCCCTCCTGCCAAGATTACTGTAATTACTCCCTTACTGGTGTCCCTGACTCTGTTTTCTTCTTTATACCAAGCAATCTGTTCCACCAGGCTCACTGCTCTGATACACTACTTTTACCCTGTCATTCCCTCAGTCAAAAAAAAAAAAAAAATCCCCTACAAAATTATCGTTGCTATCTATTATCTATAATTCAAAATCTAATCTCCTTTTTCTGGCATGCAAGGTACCTCTCCCTTCCATGCCCAACTGGTCCATATCTGCCCTTCTGCCTGGTCTTTCACACCACTGTCTTCATCAAGCATCCTTTCCTGCCATATTCTATTCAGCACCAGGCAAATAAATCACACTATGCTCATTGCCACCCCCATATATGTGTTCAAATCTCTCCTTCCATATCCAAAAATCCAGTTTACTTCCACCCTTCAAAATGTACTGGAAGTCTCCTTTCCTCTCAATGATTTCTTTGACCAACTAAGCCCATACTGATTTCTCTTTCCTCCAAGTTCACTGCCCAAGTATGTACCATAATTCACAAACCTAAACTTCATTCAGAACTACCTAAAGTGTTTTCTTAAAGAAGTATAGCTTCCTAGGCCCTATCCTTGAGATTCTGATTCAGCAGGAACTCTGCAGGTAAATCTGATGCACTTGCATTTTTATCTAAACAGTTCATATAGACTTACAGTCTGTTTTTGATGGGGTCGCTAGTAGGGAACTTAACTCTACCACATGTACACTAGTTAAAAGCATTGGTTAACAACCAACATAAACCACTGATCCTTGATGGAAGGGAAACATACAAGTAAGCCCCAGGCCCACCCTGGCTTTCTCCCTGAGAGTATTTTCCAAACTATGAAGTCAAGAAACAGGAACTGAGCAGAGAGCAGTAGTCTTAATGGCTGTAATACAACAGAGACTAGACTTAGGGGCTGGTAGGGTGGTTGTAATTATGGTGATAGGAAATTAGAGAGGAGGGAGCTAAGAAAACGAGACCTAAAAATCTTCACCAAATTTCCTTTAGGTCCTTGGCCAAATCCTAAGCTGTGCATAGGCAAAGTGAGATTCCAGAAGGTCCAGGAGAGAATAGCTGTGGTATGTGGAAAACTGAAGAGAAACATCAGGGGCTACAGTGCTGAGGAAATGTTATGAGTTCTAAATCAAACAGTATGAAGAGACTTTGGTGAACTCTGGACACTCAACTGGGACTCCAAAAAGACAAGACTGGTAAGAGTAAGAACTGCATCCTAAGAATATGGGCTATATCCTAGAATTAAAGAAAAGATGGGAGTAGATATGTCATAGCAAAGCCTAAACCAAGGCTCAACAGGATCACAATCTGTAGTTTAACTGCATCCCAGAACTAAACTTAACAAAATTTAGAGGAGGATAACCTAATCAAGTGGAGAAGGCAATGGCAACCCACTCCAGTACTCTTGCCTGGAAAATCCCATGGGTGGAGGAGGAGCCTGGTAGGCTGCAGTCCATGGGGTCGCTAAGAGTCAGACACGACTGAGCGACTTCACTTTCCCTTTTCACTTTCATGCATTGGAGAAGGAAATGGCAACCCATTCTACTGTTCTTGCCTGGAGAATCCCAGGGACGGGGGAGCCTGGTGGGCTGCCATCTATGGGGTTGCACAGAGTAGGAAATGACTGAAGTGACTTAGCAGCAGCAACCTAATCAAGAGGCTGTACAATATGTCATCTATAACAACCAGTAGATTATTCAACATATGAAGAAGAGAAAAGTGACTAAGAATAAAAAAAATTAAAGTCAATAGAAACAGAACCTGAGATGATTAGGCTATAATTTAGCAGACAAGACTTTCGAAAGAACCATGATTAACATCTTGAAGAAAATAAGAGGGAAAGGCACAAAATGAATTAAAAGGTGAACATAACAACAGAGTCCAGTCTTCTGTTTCTTGTAGCCAAAAGCATCCCGACATAAACAGTCACATGCTCAGGATGCTTAGCACACTATTTTATTCACTTATTGAGCACCCACTGTATTCCAGATATTGGATTAGAGACTAACGAGAAAAGATCAAGGTCAGAGTCTAGTGAGGGAGGCAAATATATCTGATAGTCTGTCACTTTTAACTGTGAAAAGTACTATGAAAAGTGTATATGCCCTGGAGAAGGAAATGGCAACCCACTCCAGTATTCTTGCCTGGTAAGTCCCATGGACACAGGAGCCTGGCAGGCTACAGTCCATGGGGTTGCAAAGAGCTGAACATGACTTAGCAACTAAACAAGAACAACAAATACGTGTATGTATAACTGATTCACTTTGCTGTATACCTGCAATACACCATTGCAAATCAGCTATACTTCAATAAAAATTTAAGAAATTGAAAAAAAAGGCAAAGGTCAAAAGGCAGAAGTAGGTCTTCATTTTGTGGCGGTGAGGAACCACTGAAGGAAACTGATAAGGTTGAATTCACTTCTAACTCTAAATGGGTCTCTGCACTGAAGCCCTCAACACACAGTCATTTATCTCATTGCAAAGAAGAGTCCAAGGCAGCCACCACGATCTCACAAAAAATCAACTAACACATTATAGGTTTCTCCATGACTG
The DNA here is from genome assembly GCF_019923935.1 of Bubalus bubalis. Classification (NCBI taxonomy): domain Eukaryota; kingdom Metazoa; phylum Chordata; class Mammalia; order Artiodactyla; family Bovidae; genus Bubalus; species Bubalus bubalis. Next base: position 114,072,108 of record NC_059157.1, on the reverse strand, counting down.
AGGGCTCTCCCACACAGGCCCCTGCCTCCTTCCTTCCCCTTCACCTTTTTCTTAAAAACCCTTCAGCATCTGAGATGAAGAAGATAAATATAAAGGAGGAGATGCAGGTGACATACGGAAGGTGCCTGGCACAGTGCACTGAACACAGTAGATGCTGAACACGTGCTAGTTCCTTCCCACTTTCTTCCCCTCCTTATCCTGCCAGACAGGATAAGCTGCCAGTCACAGGTAGCTGCTTTCTGACTAAAGAAACCCAGGCTACAACTCTCCACGCTCGAGTCACACACTGTCCTAGAAAATCAGCACACTCCTATTAGGCCTGAAAAGGCTACTCTCTTCAGACTTGCCCTCCTCATGCTAAGTGAGGTAATGAAAAGTTTCACCAAGTCAATTATTAATATAAATATTTTCAGAATTTGAATAATGTTTTTATTCTTTGCATTTTATTTCCAGTCTGCTTGCCTGGATGGACTAAATTTCCTGCAGTCCTGGCAACACACACACTACCCCACTGTGGGAAGGAACGGTCACCCAGGAGCCAGTAAGTCAAACAGAGGAGAAACAGGACCAGCCAAGCCAGGAGTCAGCCTGGGTAGCCTTGGGATATTGACTCTGAGTGGCCAAATTCCTTCCATCTGAACCACAGATGATGATAAAATATTTTCAGGAACAGCATGAGGGAATGTTTACTCACTTCCCAAAATGTAAAATTGAAGAGGTCAAACTCAATTTAATTCAAGCTGAGAAAATAGTGCCCAACTTTATCCCAGAGCTAAATTTAGGCATAAACAGAGTTCTGGCCCTGGCGAGTTAATTTATATGAGCTAATGCTTGTTCCTGGCCTATAAGATACACTCAGTAAATGGTAACTATTATTGTTACTGCAAAAATGGAGTGTCTGTTGGATGTTCTCACCCAGTCCTCCCACACATCCTAAAATCAGCTGTGGCAATTACTTGCACATCTGGGAAAAAAATTCCACGTGGACTGAGGAGGAGGTGGCCTCCCCTTCAGGAGTCCCTCTTCGAGAAAGGGGGGCAGGTGCTATGCTGGAAGGGGTCTGGACAGGTGGGCTTGACTCTGAGCAGAGGAAGAAAGCTAGCCCTCTCCTTTTCCCTTCTCCCCTCTTCCTATGGCAACAATGAGGCTGAGAGGTGGGAGACCATGAGGGAGCCAGGCTCAGGTACCTGCTGGAGAAGATGCTCTATCACGCTTCCAGCTTCCAGACCTCACCTAGCAGAATATACTCCATAGGACAGGAAAGACTTAGGAAGGAAGAGCCCAATCTTCAAAACCCTCCATTTCCTTAACAACCTCATTCAGAGGACTAAGGTAAATTCTTGTGTTTAGATAATGCCACTGTCCCTAAGAGTAGAGCAGAAATGCACTAACCAGATAACTCCTGGTAACGTTTTCAATAACCTTCATCACCATTTCTTTGACTTCTCCATGCCTTAAGAGAAACCAACATTTGAAGTAAGTCATTTATCCTCCTTCCAAAGTGCTTTTGGGCTTTCTTTTCACCACCTTAACACCCTAACATAAAAGTCTGGTGGTTCCCTTAGTTCTCCTTCCTCCTTGACCTCCAACTAATCACCATGTCCTATTTTCTTTCCCTTAGACTATCTCCAGGGCTTGCCCCTCTCCTTTCCTCTCACCCTGTCAACTCATCTGCTCACATTTGGATTAGTATAAAAGGACAAGAATTGGTTTCCCTAACTCCAGCTCTTTCTGTCTATTGCAAGAGGAAACCTGTTAATTCCAATTTTTAAGCAATAGAATTGGAGTCACATCTCTTGAAGCCACTCAGCAGTAGGTGGTGCTCTTGTGCCAACTTAGAGCACTCACAAAAGTTTTGTTCCATCAGGCAGCTTATTGAGTGCCTCTGAGGAACGCAGTTATCTCAGACACTGGCCCTGACCTCTGGGAATGTGTAATATCACTGCATTGGAACAGGGCCAATTTGATAGATAAAGACTATGGAAAGTTGCCCAGAGGAGAGAAAGACCACCTCCATCAGAGGAGAGTGGGGAAAGTAGCTAGTCCTTCAACTAGGATAGGGTTTCAATAGGCAGATAGGAGGGAGGTTGGTATAAACACAGGTGCGAGAGATGGGCCTGTGCAAAGCACAAAAGAGGTTTTCCTAACGTCGGGGCTGAAGGCCCAAGTCCAGTCTCATTCTCCATTCTAGGACCTTCTGGTTTGCACTTCCTCGGACACCTTGGGACAAGGGGTATCCCAGGGAAATCTTTAGAACAGGACACATGCCTCTCTCAGGTGAGACAAGTCAGTCCACCCATTTGCATGGAAGAAACCAACATCCCTTTTTTCTATATACCAAGAAAGGGCAAGAATGCAGCTTTCCTCCAGTGCCTGGTTACTCAGGGAGTGGTGGGACTAGATTTCTGACCCCCTGTTGTGACCCCAGGTAATCGACATGGCATGGACATCCCTCCCTCCGCTGCCCTCCCCACCGCCTACAGCCCACATCCTCCCCATGCTGACCCTGAGCTGCAGCCACACTGGACAGAACCTACTCTGTGCCTCTGAGGCTGCCATGCCTTTGCTCATGTTCTTCCCTGGCCTGCACCCCAACCCAGGCTGAAGGTTTCCCCTCATGCTCTTCCCACAGCAGTGACAGGTTCTTTGGTCAGCTTTCCCTGTGCAGCAGCTGTTTGCCAGTGCCTCCCCACTCTAGTGTGGTAAATAAAGCCTGACTCCAGTTCATCTTCCAATGGCCTGTTCCCAGTACAGTATCTGGCATTTATTTAATTGGCTTGTCTTCAGCAACAGTGTTTTAGATCCTGCCAAACTTGGCACACACTTCTAACTTCCTTCCTCTAGCTTCCCCAGACTCCAGGGCCCTACCTCACCTCTATGTTTAGCTGCCACATACTGGCCACTGTCTGCTCCAGTACCCATGCTGTGGACGACCCTGTACTCTCTGCCCTTCTTCCCATGCCCTGAAAGAAAGCCCCCCACCCCACAAGCCTTTTCCACTCTTGATGGCCCAGCTGCAATTGGTCTCCATAAACCTACCATCTGCTGAGCACCTACTGGGCTCCTGGCATACTAGATGCTTCAGATACATTTTCCATAATCCATACAACAATCCTAAAGCACGTATTAAAAATCTACGTTTTACAGATAAAGAAACTGCTCAGAGAAGGCAAACTCGCCACAGATAGTCAATCAGCTAGCAAGTGGCTAAGTTGCAATTCAAAACCCAAGTCTCTTGTGATTGTAATGCCAGTGCTCTTTCTAGAAGCCTTGGCTGGGTCTTCTGGTGGCCTATGCACGCTGCCCTCCATGGGAGGCCTGAGCCACACAGGGAACCACCCAAGGAAAGAAGCAAGACCACAAAGCAAGACCAAAAAAGGGAAGCGAAACAACCAGTTCCGAGAGAATAATGCATCCTAGAAGGCTGGGGTAACAGGCTAGAGGAGGTGCATGGGCACCAAGAAGAGGGCCACCAACAGGAGAGGAAGCAGAAGGGGCGCTTAGGGAGGGCAGAAGGTGAAGGGGAGGGAGGACAGAAGGTGAAGGGAAGGGAGGACAGAAGGTCAAGCGAAGGGAAGAAAGTGGCTTCTTCAAAGTAAAATGCCTGGGAAGAAATCTTGGAAAACAATTTCTGTTTATATCTCTGATGAGTGTCCTTCTTTTCTGCTGCTGCTGCTGCTGCTAAGTCACTTCAGTCGTGTCCGACTCTGTGTGACCCCATAGATGGCAGCCCACGAGGCTCCCCCGTCCCTGGGATTCTCCAGGCAAGAACACTGGAGTGGGTTGCCATTTCCTTCTCCAATGCATGAAAGTGAAAAGTCAAAGTGAAGTCTCTCAGTCTTGTCCGACTCTTCGCGACCCCATGGACTGCAGCCAACCAGGCTCCTCTGCAGACAGACTCAGAGTAACAACCCAGATTCTGGAAAGTACTGTTAGCATAGTGTCTCTGTTCTCAGTTCTGAAGGGTCATCTTGTGGGGTCCACAGGTAATGGGAGGCCACCTATGACACATATGACAATTCAGGCTACTTCCAGCCCTCATAAGAGACCTGGGAGGGTTGGGGGAGTCAAGCCTGCTGTGCCCAGCGTTCCTGCCACTCCTTGCTCCACTCTGCTTTTCACACCCACTTCCCATGCAGGCCTGGCCACCTCAGTGGCCACTGAGCACATGGTGCACACTGAGCACACGGTGTCCTGAGCATGAAGCAGAGTGAAGGACAGAGTGGGAGAACGGGTGTTAAGGAAGAGAAAAACAGCTTCAGGAGAAAACATGCACACAGGCATTCTGCAAAACACTGTGACGTGGATTATTTTTGGAATCTAATGTTTCTAATGTTCAAGGGGAGGAAATGAAAAAGAGTAAGTAGAGATTCCCAGGACCAACAGGCTGGAAATAATACAGGACACGATGTCCTGTGTTGGGTGGGACACAGACACACTTCCTTGCCCTGAGCCTGAGCCCAGGCAGCGGGAGGGGGGCCGGGCAGTGGAACAGCCTCAGCAGGAGGGAGGGCAGGAGCAAGGGGCACCGGGAACCTTTCTCCAAAAACAGCAGGAAGTTACAAGCCACCCAGTAAAGACTTTATCTCAAAGGTCATAGTTCTTGGAGGCCTCTCTCCCAACACCAAGGGCTCAAGCAAATGAATCACAGAAACTTGTCAACATGCTCCCTAGAGGCCCAACCAGTGCTTGCCCTCTTACCATAGCAGTGGTAAGGTCACAGGTCAGGTGACCACCAGCCTCCACTCCACCCCAGTCTCTCTAGCCACCTCCTAGGTTACTGACCTATGCACTCTTTCTCCTGCAGGGCAAGGGCAAGATTGGTATTGGGGTGCGTGTGTGTGTGTGTGTGTGTGTGTGTGTGTTGGGGAGGGGGAGGAAGCCCAGCCACAGAGCAGAGGGCCCACCTTCCCACTGCCTACCTGGCACTATCCCAGGCACACCTCCCACCATTGCCAAATCTCAGCTTTCTCAAGTAAAACGGTGCTCACATTCACACCCCCACCCTCCCCGACAGACAGGAGACCAAATGAGGAGCCACCAACTGCGTGACTCTGGGTGGGTCTCTGCTCTGGGTCAAAGTTTTCTATGTAAAAGGAAGGGCTGGACCAGAAAACCTCTAAGGTCAGGGGTGTGAGAACACTTTAAAAACCGACATTCAAAAAAAGGTTTCATATGATGCCAACAGCAGCACTTGAGTCTGGCGAACGGCAGTGTTGGCTCAAGGCGTGCGGGGGCTGGGGAGGTGGCCAAGAGGCAGGGAGCCAAGCGTGCGGCAGGGAGGACGAGCAGCGCGTTTCTTCCACACTGGCCCCAGCGGTCCTCGTCACCCCAGGCACAGTGAGATTTAGGGTCCTGCTTTGGGCTCTGGGGAGTGAACAGAAGTGTCTGTACCTCAGAGGGAAAGGGCAGGAAACAGCAGTGGATACTCTGTCCAGTGAGTATTAGTGTTGCCCACCGTGATGCTCTTCACCCATCTTCTCAGGGTGACTAACATGAAAGAAACATTATTTTGTTTGCATAGACCTCAGAGAATATAAAAATGCATAGACATTTCTTGGATAAACTGCAGGAAGTTCTGGCTGCAAGACTGTAAGAGAATACGACAAATATGCGCTTTGCTCTAACGCATGGCAGAAGGCGACAAGTGTCTCAGGTGTAGCTCGTGCATGGGGACGGGTGGTCTCCTGCACCTGAGGATACTTGCTTTCCTCTGTGGCTGTTTCAAGGACAGACACTACTTTTCCAGAGACCTTTCCCTTTGGCAGCTCCCCAACCCTGACTCATCAGATATGATCCCAATTTGACCTGGTGCTTCTCTCTTTTGCTTCATCCAGGGGCACCACACAATGCAGTGATCTGGGGGACCCTCATGAACCTATATCATAATTGCCAACTTCTCTCAAAACTCAGTTCTTAACTTCATTCCACTAGGGATCATTGAAAATTATTTGGAGCAAGTTCATTTGAAAGGTAGCATCGATCACACTCTTTGAGGTCTCAGCAGGTGCCTGATGACTAAGAAGTAAACCAGGATTGAAACAGCACAAGGAGAAGGAAGGGAAGCCAAGGTTAAGGGAGCAGTGATCTGGGCTAGTCACAGGGCTGGGGCCTCCACACATATCATCTCATTCAATTTTCCTAGCAACCCTGGGGAGCTTTCTTTTTTTAATCAGGAAAAGAACTCAACAAATCATGATTCTATTTGCTGAGAAAAGCTTCTCTTTCTCATTTTCCATCATCAACCAAAATGATAACCCTAAAGAGAGAAAAGTCAACTGTAGATACACAGGGGAGGATGAATAGTAAAAAGGCAAAAATTACTGTACAACTGTTGAGCTGTGAAGGGGCTTAGACACCATGCAGTGTGGCAAGTCTCAAAGGAGAAGGAACGTTAGCACATTTGGGTTGGGGGGAGAGGGGTCTTTACTCAACCACTCTGGGGATTGTGAAACACCCCCTTTACAAGGCTACTCTTGACCACCACTCTCACTACTGTGACCACACACAGGCCCCGCTGCCCTCTTTATCCCAGTGAAGGTCAGTTTCACAGAGAGGATTGTACATGGATAATATCATGTGGAATCAAGAGAAAAAGTCAAAAGACACTGAGATAGCCCAAATTCTTCATCTCTGTTTTGTTGGGAACATAATTGGGGGTCAGAAGTTAAAGATGCACCTAAGATCTCCTAAGTGCTAAGTGGCACCCCAGGCCACGTCGGAGCCCCCTCTCACAAGACTCTATTTCATCACAGACACGGCACCCATGAGTGTGAATAGAATTTCACCACACAAGGATGAATATGAAGGAACGAATTTAAAATTAGGTTCTCCAAAGGGAGCTTTTCCACAGGTGGCAGCCATTGAGGTCAGGCTCCTCTAAGCAAACGAGAGGTCCTCATCTGGGCAGGTGCCTTGGTCATGGAGGAGGCAGGCACTTAAATATCCTCCCAAGTGTGGTGATAAATACCTTGTCTTGGGTGTGTCCCACATGAAACAAATACAACATGCAGTATAAACTGATAATAAGCACAATTCTAATACTGGAAGTCCACTGGATAGCTCTGTTCATTCCTTGGGGGATACTCTCACAGGAAGTGGAAATATATTCCTTCTTTCCAGAATGGCTTTGAACAAGATTAGAGGGCCTCCTGGATAGACATCGTATAGCCTCCTTTATTCAGAAGCAAAGTAGATAAAGGTTCCTCCATTAATTAAGTCAAGTTATGCCCTAGAGCCCTTCTAAGAGCTTCCCTTTCCCTACAAAGACTGGAAGATTGTAGGGAATCTTCCAGCAGGCATCTGGTACAGCAGCTCCGGTATTTTCTGATAGCTATGATCAGCATCAGCACATATATGGGCAGCAAGAGGTCACAATGGCGTGTGTCAAGATGACAAGGCTGGGTTTCCTATAGTGCACAGAAGGTAAACTCTTGCATCTCAAGGTCTCTTCCAATTCTACCATTCTAAGATGTAGCCTAGGCATCCAGGAAAAGTGGGGAGCTAAGGAAGACACTCCACTGAGCTGTAACTGTACCCACCCTTCTCTTTTCCAAGGAGACATCTACCATGAGTCTACTTAATGACTCTTACAAACTGCCCCCTAATGGGGAAGAGGCCTCCCTTCTCTCCAGTAATGGGATGTGATTGTAGGGCAGATATCTTCATCACACAGGATCCACTGCAGCTAGTGGGGCAAATAGCTGTGAAACAGGGCTGCAAATAGAGTCGTAATCTGTGCCTGGCTAATGAGGAGCGACTGGACCATGCTCTGTGAACACAGTGGAGGACAGGCCCATTAGTTACAGACCAGAGGGCACAGGGCCCAGGCAGTGGTGCTCATCTTCCAACAAGATGCGTTCTGTGTTACTCGAATCACCTCTGAATTACCCAGCCCTCCCACAAATGGCTCATTAAGGCTTTCCTGTCATTTCCGAGCTGCAATATTCCCCTTTTCTAAGAACTCCTTAATCACAGAGGCTGTGCCTAGGACAGTGGGGTCCACACAGCAGACATAAGTAGTAATAAATAGGACTTGATGACAACCTGCTGCTGACAGACAGAAATTCTGGCTCACTCGTCTTTATCCAAGTGCCTTGTTTTGGGCTCATGACAGCTGCTCAGCAGACGTTTATTAAATGAATGGGTGGCCTGCCTTATGAATTATCTGTAAAACAGAGTCCCTCCTCCCTAAATGTTTAATTGGCAGAGAAAATGGCTCCTTCATGGCCACCCCCGAGATGAGGGATGCATGGGGTCATTGCAGAGGTCAGGGGAAGGTGGTGAGGGGTGGTTTCACTTCTCAAGGCCAGCTGGCAAATGGGAAGTGCTGCCATTATTGAAGGCCTGGGAAACAAGCTGTCACCCACAGGGCCAGAGAGGAGACCGCGTCCACCCCTTTATAAAAATAGAAGCTGGGTGATCACCAGACTCCTCCAATTGCCAAGAGCTTCCCAGATCTGGAGTCAGAGGCCTTCAACAAGCCTCCCACCAGAGAGGAGGCTAAGACGTGGCTCATGCAGTAACTATTTCCTCAGGCCCTTGTTTAGATGTGGATCTGCTCACACAACTCTTACCCAAACCACCATCCTCCTCACCCTCTTTCCAAAACACCAAATAAGTCAAGGGCTGAGGCACTTAGTTCTGCACAGATATTTTAAATTAATCTTGAAGCAATTTAAAAGTTTTATTTTTCTCCCCTGCCCCTCACCCAGCACATTTCTGTGGCAGCTAGGTCAAGCCTGAGCAGCATTTCCACCACTGACTCAATATCAAAATATTCCTGGGCTGCCTTCTCCCCATCAGCCTTTCACTCCCTCCGTTGTTTTTTTGATATTCCTCCTCTCCTCCTCTGCATGCACACACACACACACACACACACACACACACACACACGTGCACAAATATGCAAGCAAATACACTTCTCTTTAAGGCATGAGCATGGATCCTAACAGAATCCACATACAGAATTCAGGGATCGTAGACTTCAATAGGAAAAAAAATATGCTTTTATTTTTATCCACCATACGCAGATCAGGAAGCAACTGTTAGAACTGGACATGGAACAACAGACTGGTTTCAAATAGGAAAAGGAGTACTTCAAGGCTGTATATTGTCACCCTGCTTATTTACCTTATATGCAGAGTACATCACGAGAAACGCTGGACTGGAAGAAACACAAGCTGGAATCAAGATTGCCTGGAGAAATATCAATAACCTCAGATATGCAGATGACACCACCTTTATGGCAGAGAGTGAAGAGGAACTCAAAAGCCTCTTGATGAAAGTGAAAGTGGAGTGGAAAAGTTGGCTTAAAGCTCAACATTCAGAAATCGAAGATCATGGCATCTGGTCCCATCACTTCATGGGAAATAGATGGGGAAACAGTGGAAACAGTGTCAGACTTTATTTTTCTGGGCTCCAAAACCACTGCAGATGGTGACTGCAGCCATGAAATTAAAAGACGCTTACTCCTTGGAAGGAAAGTTATGACCAACCTAGATAGCATATTCAAAAGCAGAGATATTACTTTGCCAACAAAGGTCCGTCTAGTCAAGGATATGGTTTTTCCTGTGGTCATGTATGGATGTGAGAGTTGGACTGTGAAGAAGGCTGAGCGCTGAAGAATTGATGCTTTTGAACTGTGGTGTTGGAGAAGACTCTCGAGAGCCCCTTGGACTGCAAGGAGATCCAACCAGTCCATTCTGAAGGAGATCAGCCCTGGGTGTTCTTTGGAAGAACTGATGCTAAAGCTGAAACTCCAGTACTTTGGCCACCTCATGTGAAGAGTTGACTCATTGGAAAAGACTCTGATGCTGGGAGGGATTGGGGGCAGGAGCAGAAGGGGACAACAGAGGATGAAATGGCTGGGTGGCATCACCAACTCAATGGATGTGAGTCTGAGTGAACTCCAGGAGTTGGTGATGGACAGGGAGGCCTGGCGTGCTGCGATTCATGGGGTCGCAAAGAGTCGGACACGACTGAGCGACTGAACTGAACTGAACTGAAAGAAGTACCTAAGTTGCTATACTTTAAAAATTTTAATAACTGTATTTCAATAATTATTTTCCAACTGGCAGTGTGATCTTAGGGAAGCCGCTGTACCTCTCTGATCTTCCATTTCCTCCATATGAATTAAGAATAATAATACACCATACAATTCTGTGAGCATGAACTGTGAGGCAGCCTTACTGCTTGGCTGACTGGTACTAGGCTGACTCTAGGTCAGCCTTCTCTACCTGGGGGCTTCTGCGGTAAGGCACGTTATGCTGTTTTGTTTTGTAAATGGGCACTGTCTGGGCCCTTTTAGGCTTTCCATTTCCTGAACGTGAAGGATGCCATGAAGTGCCTCAAACTCAAACACATCTAGGCAGACCCAAGTCCCCTACCTCCCTGAAACAGGCACCCAGGCCAGGATGCAAAGCAGATCTCCTACCCCAGAGCAGAAAAAATCTCAAGTAAAAATGAAATGCTCCAGACCTTTCCAACACTGGTCACAGAGGCCAAAACACATGCCTCTGGCTTTACAGAGTAGCTGGCTCCTGACCTGCTGTCTCTTCTCACTTGGATATGAGCAGGGGGTTCTGCAGTCCATGTGCTCCAAACCTCAGGCCCAGGCCAGGCTAGGGTCAGACTCAGGCTGCCTGGCCACTGGGTCGAGAGTCCTCAGAAAGGCCAGAGGAAACCTGGAAACTCCAAAAGTTGTGCAAGAAACTCCTATCTCTTCCAAACTCTGGATTAAATGATGTTTAAAAGTTCTGTTGTAGAAAGGGGTCATGCACTCTTTTAAAATTATATATATTGATTTTCATCTGATTATAAATTATAAAAGATTGGAAAGCACAGAAAACTTACACAGAGAGATTAAAATTAATCATAATCCTTGCCCCTGGAAATAAAAACTATTAATGGTGAATGTTTTTCCAGCTATACCTATATTGGCACACTTATTATATAAACTAGGATCATAATTATATAGTTTTGTATCTTGATTTCATCACTTAAAATACCTAGAGACATTTTCAGTATAGGCTCTTAAAAGACACAAAACTATTATATCAGACACTGTCTGTTAAGACTCACAGGTTACTGAGAGTCATGGTGTTCCTACTAGTGATATTATGTATTTAAATTTTATTCCCAGAAAATTGATGAGAGCCCCTTTCACTCCTCTTAAAAGTATATGCAACAGTCAACTCTCTTCTTTAGCTCAGAGAGCATCTAGAGAAGATATTTTGCATCCTTAGCAAAGAGGCACTATAGGGTATTTTCCTTTTTCACTTTTCTCTTTTTCACTGATAAGGGGAAAGCTTTGAAAATTTACTGCTGGAAAAAATATCTTGCTTGAGAAAATGTGCAGCAGTGAGGAAAAACCTCCAGAAATAAAGTGGTATGGCAGGAAGAGAGCCCTGGACTTCAAATGGAAGAGAGCTAGATTCCCATGTCAAGCTACCACTGTAGCCCCAAGATCAAAGAACACCCAACATCACCCACTCAAAGGGCCAAAGGACTGTATAGACTAAATGAGACTCTGTATGCAGAAGTGCTTTGTCAATAGTCAAGTATACTGCAGGGCAATAATCACTAAGTCACGTTGCGGCTGGTAATAGCATTGTTACTTCTGTTGCTCGGCGGGCTTGACCCATTCACAGGACGCCCCAAGAGGGGCAGTGTCCAACAGTGCCAAAGTGTGGAGTCTGCAGCCATGCTGCACCTTCTAGTTTGGCCAAGATATTTAGCTTCTCAGTTTCTTCATCTGTAAAATGGGATAATGACAACATACCTACCTCGTAGGACTCTTGACAGATTAAAATGGGTTAATTCACACACGGTGCACAGAACAGTACCTGACACATAATAAACACTACACAAGGGCAGCTTTAAAAAGCTGGACTAGCAGTATCTGTGCGTGCCCCCCACCCCAGCCCCACTCAGGTCTGGCCGGCACTCCCCTACCTTTTCAGCATCCTGCTCGAAGAGCCGCAGCTGGAAGCACTGGTCTAACTTGAGCTTGCGCACATGCCACATCTGGTGCAGGTGCTGCCGGGTGGAGTGCAGCTTGTCCAACAGGCTGGTGATCTTGGGCACCAAGCTCTGGAAGTCGGCACTGCCCGGGATGCAGTTGCGCCCTGAGAAGCCGTCACTGCAGCGGATGCACTGCAGCAGTCGCTGCCCCTCCCGGTCCAGCTCCTCCACAGGCGCCTTCAGCACCTTCTTCTTCAGCTGTGTGTGTTCATCAATTAGCCGCCTCGAGCCCTCCACATCCACGGGGAACTCCTTCCGGGCCAGCATCTCCTGCAGGTCTTCAAGGCGTGAGAGCAGGTGTACGGCGCTGTTGAAGAACTCCTCCAGGGAGAGCCGCAGCTCGATCCACTCCTCGTGGTTGTAGTCCAGGGAGCCATCGAACTCCTCCGTCAGCTGGGAGGGGTCCACCAGCTTCGTGAGGCCCTCCACGGACACCATGCTTGTCTGGGATGGGCAGACACAGAGAGGGAGACTCAGTGATGCATGGGCAAGTCTGGGGAAGACCCCCAGGGGAGCCGTGGTCAGGAAAGAGAAAGTCAAGAGGAAAGGCCAAGATACGTCCAGAAAATGACCAGACCCTGCCTGGAAAAGGGCGAGTGGGAGAATGTGCAGCCTCCTGATCAGATGTCACAATTAGCCAAGGTCAGTAGTTTCAACAGACTAGCTGACTGGTTCAAAACGTCTCTTCATCTGCCACCATTTGCCACTGAAGGAAAGATGTCTTTATGTCCCTACTGCCCTCATTTTCCTCCTCCCAAGTCCACCACACCACAAGCTAGAAGCTGGGGGAATAGACTGAATCTAGTCCCAGGGGCCTAGTTCTCAATAGCTTTAAAACCCAGGATCCTATCCTCATGGGTGGATTAAACAGTGAGGGTCAGTTTTGAGCTGCAAGGGTCTCAGAATTGATCTTCCTGTATCTGTCCACGAGCAGATGCCCTTCTCTGGTGCAGAAAACAGACAGGGCTTGGGGACAGGAAGTCTGGGCCCCCCATTTTCTCCGAGCCCCCTACAAGCTCTTAGAGAGTAGAATGCAGAAGGTTTGTCTCTGGAACGCAGAGCAGCAAGTGATGGCACAGGAAACCACTCTAATTTACCAAGAAAGATCTTTTCCTTCCTACAGGATTACCTGATTCTGTTTCCTGGAGAAGGAGAGGCAACTAGAGAATATCTAGATCCAAAGTCCAACCCTACAATTAACAATTGTGCAAACTAGGTAAACCAAGTTTGCAAAGCTTCTGTTCCTTCCACTGTATAATGGAGATAATAATGGGCTGTGTGTAAAGTGCCTAGGGCACAGAGTCAGCGCATGCTCAGACCCTGTTAGCGCTCACTGGGATAGCGCTCATCCTTTCTGAAGCCTTTAAATGCACATGCCCTTCTGTCTAGCTGATCTTTGAGCATCTCCTCCTCTTTTCCCTTTTCCCTCTATCTCCTTCCAAAGACACAGAAAGGGGCTCTGAAACTGGACTGCTCATCAGAGCCCCTTGGCAAGTTTACGAAAACACTGATGCTCAAATCCTTGTCCCTAGAAACCCTCATCTACTTGGCCTGGACTGGAACTTGGGCATGGGTAGTTTTAAAAGCTCCTAATGTGCAACCCGGAGAAGGCAATGGCATCCCACTCCAGTACTCTTGCCTGGAAAATCCCATGGACGGAGGAGCCTGGTAGGCTGCAGTCCATGGGGTCGCTAAGAGTCGGACACAACTGAGCGACTTCCCTTTCATTTTTCACTTTCCACTTTCATGCACTGGAGAAGGAAATGGCAACCCACTCCAGTGTTCTTGCCTGGAGAGTCCCAGGGACGGGGGAGCCTGGTGGGCTGCCATCTATGGGGTCGCACAGAGTCGGATACGACTGAAGCGACTTAGCAGCAGCAGCAATGTGCAACCAGTGATATACCTCTGCAGATCCAAATCCCTGCTACTCAAAACGCAGCCCTGGAACCAGCAGCACTAGCACCACGTGGGAGCTTGTTAGAAATCCAGGATCTCAGGCCCCACCTAAACCTGCTGGGTCAGAATCTGCATCTAAGATCCCTAGGGACTCTGTGCATTAAATCCAAGAAGCCTTCTTTTAGAGCACTTTCCCCCTTTGAATTTGGCCCCAAGTTGACCACTTCTGGGAAGTCTCCCATGATTTCATTCACCAATTTTTCTTTAAGTATCTGCCATTGAAAATGCCAGGACTCTCATCTCTTAGCACTTATTGCCTCAGTCTATACTAAGTACTGGAGAAGGCAATGGCACCCCACTCCAGTACTCTTGCCTGTCAAATTTCATGGACGGAGGAGCCTGGTAGGCTGCAATCCATGAGGTCGCTAAGAGTCGGACATGACTGAGCGACTTCATTTTCACTTTTCACTTTCATGCATTGGAGAAGGAAATGGCAACCCACTCCAGTGTTCTTGCCTGGAGAATCCCAGGGACGGGGGAACCTGGTGGGCTGCCGTCTCTGGGGTCGCACAGAGTTGGACATGACTGAAGCGACTTAGCAGCAGCAGCAGCAGCATACTAAGCACCTCATCAGCTCTTTGTGAAACACTATAAACATTCTTTCAAGTGGGAAGCTCCCAGCTCTCTCTCCTGTTCTTCATGGTTAAGGAGGTAAAGACCAGCTTTCTCAACTTGGGGTGAAGCGGGTGCAGGGAGATGGAAAATGCTGGGCAGCTGTGCTGAAGCACAAGTTTGAAGACTTGGAAAGATTGTTTCCAGTCATTTCAACTAATAAATTTATAAGCCTGTTGTCACTGCTTCTGTATATAAACAAACCCAAAATACACAAAGCATTTATTTCCCTACAGGACTCCTAGTGCAGGGGAAGATGAGAGTTAACTGTTTTTACACCAAGTCGAATTTCTCATGTTATTTACATAAAGAACTGCCTCTCAGCTGGTTTCATTGCTGTGCTCAAATTGCAGCCTGCTGGGGCCACCCCCACTCCACACACACACACACACACACACACACACACACACAGGAGCTCCCGGCCCCTAGGGCCAAGCCTCTGGAATGGGAAGTTACTGATAGATTAAGGGCAGCTCTGCTTTCCAACATGAACACACACTGTACTCAGGGTTCATCCTCTTGCAGATGAGAGCAAAGTTCCCAGAAAGGGGGAACAGCTCGGATTTGGCTGGAACAAAGATTCCTAAATCATTGCTTTAATATGTTGTCATTAAAGGCTCTCAGGGGACTCATATGGCCTCTTGAAAAATCTAGTTAAAAAACAACATGTTTTCTGAGTGTAAAAGTAATACAAAATTCTCAAAAGAAAGTAGAAAAACATGAAAATCAAATCACTCATCCAGCCACCTCAAATAAAGCACTGTTACCATTTTCATGTATTTCTCATGTATTTCTGAGAAATACATATACTATATACATATATAGAAATACATATACTATACACTTAAAAACCAATGGCATTGAAACATGTATAATATCATATATGAAACAAGCCACCAGTCCAGGTTTGATGCACCATACTGGATGCTTAGGGCTGGTGCACTGGGACGACCCAGAGGGATGGTACGGGGAGGGAGGAGGGTTCAGGATGGGGAACACGTGTATACCTGTGGAGGATTCATGCTGATATATGGCAAAACCAATACAATATTGTAAAGTTAAAAAAGAAAAGAAAAGAAAAAGAATTAGATTAGACTATTAGATAATTTAAAAAAAAATAAATTATATTGCTAATACTGTCTTATAACTTGTTTTTAGAAAAACAATATATCATGCACCTTTTTCAGTGACACTATTGTTCTAAATATGATTTTAATGGCCTCATCGTACTTGTGTATTAATGTAGCCAAAATTAATGGATATTTAGGATACAAACTATACATATATGTTTGTATATATATGTATATGTGTAAATATGTGTGTATACATATGTATGTATATTACTGCAAAAAACAATGTGATGAATATCCCTGTAGACATTTGTTTGTTTGTTTATAATTATCATTAGTTATTTACCTTTTTTTTTTTTTTAATTTTTATATTAAAAACATTTTCCTAGAAGGAGAATTAAAAGATCAGTAGATATCAACTCTTTTTAAGGCATCTGACCCAAATTACAAGGTTGCCCCCAGAAACAATTCCTCTGACTTCCACTCACCAGTAGACACAGGACTGCTTAAAGACTCTGTACCCTTGGGACAATCTCGTGAGCCTCTCCTCCCTTCTGAGAATCTCACTGGAAAGGCCACAGTGACCCAGGAATCCTGAATTATCAGCCAGTCCCTGACATGTTGGGGATTTTAGGGTGGTGGAGAAGGGCAGGTGAGAAATGGGTGGGTGGCAGAAAGGGGAGGAAACAGGAGTTAAGAGAGAGGTCGGGCCTCACCTCAAAGATGAATTTGGAGCTGCCAAAGTTGGTCTTCTGTTTCTGCCAGAAATTGTCGGGTTTGATGATGAGGGCCACATGGATCTCAGCAGGAAAGGCTTCTTGCAGTGTCTTGAGGAGGGGCTTGATGAGGTCCCACTTGGACCCCCGCATGTCGATGATGACAGTGAAGCCACGTTTGCACACGTCCTCGCTGTGGGGAGGTCAGAGGGCAGGCATGGTCATTCTGGGCCGCTGCGACTTTGCAGTACACAGTCAAAAAGCATCTGGAAACCTGCATTCCTCTTAATCTGGACCAACCTTCCAACTTCACACCAGGTCTCCTGGCTGTCTTCCAATGTAACTCAAAATGTACTGCCTCAGAAAACCTTTTGCGATTAACCTCATTTGACCAAGGGCATCTGGCTTCTCCCAGCACTTAGCAAATAACTCAGCCTTCCCTGTAGTCAATTGCACTTGTTGGGACGTTTATGGTTTCAGCATTCACTATTGTGTTAGAGTTTCTTTTAATTCTTGTCTCCCTCTCTTGCTTCTGGGATGAATCATCTTTTCTCCATTTGAATGCTGTACAAGCTCTCTAAAGACAGGGATGCTGCTGCCCTTAGATCTTAAATGGAAAGTCCTCAGCATGAGTGCTATCCTTCCCCAGGCCCACATCAATGGTAGCCACTGGAATGCTTTATCACTGAACCGAACCTGGGCCAAAGAATCTTTTTCAAAAAAAGGGATCTAGGCTGATTCTATCAATTGATTAGAGATGGTACACAAGGTATTGATAACACCACTGTATTTAAGACGTATTACTTGTAGTTCAAATTGTATGTCAATTTTGACAAATTGTTGGGTCATGCCAATTACTCTTAAATGGCCAAGGATGGGACTGATTAGAACAGTGGATGTGGTCCCATTGTCTCACACACTTCCATTACAAGAGTCAGGTATAAAAAGGCACATTTCAGGAAGTTAAGTAGGGGGAACTACTCTTGAAATCAACGCAAGATGAAATGACAGTGACCAACTTGAAAACTGAAAACTAATCAGACTAAGTGAATCAAGATGATGCTACAAACTTATTTAAACACTTGGACTTTATAACACCTAATAATTTAAAGAAAAAAAGAAAGTCGAAACAGTTATAACATCTCAGTTTGGAATAAATTCTATGTTTTTGTAGTTAGGGGGCTTTTCTTGCTTTATTCAATCTATGTATTTATTTTCTAACTCAAAATAGACTTTGGTTAATTCACATGTTTGTATAAATACTGGTGTAACATTTCCTTAGGGTGCTTGTCTTAATTTCCTATTACCCAGACTGTACGCCGGAGAAGGCAATGGCAACCCACTCCAGTACTCTTGCCTGGAAAATCCCATGGACGGAGGGGCCTGGTGGGCTGCAGTCCATGGGGTTGCTAGGAGTCGGACACGACTGAGCAACTTCACTTTATTTTTTCACTTTCATGCATTGGAGAAGGCAATGGCAACCTACTCCAGTGTTCTTGCCTGGAGAATCCCAGGGACGGGGGAGCCTGGTGGGCTGCCGTCTATGAGGTCGCACAGAGTCGGACATGACTGAAGCGACTTAGCAGCAGCAGCAGCAGCAGCAGCAGCAGACTGTACTCGCTTAAAACCCTGTGCATGTTGCATGCTCCACAGTCATGTACCACCAGCTACCAATCACTTATTGCTACTGGAGGTAAGGCTAAAACTGGAGGATTTAGTCTACAAATGGAAACAAAATTCTGTTTCAGGCTTCACTCTCAAATCTCAACCAGTGATAAACTTGTCAGACTTTTGAAGAGACCACAGCTCTTGCAATTGTGTGAATGTCTCAAGCATAAGGCAGCTTATTGGGCCTCCCAGTTATACAGGAAACTCCCCAGGCAGGACAGACACTCTTTCCATTTCTTCTTGTTGACACAAAGGATTAGACTCAGCAAGGAAGAAGGTTGAGCCTTCTGTTTCTCCGCAAATCCTATATCCCAAAGGAAAGCAGTTACCTCTTCTCCTACTCTGACATTTACTGAGTCAGTAAGTGGCCAGCATAATTCTATATTATTGTATGAAAGGAACGTACCTTTTACTTAAATTGCAGGATTTCTTTCCCATTGTAAGAAAACACCTGCTAATCATAGAAAAGTTAAAATATTCAGAGATCTGTATAAGAGATACTAATGATAGGGATGTATAATACTCAGGCCTATTTCCTTCCAGCCTTTTTTGTGCATGTAATTTTCATACCCTATAGTGTTCTACCTTTCACTGTAACATAGAATTTTTCTCATGTCTCAGATTTTTTGAAATGGTTACATTTAATGGCTTCCCTGGTGGCTCAGAGGTTAAAGCGTCTGCCTGCAGTGTGGGAGACCAGGATTCGATCCCTGGGTTGGAAAGATCCCCTGGAGAAGGAAATGGCAACCCACTCCAGTATTCTTGCCTGGAGAATCCCATGGATGGAGGAGCCTGATGGGCTACAGTCCATGCGGTTGCAAAGAGTTGGACATGACTGAGCGACTTCACTTCACTTCACTTCACTTGTAGCTCAGTCAGTAAAGAATCTGCCTGTAGTAAAGGAGACATGGGTTTGATCCCTGGGTTGGGAAGATCCCCTAGAGAAGGAAATGACAACCCACTCCAGTATCCTTGCCTGGAAAATCTCATGGACACAGGAGCCTGGTGGGCTGCAGTCCATGGGGTTGCAAAGAGTTGGGCACAACTGAGTGACTAATACTTACTTAATGACACATAATCCATCTTATAACTACACCATAGTTTATTTAATCATTCTCATTACAGCTTTACAGAAGGGCACATCAATTTACATGTATACCAGCAAAGCATAAGTGTACCCCCTGCCCCGACTACTGTATCCTCATCAGCACTAATTATTGAATTTTTTAAATCTTTGCCAATTTTATAAAAAAAATATTGTATTACATTTATATTTGCATTTCTTTGCTTACTGGCTATAGCTTATTGACCTATAAGAATTTCTTCTGTGACTTACCTGATCATTTCTTTTAACTATTTTTCTATTTCAGTTTAATGGCATTTCTTATTGAGCTTAGTTTCATTTGCAAATGGAAGTCACTTGGTCGTGTCCGACTCTTTGCAACCCCATGGATTATACAGTCCATGGAATTCTCCAGGCAAGAATACTGGAGTGGGTAGCAGTTCCCTTCTCCAGGAGATCTTCCCAACCCAGGAATTGAACCGGGGTCTCCTGCATTGCAGGCAGATTCTTTACCAGCTGAGCTACCAGGGAAGCCCTAGTCTGACTCACATTTGCTGTATGCCCACTTAGGCCAGGCATTGCACAGTAATAGGGGGTCTTCCCTTCTCTTAGAGATGACTGACTTCCTTGTTTACCAGCTCCTCAGGCCCCGTCGCTGTTACCATAATTATGTAGACATGAGAAAACCCCATCCCTAACAACAAAGAGTCAGTGTTGCTACCAAGAGCTGGAGTTTGACTATCCCAGATCTCAATGTGGTCATCAGTAACAGCTCACACACTGTTAACGAATAATTTCTGACAACTAAAAGAGAAATCAGGTACTAATACTCTCTAGGAAGTTCTCACTAGCTCAGGAGATGGAGAAAGAGGCCCAGAGGCTGAATGCTGAGAGATAACCTAATTGGGCTTCCCTGGTGGCTCAGACTGAAAGGAATCTGCCTGCAATGTGGGAGACCTGGGTTCAATCCCTGGGACGGGAAGATCCCCCAGAGAAGGGAATGGCAACCCACTCCAGTATTCTTGCCTGGAGAATCCCACGGACAGAGGAGCCTGGTGGGCTACAGTTCATGGGGTCACAAAGAGTTGGACACGACTGAGCAACTAACACTTTCACTTTCAACCTAATTGGCATCTCTCTGTGAAAATAGCTAATCTACCAAAGTGCTTTCTCTGTGTGATTTGAAGCAAAAAGCATAGCCAGGGGAGGGTAAGGAACTTTTTATTACGTGCTTGTTGTGCCACGGACTGTGGTTAGACACTTAACCCATGTTATTTCATTTTGTCCTCACAATGACCTATAAACTTGGCATGGTTATCATCATATAAGAGATGATGCCACGGAGGCAGAGGATGTGCCTAAGGTTATGTGACTGGTAGGTGCCCAGCACAGAATCCAAACCAGGGCCACTGACTCCAAAGCCCACACTCAGGTTACCACGTCAGATCACACCTACCAGTGCCACTACGTGCAGTGCTTTTGTGACTGGGTGTGGAATGAAGGGTCAGTGATGAGGGGACCAGATTAGGAGACGGGGGAAATTAGGGCAAGGAATCCAAGTGTATGGCTTCATTCTACAGTCTTCAAAAATCACAAAAGCACAGAAGCAAAAGATCATGGCAAATTCAGAAAGTTCAAGTAATTCACTTTGGTTTAGGCACAGGGGTAAGAAACAGCGTGGTGAGACAGTGCGGTCCGAGTGCCTCAGAGAGCCCTATTCAGGCTCTGACCCTCCTTTTCCACACCCTCCCCCCCAGAGAACAAGGAGACTTGCCACAGAGAGTCCAGGCTGCCCCTACCCTTTTCTAGACCAAATTCCTTGTCCCTGACATCCTAAAATTTTCAGCTCAAAGGGCCCTTAACCTACTTCCTGAGCTCATATGTGCCTCTCTCCTAGGTTCCATCCCCAGGGGGTAAAGAACACTACTAGTGTGAGCACCTTGGCCTGAGGGGTGGCAAACAGCTTCTATTTTCAAAGATGTGGCTAAAACGTGGATGTGTCAGCCAGGGCGTCCACATGCATGTAGGGGGCCCTTCCACAATCGAAGACAGACCTAGGAGGTAGGCAGAGAAGGGAGGCAGAGCATGGAACACAGAGGAGTCTAACAAATATGAATCTGAAGTTGGCCTCCTAGGTTGCTATGAAAATATTTTTGTCAAGGTAGAAGGGTAGAACACATTTTTTTCTAACAGTTCATTAACTTGCTATATTAATTTTCAATATTTAGACACAGGGTATGTAGGTTTCCATTTGTACTCCTGCCCCACCTAGCATTGCAATGTTAGAAGCAGGTCTCAAATTCAGAAGCAACTTGTACCACGGCAGGAGTGCTGCATTTATCCCTAAGGGCAATGAGGGACAGAACATGATCAGGTGATTTGGGAAGATTACCCCTCCAGGTGTGCAGAGGGAGAGTAAATCGGGATCAGCCAGACAGAGTAGGAGAACAAAAGCAGCAGAAGCAGAGAGACCACCTCCCTAAGACTAAAATGTGTCCTAAATGAAGCCTTCCTTGGGCTACCTGATTTAAAGCTGCAGCTGTCCCCTACCACTCCCTACTTCCCTTCCCTGATTTATAGTCTCCTTAGTGTTCCTGCCTGGAAAATCGCAGGGGAAAATCACCACGGGGGAGCCTGGTGGGCTGCCATCTATGGGGTCGCACAGAGTCGGACACGACCGAAGCGACTTAGCAGCAGCAGCAGTAGTACTCATTAACCAGTGATTTGCTGGCAAAGACAGTAAAGAATTTGCCTGCAGTGAGGGAGATGCGGGTTCAATCCCTGGGTCAGAAAGATCTCCTGGAGAAGGAAATGGCAACTCACTCTAGTATTCTTGTCTGGAGAATTCCATGGAGGGAGGAATCTGGTTACCATCTGGAGTGTGTATTTTACTTATTCATTTTTACTGTCCATTTTCCCCTCAATGGAAAGTAACCTCAATGAGGGAAGGGCTGTTTGTGTTGACTTCACTGCTAGATTCCCTGTGCCTACAGCACCTGGGGCAGGCTAAGACTCAACATATTGAGGAAGGAGGGTAGCAGGTAAGGGTATGATAGAATCTAGAGCCAACACACCTTGGTCAAAATCCCAGCTCCATCATCTACCTGTTGAGGAAACTTAGGCAAGTACCTTTAAAACTCAACATCTCAGTTCCTTCACTATAAACTGTGAATAATAGTAACTACATTACAGAGTTATTTTAGAGATTAGGTTTGTTAAGATACATAAAGCACTTACGGTGGTGCTGGGCACATATCCCTACTATGCAAGTCTAAGCTGCTGGGGGAGACACTGTTGGTGTCCCACTGAGGGCAATTTTGTTGATCTTTGTGCCCAGTCCCCAGCTCCATAAGTGTTGTGGCGATCAGCTTATGCCTGAAACCATCTCAGGAGATTTGCCTTTGACTGATGGATGCACTTTTCCAAAAGACATGTGGCAGTTATACCCCTATCCCAATGGGGCCAGTGCTTCTCTTATACAGAGGTGCCTTTCACTCAAGGCAGGGTATCTCTGAAGTGTGACTTATACTCCAGAGCCTTCTATCTCCCCTGAGGGTCTCCACTGGACTTCATCTTTGCTCAGTCCTGCTCCTTCCTACTCTGTACCTCCAACTCCTTTACAATTTTTTCCTGAAGAGAATGACCTTTAATAGACAATTTCTGTCTGAGTCCCTGTGTCAAGAAACAGTCACACATACATCAATTTCATAAATATATGACATTCTGAAGGCAATCTGAGGTATAGTCTTGAGATTAAAAGAGAAATATGAGTTGCAAATTTTGACTTGGGAGTCATACTATGCCTGGCACATAGTAGGTGTTCAATAACATTTGCTAAATGAATAAATCCATGAACATTGGCAGCAGATATGCACAGAAGTGGGTGACATCACCCAGTGAAGACAAGTAAGATGAAAAAAGGGCTCCCTGATAGCTCAGTTGGTAAAGAATCTGCCTGCAATGCAGGAGGCCCTAGTTAGATTTCTGGGTCGGGAAGATCCGCTGGAGAAGGGATAGGCTACCCACTCTAGTATTTTTAGGCTGCTGCTGCTAAGTCACTTCAGTCGTGTCCGACTCTGTGCAATCCCATAGACGGCAGCCCACCAGGCTCCCCCGGTCCCTGGGATTCTCCAGGCAAGAACACTGGAGTAGGTTGCCATTGCCTTCTCCAATGCATGAAAGTGAAAAGTGAAAGTGAAGTCGCTCAGTCATGTCCGACTCTTAGCGACCCCATGGACTGCAGCCTACCAGGCTCCTCCATCCATGGGAGTTTCCAGGCAAGAGTACTGAAGTGGGGTGCCATTGCCTTCTCTGATTCTTAGGCTACCCACTCCAGTATTCTTGGGCTTCCCTTGTGGCTCAGCTGGTAAAGAATCTGCCTGCAATGTGGAAGACCTGGGTTTGATCCCTGGGTTGGGAAGATTCCCTGGAGAAGGGAAAGGCTATCCATTCCAATATTCTTGAGAATTCCATGGACTGTATAGTATAGTCCATGGGGTCACAAAGAATTGGACACGACTGAGCAACTTTCACTTTTAAGATGAAAAAAACCGGCTTCTGAGTCTAGGATAGAACTGATATGAATATCAATTTTAAGAGATAGGAGAAGAAAGTAGCTGAAGAACAAATGCAAAGAGGTAAGATAAAACTGGGAGAGCAATGAAGTCAAAAAAATCAGGGAGGAGAGGACTTCAAGGAGGAACTACAGCATCAAGTGCTCCAGAGAGGTAGGTCTTGGCTGAGATGAGAACTACTGCACTTAGCAGCTACAAGGCCTTAGTCCAGTTGGTCAGCACAACGTCACTGGGCACTGGGGCAGGAACTGGGTGGGGCAGGAAAGCAGCCTTCCTAATTGGTCTCTGAGATGATGGGAGAAAAGGTCAAGGTCATCAGAGACAGGATTCGGTGCACGTACTCCAGAAACCAGCCGAGTTCACACTGCTCTTTGGCTATGCTCAACCCCACAGAGGCCACCAGGCCGCCTCTTCCTCAAGCCTGCATGCCCCCAGACCTCCCTTCCTCTCCCTCAGTGTGCTCACATGGGGAGAGCTGCAGCAAGACAGTTTAGGATATTTACCTTTTCTCTTTTCCCTTTAGGATATTTACCTTTTCAGTGATATTTCTTAGCCCAAACTTCATTTTCAGGGGAAGAATCTGCATTGTGTATGGTGAGGATGGGAGCACAGAAGGTGAAGTTTGGAGCAGTGGGCCTTCAGATCCACTAAGTAGGGGGAAGGAGAGTGAGTGACCCTCCGCATCTCCCATGCCCCCTGCTTTAGAGGCAGAGTGCAGTCACTGCTCTACTCCCCCTGCCCTGCTCATTTCCCATATGGCACTTGAGACCTGGGCCCTGTTGGCCAGCTTCTCATCCTTTGCAATAAATTACAGTTCCTTCCAACTGAGCTGTGAACTGTTTCATGGACTCTCCGGGGCTCTCAGGACATAATGTATACTGAGTGATGGGATGATTGATCAGATAGTTCTTGTACTCAGTTCTACACCATTTACTCTTTTGTTCTTATGTGTCACTGGGGCTGTTTTCACTCAGCAAGCCCATGCTACCTCAAAACAGCATTTGCACCACTTTATGGCAATGCTTTTCAAACTTTACTGACTTTCATCATCACCTAAGACCCTTATTTAGAATGATGATTTCAGGAGCTTCCTTTGTGGTCCAGTGGTTAGGAGTCTGCCTTGCAATGCAGGGGACATCAATTCAATCCTTGGTCCAGGAAGATTCTACATGCACAGGGAGCTAAGCCTGTGAACCACAACTACTGAGCCCATGTGCCACAATTACTGAAGCCAGACTGCCTAGAGTCTGTGCTCTGAAACGAGAAGCCACTTCAGTGAGAAGCCCATGCACCACAACTACAGAGTAGCCCCTGCTTGCTTCAACTACAGAAAGCCCCTGTGCAGCAAGGAGACTCAGTGAAATCAAAATACAAATAATTTTTTTTTAATTTTTAAAAAATAATGATTTCAGTGACCCTTTTCAGATACTTTGATGAAAATCAGTCTGGGATGAGCTCCAGGAATCTCCTAGGTGATCCAAGGACAACACCTAGACTCTCTTAGGTGTGGTTTGTGCGAGTTTAATGATGTGCACTTTGTCTACAATAGATGAGGCCTGGCGTTAATAAACAGGTGACAGAATGCGACGCCACAGTCTGAACATTGTTTGCAGGGAGGATGGACAGCTGTGCTATACAGAAGTTGGTCAAAAATGTTAGTGAGTTTCTCTCTTCATAGCCTTATGCTCTCTTGAAGGGAGTTATTTATTGCAAGCCCAGGGATATATGCCTTCACAATGAGAGACTAGTCATGAAGGGGCTTCATAAATAATACAGTGTCATAAAACTATATTTTTCATTTATTTTTTAATCTAACAAATATTTATTGAGCACTTACTCTGTGGCTGGCCCAGTGCTAGGCACTAGGGATATAAATGTGGATAAGACAGAAACATGAAGGTTACATTCTGGGGCGAGAGATGGACACAAGACAGTGGCTAGATCAATAGAACAAAAGCAAATTGTGATAAGTCTTAACAACTTATCAGGTGGCCAGAACAGGCCACTATGAGGAGCTGACATTTAAACAGTGGCCAAAACTATAAGAAGGAGATAGTTAAGGGAATGTTGTAAAAAGAATAATGTAGGCAGAGGAAACAGCCTGAGCGAAGGTCTGGAGGTGGAAAAGAGCCTGTGTGCTGGCTGATCCTTCACTATGGGGAGGAAACAGGGGAAGTGAAGTTCATAAGGAAGCTGGAGAGCAGCAGCCAGAACTGGCTGTAAATATTGAGGAGCTCCAAACTCTAACCTGGAGAGAAATATAAACTGAGAGCCAAACTTGGGGCAGCTGTTTTTTTGTTGTTTTTTTTTTTTTTAAATTAAAGTGGGACAGACACATAGATTGTTAATTATTATTAATCTATGTGTATGTTCATGAGAATCTATGTCTGCTAAGTGTTTTATATGCATTATCTAATTTATTCCTCACGTGAAACTCACAAGTAGCTTCTATTATTATCCCACCCTATAGTTAAAGGAACTAAGGCCCAGAGAGGCTGAGTAACTTGCTAAAGTCACCAGGAAAAAGTAAAATCATATTTGAATCTAGTCTGATTGCAGTATCTGTCGTGCTGCCTTGCCTCAGAGAGAAACAGAACACTTGAACCTGAAGAAACGTTAGTGCTTACCCTGCTGATCCTTCATTTCAGAGCTAAGGGCAGCAAATTCCAGAGGAGGGAAGCGATTTGTTCAGAGTCACACAGTTGGGTGGATGTTTTGTGTATTTAGCTTCCCTGGTGGCTCAGGTGATAAAAGCATCTGCTTGCAATGCAGGAGACACTGGTTCAATCCCTGGGCCAGGAAGATCCCCTGGAGAAGGAAATGGCAACCCACTCCAGTTCTCTTGCCTGAAAAATTCCATGGATGGAGGAATCTCATAGGCTATAGTCCATGGGGTCGCAAAGAGTCAGACACGACTGAGCGATTTCACTTCACTTTGTATATTTGAACCAGACATCCAGTTGTCAATCTGCCCATTTCATGTCTTCTATTAAGCCACAAGAAGTTTGGAACTGAGACATCAAGTAATCTGGTTTGCAGGGCCAGGATATCCTGTTTTGAGCATCAAAGTTCCTTCCCTGGGAGTGAGGACTCTCCTATTTATGGTTCCACTGAGCTCTGGCAGTAGAGAGATAGCCTGATCCCCTGTGCCCCAGCTTCTGTGGTGCCAACTGAGATTTACCCCATATATATGAGTGCCTGACAGATTCTCACTTGGAACAGCTACTGGAATAAATGTAACAATGACCCATCCTGGTGGCAGGTGGGGGAGCAGAGATCAGCAATGAGTACCACTCCAGCGGAACAGGTGAGGAGGCGGCAAGGGCTTCTGCTTAGTGTGTGCTGATGGGAGCTGCTCAGGTGCTGTTAATTGTGGGGTATAGGGTGTGTCTGAATCCTAGTGTGGGGACCTGGGAAGGCCCAGCGCTTGGGCTATGATGGAGCAGAAGTAGATTTCAAATCAGACCTATTCACTGAGTAGTCCAGGGAAGGAGACAAACTGAACACTGGGGTAGAGGGCTGGACTGGCCACTGAGGAGGGAGTGAGGGACAGGACGGCCAAGACAGATGGGAGGACTTCCTGTATCACAGGGCAGCAGGGCCCTACCACACACAGCTCTGGCCCCACAGGAGCAAGCAGGACCCGCAACGCAGGATGATCTGGAGGGATGATGGAGTCTTACCACGGTGCACGGACAGCTCAGTGCGAGCAACAGAAACCAGCCAAGTGTAGAATGAAGGGTAGCCCCAAGAAATCTCCCACTTCACACTTTCCTTAGAACTACACTCTACCCATGTCTCCCTGACATCATTTCAAGCTGAATTTCTCCATTCAGAATTTGAGCATCAAAAAAGGTCCTTGGAGTTCTGAGAAGAAAACCATGCCCTGACCTATTTGTGTCTGAGTTCTCAAGCCATTCCCAGGCCATGGAGAGTCTGTGGCTATGGGATCCCGATTTTGTTTCGCTCATTTTGTCTATCACACTGATCTGTGTTAACCTGTTTTCTGCTCTTTGGTGCTATTCTAATAGCAGCTTTCTGCTGATTGCCCCAAACCACACCACACCCACTTTCTTAAACAACCAGAAGTCAGCAGGTGTTAAAGAGAAGTGTTAAAGACACATTAGCACCTGCTTTAAGCTTTCTAATTGGTATAATCAGAAGTAGTAAAAAGAACATTGGAGGAGGCAGTGCCTTACAGAGCAATGAGCCACTCGAGAAAATATCCTGTAGTGAGTAAGAGATCAGTCACACAGACAGTTCTCAAACTCAACCTGCACAGCATGAAGGTTCCTGTTTGGCTGTATGTGAAAAGAAGAGGAGAAGCTCAGAGAGGTGGGAGGACTCCCGTGCTTGTCCTATACCTCTTGGCAGACTCAGAGGTGTCTGTCCACCATCAGCTGGCTTTCATAAGGCGATTCATCTACCATCAAATCCTTCTCAGGATCCATGTTAATCCATCCAGAGGGTTTTTTTTTTCCTTCTATGTTTGTTTCTTTAAAAAAAAAAATTTATTTATTGTTAGCTGTCCTTGGTCTTCGCTGCTGCACAGCATTTTTTTCTCTCTAGTTGCTGTGACTAGGGGTTACTCTCTAGTTGGTGCGTGGGCTTCTCATTGTGGTGGCTTCTTTTGTTGCAGAGCACAGGCTCTAGGATGTGCAAACTTCAGTAGTTGTGGCACGTGGACTCAGCAGTTGTGGCGCGTGGGCTCAGTAGTTGTGGCATGTGGGCTCAGCAGTTGCAGCCCCAGGCTCTAGAGCACAGGCTCAATAATTGTGGTGCACAGGCTTAGTTGCTCCACAGCATGTGGGATCTTCCCGGATCAGGGATCACACCTATGTCTCCTACATTGGCAGGTGGATTCTTTATGTTTTGTTTCTGTATTTTGTTTTGATTTACTGGAAGACACTCTCTGTCCACTTTTCCAGGGTATGATTATTCCAAACAACTTGTGTCTTTTCTATCCAATTACCAACACATCTTTTGCCTCTGCACCTCTGATCTGTGATGCCAGGACTACAGGGCAAAGCTCAGAGATGATCCTTTATCCTAAAACAAAGTCTCAATCCTTTTTCTGTAAAGTGGGGAGACTGACTAATTGGTCTCGGGTTTCGGCTCAGCAGTGTTTAAAAGTTCCCTGGAGATGTGAACATGCAGCCATGGTTAAGTGCCCCTACAATAAACGTTCTAGAGATTTCTTGCCTGTTTCTGGGTGTAAGAGCTCCCGCTTGCCAGTTCCCCCCCTTGACTACCAGAAGCCAAGCCAACTCTTGCCCAACTCAGCATCCCAGGTAGACCTCACAATGGAGTCCAAATAAAGAAGGGTTATGTTTTCTACTGCTTTAAAGTTTGCTGCCTAATTCCACCCAAATGAAACTGTTTTTATAATAAAAAAAAAAAGAAAAGAAATAAAACATTTTGATTGCAGCTGTGCCAGAGGCAGAGATGTAGCCGATTCTCTTTTCTATCCATGGACAGAGTGTGGTGAAGATTCAGGCCCCAAGATTACTCCCACATCCCCAAGTATGGCCATAAAGTAACAGGTCAATGGCCTAAAAAACACAGCAAGACCTCTGCACCCACAAACTGACTTATTCTCAATGCTGTCTTTAAAAACACTTTCTAAAAATAAAACACCAAAAATGCTCAAAAAGAACAAGATTTTCCAGCCTACAGATAGTCAAAGGAGCATGCCATAGACTGAAAGGAGCTCTCAAGAAGAGTTCCAGAAGTGGCCCAGCTAACAGTAAGATCAAAGTAAAAGGATGCAGCCTTCCAAAGGAAGGTACCTGTGGGGGCCAGCCTGGTTAGAGGCATATAAACCTAGAATGTGTTAACCTACCAGGTTATATTACCTGACAGTCTCACATTCTCTGAAACACAACTTCCATTCACCAAAGAAAGAGACCTGCTTTCTAAGCCAGACTGGTCTGGGGCAGGGCACTTGGAAGGAGCTATTCTCAGCTAGGAGAAAAGGATCTGGGAAACTTGGGAGAAGCACCAGAACCATTGCTCCTAAAAGTTTGAGGCTGGCTGGCTAGAGAGAGCAGGTGGCAGAGGGGCGGGTCCAGGGGGCTGGGATGGAAACTGACATTTCCATTTCCCAATCTCAGCCTCCTGTCCTATTTCCTATTCTCCTTCATAGAGTTGTTCACCCCCTCCTTCTAGGGCATTCAGAATATGAAACAGAAATGAAATGGAAACCAAGGGAAAGAAAGAATGAATGAAAGCCCAAAACAGCAAGCTCTCCACACTGCCCTCCCCCGCTGCTCCCTAGACCATCCCCAAGGCCATGCTCCTCTGGCCTTCACCATCTGCACTTTCCCATAGTCAGGCCAGGTGAAAAATCAGGCATCTTTTTTTTTTAACTTAAAAAAAAAATACATCATTATAAATTGCTCATACATCTGTGAGTAGTAGGCCAAAGACTGAATCCACATTCCAAAGACTGTAATCTAACCATGGTGTCTCAGTCACCCCAACTATCAGACACAGGGAGCTTTTCCAAAGCCGGGAGACAGAGAAGAGAGTTGACCCAGGAGAGGCTGCAGCAATGTGCCATGTGCCGCCCCACCCACAGAACAGGGACTCCTTGCTCACTGCAATCTCTGTTGCCATCACCACTCTTCCTCCTCCTCTCACTGCACCCCCACCTCTCTCACCCTCTCAAAGGGATCCCCTCCTCTCCAGCTGGGCTCCACTTTCCTAGCAGGGCAGGTGGAATCCTAATTAATAAGCCACACACTTCCTCCAGGAAATAATCATTGGTCAAAACTGCCTGCATACGCCTCCTCTCCTCTCTGAGTAACAATCACTTTCTTGAAAGCCCACTGCTATCTCCCTGTACATACAGACAACTGCCCAAATAACCCATCAACATAGACCCCTCAGCTGTCTTTACGGTCACTGTCAGGGCCAGGTCCGCTGGACTTTGCCGAGGCAGGAGCTTCACTTGGCGCAGAGCAGGTGGCCTCACCCAGCTTCTACCTTCTGACACCAGCCAGGGTCTCTGTGATTTCCATAGTGGAAAACCTCGGTAAGGCTCAGGCACAGGTGTAAACCTGAGAGCAGTGAGGGAGGGAGTGGAGACCCAAAGGAGAAAGCCAAGGGAGTGGGACATGTCTGGAATTTAAACTAAATAGGTAGGGCTCCTGCATGCCTTTGCCCTGACCCACAGCTAGCTTAGAGACTCTGAGAGCTCGTGGGTAAGGGGATAATTCCTCCACACAAGACCCCAGGGAGGCCCCAGTGACTGTCAGGAGGCAGTTCAAGGTTGTAACCACCAGCCCCAGCAACACCACTGGCCAGCTGGCTGACCCTCAGCATCTCGCCACACTCTCTGGATAGCACTCCACCCTTTTAAAGTGAAGGGGTTGGCTTGGCTGACCTCTGCAATCCCTTCCTGCCTCAAATTCCAGGATCCTAATTCATCTACTTCTTTTGAAATTCAGTTCAGATTATACATCCAATAAACTGTCTCTGATGATGTCCACTGAACTGCTATGCTTATTTAACAACTGCCTAGAAAACGTATAGTTTGTTTTCTCCAGTGGGTCCTAGAATCTCTACCAGACTGCAAGCTTTTCCAAGGCCAAGAACTAGGTGCCCTCTCAGTCTGCAAGTTCAGCCTGAAAAAAACCAGAGGATTATTTGAACATCATTTCTAAGTTGTTGTGTATGTAAACTAAACAATTGTCCCAATTATTCACAGATTTAAATCTGGGCTGATTTGCAGGTGTCCTAATGGAATACTTTATCCCCATCGGGGCTAGGTCAGGGGGAGGAATGGTTCTTGCCTTCCTCAGGTCCAAAACAGGGAATTTCCTCCTTAGTAAGTAAGTTCTGAAGTCTGAGTTTCCTGCAAAGGAAAGCTGCCTGCAGTCTAGAAATGAGAGGACAGTCTCTTCTGGGACAGGGCATCAGGGTGCAGAGTGTCACAGCTCAGGTGCAAGCCTTGCCTGGAGCACCAGGCCAAGAGGAGTTTCCGTGCAAAACCTGGCACACAAATTGCTAGCATTGTAAACATGAGATTCCAGCTCAGGACTGCATGAAACAGTCTGAGATAAGAGGGAGAAAAATGTATTGGTTTTAGAGTTTTTCAATAGTTCTCAAAACCAAAGCTGGTCCTTGTTTGACCTAGAATAAGATGGGGGTGGGGGTGGGGGCAGAGGAGGGAGGCCCTGAGAGAAGGCGAAAGAGGGAGCAGGACCATCAGAGTGCACACTTGGATGATGTCAGTAAGTGACTTGGAAAAACATTCGTCCTAGCTGAGTCACGGTGGCTCTGACAAAGTGCTTGTGTCTGGGTTCCGGAAGAAAAAGGGCTGGCTGTCACACTTGCTCGATATAGAAACAGGAATACTTCTTGTTGATGAGACAGCGTCCACTCCCGGCTCCCTGGCATGCTCCTCCACACTCTATCCTCTGATAGAAGGCTCTGCAGTGGAGCCAGTCCACCCACCCGGCCCAGGCCCCTCTGTGGGTACAGCCCCTTACAGAGGAAAGAAGACATCCCAAAGGAGCCCTGGGTCTGACTTCAGTGACTTCCTGTCTGGAAAAGAGAGGCTGGCATTGGCTCTGATAGGATGAGAGGTTGAGACACTGCCCTTTCCTCTTGGGGCTCTCCCAGTCTAAGGGAATTCAGCCAACTTGCAAGGTGCTGCTCTGTAAACTTCCAGCCAAACAAGACCCACTGACCTGCCCTCAAGCTGTTTTCCATCTATCAGGGAAAAAGCTTTGTGAATAATCAGAATTCATGGAAGACAGGGGACCCATCACCACTACCTGATGGGTTTTCCAGTTTCAAAAGTCTTCTTCAAATTTTTTTCAAAGTATTTTGTTCTGCATAGGTGATGCCAGACTTTCAAGACAGAAATTCTTTAAAAGTTGTTTTATCTAAAGCAATCCAAGGAGAGATAAGGTGGAGTAAAACAGGTAAGGGGGACACCTCCTTCTTATAATAAAAGCTACAGTGACAAACTGGCATAGAGATTTCCCACAGTAGTAAGTATATACACCAGGATTATACTCTGCACCAAAAAGCCCTTCATGGTGATTTTTTCTTGTTCTCATTTCCCATGTTTGGAGAGAAAAAATAGAACCTTTAAGGGGAGGTTTGAAAAGACAAATTAAGACGTCAATCTTCAGTGTTTGTGGCTAATGCAAACAGTGAGGGAGACAGTAGAAATTTCAAGAGATAAGTATGCCTGGGGCACTGCAACTTCAAGTCTACCTAAGACTGAAGACAAACCAATAGGAGTGATTTTCTTTTTAAAAAAGGATTTTATTTTATAAAAGGAAGAATTGATATAGAGATTCTACATTATTTAAGCATTTTTACCCAAAATACCATTATTATAAAATTCTCAGTTTCAACTGGAAATTATTACATATTCAAGCTAAAGATTTCTACAAACATTATTTAATATTTCAATGTGAAAGTGTAAGTTGCTCAGCCAGGTCCGACTCTTTGCAACCCCATGGACTATACAGTCCATGGAATTCTCCAGGCCAGAATACTGGAGTAGGGTAGCCTTTCCCTTCTCCAGGGGATCTTCCCAACCCAGGGACTGAACCCAGATCTCCCACATTCTTTACCAGCTGAGCCACAAGGGAAGCCCAAAATTACTGGAGTGGGTAGCCTATCCCTTCTCTAGCAGATCTTCTCAACTCAGGAATTGAACCAGGGTCTCCTGCATTGTAGGCAGCTTCTTTACCAACTGAGCTATCAGGGAATTTAATATTAAACTCATTCCGTAGTTCAGGAAAAATAATTATCACTTAGTGATTACTTAAGTTTAAATGTTTCAATAAAAATTTAAAAAGTAAAGCCTAGAAAATCTAAGGTCTAAGGAGGAAAGAGCATAATATTTGGAGCCCTTGACAAAATCCACCTGTATCTTCCCTGGAGAAGGAATGGCAACCCACTCCAGTATTCTCGCCTGGAAAATCCCATGGACAGAGGAACAGCTACAGTCTATGGGGTGGCAGGGAGTCACACATGACTTAGCGGCTACACCATACAAACCATCTCCATCTTCCAAGGCAGCTGAGCTAATGTGCTCCACCACCTGGTGGCAGCATACCTAAACTGCCAGAGTGTGTAAAGGGTAAAGGGTTAGCAGCTCAGCTGTGTATGACTCTGCCACCCCATGGAATGTGGCTCGCCAGGCTGCTCTGTCCGTGGAATTCTCCAGGCAAGATTACTGGGGTAGGTTGCCATTTTATACATATATAAGACTTCCCTAATGGCTCAAATAGTAAAGAATCAGTCTGCCATGCAAGAGATCCAGATTTGATGCCTGGGTCAGGAAGATCCCCAGGAGAAAGAAATGACTACCTACTAAAGTATTCTTGCCTAGAGAACTCCATGGACAGAGGAGGCTAACAGGCTACAGTCCAAGGGGTTGCAAAGAGTTGGACACGACTGAGAAACTAAGTTTCACTTTCATACATATATAATAAAGGCAGTCTCAACAAAACTAATGGAGAAGGCAATGGCACCCCACTCCAGTACTCTTGCCTGGAAAATCCCATGGATGGAGGAGCCTGGTAGGCTGTAGTCCATGGGGTCTCGAAGAGTCGGACACGACTGAGCGACTTCACTTTCACTTTCCACTTTCATGCATTGGAGAAGGAAATGGCAACCCACTCCAGTGTTCTTGCCTGGAGAACCCCAGGGATGGGGGAGCCTGGTGGGCTGCCGTCTATGGGGTCACACAGAGTCAGACATGACTAAAGTGACTTAGCAGCAGCAACAAAACTAAAGTGACATAACATGAAGTGTCAGCATCCAATATATTCCTCCCAAACATGCACTCATCTCACATGCTGGCAAAATAATGCTCAAAATTCTCCAAGCTAGGCTTCAACAGTGTGTGAACCTAGAACTTCCTGATGTATAAGCTGGATTCAGAAAATGCAGAGGAACCAGAGACCAAATTGCCAACATCCACTGGCTCATAGAAAAAGCAAGAGAATTCCAAAAAAACATCTACTTCTGCTTCCTTGACTACACTAAACCTTTTGACTGTGTGGATCACAACAAACTGTGGAAAATTCTTCAAGAGATGGGAATACCAGACCACCTTACCTGCCTCCTGAGAAATATGTATGCAGGTCAAGAAGCAACAATTACAACTGGACTTTGAACAAAGGACTGGTTCCAAATTGGGAAAGGAGTACATCAAGGCTGTATATTGTCATCCTGTTTATTAAACTTCTACAGAGAAGGCAATGGCACCCCACTCCAGTATTCTTGCCTGGAAAATCCCATGGATGGAGGAGCCTGGTAGGCTGCAGTCCATGGGGTCGCTAGGAGTCGGATGTGACTGAGCGACTTCACTTTCACTTTTTCCTTTCAAGCATTGGAGAAGGAAATGGCAACCCACTCCAGTGTTCTTGCCTGGAGAATCCCAGGGATAGGAGAGCCTGGTGGGCTGCCATCTATGGGGTCGGCACAGAGTCGGACACGACTGAAGCGACTCAGCAGCAGCAGCAGCACGCAGAGTGCATCATGCGAAATGCTGGGCTGGATGAAGCACAAGCTAGAGTCAAAATTGAGAAATAACCTCAGATATGCAGATGACACCACCCTTATGGCAGAAAGCGAAGAGGAACTAAAAGCCTCTTGATGAAAGTGAAAGAGGAGAGGGAAAAAGCTGGCTTAAAACTCAATATTCAAAAAACTAAGATCAAGGCATCTGGTCCCATCACTTCATGGCAAATAGATGGGGGAATAATGGAAACAGTGACAGACTTTATTTTCTTGGGCTCCAAAACCACTGCAGATGGTGACTGCAGCCATGAAATTAAAAGATGCTTGCTCCTTGGAAGAAAAGCTATGACCAGCCTAGACAGCATATTAAAAAGCAGAGACCTTACTTTGCCGATAAAGGTCTGTCTAGCTGAACCTATGGTTTTTTCCAGTGGTCATGTATGGATGTGAGAGTTGCACCATAAAGAAAGCTGAGCACCGAAGAATTGCTTTTGGACTGTGGTGTTGAAGAAGACTCTTTAGAGTCCCTTGGACTGCAAGGATATCCAACCAGTCCATCCTAAAGGAAGTCAGTCATGAATATTCATTGTAAGGACTGATGCTAAAGCTGAAACTCCAATACTCTGGCCACTTGATGCGAATAACTGACTCATTAGAAAAGACTCAGAGGCTGGGAAAGATTAAAGGCAGGAGGAGAAGGGGACAACAGAGGATGAGATGGTTGGATGGCATCACCGACTCGATGGACATGAGTTTGAGCAAGCTCTGGGAGTTGGCGATGGACAGGGAAGCCTGGCATGCTGCAGTCCATGGGGTCGCAAAGAGTTGGATGTGACTGAGTGACTGAACAGAACCGAAACATACACAACCCCAAATACCAGTGAGGGGCATCTGACAGAACCTAACCAATGACAGGTGAAGAGAGAAATAGAAACATGTTGAAAATATTTACATAATGAGAGAGGGAATACGTATGCTTAGTTGTTCAGTCATGTCTGACTCTTTGTGACCCCATGGACTGTAGCCTGCCAGGCTACAGAAAGCTGGGTCCCAGAATCCATAGGATTCTCCAGGCAAGAATATTGGAGTGGGTTGCCATTCCCTTCTCCAGGGGATCTTACTGACTCAGGGATCGAATCTGGGTCTCCTGCAATGCATGCAGATTTTTTACCATCTGAGCCACCAGGAAAGCCCCAAAGTGGGAGGGAGAAACAACCCCAAATCTGGAACCCACAAAGTGAAAAATACATCCTTCTTCCTCAATGCCAAGCTCTCTCTCTGGTATCCATATTTAGGGATCTCCCTCACTTACAACATTCCAGACAAATGAATTTGAATGAAATTTTAATCATCCTGATTCCCCAGCATGAATTCCTGAAAAACCTGAATACTCTGGAACTTATTTCACCTGCAACGCAGAAGTTTACCTAATCTAAGCAGAAACAGCAACATTAGCTTCCTAATCAGCCTGCTGTCGGTAAGCCATAGATCTCTGAATCCTAAGAGAGCGAGCAAATGACCGCACCTAAGCTTTAAAGGCTCATTCAACATTGCTGCCCAGAAACAAACTCCAAGGAGACCCAACTTTCTCAGCGGAAGGCAGATGAGGACCTCAGCTCAGATGAGAGCAGAGGAGATTAACTACCACTTTGTGCCAAGCCAGGAACTCAGTGCACAACCAGCCAAGGAGATGAAATATACCCAGAGGCAAAACAAAAGATTCACCAAGGGCAAAAGCAATTAAGTCATCATAGATTTCTTATCAGATTTGAACTTTAATGTATGGTCCCCCTTTCAACATTCCTATTAGTTTAGGAAAGTTAAAGGAATCCTCCCCTGGGCGACCCCAAAGGGCAATTCTTTTATTCTTTCAAATCCGGGGATAGGTTTAAGTGCATAACCCTAAATTAGGGTTCTTGATGATGGTAATAACAATGTTTTCACAGGGGGTTCTGGTCAGTGAGGAGTGTAAAAACTTAAATTTGGAGAAACAAAAAGACTTTGAAGTCTATAGCAAGGCATACCGGAACTATAAATTGGGAAATTTGGAAAGAAATGTGGCAATGCAGATCACTAGCCTTAAAAAAATCCAAAATTGCCACGAATCTATCCCCAAGAAACCATTTAAACCATTTAAAATGTAGACAAAGGTTCATACACCAAGAAGTTTACTGAGAGTCATTTATAGCAATGAAGTTTTTAGAAATGACTTGGATATCTAATGATAAGGTTAATTAGAATATGGTGTATCCAAAGATATACTATTATGCATAAAATGTTATGAAAATATTCTTAGGGTATAATAGTAAGTGGGATAAAACATGAAGCAAAATTAAATAAACAATATGATTCAATTCTGCTTTACAAAATCTCCAATAAAAAGAGATAGAAAGAAAAATGTCAATATACTAATTGTTTCTATTTCCAGAGGGTAGAGTTACAAGTGACTTAAAAATTTTTTCTATTTTCTGCATTTATTTTTATAATAAATAAATAGTTTTCTAATTTTAAAATAGGCCAAGACTTTATCACACTATTAGGTACATATATATATATATATATATATATATATATATATATCCATTAATTCAGTATTTATTACAGTGATGATATACTCCTAGATGATACTGATCTTATTACTATTACTACTATTCCTTTTAGCTCTTATTCTAACCTTAACCATTATTGTAACATTGACTTTAAGGGACTTCCCCTAATAGCTTGGTTGGTAAAGAATCTGCCTGCAATGCAGGAGACCCTAGTTCGATTCCTGGGTCAGGAAGATCCGCTGGAGAAGGGAAAGGCCACTCCAGTATTCTGGCCTGGAGAATTCCATGGACTGTATAGTCCATGGGGTCACAAAGAGTCAAACACGACAGAGCGACTTTCATGGGACGGGCCCAATTTAAGGACTTTTCTGTAGCTCAAATGGTAAAGAATCCGCCTGCAATGAAGGAAACCAGGGTTCGATCCCTGGGTTGGGAAGTTTCTCTGGAGAGTGAAGTCTCTCAGTCGTGTCCAACTCTTTGCAACCCCATGGACTGTAGCCTATCAGGCTCCTCTGTCCATGGGATTTTCCAGGCAAGAGTGCTGGAGTGGATTGCCATTTCCTTCTCCAGAGGATCTTCCCGACCCAGGAATGGAACCAGGGTCTCCCGCATTGCAGGCAGACGTTTTACTGTCTGAGCCACCAGGGAAGCCAGGGACTGGCAATCCACTCCAGTATTCTCGCCTGGAGAATTCCATGGACAGAGAAGCCTGGCGGGCTACAGTCCATGGGATCACAAAGAGTTGGACATGACTAAGTGATTAAGACACACAAACTTGACTTTGATAAAGTTGTGCTAGACACAGTGAAGGACAAATAACAAAACAAGGTCCCCACTGCCAAGCAAGAAAAGGGAAAGAAATCGGCCGTCGGCCCCTGCTGTGTGCCAAGACCTTGGCTAGGTACCTTACATGTGTTCTTACGTGATCCCCACTACCTTTATGTCTGGTGATATCTGTGCCTATTTTATAGGCGAGGAAATCTGTCAGCTACATGTACATTTCTCCTCCCAGAGGGGAAGGTTCAGAGGTTCATTCTTCCTGGGCTGGAACACTCTGCATAATTTCCAGGATCAGTAATTGTCCTTGAGGCCACTCCTTCCTCCTCTACTAGTCCATAGTTCCACTCCCAACAAGTCAGTGGCAATGTCCAAAGTCCCTTCTATGGGTCACGTTGAAGATGCACATGAAGAAAAAACAACACTCCCCTCTCCATCAGGGGTCCTTTTGTCCAGTGCTGGGTCCTTGATTCATCACCTAAAGGCGTTTACTGGAAGCATTTCTGGAATAATGAGAGCAGCTTCTCATAGTTACGTTATGACCACATGGTTTCCGCCTCTGATTGTCCAGGTTATTGTTCTCCAGGGAATCACAAATGCTTGTCTCTGCATTTGAAGCATCACAGTAGGCTCTTCAGGGTTTCCACAAGCCCCCCCTGGGCCCTCTGCCTCAGAATACAGCAGCATAGACAGACACACACCTGCCAAGTCTGGCAGTGGCATGGTCAAGAAAGTGAACTAACTTCAAAATGCCTATTGGCTGACTGCTAAGTAATGCCAGAATCACGCTTCTGATATCAGAGCAATGCAAGATCACTCCAGGCAGGTGACTGAGTGAAACAAACATCTTAGACCCACGGAAACAGAACAGGATGAGCACCCTAGAATACAATGGAGACCACCCCCACCTTTCCAGTTTATATGTTCAGGGTCCCTACTACAGACTTTCACTCATCTCTTTAAACAGTTTCCAAGGTCTTCAGTGCTTTAATTTTTTCACAGCATCCCTCAGTGTAATTCACACTTAAAAACATTTGACTGTTCATCCACAGATGAGCATAAATGAA
The DNA here is from genome assembly GCF_019923935.1 of Bubalus bubalis. NCBI lineage: Eukaryota > Metazoa > Chordata > Mammalia > Artiodactyla > Bovidae > Bubalus > Bubalus bubalis. Next base: position 114,032,536 of record NC_059157.1, on the reverse strand, counting down.
TAGAACTGTGTGTCTAAAACTGAGCACACAGACATGGGAGAGGAAGTTTGAGGCACCAACCCCCACCTCCATCACCCTGCACACCCACAGCCACCATGAGCTGAAACCTGAGCTTCAGACAATCACCACCTGCATTTCCCACCTGCAAAACCTTCATACTTAGAATCTAAAGAGTATCTTGGACAACACAGGTTTGATGGGACACCACTGCCCACCATAATTAGAATCATCCGCCCTTCTTCTCGGAGAAGGCAACGGCATCCCACTCCAGTACTCTTGCCTGGAAAATCCCATGGACAGAGGAGCCTGGTAGGCTGCAGTCCATGGGGTCACGAAGAGTCGGACACGACTGAGCGACTTCACTTTTTCACTTTCATGCATTGGAGAAGGAAATGGCAACCCACTCCAGTGCTGTTGCCTGGAGAATCCCAGGGATGGGGGAGCCTGGTGGGCTGCTGTCTACGGGGTCGCACAGAGTCGGACACGACTGAAGTGACTTAGCAGCAGCAGCAGCATACGTAAGCAATAAAAGAAATTTAAAAGGGATCTGGAAAAGGATAAGATTTAGGCAAATGTCTTCATTGGCTCTATTTTCTGAACTTTACACCACTAGTCTTTGCAGTCTTCTTTAATTGATGGGGCTTCCCTGGTAGCTCAGCTGGTAAAGAATCTTCCTGCAATGCTAGACACCCTGGTTCAATTCCTGGGTTGAAAAGATCTGCTGGAAAAGGGATAGGCTACCCACTCTGGTATTTGTGTGCTTGCCTGGTGGCTTAGCTGGTAAAGAATCTGCCTGGAATGCAGGAAACCTGAGTTCAATCCCTGGGTTGGGAAGATCCCCTGGAAGAGGGAATAGCTACCCACTCTCATATTCTGGCCTGGAGAATTCCATGGACTGTGTAGTCCATGGGGTTGCAAAGAGTCAGACACAACTGAGCAACTTTCATTTTCACTTTCACTTTCAGATCAAAGGGCAAGATACCACCGGCACATCTCAACAGGCCCTTACAACAGACACATTCAGTGATGATAGATTACATAGCTTGGGTTCTCTCGTGCTGAATACAGTGGGAGGAAATCCTTGTAGCTTTCACCTCTTCATCTTTTAACTTTCTGGCCCTCTCTATTTATTTCTATTTTCTGGTGACACTGCACAAAGACCGTGCTGGCTATAAGCCCAATTTATCTGTTGCTGAAATTGTAGAACAAGAACAAATTATCAGGTAATAAGCTGAATATTGGCACGTTGGTTTGATTGACATTACAGAATATCCCATCATTATTTCTTGTCATTTTTCCTCACCAGTATGATACCTGTATTCCCTGCTAGAACACTCAGCATCTCAGCAGCATTGCTATTAAGTGGCAGATACATCAAGGTGCTAACAATCAGTGCCCAGAGGAGCTGTAGAAAGCTGATCATGACAAAGCAGGATAACAATGAAGAAGAGGAAGAATACAATGCAATAAAAATAACCTGGGATTTCTTTACTAGATACTTAGAAATTTCTACTCCAAGCATATGGTCAACTCCCAATAATCACAGTGGGTAGACTATCCATACTACGGGTAATGCTTGGGCAACTGCTTACTCTCAGCCTAGATTTTGTCTCTCAGTTTCTAGGGACACTCATCCACTGCTTGTTTCTGAGTATTTCTTTTCCACTCCTTTCATGTATGAGTAATTACAAGCAGATATCAGGGCAGAAGGACCAAAAAGTTAGGTAAGTATAGGATGGATGACAGAAAAGATAACACAAGTTTACCAAGATCCCTAACTGTGCCCTGGCTTATGGTAGGCACTCAGTAAATATTTGTTGAATTAAGTGAATGAAGTTATCATAAAGTTGAATTAGAAGACTTTTAAGGCTTTTCTTCCTACCCTAATTTCATCACTCCTCAAAATAAGATGACAGAAATCTCGGAGAAGCCCCAGGAGATAGATGTTCAGACTCATCAGGAGCAAGAAAGGCAAGTTGGAGGACCCACGTCAGGCTGAGACGGGCTCCAAGAGCAACCGCTGCTGGCGCAGTCACACTCTAGAATCCCGCGTAGCCCCACCCAGAACGCAAGGGCGCTGGAAAAGACTTCTCTTAGAATTTAAGATACACACAAGATCTGAAGGGAAATTCCAGGCCTTAAATAATTTAGGGGATTTGAGAAAGAGAGTATGTTTGTGGGGTGGTAATACTGTTTTGAGGTTATAGATGTCTATAATGTGTTTTCCCCCAGTATCATAGAAACACAGAATTCAGGGCAGGAAAGTTTCTTAGAAACGATCTAATCGGCCTCCAACCCAGTGTAGAAGTCTTGGACAGGAAGCTCACTTTCTCCAGAGGCAGCGGCAGTAGTGCTGGACAGCTCCCACCTGGGCAGACTGCTTCTCCACCTCAGAGTCCCCATCTCTCTAACTTCTACCCATTGATGCAACAGAGACCATGCCTGTTCCCGCCTCTTAGGGGCAGCACAGCTCTCCTGATACTTGAAGTCAGGAGTCACTTTTCTTCCATTTTCACCCCCACCAGAAAACATCCTCCAACTGCAGAAACAGTTTGTGGATCCCTTAGTATGCTGCTCTCCTGACAATATTCTAACTGGTCCACAAAGCTCCTAAAAAGGAGCTGGTAAGGTTCAGTGTAGCAGACTGAATGCAGTGGCCCAGACATAACCTGTTGGGACTTTTTCTTCCCATTCATTTCATACAACCATCCTTCTTCCCAGACTCTCTTGGGTTTTTGTTCCCTTTAGCTAGCAGAAACCTTTTCCTTTTAAATTGTTTACAATCTGTTCTGTCCCACTTTTGCTTAACAGGTCAGAAATAAGTTCTTTTAATTGTTCACTTTCTATTTAGAGTATGCAGTAGCTGCATGGATATGATAAACCTACCAGAAAGAAAATCACACCCTTCATATTTATAAAGGGCACACTGTAATAACTCATAAATTATCACAACCCTCTGTTTAATCACCTATTCTATAACAGTGCCCAAAGTGGCCATCGAGCTGATTGGTCCCTTAGATTCTGGGATCCTCTTTCATCACTTACTGGCCCTGTTTGCTTGTCTTCTCCTGCTTCATCCCTATGCTACCAGCACAGTTATATACTGTACTGTCCTTTATGGTCACTGGTTTGGCACTCAGTAGGCAAATACTTAGGTTTTTCCTAACATTCTCAAAATGTCTGTTCCTGCTCACCATGAATCCTAAATCAGCCCGGCTTATAGAGGCTCTAAATATTTGTAAAATACATAAATGATAAATGCTTGAATAAATGAGTGTCACCCACAGGTGATTACCCCAGTCTGAAGAGCACATTCCACCTGACAGAAGCCTAGCTTTATAGCCTCCTTGGCCATGACCCAGAATAGTCTATTTCTTCTAGTCAGTGTCACCTGACTAAATCTAGCTGTTCATTTTTGCAGATTCCTTTCTTTCCAAAGCCAGGGCTAAGCAGAAGAATGGCAAACACTATCTGGTGTGCTAAGTGCTTCAGTTTCCTCCCCAGACCTCACTGTCATTGGAATAACCCTGTTCAAGGTTTTGTTTCCAACAGTCATCATGTGTGAACTTGTGGCCAACAGAACTAGGAAGCGATGGGTGGGCATGACTAGTTGGTAAGCTCTTCAGCCTGCCAGGTACACACACTCCTGGTAAACATAGGCCCCTTGGGAAGGAGGCAGCAGGCATCCCTGAACAATTTTTCCCACTGAAAGTAGCAACAGCATTTTTGCCTCCCACCTGCCAGAACCTGTGAACCTTTTCTGTTAGCAGGAGCCTAGGATGAAATGCTTAGGACTACCCTCAGGGAAGCAAAAAGCCTGAATCTACTATGCTCTTTCCATGATAACCTATTGTTTATACTTTTTCATGACCTTCCTCCCAGCTCTTCTTGAGTTTTGTTCCCCTTTACCTAGTAGAAATCTTTTCCTTTTTAATTGCTCCCAATCCTTTTTGTCCCAGCTTTGCTTAACAGTCAGAATTAATAAAATGTTCTTCCAATTCTTTCACTTACTATTCTAAAGAAAAGAAGAGTGTGCATTAGCTTCAGGGATGTGATAAACCTATCAGAAACAAAAACATACCCTCAGGATCCCAAATTTCTTTTGACTCTGAAAGAACTAAGAGTCTGTCATGGGTCCCCATGAAAACTCTTCCTGTAAATTGCTTTAGGAAATGCTTGGTTTTATGCCTGTTAGTAGTATACTTGGGAAAGATGCCTTTAAAACTGCTTAGCCCCTCAATGGCTAAATTGCTAAATTACCTACATCAATCATGGGTTATTTAATTCATCTCCTCGCCTCCAAGACAGATGGGAATATTTCTTCTGAATAAAGACCTCCTAAGCGGGGTAGGGGGGGGGACCTTCTGTTCTATTCTTTATCCAACTCTCTTATACTCATAGTTTAGAAGCTCTTCTTTGGATACAACCTAAGTCCATTTCATTGGAGCTTAAGACTTCTTGCCTTTATTCTGGTTCTCTGTGGATATCATAAAGAAAAAAAAAAGCCACCATTTGACATCTATTTGTTCACAGCCTTCTGCTCAGGGCTCTTCATTCTGTTCAACATCCTTCCAGCATTTGATGACTGCCCTTAAATCCCCTTTACCACCTGCCCACCACCATCCACCAATCCTTGTACATGTGTCTCCCCCATAGCTCTTTCAAATGCAGTGATTGCCTCAATTGACATCTGTTTCAAGAACTTAATCAGCACGTTCAACAATTATCCAAGGTCTCCCCGCAAAGGCAGAGCTCCTCTGTACAATTTACTGCTTCCTCTATAAAATGCAGAGAGACAAGATGAAAGTTCTAAAAGCCCCAGGCACCACTTCTTATTTGCCACAACAAACACTTGACAGACTCCAACCCCACTAAGTCAGAGAACAGAGTTCTCACTGACCGTGAACAAGGATGGGGAGAGCACTACGGTAGGAGTCAGGAGGGCTCTGAACCAAGCTCTGCCACGGACTACCACCACCCCGTAAGCAACTCCAATCCCACAAAGATGTTGTTTCCAAAGTAAAACACGACATCTATTTGCTTGGATTACTTCTCAGGGCTCTTCTAGCTCTCACATTCCATGTTTCTCTAACCATGCAAAGGCCTCTCCTCCATCTTCTTAAAAGATAAATTCCATGTCCCTAGCACGTCTACCTTGCCACCCTCTGAGCGCAGCACCACCTAGAAACACTCAGAAACCAGTGTTTCTCAATCATTTTTTAAAATCATCATCCTGCCACAAAAGAGGCTTTTTATACTTTTTTCCTTAATCACCCCCAATGAGATTTTAATACCATGAATATATTGTATATATGTTTATGCACTATATATTTAACTGTGCTTAATACATGAAAGTTTTTTGTGTGTGTGCCGTACACAAGAACCAATTCGCATCCCCCTTGGAGGCAATATTGCCCCCATTGAAAATTCATGACCTAGATCGAGCTGAAGGCTGCCTCTTGAATGATATAAGTGGAGCTATTTGCCCTAAACTCTAAAAGCCACAAACATATTCAAAAGCCAGAGGTTTTAGAAAAAATCCATTACACAAGCCAGAGTGGAATCAGCCAGAATTTCCATTTCCCCAAGGCAAAGAATGGCTTCCCATCCCTGCCCCCACAGGCCACACTGTCACCTGTTCCAGGGCCTGTCCTGGTCCTCTAAGCCTGGAACCTTCACCTCTGCCCATGGTTCCAGCATCCAGCTTCCACTTTGTTCATATGAATCCCAGCAGTAACAATGGGAATGCTGGGAATGAGGTGAACAATAGGTATTGACGTAACAGAAATAATTAGAATCCATTCCAAGGGCAGACAGCTTACTTGCATCAGGCCAGCTTCCCCCTCTCTCCCCTGCAGAACATTCACCTTACCTTGGCACGCTGGCCAGATAGGTCACCAGTTTCCGCAGGTCTTCCTGTCTTATTCTGTCATGATTGCTGCGAGCAGGGAAGGTCAGGATGGGTCCACCTCGCTTATCACGGCCCCCTGCAAAGAAGAAGAGAAGGGTGTTTAAGAAAAACCAGCTAGAAACTGTGCCACAGAGGAAAAAGAATTCTCCTGAGTGCTAGATAAAACAGGCAGAAAGACGGTGCCCAGAGAAATCTGGTCACTGCCTTGGGCAAAGGCAAGGAGTTTAGATTCGTGACCTTGGGCAAGTCTTTTGACATCTCTGTTGCCTCATCTGCAAAATGCAGATGAAAATAATGATGACTACATTACAGGGCTGCTGCAAGACTTGATAAGATGGCACATGGCGAAGCACTTTGAGAAGTACTCTCTACAAATATGAGATGATAATGAAGGCGGTGATAATTGCTCTTACTGAGAAAACAAGCCATTGAAAGTGCTATGGTCTTTGGAAATTCAACCTCCAGTTTACTTCTCTTTGCAGACCTCTATGAGCAGAGTGCTCAGGGTTAACTGAATACCGTGGTGAGAAGCCCCTAAAGCATCCAGCTGGGACATCATTGCTAGGAGGTTTTTAGGTTCATAGAAAAGACCTAAGTGTGGTCTACACAGCCAAGGATCCACCCCTGCCTGCCTGCCTGCCTAAGTGCCACCTGTCACTCCTGCTGGAGGAGCCCATGAATCTTCATTGGAAATAGGATGCTCAAGGTCTTAATCACTGCAAATGCATATGTACACACTATGATTACAAATGTCTTCTAAACATCTGGTTTAAAAAAAAAGTGGGGAGGAGTAACCGCTATGATGATCATTGTTTGCTATCAGGATGCTGGGGTTTTACATGGTTGCTTTTTCTTTCCTCTATTTTCCAAACTTTCTACTCATGATTTATTCTGCGATTAAAAATTTATTCCTTAGTGGATGCTATGATTAGGAAGCAGGACCAAGTTTCTCAAGAAGGTTAAATGAGGACAAAGCTAAGGTGCAGTAACTGTGTCCTACCAGGCACTGGCCATTTCACAAAGAAGACTCTGTCATGATCTCAGGCTGCCACCTGACACCCCCAGAGCAGGTCTACAAAGGGATCTAGTGCAAGAGGGAGGAAGAGCTGGCAAGGCCACCACCAATACTAGAAAACAAGCTTAAAGGTCAGCGCCTTGAAGAAGGGTACTTTCCAAGCCTCCCAGGATCCCACTCAAGTATGAGTTCATGAATATTGTTCCCTCTGATTGTGGAATCCAGAAATCACAAGACAGAGGGAGTCTAAACAAAGTCCAACTCATTGCAGGATACTCCTCAGGAAGAAATAAGAAGGCTGCAAGGAGAAAAAGGTCAAACAAGATCATGGCCACTGAGAGATCTGGCCCTGAAGAAAAAATATTTCACCACCACCATCCCCTCCCTGCAGCCCCGACCCAGCTGTATTTGTGTACACATACCACAGAGTTGGATCCTGACCCCCAACTCCAAACCTTAAAAACCACAGGCTCTCAGCTCTGAATATGGGTGACCAATCTCATCTCATCTACCTTGGAAATGATCTCCATCTCCCAACTGCCTTCACAGGGGGAAAAGGAAGTAAAGGGATCAAGAGGAAAGTTTCCTCAAAGCTAGGAGGCTCTCCCTCACTATCAACCTTCACCTGCAGTGTTGACCTCATTTGAAAGATTTTCACTCTTGGGTGGTTTTAACTGCAGCTATTGCCTTTCTCACAGTCCTTCTTCTGTGAATGGTTTAAGAGAAGTGAACATGGGGAGCCAAGGTTGGTGTGATGGCAAAGACTATCTAAGAGGCTTGGAAGGATGTGGGCATTGTCCCTCCTAAGCAGAAGCCAGTTCTTCCCTGGGAGTCAAGAGTTTCATAATCTTGGCTGCAGAAGGTTCCAGATGGTGGTGAGTGGTGGCGGGGGACATGGGATGGGGAGGGTGGGGGAGATGACCCAGGGGAGTGGAATCCCTTCCTTCCAGGAAAAATGAATGGATATGGAGTCCAGAGTGGGCAGCAGGACCAAGCCAGATATTTTTCAGAAGGAAGATGAACTTGCAAGATTGTAGGAAGAAAAGGAGGAACAGGCATAAAGGAAGAAAATCTGTGCTGGAAAGAATGGAGACAAGGGATGGATAAAGGCTTCAGGACAGGTACAAGAGGGGGGCCCTGACCTTTTGTCTGTGGTATACTCAAAGAGGAAGGAAAAAACAGACATAAGTTAGAAAGACAAAAAGTTCAGCCTGCCTAGGAGACACTTTCTCTAGGTAAAATAGTGTTGAAGGTCAGAGTAGGCTGAGGTACTGGGGAAAGGGAGGATGGACCATCTTTGGAGAGTGTTCCTAGAGAATGGACAGCTGGACTGGGTATGATGTAGGTTTAAGGGTAGGTGCAGGTATCTGGCTTTAATGAGAGCTCTGTTGAAGGTCTGGCCATGGTATCCATGCTAGCCTGTAACCTGAGCGAAGGCAGAACAGAGCTCATGCATAGATTAAGTGGGGAGGACTTGGGGAGGAAGGAAAATGGCCTGTTTCTTTGTGAGTTCTCAAAGGAGAGGGAACAGCATATGTTTTATTTACCTGATATCCATACTTCCCCAACTGATAGGGGAACACCAGAAGCGGTCATGGGTAAGAAGATAAGGCTACAGACAGACATATCAAGGTCAAGGTCTTGAATGTGCGTGGCTACAGTAAGGAGGTGGAAGACTTCAGTGCCAAGGAGATTGAGAAGCCATGAAGCTGTAGGATTTGACTGATAATTAACATGAGTGCTGAGGTTCCAGAGGGCACTAAGTAGAGATAAATAATAAGAACCCTTTGCTGAAGTCAAGGTGCATTGTGGAGTGGGCCCCAGACAGTGGAGACAAAAAAAGCAAAGTTTTTAAAAGATGATTGAGATGGTGGCAGGATCTTCAGCAGCGCCATCCCCTTACTTATCCAACACCTGCTGTTTGCCAGTTAATTGAGGCTTTGGTGCTGGGAATAGAGGCTGGGAATATAGAGGATAAATAGGGAGGGAGTGGTCTGATGTGCTAGAAAAGGCACTGATCTCCTTCGGCAAAAGCAGGGCAGGACAGGCCTAGGTAGGAGGCAAGTTCAAAGGCAAGGGAAGTTAAGGCTTTGCTGATTGAGGTGGAGGAAGATGGCACTCATATTTTTCAGGGGGAACTAGGCTCCAGTGGGGACAAGTAGATTAGGGTAATTTTGGAGGAGGACAAGAAAAACACCTCTAGGGAATCATACCAAAAGTTTGGCCCATACAACTGTAGTTCTGCAAGATGCTGATGGATACACAGGGTATTTTTAAGAGAATGTGTTATTTGTATTTTGGGAAATGCTTTCATGTTTTGAATGGACAGTCTCCAAGAAGGTGGCTACAATAGGCAGCATTACCCAAGTTTACTTGAGAGTAAGCCCTTTTTTCTTTTTTGAGGATCATCTCATGTACCTGTTGTTCTATGGGACATGCTTTGAGACATGGGTCCAGAGTATAAATGGTGGTGCCACAGCAGTGTGGAGTTCCTCTGAGAACAATGGGCATGATGTTGATGGTTGATAAGGTGGCAAAGAGGGACATCGGGAGGAGCCAGATGAGGGTGTGAGCACACGCAGAGAACAGGGTGAAAAGGGTCTGCACAGGGAGGCTGGAGAGAAGGGACAATGGGTGCTGAAAGTGGGAGGCAGAAGCACATGAAGGAAGCTGGAGAGAGAGCAGAGGGAGAGCCATGGCTGAGAACACAGAGCAGGATGGGGCAGGGCTGGAACGATGTAGGCTGCCTGAGCACAGCCACAGATTCCGTTGCACACACGTGCACTTGCCCACACACTGGTGGGCCCTGGATTATTCCAAATGCCCGTTCCCATGGCAGCACAGCTTCCCCTCGCCTTGGCCACACCAGGGCACCAGCAGGGGAGGGGGCTTAACCAGCACTTGGTTTCTCTGCTCAACACTTCCTGCAGGGCTTCTTCTCAGAGAGACATGGATCCGGTACACTGCATTACTTAATTCTGGGTTTCTTTATTTTTATTTTTGTGTTTGGTCTTCTAAAAGCTTAGGATACAAGTGCCTTTTTTGGTTTGTTTTTTGTTTGGGGTTTTTTTTTTTAGCTGCAGCCAGTCATCTCTCTGGCACCCTCAGTGTCCTTACCAGGCACAGAAGGACAACACTCCCTAAGCCCCAAAGTTCCTAGCACCACTTGCAAATGAATAAGACTTACCCCACATAGAGAACAGACTTGTGGTTGCTGGGGGAAAGGGTGGCCCACGTGGACATGTGGGCATGAGTTGCCCACTGGCCCCCTTGGTCCCACTCTGGGAAGCAGCTACCTGCCTCTCGCTTGACTGACCATCTTTCTGGCACATTGCTGCTCTGTACACCCCGAGGAAACCTCCTGATGCTTGGAAAGCTCTTTTCTAGGGCTGGCTGGACCCTGCTCCAGGGCTCTAATGGAATTCACTGGGAAAAAATAAGCCACAATCAAGCTAGGGTCCCGATGCCAGACTGTAACATGTCTGCATTCATATGCCCTGAACTGCTGTCCAACAGGATGGTGCTCAGAGGGTATGCATTAAAGCCAGGATGACCTCCAGGAGGAGGCAAAGTGGGAACTGACTTGGGAAGCAGAGGAATGACTCAAAAGTATGGGGAAGGCACTGCAGATAGAGGGAGCCTCAGGCATAAGAGAATGGAAGGATGAGCAGGACACCTGGGCAGAGGTAGGACACCTGGTTAAACAGGCTCAAGGCATTAAAGAAGAGGAAGAGAAACGCTCTGGCTCCCTAGAGATTGTGGGCCATGTCCTGGGAGCCCAGATGATGGACAGCAGTAGAGATCAGAGCCCTGGTGCTACTCAGCAGTCCCAAGACTTCTACACAAGGTCTTCCCAAAATGCTCAGTGAGCACTCAGATCCAAGTCTATGAAGGCTTCGGAGGCTGTCTTCTGTCTCCACCTATACTGAACTCACTGCCACCTGATCGAGTCAAGGATCCAGCCTGAGCTTCAGCTTCTTCAGTGACAGGGGCTCATTACCTAATAAGATATGCTGCTGCTGCTGCTAAGTCACTTCAGTCGTGTCCGACTCTGTGTGACCCCATAGACGGCAGCCCACCAGGCTTCCCGTCCCTGGGATTCTCCAGGCAAGAACACTGGAGTGGGTTGCCATTTCCTTCTCCAATGCATGAAAGTGAAAAGTAAAAGTGAAGTCGCTCAGTCGTGTCTGAATCTAGCGACCCCATGGACTGCAGCCTACCAGGCTCCTCCATCCATGGGATTTTCTAGGCAAAAGTACTGGAGTGGGACCAGTGCCTAATGCTAATGGAGAAGGGGAGCTTCCCAGCCACTCTAACAGCAAAAACAGTAGCAAAACACTATATTATTATTACCACTACACTGCTGTGCTTAGTCGCTCAGTCGTGTCTGACTCTTTGCGACCCCATAGACTGTAACCTGCAGTAGCCTGCCAGGTCCCTCTGCCCAGGCAAGAATACTGGAGTGGGTTGACATGTCCTTCTTCAGCGGATCTTCCTAACCTAGGGGTCAAACCCAGGTCTCCCACACTGCAGGTGGATTCCTTACCGTCTAAGCCACCAGGATACCACTACTACTGCTACTACTACTACTAATATAGAATGCACTTAGTACTTACAAAGGCTTGACTACTCCCATCACATACTCCGCCTTCACTTCCCATCCCTACACTCTGAGTTATCAGTCTCCCCTCCGGTCAGGTGGGAGACACCTGCTGCTTGGTTTCTCCTTCCTCAACCTCCCCCCACCCCACTTTCTCCCTTCTCTCCATTTTGGCTGTCACCCATCAGTGTGCCCAGCAGTGCCTATGGAGTGAACCCCTTCACTGAAGGACTCTGCTGGCTCTTTCCCTGTGATTCCATTGTCACTCCTTGTAGATGGCCGGAATCATCCAGAAACAAAAGTTCAATCTATGAAGCTTAAGTACCTGGGTGTATTTTTTTAAAATCTGATCCCTGGCTACTCACACTGCCATTCCCCCAGCCCCTGCTAGAGACTCTGAGCCAGGAGGCCTATATTGATGGCCTAGAACTGGCACCCATAGTGATGCCGGTGCACCTCATAGTTCAGTTGCAATTACATCAGCAGTTACCAGACTTTTTCTTAAAGGGTCAGATGCCTGTGGTCATCTGGTCTCTGGTAGAACTACTCAACTCTGCTATTACAGCAACAAAGCAGCCATTGGCAACACTGGTAGTAGACTGAATAATGGCCCCCAAGCATATCAAGCCCTAATCTCTGGAACCTGTAAATGTTACCTTATTTGGAAAAAGAGTTTCTATAGATAGTGATTGTTAGGGCTCTAGAGATGGGAAGATTATCCTGGGTGGTCTGAGTGGGCCCCCAAGTGAAGTCACAGGTATCCTTACTGTGAGGCAGAAGGATCTGACATAAACAGAAGAGCAGAAGGTAATACCACCAGGGAGGCAGAGATGGGAGTGACATGGCCACCGGCCAAGGGATGCTGGCAGCCCCCAGAAGCTAAAAGAGGCAAGAATCAAATTCTCCCCCAGAACCTCTAGAGGGAGCACAGCCCTGCTCACATCTTGATTTCAGTCCAGGAAACTGATTTTGGACTTTTGGCCTCCATAACTGTGAGCGAATACATGTCTATTGTTGTAAGCCACCAAGTTTGTGGCAAGAGGAAGCTAATACACTACTAAATGAATGCACATGGGCTATGTTCCAATAAAACTTTATTTGCAAAAAGAAGTGTCTGGCCTGCAGCAAAACACAGGCTATAGTTTGCTGATCCCTGAATTAGACATTAAAAGGACTGGGTGCGCAAGACATGCTATAGAGAAAAGTCAGAAATGAATATTATTCAGAAAAACAAAAAATAGATACAAATACTCACTTGAGTTCCCTTTGCTAGAAGAAGAGATAAGGAAGAGCCAGAAAAAAATTTACATCTCTTGTTCTTGACCCACTCAGAGACGAAACTAAATAAAACCTGTGGGAAGGTGTGAAGGGGACAGACCCTTGCATCTCTCAGAGGGGCCTCAGCAGCTCCCATAAGCCTGAGAGGCCTGGAAGGGTAGGGCAAGGTGAGGTGGATGTGCATGCGTGCATGACGGACCCACCTTTGGGTTGTGAATGTCCTCCAGAACACCCAGTGGGGACCAAAGTGCTCCTTTCCCTTTCTGCCCGCCTCTGGAGAGAGGAGCAGCTGCTTTGAACATCACCACCACCCCCACCTCTTTCTCATTAGCACACAAAGAAGTGCATGCCTGCACACATTCCCAACACACACACACACACAGACTTCTCTAGATCTGTAACAGAGGAAACTTGCATAGACACTCACCAGACACGAAGGCCACTTTTTCCTTTAGGATGGGAAGGACATCAGAAGCTTTCAAACCATCATTCCGAAAAGAGCCTGTCAGAGAATAAAACAGAAGGAATCAGAGTGAAAGGGGTCAATAGACTGAATCCCTCGGTTCCCCCTTAGCTTTTGAATCCCCTCATGGGCCAGAAAACAATGCCCTCTTTGGGGCCCACAGCCTAGCCCAAGAGCAGGAGAGGCTCCACAACAGAAAGGACACTTTGACATGATGCCAGTCCACAGGGGTGACCAAGAGTATTCCCCTCTGGGTCCTTTCCAAGAAGAGGACAGTGCAACTCACCCGCCCCCCCAATTATACACAAAGTACCATGTCCTGGAAGCAAAACTACAGCCCCATTGCTGTGCACTTGAAGATGGGGGCTTTTTGGAAATCGTTTTTGTACTTCCAGTGCTAGCACAGTGGCTGGTACATAGTGAATGTTACACACTAGACACTCAGTAAATATCTGTTGAACAAGTCAAGTTAACATCAAGATGGACCACAATGTCCTAAATAATTCCTTTTGCTTTTTCCTCTACGTGGCATAGCAACTGTTAGTCTTCATTTTACAGATGGAAAAAGTGAAAATTCCTGAGAAGCAAACTCGAGCGCCACACCACTTTCCAGCTCTTCTCCCTTCGCTTCAGTGCCACTGTCATCGGTCCACAGTGAGCGACTGATGAGCAATGGCGATTCCACGGGAAGCAAATGCACTCCCTTCTTCAGCAACTCACCCTCTGCCTAAATCTCATTTCTCAGGTGGAAAGTCATTTCTGGGGTCCAGCTGAGCTCCTGTTAGGAGGCTAGAGGCAGAGGCCTGGGGCTCACACAGAATAGAAAATAACAATGTGCCTGGAGAAACAGCAGCCTCAGGAAGCAAAGGACAACCCAGGCTGGTGTTAGATGTGTGGGAAGGGAGGACTCAGCTTACACATGCACACATACAAACTCCAGGCCATCTCACCGCCCCTTGTCATTTATCCTGAGTACCCCAGAGGACTCTCAGGGAGAGCCAGCCCACACTCAGAGCCCTGCAAGCTGTAAATGGAATTTCTGCTGTGTACCACCTCCAGGAACATGGCACAGAGGGACCCCAGAAGAAAGGCAGCCCTGTGTGGGCTCAGTGGGACAGAGCTAGAGACCACGGACACCCTTTCAAGTGCCTTTCTCCACTTGGCTTTCTCCCTTGTGCTCCCAACCTGATAATCTACAAAGGGGAGAAACGTGCTGAGAAGGATGGTCTTGCTCAAAGCGTCTCAATTCCTAATCACTGACTATTTCAAGCATCCAAAATTGTTGGGAATTTTGGCAACACCCCAGGACTAAGATCACTGCCTAGAGAAGGGAAATAAGACAGTTGCACACTCAACCAAAGAGGAGAAGCAGGCTCAGAATGCCAGTGTCCGTGGTAAGAGGTCATATGCTAGCCCAAGACAAATTTACAAAGGATCTCTGACCCTTCCATCTATTTCTTCATTTTCATTTTTCACTAAATGTAGACAGTGATGCTTTTTGCTCATCAGTTGCTTCTCTTTATAAGCTGACCCAGAGCAGCTGATGCTGAAGTAACCAGCTGCAAGGCTCACTTTGAGAAGACTGTGGGCAATAGAGGAAAAAAAATAACACCATAAAAAGAAAGTTCTAACTATAGAACTTTTTGTACTTTCTATCTTTGTTTCTACTGATCTTTATGCTCTGACTTTATCTTCCAACAAAGGAAAGCTATTAAACCTCACCAGTAGAAAGTAATTAGGATCAATGTGCTGCTGCTGCCGCCAGGTCGCTTCAGTCGTGTCCAACTCTGGGCGACCCCATAGACAGCAGCCCACCAGGCTCCCTGTTCCCTGGGATTCTCCAGGCAAGAACATTGGAGTGGGTTGCCATTTCCTTCTCCAATGCATGAAAATGAAAAGTGAAAGTGAAGTTGCTCAGTCATGTCTGACTCTTCGCGACCCCATGGACTGCAGCCTACCAGGCTCCTCCTTTCATGGGATTTTCCAGGCAAGAACACTGGAGTGGGTTGCCATTGCCTTCTCCAAGGATCAACATAAATTATCATAAAAAATTACAAATAGATACATAGATAATTTTTCACCATGATGCAATAAGAATAAGCTTCAGTTTCCTGGGCAAGGAAGAGTCCTATTAGACTTTACCAGCTAGACAGAGATCATCTTTAACACATGAGTTATGTGCATAGAATGATATATCTGCATCAAAAGTTTTATTTTCATATATGGAATACATCTTTCTATACATGAGTTTTAAAACACTCTCCTTGACATCACTATATACACTATTAATTTCTAGAGAAAAAAACTTAACAAGTTAAACTTCAGTTCTGTGTCCTTCCAGATTATTTCCAAGTTCAAAAACAGCAAGACCCAAGCTAATGAAATATTACTGTATAACAACAATCCATATAACCCTCTTGTCTCCTAAACTCTTGTCCTATTTTTTTCCACTGTTGTTCCTCTCCTGCTCTACCATGTTAAAGTATACAGAAAGTGAAAGTCGCTGTAGCCTTTTCCTTCTCCAAGGGATCTTGTCAACCCAGGGATCAAACCCAGGTCTCCCGCATTGCAGGCAGATTCTTTACCAGCTGAGCCACAAGGAAAGCCCAGTAAAGTATACAAGATGGCTCTAATTTCCATACAGTTCCCAAACAATTAAGGAAGAAAATGCTATAACAGAAGCAAAAGGTTACCCATCCTACCACCTACCACCTGTAGAGAGACAGAGAGAGAGCGCTTGGAATTCCATTCTGCAGACCCCACTCATCAAGCCCCACCTCCTCCTCCTCCACTCCAGACTCCAAGGCCTGAGAGAAGAGGAGCAGCTTGTCCAGGCAGCTTGCAGTTACTGCTCCAAGTATACGTCACTATCTTGGGTTGGGCTGGTCTATGATTCCTGGCAGGGGTTGGGGGTCCTTTCTCTTCCCAGGCCGGAGTTTTCCCCATCCAATTCAGACCACAGCTGAGCTATCTCCTAGGTTGTGTGTCCAGCCATAAGAAAACCTAAAGGGTCCAGGTTTACAAAATCCTTAACTAAAGGATAATCATTTCCAACAGCAACAACAATTTTCACATTATAAAAGGATGTGATCCAGGGTCTCTTTAAATAAAAGTTGCCTTAGTGGTTTGAATTAGTTTCCTATTTGCCAGAAATTGAATTACAAATAACTTTTCAACAATGTATTTATTATGTAAAGCCAAGTAAAGCTAAACTAATTAGTCTAGCAGCTCAGAAGTTGGTGACCTTGCATAGAAAACCCATTTGCACCGGCTAAAGATCCTATGTATCAATAACCCCATGGCCCTTGTGAAACCAGTTGTCATACATAATCTGTAAGAAAGGAGAACTTCATTGAACACTAACTCAAACAGAACCAATGAAATAGCAACGTGTTTTCACTACTAGGTACATGTCTGCACAGACTCATAGTAAATGTTCAATAAATATTTGATGACAAAATAAATATATGAATGAAATGTTAACCTTTCCTAAAGTGACTTGCACAAGGTCAGTGGCCTCATCTGTCACACCAAATGCTGGTGATCTGAGTAGATGATCTCCAGAGCACCACTCAGCTCTAGCATTCTGAGACTTTTTAAACCTTTTCCTCATATTTATTGGCCTTTGAGATCCTTAGATTATCAGATCAGTATGCTTTGAAAGAACCAATTTCCTGACATGATTCAGTACACTTCAGGAAGACAGAACAACTCTTCCTTGGACTTCCAGTCCATTCTTCCCCAGGAATCAATTTAGAGACTGGAATACTCAGGGCACATCACACCATTTTGCAGACAGCCAAGTTACCAAAATGAGAGACTAGTGACAGGAGAACTTCCGGGGGCATCACACTTTGAAGGAGGCAGGCCTGAATGGCAAATTCTCTCTGTGATATAAAGGTATATTTGATGGCACTAATAGACTATAAACCCCAGGCCCCTTGCTACCTCTAAAGAAAGCCTGGAAAGAAATAAAAGCCCCTGTGCTCTTGCAGTTACTGCAGGAAAAGAAAGAACCAGGGGGGCTCCCTCATGGACCTGACCCAACATGAATGCTGTGCTTTATCTTAAGGACAAAGACACACTTCGCTGGTGCTCAGTGCTAGTCCCAACCCATTCACGCCCTGCTGCTGTCAGAATTACAAGCCTGCTGTTCTGTTAATTAGCAACGTTCAAATGCTCTGCATCTATTAGGGAAGTAAAAGTTACCACTGCCATCGCCCCAGGATCTCCAGCATGGGTCTTCTCCAAGCCCCACTCTTGCCTACTCCTCACTCCAAATGGGCTATGCTCACATTGCTGCTGCCTGCTCCTCTTCACATTTTCCTAGTCACTGTTCCCATGCAAGAAGATGCCAATCACCCTCATCTGGCTCCCAGCCTCTGTGTGGCTCCCTGAGGCAGGAGCAGGACTGGCCCTCTGTCACAGGCCCTGTCTGTGGTTCTGTAGCTCTGGGATAGCAGGGAGTCTCTCAGGGGAGCTGGGGCATCATGTAGGTAACCTTCTTTAGGAAGCAATCCTGATTTCAACAAAAAACAAATAAGCCACTGTTGAACATTTGGAGGTGAAAGCTGCCAGGGTACCCAAGGATTGCTTTTTGTTTCCTTTTGGTTTGCAGTCACTCCCCCTTAATTTGCACTTAGAAGTTACTGTGTTAAGTATTCTAATGTTGCATCAAATAGACCCGAACCCTGTTTAGCTACTGAGACAGCAAATTGCCCAGTGCTCTGGTCTCCATCTCCTCTTTCCACTCCAACCCTGTGTGTCCAGGATGGAAGGCTTGATCATGGTGGCAGTGAAAGACTGACTGATCTGCCACAAAAATGATTTGGCTTAGAGCTAAGAGTTCCAAGAGCTCATTAGGCCAAACCTTAGCTTGGGCACTATTTGGACAATTTCCTATTCCCAGAGTCATTCTTTTATCAATTATTTCTTGAACCCTATTATGTGTGAGGCCTTATGTTAAGCTTTGGTTATACTTTGACAAGTAAGAAATGGATCCTGCTCTCCAGGAGGCTTCCAGGCAGAGGTAAGTGGGCATGCAGACAAGAAAGTGAGCTGTTTTCAGAGACAGGATAACATATGTACAGAATGCAAAGGAGTCCAGGGGAAAGCCTTAAGGAGGAGTCCTAACTGCTTGCTACTTAAAGTAACAAGCATCACCGAGCAGCTAGAATCTTGCTAGAAATGCAGAATCCCAGGCCCTACCCCAGACCTACAGAATCAGAGCCTGTATTTTAACAAGAAGCTCAGGTGAGGAATACACATCATGTTTACGAAAGTGCTATACTCTAAAGTTTGTCTTTGTATTCCAGAGTTGCCTCAGAAGCAGAGATAGACAAAAGCATCCTTTAGCCCAGTCTAAACTGAACCCCTAAAATCTGATCTAGGGCTTCTGCTCACGGCCAACCCCCTGCACAGGATTCCAGAGATTCAGCCATTACTCTGTGACCCAAAACTCAAATCCAGCTCTGGAATAAAAAGGCTATCCAGGAAGGCTATCCTCCTCCAGGGCACTGAGACTGGACCATGTCATATTTTTTTATGGTAGGAACTTTTATGAATAACCCTTGTTCAAACTGCTCAGAATTTTGGTAGTTTAAACCACTTTCTCATGGACCAGATGCTTTAATTTCACAACAAATCTTCCTCTACACCAGGCCTCAGAGCCCTCTGCCTTCTGGAACTGTTCTCAGTACCACAAGCACTGTCACTGATCATATTTACAGGCCAAGATGCCATCTCTGAGACAGCCCTGGAGGACAGAGCACCCAAGCGGCTTATGCCTGTTTGCCACACCTGCACTCCCACCCACGGTACAAAGCCCTGAACACTGGGCAACACTGGATGAGACACCGAGGAGGAGAGGGGCTGTCACCCCAGGGAGCCTCACATCTATGGAGAGCACAGTGCTCATCCCAGGCAATTTGCTCCTTAGGAGAGGAGACCCAATGTTTGCCCTCTGAGAGTTTTCTGCCTAATACCTAATGCCTATTTCCTCTGACACCAGAAAGCTACCAGACACAGTACAAAAAGATAACTTAGATTCTGAGATACTGATAAAGATCCTCCCATCTTGCCTCCAACATGGCTGGCCCACATCCCCTCTACCCTGATTACTGCTGCCATCACCCACTGAGTTACCAAAACAGAAACTTGGAGGCGTATCCCAGACTCCCCTCCATTGCAAATATCGATTCAGTCACTTGATACTGTTGATTCTGCCTCTTCAATCTTTCTCTAATGAATCACTCCTTCTGAGCAGTTTGTTTGACCACCCCCATCAGGTTGAGCTGTCCCTGACTATACCTTGTACTCTGTTACTCCTAAAAGGCATTTCTGGGTTTTCATTCTGTTCCCCCATTAACTGCCCACCATACCCCATGTCTTACTTGGTGCTCTACCCTAGCACCCAGCACAGTGCCTGTCATGCAAAAAAGGCTAAAGAAATACGGAACTGAGACTGAGCACACACAGGTCCTAAGAAGACAGAGAGTAAGAGCGGTGAGTGGTCAGGATGGTTCCCCCAGGAGGTGATCTTTGAACCAGATTTTGAATAAGGGAGGGGCCAAAGAAGAATGCTCTGATGGGAAGCAGTACATGCCAAGGCAGAGAGAAAGGGGCAAGCAAACTGTGTGCTATAGATGGAGAGATTACTGGCTGAACAGAACAGCAGGGTTAGAAAGGCATGGTGGTAAGGGGTGGGCTGTGTGATCTCACTCTGAACCTGATCATTCTCAACAGGTTGGGCTCCTGAGAAGGCTTCCAGCAAAGATGTGGCTGCAAATGCCTACAGAAGCTCAGAGAGCTGGATTGTGCCACAGTAAGGACCAGAGCTGGTAGAATCTGGCTGGTCCCAAAGGAAGGCTATAGTTCCGGAATGGATTTGGATCCAGCAGGCACTGACTCCAACCTCCATGTCACATCCTGTTCTGTCTTCAGGGAGACAGGGTAGGATGGGACACACAGCGCCTGCTGAGGTGGCTGGTGGAATGGGGTGTGAGGGGCACTAGAGCTTGGCCTCTTTGTATCTTCTCCCTAGGTTCCAAAACAGGCAGGAGGAATGTTTGCTTGCAAGGTATCTCCTGGGAACCTGCCAGGCTGGAAGTTTGGGGAAGACCCCATGAAGATGCAACATGGAATGATTCATAAAGGGAAGAGACTCAAGGACATGGCTCCTTCTGTGTGGGGACTAGTTGGGGGAAAGCTCTTGGGAGAAGATGCTGTCAGTGCAGCTGGGATGAGAGGGAACCCACTGGTGCAAAGAGGTAGTGGTCTTTATTCCCCTTACTGTCCTTTCTTTCCTTCCTCTTTTCCTATATTAATTCAAGACAAGGATGAGAGGGGAAAGGGTAAGAGAGATAAAGAGCTGGAAACACACACACACACACACACACACGCAGATGGAAGTGATTGTCTTGTCTCGTCTTTACAGACGCTAATGAGCTATTGAGGCAACTGCCTGTGGGAAACTCTTTCAGGGACTATAAATATGTTCCTTGGCACTCTCCTTAAAACACCTGCCACTGAGGCAGGAAGTGTGTGCAGAGCTGAACGGAAGGAACAAATCTGGCCGAGAAAGAGAAGGAATAGCTTTGTGCCAGCAACAGACACACAGCACAGTGTGGGGATTCATTGCCTCTGCCCAGTCTGGGGACCCATTGCCTCCAGTCAGGCTGACTCCCTGCAGTGTCCTTCACCACTGACACTTGCAAATGTCAGACCAGCCAGCAGCATCCTCCCACCCCACGAGCAGCAGCCACAGAGCAGTGATAGTGTGGCAGGCTCTCACCCCACAGCACCAGGCCATAGCACTTCTGAGAGAAGGATAGTCACAAGCCTCAGCTCACCTGATCTTAATGCAGAAAGGAAGGGGGGGTGGTGGTGGTGCAAAAAAACAAAAGGGCTCCTCTCTCAGTAATTACTAAAATTAAGCTTTTCCAAGCAAACTGATGAGGCATTATGCCAGAGACTGGCAAGGATGGCCAGACTGAGCCGTCTTTACACGAGGGGATGCAAGGTCTACCTTCTCCGAACCCTGGCATGCATCTGAATGTCACTCCTCACAGTGACCACTTTCTGCCCTTCTTCATCGTGAAGTGTGCCTCTTCCCCACAGTACCTTCCCTAACTCCTTCCTGACCCCAGGCTGGCCCGGCTTCCCTTCTCTCTACATCACATAGCAGGCACCCCACTGCAATGAGGTCTCCACCCCTGAATTGAGATCTTTGTCTAGACTCTTAAGCTCTTGAGGGAAGGAACTGGGTGCTTTTCTCCATATCTCCAGTGCATGGCACACAGCTGGTGCTTAATGAGTGACCTAGGAACTGAATCTTATTCATCCACAGTGCCTTCTACACAAAAGGTGCTTAACAGCAGCTGTGCCTCTTCCTCTCCTGGTCCCACTTTGTGCCTGCTTCCACCCCATCTCCATCTTTCTCTCTCTCATGCTTCACACAAACTCTAACTGTGGCCTACTTGACTGTTAACTTCCTAAAGTCAATATTAGATATAAAGGCCTGGCTAATAGGCTACTTCTGAAGAGCAGAAATGTGTAACACTTACCATTACTAAATTAGCTCCTTTAAAGATCACTAATAATTAGCACTTTAAACATATGGGTAACACCTCTCTGAGCCCAGCTAATGAGCAAACCATTTCTGTTTATTCTTCACAAGCTTTAGCATTAGCTTGAGTTGAGACCTCAGTTGCAATACACAGGTTCACTCACTCTCCCTCCCTTCCCAGAAAAGTTGCCATCATTTAATGTACTCTGGACACAAGAAAATGGCCACTTCAAAAGAAATTATACTGCTCATCACTTTTTTTAACAGTCTTTTCTAACTGATCAGGTTATTTACAGTGCTCATACCTTACAGATGGTGGTGATGGTGGGAGATTTACTGTCTTTTTGTTACACTGAGCATTACTCTTGGATGGGTCCTCAAAGTAGCACAGAACATTAGCCAGAGATGAATATAAATAAGCTGTTGAACATTAGCAGTATATTTGCTTTTATACTATGTTTAGAGAGAGCTATACAGGTACTCAGAGGCAGAGGGTGTGTACTATGGAGGTTTCGACATATAAAAGGTTTACTCCTTGGAACCCTCACTCTCAGTGTCTTTCCTTCTTCCCCAGTGTGCATATCAATAACATTTTAATTAATTTTAATTTAATCAGGATATTATGACTTTAGTTAAAAATGAAACTGTTGACTTGAAGAAAAGTCAGCTTAGGCCTCTGTCATTATAGAAGGCATTCAAGCAGGCATCCAAACATGAAATGGCCCATCAGTGGAAGCAATGCCAGAGGGACATATTGGGCACAGACTGGACACAGGTCCACCACAGATGAAAACCTAGGGCCACAGTGAAAAACAGGTTTGCAAAATTGCAAGTGCAGCCTGATAGGTGAGAAAGGCCATACCCAAAGGTCATACTGTTGAATAAACTTTAGCACACTAAAGCCCCTTCTCCCACTTTAAGGACATGCATGCTGCTGTCCTTGGTCCTGAGTTAGTTGTACAGCTGCTACTCAGAGTGGCTGCTGTCCAGCCTGCCTTAGGATATATGAACCAAATGAGAAAGAGTCAGAGATGATAGAGACGTTAACAGGTATCAGAGAGATAAACAAATACAAAAAAGTATTGAAGGGCATAGACATGGAGACATTACTGTAGCGAATTGAAAGAGTCATTTTGGGATTGTTTTCAAATAATTGCAGTAATGAAGAAAGATCTGCATACATCACACGACACAGACAGAGACACATACACACACACACACACACACACACATACCTCCCATGGAAATGAGACAGCATGAACTCATGTCCCCCAATATTATGTGTTGGTTTCTGAATAAACTGACATAGATGGGTTGGTCATGGAAAGACTCTTAAGAGTTTTAAGGAATTAAAAAATCTCTCCTTAAGTTATTACCTTAAGCTATTATCTAAACACTGTACAATTCAGCTCAGTAAATACTAACTGAGCATCTATATGTGCCAGGTAAAGTCCCAGTCACTATGGGTAAAATGAAAAAAAAAATGTAGAGTTTCTGACCTTAAGGGACTTTCAGTTTAGAGGGAGACTCAGACATGTCAACATGTAATTTTATTATCAGGTAGGAAGCATAATGGTAGAGGTACACACAAGGGACAAACATTCAGAAAATCCTAAAGGGCTAATATAACTCAAGGTATAAGCAAGTGTCTGAAAAGTGAAGGGACAGTAACTAGAGAAGAGGCAGAGAGGCAGAGAAGAGGCAAAATAGGTTATGGGTACCTCAGCAAGGTCCAGGACTGGACTGGACAGTAGCGAGTACTGAGGTCTCTCTAGTGGGTTTCAGGGAATAGAGAAGAGTAGCTAAGACATGATGGCTTCCCTCCTACAACCCAGACCCTCTCCACAGTATCAGAGTGATCAGTTAATGTTTGCCAGAGATAAACAACAAAGTTCCCTTACAGACTTAGCATTATGAGGAGCTAACATAAGTTAGGAAATGACCAGGATCGGGAAAAGTCTGACTCATGATGCCTGATATCTCTTTAGAAAGAAGCATAACCATGTCACCAGAGAAGGAATGGCAGCCCACTCCAGTATTCTTGCCTGGTGAATCCCATGGACAGAGGAGCCTGGCATGCTACTCTGTCCAAGGGGTCTGAAGAGTCAGACACAACTTAGCAACTAAACTACTAATTACTACTAACCATGTCATGTGTCAAATTGGAAACCAAAGTAATCCAAATATCTCATGAAGCTATAATTCTTCTCCAGAATATGGAAAACAAGGATCTTGGGGCAGGGGAGGGTATCTGCAAAGGGTTGCCTAAGTAACCTTCAACTCTGCTCACCAGAGGACATACTAAGCTGCACATTCCAGGAGCATCTGGTAGACTGAAACTGGCTTTTTAACCTTGCATCAAAATGTATGTGGTGGGAAAGGCCTTGAAACTCATGAAAATAAATGCAATTTATTGAATATATGTCCATACATGTTGACTTTTCTGAGAATTGTGTAATTCCAGTTTTCATGAGATGTCCAAGGGGTCAATGGCTCCCTAAATGGTAGAGAACCACTGGTCTAAAGCAAAGTCAAATGAGAGCCTACAATCTGTCTTGAGCTCTAATCAGTAAACCCTATCACCCAGCATCTGTCTCACTCATGGCCCACTAACAGGGTTTAGCTGAGACCCAATACAGTTCTTGGGCTTCCCTGGTGGCCCAGATGGTAAAGCATCTGTCTGCAATGCAGGAGACCTGGGTTCAATGGGTTGGGAAGATCCCCTGGAGAAGAAAATGGCAGCCCACACCAGTACTCTTGCCTGGAAAATCCCATGGACAGAGGAGCCTGGTAGGCTACACAGTCCATGGGGTTGCAAAGAGTCGGACATGACTGAGCAACTTCACTTCCACTTTCACTTCAATACAGTTGTTGGGCTAGAAGAGAAAGTAACTAGAGAAGACAAATGATTTAGATTCCTTAGCTTGGATAAGAGGAATCTGAGGCAGATGGTAGGATGTGAAGGCTGAGTGCCAGATCCTGTGTTCCAAAGATAAGCTTCAGAGATGGTTTTCTCTCATTACAGAGTTACTGAAAGCCAGAATGAGTGAGGTTAAACACAAAATGAGTTGTGTAAATGTCTAGGTAGTGCCTTTCCTGGATGCCTTCTTAACTGAAGATTTCCCTGGCTTCTAGCAAAGTGATGACAACTTGACCCAAGACCACTCCTAGAGCATGAGGGGTTATGGTCAGAATTAGAGCTGACAGAAAGAGTCTGCAAATTTATTTAACATGATCCCCCGGAGGCTGCATTGTGGCAAGATGAGAAGGAGGCTCTCAGATGTTCCTAGTAAGGCAGCCACACCAGAACAAGCCTGGCCACTATTTGCTCATCAAATCATCTTGTACCAGATGGTGAGCTCTCTCAGGGCAGCACATCCTGAGAGGCAGCTCACACCCCTGAGTAAAGCACAGGCTCTGGATTCAGACAGAACTAAGTCTGACTCTCAGCTCCAGCACTTATTAGCTGTGTGCCCTTGGACAGCTTACTTAACATCTCTGGGCCTGTTTCTTCATCAGAGATTTAAAATACCTACCTTACAGGCTGTGGAGATGATTAAAAGAGAAAATCTATTTGAAGGTACCAGACACATAGCTGATGGCAGGTCCCCATGATACTCCTTCCTGTTCATTTTGGCAGTCCCAGCATGGGCCCTAGTACATAGTAAGTGTTGACTGTGTCAATAAATGAGTTAATGAATAAGTGAATAGAGTAAATTCAGAAGACAGCAACTAAAAACTGCCTTCCCACCTTTCCACTACATACCTGTAAGCCAAGCTGCTCATACTTAACTGTGTAGTTGCTCTGAATTTTTATCATTTCTTTCCCCTACCTAATATCAGCTATTTGGCAAGCACTCCAACCATTCCTGCTCCCCAAAGCCTGGTTCCTCAGATGCAAAAGAAAAGTATCCCCAATAGGAGAGCAGCTGCTGACTGAGTGCTCACCTTCTCCTTCTGTGTCCAGAGAGCTATGGTCCTGGGCACCCCTTCCACACTAATCTCTATGTGCTGGACCCTGTAGCTAGACAGCCTTGCCTCTTCTTCCCTAGCTCCTCTTCCCCACTGCTCTGGATTCCAGACGAAGGTGTACTAATTCAGATGGCATTTCTGAGAAGTACCCCTACTGAAAACACATCCCAAAAGCAAGGCCACCATCTGAGATGAGATGGGCCTGACATCTACCTGTAGGCAGAATCTTCACAGCCCTGTGAGGAGACACAACAGCTTGTGGGGAGAAACAAGAGGCCGGAGGGGAGTCCCTGCTCTGTGGATCTTTTCCCTTGTTGCCCTTGAGTTGTCAAGCCATTGAGTGGAGAATTCACAGAGGCAGAAAGGGCTAAAGAGGTCAAAGAGCTAGGTTTGGAGGCCAGGGGAGTGGCAAATACAAATCAGGGTGAGTTGAATCTTCAGTCCACCTGCTACATAGGATAAATGGCCCCAAGCTGCTAAAATTCTCTGTTCTGGGTGCTCTGAAAGTCTTTTCTCATTTATTCTCCAATACTTACAATTTTTTTTTGCCAGTAATCTAAGCAGAATACCTCTAGGAGGCTGGGAAACCAGACCTTCTTTGCTCTCTTCCAGCTTCTTAAAGAAAAGGAACCCTTAACCATGGCCAGGGAGCTGTGAGGCTGCCTTGTCCATGGACAAATGCACACACATACTCAGAAAACAGCTTATATGCTAAGTACTAGAATCATATTAAAGTAGGGAGTAATGACATTCATTATGGCTTCATACTATTGAAAAATTACACAAAACCTAAATGTTGAACCACAGGGGACTGGTAAAACAATCCATGGTCTAACCACTCTATGTAACCATTAAACATGACTGTACAATAATAATTAATGCCACAGGAATTGTCATGGTATAAGGTTAAAGTGGGAAAGCCAGATTATAAAATAGCATGTACAACCTTATTCTAATTGTATATACACTGGTGAAAGTAAAAGTGAAGTCACTCAGTCATGTCAGACTCCTTGTGACCCTGTGGACTATAGCCTACCAGGCTTCTCCGTCCATGGGATTCTCCAGGCAAGAATACTGGAGTGGGTTACCATTTCCTTCTCCAAATTGTACAACCTTATCCTAATTGTATATACACTGGTACGTGAGTATAAAAACCAGATACACATACACAGACAGTGGTTATCTCTGGAAAATGGGATTATGACTAATTTAATAGTTCTTAACTGTTTTTCACTGTCTAATTTTTCTTATCTATTCTTCAAATAATTGAAAAGAGCAAGTTCCCTCCTTTGTATATTTATCTTTCATTTATAGGATCCTTATATAATAATATTCATGCACTTAAAACATTTAATAATTAGGTTGTGGTTATGACAGCATCTGCACCCAACATTTTAAATCAAACATATTTAAAGTTAAGGATGGCTGTGTTATTCAGCTGTTCACTCTATGATGTGATTCCATGGCAAATTAAAAAGTGGCTACCATTCATCATAGATAAAGTTGTTCCATGACTGAAAAAATGAACTTCAAAGAAGCTGTAAAAAGAAATTTAATTTTTCATTAAATTCCATTCAAAGATTTGCTATATATCCAAATAAAGTTTATCTCAGGAAGGCAAGATATTAAAGATTCAAGTAAAATAAAATGCAAATAAAATCAACTTGGTTTTAGATTAAAAACTAAACATTATATCAGTTGAATAAATTTTTTTTAACATATGCTTAATTATTTTATTGTAATAAAGTCAGGCAGACACGCTAAGGCAAGAAGGAATGAATTTCTAAGTACTTATTATGTGCCAAAGGGATTTTCAACTAGGCTTCTATTTGGAGGAATAAGTGGATAAAAAGGGCTTCCCAGGTGGCTCAGTGGTAAAGAATACACCTGCCAATGCAGAAGATGTGAGTTTGATCCCTGGGTTGGGAAGATCCCCTGAAGGAAGAAATGGCAATCCACTCCAGTATTCTTGCCTGGAGAATCCCATGGACAGAGGAGCCTGGTGGACTACAGCCCATAGGTCGCAAAGAATCAGACACAACTGAGCGACTGAGCATGCGTGCACATGGATAAAAATAATTAAATATGTTTTTGAAAAAAGATGAATAATGGGTTGGGTTTGCCCTACTAGATATTAAAATATATATTTTTAAACTACAATTATTAAAAGGTGGCACAGACACAAGGATTAACATACAAATGAATGGCACCTGATTCATAGACCTAATATAGACCTGACATTTAAGAACCTAATATATGATAAGAGAAGAAACTAAAGCAAAGGAGAAAAGACAAATTATTCAATAAATGGCACTGGAAAAACAGACTAGTTGGAAAAGAAAAATCAAGTTAATTCTCATAACTTCACTCTATACACCACAATAAATTTTAGACAGATTAGAAAACCAAATCTTAAAAATGACGTATACAAAAACACCTTAGGAAAAAACATGGGTGAGTATTTAACTGATCCCTGAATGACAAAGAGCTCTCTAAACATGAAAACACTGAAAAAAATAAAAAAGGAAAATATTTATGATTTTTGTCTATGGAAATTTTTAAACTATATATCAGAGTATAAACAAAACTTAGAATGCAAATGACAAGCTGGAAAACATATTTGCAACAAAACTGACAAAAGATTAATATTATTCCCACCTGAAAAACAGGCAAAGAATATAAATACACATTTCAAAAAGAGAAACAGCAATAAACAAGAAAAAGGGGTTGTGAGGCTTATGATGATATTTCATTTTCTTCTTCATACTGTTCTATAGCTTTCAACATTTCTTCAGTGAACATGTATTATATTAAAACTTTTAAGCTGTATATTTATGTGAAGACCATATGAAGAAACATCCAAAACTCAAATCTGTAACAAACCACCTTTCTCCCCCTTGTCTCGATTTTACAGTTCTCTGCCTCCTTGATCTCTTAATATCCATGCTACTCATCTGTATCTCTCTTTTAATTTATCTGCATGTTCTGTCATTTGTTCTTTGGGGTTAATCCCCAGAAAAAGAAGCAGGGCCCTAGAAAAGGTCTGACCTGTTCTGTCAGTCCCCTTTCCTCCAGGAAGACTTCCCAGACCAGGCATGAGTATCAAGAGACTTCTAATGCCCAGAAGTGGTCCCATGTTTTCCAGTCAGTGAAGTATCACCGAAGAGGAAAGCAGGCAGCCTCCTCATTGGAAATCCTCCCAACTTGTGCCACTGCCAATCCCCTAGAGTTGGGAGTGAGGTTCCTGTCCCTGCTTCATGGTAGGATCACAAAAAAATGTAAAAGATCACCCACAGACTTGGGGAGAGGTAGGCAGCAGCTTCCCTCTGACAGCACAATGGTGAGAATGAGTCCATCACCTGTAGCCTGACGTCTTGTGCTCTCTATTCTTGGCATTTTTGTATGCTAAATGATGAAGACCTTTTGATGACTTGTCCTTTCCCAGAACTTCTTGACTATGCCACTCACAGAGCTCTTAGGCCCCATGGGGTGGCAGAAAGAGCACTGGACTTGGGAGTCAGATGATCTAGGTTCAACTCGATATATCAACTTGGCCACTTTGAGGAGGTTCTTCACCCCTCTAGTGTCTCAGGTGTGAGGACATAACTCTGCTGATTGAACCCTGAACTCTAGGCAGGCACCAGTTTGCAGGGCAAACATGGGGCTAGACACTGGTTAACTGTGTGGCTATGTTCCCAATCCCATTCAGAGAACACGGTTCCCAGTGTAGGGTGAGGACTCTGTCAAAATAACCAAAGTCACATCCTTGAATTCCTACATGTGCTAGGACAAGTGGATGAGTGAAACCTGAGAGTCAGGCTCAGTTCTTCATGAAATGCCAGACCTAGTCATGTCCTGCCACCTCTTCCAACCTCTTTCTCTTCCGACAACTGATGCATCCTTATAACCTCTAGATGCATGAAAAAATGGATCACCATCCCAGGGCCTTCACATCTTCACCAGTCTCCCAGAGTAAAGCATCACTTCGTCTTACCTCCCTCTCCCATGACCCTCATCCAGAAAGAACTCCTAAACGTGCCCAGCAGCTCTACAAACAGGTCCTGGCAGTGGGTTCATCAGAGACAACAACATCCCTTCTCAGAGCACTGGTCTGTGACAAAACATGCCCCGTCCTAGAGCACCCCACTGGGGGGCCAGAACCAGTGGAATGACATATCTAGAAAGCCCTTACAGACTGCCAGTCCTTCATTTACAAGAAAGGGAAGCTGAGACCCAGTGAGAAGAAGGCACTCAAGGCCACACAATGAGTGTAGAAACCCAATTTCAGTCAAGCATTCTCTGTTCCATACCACACAGCCTGAAGAGTATCCCCACTATAGATGCTTAATAGTAGAATGCAAGGATGGGTAGATGATAATTCAGAGCTTTGCTATTCAACCAGCTACATGAGGCTATTTAAATATCAATTGATTAAACAAAATTAAAAATTCAGTCTCTCAGTCACATTTGACGTAGCTAATGGCTGTCATATTAGAGAACATAGAGAATATCTTCATCACTGCAGAAAAGTTTCTACTGACAGTGCCAATCATTTAGATGGAGAGAAGATGGATAGATATCCTACAAGAAGAAAAGCTCCCTGGGGGCAAGGTCTGTGTCAAGTACTCCCTTGAGAGGTACTGAGGTGTGCTCTCCATATCCTATAACCCATGACTCGATGACTGAAGGAACAGCCCCATAATACAATCAACAAGGGCTCAGCCAGTGCGGACCACAAGTCCAAGAGACACAGATCGCCATCCAAGGGAGCTTCCTGGGTCTAAGCACAGGAGTCTATGGAAGAAACAAGTGGCTTCTGTCTCCTCTTTTTTCAAAAAGTATGATTATCAATTTTTTTTAATTTTATTTTATTTTTAAACTTTACAATATTGTATTGGTTTTGCCAAATATCAAAATGATTATCAATTTTTGAAACTTGATCAAATTTTCCCATAGGTACCAAAGGTCTCAGTTACTAACCACCAAGCCTCACACAGATGCTTCTGAGCTGTGCAGCAGGCAAAAAGAAGCTGAAAGGAGAAGGGAAATCCTCAGGTTCCCTAGTGGGAAAGTCTTCACTAACCTCTCATTTTCAAGAGGCAATTTGAAACCCTGCATGTGTGCTTACTTTGTAGTGTCCAATCACCCTCCATCAAGCCAACAAAAAGCTGACTGGTTATACCAGAAATCAGGCTGTCATGCTATAGAGAAAAGTCAACCTGCCCGATAGCTTTGTAAGCCCACAGTCCAACACGTGACAAGGTGAAAAGTCTCTTAAAAGACTGGGTGAATATTCTGTCAAGAAAAAAGCCCCTTTGCAAACAGGCTTGACTTGTTCTGCTCTATTCAAAATTTGGAGTAAAAGCCTGATTAAGAACACTTGCCAATTAAAAAATTAGCTTTAGAAATTTCAGGATGCTCAGCCTCCAGTAAAGACATCCTTAAAAAGATTTTATTGGAAAAAAATTGCTTTGCAATATCATGCTGGTTTCTGCCCTACATCGACATGAATCAGCCAGATGACCCCTCCCTCTTGAACCTCCCTCCTATCTCCCACCCTATCCCATCCCTCTATGTTGTCACAGAGCATTGGGCTGAGTTCCCTGTGTCACAAAGAAAATTCTTACTACATAAAGTTTCAGTCATTAAAATGAGAGACATCTGCTACTTACAGAGAGCAGAAGAAGACCAGGTCCTCTGGATATTTTTTCTTTTTTTTTAATTGAAGTATAGTTGATTTACCCCTGCATATTTTCAACACCTGAAGGTCCAACTATACATGAGACAAAGAAAAGATCTATTCTGAATTCTACTGGCTCAGTTAAGGCAATAGATACAGTTAATCTTTAGTTTTAATAAGATCTCAATGAACATTCAGTTTCTTTTCTATAGCCAATGAGTATATTTTTATTAGTTCACACTGTAGTGATTAATAATCTACTTTGCTATTTCAATTTTAAGACATATTTTCTTATAACAATAGAATTCTCTTTTGCTTTGGAGTGCCCTAGCTCCATTTTTCCGGAGAAGGCAATGGTACCCCACTCCAGTACTCTTGCCTGGAAAAGCCCATGGACGGAGGAGCCTGGTAGGCTGCAGTCCATGGGGTCGCTAAGAGTCGGACACGACTGAAGAGACTTAGCAGCAGCAGCTCCATTTTTCAGGAGGAAGATTCATCAGTATTCAACCTCAAAAAAATGTTAGTATCCCTGTGCCTCAGCTGTACCATCAGCAACATGTAAGTAGTACCACCTCATAAATGTTGTGAAAATTAACTGAGATTATATGCCTGTCTTTTGACTGGTTCTAAGGAGTAAATGCTAGGTGATGGAGTGAATGAATGAATGAATGAAGTGTCTGAACTATGTGACTGATTTGTCAATGGACTCAGCTATACAAACCTGGAAGCAGACAAACTGCAGAAACGATTCACAATTTAAGACACAGTCATTCATGTACTGTCGGCTCCTAAAATTGTAGATACAATAAGTGGGAGGAAATAAGCTGCCTACAAAAAGCATGCCTTGCAAATTCAGGCTACTGCAAAGGTAAGAACATTACAGTTTTTCCATGAGAAAAAATCTTCCCTTCCACTCTAAAGTTTTATGATTCTGTATTTGTGCAAATGAGAAGAACAGTTAATCTAATAGGTTTCAGCTTTGGAGTTATAGGATTAAAATCTACCCATCAAAATCCATATGTAGATTTGGATTTGGAAGTGTTCCCCATTTGACTTGGATCCAGGTATGTAAAGAGTAATTGAGTCATAATAATGTTATTGTTTCATGCTATAATGCTTCTGACATGGAAGGAAACTGGACTGAGAATCTGAAGATCTGAGTTTGCTTGTGGCTTTTTCAAAGTCTCTTCCCCTTTCTGACCTTCATTTTGAACACCAGTAAAATGAACAAGCCAGGCAAGATGATTACTGAGGCCAGTCCTCCCCGAGCTCTCCTGTGCCTAATTCTGTTTGTTGTAGAAGAGATAATGGTGTGCAAGAAGATAGATAAGCAGGCATCCCAGAGGGGAAGTGAGAATGTAAGGGTGAAAATCATGCTAGGAAAGTACCATGTTTAATTAATTATAAAATGCATCATTAGTTTATACACCACTAAGAAAGAAAAGAAGCAAGGTCCGATGCTGTAAAGAGCAATATTGCATAGGAACCTGGAATGTCAGGTCCATGAATCAAGGCAAATTGGAAGTGGTCAAACAGGAGATGGCAAGAGTGAACGTCGACATTCTAGGAATCAGCAAACTAAAATGGACTGGAATGGGTGAATTTAACTCAGATGACCATTATATCTACTACTGCAGGCAGGAATCCCTCAGAAGAAATGAAGTAGCCATCATGGTCAACAAAAGAGTCCAAAATGCAGTACTTGGATGCAATCTCAAAAATGACAGAATGATCTCTGTTCGTTTCCAAGGCAAACCATTTACTATCACAGCAATCCAAGTCTATGCCCCAACCAGTAATGCTAAAGAAGCTGAAGTTGAATGGTTCTATGAAGACCTACAAGACCTTTTAGAACTAACACCCAAGAAAGATGTCCTTTTCATTATAGGAGACTGGAATGCAAAAGTAGGAAGTCAAGAAACACCTGGAGTAACAGGCAGATTTGGCCTTGGAATACAGAATGAAGCAGGGCAAAGACTAATAGAGTTTTGCCAAGAAAATGCACTGGTCATAGCAAACACCCTCTTCCAACAACACAAGAGAAGACTCTACACATGGACATCACCAGATGGTCAACACCGAAATCAGATTGATTATGTTCTTTGCAGCCAAAGATGGAGAAGCTCTATACAGTCAACAAAAACAAGACCAGGAGCTGACTGTGGCTCAGACCATGAACTCCTTATTGCCAAATTCAGACTTGAATTGAAGAAAGTAGGGAAAACCACTAGACCATTCAGGTATGACCTAAATCAAATCCCTTATGATTATACAGTGGAAGTGGGAAATAGATTTAAGGGCCTAGATCTGATAGCTAGAGTGCCTGATGAACTATGGAATGAGGTTCGTGACACTGTACAGGAGACAGGGATCAAGACCATCCCCATGGAAAAGAAATGCAGAAAAGCAAAATGGCTGTCTGGGGACGCCTTACAAATAGCTGTGAAAAGAAGAGAAGTGAAAAGCAAAGGAGAAAAGGAAAAATATAAGCATCTGAATGCAGAGTTCCAAAGAATGGCAAGAAGAGATAGCAAAGCCTTCCTCAGTGATCAATGCAAAGAAATAGAGGAAAACAACAGAATGGGAAAGACTAGAGATCTCTTCAAGAAAATTAGAGATACCAAGGGAACATTTCATGCAAAGATGGGCTCAATAAAGGACAGAAATGGTATGGACCTAACAGAAGCAGAAGAGATTAAGAAGAGGTGGCAAGAATACACAGAAGAACTGTACAAAAAAGATCTTCACGACCCAGATAATCACAATGGTGTGATTACTGACCTAGAGCCAGATATCCTGGAATGTGAAGTCCAGTGGGCCTTAGATAGCATCACTACGAACAAAGCTAGTGGAGGGGATGGAATTCCAGTGGAGCTATTTCAAATCCTGAAAGATGATGCTGTGAAAGTGCTGCACTCAATATGCCAGCAAATTTGGAAAACTCAGCAGTGGCCACAGGACTGGAAAAGGTCAGTTTTCATTCCAATCCCAAAGAAAGGCAATGCCAAAGAATGCTCAAACTACCGCACAATTGCACTCATCTCACACACTAGTAAAGTAATGCTCAAAATTCTCCAAGCCAGGCTTCAGCAATATGTGAACCGTGAACTTCCTGATGTTCAAGCTGGTTTTAGAAAAGGCAGAGGAACCAGAGATCAAATTGCCAACATCCGCTGGATCATGGAAAAAGCAAGAGAGTTCCAGAAAAACATCTATTTCTGCTTTATTGACTATGCCAAAGCCTTTGACTGTGTGGATCACAATAAACTGTGGAAAATTCTGAAAGAGATGGGCATAGCAGACCACCTGACCTGCCTCTTGAGAAACCTGTATGCAGGTCAGGAAGCAACATTTAGAACTGGACATGGGACAACAGACTGGTTCCAAATAGGAAAAGGAGTACGTCAAGGCTGTATATTGTCACCCTGATTATTTAACTTCTATGCAGAGTACATCATGAGAAATGCTGGACTGGAAGAAGCACAAGCTGGAATCAAGATTGCCGGGAGAAATATCAATAACCTCAGATATGCAGATGACACCACCCTTATGGCAGAAAGTGAAGAGGAACTCAAAAGCCTCTTGATGAAAGTGAAAGTGGAGAGTAAAAAAGTTGGCTTAAAGCTCAACATTCCGAAAATGAAGATCATGGCATCTGGTCCCATCACTTCATGGGAAATAGATGGGGAAACAGTGGAAACAGTGTCAGACTTTATTTTTTGGGGCTCCAAAATCACTGCAGATAGTGATTGCAGCCATGAAATTAAAAGATGCTTACTCCTTGGAAGGAAAGTTATGACCAACCTAGATAGCATATTCAAAAGCAGAGACATTACTTTGCCAACAAAGGTCCGTCTAGTCAAGGCTATGATTTTTCCTGTGGTCATGTATGGATGTGAGAGTTGGACTGTGAAGAGGGCTGAGCCCCGAAGAATTGATGGTTTTGAACTGTGGTGTTGGAGAAGACTCTTGAGAGTCTCTTGGACTGCAAGGAGATCCAACCAGTCCATTCTGAAGGAGATCAGCCCTGGGATTTCTTTGGAGGGAATGATGCTGAAGCTGAAACTCCAGTACTTTGGCCACCTCATGCGAAGAGCTGACTCATTGGAAAAGACTCTGATGCTGGGAGGGATTGAGGGCAGGAGGAGAAGGGGACACCAGAGGATGAGATGGCTGGATGGCATCACTGACTCGATAGACTTGAGTCTGAGTGAACTCCGGGAGTTGGTGATGGACAGGGAGGCCTGGCGTGCTGCGATTCATGGGGTCGCAAAGATTTGGACACGACTGAGTGACTGAACTGAACTAAACTGAAGAAAGAAAAAAGTATTGCAACTACCTCTTAATTTGAGAGATGGCAAAATGTGACAGTAAAGGGGAATCGCATAATGAAACATGGGAAAGTATTTATTACATTACTGGTTACTTATTATACTCTAGGCACTAAGCTAAGTGTTTTAGATATTATCTTTATTTAACTCAAAAACAACCCTACAAGATAGAAATGTATGATCTTATATGAAAGATCAGCATTTTACAGAAGAGATGATTGAGGTACAGAGGGTTTACATCATTTGCTTAAGATCCTCTAACTAGTCCATAAGAAAGGTGAGATATGAACCTATAACTATTTCACTCCAAACTCCATCTTTCTAACCTTTTACTCTTTGAACAAGGCCGGAGCATTTGATGCAAAGTGAAAACGAGTGTCTGATGGAGACAGGGCTGAAACATTGAAACTGTCAGGATACATTAAAGGAACTTATTAGAGTAAAATACTTAGAACTAGAATGGACCTTAAAGACAATGTATCACAAGCATATACTTTACAAAGAATCTAAAGCCCAGAGAGGGGATATGTCATTTGTGCAAGGTTATATAGCCAGTCCTAGTGGCTCAGACCATAAAGAATCTGTCTACAATGTGGGAGACCTGGATTCGATCCCTGGGTCAGAAAGATCCCTTGGAGAGAAGGGAATGGCTACCCACTCCAGTACGCTTGCCTGGAGAATTCCATGGACAGAGGAACCTGGTGGGATTCAGTCCACGGGGTTGGCAAGGAGTCCGACACAACTGAGCAATTATCACTTTCACTTCACATACAGCCAATCAGTGTAAAAGCTAGGATTCTAGAATTTTGCCAGGTAATAAAATCAAGCTTGCCAGTCTATAATTGCCTGAATCTGGCAATTCCCATCTTTTTACATCCTAGGCATTTCCCATTTTTATACATTGATTTCTTAGTGATTTGCCTGTAATTACATAGGCAAGTTCCTTCAGTGTTCCAGGATGCAATTTATTCAAGACTGAGATACAGAGCATTCTCAAAGCAGTGTGGGGAGGTGGACAGAGCAGGAGGGCCGGGGGTTCTAATCCCCCTAGCTCTAGAAACCCTGCAAGCTTAATTTCTCTGTCTTGTGGATTCATATGTAAAATGAGGCTAATAACACTAATCTCACACAGAGACAATGTCTACAAAGTCCCGATGGTACATCAATGGCAGATATTTTGGCTAAAATTGTTGCAATAGCTTGGGGTTTGTATTATGCCCTCACCTTTCTTGGCCATCAGTTCTTATGTGGATAATCTGTTGTGCATTTTCCAATCTGAACTATAC
Organism: Bubalus bubalis; assembly: GCF_019923935.1. Lineage (NCBI taxonomy): Eukaryota > Metazoa > Chordata > Mammalia > Artiodactyla > Bovidae > Bubalus > Bubalus bubalis. The sequence goes on along the minus strand of NC_059157.1, from coordinate 113,995,434 downwards.
CTTCTTTGGCTGGATACAGTGGGAGCAGGATGACAGACTTGACCCTTGCCTTCTCCATTTCCCTTTAAGATGATTCAACTTTTCCAAGAAGAAAACCAAAACCCTTCTCTATACTGTTCTCAAGCTTGTCTCCTGCTAGCTTTAATTTTGTTACCTGACTTTACTTTAAATTTTTGTATAAGGCCTTTAAACATCTAGCTCCTCGAAGAAGTCCCTTTCCTTTCATAATTCATGCTGCTCGTCTTAAAGTGAAGACCAACCTCTTTCCAAAGTGTGGGCAGTCCTCAAGATTTCATAGTCACTTGAAGCTCAACCATTGGGAATTGAGTGCCAGTACAGGAAAAGCCCCTTCCTACCTTTTCAGGGATCTTTGTTCTTCTAGTTACACATGTGTGAAAAGACAATGTGTGATAATTATGTTGCAGGCTGCCAGGAGCTAGGGCGGACCCTCAAGCTGGGAAGTGGAAACTGCCAAAGAAACTGAGTAGCCAGGATGTGGGCTGACTTATCAGTCCTACTTTCTATTTTAAAGGCACCCAACTAGGGGGAAGCATGTGCCCAGCTCCACAGTCAGCCACTCTATGGAAAGCCCAGCTGGTGAAACCAGCGGGCATAACCAAGGCACCTCCACCTCTGTGGTGATAGCCTACCTCACAAAATACATGCTTTGTAAATCAAGCATCACAAGAGCCCAAACTTCAGCTCCCGCTTTTGCAAGTCCTCCTGACTATTCTGTTACTGCTGCTTTTGTGGGACTTGGCAGTAAATGTTTGCTACAAGGATTAAAGGCTGCTGGAGACCTGGGTTCAATCCCTGGGTCAGGAAGATCCCCTGGAGAAGGAAATGGGAACCCACTGCAGTATTCTTGCCTAGGAAATCCCATGGACAGGGGAGCCTGGTGGGCTACAGTCCATGGGGTTGCAAAAGAGTCAGACACGACTGAGTGATTAACACACCTACAGGTGGAAACCCTAAGTGCCTTTCATACCTGATGTGAAGTCTCACACCTACCCTCTGAGATACATATTATTTCTACATTTTATGGATGAAAACTAGAAGTGAGTGAAATCAAATAATTTACCCAAAGTTATAGGACTAGGGCATAGGGAACTCTATTCAATATTCTGTGAATAAAACCTATATGAGAAAAGAATCTGAAAATAATATCTGTGTATGTATAATTGAATCACTTTGCTGTACACCTGAAACACAGCATTGTAAATAAACTATACTCCAATAAATTAAAAAAAAAAAAACAAACTGAAAAAGCACAAAGTTATAGGGCTAAGAAAGGATGAAGTCACAATTTGAATTCAGGTCTATTCCATTCCAATGACTGTGCACAAAACCTCAAATTATATGGATCTATCTCATCTAGTTCCTGAGCACTCTGGGTCAAGGCACATTCGAAGCATCAGCAGCCTTAGACACACAGTTTGATGTGACTAGGTTGAGCCTCCAGTGCCTGAGTTTCTATAGAGTCAGAAGATAGTCAGACTGCTGAGCCTCTGCCTTGGTTTCCTGCTGAGCACTGCAATTAGTACCCTGCAGCTAGCATTGTGATCTAAAACTCCACCTGACTAGAGCCTTGCTCATCATTTGCCATGCCCCTCAACTGGAGCACGCCAGAGGGAAATGTCTTAGCCCTGTGCTCCCAAGTCACTGTCTGGGAGCCTGCCAGGAGTGGATAGATTGCCCCACAGGGTAGGACCACAGACTCCCTTGACCCTGAGGGTCTCTTACCACTTGTAGACTCTGGTGACACCCTCTCCCAGGATTACCCTTATCTTCCCCTACCTTGGATGGTGGATGGTGGTGCTGGCCTGAAAGAAACTTTCTTTTGTGATGCTCCACTGGATCCCATGTATTTCACTGCTCAGTTGTGTCCGACTCTTTGCAACCCCATGAACTATAGCCTGCCAGGATCCTCTGTCCATGGGATTTTTCCAGGCAAGAATACTGGAGCGGGTTGCCATTTCCTTAAGCATAACAAAAGAAAGTTTCTTTCAGGCCAGCACCACCATCTACCATCCAAGGTAGGGGAAGGAGATTAGGGCAATCCTGGGAGGGGGTGTTACCAGAGTCTACAAGTGATGAGAGACCCTCAGGGTCAAGAGGCTAAGCATAAGAAGTCTTCTGCAGTGACCTGGGTTGTCCTAGATCCATGGTGGCAACTATTTCCACCAAGCCCTGTAAGGACAGGCCAGAGACTGGCCAGATGCTCACCAAACCCATTCCCTCTTCTTCTGGAGGACACAGTTCTTATTTTTTCCACTCTCCCTTGCATTTCAGAGCAGTCATGTGACTGAGCTCTAGCCAATGAAATATGGGCAGAAATGTTATGTGCCACTTCCAGGGCTAGCCCATAAAATCGTCCCACACATGTGTCCTCTACTCTTTCTCTCTCCTCTTCTGAAGGCTGAAAGCAGAGTTCCACTAGAGGACTCCAAGGAATGGCAGAGTCACTAAAGAGAAATAGAACATCTGGAATGAACTATGATGTGAGCAAGAAATAAGCTTCTATTACACTACCCCTGATACTTGTAGATTATTTTAGTAGGCAACATATGCTGACCAATTAGCAGAGAACACCAACACTGTTGACATAATTTGGGGTGAAACATGGTGATGGTAAACTACACAGGCTGAAGAAATTACTTTCTCCATTCCAAAATCTCTGTCTAGTGTTAATGTGTAAGGAGTAGACAGGTCTCATTTGAAAGCAATAAGGATATGGCAGTGATGTGGGTACCAAAACTGTGGGAGAACTTCAAAGAGGAGAAAAATAAATATAAAAAAAGGAATAATTTAGGGGGACTTAGAACTACTTCGGAGAAGGCAATGGCACCCCTCTCCAGTACTCTTGCCTGGAAAATCCCATGGATGGAGGAGCCTGGTAGGCTGCAGTCCATGGGGTCGCTAAGAGTCGGACACGACTGAGCGACTTCACTTTCACTTTTCACTTTCATGCATTGGAGAAGGAAATGGCAACCCACTCCAGTATTCTTGCCTGGAGAATCCCAGGGATGGCAGAGCCTGGTGGGCTGCCGTCTATGGGGTCACACAGAGTCGGACACGACTGAAGCGACTTAGCTTTAGAACTACTTAGGACTCAGTAGTTAGCTGGGGTCTCTATTCTCCTCTCTGAAAGAGTTGATCCATTCCCATGCCTCTGACAAACACATGTGAAAGTATCAGGTAAATTTCAAAGATAGATATTAACACAAAGCACTGTGATGGTTTTTATTCCCAAATCCAAATTCTTGACCTTGTCTCTCACCCAGCCTAGCTCCAGGTGCATGGCCAACCACCAGCAGGTATTTCCATTTGGATGCAAAGTTCAAATCTTCCTCTATTCTCAACTTTGTCCCCATCCTGTCAGAGAGGGGAATCATCACTTGCTTCACACCTAACATGTGCCATATCCATATGTAATAATTATAATATATAATATTACATATACATGATTATAGTAATCACCTAATTAAATTCTCTTATATTCTTTCCTGATATAAATGTCATTATCACATTTTGCAGATGTGGAGACTGAGATTCATAGAAGTTATAAAGTGATTTGGCCAAGGTCACACAATTGGTAACTGCTGCTGCTGCTGCTGCTGCTGCTAAGTCGCTTCAGTCGTGTCTGACTCTGTGCGACCCCATAGACTGCAACCCACCAGGCTCCCCTGTCCCTCAGATTCTCCAGGCAAGAACACTGGAGTGGGTTGCCATTTCCTTCTCCAATGCATGAAAGTGAAAAGTGAAAGTGAAGTCGCTCAGTCGTGTCCGACTCTGTGCGACCCCATGGACTGCAGCCTACCAGTCTCCTCCGTCCATGAAATTTGACAGGCAAGAGTACTGGAGTGGGGTGCCATTGCCTTCTCCGATAACTGATGAGAGTGCTTCCTTAAACAGCTAAATACACCTGGTGGTGTGCTACAGCCTATTGTTCTGGAGCCCAAGAGCCAATGGTAATCATCAGAATTTTTGCCAGCTGGTTGTTAAATAGGTTGGGTAGCTTGAAAACTGCCACAGACATAAGTATTTACACGTTGGAAACTGGCAAATGCTACAAACGCTACAATCAGGACTTTCATTCCTCCATCACTAACAACACCTTTCTATTTGGACCAGTTAGGCAGGCAACACTGTTGTTCTGTTGAGATTTCAGGAATAAGAATTAGAAGGAAAAAGCCTTACGGAAGACTTTGCAAACAAAAAACTAACAAAAGTAAAGGCAAACATTACCAAGATACAAAGAAGTGAAGAAGAAGTATGAGTCCCTCAGCATGGCTCAAGCATCTAACAATTCCATACAAGCTCTCCCAGTAAACTGGTAAGAATTAAAAAGAACAATGCCAGTTTAGGAGGAGAAGCAGTTAAACTGTAGGGCCATGTGAAGAAATGCTATGGAAAGAAAGATCATAGAGATTTAGTTTTGAACTAAGGGATGAGGGAGGTATTACAAGCCCCTTGGGGTCACTTCTGAAATAGGGATTATTAAAAAAAAATTTTAACCCCCAAATCTGCAGTGAGCACATTAATGCAGCAGCACGGATAATCCAAAGCAGAAGATAAAATCACATGATGCATTCCAAAGCCAAAGATAAATAACTGGAATATTTCCTTTGATCAGCTGCACATGGTTTACCTTCTGTAATCAAAGTGTATCTTAATTAGATGAGCATGTGTATATATACAGTATTTAGGGAAAGGAGGTTAGAAGCTTACAAAGTGGTTAGGGGCAGTCAGCCTGCATTCACTTTTTTTTTTTAAGTAAACACTCCCCCTGTGGACAATAATCCCCATGTGAAAAAAAAAAAAATAATTGGTGTTTTTATTTGTGGCCTACAGGAGTTATTCCCAAACCTGACTTATCATCAAATTTGGCTGAAAAAAAATTTAAACATAGACTTTGGTATCTACATTTAGATTTAGATTCAAGGAGTATAAGAAACTCAATAATTGAACTGAAAGACTCATAAAAGCATAACACCAAAGCAATAATTTTTGTTAAAGGATTAAAGAATCCTAAGAAGAAACCTAAACAAAGTTGACCAACCAACCCCAGTAAAGCCAGGGAGGGAAAAACACTTAGGGCAGAGGGACTGAGGGAATTCCAGTTTTTGAAGAGGTTACACCAGATGAAGCTGAACTCTAGGAAGGAAGACTAATTGCCACTTTTTAGCTATGTTTGAAAAGCAGAGACATTACTTTGCCAACAAAGGTCCATCTAGTCAAGGCTATGGTTTTTCCAGTAGTCATGTATGGATGTGAGAGTTGGACTGTGAAGAAGGCTGAGCCCCGAAGAATTGATGCTTTTGAACTGTGGTGTTGGAGAAGACTCTTGAGAGTCCCTTGGACTGCAAGGAGATCCAACCAGTCCATTCTAAAGGAGATCAGTCCTGGGTGTTCTTTGGAAGGACTGATGCTAAAGCTGAAACTCTAGTACTTTGGCCACCTCATGCGAAGAGTTGACTCATTGGAAAAGACTCTGATGCTGGGAGGGATTGGGAGCAGGAGGAGAAGGGGACTTCAGAGGATGAGATGGCTGGATGGCATCACTGACTCGATGGACGTGAGTTTGAGTGAACTCTGGGAGTTGGTGATGGACAGGGAGGCCTGGCGTGCTGCAATTCATGAGGTCGCAAAAAGTCGGATGCGACTGAACTGAACTGACTGAGCTATGTTTGGGGAGAAGGCAATGGCACCCCACTCCAGTACTCTTGCCTGGAGAATCCCATGGACAGAGGAGCCTGGTAGGCTGCAGTCCATGGGATCGCTAAGAGTCGGACACAACTGAGCGACTTCACTTTCACTTTTCACTTCCATGCTTTGGAGAAGGAAATGGCAACCCACTCCAGTGTTCTTGTCTGGAGAATCTGAGGGACGGGGGAGCCTGGTGGGCTGCCGTCTATGGGGTCGCACAGAGTCAGACATGACTGAAGCAACTTAGCAGCAGCAGCTATGTTTGGAGGGTGAATAACAATCTCACTGGGCTTCAGAATTCTTATCTATGAGATGAGGAGATTCACACCAAAACTGAGAGGTGCTTTCCATTCTCCAACTGCCTATCACAGTTTCTGGCACAGAGGAGTTCATTGTTAGCTACTGCTCTATTATTATTTTCTCCTTTCACCCTGCTTTGGGAACATTATCCATTTCCAAAGCTATAGAAGCTGTTGCCTGGGTGCTTCCAACCTCCCTCTCCTGCAGCACCCTACAGCAGGCTCAGAGTACAGGATGACAGAAAAGGTTCATCACTGCACCAGGACAAAAATCAAGAGAGCCCCTTTCACGTGGCTCTGCTTTCAATTCTGCACGACCTTGAACAAGGCTGCTTCCCTTGGTCTCAGTTTCTAGTCCTGAAATGGGCACAATAAAAAAGAACCTGTCCTGGCCAGAAAGCTCAATGAAGAGCCCAGGAGAATGGGTTAACATTAAGCTCCAGACAGCTCAGGGATAACAACACAGCTTTCACTGTCTCTGGGAGCTCTCCCTCCCTCCTGCGTCAGGGAGATGGTTGGTACTCCCAACCTGCTGCACTGAGCTTCTGCTAATTGGAGACTTGATGACAGATGACACCAAGTTTCTGGGAGACAAAATGATCTCTCCAGCCCCAGAGCTCTGCAGTGAGGAGGAGGGAGGATAGGAAGCTTCCCCTGAGTACTGCAACCAAGGTTCCTGAGGGCAGCACATAAAACATTCATGGAACTCGAGCTACCACTAGAACATGTCAGGGGGTATAGGAAACAAGCAAAGCTAAGAGTGGAGAATGCTTATGGCCTACCCTGCCAGCTGCCACAACCCAATGGGAATCAGCTGGAGCCAGCCAGGAGCAGCAGGACAGTCATAGAGGACCACAGCAGCTTGAGAGCACCAGAGACCCTGGAAGAGTCTCAGGAATTAAGGGAAGGGTACTTTGTTCCCTACCAGAGAGGAAAACAGGCATGTCTTGAAAAAAAAAAGAGGTGATGATGCAAAATTAGGAGGGAAGGACCCTAGTTTGTACCTGTTGTAAGAGATCATCACAGGAGAGATGAACAAAGGCCACGTGTTGGAGAAGGCAGACTTGGGAAGAGGGAAAGGTTGATGAGTCTGTGAGAATGCAACCTGAATAAAAGTGAAGGAGAGAGACAAAGAGGAGGAGAGCGGGTTCCAAAAAATTAGGATACCCAAACTTTATTAAAAGAGTAGGGTGGAGTGGCTGCTACTTATCAACACAGGAAAGAAAATTCTAGATCTTTATGCTGACTTCTTTCTAATTTAAATTTTCTAAGTCACTTCCATGTAAATGAAGTACACCAAACACATGGGATTTCACACTTCCAACTTGAGTTAGCTCTGAAGACACCATATTTTCTCTCCATCCACCCCATCCCCTCATCAAGTGAAGGGAGGTAGGAGGTGGAGAGGGGTGACAGGGTGAGGAGTGACAGAAAATGCCCAGATGGCCCTAGTCTGCTTACTGGGTCATCCTCATTTCCAGCAGCTCCTACTCATAGCTCCAAAGCCCAAGTCTAACTAGAGATGAGGAGATAGCCCAAGTAAAAGCCACTTCTTCCTAAGATGGGAGCCACGTCATTGCAGTAACTCCCATGGCTACGTTTATGGACTTAATTCATACCAAACTGATTTCAGTCCAGTTCAGTTCAGTCACTCAGTCGTGTCCGACTCTTTGCAACCCCCATGAATTGCAGCATGCCAGGCCTCCCTGTCCATCACCAACTCCCAGAGTTCACTCAAACTCATGTCCATCGAGTCGGTGATGCCATCCAGCCATCTCATCTTCTGTCGTCCCCTTCTCCTCCTGCCCCCAATCCCTCCCAGCATCAGAGTCTTTTCCAATGAGTCAACTCTTCGCATGAGGTGGCCAAAGTACTGGAGTTTCAGCTTTAGCATCAGTCCTTCCAAAGAACACCCAGGACTGATCTCCTTTAGAATGGACTGGTTGGATCTCCTTGCAGTCCAAGGGACTCTCAAGAGTCTTCTCCAACACCACAGTTCAAAACCATCAATTCTTTGGCCCTCAGCTTTCTTCACAGTCCAACCCTCACATCCATACATGACCATTGGAAAAATCATAGCCTTGAGTAGATGGACCTTTGTTGGCAAAGTAATGTCTCTGCTTTTGAATATGCTGTCTAGGTTGGTCATGACTTCCCTTCCAAGGAGTAAGCATCCTTTAATTTCATGGCTGCAGTCACCATCTGCAGTGATTTTGGAGCCCCAAAAAATAGTCTGACACTGTTTCCACTGTTTCCCCATCTATTTCCCATGAAGTGATGGGACCGGATGCCATGATCTTTGTGTTCTGAATGTTGAGCTTTAAGCCAACTTTTTCACTCTCTTCTTTCACTTTCACCAAGAGGCTTTTGAGTTCCTCTTCACTTTCTGCAATAAGGGTGGTGTCATCTGCATATCTGAGGTTATTGATATTTTCCCCAGCAATCTTGATTCCAGCTTGTGCTTCTTCCAGTCCAGCATTTCTCATGATGTATTCTGCATAGAAGTTAAATAAGCAGGATGACAATACACAGCCTTGACGTACTCCTTTTCCTATTTGGAAAAGGAGTCTGTTGTTCCATGTCCAGTTCTAAATGTTGCTTCCTGACCTGCATACAGGTTTCTCAAGAGGCAGGTCAGGTGGTCTGCTATGCCCATCTCTTTCAGAATTTTCCACAGTTTATTGTGATCCACACAATCAAAGGCTTTGGCATAGTCAAATTAATTTATGTATCCTCAAAAGTTAAACATTCTCCAAAAGTAAAAACATTCCCAAGTCCTCTGCTTGTTTATGTTTAATGTTCTCCATCGGATCTGGAGTTGCCAATGGCAGCTCTAGACTTCTCCCTTCCCACCAGGAGCTTTGGGAGAACAGAAATCATACCCATCAGACTGTATAGACCCCAGCAGAGCCACACACCAGGACTTCGTGAATACTTTTTGATGAGGATGGCATTTTAAATCCTTGTTATTCCCTAAGGATTCTCCTCCAGAAAGAGAAAAGTTCTGAGAACTAGCAATGCCTGTTGAAAACACACAAGGTTCCAGTCTTCCATGGGGAGTGCCGAGACCTGGAGTGACCAGGAGCTCAGCCAGCCGGAATCAAGGAAAGCCACTGTTCTTCCACTATGAAGGACGACTTGCACCATGCAATGTCTCCACCACCCTCTGAGCCCCAAATTCAGCTGGGACTTCCCAGACCTCACAATCCTGCATTGGTTAGGATTGTGTTTGGCTGAGAATAGCGGAAAACCCCACTTATACAAGTAAGGTGCTTATATGTCTCAAGAAACAAGAAGTCTGGAGCTGGCAATCTGGAGCTGCTTCAATGATGACTATATTCTTGATCCACCATCTTTGCACATGGCTTTTGTCTCTTGGTCACAAGATGGCTGCAACACCTCCTGGCATCTTGGTCCCACTCCAGGAAGGAAGAAGGGTGAAAAGCAAACAGCTTTCTCTTTGGGTGTTTTTATCTTTACTTGGAAGAGAAGGCCTTCCCATTGACTTGTGCCTACATATCAAAAGAATCATGTCACATGGTCTCCCCTAGTGGCAAAGGAAGCTGGAAATGTAAGTATTTCACTCTCCACCCTTCATAATAAACGAAGAAAAGGGAGAAGGTCTTTGGAATAGATGTTAGGTGCACCAGCTGCAGTATTTGTGCCATTCATACAGATTCACAAATCAAAAGGACACACCCTCCTAAAAGGGATGATGTGGGGTGCCTCTTGATTGTCTGTTCTCTCAAATGGGGAAGGCTGTGAAAAAATTTACCCAAGGCTCAGAAAAGCCTCCTGGGCTCCCAAATGTGCCCCCTTCCACTGAACATGCTGAGTCACTTTTACATGTATTGCTCACTACAATTCCCCAGGGCATGGATAACCTATCCCACTTTTAAAGATAAAGAAGGAAAGGCTAATGCCAAATGTCCATGGCTTACAAGAGGGAGAAACAGATTTTGAACCCAGATTTCTAGTCTCAAATCAGTGCTCTTTTCTTTACACCATTGGTCATTCTTATACTGCATGCCTATTTCTGCTACTGCGGTAATCCCTGCACCCTTCCTGTTTATGATGATCCTTTCACCTTTTAAAATGGAGATTAATGCAAAAGGAGAAGACAGGTCATAGAGAATCTGGAAAATACCATAATAGGTTGGAAAAGATGAGGAACCTCTCACTCTTGCCAACAGAATGTGCATCTCACTCTCCCAAAACTCAACCAAAAGAGGTTTTAAAAAACCAAATCCATGAATAGAAGATGTCTTCCAGGGGTCAGCTGCTCCATGGCCCTCACTCCACCCCCCTCAAACTTCAGAGACAGATCTTGGAGTTCCCTGGCATGTCTGCGACTACCCCCCACTGCAGGTTGCTGCACAGGCTCAGCATTGCTCAGGCTAGCCACGTATTCCTCCAGCAGAGCACTTCTATCCCTGCATGGCAATTGCCTGGCCACTGTTTTGACTTCCATACAAGACCCTTCACTTCTCAAGAAAAAAGGACTGTGTCTAATTCAATATCCTATCTGCAGCATCTAGCATGATGCCTGGTACATGGTAAGGTCTTAATAAAAAATATTCAAATAAATAATGCAAAACATCGATTCTTATTGTAGTATCTGTGTATTTCTTTTTGTCCTCTCCAGAGTGGAAACAGAAAGCAGCTGGTCACTCTGGTGGGAGCTCAAATAGACTCCACAGACTCCAAGGGCAGTAGAATTTGAGCCATTCAGCACAAATTTCTTAGGATGTAAGATCCAAGGAGGCTGAAATCTACAGCATTGGAAATGATGTTTCTGCATTTTGGGGTGGGCTGGGGGTGTGAGAAGGAGAAGGAAGTGAGCTCTGAACTTCTAACTCTTGGTGGGACTTATGGTGCAAGAAAAACAGAGAAGAAGGGAAATGGGAAGAAGCACAGCCTGGAAGCAACAAGAGTGAATGCCAGACGCTACCTGAGCTTCCCATTCAGCGAATCGGTGCTTTGCCACACAGGCAGCCTGGACTCGACTTCAAAGTCCCCCTGCCTCTGGCTTCTCAGGCTCCTTTTTAGCTTAAGTCCATCCTACTGCTTTGCCCTGACCCCTGTACCCTGCCCCTGACTCTCTCCTAGCACTGATCCATCACACTTTCATAGACTCCCTGAGTCTAGCTGAGGCCCCAAGATCCATTCCCGCTCTGCCCACTGCAGCCTGATGGAGGAGGAGGATGAAGAAGCGAAAGGTACCTCTTAAGTAGCGGTTCCTAGCCTCCCTGGAGTCAATGACCCCTTTAAGAATCTGAGAAAAGCCACAGACTTTGCCCCTGCTACAACTGCACATATGCATACAACCACAAAATTTTCATGTGATTATAGGAGCTGAACAGGCTTCCCAGGTGGCTCAGTGGTAAAGAATCCAAGGAGCTTGGTGGGCTACAGTCCACAGGGCTGCAAACAGTCAGACATGACTGAGCATGCACGCACATAGGAGCTGGACAGATCTCCAACAAAGCCTACTCATGAACCCAGAATAAGAACTCCGGGTCCAAGGGCAGGCACAACTTTTGTCTTAGGGCTGTTGCATTCCCTGGGAGAAGCTCTCAATGGCCTGGGCAGGCCACTCCCAGCTTGTCTTTCCCACATGGAAGTTTTTGAAACAGTGAGAACACAAATTGTCTCTTTGATCCCTCCCACCTGAGAATCCTTTAATGAAAACACTAAGTGCTTACTGTGTGGCAAGCTGTGGAAGTCAAAGGAGTGACACACATCTTCTGGAAATCTAATCTTCACAATGAACTTGTGGAGCAGATATTCTCCCTTTCAGATGAGGAAATCAGGCTTAAAGAAGTTAAGGAATCAGGTGGTTACACAAATGCATAGTGGGTTATGGAATACAGAATCAGACCCAGGCTTATCAGGGGTCCATGGCTGCTCTTGTGTGCACCACATTCCAGACAGTTCCCAAGCCTAGATTACCTTTGGAAGTAAGCAAAAGAAAGCTCCCCTGGCCACCCAAAATCTAACCCCTCCCTCCATGCCCACAAAAGCCTATAATTCCACAATCAGAAATCTAGCCAAAGAGAGAACTAATGCCTCATGGTTATGAAGCCATTTCTCTGGTTCTATATCAATGTGGTTTTGCTGTTTGGACAGTTCATGGAACTGTCACCTGAGTCACTGAGTGTAAACCAGAAGACAGGGTAGGGAGCACTCCAGCAGTAAATAGTGAAAGCAGCTGAAGGTGGGTTGGAGGACATGCTAGAGAGCATCTTCGAAGATGCAATGAAGAAAACTAGCTGGCAGATGGAGGGAACATTCCCTGATAAACTGTAAAGCAAGAAAAAATAAAAAGACAACGCCTGACAAATTCCTTCCTATGAACAACACTGTAGGAGCTTGAGGTCAAAGCAAAGGACAAGCCCTACCTTGTTACGTAGCTGTTGGAGGGTTTGGGGCTGGAGATAGCCTTTAGAATGGACTATTTTCACATGCTGAGACTAAGCTGGAGATCAAGCCCAACGGAGATCATTCAGGAAAGATGTCACCTATAGCTGGAAGAATGTCACAGCTTGGGAGGGGCGGGGTGGGGACTAAGTCAGCCTATGATTTGACAGAGTCTGGAATCCAGGAGACAGTGAAAGCAATTTGGGAGCAAATGAGGGGACAGGAAAAGACCTCACTCTGGGTGTCTGTTTATAACCAGCACCTAGGGCTTACTTTTAGAGGCCAGAGGCAAGGGCTTGGTAAGCAAGAGGGCTGGTCTTGACTAAAGCACCCGAAGAAGGTGGGCCCCTTCCCCTAGCATCATGGAAATTCAGGAAATCAAATTAAAAAATTATAACATAGAATGAAAATTAAAAGTTTAACATGCTATAAGTCTACAGAATAGCATGTTCTTCAAACATATTAGAATTGATATAAGGCAAAGCTAGTCAACAATACCATTATGTATGTATGTAAAGATTAAACAAGTGTTTATAATTTTTTGTTAAAATAATCCCAAATGTTCAACAATAAGAGTGCAGTTAAATAAATCACAGCATAATTGTTAGGTATGTAGGGTCTGAAATCAGAATGCTTAAAGTCCTGGCTTTGTCAGTCAAGAATTATGTGCCCTTTTGAAAATTAAGTTCCTTAAGCCTCCATTTCCTCACCTGTAAATGGGTATAATTATAGTAATTGCCTTCTGGTATTATTATTTGGCACAGTGCTTGATATATTCCTAGGTAACTATATAGCAAGAAATTATTCCAGAAAATGTTAGCTGGCAGTTTCGTTGTCATTTTAGAAAGCAGGGAAAACCACCAGGCCATTCAGGTATGACCTAAATCAAATCCCTTGTGATTATACAGTGGAAGTGATGAATAGATTCAAGGGATTAGATCTGGTAGACAGAGTGCCTGAAGAACTGGGCAGAGGTTTGTAACACTGCAGAGGAGGCAGTGACCAAAAACACTCCAAAGAAATGCAAGGAGGCAAAGTGGTTGTCTGAGGAGGCCTTTCAAATAACTGAGGAAAGAAGAGAAGTGAAAAGCAAGGGAAAAAGGGAAAGATATACCCAATGAATGCCGAGTTCCAGAGAATAGCAAGGAGAGATAAGAAGGTCTTCTTCAAGATAGAACACTATTGAGCCATTAAAAATAATTTATAGAAATATAATATTGGAAGATGTTTACAAATAACTTGTTTGGGGTTTTAAGAAGCAAATTATAAAGCAGGCATACTTTATTTTTGTTATTCCTACATTGATATAGTTACGTATCTATGTTTTATACATGTATTTTTTTCAATTTAAATATAGTTGATTTACAACATTGTGTTAGTTTCAACGTGTATGTATTTATGTGATTAAAAAGATGAGAAAAAGATTCAGAAAAGACTAGCCAAGGAGAAAAAGAAAGCACTTTTGCACTCAGAAACGAAGACAAGAAAGACCAACTTCAATACAGCCAGAAAAAGCTCTAACGGAGTATGATGCTGAGGAATTTCTTTGATGTGAGCTTATAGAAAATTCCTGGCTGTCACTGCTGCCCCGGCCTTCACCCTGTCCTTCTTTTCACTTGTCCTCAGTCCATGAACCAGGATTTGAATCTCTTCAATCGCAGGAGGGTGGAGAAGAGCTACTCCATGTTCAAGGTCAGGAGGGCCAGCCGTGAGGAGATACCCCTCGTCCAAGGTAAGGAGCAGCGGCTAGGCCTTGCTGGAGCAGCTGTGAAGAGATACCCCACGTCCAAGGTAAGAGAAACCCAAGTAAGATGGTAGGTGTTGCGAGAGGCATCAGAGGGCAGACACACTGAAACCATACTCACAGAAAACTAGCAAATCTGAACACATGGACCACAGCCTTGTCTAACTCAATGAAACTAAACCATGCCGTGTGGGGCCACCAAAGATGGGCGGGTCATGGTGGAGAGGTCTGACAGAATGTGGTCCACTGGAGAAGGGAATGGCAAACCACTTCAGTATTCTTGCCTTGACAACCCCATGAGTAGTATGAAAAAGCAAAATGATAGGATACTGAAAGAGGAACTCCCCAGGTCAGTAGGTGCCCAATATGCTACTGGAGATCAGTGGAGAAATAACTCCAGAAAGAATGAAGGGATGGACCCAAAGCAAAAACAATACGAAGTTGTGGATGTGACTGGTGATAGAAGCAAGGTCTGATGTTGTAAAGAGCAATATTGCATAGGAACCTGGAATCTTAGGTCCATGAATCAAGGCAAATTAGAACTGGTCAAACAGGAGATGGCAAGAGTGAACGTCGACATTCTAGGAATCAGCAAACTAAAATGGACTGGAATGGGTGAATTTAACTCAGATGACCATTATATCTACTACTGTGGGCAGGAATCCCTTAGAAGAAATGGAGTAGACATCATGGTCAACAAAAGAGTCTGAAATGCAGTACTTGGATGCAATCTCAAAAATGACAGAATGATCTCTGTTCATTTCCAAGGCAAATCATTCAATATCATGGTAATCCAAGCCTATGCCCCAACCAGTAATGCTGAGGAGCTGAAGTTGAACGGTTTTATGAAGACCAACAGACCTTTTAGAACTAACAAACACCCAAAAAAGATGTCCTTTTCATTATAGGGGACTGGAATGCAAAAGTAGAAAGTCAAGAAACACCTGGAATAACAGGAAAATCTGGCCTTGGAATACGGAATGAAGCAGGGCAAAGGTTAATAGAGTTTTGCCAAGAGAACACACTGGTCATACCAAACACCTTCTTCCAACAACACAAGAGAAGACTCTACACATGGACATCACCAGATGGTCAACACCGAAATCAGACTGATTATGTTCTTTGCAGCCAAAGACGGAGAAGCTCTATACAGTCAACAAAAACAAGACCAGGAGCTGACTGTGGCTCAGATCATGAACTCCTTATTGCCAAATTCAGACTGAAATTGAAGAAAGTAGGGAAAACCACTAGACCATTCAGGTATGACCTAAATCAAATCCCTTATGATTATACAGTGGAAGTGAGAAATAGATTTAAGGGACTAGATCTGATAGCTAGAGTGCCTGATGAACTATGGAATGAGGTTCGTGACACTGTACAGGAGACAGGGATCAAGACCATCCCCATGGAAAAGAAATGCAGAAAAGCAAAATGGCTGTCTGGGGATGCCTTACAAATAGCTGTGAAAAGAAGAGAAGCAAAAAGCAAAGGAGAAAAGGAAAGATAGAAGCATCTGAATGCAGAGTTCCAAAGAATAGCAAGGAGAGATAAGAAAGCCTTCTTCAGCGATCAGTGCAAAGAAATAGAGGAAAACAACAGAATGGGAAAGACTAGAGATCTCTTCAAGAAAATTAGAGATACCAAGGGAACATTTCATGCAAAGGTGGGCTCAATAAAGGACAGGAATGGTATGGACCTAACAGAAGTAGAAGATATTAAGAAGAGGTGGCAAGAATACACAGAAGAACTGTACAAAAAAGATCACGACCAAGATAATCACGATGGTGTGATCACTCACTTAGAGCCCGACATCCTGGAATGTGAAGCCAAGTGGGCCTTAGAAAGCATCACTACGAACAAAGCTAGTGGAGGTGATGGAATTCCAGTTGAGCTATTCCAAATCCTGAAAGATGATGCTGTGAAAGTGCTGCACTCAATATGCCAGCAAATTTGGAAAACTCAGCAGTGGCGACAGGACTGGAAAAGGTCAGTTTTCATTCCAATGCCCCCAAAAAGTAAATGCCAAAGAATGTTCAAACTACCGCACAATTGCACTCATCTCACACACTAGTAAAGTAATGCTCAAAATTCTCCAAGCCAGGCTTCAGCAATACATGAACCGTGAACTTCCAGATGTTCAAGCTGGTTTTAGAAAAGGCAGAGGAACCAGAGATCAAATGGCCAACATCCGCTGGGTCATGGAAAAAGCAAGAGAGTTCCAGAAAAACATCTATTTCTGCTTTATTGACTATGCCAAAGCCTTTGACTGTGTGGATCACAATAAACTGTGGAAAATTCTGAAAGAGATGGGCATACCAGACCACCTGACCTGCCTCTTGAGAAACCTGTATGCAGGTCAGGAAGCAACATTTAGAACTGGACATGGAACAACAGACTGGTTCCAAATAGGAAAAGGAGTACGTCAAGGCTGTATATTGTCACCCTGCTTATTTAACTTCTATGCAGAGTACATCATGAGAAACGCTGGACTGGAAGAAGCACAAGCTGGAATCAAGATTGCCGGGAGAAATATCAATAACTTCACATATGCAGATGACACCACCCTTACGGCAGAAAGTGAAGAGGAACTCAAAAGCCTCTTAGTGAAAGTGAAAGAGGAGAGTGAAAAAGTTGGCTTAAAGCTCAACATTCCAAAAATGAAGATCATGGCATCTGGTCCCATCACTTCATGGGAAATAGATGGGGAAACAGTGGAAACAGTGTCAGACTTTATTTTTGGGGGCTCCAAAATCACTGCAGATGGTGATTGCAACCATGAAATTAAAAGACGCTTACTCCTTGGAAGGAAAGTCTTGACCAACCTAGATAGCATATTCAAAAGCAGAGACATTACTTTGCCAACAACGGTCCGTCTAGTCAAGGCTATGATTTTTCCAGTGGTCATGTATGGATGTGAGAGTTGGACTGTGAAGAAAGCTGAGGGCCAAAGAATTGATGGTTTTGAACTGTGGTGTTGGAGAAGACTCTTGAGAGTCCCTTGGACTGCAAGGAGATCCAACCAGTCCATTCTAAAGGAGATCAGTCCTGGGTGTTCTTTGGAAGGACTGATGCTAAAGCTGAAACTCCAGTACTTTGGCCACCTCATGCGAAGAGTTGACTCATTGGAAAGGACTCTGATGCTGGGGGGGATTGGGGGCAGGAGGAGAAGGGGACAACAGTGGATGAGATGGCTGGATGGCATCACCGACTCAATGGACATGAGTTTGAGTGAACTCCAGGAGTTGGTGATGGACAGGGGGGCCTGGTGTGCTGCAATTCATGGGGTTGCAAAGAGTCGGACACAACTGAGCGACTGAACTGAAGTGAATCTCAGAAACAGGAAACAGAGGCCTCCATTATTATCAGTATGACTAATGATAACAGTAATACCTCTCATGGGAGGAGCACTTCATCTTTTCTATGACTGCTTCACACACCCAACCAGTCTTTAAAACAACCTTTACCTGAGCATTGACCAAGAGTAGGACCCCATTTGCAGCTCATCCCAGTCTGAAATGCACACCCTCCCCCAGGCCAGGAATTAAATGAGTAAATCAGGGATGCTCGCTCAGGCCACACAAATCAGGAGAGGACCGTGTACATCATGCAGATGTCACCAAAGGGCAGTTCTGAGGGTTTTTGGCTAAGACTGTTACCAAAACTCAAGTCCCTGTGCCTGCCGCACAGTGAGCCAAATAATACCAAAATGTCTGAGTTTAGAGTGAGAAAGATTTACCGCAGGGCCCCACAAGGATTGAGTGGATTATGCCTTAAAACCCCCAAACCCCTCAAAAGTTTTCAGCAAAGCCCTTTTCTAGGAAGGTGAGAGAAGGGCATGGTTAGTTGTTGCAAACTTCTTGGTGTTTTTTCTTGATGTCAGTCATGGCCAGGTAACGATGTTCCTATAAATCTCTACCAAATGTTATTGTGTTTTTACAAGAAAGGACAAGGTCCCAAGGCTCAACTTTCACTCTCCAAGGTCCAGGTCCTGGCTAAGAGGAGACAGATCTCAGCTGGCTGCTCCTTCAAGGCCAGGTCCCCAAACCCTGCCCAGCTGTCATTGCTGAGGGAGTCAGGTGCCCAGGACCCAGTTGGCCCTCAGACTTCTCATGCAGCCTGTATAGTGGGTGCTAGGTCCCAAGGCAGCCTGCCAGCACTATTAGGCTGCAAGGCAGGGATGGGAGAGAGGTTCAGCACTGCCTCAAGGCCCGGGCTCATGTGCGGCCTTGGCAAGGGCTCTGGAGCCCTGCATGACATAGCCCCCCAGCCTGTTCCCCGCCCACCCCGCCCCCAGCTCACCCACTGGCCTGAGGCCAGGTAAGCTGGATTGCCCTAGGGAGAAGGCCGGGATTCACCTCTTACCTCACTCTCTGCCTGATGACCATCATTCCAGCAACAGTTGGCTGAAGAGCCCCATTAACGGTACATCATTGACAGTTGGTTGCTTGGGGGAGGGGCCCACCGCAGTGCAGACCAATGGCTGAGCAGGACCACTAACAGTCACACATGGACAGTTGGTTGCTTGGGGGAGGGGCCCACCGCAGTGGTGACCAATGGCTGAGCAGGACCACTAACGGTCACACATGGACAGTTGGTTGCTTGGGGGAGGGGCCCACCGCAGTGCAGACCAATGGCTGAGCAGGACCACTAACAGTCACACATGGACAGTTGGTTGCTTGGGGGAGGGGCCCACTGCAGTGCAGACCAATGGCTGAGCAGGACCACTAACGGTCACACACGGACAGTTGGTTGCTTGGGGCAGGGGTCCTTTGCAGTGCTGAACAATGGCTGAGTGACCATTAATGGTCTCATAGTAACCATTGCTTGGTAACAGGGTGAGAGATAACAAGCTGAAGAGGAGCTATGAATAATGACGAATCATATTATGCAATAGAGGAGGGCAATGTGCAACCCGTAGCGTGCAGCAGTTGCTGGGCACCATTACGGTGCAAGCCACTATGGTTATAGTTACTGCAAGACCACTACCATGGGATGGTTAGAGTGGCAGCAGTTAGAGCTCCCCTCTCAGTATAAGCAGCCTGAGGAGCCTGAGGGCCAGTAGGGTCCTGGATGCTTGGCTCCTTCAGTGATTACGGATGAGCAGGGCCTGGAGACCTGGCTGAGATCTGTCTCTTCAGAAGGGCCTAGGTACTGGTGGGAGTACTCAGACTGAGTGCTGGACCCAGGCAGGGTAACCAGCTAGAGCAAGGACCCCCTCCTGTTAGCCAGGGCCTGGGCCTTGGAGGGTGAAAGCTGAAACTTGGAAACTTGCCCTTTCTTGTCAGAACAGAGAATAATATTTGTTTGGTGGAGATTTACAGGAACATCGTTACCTGACAGTGGTTTGACCTCAAGAACAAAGGATTTAGCACCAAGAAATCTGCAACAACTAACCACGCCTCTCCCTCACCTTTCCTAGAAAAGGTCTTGCTAAAAGCTTTCAGGGAGTTTGGTCTTTTTAAGGCATGATCCACCCATCTCCTTGTGGGGCCTGCAGTAAACCTTTTTCTGTTGCAAACTCCAACATGTTGGTAATGTTTGGCCTCAGTGTGTGTCAGGTACATAGACTAGCATTTCCGTTAACAAGATCAGTGGAGGCATGGAAAACACTCTACCCCATTTCTCATTTATTCCCAGTATTCAGAGTGGGTAGCTGGGGAAGAATTCCATGCCCTGAGGACAAAGCTGGCAATTAAAGAAATGTCCCCAGTTCCCTTCCTCTGGGCTCTGGGGAGCTCTGCCTCCTCCCAATGCAAAAGAGAATTTTGTTGAGAATCAAAACAATTATATGTGTGCATGAGTGCAGGTGAGTTTGATGCAAGTGTCTGAAATTAGGGTTCTGGCAGGTAGGCAGGCTTTTGCAGGCTTCAGCAGCTGTCCTTTTGTGCAGAAACATGGATAAAGCACCCCATGCTCACTGCTAAACTCGGCTCCTCATTGTTATCCAAACAATGGAGTCAAGAGGTAGATGAGAGTGGAGGCAAAGAGAGGGGCTCTTGTGGAGCCAATTCCATGCCCAGGAATAAGCATCCAAGGGCAGTGATTCATTGAGGCTTTATATTTTAAGACCTCCTTTTAGGACAGGTTGGATAAGCCAGGTGGCTCTGTAAGGGCCTTGGGGAGGAGAAAGAAAAGACCGATTCCATCTTCCCACCTTGCCCACACAGGGAGATTCAGGAGGAGGTTCTGGAAATGACAACATTCTATTAGGACTCTTAGAAGGTCAGGGTCCACTCGCAAGGAGCTCCCTCTCCATCCTCAACAAAGCACTTCAACATGCACCATCAGTTTGATCCTTACAACAGGGGAATGGACAACCTATTGGTTTATAGCAGGCAGCATCCCAAGGACCATGTCACATAGGAGGTCTTGAGGAAAGTGAGGGACTCTGTGGGGAAGAATGAGGCCCTGTGAGGTCTGGTAAGCAAGGTTTCAGCAGCCTGGCTAAGCTCCAGGAGAGAAGGTAATTAACACAGGGCTACAGGAAAAGTTCTTTCCACCTTCTGAATGTGTGGATGTGGTTTCTTCTAAGTCTTAACCTTCTCACTAATTCTTCCCACATCTCTTCTAGTAGTAATAACCAGTCAACTTTGCAAACAGACTCTAAAGTATTTGTGGTCCACAGACATTTACCCCAATGTGCAGTATTTGCAACAACTACATACACATGTTCTCATTCTGGTGATTCCCCCAACCTTTCGCCTAACCCCCCACCATCGAGATTAGCTTCTCTTCCTAACATTCAGGTCTACCAGCTCAGGGTCCTCAAACACACGGCCTTAGAAAACACACTTTCCCTGATATTCAGCCCTCTTCTTGTGAAGCCATAGATAAGGGCCCATCCAGGAAGGGAAAAGGATCAAGCTGAAATCTGAGAAACCACACTGATCCAGAGGCCCTGGCGGTGCCTAGTGTACAAGGAGCACTGGGCAAAGGCTTGGTGCCCTTTGGGTTCAGCTTCATCAGGAAATATATCTCCCAACTCAACTCAGATACTATTGATAATTTGTCCTGCTCTTGTAGGGCGAACCATTTATGCTTTAGTAACATGGAGATGCAGGTTTAACGACAGGTGACAGCCAACAGCAGGTCTTACATGAAGATTATTCACTTCCATGCTCACCTGGAGGTAATGTTCATCCTGGTGGGAATAAGGTTGTCACTCTTTTTGAATACTGCATTTCATTCTAAGAAGTAGGTACTAGTATCATGACCACCAAGAAGCTGGAACCTAGGGAGGCGCCTAACTTGCCTATCATCACACATATAATAGAGATAAGGGAGCCAGGATTAGAATTGGATCTCTCTGAGTCCAATGCCCCAAATCTGCACCCTCCTTGCCCTGGAACTCCTTCTCTCTCCTCCAGACCTATCTGAATCCTGCCATGTGACTCTATACCAATGGCATCACTAGAAGAGACCTGGGGGGATAGTCCCGCTCATATTGATCTCTCCTCCCTCTGCTCTTTTATTACACTCACAGTCTGAGGTACTCCACCTAGCATTTGATTTTTTTTTCACTCTATTTCTCTCTGATTGCTTCATATGTGACCTCTTGGCTCCAAATCAGTCCTTGATCCTGGATCATTTTCTCTCACTTCTCCCACTGTGCCGTGGGCACTGCAAGCACTAGTGAACAATTAGTTTGAGAGACACAGATTCACACTCTAGTTGGCACCCTCTCTCTGGGGTACAGAATTTCAAAAGTCAGAATTTTTCCCAATTCTACCTTTTTGGCTCCTTTTACAAATTAACAGTTGTGTTTATGAAGAATTCTAAAGAAATGGGAAAATGCTTATGATAAAATGTCACGCTAAAAGAGAAAGGATGCAAAAATAAATATACCTGTCTGAGTTCAACTATGTAAAAAATACATTAAAATGTTGGAGAAAATATATTAAAGAAAAAAAGAAAATAAAGACTGGAAGGAAATATACCAAAGGTTAAAGAGGGGTTATCTCTGGTAGGACTATTAAAGATTGCTATTTTTCCATTTAGTTTTCAGTCTCTCTTTTGGAAATGTCAGAAACTGCACTTAAATTCCAGAATGAAAGTCAAATTGGATTCTATCTGTAGAGGAGTCAGTGAGAGTGAACTTGGTGGTGAAAAAGAGTTACATTAGGAAAAAATTCTAAAAATATTTCATTCAGGGCCCAAATAGACAAACAAAAATCACTCTAGGAACTAAAAATGGAGGAAAATTGACTACCCAAACAACAGAAAAGCTAAGAAGCCAAATAGGATGGAGTCAGAGTCACCCATGGAAACTTCCCATTTCCAGGACAGGTGGGCCTAACTTCCTTCACCCAGAAAATGGAGCCATCAGAGAGAGAGGAGAATAATGCCCCATCTCCTTTTTTCCTCCACCCTTCAGTTTCCTGCCAGTGAAATTCAGTTAGAGGCCAGATCTCACGGGGCCTGGGAAACACAGTCTGCAGGGGGCTGGCAACCTGCCAAACCCAACAGGGCAGGAGAAGCTGGGAGAGGAGGGGATCTGAAGGGAAACTCTCTCAGGACCAGCATGAAGGGGGTTAAATTAGATTAAATATCAAATAAATTCTAGGTCAGGTCAATACAGAATAAAAGGACACATGTTGACAATTTTCAGGAGCATGTAAGTTTTGCACACATACAATCAGTTCAAGGCAAACACATTCTATTTTAACAGCCAACTCTAAATATCAGTATTTCCCAAACTTTCCTGATAGTAAGAGTCCCCTGGAGTTATTTGTTAAACACACAGGTTCCCAGGCCCCTACCTGAAGATATGAATTTTGATCTGCCCAGACCGTCTGTGGTAGATTAAAAGACAGCAATAAATTGTTTGCTGCTGCTGCTGCTGCTAAGTCGCTTTAGTCGTGTCCAACTCTGTGCGACCCCATAGACGGCAGCCCACTAGGCTCCCCCGTCCCTGGGATTCTCCAGGCAGGAACACTGGAGTGGGTTGCCATTTCCTTCTCCAATGCATGAAAGTGAAAAGTTAAAGTGAAATCGCTCAGTCATGTCCAACTCTTAGTGACCCCATGGACTGCAGCCTACCAGGGTCCTCCATCCATGGGATTTTCCAGGCAAGAGTACTGGAGTGGGGTGCCACTGTCTTCTCCAAATTGTTTGCTAGTCCTCCCATTAAGAGACAGAGTCCACTCCCCTTCCTTTGCATCTGGAATGGTTTTAGTGACTTGCTTGACCAATAGAATGAAATAGAAGGAGCCGTCTAAGGCCTTGGAGCATCTGCTGAGTACCCTTGAAATACTCACAATGAGAAAGCCAACCACGACATAGGAAATCTAACTACCCTGAGACCCCCATCCTATCCGAAAGCCCCAGAGAGCCTTGTGGAAGGACCACACAAAGAGAGGGAAATGGCTGGCCAGCTCAGCTGTTCCCCTTAGCATCAGACATGATATGAAGAGCTGTCCTAGACATCCCAGCCTCTGCACACACAATGTGAGTGTGAGTGTGTGTGTGTGTGTGTGTGTGTGTGTGTGTTGGGGAAGCAAAAGATGGTAGGGAAAGAATCTAGCTACAGCCAATATGGAAGCCTCAAACATAGTAGTAGTGTACCTGTCCCAGCCATCTCTAACCATAAGAGCCACCACTGAGGCCTCAAATGTTATGAAGTAGAGATAAGCCACCCCCACTGTGCCCTGCCTGAATTCTTGACCCACAAAATCACAAGCATAATAAAATGGCTTTTGTTTCAGGCTGTTATGTCTTGGGGTCAGCAACAGATAAAAGGAACACCTTGCCAGGGATTTGAGAGTCTTCAGAAGTGATCTGGTACACCCCCAGCCTCCTCAGGTAGGACTATGTTCCAAGTAACTGACAGATGGATGTCAGTGTTGGTGATGGAGGGAAGGGGACTCATTCGAGTCTTGAAGATAAATGACAGCACTCAGACACATAAACACTAGGGGGAAAGTCAGAGGCCCTGGAAGGATTCAGAGGAGAACTGCTCCCTGGTTTTTGTTTTTTCCAGCTTTGGGGCTTGAAAACAAATTCTTTTCCTCTCCAAATGCTTTCTGCTCCTCATGTCCTATCTATTCTCCATCCCGTCCCTTCATCACCTTCCAACTCTGTTCAAAGTTGCTTCCTAGAGTAAGTAAGACCTGACCTGGTTCTAGTTTCATTTTCTACATTTTCTCAATGGCCATGCACAGAAATTGAGGAAAATAATTGTGGAGTAAAATAAGGTGGTTTGGGAAAGTAGTTATGGACTGTAAAGCACTGTATAAATAAATATTTCCCTTGTATGTTTCTTTTTATACAATCTTGTATGTAAGACTTCTCCAGAGACAAGAACTGGGTGGTCACAGGGAGAAGCATTTCTATTCCCTGCTTCCTGTGCCTCTTTCAAAACTCCTGGAATCCCATGCATGCTGTGAGGGTATGCGCTGATATCACATACAGTATCAACACTTGAACAAATATAAGACTTGAAGCCTTATGAGTACTTGGATTACTGTCTCAGGACACATTCCACTCCATCTCCATTCCAAGGTAAACCTGTGTGCTCAGTCTTGTCTATGTGACATATAGTGAGAAGACCAGAACAGTCTTCAGTTCAGTCGCTCAGTCATGTCCAACTCTTTGCAACCCCATGGGCTGCAGCATGCCAGGCTTCTCTGTCCATCACCAACTCCCAGAGCTTGCTCAAACTCATGTCCATCGAGTCAGTGATGCCATCCAACCATCTCATCCTAAGTCCCCTTCTCCTCCACCTTCTTTCCCAGCATCAGGGTCTTTTCCAATGAGTCAGTTCTTCCCATTAGGTGGCCAAAGTATTGGAGCTTCATCTTCAGCATCAGTCCTTCCAATGAATATTCTGGACTGACTTCCTTCAGTATTGACTGGTTTGATCTCCTTGCAGTCCAAGGGACTCTCAAGAGTCTTCTCCAACACCACAGTTCAAAAGCATCCGTTCTTCGGTGCTCAGTTTTCCTTATAGTCCAACTCTCACATCCATACATGACTACTAAAAAACCATAGCTTTGATTAGATGGACCTCTGTTGGCAAAGTGATGTCTGCTTTTTAATATGCTGTCTAGATTGGTCATAGCTTTTCTTCCAAGGATCAAGCATCTTTTAATTTCATGGCTGCAGTTACCATCTTCAGTGATTTTGGAGCCCCCCAAAATAAAGTCTGTCACTGTTTCCATTTTTTCCCCATCTATTTGCCACGAAGTGATGGGACCAGATGCCATGATCTTCGTTTTCTGAATGTTGAGCTTTTTCAAATTCCTCTTTCACTTTCATCAAGAGGCTCTTTAGTTCTTTCACTCTCTTTAGTTCTTTAGGTATTGCACTAGGAGGACAGTCTTAGTGCAATACCTACTCACTGGGAGACTTGAGGTGTCAGGTATTAGACAGTTCTCCATGGTGCCCTGCAATTATGAGCAGAGGCCCTGATAACTTCTGTTTCACACCACCTTTTCCCTCTGAGGCAAAGAGCAGATTTGTTTGCTGGTCAGTGTAATAAAGACATCTCCTTCTGGGACAAAGGCTAGGCAGATTTGCACCTGTTCATGTGCAGCCTCTGTCAGGCCTCCTCTGCATGGCTGCTGTGGGTAAGGGATAGCCACACAAATATGCTAAAGCTCATGCTACTGGTTTTGCCATGAGTAACGAAGTCCTTTGTCTCTGAGCCAGGCTAACTTGTTAGCTTGCAAATAGGTAATAACTCAGGCCCTTCTGAGTTGGAGTTTTTGGCCACTGGGTACTAGAGTACACACTCCCCCCTCCCCTAAACACCTGCTCCAGTTTCTCCCATTTTTCCTGTCCAAAGTACTTCCTTCTGTCAAATCCTTGATGACAAACCCACTGCCTGTGCTAGCACAAGACAAGAAAAGCTGAAGGTAAATGTAATTAAGGGACTAATTCAAGCACTAGACACCAATTTCTGTCAGAACCAGCCTTGCTGAGGGGATAATGATACTAAGTAAGGCAGCTTTTGCTCTGAAGAAAAATCTATTCAGAAATTTCGTTTTTCCTACACAGCTTTTCTCCTCAACAATCCCAGTCCCCTCAGGACTGTTTTCTCACTGTCCTAAAAGTCCACATCCTCCACTCCATTGTTGCACTGCAGAATCAGTTTATTTAGACACCTTGTGAAAACTGCAGATTCCTGTTTCACCCCTGACCTACTGAGTCAGAGTCTTTAGTGGTGGGGTCCTGGAACTTGCATTTGAAACAAATGCCCAGGTGATTGTAAGTATGCCAAAATCTGCTTTAAACACTGCGGGCTCAATCCTGGCTTAACATGAAAATATGATGCCCAGGTTCCAGGCCAGAAAATCTCATTAATTTCTCTGGTGTGGGGCCTTGGCGCAGTTTTTTTTTCTCCTAATGCTTTCTTAGAAGAGTCCATTTGCAGTCAGGATTCAAAACCCCCAGTCTATTTACCCTAATTGGAAATGCATATATTTGGAGTTTTCTCTAATATTCTTCTGCTCCAACATCCCATTGCCCTTCAACAAATGTGTTTAGTTCTTCTCCCTTCGAATATAAATCTTAAGACTTTCCTCCACATGTAACTCTTTAATAAATCACTTACAATAGAAATCTACCCTCACAATGTACAGTTAATTGGCCCATTACCTTTCTTTCACTCCACCTTGGGGCTCCAGTTAATCCATTTATAATTCATGTATCCATTAACCCCCATGAGCCTTGCTAAAGGTATCTCAGCAACCACTGGGTTTCTCCTGGCTTATGACTCTGCCATTCAGAGTCAATTCTCCCTGCCTCCCTCCCTATCCCCTCTCCTCAGCACCCAAATCTTTAGGGGAATGGAAGCCCGGGAAGACAGCCTTCATACCCGCAGGTCTGGGAACATTTGCTAATAAAGTGGAGTCCGAATGGTTGCTAAAGATCATAGCTTCTCATCCCCCACACACTCCCTCTGACTGGATGGGTGACCAGGGTGCCACAGAAGCCTCTATTTAGATACTAAATTCAGCAGGTCTGACATAGAAGGCCTGCTTTCTTCTCACTGTGCTCTCAAGGGTACCACTTAACAGGAGGGTTACTTAGGTACCTCTAAACATAAGACATTGACTTTTTGTTTTTTGGAAATACTTCCCCTTCCGTCAACCATATCGATATATTTATATCATAAATTTCAAATGCTCAGTATTGTGTTTGATCTAAAAAATTAATTGTTTTTATTTTTTTATTGGGGGATAACTGCTTTACTGTTTATGGGGTTCTCAAGGCAAGAATGCTGAAATGGTTTGCCATTCCCTTCTTAAGTGAACCACGTTTTGTCAGAAGTCTGCACCATGACCCCTACGTCTCGGGTGGCCTACATGGCATAGCTCATAGTTTCATTGATTTAGGCAAGGTTGTAGTCCAACTCAACGTTCAGAAAACGAAGACCATGGCATCTGGTCCCGTCACTTCATGGCAAATAGATGGGGAAACAATGGAAACAGGGACAGACTACTTTCTTGGGCTCCAAAATCACTGTGGATGGTAACTGCAGCCATGAAATTAAAAGACACTTGCTCCTTGGAAGAAAAGCTATGACAAACCTAAACAGTATTTAAAAAGCAGAGACATCACTTTGCCTACAAAGTTCTGTATAATCAAAACTATGGTTTCTCCACTAGTCATGTACTGATGTGAGAGGTGGACTATAAAAAAGGCTAAACACCGAAGAATTGAAGCCTTCGAACTGTGGTGCTGGAGAAGACTCTTGAGAGTCTCTTGGACTACAAGGAGATCAAACCAGTCAATCCTAAAGGAAATCAACCCTGAATATTCATTGGAAGGACTGATGCTGAAGCTCCAATGCTTTGGCCACCTGGTGTGAAGAGCCAACACGTTAGAAAAGGCCCTGATGCTGGGAAAGACTGAAGGCAGGAGGAGAAGGGGATGACAGAGGATGAGATGGTTGGATGGCATCACCGACTCAATGGACATGAGTTTGAGCAAACTCCAGGAGATAGTGAAGGACAGGGAAGCCTGGTGTGCTGCAGTCCATAGGGTCACAAAGAGTCAGACATGACTGAGCAACTAAACAACAATTGTTTTACAATATTGTCTCCATTTCTGCCATGCAACAACTCAAATCAGCTGTAACTATATATATATGTGTGAGTGTGTGTGTGTGTGTGTGTGTGTGTGTGTGTGTATATATATATATATCTCCCCTCCCTCTTGAACCTCCCTCCCCCTACCCCCCATTCGACCCCTCTAGGTCATCACAGAGGGCCAGGCTGGACTCCCTGTGTTATATAGCAGCTTCCCACTAGCTATCTATTTTATACATGGTACAAATATAGGCTACTCTCTCAATTCATCTCACATTCTTCTTCCTCTGCTGTGTCCACAAATCCATTCTCCATGTCCGCATCTTTATTCCTGCCCTGCAAATAGGTTCATTAATATCTATTTTTGTAGATTCCATGCTGCTGCTAAGTCACTTTAGTCGTGTCCGACTCTGTGCAACCCTGTAGACGGCAACCCACCAGGCTCCCCCGTCCCTGGGATTCTCCAGGCAAGAACACTGGAGTGGGTTGTCATTTCCTTCTCCAACACATGAAAGTGAAAAGTGAAAGTGAAGTCACTCAGTCGTGTCCGACTCTTCGCGACCCCATGGACTGCAGCCTACCAGGCTCCTCCATCCATGGGATTTTCCAGGCAAGAGTACTGGAGTGGGGTGCCATTGCCTTCTCCACCTCTCTCAGTTATAAGCCCTCCCTCCTTTCCTTTTTACATGATTTTCACTGTCTTTGCCCCTCTTTCCTTCCCCAATGCTCTCTCTCACATTCAGTCACAAACAAATACACCCCCTCCTCCATAATCTCTGCACGCCAGCCTTACAGAACTACACAGAAACGTATGGAGTTTCCCAAACACTCCAAGCTATTCTGCTGCTGCTGCTGCTGCTGCTAAGTTGCTTCAGTCGTGTCCGACTCTTATGTGACCCCATGGACGGCAGCCCACCAGGCTCCCCCAGTCCTGGGATTCTCCAGGCAAGAACACTGGAGTGGGTTGCCATTTCCTTCTCCAATGCAGGAAAGTGAAAATTGAAAGTGAAGTCGCTCAGTCGTGTCTGACTCTTAGCGACCCCATGGACTGCAGCCTACCAGGCTCCTCCGTCCATGGGATTTTCCAGGCAAGAGTACTGGAGTGGGTTGCCATTGCCTTCTCTGTAGATTCCATATATATGTGTTAATATATATTTGTTTTTCTCTTTCTGACTTACTTCACTGTGTATAACAGGCTCTAGACTCATCCACATCAGTTCAACCAATTCACACTTGTTCCTTTTATAGCTGAGTAATATTCCACTATATACAAGACATTGACTTCTTTATGGGGAGGAGAGAGAAGAGTATTACAGAGCCTACATTCCACATGAATTAAAGACAGCAAGATCTATGTGCTCCACGTCTACCCCACTTGCTGTGCTTTTTAGGAGGCTCTCCCGTACCCCTACCAAGGTGAGCTCTGGACAGCACTGCCAAGTCATCAAGATCATTGATGTATTAAATCACTAGCCATTTCTGCCAGTATAATTCCCCTCTTCTGCCATACTCCCCTTCCAGAAGAGTAACTAGCCCCACACTCGCACCACAGTCACCTCTGTCAAAACTCCCACTGAGTAGGACTCTGATAAACTCAGGCTTGGAGCACTGATAAGATATGGCCAGGGAAACATCTTGTGTCAAAAGAATGAGTCACTTTCATTGTCAAAATGTAGACTGGGCTGAGCTGGAGGGAGAGATTTTCTAAGGGGAAAGCGAGAAGGTTTTTATTCCTAGGATAAAGTAACAAGTTAATTAGCCTCAGCCTCTGCCTAATGAAAATATAAACTGGGGGAAGTAATCAGAGATCTTAGCATTTCATTCAGTAAACAAATGGGCACCTATTTGCAACAGGTTCTGATTGAGCACTGTGTGGATTTAGTAATGGATGAGATATGTCCTTTTCTACCATAAAAAGCAATCACACATGAAGAAGATACTTGGATAAGAATGGTCAATAAACCACAAAAAAATGTTCAATATCACTAATCATTGCTGCTGCTGCTGCGGCTAAGTCGCTTCAGTCGTATCCAACTCTGTGTGACCCCATAGACGGCAGCCCACCAGGCTCCCCCATCCCTGGGATTCTCCAGGCAAGAACACTGGAGTGGGTTGCCATTGTCTTCTCCAATGCATGAAAGTGAAAAATGAAAAGTGAAAGTGAAGTCGCTCAGTCGTGTCCGACTCTTCGCGACCCCATGGACTGCAGCCCACCAGGCCCCTCTCTCTGTGGGATTTTCCAGGCAAGAGTACTGGAGTGGGGTGCCATTGGCTTCTCCCACTAATCATTATGGAAACACAAATCAAAACTACAAAGAGATACCACCTCACACTCATTAGGATGACTACTATAAAAAACAAAACAAAAACAAAATCATGTTTGCAAGGATATGGAGAAATTGAACCCTTTTGCACTGTTGGTGAGAATGTAAAATGGTGTAGCTGCTGTAGTAAATAGTATGGCAATTTTAAAGACAGAATTACCAAATGGTGCAGCAATTCCACTCCTTGGTATATACAAAAAAAACAAAACAAAACAAAACAAAAACAAAAAAAACCCACCTAAAAGCATGTCTTAATGAGATATTGGTACACCTATGCTCATAACAGCTTTACTGACAGTAGCTAAAATATGGAAGCAACTCAAGTGTCCATTGACAGATAAATGAATAAAAAAAAAATGGTATGTATATACTAGTATATTGTCTGGCCCTAAAAAGAAAAGAACTTCTGACACATACTACAACAAGGATGAACCTTGAGGACCTTATGCTAAGTGAAATAAGTCAGCCACAAAGACAAATACGGTACCTTAGACTGGGCAAAATCATTGAGAAAAAGGTAGAATGGTGGTTGCTAGGGGAGGGGACAATGAAGAGTTATCATTGAATGGGTACCTGGATGACACTTTGATTGCAGCCTCATGAGAGGCCATGAGGCAGCAGACCCAGTAAGTTGTGTCTACACTCCTGACCCACAGAAACTGTAAGATGAAAACTGTGTGTTACTGTAAGCCATTAAGTTTCAGAGTAATTTGTTACAAAGAAATAGATAACTAACATACTACCTTCAAGTCCTCTCTCTAGCCCCCAAAATGTGCCAGCCTATGGTTTCGATTTCTGACCCATTAATATCTTTCAATACCCACGTCTGGGCTCCATTTCCTTAGGATAATTTTATATTCTACATAATTTTCATCAGATTGATATTTCCTATGGCAGAAGGATGCAGTCACTATAAAGGCATTCCTGGGCTCAGAACAGTCAATGTGGAAACATTCAAACTGAGATTGGTAACAGGATTCTCATTCTTGATCTGCACAAGGTCTCTGTAGCCTGTTTCTAAAACACGAGGGCACTCACTCTCCCACCTGACTTGGTTTCCCTTTTCTACTGCCTCCTTTCTTTCTTCCCCACCAAAGAGATGCTGTTCTCCTATATTCCTCAGAGGAATCGCTTCCCACTATAAACTGTATTTTCACAGAACATCCTAGGCCTGTCTCTTTTCTTTATT
The DNA here is from genome assembly GCF_019923935.1 of Bubalus bubalis. NCBI lineage: Eukaryota > Metazoa > Chordata > Mammalia > Artiodactyla > Bovidae > Bubalus > Bubalus bubalis. Next base: position 113,963,716 of record NC_059157.1, on the reverse strand, counting down.
TCCAATTCTCTCCAAACTACCTCAGGAAAAGATCTCCTTCTCCCTCCCTTCTACTTTCTCCTCCCTGCTTTGTTCCATTTTGAGCCAAAAAGTAATCCTAGTCATGACTGAAGTGCAAGATCAGTGCCAGGAATTTACACCTGTATCAGGAAAAAGGCAGAACCACATATTTTGAAGTAAATGAGAGCTAATAGCCAAAGCTAACAACTCGAAAGCCCTTGGCAGCACCCCAAATCAACATCCGAGCCTCTACAAAAACTTCAACGCCCACCTCCTCATTATCTAACTTAACCTGCTTCTGATCATAAGCAGCTTGCCAGAAAAAAATGAATAGGACTTTCCTTTGCTGAGGTCTTTGCTATCCATACAATTAAAACAATGCGTTCTCTGTTTTTTAAAATTGCAAATGCATGATATGTGGCGAGTTATTTTGTATTTAGCCTGAGAGCTAAATACACATTACACATAAATGTGTTTTTTAGAAAATTATAAGGCTAGTTCTGCCATCTGACCTCTCAATGAATTTTGAGACATAGCCCACTTGTAAGTTGGGTCAGAGAACCTGCAGAGTGTGAATGGTGTTGTTCATTAAGGAAGTGAGGTGAGAGACAGGCAGATGTATAAATACAGGCAAGGGGGTGGAGTAGAGTTGAGAGGAAGGAGACCAGGGAATGAAGTGAGGTCTGTGGGAAAGAGGACCAGGGGAGGGGAGTGGAAGGAAGATGCTATTCTCTGAGTAACTCACGTGTGAGGGACACTTAGTAACTAAGTGTGGAATCCTCACTTCCACCCTGTGAGGCAGGGCATCTTCTTCTGCCACTTTTCAGATGAGGAGCCTGGTTCTTAGAACATTTATATGATCTGCTGAAGGTCATGTAGCTCGTAAGCTTTGAGGTCAAGATTTCAACTGGGATCTTTTTGAATAGTCAGCAAGGTCCTTCTGGTACTTCTCTGTGCATCCACCCACTCCCTTCTTTATCTAGGCTCCTAACAGCCAATGTGGAAACGTCTAAACTTTATCTAGGTGGAAAAAAAGGAGGAGGTGGATTGTCCCACTTTTCTTGATGAAAGTTGGGGCAAGGAAATGCTAAAACATAAGAGGAAAGTAGCAGAGAGAGTCTGTGAACCAGAGAGTTTCCATTTCCTAAATCATGGAAAACTGTTTGGCTTTTAAGGTAGGAGCTGGAGGACTGGTGGGCTGGGTCTTGACTGCTCACAAGGAATGAGAAGAGAAGGCCAGGGGACCCCTTCTCAAAGTCACCACCGTCTCCCTGGGCAGGTGAGAAACAGCAGCCCCAGCAGAACAGGGCCAAGGCAAGGAGAGCAGCCAAGAAGGGCCACAGCAATGAAACCAAGAACAGATAATACCAGTTACCCAGGCACAAACTTGGCCTCATCTTGATCAAAGTATATGCATATGATTATGGTTGGGGGAAAACTGAGGGAGGGGAAGCTATAGCTTAATGAAGAAGATACAGCAATATATCCTGGGCATTTGTTTCATTAAAATGTTTGCTCTGAATTATCTTCCTTTTGCTTGCTTGCTTTGTGCTATTTAAACATCACCCTTTTAATAACAAGGTATGCTGTGGATCCAACAAGAGGGATATAGAAACTGTGTCCAGCTTTTATCTCAAGCAAACATTTGGATGCCACTGCTTGGACCTATACTTTCAGGCAGAGCCCAGGTCTTGCCTTGGGAAAGAGCCCCCCAGGGGATGCAGATGCAAGTGGTCCAAACCCATTTTAGGAAACTGGCTCAGACCGAGTGGCTATGGAAAAGTCCACCTTTGGCATGGATAACTGATTAGACTGGGACCGCTCTTTAAGACATAGGGCTTAGGAAACTGAGGGGAAACTGTTGCAGGATAAGAAAAACTAGGCTACTGGCCACTAAAATACAATGACCACCAGCATACTCCACCTGCACTCCTCATTGGCACTTCACAACTTCTCACTGACTCCTTATAACCCTCCCGTCCCTAATATTGCTCCCAGTTAACTGCCGATCCTGATATTTTTACTAGACCACAGGCTGAGGTCAAGGTTGCTAGGATACTTATTGTGTTTAAAATGCTGCAGGAAGAGAATAGAGGGGTTTGCCTGAGTCCACACTTGTCCAAGCAACGGCCTTGTCCTGAACACATGGGAGGTGACTGGCTTTCCCCTAGGGAGGCCTCCCCTAGGTCTCCATCTGCACAGGGCAGAGCCCCCAGACTCCTAGGTCCTATGGAAGGCAGGGGGAGAGCAGAGGAAGCCAGTTGGCACATCTGCCCCCATGGTGGTGCCCACCAGGGCATCTGTCCACCTCTAACAGCAGAGACCACCTCCGCCTCTTCTCAGGGAAGGTCAGTGATCTTTACTAAGTGCTCTGAGCCCTTGGGATGTTAGGGGCCTCCCTGCCCCAGGAGTCTGACAGGAAATCAATCTGCTGTCTCCTTTGCTTTCTGAATATTATGAATGTCCATCAGGTAGGAGTCTGACTCAGATGATCTCCAAGGTCCCGCCTAGCACCAACACTCCATAATTCCTTTTAGCCTTTAGGTCTGAGGATGGCTTTTTGGCTTGAGGCAAGGATAAAACTGACATAAAGTTAGCAAATGCAGTCACCTCCCAAATTGCCTTGAAAACAGAGGAGAGTAGTGGCATGAATAATCCAGAATTAGACCTTCTCTTGCATTGGTAGAAACTGAGACCAGATTGGAGGAACTAGTTAAAGATGAGGTGATATGGCTGACTGTTGAACTTGGACGGGGGCCAGGACTCCTGACTTCTAGTGCTTGCCCCTCTCCATCGCTCAGGTCTGCTACGTTTGGCTTGAGAGTGTATGCCCTGACTTTTGGAACCAGCAACTGCTTTCTGCTCATAGGGATATTTGGTTCCAGCTAACATCCCTAAGAGTCAAAATCTTGAGCACATAGTGGTCAGATGATGAGGACAGGTGCCATGGCCATGTTTGAGGGGCAGACAGAAGCCATCCCAGGTTTTGCAAGTCATCATAAATGTATCACAATGTGGGTGATTCACATAGAGACTGCTGAGTAATAAAAATGATCACTTCACCAAATATTATTAAGGGGTTCCCTCAGGATGGATTCCCTGGTAACTCCAACCATCCCACTTGATGTTTTTATAGATGATTCTGATATGATCCTAAGTGAAGTCTCTGCTAGGAGGTGGAGAGCAACTGAACATATTTACTGTTTCAGGAAGACTGACCCAGGTGACCTACCAAGGAGAAAGGCAGGATGAGACAGGCTGGTGAGGAGGCTTTTGAAGCATCTAGGCATGAGGTTAAAAATGGGGATGAGAGGGAAAAAAATGGAATGCAGGCAAGAGGTTATAAACAGCTACTGGATCTGAAGACTAAGATGAGGCGGCCATTGGAGAAAAGAAATCAAGAAGAAACTCAAGGCTTTAAATCCTGAAAAAGAAAAACCATGTATGTTGGGAAAAGAGGCTGAATTTCACTTTGGACATCTTGAAAAGGGTATTCACATAGAGTTCATACAGAGCAGAGAGAGAGGAGAACCTGAAATCTAAAAGGTATGCGCATGCACATCCATGGTGATCCAGAGAACAGGCCTAGATGCTCAGCAGGGCACATGCCATGCTGGGCGCTCAGGGCCTCCGGATGTGTGTCTTACATTCCTAACATTCTGTAAGCATCTTGAGGACGGAGAACTCAGCATGTTGTTATTCCACATTCACCACCATACCCAGTACAGGGCACACGAAGCACAGAACTGAGAAGTCTCCTCTGGCAGCACACATGGGGCCCCATCAGTGGTCTCCCCGGCATGTTAGCCTTCATGTCAACAGAAGTCACGCTGGCCCAGGGCCATAGGGGCCTGCCAGCTGCCCCCTTCTCTTAGAGGACACCACAAGGTTCCCACACAGACTGAAAGGCAGAAAAGGAAGCCCCTCTCTGGATTAAACCCTGCTGTTATTTCCTCAGTTCTAAAGATGATGACCAGCTCATAAAACTCGAGTCATTCTCCAAATATCTTTCCTGCCAAGGATTATAACACTGAAATCAAGAAAGGAAAAAGAGCCCTGACCAACGAGGGAAGTCAAGACTCTCCAGGCTCCAGGTCTTGTGGATGAGTCCCTGGCCACAAACCCTTCTACCTGCAGCTGAGGCCACATACACAGGACCCTCCTGGGCCAAAGCCCACCTCCAGTTCCTGACTACATAGCCTTCCTGTCCCTCCCTGGACCCTGGGGCAAAGGTCCACTAGCCACCATTCCACATCTGCCCTGTGATGAGAAGAGCAGGGTTGGGACCTTTTCCCCAAGGCACCTGGTGAGGGCTAAACAGACAAGCTGATAGCTACATGCGGATACATTCCTCAAACAAACTGGTGCATCCAATCTCTACAGATTTACTGTCATTGAGGAACCTATTAAAGATAAGGCCTCCCTCTTCCCTTTTGTCTGAGGCAGAAGCCAGAAAAGATGGTTAGGAGTGGAGAATGCCCAAGAAACATAGCGGCCTGCATTTGCCAGAGGTACCATAAAGCTCCACATCATCAGGGGAGATGGGGGCTCTGATGTGGCTCACCCCACCCCTTTTGCATGTGATCAGGGAGCAGAAGCTGAGAGCCCAAGCTTTGCAACAAAGTCCTGAATTCACATCCAAGATTCTGTCTCCAGAGCACACCTCCAGCATGTCTGCAGGCTGCTCCCTCCCCACCTCTTACTGGAAAGCCCTCTTCTGGCTATGCTCTGCCAGCTCAGGCCTGGTCAGTCAGGGCTACTCTAGGAGGTGGGGGTTGGGGGGTTAGGTGGAGCTGGCGGAGACCCAGCACTAAGCCACATGCACAAGGGCCCAAAGGGAACCCTGCAATTTGTGCCCTGCTCCAGAGAGAAAGCTGTGATTTCAGACCTCTGGGCACTGTGCCCAACAGCCTGACATCCTAGGAGGGCAGGCGAGGCCCTGCTGGCTCCAAGAAAGGAGTCTGCCATGGAAGTAACTGGTGGAGGGGCTCCATGCAGACAACCCAAATCTGAGGGATGATTGGCAGCGATGAATGAGCAAGCAAGCCTTGTGCCTAAAAGGGGCGAAGTTCCCACCTCACTGCTGCAGAAAATCTGCTGGAACATTAGGGATGCCTAGGCAGTGATGAATGGCAGGGCATTCTGTGCTTCACAGTATCAACAACAAGCTTTATATATATATTTCCCCACAGTTTCTGGAGAATCTTCAGCTCTGCCCAGCTGGGCACTTCGAAGGCTTTGTCCCAGCTTCTCCAGTTGGCCCTGGGGCCACTGAAAATAACAGCAAACCTTGATTCTTTCCCCAGTTATCACAGGGCCTGGAGGCCAAGGCAAAGACAAAGGAGGTAAAGGAAACTTCAGTACAATGGTTTGTGGACCCTACCTCCCCCTCATCTCCCTGCCAAATCTTCAAATCAACCTAAGCACCGCTTCATCCACAAAGTGTAACAGAGGGCTAATGTCTACTCCCAGTTGTGTCTGCCCTTTGCTAACTGCATGCCCTTCCATCCAGTCTGGGACCACCGTGTCCACAATCCAAACAGCAGTTCAGTTCCACTCACTCAGTGGTGTCCAACTCTTGGCGACTCCATGGACTGCAGCATGCCAGGGTTCTCTGTCCTTCACCATCTCCCAGAGCTTGCTCGAACTCACGTCCATTGAGTCGGTGATGTCACCCAACCATCTCATCCTCTGTTGTCCCCTTCTCCTGCCTGCAATCTTTCCAGCATCAAGGTCTTTTCTAATGAGTCTAAACTTAGGCCACAACTAAGGCTCTCTCCTCCCACCCTTTCTCTTTTCAAATTTCTTTTTTCTCTTTATCAAATTTACTTTAGCTATTATAAAAGCAATACATGTTAATAACCCTGGCAAGTTATTTCCTTAATCTCACGAAGCCAGATTTCTGGGCTGGCATGGCTATAGGGGTGGAAGCTGACCGTGGCAGCTCTGACCATTCCTATTACGTCTGCTTTCCAATAAATACTTTCTCTGAGATCAATGATCAGACCCATCAATTAAAAAACAGTTCAATTAATACAACCTCATGTGACACACAGCTTTTTTGAAATGCGGCTATCGTATCCCAGGAGGTAGATCATTTAAGTGTGGAATCATCACTTCCTGTAGATAGCACAGGCCCAGCACGCAGGCAACAGTGAGGTACAGTGTTGACAGAGTCAAGAAGAATCACAAAGCTATCACTTACTGTGCACCTACTACATTCTAGGAACTCTGCTAGGCTCTGGGCAAATGTTTTTCTCCTATCCTCAACAAACTTGCAGAACAAATTCAGATCCCCAGATAAGGGAAGCTAGGCTAAAAGACTTACCCAACACCTCAGATCTGGAAGCCCTGGAGTCCAGTCTTCTGCATCCAAATCCACTCTGTTGTCCTAAGCAGAGACCTGATTCCCTGTGGATCATTTCTGGCTGTTCCCTGCAGTACTCAAGTAGAATTTCTTGCCATCGAGAGCAAGAAATTTCTTTCTGGCTTTCTCAGACTTCCTCCTCTAACTTTCTACAAGGGACTGAGAGGAGTTAGGTGGAGCCATTGTGACCTTCCCAGCCCACAGCAATCAAGACAGAATAAAGCAGGAAGATCTGTGGGAACTCAAGAGCTTCTGGCCATTATGCCAAGGTAAGGTAAAGGAGGATGTGGTGGGGGGACCAACATGATTCAGGAGCTCTGAATGAGGAACTTGAATTCGTTCTCCCCTTCAAATAGAATCTAATGATTCCTGGAACACCATCACCCTCTGTTGAATGATTTACACCTTATATGAATCACACAAAATAAATACAGTCATATTATGGATGAGGAAAATAAGATTCAGAAAAGTCAACTAATCTATTGAGAGCCACACAGCCAGTTAGTGCAAAGGTGAGCTGGCTAAACCCAGGTCTGTCCAACTCCAAACTCATGCTTTTCCACCCCACCAAGCTGCCCTCCTTACTAAGCATCCAAAACATATTTTGGTAGTGCCAGGTTTAGGGAGCAGACGCTTAGGACACCCATCAGAACTTTTCTCAGAACCCCCAGGAAGATGATTTTATTTAGGGACCTTGATGGTAACTGCTCACAGCTATTAAGCCATCTGCCTGAGAATCCAAATTCTAATTTCTTCTACAGGCAGGAATTCCTCAGGGAACATGTAGTTCAAACTTCAGGAAGAGTCAGAAAAACATAGTCCTTCTGTGGTAGATTGTTTACAAAGCTGGTCACATTGAGTCCTCCCATCCACATGTGCATGCTCCTCTGCAATGTGACTGTCTCTCTGTCCATCATGAGGTGGCATCTATCTCCTTACCCCTCCCCACCCCAAACCTAGACTAGTCTGAGACTTGGTTGAGCCAGCATGTAGCAGAAGAGACACTGTGTGACTTCTGGGTTTTGACTTCAGGAGGTCTTGTATCTTCTGGTCTCATCTTCTTGGAACACTTCTGCCATTATGTAAAGAAACTCAGTCCTGTCTTCTGGTGGATGTGAAGCCATCAGATGAACAGAGAAAGACACCCACTGACAGCCAGCACCACTGCCAGAAGTGAAGCCATCTGAGACCATCCAGCCCCAGTCAAACTGTCAAATGACTGTAGCTACATGACTGACCCCAGCTGATCCCAGCCCAAATTGCTGACCAATAGAACTGTAAGCAAAGCAGCAGTGTTTTAAGCCACTAAGGTATGGGTATTTTGTTACACAGCAATAGGTAACTGATAGGTAACTGATACAACTTCCTTTTTGCCTCTGGGAACACTTCCCTCACCTACACCTCTCAGCAATACCCACCCACCTATCTAGTGAGGAATCTCTTTTGGTTCTAGGCAACCCCTGCATAGGACTTCTCTCAGAAGTTTCTTGCTGATAATCAATCACTTTCATTCGGCACATTTGATGCAGTGTACCCTACAAGGCCAGCACTGTGCTGGAAGACACAGGATATTTTCCTCAATCAACTCATGGCATTACAGATGTCAGTAACCCAAGCCCCCAAACAGTACTAACATAGATAGAAATGTGGGCTGCACAGCTGAGCTACCAGGTCACCAGAGTATGTGCCTGTGGTGGGCAGAAGTGTAAATATATGAACAATATCGAGAAAAGTCATTTGGGGTCCAATTTCCCAGATCACCTTACAGAAGATTACTCCAGTGCACACATCCATGACTTCTGAGAGCATAAAGGAAGTGGGAACTGAGGAAGACCATAAAGTATATTTCAGGCAAGGCAGCTGACGTGGCTCATGGCCTGAGACTCCACAGGCTCCAAGAAGCCCTGAGACTGGAACCAGAGAGCACATATAGTTTTGACTGCATAAAGAATTGAGCCCAAGGGTTTCACAAGGGCTCATAAAAATGGAAGAGGTTTAGAGACTGCTTTTATTGATGCACAACTCCTCCGTGTGTACTCAAGAGGAAAATGTCTTCTCTCATATATCAAGCTGTTGGTCACAGTCAACAACTCCCTGCTGTCTTCTGAAGAATTCCAAACTTCTAATCTGACATGAGGGGCTCTCCATGAGCTGTTGCTAAAGTCGGTTCTGGGATTTGATTCCCAGAACTAACACTACTCACCAGCTGTGTGGCCCTGGACAGGACACTTCACACTTCTGAGTCTCAGTGTCTTAATCTGAAAAACTGGGATTTTACATGCATAGGTAAAAGGCATGCCATGAAAACTAAAATAACATAACAAAGAGCCCAATATTGTCTCTGGCAATGGGTATTGACTAAGTGTACAGTTCCTTCCCAAGAATTCAACATTTTCCATCACAGAGAACAGTTAGTTAGATGCCAGGAAAGAGGTCAGGATTCCTTAGAATAAAGGCTAGAAGCTTGATGTGGTTGGTAAAGAACCAGAGTGATGCACTATGTCTCTGTGTAATTGGTTTTGTTTCTTACTGCTCATCCCAGCTACATCTACACAGCAATCAGGTTTTTTGGCAAGGCTTTGGCAAGGGATCTCTTGAGACAGGCACTCTGAAATGCTCTTGCTTGCACTTTATCTAAGCCAGCTTCCTCTTGCCTTATACCTCATATCCAACAGTGGGCAATAACCTCTTGTACTCAGAACACTGGTCCCATTTGAGGACTGTTCTCACTCCATATCTGGTTTTATAAGTGGAAAAAAGTGGTTCAGATGGTAAAGAATCTGCCCGCAATGCGGAGACCTAGGTTCAATCCCTGGGTTGAGAAGATCCCCTGGAGAAGGGAACAGCTACCCACTCCAGTATTCTTGCCTAGAGAATCTCAAGGACAGAGGAGCCTGGTGGGCTACAGTCCATGGGGTTGCAAAGAGTCGGACACGACTGAGCAGCTAACACTTTCAATTTCAATTTCCTTAGTTCCATCTCAGCAAGGCACCACTCCCATATCCAGGCAGACTGAGAGTCCCAGAGAGACTCACCCCTAACTCTTCCCCTTCTGACAGGAAAGTCAGTCCATTGTTGATCATAACTCCTTCCTGCCTCTCTCACACAATGCACACTGATATTCTATAGTAAAATGGGAAACGGAACTAAGAGAAATAAATCTTCATCAGAGACCAATCAATACCATTGACTGGGGAAGCTTTTCACTGAACATGAGGCGCCAGGGAGCTATGGAGATCCTCCCCTCCTTCTCCTAAAACTAAATGTACCACCCCTCTACCAATCCCTGGGATTTCACTGCAGGGTAGTCGTATTGCCCACAAGTATTAACCTCTGCCCAACTAGAGCCTAAGGCTGAGCAAAAGCTACAGCTACTAAAATGTCAACCATTGGCTCAGGACAAAAGAGAAATAGGTTCCTTCACACCTGTGAGCCTTTGTCCTGTGGAAGGGCCTCCCTGGCTCAGTAGCCCACACACACCTCTACCCTGTCATTCAGACAGCCCATAGAGCACACACACTTAGTGAAATGGAGTGGTTCCCAGTCCAAGCATCAATTCCCATGCTCCATCAATCCCATCCAAATCGCAGCACTGACCCCTCATAAGAGAATAGAAATAATTTAAGTGACTCAGTGTGCCAAGCCTTCTGGTCAGTCCTTTATACAAGTCATTATCATTCATTTCTACTACATCCCTCTAAGTAAAGCATTATTATTTCCATTTTACATATGAGTAAACTGAAGTTAATAGAGCCTAAAAACATAGTCCATGCATGCGTGCAAGTCACTTCAGTCGTGTCCAACTCTTGTGACCTTATGGACTATAGCCTGCCAGGCTCCTCTGTCCATGGGATTCTCCAGGCAAGACTACTGGAATGGGTTGCCATGCCCTCCTCCAAGGGATCTTCTTGACTCAGGATCAAACACACATTTCTTATCTCCTGCACTTGCAGGTGGGTTATTTACCACTAGTGGGAAGCCCACCTGGGACTATCTACATAGCCCATAGATAGGATTAGAACCAAGGTCCATGTAGCTATAAGTCCATGACTTTCCAACCAGGAGTCAACTTGTAGAGTTTCACTCTCTTGGTATGTATTCTGAAAACATCCGCCTGTGTCTGAGTGTCTACATGGGACAGAGTGTGTGCTTCAGTCACTGGTTTTCGGTAGCTGCCAGTACAGTGTCATATTTGAAGGCAGGATTGACAATGGTGACAGAAGGGGTTGTCTTCCAAGTCATTCCCAGAGTCCTCCCCATCAGAGGCCCAGAGACCTAACCCAAACCAGAGGGCATGTAAATGTAGTTGCCAAAAGTCATCAAAAATGACCTATTTCTTCCAATACTTAGCATACTATGTTGTCATGGCAGGAATTTAGACCATGATGAAAAGACATGAAAAGAAGGAGAGAGATGTGCAGAGAGGGTAGACAGAGTCAGTCACCTTTTCCATGAGCTCACTCTTCACCCAGGGACCCCGAAGCCTCTTCCCAGGGACCTCCCTCTAGTTTTCAAACCTAGCTGAGCCCCTGACCAGGCACAACTTGGGACTCTCACCACCACTCCAGGAGCTCCCTCAAAGTTGAGGCAAACAACTCTCTCAGCAGAAGCCAGCTCTCCTTGCTCTCCCCTGAACCCTCCCCCCATCCTCTCTAACCCAGGTTCCCAGAGCTTAGACCAGGTAGAGAGCCAGTTGCCAATGGCAACCAAACCCGACTGCTTCAATTCCAACTCCACTTTGATTGGTTTGAAGGGATGGAAGTCAAGGAGGGGCCAGGACCGAGTTGCCTTGTGTCTGATGCATTCACTTAACAATCATCATGCCTTGTACTCATGCAACTCTTCAACTTTTCTAAGGGCTTTCCAGTATCATCTCATCATCTCTTAATCTTGCTGCAATCCTTGAGGTGAATAACAATATCCTCAGGCAGACAGGCACTCCTTGCAGTTGCTTTGTCCCTCCCCACCAGGCTTAGCACCTTTGGAGACTAAAAAAAGACTTTCAGCAGAGGAAGAGCAGGAATTTGATCCTCTCAGTACAAAGCCACAGATTCATTCAGCCCTTGAGGTGGATGGAGTCTTAGCAGCTCTTCAACTAAACATGTCTCATCCCTAGCAGGGGTGCCCTCCTAATCAGCACCCTCCAATAGAACTTCCTGTGATGTTGGAAATACACATATCTATTCTGCAGTACTGTCCACAGGGGCCACATGGGACTATTGATCACTTCAAATGTAGCAATTTGATGGAGAAGCTGAATTTTTCATTTTATTGTAATTGTAAATAATTTTAATAGCCACATGTGCTAGTGGCTACTGTATAGACAATAGTGTCCCAATCAGACCTCACTGCGATGGTAACTTACTGCCTCCGTTTGCTGCTGTCCCACAGAACAAAAGGTGTCATGGAATTCAACACTGAGGATACTGTATGTGCCAAAAGAACCACTTGGTGTAAAGGTCAGCTGGATCACTTCTGCCTACAGTTTGGATGTTGAGTGCTTCAATTACAAAATGCTCACAAATGCCTGCAGACTGAGAAGGCTGGAAACAGGAGGCATGGAAGGGCATTGAGCCCAACCCCTTCAGAAAACAGACTAGCTGCCCCTTTCTCCCCAGATCACACCTGACAGATTCATGTTCCCTAGGAAATTTGCTGTTGGTCCAACTTTCTCCCAAAGTTTCTGACTACCTTCCCAATGATTCTCTACCTGTAGGTATCCCAGGGTGAGAGCCAAGCTAGGGAGAAGTTACATCTGCCACCTTGCATCACCTCCTCAAAAATTCCACAAGGGCCCACAGGTCAGCAGTATCCCTCAGGAAAAGAGCTGTAGGAGTGCTGGGCCCAGGCTCCTAGTGCAAGGTCCTCAGGTTCTCTCTAGTTCCTGCCTATCTCCATCTTCACTCATCAGTCACCTATTTGGAAATCTCCAAATTTAGATGTTCAGAAAACCATATTTTCCTCTCAGATTAGCTCAGAGCAGTGGTCACAGTTTAAATTTGGGGCTTCTAGGCAAAATTGCTTCCCAGAGGAACCTCATTCCCTTTGTTACTTTCTGAATGGATCTCTAGAGAGAGGGAGCGCCCACTGGTGTACGCCCTAGAAAAGAAGATTTTGAAGTTGTGGAGAGATAGAATCTAATTTTCTTGTAAGAAGAAAAATATCTGGGGGGAGCCAGATCAAGATGGCAGAATACATCAAAAATACATCTCCATGTGAAACAATCCTCACAAAATATCTGCTGGCAGAAAATCTCATACAACCAAAACTACAAGACAAATATTTACTTTTCCTGTTTTTTAAACCAGAAATTAAGAAGAATGAATATGTAGGACTGTCTAGTGTTTATTAGTATTATTTAGAGATTTCCAGTCACACTGTTGTACCTACAACTCTTCACCCATCCACCATGTATTGAACATGGTTCATACTCTTTCCAGTCACTATGCTGGCCATAGCATTATCTTATAGAGGAGACAAAGAATACCCAGCCACTCAATATTTATTGAGCCCCTACTAGACGGAGAAGTTCTTATCTTCACAGAACTTATATTTCAGTAATGGAAGGCTTTCAATACTCTGTGTACAAAATAAAAATATCATTTCCGATAGTGTAAGTCCTAAAAGAACATAAAGCAGTAGGACTGGGGAGTGATGGGTAGAGTGGGGGATGTGCAGTTTTAGTTCTAGTGGTCAGGAAAGACCACTTTAAGGAGGTGACATGAGCTGAGGCCTGATCCTTGGAAAGGAAGCAAATGAGAAGGCAAGGGAAGATGCCCCAGGGAGTGGGAAGAACACGCACAAAGGCCTGAGAGGAGAACAAGCTTGGCAGGTTTTAGGAATAGCAGACTGGCTGCAGTAAAGTGAACATGTGGGAAGTAGTAGGAGAAGGGGTCTGAGAAAGAGGCAGGCTCAGATTACGGAGCTTCTGACAGGCCTCAGTGAGAGGAAGGCACTGGGGGCAGGGGGTTTAGGCGTGAGAGAGACAGGATCAGATTTATGAATACTGGAGTGGGTTGCCATTTCCTTTCTTCAGGGGATCTTCCCGACCCAGGGATTAAACCCACATCTCCCACATTGCAGGCAGATTCTTTACCATCTGAGCCATCAAGGAAGCCCCATGAGTAAAATACATTATTATAAAACATAGGACAGGAAGAATACTGTAAATCATGCCATTACAAAGTATTATAGGAACTATGCTAATAAAGAAACCTACACTGCAGGGAAGAAGCAAAAAATCCACTAGGCTTCTCAGGATGCTGGCATTCCAGGCCATAATGACAGCTGCCAAGGTGTGGAAGTGTGAGACAACACATATAGACATGATGGCACGTTGGAGGGGACATAGGTAGTCAGCATGAAGGGCAAGTGGGTGCATGCACGGGAGGTCTTATATACCAGCCTCAGGAATTGAATTGATTTTACATGTCACTGGTTCTTAAATTGGCTCTTAAAAATACTGGTACCCAGCCCCACACTGGACCGATTCCATCAGAACTTCTGAGGTGGGAAGACTGGCACCAGTACATTTAAAAGCTCTCTAGGTAATGCCAGTGCACAGCCAGGGTCGACAGCCACCACTGCAGGTGATGACTGAGAGAAGCAGTCACAATTATTTATTTTCCATAACAGATTTTTTTGTCTAAAGATTTTAGTTTAGAACACAGTATTTTTAAAGTATAATATATTCAGGCGATGAAGACAAATTATTAATAATTACCTACATTTGCATTTTAAAGTTTTGATCAGATCAGATCAGTCGCTCAGTCGTGTCCAACTCTTTGCGACCCCATGAATCGCAGCACGCCAGGCCTCCCTGTCCATCACCAACTCCTGGAGCTCACTGAGACTCACGTCCATCGAGTCAGTGATGCCTATTGCAAATGGAGTCACGAGTTTCCATCCCTACTGAACTCTGGCTCTTCTGACAGTTTATGAGAAATCTAGAAACATCTAAACAGAAGAAACCATCAGCAGTTCACAGTTAACGGACTTTAGAGCCAGAAGGATTTCCCCTGAGAGCCAATTTATTTTATAAATTTGGGGGGGAAAAAAAAAAAGAGGCCCGGAGGTGTTATGACAAGGCTAAGGTTATCCGGGATTAGCAGCAAAGGTATAATTGGAACCCAAGCTCTCCACCACACCACGCTGCTGCTTGTTTAATGGAAAAGCCATCCCAATGTCTGGACTCTGCATTTTTCACAATACTAAGTAGATCTTGAAAGTGCACTTAATTTTATAAGAGAAATATGAGAGGAAAAGGACAGAAAATAAAAATCCAAACTAATCAAAGGCAGTTTGGGTCACATAGAACTTTATTTTTCACGTTATCTCCTTGGTTTATGACCTTCTGATGCTTTACTTTGATATTTTTGATAGTTTTCTGTAAACAGAATTTGTTTAAAGGAAGACAGGTTTTCTACAGATCAGTAGTTCTTATTCAAGGTGCATATGTCAAGATGTAGACCCACATCTTTTTCCAGAAGATGGGAGAATTTGAAGTGAGTGTCACAGAAGACTGGTCCTCTCCCTGGGCTCCAGGATGCATTTGCAGGATAGAACCCCTGGCTCTATATTAGAATCAAACACCTTAGGATTTTTAAGCCTATACTTGGTAATACCATCCCAACACTGAAGGCTAAAATATGCTGCATATTTTATAGGAGCGCCAGGCAAATGCAGCAGCAGTGCCACCTGCATTTTTACTGCCACCTTTGAGCCTAAGATCCAAGATTCAAGTGGCAGCAGTGGCCAACCATGTGGTTCTTCTCCAACTCTTGATGAAGTCTTTTACTTTACTTTCATCTGGACAGGCTGGAGGAAGCACACTGACATTTTATTTGCCAGCTGAGTTTATCTGAAACAGAGGTAAGGGATGGTTCAGCCAAGGTCACTGTTTAATCCGGATGCAGTGACAGCTATAGAAACTGACTTTGTCCATTTAAGTATGTGAGAAAGACACTGCTTCTTACTCAGAATGACCACAGAAGAGATTGGGTTCAGGCTGGACCGTGTGTAGGCTATGAAAGCTTTGACCATCCCCAGCAGGAACAGATGTTGCAACTGAATCAACAGAAAAACTGTGGCTTGGCTAAGTAAGGCTTGGTCATGCAGAGGAAGCAAATCCTCAGGAATTTAAAAAAAAAAAAAAATCAGTCAGGTGGCCCAGGAGAAGACTGTGTGCAGGGAAGCTCAGAAGGACGAGCATAAGCTTAGAAGCTGGCTCAGAGCAAGCCTGCAGGTGAAAAACAGGACCATGGTCAAGAGCCACCCAGCCCAGGGGTGGCCACTTCTGATGTTAAAGGGACAAAGCTCATCAGACAGTCATCAGTACGTTCTTCAGCCGGAAATCCTCTGAAATTATCTCTAGGATCCTCCTAGAGTAGACCAAAACATTACTACTGTCTGGAATAGAGACAAGGGTTTCCAGAACTGGGTTATCTTTCTAAGCTATGAAACTACAACTTATAGTCCTTTAAAATCTTCAGATATTACTTTACTGAATAACTTATTTTTAAACTCCCAAGAAGCCATCAATCCTCCACATTATCTAGTGTTTTTCTACAGCTTCTCAGTGTCTTTTATAAAATTATCCAATTTTTTTTTCAACCCTTGAGTAACAGTCCCCAAATTCAATGTCCTGTTGTAATTTTTATACATCTCTTCTATCTTTCTATCATTTCCTTTTCCTTCTTGCCTACCCTCAACTCTCAAACCTATTTCTCTATGCATCTTAGAACCTATTTTCCTCCCCTACCTATTTTCTCGAATGCATCCAGCTTATAAAAATCTATAAAGAACACCAACAAAAAATATTTTTTAATGTCAACAGGTTTAGGCTACGGGATGCACACTCTGATGCAGCATCAGATGGGGACATTTTTCTCCAAACTGCTTCCACTTCACTTGCAAGGTGATTTGTCAAAACAAATTACCGCTCTTCTCTGGAGGATTTCATCTACTCCATACATGGTGGTCGCCTTCCATTTTTAACGATTCTGAAAACACAAAAGATGGTTCAAGTGTCCTATGACAGAATCTGAGGTTCCCTCTCTCTGTGCAAATGATCGACCCTCCACTGCAGGAGCTGCTGGCTCTCATGGGTGCTTTCATTCCCCATGGGTTCACAGCCTCACTCTGAAGAGGTTTGCTAACCTGTCGTCTGAACCTGGGGCTAGTGAGCACCTGAAACCTCTAGCTAAGGTCTACTTTCAGGCATTCAAACCAGCATGCCAGAAGAGCCCACGCTCTTTTTCTTTCAATCCTTCTCATCTTCAGACATCATCTTACTCATGATGTGTTTTGAATAAGGTGAGGAGGACAGTGGGTGGTCCGCATTTGCTCCCCGTGTGGCCCTGATAAGGACACTGAGGTTCCCCACATGGCAGCCGCAGGGAGGGACTGCAGTGCTAGGAGGAAGGGCCAGCATTGTCTTCATCTTGCACATTCACTTATGGAGAATTTTTTATGCAGCAGACACATCCCACACATGAAGATATATTCACTTCCTTTAGACACACTCATTTCCTTGGGTGGTTTTGGAGGTCATGCTTCTTTCTCTCCTTTGGAATAACCTGCAGTTAGAAGGGCTTCATGTGCAGGAAGGAAGTTGCATTTTGCTGAGGAGAAAAAGGACAAAACTGCAGTTAGTGCCTCTCTCGTTTCTAGATAATTTTCTGTAACGTATAAACTCTGATAACAGCCTCTTCAGAGGGTACTAAACAGTATTCCAGCTCTGAAAGCCCCACCTCAGGAGTAAGATAAGGTATTTGACTTTGCCTCTAAGCATGGCTCCATAAGAATTCAAATATAATTTACATACATTATGGAAATACGCCACTGCAGCTAAAACAGACTGTGATGTTCAGTTTAGATAAATTTAAACTCTTACCTTTCGGTGAGGAGACATCTCTCTTTCCTTTGTGAATCTCAAAGTGAAGCTCCAGGAGCTGGTTTCCAACTTCCTGCCAACTCCTGCACCTTCAGCTGGCTGTGCCCCTGCCTCTCCTGACTGAATGAGGCAGAGTGCTCCTTGTTTCGCAGCCTCCAAGGCTCCAGCGAGCGTCTGGGTCACGTAGACTCTAAAGGCCTAGTTAGGAGGACTGGGACTTGTGCTCCAACCTGTGGAGCAAAATTCAGCAACAGGAGGCCCACCAGGAAGGCACTGATTTTTCCTATCCCAAGCCCCTCTTAGTACATTGGCTGCCGGCCCTGAAGACAGAAACACACGCGACCATTTCATCTGAGAGCCATACCCGGCTCTGTGCGTGACTCAAACCACCTGGCACCATGGGCAGTTATCCACCATACAGTGCTCTGTGTCGTTATCAGAGATGATGTGGAGGAGGCACAAGACAGGTCTGAATACAAAACTTTAAACATTTGATTTTATGCTAAAATGAAACAATTTCTCAATCCAAAAAATGTCCATCTTTCAGAGTTATTTTCTGGGCCTTCAGCCTGTGGGGGTTCCTGAGAAACAGAGAGGCCATTAGGCAGTGCCTGTGGTTCTGATCTTCAGAAGCAGCTCGGGAAAGAAGAAAAATGCTATGAGGCTTTGATGTGGATGCCCACAGGCCTGGAGAATGAAATGTTTTGGGAGGTGTGCAAATAGTTCTCACTTTTCAGAGCAAAGTCTGAGCCAGAAGACCTGGGTTCATGACAGTACAGGACATTTTTGGTGAAGTGCGTGAGGCCACATGACACTCACATATTTCTGTGCTGTAGATGCAGACCTGTGTCCACTCAGTGGAAGAAGGTAAGTGTGGGATGATCTAAGAGAATAGCATTGAAACATGTACATCATCACATGTAAAACAGAGGACCAGTGCAAGTTCAATACACGAAGCAGAGAATTCAAAGCCAGTGCTCTGGCACAACCCAGAGGGATAGGATGCGGAGAGAGGTGGGAGGGGAGTTCAAGATGGGGGGACATATGTATACCTGTGGCCGATTCATGTTGATATATGGCAAAAACCATCACAATATTGTTAAGTAATTATCCTCCAATTAAAAAAAAAAAAAACAACTGTGTCCACCCTAACCTCCTGGAATAAAGAGTACATTGTGAATCAAAGGGAAGGAAGAAAGAGGAAAGCATAGAGTTGGAGAGGGAGCATAACCTTGGGGGCAGAGGCAGAACCGGCGAGATGATCTCAGATCATCTGTTATTAAGCACGGCCTACAGTTCATTTCAATCCCCCTCCCAAGGGAACTTACAGAGCCATCCAAAATAAATAATATATTGTGTTAATTTAGTCCCAGTTAACAGGGCCAAGGGCTTCCCTGGTAGCTCAGTGGTAAAGAATCGGCCTGCTGAGCAGGAGACTTGGGTTCGATCCTTGGGTGGGAGGATCCCCTAAAGAAGGAAATGGCAGCCCGCTCTAGTATTCTTGCCTGGGAAATCCCATGTGCAGAGGAGCCTGGTGGGCTACAGTCCATGGGGTCGCAAAATGTTAGACACGACTGAGCGGCTAAACAGCAGCAGCAGCAAACAGGGCTTACGCTTCCCAATGATTGTAAATGGTGAGCATTTACCACAAAGTGCAATAATCAGGGTGTCAAATTTACTTGAATATCAGCTTAGTCCAGTATCTGTATTATTTTGTTTTGGGGGAAAATGCTTGTGATTTTTGTTCATGGGAAAATATACATAACATACAATTGTAGCCATTTTTAAGTGTACAGCTTAGTGGCATTATATATCCACGTTGTTGTACAACCAACACCTTTCAAATGGCATTAAGTATACTCACCTTGTATAGCCATCACCACCATCCACCTCCAGAACTTTTTCATCATCCCCAGTTGAAATCCGCATTACTTTTCACACAGTCTATGAGCCACCCCGGAACGTCAAGGGATGAAGCCCCTAACTACTATTCTATGCAGTCCTGGGGAGGACTCTAAGATACAATATTATCTAGCATTTTAAGCTTCACAAAGTTCTTCCCCAATGCGCACACCAACCTCATTTGACTCCTGTAAAAGGGAGGAGGCCAAGGCTCTGCGAGGGAGACAGACTTGCTCCAGCAAAACACTGACAACGGTGGGACCAGCTCGGCTTCCAGTGCACATCTCACGACACCTCAGTACATCTAACGCTGAGAAGGAGGGCGTGAGGGGCCCTGCACTGGTGCCCAAGCCTATCCTCCAAGGGCTGACCTATCCCTTGCCCCACCCTCTGCTTTGTGGGATTCTCACTGCTTTGGGCAGAGCACCAGAGTTGCCTGGTAGCCCAGAAAAAGAAGACAGCTCTCTCACACAGCACTCACTGCAAAACAAACTTAGTTGTTGGCACTTGTTTTTTCCTTTCCATTTTCATTTCCATGAAAACAAACCCACTTCCCATCCGCTTCTTCACAAAATCGCCATAACATACTCCCTACCACGCTTCCCTCAGTGTTCTTCCCAGCCGACAGGAATAGAGGAGGTCTCTATTCCTAATCAAGATCACTGGTTTAGCCAGATTTCATCTGCATAAGAATAGGAGTGCCCAGGAGATCCTGCGTGGTGAGAGTTCTCCTTCCTGTACCTCGTAGGGGTGGCTCTGCCCATGACTTCCCATCAAGCTCAAGATGCCCCCAGTGCTTCTCAGGTCACCTCCGTTCAGGTGACCAGGAGCTTTCAGGAGGAGATTTGCCACCGTGTAGTTCTGGGCAGAATTGTACCACAAATGATAAGTACAGACTTCTTACCACAAACAGAACCACAACACCACAACATTGTCACAGTATTACACACATACACTAGCACCCAAGAATTTGATCCCCTCAATTTCTGATGCATACACCCCAAGTGCATGTTGACCCCACTGTATTCCTTTCTTAGGGCTGCCACAACAAATCACCACAAACTGGATGGCTTAACACAACAGAAATTTATGCTCTCAGAGTTCAACCCCAAAGTCCAAAATCAAGGTAGCAATGCCCGAAGGCTCCAGCCTCGGCTCTTCCTGGCTTCTAATGGCTCCTGAGAATGCTTGTCATTTCTGGGCTTGTAGCTCCACCACTCATCTCTGTTCCTCCTTCACATGGCCCTCTTCTCCATGAATCCTCTGCTCTCCTTACAAGAACACTGAACATGGGATTTAGGATTCACCCTAATCCAGTACAACCCCATTTTACCTGAACTAATTATTATCTGCATAAGTCCTATTTCCAAATAATATCACATTCTGAGATTTTGGGTAGACATGAATTGTTAGACAGAGCTTATCCAACCTATGATACCCGCCTCTAAGATATGTTCAATCCAGTGTCTCACTTTGTTTTCTTTGTTTTTGCCTTCTCTGTTTCAATCCTACTTGTGACCGACCACTGCCTTGTTGGAACCATTTCTAAGACATCTGCTTCCATCCTCAC
Source organism: Bubalus bubalis (assembly GCF_019923935.1). Lineage (NCBI taxonomy): Eukaryota > Metazoa > Chordata > Mammalia > Artiodactyla > Bovidae > Bubalus > Bubalus bubalis. The sequence continues at coordinate 113,942,983 of NC_059157.1, read as the reverse complement.
AACCCTATTCAAATCTCCAGATGGCACTTTAAATGGGTGCAGACCTCACCAGGTCAAGGAGGAGATGATATTAAGTTGCCCACAGAGGATTCAATACTTCAAATATCCGTCTCTCCCCATTCACCCAAGAAGTTGTGTGCACTCAACTCACATTCAGCATTGCACTGGAGGTTACAGGTTTCCTGCCCTCAGGGAACTTAGTGCACAATAGAAAAATGGACAACTGCATGACCAGATGAGCAAAGCAAGCAAAAGGGTGAGGCAGTGAAGGAGGAAGAGGATATACGCCATGCAGGAGCAAGGACACAGAGACAACCTGGGAAGAGGCAGGAAGACACAAACAAGTCCAGAATTTTCAAATCTTTTCAAGAGACTTAGAGCTACCAAGGGAAATTTTCATGCAAAGATGGGTACAATAAAGAACAGAAATCGTATGGACCTAACAGAAGCAGAAGAGATTAAGAAGAGGTGGCAAGAATACACAGAAGAACTATACAAAAAAGATCTTAATGACCCAGATAACCATGGTGTGATCACTCACCTAGAGCCAGATATCCTGGAGTGTGAAGTCAAGTGGGCCTTAGAAAGCATCACTACGAACAAAGCTAGAGGAGATGATGGAATTCCAGTTGAGCTATTTCAAATCCTAAAAGATGATGCTGTGAAAGTGCTACACTCAATATGCCAGCAAATTTGGAAAACTCAGCAGTGGCCACAGGACTGGAAAAGGTCAGTTTTCATTCCAGTCCCAAAGAAAGGCAATGCCAAAGAATATTCAAACTACCTCACAATTGCACTCATCTCACACACTAGTAAAGTAATGCTCAAAATTCTCCAAGCCAGGCTTCAACAGTACATGAACTGTGAACTTCCAGATTTTCAAGCTGGTTTTAGAAAAGGTAAAGGAAACAGAGATCAAATTGCCAATATTTGTTGGATCATAGAAAAAGCAAGAAAATTCCAGAAAAACATCTACTTCTGCTTTATTGACTATGCCAAAGCCTTTGACTGTGTGGATCACAACAAACTACGGAAAATTCTTCAAGAGATGGGCATACCAGACCACCTGACCTGCCTCTTGAGAAATCTGTATGCAGGTCAAGAAGCAACAGAACCGGACATGGAACAACAAACTGGTTCCAAAATGGGAAAGGAGTATGTCAAGGCTGTATATTGTCACCCTGCTTATTTAACTTATATGTAGAGTACATCATGCAAAATGCCAGGCTGGATGAAGCACAAGCTGGAATCAAGATTGCAGGGAGAAATATCATAACCTCAGATACACAGATGACACCATCCTTATGGCAAAAAATGAAGAGGAACTAAAAAGCCTCTTGATGAAAGTGAGAGAGGAAAGGGAAAAAGCTGGCTTAAAACTCAACATTCAAAAAACAAAGATCATAGTATCCAGTACCATCACTTCATGACAAATAGATGGGGAAACAATGGAAAGTGACAAACTTTATTTTCTTGTGCTCCAAAATCACTGCAGATGGTGACTGCAGTCACAAAATTAAAAGACGCTTGCCCTTTGGAAGAAAATCTGTGACCAACCTAGACAGCTTATTAAAAAGCAGAAACATTACTTTGCCAACAAAAGTCCTTCTAATCAGAGCTGTGGTTTTTCCAGCAGTCATGTATGGATTGAGAGTTGGACTATAAAGAAAGCTGAGCACCGAAGAACTGATGCTTTTGAACTGTGGTGTTGGAGAAGACTCTTGAGAGTCTCTTGGACTGCAAGGACATCAAACCAGTCCATCCTAAAGGAAGTCAACCCTGAAAATTCATTGGAAGAACTGATGCTGAAGCTGAAGCTCCAATACTTTGGCCACCTGATGCGAAGAACTGACTCATTGGAAAAGACCCTGATGCTGGGAAAGATTGAAGGCAGGAGGAGAAGGGGACAACAGAGGATAACATGGTTGGATGGCATCACCGATTCAATGGACATGAGTCTGAGCAAGCTCTGGAAGTTGATGATGGACAGGGAAGCCTGTTGTGCTACAGTCCATAGGGCTGCAAAGAGTTGGACACGACTGAGCGACTGAACTGAACTCAGAATTTTCAGGGGGCTGTAAGCAGATCCCATCTAGATGGGGTCTAGATGATGGATCTGCTGCAAAGGGTAGGGTCATCAGTGTTAAGGTTGTAAACACATCTGTTTGTAGATGTGTACCTGATCCTGCAGGGCCCTGAGTCCAGGCCAAGAGGACCCATTAAGTTTTTCTAAGCAATTGGGAGGGTTGACTAAGTGATGTTCAGGGAAGCCAGATCTAGTTGGGTGTGCATGACAGACTGGGGGGAGTCACGAGCTGGCAAGGAAACACTGGCTGAGAGCCCAGTTAAGAAGACAGGCTCGAGGGCCAGAGCTTTATTCCTCTGCTATCAGTGAAGACCCATTCACAGCCGAACCTTCCATTAGACTCTGCAGTCAATACAACCATCTGGACATGGTTGGGGGTGGGGTGGGCATCCTGGCTGCCCTCCAGCCCTCCCTTCCCATTAATGTGATGAGTTACAGAGGGCATGTCAGGGAGAGTGTTCAATGAATTCCGAGAATGGAGATCCCCTTTGGACAAAATTCCCCAAAGAGGAGCTCAGGAGTACTTTGCAAATCAACACACGAATGCCTCTTATGGACAAGAGACTGTCCTGAGAGGAGAGCACCACCGTCTCAGTTCAGATCCAGCTTCTTCCCACTGCTGCATTTCCCCAGGACTGGCACTGGCGTCCAGGAGGTAATGAAGCAACCCCCAGCTCAGGCACCGCTTCCCACAAGAGGCAACCAGATGGGTGATTATCATCTCCTCCACGAGACTGGAAACTCCCCACCTCCCATAAGGCTCCATCTGGGTCCCTCTGGTCATGAGACATGAAGCCCAGGGGAGGCTATAAATACAACCCCCTCCCCTGCCCCACCTTCTCTATCTTCTTCATCTGTCCACAAATTCTACTTGGGACCTTAAGGGGCAGAGCGTGGTGTGGAGGTGACATGGATGGAGCAGGAGCAAGCCCAGAATGTGGGGGGACAGAACAGTCTCTGAAGTCTTCAAGGCACATCTCTGAGCCTGTCTTCTTGCCTAAGCCTTTCTGGAGAAATGCAGGCAGAAGGGAGCTCAAAGGAGCAGCAGGATGGCTCATCCCTTCGGTTTCCTGTCTCCTTAAGAAAAGTTTTGTGCACCATCACAGGAAGCCTTCACAGGCCCCACAGTCACAGCCACCCTTGCCCGGCTGGAAACCAGCCTGGAGCAAAAGGCCTCAGGAGAGAGCCTGGGGCAGGCACACCCACCGCGGAAAAGGGGTGGGTGTGGAATTTCCTGAGTGCAGATTAGGCAGAGGAGAGAAAAGGCACACTCTCCATGTCCATCTCCATTGGCCTGGAGGCTCAAGCTCTGCTAGTAGACGGGGCACAGGAAAGCTGTCCACAAGGAAAAGGACCCTCCTCCAGCTTGTTTTCACTTCTTCAGCAATCAATCTAACTTCAAAGACATAACTTCCACCCCCTTTATTTCTGAAGGCAGATGCAAACGGGTGATCTGTTTGGACTAAAATTAAACTCTCTCTGTGTAACTTCTCAATGGTATTCATTTATTGAATCTGACTCACACTTTTGATGTGGAAAGGTTTTATTAATATAACTACTTATCCCAGCCCACTCCCACTGGGATTCATGGCTCTTGCCCAACGTACATTTTGGCTAGTTCTGTTACCTTAAATTCTACCATGGGTTAATGTTTCATGACAAGCACATTCACAGATTCTGTGAGAAATTCCTCGCTGTCCTTGGGTAACAATTATGAAGCAAAATTGGAAATGGGAAGCAGCCTTGTCTACCCTGGCAAAGACTCCCAGATTAGGGGTCTGGAGGCTCAGGGTCTTATCCTACAACTATCCATGGGATCCAGCCACTGCCTCTTCAGAGTCTTGGGTTCTTCATCTGTAGAATGAGACTGCTGGCCTCACACAGTTCTCAGTTCTCTTTTAGCTCTGACTTCCTGTGATTGTAAAAGACATTTTAAAATATCTCCAGGGAGAGAAATCTCACAATATTATTTAGTCATGAGAAGACTGGACTAATGATATCTAATATCTCTGAGTTCTGAAAGTCTGTTATTCAATTATATACAATGGTTTTTAAATGTGCATAGTAAAACAAAAAACCAAAAGTTTAACAAACAGAACAGTCTTCTTTAAATGCCCATTTTAAAAGAACAGAAGTTAAAGAGCCTAAAATAAAATCTCTAGCCATTCTGTATACACACAGAGAAAAAAAGTGGATGAGATTAAAGCTATGTAACATCTGGGGCAGCAAGCCTTTGGTGACTATGACACTTGGCTGACTGAAATAAGACATAACAATTACCAAAGGGAAGTTATACCACAGTCCTAACTCCACGTCACCACTACATCTTTTGCCATTAGACACAAGTGGAACCCAGAATCCCAAAGTATGGACAGCATTATGCAAAAAAGATTAATTCTCTCTTAGCAAGGGCACTGCTCTCTCCCTCACTCCATGGCAGACCCTAGGGCAGTAGAACAGCATCTCAAGATACTCAAGAACATGGGTAGGACAACTAGAGCTCCAGCAGGTACCACTCTGGATATTACTATGAAAAATCTGACAGCAGGTTGAAGTTACAGTCATCCTGGTTAACAGGCCATAGATGAGCTCAGGTCACAATAGAGGTACAAAGAGGGGGTACAATACAGGACAGACGAGTGGCACTCATCACCAAACACTTAGCTACGTCTGGTTACAGCAGGGAACAGTAACAGGCAAGAGTTTTGGTCAAGTGATCAAGGATCAGTAAGGTTTTGTTAGGCCCTAAGTTTAACCAAAAACTATCATTTAACACAGTCAGAAGTCATCTAAGCCCTCAAGGGCTAGGAATAGATTTTGAGTGCTGGCATATAGAAGATTCTCAACTGTATTTCTTGATCAAATGGAAACTTACGAACAAGCTATTGCTCCACTGTTTGCTGAGCAATGTTTCCCATTTATGGCAGCTCAGGCTTCTTAGTCACTCAGGAGAGGGGAATAGGACTGAGAAGTAAGCTTAAAGATGCTTGGACCAGGTCCAAGATCCCTCGGAAGTAGAATTTCACTTCATCGACCAGCCTGTGTGTCACTTATGGAAAGGAGCTGTATTATCGGGATGCACTGATGATCTGACGGTGACCAATACCCTCCATAGATTGAGTTGGGCTGGGCTTTTGGAAAAAGGGTGCTCACTCACCTGAGGAAACACCCCTCAGCAGCACCTGAGACACAGGTGCCCCAGGATCTTAGAAAACTTGAAAGATTTCTGGTTACTTGAGGTAGTCAGACCCTCCACAGAGTCATCAAAATAAACAAGCAATTAGAGGCTTTGGGTACCTAATGCCTCAGCAGGACAATCGGACAGATGTGATGAACCTCAAGAATAAGAACCAGTTAAACCTATTTTGAGTGAAAGTATTCCCTTATTAAGAGAAAAACTGACAGATAAAGTAAGGAACATTGTCAGCTGAATATTGTGAGAAATTGTATTTAACTTGAAAATAAATATTGCATTCCTATCAAATCCATTTCTTATGGTGTATCTATCTTCTAACACAGAGGAAAATTAACTAATAAAAATTGATTTTATTAGAATTATTTTATTTGGAGAAGTATATCTAAGTACAGTCTGTGAGTCAATGGGTTTTATATCTGGGAACTTTCTAGACCTCTGATCTTGTCCTGGCCTCTCTTAGCCATCCATACCTGTGCCAATAATCTCACTAGCCACTTATCCAATAAAATCAAGCTCAAAGTAGTATCAATTACTTGATGGCACCTCCAAATTTTAATGCATGGAAACAGACCCACAAATATATATGTATCCCGTGATTCACGACAAAGGTGACACTACAGAGCAGTAGGGAAAGAACACTCTTTTCAACAAAAGACTAAGTCAACTGGATGGTAAAACAGGAAGAGAAAAAAGAATCTTTCCCTCACTAGACACAAAAAGCACTTCCTTTCTGTGTAAGCACTTCAACTTTTGTGAAAACACTTCCTTTTACATATAAATGTGAAAAGTAAAATAATAAAGCTTTCAGTAAAAAAAAAAAAAAAAAAAAAAATTGGGGTAGACAAAGATTTCTTAAACAGGACACAAAGAGCATTAACAGTAAAAGAAAAAACTTGGTAGATTAAAATTTGGACTACATTAAAATACATAACATATTTTATCAAAATACACCATAAAGAGCATGAAGAGCCAAGCTATAGACTGGAAGAAGATATTCACAATGCATATATTCCACAAAGAACTCATATCCAGAACATACAAAGAACTCCTACAACTCAATAAGAAAAAGGAGATCATTCCATAGAAAAGGCTAAGCAAAACAAGTGACGATTCACTTTACAAAAGTGGGCATCCAAATGGCCAATAAACATATACAAAGGTTCTTGGCCCCATTCATCATCAGGGAAACACAAAGTCAAACAAAAAGCAAAGCCACAATGAGGCACTATCACATACCTATCAGAAGAACTAAAACAGAAAAGACAAATAACACCGAGTATTAGCCAAGATGTTGAGTGACTGCAAGTCTCCTACCTCCTGATGGAGATGTGAATTGTTATAACTCTTTAGGAAACTATTTGGCAGTACTTACTACAGCTAAACATAATCATCTTCTAGAGCTTATTAACTACTCCCCCTGGTACATACTCCACAGTACTGGGAACATACACTCTTTAACAGCAGCTTTATTCATCATAGCCCCAAACTGGAAACAACTCATATTCCTTATACAGTAAAATAAACAATTTTTGGTGCTTATAGAATATTATATCACAATGAAAGTGACATACTTGCTACACACAGCATGAATTAATCTCTCACGTATAATGCTGAGCAAAAGAGGACATATACAAAATAGTACATACTTTAAGATTTCATTTATATAAAGTGTCAAAACAGACAAACTAATCTATGGTGCTAGAAGTTACCCTGGATAGTGCTCTTGAGAGGAGAGACTAGTGAAGGAAAGGGGATACTTGGGGGCCAGTGTTCTAGGTGCTTGTAATGTTAGGATTCTTGATCTGTACCCTGCTTTCTCAGGTATGCTCACTGGGAAAAATTCATTGAGCTGTATGCTTAGGATTTGCACACTTTTTCTTTTATATTTCAATACAAAGTTAATAATGAGAAAACACAAACACAAAATAAATTTAAGGCATAAAGTCTATGGCGGAGGGACATAAAAATCTGCCTTCCAAATCCAAACCTATTAAATGACAGCAAAATTGACAGCTTCTAACTGTTTAGATTATTCTGTTCTCAAGTGAAAATTTGACTTTATTTAAGATATAGGCCCCACTTTTCAAACAAAATTGGAAACCACCATCTTATTGAACGAACACACATTAGAGAGTTTTCAGTCTTCATTGGAAACTTTTAGGACATCAAAATTGTTAAACTTTGCTTGGTTTACTTTTACTTTTTTTCCCATGTTAATATTGTTGTTGTTTAGTCGCTAAGTCATGTCCAGCTCTTTTGCAACCCCGGGATTGTAAGCCCAGCAGGCAAGAATACTGGAGTGCCATTTTCTTCTCCACACCATCTCCCCAACCCAGAGATTTAACCCATATCTCCTGCTTGGCAGGCAGATTCTTTACTACTGAGCCACCAGGGAAGCTCTCCATGTTAATATGTGGGTTTTTAAAAATATAATTTCTCTTGGGTAACATTTTCTAATGAAGATTAGCCACCCTAGTACTCATTATAGCCAGCAAGCAAATTAACCTGAACAGAACACAATCTACCCAATCCGAATCTGGGGAAGGTCAGCCAGTGATCATTATTCATATCTAACAGCTTCATACTCATTGGACAGGGAAGACTGGGAGCAATTATCTCAATAATCCAAGGCAGGAAACACAACCACGCTATTCAGGAAAAAGAGGGGGCCACAGGGGCCAAAGTTGCTCCAGTGAAATGGAGCCTGGCTAGCCAGAAAGAGCTCATGTTTTCCATGCGCTGGCTTCCACCCCTTCTGGAGGAAAGCTTTTCCAGGAGATGGGAACATTCTCTTCCATCCCTTAGACCTACATTTGTACAATGCCTATGGTTTACAAAGCTGCCCAGATACTACTATCATCTGAGTCTTTTGCTCACCCTAAAGTAAGATTATTACTACCTCCTTTTTGCTGATGAAAGAACTGAGGCTCAGCAAGCTTAAAAAAAAAAAAAAAAAAAAAAGAAAGTCGCTAAGTCATGTCTGACTCTTTGCGACCCCATGGACTGTAGCCTACCAGGTTCCTCCATCCATGGGATTTTTCAGGCAAGAGTACTGAAGTAGGTTGCCAAAAGGTCCTCCTTAAAGCTGCAGGACTAGAAAGTCACACAGCAAGGACAAGGCACATTCAGGCACAATGCTGTCTCCTCTACGATGAGGTCTTCTGACCTCTCTCCAATCTTGCTCGTGAGAATGAGAATATAATTCCAAGACTTGAAAAGAAATAAGTCTAGGACTCTTAGACATCAGGCAGCAGGCAAGCTGGAAACTGTGCCCCAGCCCAAGAATAGTGTTCATACCTTCACGATCATACTTCCTGGAGGCACTGGGAAGTAGGGGAGAGGACTGGGGCAATTAGCTGTTGAGTGTAGTAATGGTCTGAATGCCCTAGTCCATCTCCACTGCAGAAAGATCATCAGCAACAATGAAACATGTTTCATGAAACATCAGGCAGGCTTTCCTGCAGATGGAACTGACACATGTGGCTTTGAAATACACACCATATAGTTCTGAAATCCACTCACAAACATGGTAAGGTTGATTTCGCTAGAGATGCCATGTCCCCAGTACTAAACAGCATAAAGAGCACTGGCTTTGGAGTCCAACAGACCTGGCTTTGAATCCCAACTCTACTCTGTGAAGACACATCTAGTGAACAAGTTACTCTTCTCAGCTTCAGTTTCCTTGGCCATAAGAAAACAATAATATCTGTCCAGAATCACTGTGAAAATTGATGAAACAACATATGTAAAGTTCCTTTCCCTGCTTCCTACTTTAAACAATAAATACATGGTAATAAGATTAGGTTTCTTTTTGTGAGTTTTTAAAATATATGATAAGTTTGAGTCTTCCTTGGCAGCTAAAATGAAATAAAAACATAAATCATTTATTTTTTAAATTAAATTTATTTATTTTAATTAGAGGCTAATTACTTTACAATATTGTATTGGTTTTGCCATACATCAACATGAATTCGCCACGGGTGTACACGTGTTTCCAACCCCGAATCCCCCCACCCCACCTCCCTCCCCATACCATCCCTCTGGGTCATCCCAGTGCACCAGCCCCAAGCTTCCTGTATCCTGCATCGAACCTGGACTGGCGATTCATTTCTTATATGATATTATACATGTTTCAATGCCATTCTCCCAAATCATCCCCCCGCTCCCTCTCCCACAGAGTCCAAAAGACTGTTCTATACATCTGTGTCTCTTCTGCTGTCTCCCATACAGGTTATCGTTACCATCTTTCTAAATTCCATATATATCCGTTAGTATACTGTATTGGTATTTTTCTTTCTGGCTTACTTCACTCTGTATAATAGGCTCCAGTTTCATCCACCTCATTAAAACTGATTCAAATGTATTCTTTTTAATGGCCGAGTAATATTCCATTGTGTATATGTACCACAGCTTTCTTATCCATTCATCTGCTAATGGACATCTAGGTTGCTTCCATGTCCTGGCTATTACAAACAGTGCTGCAATGAACATTGGGGTACATGTGTCTCTTTCAATTCTGGTTTCCTCGGTGTGTATGCCCAGCAATCGGATTGCTGGGTCATATGGCAGTTCTATTTCCAGGAAATAAAAACATAAATCATTTAAAATATACCTTATAGGATAATCATACATGAATATATAATCACCTTCTCAGATGGCCTAATTTAAGAACCTTGACTTATTTTTTTTTTCCACCTGGAAGTAATCTGATTAACTCAGTGCCTGCTTCGTTTCCTGGAATAGAAATTGCAATAATCTTCTCCCTAATTTCAATAAATGATTAACATGACCAAAACATGTGAGCTGTAGTCAGAATCCAGCTCCTACAATTTCATCTAGAACTGGTGTTACCAAATGCTGCCTAAAAGAAAGATGAGTATCTGATTGTCTGGTTAACTCTAGATGTTGTCTTGGGCATATTCCACAGGTTACCCAAAGAAGCAGAAATAAAGGGTCTTATATTTGGCTGCCTATGACTTTCCTTTTAAAAAGAAAAAAAAAAAAAAATCAAAATCTATAGGTGTTCTTCCACGAGAATGTTTTGCTTTCACCTCAACCCCCATGAATACCCTCTACCCATAAACTGGTCTGCCTTCTCAACTGTTCTATTTCTCTCCATGCCTGCACATTCTTAAAACCTTAGAAACAAGGAACTAGAAAGATTTCCGTTAAAGCCATTCGGCCTAATATCAAAAAAACACAGGAATCATTCCTTCTGTATCCCTGACAAACTGCTATTAGCAAAGTACTTCCAGTGTAGGAGAGACAGCTACATACTTCTCTGCTGCACCATTTCCATTCTTGGTCAAATTCTTCTATAAATCCAGCTGGGATGTTTCCCCTTTAGTTCTTCCCCCATTCACTAGTCCTAGCTCTGCTCTCACAAACAATGGGGGACATAGATAAATCTCACCAGTCCTCCTTATCAGAGGCCCAGCAATATGGAAGGCAGTCATTATGTTTATACATACATTTTCTGCTCTGAATCAAACACTCAATTCAAATAACACTTGTTGCGGGTCAACTACGTGCCTTATATTGCTTTAGGGGCTAAGGCAGGAGAGCTACATAACACATGGCACCTATATGTAAGACGCTGACACTAGTCCCCTAAGAACAACCTGGATGTGACCTGTGCTTCCAGACCACCCACGCTCTCCAGGTACACTGTGGCTTGGTGATGCCTCTCTTAAAGCATGGTACTTTGGGGTATTTACCCAAAGAAGTTGAAAAGTTATGTCCACACAAAAACCTGTATACAGATGTTTATAGCAGGTTTATTCTTAACTGCCAAAACTTGGAAGCAACCAAGATGTCCTTCAATAGGTCAATCTATAAACTGTGGTGTATCCAGACAATGGAATATTATTATTCAGGGCTAAAAACAAATGAACTATCAAGCCATGAAAAGACACGGAGGAACCTTAAATGCCCATTACTAAGTGAAAGAAGCCAATCTGAAAGGCTATATACCGTATGGTTCCTACTACATGACGTTCTGGAAAAACTATGGAGACAGTAAAAAGATCAGTGGATGCCAAGTGGGAGGAGGAGGGAGGGATGTACAGGCAGAGCACATGGGATTTTTAGGGCAGTAAAACTTACTATGTATGCACCTATAATGGAAGACACATTATACTTTTGTCTTAACCCATAGAATATACAACACCAAGAGTGAACCTTCATGTAAAATGTGGACTTTGGGTGATTATGACATGTCAGTGTGGGTTCATCAATTGTCACAAATGTACCGCTCTACTGGGGGATGCTGACAATGGGGGAGGGTAAGCATGTCTGCGGGCAGGGTGTAAAAGTGGGAAATCTCTGTATCTCCCTCTCAATTTTTCTGTGAACTGAAATTGCTCTTAAAAAACAAGTCTTTTTAATGGAGAAGGAAACAGCAATCCACTCCAGTCTTCTTGTCTGGAGAATGCCATAGACAGAGGAGCCTGGCGAGCTACAATACACGGGGTCACAGAGAGTCAGACATAACTGAGCGACTAACACTTTCACTTTAACAATGGGCACCTAAACCTCTCCAAGCCTCAATCTCTTCATCCCTGTATGTTTCTTTGCAACTTCCTGTGAATCTACAATTATTTCAAAATTAAAAGTTTAAAAATAAATGGGTAGATGGGATGACACTGGCAAAAGCTGCTGATAAGACAGTTCAGTTCAGTCCAGTCCAGTCACTCAGTCGTGTCCGACTCTTTAAGACAGTTCAGAGTCTAATAAAAGGTCCAAACCAGGGTGGGTCCATCTACTGAAATATCTCTGGAAGTGAGCACCAAGGACTGTCAGATCAACATCTACACCCTGCCTCTCACTAGGAGGTAAGGCATCTTTCTGGAATGGCAACCCTGAGCCCTGTGTTCTGAAACTACAGGGCCTTCTCCTCATTCCTATTCTGGAACAACTGGATGGGCAGAGTCTGCGTCCTGTGCTCCGTGTCACCTGGACGGACTCCGTGAAGAAGGGGAGGGGGTCATGAGCCATCAGGTCCCAGAGTCCAACATGCTTTAACAGGCAGGCCCGCCACTCACCAGCTGTGGTGGCCTCTTGCAGACTCCGCAAGATAGGGGTGGAGACAAGCATGTTATCACACAGGTTGTGAGAGGAGTCAATGAAAGAATTCACACCAAGCACATATAAAGCTCCAGTAGCTACTAGAAATTCAATAAATGTTCATGATCTTAGAGCCTCCTGCATGAGTAAGGTCTAGGTTTTCAGGACACACTCTTACTCCCTTTTCAACATCAGACAGAACACGGTCCTTCCCCACTTGGTACCTTTCAGCTTGCCATGACGTCTCAGATTTCCCACTACTCTAACCAGAGCTTAAACCATCTGCAGTAAAGGACCAGTTTAGCTTGTTTGGCTCATTTTTTTTAATCCAATCTGTCATAGACTGGTACTTTGATAAAATACAATGAAAATGAATTACTTGAGAAAGGCAATTTTAAAAACAAAATATAAGGCCTCGGTCTTTTTTTTCTTTAAATTTTTACATTCAACAGACAAAATTGCCCTGGCAAATTGCTATAAAAGTTTCTAAATGCTTCCTTTCAATTTCTGTACTTCTCATTACTGACTGATAACAGCTGGCAGAGCTGAGCCATGGCTTGCACTTTCAGTCATGCCTCTTTTGTACCTTTTCCTCCAAGTTCCTAATAATCTTACAGTCATAAAATACAACTGGGTAGTTTAAAATCTCTATTTTTTATATTAATTTTATTTTTCCCAAGACAGCATATTTTTTCAGTGCCACAGTCACGTCCATGGTGCCTAGCATAGGGCAGGTGCCTCACAGGGGCTCAAATCCTTGCTAATACTCCAAATATTAAACCGGGATATTACTTTTACTTTTTCACAAAGTGCATTTGTGAAAACCTGCCCAATGAACACACCCTATCTTTGTAGCATCCCTATTATTTGCCTGCCTTCCATCTATTTGTGTTTGTCTTTTTCACCACCTGCTTCATCTCCATTTAACTGAAACACACCAGATATAGTCACTGTTTCTCTTCCACGGAGGGACGAGACAGGACAAATCACTGAAAATCCCATTCATCAGAAAAGCTGGCTCTGGTTCACCAGATAAACATTCAAGGAAATGGAGTGCTTATATTAACACACTTCCAGGAGATACTGTTATTCTGTCTACTGCTGGGCCTGTGATAGCCGCTCGATAAACTTTTATGTGAACTAGCCATGGAGCACTGGCTACATCTCAGGGACTACAACACATATCTTTATCTTGGGTAGACAGACCAAAAGTGGTGATGAGTGCTGTTACAGGAAGGAGCCTCAGGCCATTTAGACCAGTGCTTTTCTACCCTGGCCACATAGCAGAATCACCTGCGGAACTTTCCAAAATCATACTCATGCCCATCCCACAGACCCAGAGATTTATGAAACTGGAGCCTATTATACAGAGTGAAGTAAGCCAGAAAGAAAAACACCAATACAGTATACTAACGCATATATATGGAATTTAGAAAGATGGTAACAATAACCCTGTGTACGAGACAGCAAAAGAGACACTGATGTATAGAACAGTCTTATGGACTCTGGGAGAGGGAGAGGGTGGGAAGATTTGGGAGAATGGCATTGAAACATGTATAATATCATGTATGAAACGAGTTGCCAGTCCAGGTTTGAAGCACGATACTGGATGCTTGGGGCTGGTGCACTGGGACGACGCAGAGGGATGGTATGGGGAGGGAGGAGGGAGGAGGGTTCAGGATGGGGAACACATGTATACCTGTGGCAGATTCATTTTGATATTTGGCAAAACTAATACAATTTTGTAAAGTTTAAAAATAAAATTAAAAAAAAAATGTGGACATCAGCATTCTTCAGGTTCCATCACTAATTCCAGTGTGCAGCTAAGATGAAAAGCCACTAATTTGGCATACCCTCCCACCCATACTGGTACTTAGCAGGTGTTCCTTAGATGTTTGTTGAGTAGATGAATGACCCATTCAATGAGTGTGGCAAATGTGGAGATGGTCTTGACTCCTGTCTCCTCAGACCCTTCACTTCCAGTGTGCATCTCCTCTCAAGGTCCAGCCTTAAACTCTAGCCAGAAACACCCCCTTTCCATCCTCTTCCTGGTGGGAGGAGGGCTTGTTTCTCCCAGGGATTACTGTCCCTAAAAAAGCACTAACTTAGCTCATCCTCACCTTTGTCAAGCAGGAAAGTCCAGGACTTTCTAGCATACACATCCAGAAGGCCCCCACAAAGAGCTCTGTCCCCACTCACACAGGATGGGAACATGTTATCTCATATATCTTGTGTTTATTTAATGCTTGTTCCCTGATTGTTTTTCTGGCGGTCCATGGGACCATGATGCTATCTCAGACTCCAGACCCCAGAGGACAGAGGCCCGAGAACACTTAGTACCAAGTGACTGATTCGTGAAAGTCTAGTAAATGGACACTGTTGTGCTCCTAAGGCAGGGCCAGAAGGCAGGAAATAGGCAGTGTGAGAGGTGAAGAAGGGCGGGGAGTGAGGCAACATGTGGGCCTGGAGGGGAGATGAGATGCTGGTGCCCACTGTGGGGAGGCACAGGGGGACACATGGATCAGGAAGTGTCTGCAAACCCATCCAAGGGCCAGGGAAGAGCTTCACTGAGTTCTGAGTCCTCTGCTGAGAAGTGTGCCTGCAGCTGCCCTGGCTTCTGACCTCAGGCTGTTCCCCGGGTAGCTGCTGCTGCTATTCTTAGCCCAACAGCAGCCCCGCCCCAGCCTCCTCTTCAAACCTCTTTCCATGACCCCAAAGGAGCTGCTGAACTTTCTATCTCCCTCTGGACCCTGAACCTTCCTGTCCTTGACTATGGGGACGTTTGGAAGGAGATGAACACAGGGTAGCTAAAGACAGTTGTGAAATCCAATACATATTTTTTAATATAGAAAGGTAGAAAACAAAAGAAATACATTAGGTCCTTCCTCTTACCCCCCACCAAAAAAGACATTCCCTGGGTCTCCCCTTCCTTGCCCATCCACGTATTGATGACATCTCACTATTAGTAATGGGCATTTTCTGGTATGTTTCTATCTCCCCACTAAACAGGGAAAAGGTAACTCACACTATTTGGGCACCCCTGTTTCCTGGCACTCTGCTGGCCTTTCCAGGTAGTGCTAGTGGTAAAGAACACACCTTGCCAATGCAGGAGACATGAGACATGGGTTTTATCCCTGGGTCAGGAAGATTCCCCTGGAGGAGGGCATAGCAACCCACTCCCATATTCTTGCCTGGAGAATCCCATGGACAGAGGAGCCTGGTGGGCTGCAGTCCATAGGGTCGCAAAGAGTCAGACACCACTGAAGCGATTTAGCACACATGCTGGTCTCTGCTTTTTCTCATACAATTCTTCTAATCCATGAGCTATGTTAAGAGACCCACCAAGGGTCACAGAGTTTGCAGTTGGCACAGCTGGGATTCAAACCTGGTACTTTGTGACTTCAAAGCTGACAGAGCATTGTCCTCTCCTGAATGCAAGTACCATACTTCTGTCACCAAAAAGAATAATCTTCCCTCAGCCCTAATGCAGCTTCTCAAGGCAAGAATCATGAAGCCCCATTAGATTGGTTCCTCCCACTAGGCTCCATAAACCTTGTGGGCTGACTGAACCATCCGCTTCCAGAAAACACAGAGAGGAAAACATATTTGCCATCCACATGCCAGTGAGAAATGAAGAGATATGTGGCTTCTCTTGTTACATCAGATTTTTAGGAGGCTGAAGAAAGGGAGGAGGGAAGCACCCAGCCAACAGAGAGGAATCATTGACCACCCAGGATCCATAATAACATTTCTGAGTCCCAGAAGCACCTCATAACTGTAGGGATTCTGAGAAAGTGATTCATTTATTCACCATCCAGTAGATACTTCCTGAGCACCTACTATGAGCCAACACTGTACTAGGTGCTGGGAGAAGAGGTGAACAAAGCCATCAGCCTCTGTCCTCATAAAGCTAGCAGCTATTGGAGGACATTTGTGGGGTAATAGCATCTCCTGACACACTACCATAAATTTAGAGCTGAGGCACTTTTAAGGGAGTAGGAGGAGGAGGAGGAGTTAAGGAACCCAAACTCGTTGCTATGCAACCGTGATGATTATTCTTAGCCAGGGCAGGCAGCACAGCAGCACCACTCAGGGCGTGGGTGGGGGGAGGTGGGAGCGGGGAGGGCGGGGGGTGGGGCAGGGAAGCTGAAGGAGTGGGAGTGGGCCCTCTCCAAGGGCACAAATGGACACTGAACAGAATCACACTCGCCAGAGGCAGACAGAATATGGTGGGGACAGCCCAAGAAACCACAGAGAGGACCTCCTGCCCGGCTATGAAAATCCTTGTTCTTGGGCCTGACCTTCTGTTACTATAATCACATCTGTACTGAATACCAAAAAGGGACAAAGAACAGCACAAATGCTGGCATGTTTCTTGCCTGGGGGAACACGCAGTCCACCAGGGCAGTGAGATCCATAGGCACAGAAACAGTCCATCAACAAGTATTTATTAAGCTTCTCCTCCATGTGCATTCTGCACTGCACAGGATGCTGTGGGGGCGGAGGCAGCCCCGGGGCTGAGGGAGGGCACAGATCGTGTTGGCTGCACAGAGGCCAGCACCATGCTGACCGACACTGCTGGGTCACGGCTCTGAGTGCTAGACCTGGCTCAGTCGCATGGGCTCCAGGCAGCCTGGAGCTAGTTGTTAGACGTCTCTGAGCCTCAGTCTCCTGATCTTTAAAACAAGACTTACACTAAGCAATCCTTCCAGTTCTGACAAGCCTCTGCCATAATAAACACTACAGGATTTCAGGGGAAACACAACGGAGTATGTAATAAAATACTCAGGAGCTACGTGGAAGAGGGAAGATTTGAAGATGGGGTGGAGAGGTGGGAGACTGATGTTTACTGAGGGCCTATTATGTACCTTTACCTAAGGATGAAGGGTTTTCAGAGTTGAAAAAGCCAAGCCTCAGGAAGGTTGAGTAACATGCTCAAAGCTACATAGCCAGTAAGTAGCAGATCCAAGATTCAAACCCAGATCCACATGGTTCCACAGCCAGTGCACTTGCCACTGGTTCCCACTGCTTCTCTAAGACGGTAGGACATGGATAGGAATGGGGGTGTGGGTAAGCAGCATGGACAAAGACACTGGCAGCTCGAAAGCCTCCAGGATTAACAAGGGAAGACCCCTGGGGGCTGTGTGGGGAAGGAGGGTGTGGTGAGCACAAAGAATGAGAACTGGGCAGTTCTCACTCACAACATTGTGCTTTGTTGTGCTTAGTCACTCAGTTGTGTCCAACTCTTTGCGACCCCATGGACTGCAGCCTGCCAGACTCCTCTGTCCATGAGGATTCTCTAAGCAAGAATACTGGAGTGGGTTGATATGCCCTCCTCCAGGGGATCTTCCCAACCCAGGGATAGAACCCAGGTCTTCCATACTGCAGGTTAATTCTTTACTGTCTAAGCCCCAGCATTGTGCTAAATTCAAATAAAAAGAAAATGTTATATAAAACAGTCTTTACCCTAAATTGGGACTTCCCTGGTAGCTCAGACAGTGAAGAATCTGCCTGCAATGCAGGAGACTCAGGTTCGATCCCTGGGTTGGGAAGATCCCCTGGAGAAGGAAATGGCAACCCACTCCAGTATTCTTGCCTGGAGAGTTCCAAAGACAGAGGAGTCTGGCAGGTTGTATAGAGTCAGACACAACTGAGTAACTAATACTTTCACTTGCACTTTTTGTCCTAAATTAATGTGCAACCAAGGAGATAAAATGTGAAAACCAACAATTAGTGAAATACACCAAAAAGTCCCAAAGAAGGTGTTCAAAAGTACAGTATATCATAGCACAGTGTAAGTGGGGGGACTGCTGCTTCTGATTTGGGTGACCATAGATCTGTGGAGGAAGGGGAGTGGATATGAGCCTTAGAGGATTCCATGGGGCACAGGTCGGGGAAGGGGAGAGAGGTAAGGACATTTGGGACAGGAAAAATCTCATCCTGGGGAGAAAAGTGCAGAAATATGCTCTCTCTGTTTAGAAGACAGAGCCGGTGGGAAACAGCTGGATTGGGAGAGACTAGAGCAGTTTGGCTGATGGAGTGAAGAGTCTGATCCTTAACTAGAAGGCTGTGAGAAGTCACTGAGCACACTTGAACAGGGGAAAGACAGGCTGAAGAGGGATTGATGTAAAGGCAACCAGCAGCACTTAGAGAGCCAGGCTAGGCTGAGCAGGGTCTGAACAAGGGGGTCACCTTGGGATTGGCAGGGAGGACAAGGTCCTCAGTGTTTCAAGATGAATAGGAAAGTCCTGGTGAATGAGGTGCAGGAGACTCTGGGAATCAGAGTCAACCTGAGCTTCAAGAGAATGATAGGGTCATGTTCAGAATCAGAGAAGCCTAGCAAAAAGTAAAATTTGGGGGGAGGATGGTGATGAGGTTGATTAGTTTCATTTTAGACATTCCGTCTAAGGTTCCTTTGGGATATACAAAATCATGAATTATAAACTCAGGGAAAGAAAAGCTTAGGCTGGGGGAAGGAAGGTGGGCTCATCCATTGTCCAGGGTGAGAGGAGATCACCCTCGCTCCTGAAGCCCCCAGGAAAGGCAGGACAGCTGCTCTGTGAGTTAGAACTGTATGTCCTGATAAGAGAAAATCACAGGAGAATGGAAACAAAATCTTTGAGCTAACCCATAATTATTCCCATCAATAGACATAGTGAGGCTCTCTGTCAGGGTCAGGCCCAGAAGAATGGAATCCGCTTCCCTCTTCAAGCTGTAATCCCTTCTGGGCTCTTAGGAGAGACTGTCAGCATCTGTCAGGGACAGGGACTACAGAGGACCACACCCGGCATCTCAGTATGAATACAAGGAATAAGATTTTGGAGTAAAGAGTTCTGGGTAAGAATCACGACAGCTCCATCTTGAGTGTGGGCAAGTTCCCCAACTTCTGTGAAGAGTATAAAAGACAAGCTTCAAGTACCTGACATAGTGCAGGACATACATACAGTGTCAGTTAAATATTAGCTCCCTCCAACCCCACCCCAGAGCAGGCCTTTCTGTTACTGATCAGTTCTTACTGATTCAGTTTTTTTCATTAATATCTACTCAGAAGACCTAGTTATACTCTCTGGGATAACACACAAAAAAGTCAGTTTCCCCTTCTACCTGTCAAATGATATGTTTCCTCTGAAGCTGGATTTGACACATCTTGAACTGAATTTCATCCTCAGGATAAGGTCTGACAGATACAGAGCAGAGAGGGGGTATAACTGTTCTATAAATGCAGCCCAAAGGCCCCAAAATATCATCTCTGCCTGACTGTTAAGGGCATATGAAATTCTACCATTAGATTTATTTCTTTAACCTAACTTGCTTCTTTTAAATGACAAATTCTCCCATGAGGAATACATTGAACTGTTGTTGTTTAGTTAAGTCCTGTCCAGCTCTTTCTGATCCCATAGATTGTATAGCATGCCAGGTTCCCCGGTCCTTTACTATCTCCGAGTTTGCTCAAATTCGTATCCATTGAGTTGGTGATGCTATCTGGCCATCTCATCCTCTGTCATCCCCTTCTCCTTTTGCCTTCAATCTGTCCCAGAGTCTTTTCCAATGAGACAGCTCTTCACATTAGGTGGCCAAAGTACTGGACCTTCAGCTTCCGCATCAGTCCTTCCAATATTCAGGGTTAATTTCTTTTAGGATTGACTGGTTTAATCTCTTTGCTGTCCAAGGGGCTCTCAAGAGTCTCCTCTGGCACCACAATTCAAAAGCATCAATTCTTCAGCACTCAGCCTTCTTGATGATCCAACTCACATCTATACCTGACTACTGGAAAAACCACAGCTTTGAATATACGGACCTGAATGAATATTGAGATCTGAGCAATCAGTGAACTAAAATGGATAGGAAGGAGTGAATTTAATGCAGATCATCATTATATCTATTACTGAGGGCAAGAATCCCTTAGAAGCAACGGAGTAGCCCTCATGGACAACAAGAGTCCGAAATGCAGTACTGGGGTACAATCTCTGACACTGTAGTCAGAGCCACGAGGCACTTCCAAGTGATGCAGAAATTCTCCTTTGTCACCCAGCTAGGCTTTCCTTTGCCCACCACTCTCTGAAACTGTTCCTTCAATAATGACCTATGATATCCTATTTTCCAAATTCCAGGGTTCCACCTCACTCCTCAGCAGATTGGAGGCCAGCATCCACATTTTCCTTGAAACCCACGTGTGAAGACACCCAAGGTATCTCAGAGTTACCACTCTCACGAGACGTTTCACCTGGCCCAGGGCTCTGCCCTTCTCCTCTGCACCAGCCCGTCCCCAACAAGGCAGAGAGACCCCTTCCCCACCCTGCAGGTCTCCGCAGAGCGGGAAGGCTGGTTCCGAAGAGTGGTTCCGAAGAGTCTCTTCCACAGTGGGCCAAGCACACAGCCAGTGCATAATAAATTGCACACAAAGCAAAGGGAGCCATCACATTCAGATGCTGGCCAGAGTGTGGCTCAAGAGGATGGTGCCCCAAGAAGTGAGCCACAGAAGGAAAGGACTTTGCTGTGTCTCCAAGGGAGTTTCCGTTGCTCAACATATGCAACCTGATCCACAAGCACCCATTCAGTGTGTTCTCTCCAGAGAACAACGTAAAGGGAGTGCCCCAGGGCCCTTTGCCTCCTTGCTACTCTGGTCTCCGTGTCCAAGGAAACGTTCTCACAAAGGACCACATCTCCGTAGAAAAAGGTTCCAGCAATGGAACCCTGAGAGGAGAACCCTCCTTGGTCAAAAGGGGCTTTTCTCCTCCAGCCAGCTTCCCCAGTCCCCTGCTGCAGGCCTCCAACATCCTCCCGGGCCCCCACCCTTGCCTGAGCTGCACCAACTTTCTTGGGATGCAGTCTTTCTGTCACCTCACTTCTTCATTATTTGTCCCACGATACACACAAAGATAAACAATATCCGAGATCACCACACTCCCAACCACTAGGCTACCTCACACCAAGGTCTTTCCTCTCCTCCCAGCAGAAGTGCCATGGAGAGGAAGACCATGCTCTCCCTTGACAAGTGTGGAGCTCTCTGAGGACCACAGCCATGACCAAGAGTCACATGTCATCCCCAACTGTTCCTCCCTCTGGACCCACTGCTTTTCCTTCTGCTACCAGCAGAATTCTGCCCATACAGGCCACCCCCAGTTCATGCTGGTGACTCAGAGTACACAAGGAAAAACAAGAGGCCCCAGGACAGACAGGGAGATACAGATATGCAAGGAAAGGTGGAAGGAGAGAAGGCAGGAGAGGGTAGGACTGGAGTGAATCCTTTGTGAGCTCAGCCATTTCTTACACCTTATCTTAGTCACCCTTGTCATCTTTGGCCCTGGTCCTGATTCCTGAGATTCACCCTTTGATCTGCTCCTCTGTCTCTGCTCATTGCGTGTGAAATACTGAAATTTGTCAGATATTCTGAGCTCCAGAACCCATGAAGAGAGTTGCCAAGGCAACAGAATACTCCTCTTTGGTTATAATTATTCGTGGGTGATACCACTGGTGGAGTTAGAGCTCAGCTGTCTACCCCACTCCCCCTCCTTAGGCAGGTCTGGCTGGTTTCAGTTGAGGTAGCCCTTAATGGCTTTGACAGGGGGATTGGAATGGAAAAGAGTGCGTCCCTCCAAAGACCGGCTAAGATGCTACCTAATGGGCCACCCAGTAGGGAGACAGGATTTTGCAATGTTGATTAAATGCTCTGCTCCTACTGGGATGGGGTAGGAGGGGGATAGAGAGAAGACTGTCAGAGGGTGGAGTGGCATGAGCTGTGGGAGAGGACTTATGCAACCATGGTGCCAGGCCATGGCACTCAGGACAGGGGCTCGAGATAATACCAGCCTGCTCGGGCTGGGGGGAGGTGTCTGGGGCCTTATGTCCTGTCTAGGTTTGTTCTGACCTCCCTTGTTCTCCACACTTTCTCCCCAGACCTTCAGAGACACAGACTGCACAGAACACACTTAGGCTCAAGTGCCCAGGCCCCGGTGCTATTCAGGGAAGACTGTGCTCAGCAGATACTGTTCCATTCAGAGGGCTAGCTCAACCATTTCCTGCATCCAACTCACATCTAAGCCCCATTTCTAGCCCCTACCCTTCCCTGGATCTCAGTCTTACCATCTCTAAAAGGGAAGGGCTTTCCTCTCCTCCTTCTACCACTAATATTTCTGGAAAAGGTAAAAATAATATGAACTTTTGCCTGTGAGGGCTCCTCGGAGAAACTCTTTAAAGAAGCAGTCAGTACCAGCAGCCCCACCACCAAGAGGCAGGGGTCCTCAGGGGTCCTCAGAGACCCAGGCTCTCTTGTTTTGAGGGAGACAGGGCACAATAGTCCAGAACAAGGTCTCTTACACTCAGCCTCCCTCTTCCTCCATATCTTCACCATCATTACCCACATGCACCCACTGCCCTCAGACTGAGCTATTCACACAAGGGGTGCTTCCTCCCCCCACCCTGCTCACACCATGATCACTACACATCTCACACTCACTCCTCCCACCAGGACCAGCAGACTCACCTCCCCAAAGCCTCCCCAGCCACACAGCCCACAGGACTCTTCTCCCCACGCCTAAGACTTTCCACCTGTACCAATCATTTGACACATCCCTCTCTTGTGTTTTTATCAGTCTTGTCTTGAAGGCCTCACAGAGCCTCTAGAACAGTGCTGTGCACATAGTAGGCACTTAAGTTTGTTTGAGGGTGGATTTTTAAAAATTATTCCTTGTTCAGCAAAACCAAGTGACTCAAGTCTCCAGGTATCTGAGCACGTCCTTCCGGAGAATGGGAGCTCCTCACATCCTGCTATACTTCCCAGCACAGCTCTCCTCCTTCTCTCCTAAATACACCATTTCCAGCTGCGCAAACTTTCACAGCCATTCCACCCCATCCACCTTGTCCCCTACTTGTCCGGATGGCTTGGGACCTCACTCCCCTCTGACCTCACTGAGCCATGTTTCCCTCACTAGAGGCCCCTGAATTTCCTGTGGAGCACAAGCTAGGCGTGTAGCTTTAAAGCAACATCACCAGCTTGGTCACAAACACCCTGGGACAATGCACATCCATGACTGTCTTTTCCCAGGTCACACCCAGCACCAGGAGTCTGTCCAGGCTTGGAATTCCAGGATCTCTTTGCTGCCTTGAACCTCTACCCAGAATTTCTGGGCCTCCAACACCTCTGGGTTTCCTGGCAGGAAACTGGTATTGTCTCTCCCTGTGAGGAGACTATAAAGACCAACAAACTCTACCCTCTTCCTGGAGCCTAAGCAGATGTCAGACCCACCCTACATGCTCCCATAGGCTCCCCGAGAGTAGGCTCAGTGTCATGATGAGAGGGTGGGCTTTGCTACCAGGCAGCCCAGGGTTCAGATCTTTGGGTGATTTGATAATATACCCAAGTCAGTCAGCATCTATTGATGGGCTGCTCTGTTCCAAAGGGTCAGGTGCTCTCAGAGTATGGTCCTCACACAGGCAGCATGAGTAGGATCTGGGGACTTGTTAGACATGCTGTTTTTTCCTGATTTGTGGGCTCAGGAACTGCTCGTTTTAAAAATTTTTATTGGGGTATAGTTGATCTACAACATTGTGTTAGTTTCAAGTTTTCAGTAAAGTGAGTCTGTTATGCATATATCCATTCTTTTTTAGACCCTTTTCCCATATAGGCCACTACAGAGTATTGAGTAGAGTTCCCTGTGCTATACAGTAGGTCCTTATTAGTTATCTATTTTAAACATAACAGTGTGTATGTGTCAATCCCAATCTTCTTTATCCCTTCCCCCTCACCGCCCCCCATAACCATAAGTTTATTTTCTACATCTGCAACCCTAAGAAATGCAAATTCTTGGGCCCACCCCAGACCTGTTAGATCAGAAACTCCAGCAACCTGTTTTAACAAACTCTCCAACTGATTCTGGTGCACATTCAAATTTGAGGACCACTGACTTAGGTCTTGCATGCATGACTCTTTGTGACCCTATGGACTATAGCCTGCCAGGCTCCTCTATCCATAGGATTCTCCAGGCAAGAATACTGGAGTGGGTTGCCATGCCCTCCTCCAGGGGGTCTTCCTGACCGAGGGATCAAACTTGAGTCTCCTGGGGTTCTTGTATTGCAGGTGGAGTCTTTACCCATGATATACAAAAATGAAAAACCTAAAATCTAAACCAGCAGTTCTCAGCCCTAGCCACACATTAAAATCAGCGGGGGAGCTTTTAAAATGACACCAAAGCCCGGCCCCATCCCAGAGTAATTCCATTAGAATTTCTAGGAATGGGTAAATAATCATAATGCAATGTGCTGAGAGCAAAGACTAAACAAGTGTGCAGGCAACTGAGCAGAGAGAAGACGGTGAGGAGATCAGGGCAAGTGGGTTCACTACCTGTGCCTCTGTTTTCTTATCTGTAATATGGGGATTGCAACATCCACCCTACATGAAATGATGCACCTAGATGCCTGCTATACAGCAGATGCTAAGTGTGGGCATCAATCCCTCTGTTCCCCAGACCTGGCTCTTATCCAACTCTGAGCTCAGTAGCTGGACTGATGTATTTAGTATGCCCCACATTAGCTCTTCTCCAAGGACCCCCGCCCCACCGAGGAGAGACCTCCTGGCTGGCCGTAACTGGACAAGATCTCTTCAGCAGCCATTTCAACATTTCCAGTCTTTGGTCACCATCCTGAAAAACAGCCTCAGTCCTTGGGAACCAAACTATTCCCAGAGAGCTGCTCACAGCCCAGACCCCAGCTCTCACATCCCCAATTCTTTCAAAGACCAGCCCTCTAAAACAGTGGACAAAGGCCTCTTGAGAGTTACACAAGGGACACATACATGGTCCTACACCTGCCCCTTCTCACGCTTTTGCCTGTGGCTCCAGGCAGGTCCACTGGCTCAGGGGAAGCTCTCTCCTATCAGGCAGATGCCCTGGTACTGAACCATTCTTATTCCATCTCCCTCCTCAGCAACATCTGAATGCGGGCCTATTGGGGACTTGGCAAAAGTACCAAGCTCATTTCCCCTCCCTCCTCACAAGGCACAGGAGTGGGTCTGCTGTCAAAGACAGCACGCTGGGCCTCCCCCACAATGCTGCCAACCCCCAGACCCACAGGCAACCCTATGGCTCCCAAACAGAGCAGAGGGCTGCCCTTGTGGCTGCCTCCTTGGGCTCTGTGCTTATCCCAGCAAACGTAAGAACATTTTTGGCCGCTTGAGAACAATCTTCTCTGTCATTTAAAATGTTTTAAAAAGCGAATTGCGTCATCACTTCATAGGCAAACCTAGCTTTTTTTTTTTAAACTAAAAATGTAATCACTCAGCTTGCCCAGACTTGGTTTCCTCTCCCCTGGATTTCATCAAATGAAGCTGGGCTGTTTCCTAAAATCAAATTAGCATTCAAAGAATAACGTTTTGTCACCACGAAGAATGTGCTGTGCTATGCTTAGTCGTTCAGTCGTGTCCGACTCTTTGCAACCTCATGGACTATAACCCACCAGGCTCCTTTGTCTGTAGGGATTCTCCAGGCAAGAATATTGAAGTGGGTTTCCTTGCTGTCCTCCAGGGGATCTTCCCAACCCAGGGATCAAACCCAGGTCTCCTGCATTGCAGGCAGATTCTTTACTGTCTAAGCCACCAGGGAAGCCCATGAAGAATAGTTTAAAACAAACAAACAAGAAAAGCTCTGCACCACCAGATTGGGAAACAGTCTCCAGAATGCAGACCCCACAGAGTTGAACACAGGTGGCAGCCCTGGCCTCAGTTCCCCTGGAGGAGGTGCCTTGAAAGCAGCAGCCCCTCAGTAGGAAGTGGTCAGTAAAGCATCAGTCATGCCATTATCTATAAGACACCTAGAAACCAAGCCCCCACCCCAAATAAGGGAGTGGGAGGGGGACACACAAACAAGGAGGGATCTGACTTCAGAGAAAAGGGGCTAGACGAACATTTCTCCAGGAAAAAACAGGCCTATCCTCCTAGGAGGCGGGGGCTGCCAGGAAGAAACAGTGTCTTTGGAAGCCAAAGCCTGGCCTCGTTCCCTGCCCCTGACCCACAGAGTCCCCACAGAAGAATTCAGAACATGAGACAAGAAGAGAAATCCCTGCACAAACAGTCTTGGAGGAAGAGGAAAAATAAAGCAGCCACACAGCTTTCCCCCAGCTCCCTGAGTGGTAATGCTAGGGCCGGATTCCTTCCCAGACACCACAAAGTCATCCTCTCCTGGCCCCATCACCCCTCCTCCTTCCCCGAGTCCTGCCACGTGCAAAATAAGACCTCAGCCCAGGCTGGCCAGAGGAGAATGAGATATTTTCTCCTTGGCTCTGCATTTTCATTCAGCCTTAAAAAGCCCAAGCTGGGCAAGAAGCCTGCAAGCGTGTTGTGCTGTGCCTCAATGCTCCCTCCCTAGGGCTGGCTGAAAATCCCTGCGTTTCTCCTTCTTGCTCTGGCATTCTCACTGGCTGGGGTGCCAGTCCCTGGGATCTGGAAGCACTAATGGAATGGCCCTTACAATGCTTAGAAAAGTGTGACCCCAAACTGAGCATTAGCAATGCACAGTTCTGTCCACCAAGACAAGCCAAGCTGGGGCTCCGACAGGTAGAGGGCGGCTGGAGGGACAGGGAAAGGGTGCACTATTGGTGGTATGCAGTCATTGGCACTAATGGTGGAAAGAGATACTGGGTAGCCAAAATGATGGACAGCTGATACTCCAGAATCAGGGGAACTGTTTCTTAGGAGGCAGCATGTTTTTTCACAGCAGAGTTGCAAAGAATCTACTTGTTTAAAAATGAATTTCCATTTCCTGAATATAAAAGACTGGGAAGGACTGGGAAACACATGAAGAGAGGAAGCCAGTTCATGCTTCAAAACTGACCCTATAATAGGCATCTAGAAATAAGCAAGAACTGGCTGTATGGGCAAGATGCATAGGAAGTTAGAGTTGAGAGGGACCTGAGACCACATTTAACCCCTGCTTTGCAGATTAGAGGGGCCTAGAGGTGGTGGCTCTGGAGGAGGAAATGGCAACCCACTCCAGTATTCTTGTCTAGAGAATCCCGTGGACAGAGGGGCCTGGTGGGCTGCTGTCCATAGGGTCACACAAAGTTGGACATGACTGAAGCAACTTAGCATGCATGCATGCATGCATTGGAGAAGGAAATGGCAACCCACTCCAGTATTCTTGCCTGGAGAATCCCATGGACAGAAGAGCCTGGTGGGCTGCCATCTATGGGGTCTCACAGAGTTGGGCATGACTGAAAGGACTTAGCAGCAGCAGTAGAGGTGGTACCTCAGATGGTAAAGAATCTGCCTGCGATGCAAGAGACCTAGGTTCGACCCCTGGGTTAGGAAGATCCCCTGGAGAAGGGAATGGCAACCCACTCCAGTATTCTTCCCCAGGGAAGTCCCATGGACAGCAGAGCCTGGTGGGCTACACTCCATGGGGTCACAGAGAGTTGGATATGACTGGGCAACTAACACAGATTAGAAAGCTAAGGCCTGGGGAAGTGAAGTGATTGCCTCATATTACAAGGCCACTGGGCAGAAGAACCACAACTAGAGCTGGATGGTCTAAGTAGAGCCCTGTTCACTTGGCTACAATGGTCCAAGAGCTTTTCCCCTTGAAAAGATCCATCATCCCAATGACCTGATACCAGCCAGTGTGTCGCCAGGACCCTGCAAGGCTCTTGGCAGTGGCTGTTTCTGCGATTACCATGTTTCCCTACACACAAGTCACCCTCATGTGCTACTGACTACACTAAACAACCACCAAAATGATTAATAAATTACTGCCCAGTCATTCAAAATCACAGCATGGACTTTGATAGCAGCACCTTATCTGATTCAAACCAGTGAGCTGTGCTCAGTAATGTCCAACTTTTTGTGACCCCATGGACTGTAGCCCACCAGGCCCTTCTGTCCATGAAATTTTCCAGGCAAGAATACTGGAGTGAGTTGCCATTTCCTACTCCAGAGATCTTCCCCACCTAGGGACTGAATTCAAGTCTCTTGCTTCTCCAGCATTAGCAGCAGATTCTTTACCATTACTGCCACCTGGGCAGAGCCCGATTCAAACCAGGAGCTGATATCAATTTCATCAAGTTCTTGTATAATAATATTCTCAGTATTTGGGTGGCCCTTTTGAGTTTTTCCAAAATTCTTTGATATCTTATGTTTAACATTCTGTTCATCAAACCCCAGGGATTAAAGGTAGAGAAGGGGCCGAGACACCTGTTTCACAGACTTTTCCAATGATTATCCATCAGTAAACAGCTGGTGAGTGAGGCCAAGAGACCAGCTGCTGCTGCTGCTAAGTCGCTTCAGTCGTGTCCGACTCTGTGCGACCCCATAGACGGCAGTCCACCAGGCTCTCCCGTCCCTGGGATTCTCCAGGCAAGAACACTGGAGTGGGTTGCCATTTCCTTCTCCAATGCATGAAAGTGAAAAGTGAAAGTGAAGTCGCTCAGTCGTGTCTGACTCTTAGCGACTCCATGGACTGCAGCCTACCAGGCTCCTCCACCCATGGGATTTTCTAGGCAAGAGTACTGGAGTGGGGTGCCATTGCCTTCTCTGAAGAGAGACCAGCAAAGGCCTCTTATTCCCAGAGCCAAGCTCTTTCCTGAGCAAGTTGGGAATAGGAATAAGAAGCTAAACTTTACAAGAAGTTTCAGAAGGAAGAGCCATAAGGATATTGTCTGTTAACCTGCAGGCAAACAGAAGATACAGGAGCCTGGGGGCTAACTACTGAGAATCATACTTCAGTCATACTTCCTTTTTCTTTTTTTTTTTTATTAAAGTATTAATTGTACACAGTAAAGTGTACAAATCTTAAGGGAAGAGCTAGGTAAATTTTTGCATGTTTATACACTAATGTAACCATCCGACCTTAGAACATTTACAACTACCCAGAAGGCCTCCTCATCCCCCTTCTAATTAAAAATAACCACTATTCTGACCTCTATCTCATACAATAGGTTCTTCTTGTTCTTGAACGTCATATAAATAAGAGAATATAATATGTATTCTTTTTTTATATACTTGGCTTCTTTTACTCAACATTCTGCTTGTAAGATTCTTCTATGCTGTTCGTAAGCCAATGGTGTGATTCTTCTCATTGCTGTGTAACATTTTGTTGCATCAATATACAACAATGCATTTATCTATTCTACTGTTGATAGAAGCACTTTGGTTGCTTCCAGTCTGGGGCTGTCATGAATAAAGTTTTATGAACAGTCATATAAATGTTTTGATGAATAAAAAACCCTCTTGTCAGTTGGGAATATCCAGGAGCAGAATTGGAGCATCATGGGTGTATACAGAAAGATACTACTGAAAATTTTTCAAAGTGACTGCATCCATCAGCAAAGAGAGTTCCTGGAGCTCCACACTTGGTATTATTGGTAAAGACTTCTTTTTAAAGTATCACTGTGAAACAAGGTACCCCGGTTAGGTTTTTAGACAACCGATTTTAATCTATAAGCAACTTTGCAATTCTAATTTTTAATTCTAAGAATTCTACTTCTTGAACAGAGTTAACCACCTAACCCTTGCAGCCCACACAGAGGTGGGCAGAGAGATGTCTACTCATATATTCAATATCTAGAAATTTCACTGTCTCTTCTTTCATGGGTAGTCATCACTAAAGTATCAAAAGGTCATACAGCTTCTAATCACTCTTCTAGGAAATGTTGAAGATGGCCAAATCAAGAACTTAATTTCCACATAATCGTTAAGCCCATAAGTTCTAGTCTCATTGTGCATGGACATCTTTGCTGCTTTAAGGCTATTTCTATGTCCAGAATACTGAAGGTTGCCCCATAAGTGGGCAAGTGAGTTATTACTCATTTCATTTGTTTTCATGCGGCTTGGGAAATGTTAACTCAGTTATCAAATAATCAACACATATTTACAAAGCACATATTTTATGTTACTGAGCTAGACATTCTGGAAGCCACAAAGAAAATCAACATTTCTCTTGAGGAGGCAGGGCCCTAGGGTAAATCATGTGGAATGTTGTCATCTACCTTCCTCTTCTCATTTTAATACAAACTCTTTCATAGATGAAATGGAGTTAAAACAAACATCAATGATGGCCTTGACCTTGGAGAGGAAAGCATGTCTTAAGAGAATGAAAATGGAAGAGGGGAGAACAGGCCTGCCCATAGGGCCATGGTGATGGGGTTAGCAGGTGTTTGGTTCTATCCAAAATGTCCATAAGGCACTTGGTCCCATAAGACATCTGGTCCATGTCGAAAGGCCCTTGAAATTTGGTCCCATCTAAATCATCCATGAATATATTTGGTCCATGCCAAATGGTCTTGGACAGGACCAAATATCAAGGATCTTTTGGCATGGACCAAACAAACTGCAATATGATAGAGTAATTGGAAGATAGAAGGTGATGACTAACCTATAGCCGTCTCTTAGAACAAGATCAAATTCTACCTTATCCCTTCCTCCCCTGACATCTGCCCACCACCACCTTTTTTGTCCCCAGCAACTCTAAGTGTTATTACCCATACCTCACCACTGGGGAATATGTGCCCAAGACAAGATATATTCCCTGACCTTACCGAACATACCAACCTTAAAGAAAATACCTATGGAGACCACCAAATGCAGAGTTGACTCTAAAGAGGAGGCACATACAGGCAAAGAGTAGAAGGGCCTTGAGCTGGTCCTCAGCACAGGTCAGACAAGGCAGAGCAGTGGAGCAATGGTCGTAAGTGCTCTGCCCTCTAGCAGAGCAAGGAAAAGAGCAAGCATAAACATGGAGCCCGTCGAGTCTGTTAACAGACTGGACAAGCTTTCCACATACTACATCACTATGATGCTAGGGTAGGATTCGGCTACAGCTCCTGAGTACAGCCTGGCTTCTTCACTCAAACAAAAGCTTCCTGAAAACCATGACTGAGAATTTTAGGAATTTTCTTAGAAACATCCTCAGATAAGCAGGTGGAGGTGGCTGTGTACAGTTCTGCTCATTAGCATGCTACAGCCCTCAATTTCTCAATTCAGAGTTTCTGACTTGGATCTCTAGACAAATGTAAATGACTAAGAACAACGCCGTGGCTTTTCTGGACTGGAAAGCTGCTTCTGCTCCTATGCAGAGACATAACCAAGTTGATTTGGCAGCTAGAGGAGGGCATGGCAACCCACTCCAGTATTCTTGCCTGGAGGATCCTATGAACAGAAGAGTCTGGCGGGTTACAGTCCATAGGGTCGCACAGAGTTGGACACGACTAAAGCAACGTAGGCATGTACGACATGGCAGCAAATACTGAGGAGTGGGGGAGGGGACCGGGAGCAGGAACGGGAGGGTCAGAGCCATGCTGCTACTGCTGCTGCTGCTAAGTCGCTTCAGTCGTGTCTGACTCTGTGCAACCCTATAGATGGCAGCCCACCAGGCTCTGCCGTCCCGTCCCTGGGATTCTCCAGGCAAGAACACTGGAGTGGGTTGCCATTTCCTTCTCCAATGCATGAAAGTGAAAAGTGAAAGTGAAGTCGCTCAGTCGTGTCCGACTCTTAGCGACCCCATGGACTGCAGCCCACCAGGCTCCTCCATCCATGGGATTTTCCAGGCAAGAGTACTAGAGTGGGGGTGCCATTGCCTTCTCTGGTCAGACCCATGAGGTGGCTCTAAACCCCAGAACCCTTCAGGACCAGGTGAAGAAGGCAGAAACAGCACCTGAGTAAGGGCAGAAGGAAAACCTGGCACCACGTCAAAGCCACCCACACGAAGACATGGCTGTTAGATCACAACGCTCCCCTCCATCAAGCTCATGTCTTCTCCAGGTATCTTTTTGAGACAATTCACATTTTGGGTTTTTGCTGTTTGCTTTGTGTTATTCCCAGGAATCTGTAGTCTTATTCTATCTTGAGGGACCATTTACTTCTTACCACTTGGTTTCAACTTTCATTTGGTTTTCCTGCTTCCCTACACTGTCAACTCACAGGAAACACCTCCCCTCTGTCTGGGGCAAAAGTGAAACTACCACTTTTTAAAATTTTATTTTTAATTGTAAGATAATCGCTTTACAATGTTGTGTTGGCTTCTGCCGCAAAACAGTGAATCAGCACCAAGTACACAATGTCCCCTTCCTCAAACCCCCCTCCCATCCCGCCACCATCCCCTCCCCAGGTTGTCACAGCACCAGGCTGAGCTCCCAGTGTTACACAGCAACTTCCCACCCATCGCCTGTTTTACGTATGGTGATATATGTTTCACCGCTACTCTCTCAGTGTGTGCCACCCTCTCCTTCACTGTGCCCACAAGTCTGTTCTCTATGTCTGCATCTCCATTGCTGCCCTGCAAATAACTTCATCGGTACTATTTTTCTATATTCCATATGTATGCGTTAATATACAATATTTGTAAAACTACCACTTCTGAATGCCCAAACAGTAAAGAGGGATGGGGCTGACACCTCCATCCTCAGCCCCAAATTTTATTTCATCTCAGGCTTCTGTCTTCATCACTGTTTGTTATCTAAATAACCTCCGCAGGAAATATATCTTTTTCAGGGACAAACGTCTCTTAATATACAAAAAGTAACAGCCATCAGTTAAACAAACATTAGTTGGTAGCATCTATGTCTCAGCACTCCAGGGTTCCATTTTCTTTGATGGCTGATCTGATTCCACTGATAAATTTGATATAGGAATAATAAACAGCTAGAAAAAGTCAGAGCGTGCATATCAGTAAGTGCTTCTTGAGGGCAAGGAGCTGGCCTTATTCGTTGCTGTCTTCCTAACACTTAGCCTAGACAAGCACAAAAGTACTGAATAAATGTTAATTGAGGGAACACATGAATGAAGGAAATAATACAGTAACTTAAAACATACTGTCCACATCAAAGGCATAAATTCTAAAGGGACACATAATTATGGAGAAGTTTAGCCTGTAAGACTGTGGAGTAATAAAGTAAGTGCAGCCTAAGAGAAAGAAAACAAAAATGAAGGAGACACAAGGATCAACCAAAAAGTCTAAAGCATTGCCAAATAAACTGTGGTAATAATAACTGCTGTCCTCAATTATCTGAAGGATTTCAAGTAAAAATGAAATTATATAGCTCCGAGTTCTATAGAGGGCTGAACTCAGATCAATGTGCCTAAATTAGACAAAGTCAGATTTCAATTACATCCAATAGTTGACTAGTAGTTAGCTCTGTCCAACACTAAAGTGGGTTGTCATGTGGCGTCATTAGAGACTTGTCACCGAACCTATAGATCATCACTGCTCAGACATCATCCAGAGGCAATTTCTGCCTCAAGTGGAAGTTAGATTTAATGGACTCTAAGGTCTCATCCATAACTAAGATTCTATGAATCTATAACTCTGTGATCAAAAGTGAAGAGAGTCAAACAAAGCCAACTTTCTGGAAGAGGACAGTTTGAAGTCAAACTGGAAAGGAGATAACATGGAATTGGCAAATTAGTCCAGTTGCTTCAGTCAGCATTGGAGTATAGGACCCAGAAACCTTACTAAAGCGGGGAGGATGAGAAAATTTACCCTGTATAATTGTATAAGGGACACTTCAAGGTCCATTGTCTTATTCACAGAACCATCTATTTAAAGTAAATTGATCCCTTCCAAAATTGTCAGATAATCCTAATCTAATGAAGTTGAAATGGGGAAATCTTATCAGATATTTAACGAGTTGATGCACAATGGAGAGACCATAGAGCTGGAAATTAAAGGAAGCCAACAAGGCAAGTCTAGTACACAAATCTGTAACCAATTTGAAACTTGTGAATGGTGGTCTCTGAGTGCCACCACAAAAGTGCCTATCCTGGCAGCCTTGGACTCTTGTCATTATCAAATCAGGGGTCATTATTTTATGAATCTTATTCTGTAGCTGAGCCAGACGTACAACAGTACCTTCTTTCATTTCACTTGGATGATGGCCAGACACAAGTCATTTTACTATGACTTAAAGAGTACTGTGCCCATCTGTTCACAATTGATGGGAATAATTGAGGGGTAGAATGTGCCAGGCACTCTTGGACAATCCTGTAGAAATGGGTCAGGAGCTTTCTTGGCCATTCGCCATGTGACAACACTTCCTTCATCTGTGAACATATGGACTTGATGAAACTATCACTTGGAGAGCATGGTGCAACAGGGCTGGGGCCATTCTATTTCCACAAGAAAATCCACCTAAGTTACAGCGAGGGGATAGCTTTTACATCCTATTACGCCTTGAGAAATTCCTGCAAGCATGCGTCCTTGTGTTGTTCCCTCAAGTTAGAAAGGGAGAGTTGTGATTGAATGTCATCCCTGTCCACTGTCTTGAGTTTAAGATAGGGATATAAATCGCCAGAAAGATAAGTGGCCAGATGAAGTCCTGAGACCACAAACTTCTGTTGTCCGTCTCCACTAAGTTGGAGCAGTGGTGGGGAGCAAGAACGTGTTCTCAAATATTTGCCCAGGCTTTTGAAATAGTTCAACAGCTGAAGGAGAAAAACTCACCATTAATGGCTGGGAAAATAGTTAACAAAACACTGAATTATTTGTAAATGTAATTTTGAGTGAAAAAAAAAAAGATAGAACTGGCTGAAAAATCTTCCTCATGTCTGTCCGTTCAAGTTCAGAAACTCACTCATGACTTATTTTAAAAAGAGAGAAACAAAGAAAGAAAGAACAGAATCATTAATTTGAGGCAACGAAGTCTCTCCTTATTCTTGGCCAGGAATTCCCCAAACCATGATCCTCTTTAATTCAACTTTTCTACAGTGAACATCAAGGTAAACCATGGAAGCAGAAGAGATGTCCCTTTAGGGCATCCCAGAGGAGGATCTATGTATACCAGGCACTGTGCTAGGTTGTTCTGGCATAAAACAATATAAACAGTCAAAATCTCTGCCTAG
Source organism: Bubalus bubalis (assembly GCF_019923935.1). NCBI lineage: Eukaryota > Metazoa > Chordata > Mammalia > Artiodactyla > Bovidae > Bubalus > Bubalus bubalis. The sequence goes on along the minus strand of NC_059157.1, from coordinate 113,907,820 downwards.
TGGTCCCATCTTCTAATCTGTTAATGGAAGCAGTGTTTATAACCCCTGCATCAAATACAGTATTTCACAGAAAATCTATGACTCTCCACTTTACAACATAATTATGCTGTGCTATGTGCTAGAGGTGGAAAAGGCAATGGCACCCGACTCCAGTACTCTCGCCTGGAAAATCTCAAGGATGGAGGAGCCTGGTAGGCTGTAGTCCATGGGGTCGCTAAGAGTCAGACATGACTGAGTGACTTCACTTTCACGCATTGGAAAAGGAAATGGAAACCCACTCCAGTGTTCTTGCCTGGAGAATCCCAGGGATGGCGGAGCCTGGTGGGCTGCTGTCTATGGGGTCGCACAGAGTTGGACATGACTGAAGTGACTTAGCAGCAGCAGCATGTGCTAGAGGAGGGAAGGAGTATTAATAGGTGAGCTGTTGAATTCTGGTTATAAGCTGGTAGAGTCAACTTCTGGAGAAGCCAATGGCACCCCACTCCAGTACTCTTGCCTGGAAAATCCCATGGACAGAGGAGCCTGGTAGGCTGCAGTCCCTGGGGTCGCTAAGAGTCAGACACGAGTGAGCAACTTCCCTTTCACTTTTCACTTCATGCATTGGAGAAGGAAATGGCAACCCACTCCAGTGTTCTTGCCTGGAGAATCCCAGGGACGGCGGAGCCTGGTGGGCTGCCGTCTAATGGGGTCGCACAGAGTCGGACACAACTGAAGCGACTTAGCAGCAGCAGTAGCAGCAGAGTCGACTTCTTTCCCCCAAACCAAGATGGAGCCTCTAACTCATGAAGCCACCATTGCTCAAGTGGAAACACCTGATTGGTGGAGCCCAGGCCAAATCAACCCGAGGGGCTGATGGCCTAATTGTGTATTATCCAGGTTCTTGACATTACCTCCTCAGTCCTTCCAAGCATTTTCCTGCTTACAGGGGAACCAAGGACGAGGAGTGGAAGAAATTCATTCCAAGGTATTTTGCTGTTTGTGGGCAGTGTGTTGAAAGCATTTCTAGGAAAAGCAGATTACGTTGTACATTAAAAAGAGTGTTTGTATTTCCTCTGATTTTAATTATTCAGGCCCTTGGTGTCCTTGACTCCCCCCCGTCTCCCTGGCATGCCCAAGAAAAAAGAAGAGTGGGCCTAAACAACGATATCTGCCAGCAGTGCCAGGAGCACCACATGCAGCCCTCTGCCCACCATAACCATGGCTTCCTGTCCTTTGCATGACAGCACAAAGTCACCTGCTCCTGGAACTCTTGCTTACGCACCACGCCACCTCTAACCTTGTCCCTTCCTCTTTACAATATTAGCATTTTGAGTCAGGTCATGCATATTTTTCGTTCTCATGATTTGGAACTGTCAGTGTGAAAGAACAAAGCAAGAAGCATGTCATCTGAGGCCCTGGCTTCAAGGCATGGCTCCTCCTTGCTAGCTGGGTCACCTTAGGTAACTCTCTTCACCTGTATAAACTACAATCTCCCCATCTAGAAAAAGGTGATATATGTGAAGGGCTTCCCTAGTGGCTCAGATGGTAAAGAACCCACCTGCAAAGTGTGAGACTCAAGTTCAAATCCCTGAGTAGGGAAGATCCCCTGGAGAAGATAATGGCTACCTACTCAGTATTCTTGCCTGGAGAATTCTATGGACAGAGGAGCTTGGCAGGCTACAGCCCATGGGGTCACAAAGAGTCAGACACGACTGAGCCACTAACATTCACTTTCAGTTTTCAGTCCATGTGAACCTTTTTGGAAATTGTAAAGCAGCCTGTTTCTATTGGGGGTGATGCATAGACCATGTGTCTTCTTTATACTCCAGAGTCTGAACTAGGGTTATACTCCCCCTCTGCAGGCTCTGCACAGATTTGGCTGAAATGTCACTGAATGCCCCTCTTGTTGCTACAGTGCTAACATGGACTCTGTACATTCAGAAGCCACACATATTATTATAAAGATGCCTACTGAGAAGGATCTTGTAAGCCCACCCTGTGTACCCCAGACAGGAGACAGGAGAGTAGAGCTAGCCCTCAGAGCCTGCTGAAGGAAACAATGGCTATAGCCAGCTGGTGCCAAGACTTCTCCAGCACTGCAGGCCATGCAGGTACATCCAGCCCCATGGCCCAGGAGACAATAATCCTCAACTCCCAGGAACTTGATCTCCTCTTTAGCACCACCACCTGCAGAACGACCTTCACAACCACTGCAGCCAAACTCCCTGGCACCACTCACCTCACCATTTGGCAAGCTAATAGCCAGAATTCTCTCACTAGAACTTTTTTTTTTTTTAGAGCCATAACTAAAATCTCTGATTGTCCAACAAAAATACCCAGGAGACCAAAGGGAGCAAGATGTTGTGTGACCCCCAAAGTCACTAATCGCCCTTCAGTGGTGCACTGCGGTGTCCTGTCTTCTTCCTGAGTGTCTGCTAACAGGCCCACCCGTGATCAGAGGCACTTAGAGTGATACTGACTCACTCTGCATCTTCAACAGCTGACACCAATAAGCAGCTGCTTTGTTTTACAACAAAGCGAATTCAATAATTAATAGTCTTATGGAGAATTTCAATCCACAGCCTTGTTTAATAGAAATGCAAAGGCATCCCCAAGCTGTACAAATGCTTCAAGTAGAAATAAATCGCTTTCTTGCACTTCATTGTACAACCAGGTATCACGGGCCCCAGATTCAACCCTTCCCTAATGGTCTGATAAAGGAGGTAAGATGTGGCTGAGTGCTCGTGAATGACTTAGACAATAATTTATAAACATGAAAGAAATCCACATTACAGTGCTTCAGAGGTAACAAGGATTTTCCCTGAAAAACTTGAAATGTCCTCCCTAGTGCTACCCAAGTTCTATCATGTGAAAAATATCAAGTTGGACTTCTTCCATGAGACTTTCTCTGATCTCTCCAGCCTAGAAAAAGTTCATTCATTCATTCAATATTTATTTATTGGCTATCTATGTATACCAGGCACTGTTCTAGGTTGTTTGGGCATAAAACAACAGTAAACAGTAAAATATAAACAGTAAAAATCTCTGTCTAGTGGTTCCATCTTCTGATCTATTAATAGAAGGAGTGTTTATACCCCCTGCATCAAAAATGTCTTTCACAGAAAATCTATCAGCCTCCACTTTACAATATAATTATTTTCCCAAACTCATATTACTCTCCACTTTACAATATAATTATGCTGTGCTATGTGCTAAGTTGCTTCAGTCATGTCCGACTCTTTGCAACCCCATGGACTATAGCCCACCAGGCTCCTCTGTCCATGGGATTCTCCAGGCAAGAATACTGGAGTGGGTTGCCATGCCTTCTCCAGGGGATCTTCCCAACCCAGGGATCAAGCCCGTGTCTCTTATGTCTCCTGCATTTCCAAGCAGGTTCTTTACCACTAGCAGTACCTGGGAAGTCCCATATAATTATGAACATATCTTTTTAAGCAGCATGGGATCAAAAGCACTTCTGATTATTTTTTTGGTGTGGTAAGAGAAGGTGCTGGAGCTTCCCTGGTGGCTCAGCAGTATTAAGAATCTGCCTGCCAAGAAAGAGACTCGAGTTCGATCCCTGGGTCAGGAAGATGCCCTGGAGAAGGAAATGGCAACCCTCTCCAGTATTCTTGGCTGGAATATCCCACAGAGAGAGAAGCCTGGCGGGCTACAGTCCATGTGGTGGTAGGTGTCAGATACAACTTAGCAAGTAAACGACCACCACCACCAATAGAAGGTGCTAAGTAAATATATGTTGAATGAATAGTTAGCTAATCGTGTGAAATAAATAAACATGTTTTCATTTTCTTCAAATTAATTTTCTTCAATTAGCTTCTCCAAAGACAAGAATTTCTCTGTTAACATTTCTGTATCTTCTACAGCATCCAACCTGGTACCCAGTACCAGGACTGGGTACATGGCTCGTTCCAAATACATTCTTAGTTGAATTTAGTAATTCTCCTTGCAGTGGGGATTTCTCTTCCATGCCAATTCTGTTAATCATACCGTAGATTTAGAAAATGGGAAGCCTAAGACCAAGGAAAACAATATAATCAATAGTAAGTGACCTACAATCCCCCGACATGCTGACTAAACTATCTCTCAAAGCAGAGCACTGTGTCTGTGAGAGGGGAACAAAGTCATCATTCATCCATGAGGACTGACATAAGCCACCTGTGCATTGCAAGAAGAAAACCAGAATGAAATTGGAGCAGCAAGCCTGACTTTGGACAGGACCACCCATGAAAACATCCATCATGTGACCTACATAGGGTCTGCCTACCAAAAGATGGTGAACCCAGGAGTCAAGGACACCTCCCCATCAGGCGTACAGCTGCAGCCAAAACCAGTCCAGAGAGGCCAGAGACCCTGGACATGTACCCTTGCTTTCAGTCTTTTGAGTCTATCTCTTGAAATCCATGGAACAGCTAGCCTTGTCCTTATAATCCTTAAGGGATGCCTCAGATAAAGAAGTCAGTGGTTGGAGCTGACCTCTGTGAGGAGATGAACTGATACCCTTTACTACCCTAGCTGAGATCAGGTGAACTGATGATGCTCTCCCAACCCCATGGGCATTCGTGAGTCCTGTCACCTAGACCACCAATGAGTATATCATTAGTGTTGGCAGCCTGAGAATGGCATAGGCATCTGTGTGTTACCTAAACGGGCTTTAAAGTTCCAAGTTTTGGACATGTTCATAGGATATCACATGATTTACCATCTGAAAATTCAACTCACTTAGAAGCCTATCCTCCCCATTTCCAAAATGAGCAAGTACCCCAGGACCTTCAAAATCAATATTAAATGACCCAAAATTACTTTCCCCTTTCTATCACAGACAATGCCAGACTTGGTTTCAGCCTTCCCAGATGTGAGCAGTCTGATCCCTGCTCACATTGTGTCAGCCTGAAAGTATTCCTGCCTCCTTCCCCATCCTTTTGATCCAGCAAGGATCCTGAAGCTGCTCTTGGAAGCTAGCAATGGCATTTAGTCATGCAAAGCAGGGAGTTGACTTCATTTTGCTCAATAAATATTTCATTGAGATTTAGAGAAATAAGAGAAACCTTATTCATGAGATGTATGTTTATCTTAATGATTCACAGCATAATTTGTTCCAATTAAATATTTATTTTAGTATCGTCTTAGGTCTGAAAACTTCTACCCATTCATCAGTGAGTCTTCATATCATCACCTCACAGATGTGAAGGTGCAGGGTACAGCCTCATTATCCTCCAAACTGGAAGCTTTTCCTTTCCAGCTCCCTCCTGGTGGGAGCCTGGGTCATGCTTTTGCTGTCTCTGACACATGCCCCAGAGCCCTCCAGTCCATCTCCATTCCCTGCTCCTTCTCATCTTGTATTTCTCAACCCTATATACAATCTTAAAGCTTATCTGGCTCAGATACCTCTCCCAGGCACAGAATCCCAAGAAATTGTATAGAACAGGGGTGAGGCATGTGCTGGGAGTTATGATATGGTCAAAAAGAGACTGGACTTGCAATAAAGACCTCTGAGTTCATGTTCCAGTGTCACAACTTCTGGCAAGTTCCAACTTGTATAATAGGGAAATACGTATTGTTGGAAGAATCAAGTGAGATAATGGAGGTGCTTCATAAACTATAAAGAATTATAGCTCCTTCCCAGGGGTGTGACAATTAAATAAGAAGATATTTTTCCAGTGTTTAGGACAAACCTGGTATGTAATAAATATTCAAATAAGCCATAGTTACTATAAAAATATAGGGCTTCCCAGGTGGCACTAGTGGAAAAGAACCCCCCTACCAATGCAGGAGACCTAAGAGACGCAAGTTCGATTCCTGGGTCAGGAAGATCCCCTTGAGGAGGACACAGCAATGCACTCCAGTATTCTTACCTGGAGAATCCCCTGGACAGAAGGGCCTGGCAGGCTACAGTTCATAGGGTCACAAAGCATCAGACATGACTGAAGCGACTTCAGTTCAGTTCAGTTCAGGTCAGTCACTCAGTCGTGTCCGACTCTTTGCAACCCCATGAATCAAAGCACGCCAGGCCTCCCTGTCCATCACCAACTCCTGGAGTTCACTCAGACTCATGTCCATCGAGTTGGTGATGCCATCCAACCATCTCATCCTCTGTCATCCCCTTCTCCTCCTGCCCTCAATCCCTTTACACACTATAAAAATGTTGGGGGTGTGGGGAGAATGAGTAGACTTCCAAGGCAACTTGAAACCAAAGGGATTTTACCTTTTGCATTAACTAAATGTCATTTCTAAAATTTTTAAATCCTTGGCACCATGAGAAAGATTTACTATGCCAAAGCAAAAGGGACTTCTAAAAAGTAATTATAAAGGCTTATATGTTAATAATGGCTTTGTACCTTGTATTACTAGAGCTAATTTCATTATCTGAGAAACTAAAAACTGACGTTCAGTAACCTGGTGAACGCTCCAATGCACGGCTCCTAAAAGAGCTTTGCTACCACAGCATGTTAAGAATCACTTTTTTAAGAAGCCATCCCAAAATATCTCCCACCATGTCTGAGTCATTCTATCCACTCTAGACACCACCCACCCCACTCCACACACACATACACATAGTCTTCATGTTCCTCTACTTCCGGAGCCAAAGAATCTTAAATTAACACCAGAGTGCATTATTTTCCCACTCATAAAAGGATTAGCTGAGTGACATTAGCCCAAAAGAATGAACCACTGGTACCAAGGCACTGCCAGGGTCAAAGAGGTTTTGAGCTGGGAGTACCTACTGAGCTCCCTTCAAATGACATCAATTCTGCCTTCCCTAGAGATAACTCTTAATAAATGTTTTAGTTATTTAAATATCAGACAATTTTCTGATTTTCTTTACCCCATATGCTCAAGGGGAAAACCCCTTATTTTTCTCTTTAATAAATGAAATTCCCAATAGGATCCCCTGTTCAGGGCAGCAGGTCAACAGCATACACTCATCCACACATGCAGCCAGTACCCCCTCCTCTCCCTCAGAGCTGCCGCAGATCAGAATGAAACCTGTAGTGTCTGAAATCTGATCTTGTATCTGCACTTGATCTTCCATCTGTCACTTTTCCAATTCAGCAGAGGACTGGGAGCTAAAAGATAGAGCAAAAGAGGTCTCCAGGAGTCCACTTGGCAATGAGCAGATGTTAACCAAATGGGAGAGATGTAACCCTCCTTCAAAGAAAGAAGAGGCCCAAAATCATGGCCCAGTACACCTTGGTGGCCAGAGGAGATTCCAAGATGTCACTTAATGGTACAACATCTAACTACCCCCAGCTGTCTAGGCTATGGGTATTCTCATCAGTTTTCAGATGGAGAAGTGGAAAAGAATATGAGGTGTAGAATAAGAAAACTTAGGTGAGAATCCTGACTCATCATTATATGAGCTGGATGACTTGGGCAAGTCACATACTTCTTTGAGCTTCAGTATCCTCATCTGTAAAATAGGGACAATACTATTGTGAGGTTTGAGATAAGCACCTAGGACAGTTCCTGGCAAATTAGGAAGTATTTAATCAATATCCCAAAACACTAACTTACAACACAAATACTATCAACAGGCCATATTCTCTGGATTCCTTTTCCAGTAGAAGGTCTAGATCTCTGTTAACTGTCTATACTATTTTTGCTGGCTCTTGCATGACTAAGAAAAAGCTACTGAGAGACTACCAGCTGGAATGGAAGATGTAGTCTCCAACCACAACCAGAGAGAAATTATCTAACAGATAATTTAGCCACAGAGTTCTCCTCATGAATGTAGTGTCGGGGCCAACAATGTCAACAACACCAGCAGGACATTTTAAAACATCACTATCTCTGGAAGATAAATCTGCACTATCCCCTTCATTTGGATACAGAAGAGAAGTGTTAAGTCATCAAATTTGCTTCTTTGTAGACCATATCCTAACTTCAATACTTTGGCCACCTGATATAAAGAAATGACTCATTGGAAAAGACCCTGATGCTGGGAAAGATTGAAGGCAGGAGGAGAAGGAGACAACAGAGGATGAGATGGTTGGATGGCATCGCCAACTCAATGGACATGAGTTTGAGCAAGCTCCGGGAGTTGGTGATGGACAGGGAAGCCTGGCATGCTGCAGTCCATGGGGTCGCAAAGAGTCAGACACGACTGAGCGACTGAACTGAACTGAGACCATGTCCTGGCAATAGATCTTATCTTTAAAAATGCATCCCTATCTTTGTTGACAATCTTGTCTTCTATACTGAGAAACGTTCCTGGAACCAGGGTCTCTTTCTGGAAACCAATTTAAATTTATGAAGCTGCTTGTATTTATGGTAAAATGAAAGTAAATCTGGCTGAAGCCAAGATCTACATTCCCAAGATGACTGACTGTTCATTTATTAGTTACCTCCCCTAGCTAACACGCGAGCCACAGGCTGCCCCTTGCACAGCCTTCCTACAGGAACCTGGTTCATTCAGGAGCACCGGGAAGGAGCTGAAAAAGTAGGGGAAACAAACAGCATTAAATCAAGGGACACACCCTCTACAGCCAAGGTCAACACCCAGGAGGGCAGCAGGGCTTGGACAGTGGCAGAAGGACTCCACCCACACAGCACTTTGAACAGAAGCTCTCTTCCAACTGGAGGCAAAGAGCCGCTAATCTGACGCACGCCCTAAACAGAGACATGGGTAAAAATAAAATGACGACTGCTCCCCTGTGAGAAAGCCAGGAAGAGAACATATTGAAGCAATCACAGCCTGAAGCCCTGCCCAACACAGTGCTACTACCAAGTGACCTCAGTCAGGGACAGGAAAGGATTGATCAAGTTACTTTCCTTGCTCAAAATCTCCCAATAGCTACCCATAAACTATTGAATAAAATCTGAAATCTCCACAGTGTGGAACATAAAGCAACCTTTCCAGCTTTCTCTCTCATTATCCCAAATCCCTTACCCACATACTCACAATGAGCATACACACTGGACTCCAAGTGAAGACTATCTCCCCAACTCCGAAACTTACCCCCAGCACCTCTCCTCTCTTGCCCTTCTCCATCTCCACAAGTTCAGCTTCTACGCATCCTTCAAGGCCTATCAAGGCCAAGTCCACAGCTAAGATTCTTCTCTCTCTCTTCACTGCTCCCATGGCACTTTCCAAATAAACAATCTTTTCACTTCACTGCAATTTCCATGAATAAAAAGATAGCTTGCCTTGTTCATTCTCATAATAGTATCTTTGCAGATATTCAATACATATTTGTCAATTTAAGAAGTCTCTCAGTGCCAAGATGTTTGTTCTGTAACTTGAACTTTCTAGTCCTCACCAGACAAGAGAATTCAAATTCCACTGGCTTTGCCCGATTTCCTTTCTCATGTGGCGCGTCAGCCTCTAGAAAGTCTCATTGCACTGTGTCCAGGAGGCCCTTTCACATCTTCCCTGTGCTCCCCGGGTGACCCACCTGCATGTCCCTCTCTCCTGCTCTGGCTGCCAGCTGCTGCTGGAGGAGGTCTGAGGTGACCTCTCTGAGGAATCCAGCATCTGACCCAGGGTACTGACTCCAGGGCTCTCCAATCCCCAACGCTCCAAAGGCCAAACAGCCTGAGTTCCCTGGAGTCTGCCTGGCCCCTGGCTCTAACCTCCAGTGGAAGCTTAGTCTCCTTCCCCACTCTGTCCAGGAGATCGGCATCATCTCTCCCCAAGCTTTACACAGAACCCTCCTGAGAGCTGCTCCTCCCATTCTGAGCAGCACACCCCCCTCTTCAGGGCTCATACCCCAGCCCATGGAATTGGCTAGAGATGGATATCTGGGAAAGAGAGTGTGTGGTCTCTCCAAAACCCATCTTCCTCTTCCTCCCATTCAAACCCCTCGCACAAACCAGTACCACTGGGCTGCTTGCCTCTCTGATGAAGTGGCCAGGACGTGTCCAGGTGGCCACAGTGTGCACTAAGTTACACTTGTCTCCCCCAGTCAGCTGCCTCAGGCCTCATCCCTCATCCCCCTGAAGGAGAAGCACCAACTACAACCACCTTTCCTATTCAAAAGACAAGAAACCCTTCCTCTGACTTCTCCTTTCAGCACCTCTGCCCAGGGCAGACTCTACCTGTCCTGCACCTCCCAGGACGCCCCTGCCTCAGGCCCCTTCCGTTCTTCCTCCAATGGGCCTTCACCACTGCACACAGGTCCTTCTCTCCAGAAGTGATCGATAAGATTGGATTTCAGCAGATACTGCCCAGGGCCTGAAGCTTTATCAGTGCTGAAGCTTTCTATGCCTGCCAATTAGTGTGTCCATTATTCTGGGCTGGGTCATCCAAACCCTTAATCTACTTAATGGAGGAGGAACTCCAGGGAGGCAGGAAGCACCTTGAGCTGAAAGGCTGAACCTGCACAGCAAACTACAGCGGGCAAGGAAGTGCCCTCAAGGGCAGCCCAGCTTGGCCGCCTGGCAAGTCGCCTCAAGGAAAGGAGGCAGGGTCTTCGAAGGAGTCACTGATGGATGACTCCACGCCTGCAGGAGACAACAAGGTGAGGCAGAAGTTTTTCCTCAGGGCCTCAGGCCAAACTTCAAGGCCTGAGGAGGTTGCTCTGCAATTCCATCCCTGACAACAGACCTGACTGCCCTCCCACAGGGCCTGGTACCTAGACTGGCAGCACAGGGTCTCCCTCACCCTTTTAAAACCTGCCCATCAAGCTGTGAGGCCCCAGATCCCCTCCTGACCATTCCACCACGCTTTTCTCATCCAAAAGGTAAACTGTAGGCAATATGGGTTAAGAATTAACAGCTAACATCACTTCATCCACACAGTAACCCTACAAGATAACGACTGATATTGTGAGCATCTTATAAATGAGGAAATGAAGGCCTAGAGCAGCCAAGTGACACAGCAGATACTACGCAGTAGTGAGTGGCAGAGTTGAACCACTTTTGGTTCACACTGAACCATTCAGCATACTGCCTTAAAGGCAAGTCCATCACCAAACTAAGCCAAGCCACTGAGCTTGATGCTTCCAAACTTTATTAAGCTTTAGGTTTTTCTTTGTTTTTTAAAGGAGTCTGGTCGTGCAAATCAATAGCTTTAACCAGCAGAGTTTAAGGATGACAAAAGGGGACAGAACCTACTTCCGACTTTCACCCCACTTGAAAGCACCGACCCCAAACTCAGCTGTCCTCATCTGCCCATGACTAAAATATGCACACATTCAAGCTGCTTGACGCACCTTTTTTGGGTATCTTCTTTGAGGCCCATTGGAGGAAGAAAGGAAGGGGCCTGAGGTAGGGGGTCCTGGGAGGTGCAGGACAGGTAGAGTGCAGGACAGACAGGAGCTAGCAACCTGGAGCAAGTAATGTACTGATAAAGGGAACTTTTAAGATGCAGTCAAGCCACGGACATGGGTTATGGAAAAGAGAGGGAGGGAGATGGATTCTGAGCCTGTGGGAGGCACTGGGTCAGGAACTGGGCCTCCTTTCCTCAAGTGGAAACTACAGAGGGGCCAGACAGGGCAGGGCAGGGCAGGAGGGTAAATGTCCCTCCTTATGGGTCCTCTTGTCCCAAAGAGAGGACATGGAGTCCATCTGATTTCCCAAAGGCAGGGAGCAAGGGGCCTGCCGGAAAAGCTGTCTTTGGAGGCCTCAGACCTCACTTCTGTGCTCCAACCCTGCTCCTAGGGAATGAGGGCAGGTGTATTAGAGCAAGGACAGCCTTCTAGAGAAGTGACGCTCATAGAAGCCCTGCTGGGGAAGTGACGCCCTTGTCCCCAAGGTCTGTGAGTATTCTTAGATCTTAATATGGTCCTTCTTCTGCAAGCTGCACCCCATTTCTGCCAGAAACACCTGGATGGACCCAGCTCACCCACTGGACCCATATAACATGCATTAGATTTTATGCAGTATGAATTTATAAAGGTAATTTGTAGTGTGATTAAATTTTGTGAATAAATTTCCTATAAGGCCATTCTTTCTACCATAGAATTTTGGTTTTGAATATTTTGATTAAACAAAATTATTCTATTGTGATAGCAGGCTATATAAAATTTTTACAGTTTTTAGGTTCCAAAGTGAGTTTTCAAGGAACATGTCCTCAACATTTCTGAATCCTTTCCATTAGGGTGTGGCTTTACATTTTTCTGCAATCATTCCAAGCATGTAGTTCCCCAAATAGGCAAGAAACATGGCTACACTTAATCTTTTTCTCTAGCTGAGCAGAGATTGTGATAGATATAGTTGTTTTCCTGCTCAGTAGCCACTTACCCGCTTCTTCCTGGCTTAGAGGACCCAGACTTCATTCAGGAATCAAGTATCTGTGTGCTTCATGGGAAGCAGAGACACTTTCAGCCCCACAGGGTAAATGCTACTTCTGTTACACTAATCGCGGAACTGGCATCCGCTTTCTGGCCACTTGTCTGGGAATACATGCATGAAAAACAGTCTCTTTGAGTTGCTGCGCATTGCTCATGAGGCATATGAAACGGTGGCAGCCACCCTGGACAGTAAGGAAGAGGACAGTGCGAAGAAACACAGTCCTGGGCCTTCATTTCTTGCAGTGGCTGGTTGGGCAATTAGGACCGACCCTCCCACTGAAGAACATCTCTGGGGTTTTCTCTTAACTTTCTTAAAAGCATTAAAGAGCTAAGTAACTAGGCCAAAGCCTCGAAGAAAGTAAGAATCCAAAGAAGTTGCCTTAAAACACAAAGCTACTTTTTGCCCTGAAAATATCTGGCAACCTGTAAGAAACAGTGGCAAAAGGAAGCTGTGCTTTTGGCAGCCAGGAAGAGAAAAGGGAACAGAAATCAAAGTTCAGAGCCAGCCCAATGAAGGAACTCTGATATATAATACCCCACACTAAGCTGGGTTTTCTCCAGAGGGAGGGTTTCGCTCTCAAGGTAAAGTCAGTCTAGAAGAAACAAGCCAGCTCTTCTGAAAACTTGAAACACAGCTGCCTGTAATCTGGGTCCAAGGAACCTTGAGCATTCAACTTGGGTTAAGGTAGAGTTGGACTAGTGGTACCCCTTGGAGTCTGGCAAAAGAAAACAATCACTGCAAGAGGAAGTCACCATTCTAGGCTTCAAATTATTCTCATACAATCTTTTTCAAAAATAATGACCAAAGAGAACACAAGGAAAAAGATACTTTGAGTAAGAATCATCAGAAACAGCAGACTACAGGAACAGACCCACAAAGACTTCAGATATTGGAATTATAAAATAGAGACTATGAAGCAAATATATCTATTGTGGTCAAAGAAATAAAGGACAAGCTTAAAAGATTTTCTTAAATTAAACTAAAAGCTTTTTTTAAGTGATTTGAAAGAGAATTAAGTCAGGATTCTAGCATTGAAAAATCTAACACTTGAAATTAAGTCAATGAACAAGTTTAATTGCAGATTAGATATAGCTGAATAGAGAATCAAACTAGAAGATAAACAAATATCACATGACACTTCTTATCTTTGGAATCTAAAAAAAAGTTATGCCAATGAACTTATTTACAAAACAAAAATAGACTCACAGACATAGAAAACAAACTTATGGTTACCAAAGGGGAAGGACGGGGGGAGACACAAATTATGAGTTTGGAATTAAAATATACACACTACTGTCTATGGAGTAGATAACCAACAAGGACTTCCTGCACAGGGAACTATACTCAATATCTTATAATAAACTATAATGGAACAGAATCACTTTGCTGTGCACCTAAAACTAACACATTATTGTAAACCAACTGTATTTCAATAAAATTTATTTAAGAAAAAAGAAAAAATTAACTGGAAGAGAAACATCTAGGATGTATTATGGAAAGATAAAATTGTGAAAATATAGAATGATAAGAAATACAGAAGATACGGTGAGAAATTTCAACTTCAATCACTTTCAAAATGAATTCAACTTCAAGGAATTTCCATTTTAATCAACTATATCCCAAAAGTAAGAGAAGGGAGCAGGGTGGCGGCGGTGGGGGGTCGGGGGGGAATGGCAGAGAATTTTCCAAAACTGATGAGTTGCAACCTGTAGACATCAGAAATCTAATAAACCCAAGTAGACTAAATAAGAGAGAATCTGGTTATGATATTGAGCCTCTGATTTAATGGTCTAACTTATGAACTTCTTGTTAAGCACTAAAAGAGGTAGGAAAAGAGGAGAATTATTTATGTCATTTTGAGTTTAGGTTGAGTTACCTGCAGCCACATCCTAAATGATATTCATAGTGAGAATGAAGTATCCACCATTTTTAAATGCCTGCTATGTGTCATGCACAACATATATATTTCAATTTTTCATAATTCCCCACAAGCCTTATAAGGTAATACATATTAGTTAATACAGGCTTGGTATACAGAAAAAATAGATTATTTCTTGCTCATATTATATCTTCAAAATGGTTCAGCAGAGGGCTATGTTCATAGTCACTCAGGGTCCCATGCTGATGGAGGCTTTAAAATCCAACAGAGATCCTGTAATTGATGAAACAGTGGGAGAATAAAGTGAATCATATTTTATTTTTAAAGCTTCCATATGGAAATGAAACACCTAATTCTGCTTACAATTCACTGGCCAAAGTAACTCACACAGCCAAAGATGTAGAAAAGTGGAATCTTACTGTGTGCCTGAAAGATGTAGAGCTGGAAATATTCAGTGATGACCTCTTATGACGACCACAGAGAGACATGACCCTAATTCTTCACATGAGGAAGCTGAGGCTCGGAGAGGTATTTAACACATGTTAGATGAAGGGAGAATGTACTCACATTAATATGTCTTCTAAGGTAATATTATGAACATGACTATTTGCCCTTTGGTGAGGGAGGTCATGAGAAGACAAATGGAGCTGTGGTGTGATCTATAAGGAGACAAGCAAAGTACCAGTTGGGTCTCACTATGCTCTGTCCCAGAATCACCACTGTCAGGGGCAAAGCATGGGTCCAAGGCCACCAGGAGGCAAACACCCTAGTCCTTCCTTTGGTCCTTGTGCTAACCAGAGCCTTTCCTACATGGATAAGATGGGACAAAAATTGGCCAGAGAGAGTTTGTATACATGAACCAAGGGTTCTCACTATCTTACATATTCCAGGTGTTCAAGATGTGGTTAAGAGGGAAAAAACAATCCCACATAATTGAATCGGCCATGCCAAGTTTCCTAACTTTGATCTATGTAGATTCAGAGAGCAGGCCGAGGCAAAGGAGATGCAGAGTGTTCTCAACCCATCATGTTCAAACACAGGAGAAGGGGCCACCTTGTTCTCTTAGATCCTCAAGACCTTCCTATGAGGTGGATTTTCCAACCTGTAATGTGCACAATATCCCCCCCACCCCCCACATACCTATTAATGATACAGGCACCACTTCCTCCCAGGACCCACACCTACTGGCAGGCTCCCTTGGCTGCCACGTGTGTGTCTGCCTCTGCCAGCCCTGTCCAGCCTACTGCGACACAGCAGTATCTGCCTGAGATTCTCTCCCTGTGGCAGAGAAGGACCTGTGGGGTTCTTATTTATTTATGTGTTGGTTTACTCCGTTGCAGGGATGAGGCAGCGGTTAAGAGGAAGGGGAGGGAGGAAGAGGATAGGGGTGGAGGTGGGGGTGGGAAGGGGGCAAGCGGGTAAGGCCCAGAAGAGAAGCTGTGGTGAGCCAGAGATTGGCGGAAGAAATGTCTTTATAATTTCAACTGCTTTTGAACCACACTGTCTCTAGCTGAGCCCCCTGGGGTGAAAGGTAGGTGTATTACTGGGAATAGGAGTCTGTAACCTTAATTATGCCTCAAAGCATTTGGCTGTGTTCTTCCTGAAACTTCCAGAAGGAAAAAAAAAAAAAATGTGGTTTCCATTACAGTGTCACTGAGGGACTTGTACTGGGGTTGGGATCATTAAAATAAAAACACTGATGAGTAAGCCATGGCATTTTTTCCTCCAAGACTTACGTCCTTCCTCCACCCCTAGTCCTGTACTTTATTTTGAGACAAGCTTAAAATAGTCTATAAAATATGGAGCTCATTATATCCCATCTAGCAGATTTCATTTGGCATGAATGTAGATTAAAAGCCCCATGCCAGTTCTTCCTCCTAGCCTGAGTTTATAGGGAAGACACTCCTCTGCTTTTGCTCAGGGCTGAGTTCTTTAGAGTGTGATTCTGCAATAGATCAGGAGAGCCAGGAGGTGCCACTTCCAACTCCACTCAACTTATTTTTCATGATAATAACAAGGGAGGATAGACAAAAAAATACAATTCTGCTTTTGGGGCTTTTTAGAACTTTTCCCAGAGCCTTGAAAAGCTTAATTCAAACTAGGCGCCCTTCAAACCCATGAATTTCTCCAGTCTTCCACATAACAATGACTACCTGGGCTGCTGAGCGCATTAAAAGGGGCAGAACTGAACTGAAACTGCAGGGGAATATAATGAAAAGAGGCCTCAACTAGGAGCTTTTGCATCCTTGCTTCAAAGGTAGGCTCAGCCAACAACTAACTGTATGGCTTTGAGAAGTGAAATCATCTCTTTGGGCTCAGTTTCCTCATCTCTAAAATCAGAGGTCTCTTCCAACTCTGTCTCTTTTTTTCTTTTGCTGAGGGTACAATTATGGAGGCAAAAGGATGAGAAGTGAAACCTTCCTCTTACCACTCATCTTACTTGACCCAATACCATCTCTTGAACTAGTAAATTCCCTTTCTATCTGATAAAGCCCCCGTCTTCTCTGATTATACCTTCCCTCTGAATCACTAGAAAAGGCCCTGCATTTTCTCTTACCTGAATACCCTTTTCCCTTGCTCTACCTACATCCCTAAAAATCCAAATACAAGGACAGTGTGCTTCATAGTAAGTACATGCTGAAGGCTTGATCTATCAGTTTCTAACACAGTTCTTGCACAGGTATCATCTTCTCCCCAAGGGTCTCCCCCAAGGGTGCAGTATAGAGTTTTGTCTCTGAGGCGGGAGTAGGACTCAGTCAACGCTTGATGGCAGCGGAAGGCTCCACTCATTAGCAGTCCGCTCTGAGCTACCCAGTGGCTGAGTACCAAGGTGACAGACCTACTCCTCCCCCCATACTCTCTGGCTGTGGGTCCCTCTGAGTCTCCTCAGCTACCTCACCTATGCAATGAGAATAACACCCCCTACACACAGCCCTGCTGGCAGCTTGAATGAAACAGGTGAGCCTACGCAAAGTCTTGAACTACCTACCTCTTCAGTCACAGCCCATAACAGTGCCTACTCTTTTGCTAAGCGTATTAAGCCCATCCAAACCGCATTTCCTCATTTCTCCTTTTTCCTACTTAAAAATAGCTCTCTAAGCACCCCCTTCTTCCTTCCTTCCAGCAGAGGAAGCATTCTCCCTCCTCCAGTCTTCCACTTCCATCTGCACTCTTCAGTCAACCCAATCCTACCTCCTCCAGGTTGTTGCTGCACTTCACAGTACTTATCACAAGCTTTTTTCAATTCAACTGTCGCCTGGATCATGGATCATCTGCCTCACTCATTAGAATGTAAACTTCATGAAGATTTCATGCCTTATTCATACTGTATCCCCAGCAAATAGCTCGGTGCCTGGAACACTGTCAGTGCTCGATGAATATTTCTTGAATGGATTAATTGATCCATTTCTGTTCATCATTTTCAAACTTCTCTCATCACTGGCTCCCGCCCCCAGCCTCAAACACATTCAAGCCTCCCTTCTTTAACAGAACCATTGCTTGACCCTAATGTCCTATCAACCACCATTCTATTTTTACCTTGCATTTTCTGACATATTTCTCAAACAAACAATATGTGCTTGCTGCTGCCTCATCTTCACCACCTCCTCCCACTGCAATCTGGTTTCTCTTCATCAGGGCTGCTGAAACAATGCTATGAGTCGTCACCAATGCCTTCTGTCACCGAACTCCTCACACTGCCCCACTTCCCTGCAGAGGGGGACCCCTAACTGTCCCTTCTTCTCTACCCTCAAGAATATATTGTATCCTGGCTTCTTCCTATCCCTTTGACACTGTCTCCCCACGTCCACACTTTCCAAAACCAATCTATGCCAGTCACCTCTTCCCCTATACTGTCTTTCCTGAGCTAGTATCAACTTCACTATCATTTTGGGGCAAATGACTCAAAACCATGCATCTCCCATCCTAACTCTCTAGAAAGACAGACGTACTTGCATGGAATGAAGGAAGTGGGCATTTTGTTATGCTATGTTATACTTCTGTGTATTCTCAGCACCTGGTCTACTGCCTGGTAAATGAAAATTGTTCATTTCATTTTTAAAAAATGAAATGCTCTTGCTCTGCTATTATCTGTCTTTAACCTGATACGGAAACAAGAATCTTCACAGGATGATCCCAACCTACCTTTCCAAACTGAACTCTTACCACACAGAGATGTTCCAGGCAATCTATACTCTACAACTTCCATCCTTGCCATTAAGTACTACTAAAGCTTAAGTCAGTTCTCTCCTCTTTAATTTACCTGCCATTGTATTATTTACCATGGTATTTGTTAGTGTGTATCTCCCTTGCTAAATCCTAAAGCTTCGTGAAGACCAGAACACTATCTTCTTCAGCATTGTATTTCTAGGCTCTTGAATAGGGCACATACAGTAGGTGCTCAGAAGATATCTGCTGAAGCAATAATACTGCCTCTTTCCTTCAGACCCAACTACTCCTCCCCCTTGTGAGTGCATAGCACTTGTTTAGCAATTCAACATGAGATACCTTGTGGGATCACACAGATATATTGTAGGCACTGTGGATGCATTATCTACAGGTAATACATGTATTCTCCAGTATTCTTGCCTGGAGAATTGCATGAGCAGGGGAGCCTGGCAGGCTACAGTTCATGGGATTGTGAGAGTCGGACACAACTTAGCACCATCTTTTTATTACAGGTATTATCCACATAGAACCTTGGAACATTAAAGCTGGAAGGGATCCTTTTCATAAGATCCATCACTTGATAGAAGGGCCGACAGGGACTCAGAGAGATTACCATTGGTTCTAGATCTTTCAGGAATTTGAACTTTAAGTTCCTGAGGACAGGAATCCTACCTCCTACTCCTAAACACTCCCTGCTATACCTAGGGCTTAGTAGGTAGTATTACTACTGCCACTAATATTAACAATAGTCTTTATTGTTTTGACAGTTTCTTTGGTAACATAGCACCCTCTATCCACAAGGTGAAGAGCAAACCCATCACCTACACTGGGAATCCACAGCTGGCTGTCTGACCATCCAGGGACACAGTTGTCCCACTTCTCCTCAGTTATCATTGAAAATGCCACAACAGAAGAACAAGCACTGGGAGGCCATGTGGGTGCTTAGTCACTCAGTTGTGTCTGACTCTGTGACCCAATAAGACCGTAGCCCACCAGCCTCCTCTGTCCATGGAATTTTCCCAGCAAGAATACTGGTATGGGTTGCCATTTTCTCCTTCAGGGGATCTTTCCAACCCAGCAATCATGCCCACGTCTCTTGCACCTCCTGCACTGGCAGGTGGGTTCTGTACCACTGTGCCACCTGGGAAGCCCCATGCCACACCCAGAAAGTGCTATTTTACTGTTCTCACATGGCAGTCACCTCCTCCTCACCGGGCAGAAACACCACACCAGGACCGCACAGCACAGCTATCAGGGTCCTTCCCCTAGGACCTGGCCTAGACGTATCTTGTCTAGTGATCTCACACCACAGAAAAAACATCCCAGTGATACACTCTACTCTCCACTGACAGGGGCAATGGGCACCCCAGTTTAACATGTTTTCCAGAGAGAGAGAAAGATGGGGTCCCCCCACCTGTACAAGAACAGGTAGAAGAGAGAACTCATCCCAGGTGAGAGCTGGGGGTCCTGGATCTTGATTCTTCTCTTAGCATCTCTGTGACTAGAGCAGAGTCTTTTAACTTTATAAGCTGATTTCCTATGTGTGAAAGTGGAACTAAATTAACTGCTCTCAGAGAGACATAGTGAGAACCAAGGGGGATAAGATACTGGAACTGTCAAGTCATTACAGTTCTCTACCCACAACCAACAATTCCATGACAATCACCTCTGAGTTCCCTGGAGAGTTTAGATACTCTGTTAGCCTCTTTATTTGGGTTTCTTGATAAGATACAGTTTTAAAGAATCCACCTGCCAATGCAGGAGATGCAGACTCGATCCCTGGGTCAAGAACATTGCCTGGAGTAGGAAATGGAAACCGACTCCAGTATTCTTACCTGGAAAATTTCATGGACAGAGGAGCCTGGTGGGCTCCAGTCCATGGGGTTGCAAAAAGTCAGACACGACTGTGCGAGCACACTTGCGTGGCAGGATACAACGTTGAACTCGCTGTCCAGGTGAGAACACTCAGGGATGGGGAGACAAGGACCTGCCCTTGGGGACACTACTCACAATGGAAGAGACGGACCCCCGGAAGCAACTAAGCCCCTAAAACAATAGCAGTCTGGGAGTACAGCATGTCTTACTGAGCACTTATTCATACCAGGCCCTGGCCACACATACTAATGCCTTCAAGGCTCACGACCAGACCACCAGGTGTGTCCTCCTACCACCCACAGGAGTCCATCGTGAATCACAGAACACTGGCCTTGCACCTAAATGCCCACGTGTCTTTGAACAGAACCAGTATGATTAACTGGGGGAACATTTTCTGGAGGACAAGGGGGCTATGTGGTTTGGAAGGGGAAGGATGTGGATTAATTGTGAGAAGGGGAAGCTTCAGATATTTAAAGTGGAAGCACTTGAATCATGAAGGGAAAATATGAAGGTTGCTGGGGTGTGGGGCAATGGGGAATTGTGCTGAGATAGTGTTTCAAGGGGTGCTGAAATCAAACTTTTTACTGAACAATAGGTCCCTTTAAGAAAGTGGTTTTGTGCCAAAAGCCAACTGAATAAGAGACATCTATTAGTGACTTAAAAACTAAGTTAAAGTAACTTCTTTGTGTAGTGTATGAACATTCAACTTCAATGGGAAGCTGATTACAACCTAACCTCCTCTAATTATAAAATTCCCAGCAAAAACTGGTCACCACTTGTAAAAGAATGAAACTAGAACACTTTCTAACACCATACACAAAAATAAACTCAAAATGGATTAAAGATCTAAACATAAGACCAGAAACTATAAAACTCCTAGAGGAGAACATAGGTAAAACACTCTCCGACATACATCACAGCAGGATCCTCTATGACCCACCTCCCAGAATATTGGAAATAAAAGCAAAAACAAACAAATGGGACCTAATTAAACTTAAAAGCTTCTGCACAACAAAGGAAACTATTAGCAAGGTGAAAAGACAGCCTTCAGAATGGGAGAAAATAATAGCAAATGAAGCAACTGACAAACAACTAATCTCAAAATATACAAGCAACTCCTACACCTCAATTCCAGAAAAATAAATGACCCAATCAAAAATGGGCCAAAGAACTAAGTAGACATTTCTCCAAAGAAGACATACAGATGGCTAACAAACACATGAAAAGATGCTCAACATCACTCATTATCAGAGAAATGCAAATCAAAACCTCTATGAGGTACCATTTCATGCCAATCAGAATGGCTATGATCCAAAAGTCTACAAGTAATAAATGCTGGAGAGGGTGTGGAGAAAAGGGAACCCTCTTACACTGTTGGTGGGAATGCAAACTAGTACAGCCACTATGGAGAACAGTGTGGAGATTCCTCAAAAAACTGGAAATAGAACTGCCTTATGATCCAGCAATCCCACTGCTGGGCATACACACTGAGGAAACCAGAAGGGAAAGAGACACGTGTACCCCAATGTTCATCGCAGCACTGTTTATAATAGCCAGGACATGGAAGCAACCTAGATGTCCATCAGCAGATGAATGGATAAGAAAGCTATGGTACATATACACAATGGAGTATTACTAGCCATTAAAAAGAATTCATTTGAATCAGTTCTAATGAGATGGATGAAACTGGAGCCTATTATACAGAGTGAAGTAAGCCAGAAAGAAAAACACCAATACAGTATACTAACACACATATATGGAATTTAGAAAGATGGTAACAATAACCCTGTGTACGAGACAGCAAAAGAGACACCAATGTATAGAACAGTCTTATGGACTCTGTGGGAGAGGGAGAGGTGGGAAGATTTGGGAGAATGGCATTGAAACATGTATACTATCATGTATGAAACGAGTCACCAGTCCAGGTTTGATGCACGATACTGGATGCTTGGGGCTGGTGCACTGGGACGACCCAGAGGGATGGTATGGGGAGGGAGGAGGGAGGAGGGTTCAGGATGGTGAACACATGTATACCTGTGGCGGATTCATTTCGATATTTGGCAAAACCAATACAATATTGTAAAGTTTAAAAATAAAATAAAATTTAAAAAAATAAAATAAAATTAGATCCAAAAAAAAAAGAAAAAGTAAATGACCAAGAAGAGCTAAGAAAATTTCACTAAATGAAATACAGTCATCCTGCAATACAGAATTTATCTGCACTAGATAGAAAACCTGTTATAAAGCATATGGAAATGTTGTAAAATGAGCCCCAGGATACAGATCAATGTGCCCCAACAAAGGCTGGTTCAAACCCCTACATACAAAAAGCTGTGTGTATGAGTGGCTGGCTGTTCAAGCGGGACAAGGCTGGACCACTTGGTCCATGGTGGTGGGACAATTGGCTCTCCATGTGTAAAATATTAGGTCCCTATCACACGCCATGCATAAACATAACTTCTAGTTGGATTAAGTATCTAAATGTGAGAAACAAGCATATGTAACTTTTGAAAAAAAATACAGGAGAATATCTTTATGGCTTCAATGTAGGAAAGAATTTCTTGAATTAAGGCAAAAAAGCAAAAGCTAGGAAAAAAGAATGAATCAATTTTATTAAAGGATAAAGTTTTATAACACAAAAGACCCCAGAAGCAAAACCAAAAGACAAGCCATGGACTGATGAAAGGCCAGAAACTAGAATTTTATGCCATACAATGTGATGTTTTATGAAAAGTTCAAAAATGCATTATACCATACTGTATGCTCTGTGTGTGCACATGTGTGTAGGAATAGAAATCTACATATTAAACATGTACAGAAACCAGGAAAAGAAAGACCATGACTGTTGGAAGAAGGGAGGGAAATAGGACTGTGGAGATTTCCATTTTATGGGTAATACTTCACCTTTAAGACAAATCTGAAGCCAAAAAAGCTTTTTTGTGGAAAAAAAAAAAAAAGGAAAAGAAAATTCCCAACAAAGAAAAACCAGCCTACTTGCTTTTCATACACAGGCTGTGATTTCCTTTTCCCCACCAGCCATAGAAAGAAAAGAACAAGTCATAAAGGTTGGCACAAAGAAGCTACATGCCATGCTGGGCACATATATGTAACAGGACAAGCCAAATCAAGGTGGGTCTCCAGCATTCAAGGCAGGCTAGGAACGGGCTAAGCAAGACAACTTATGGTTACCAGGGAGGAAGAGTGGGAGGCAGGGATAGACTGGGAGTTTGGGATTGACACGTACACACTGCTATATTTAAAATAGATAATCAATAAGGACCTGCTGTATAGCATAGGGAACTCTGCTCAATCTTCTGTAATAACCTAAATGGGAAAAGAATTTGAAAAAGAATAGATACTTATATATACGTATAACTGAATCACTTGGCTGTATACCTGAAACTAACACATTGTTAATCAACTATGCTTCAACTTAAAAACTACAAAGAAAAGTTAAAAATCTGTAAAAAAAAAAAAAAAAGGTTTAGTCAGTGATAGAAAATGACTGTAGTTGAAATTTCTGAAGAAACTTGCATGAATTATATCCAAAGGATTGTGTTCTTTTAAATGTTGTTCCTTAGTGCATTCCTTTGTTTACCACTCCCATATAGTGACTGATTTCCTCATTTATTTTGCTGAAAAGTCCATTTTACCTATATTCTCTGGCATCCATGTGAAAGCCTGACAATGAGCACTTCTCAACTGTGGCTGTCATTAGAATCACCGGCAGAGCTCCTTAAACATGCTGGTGTCCAACCCCCCTCCCAAGGACTCTCATTTAGCTGGCTGGGGCGGTGGGGGGAGGTCAGGGGGTAGGAAGGGAGGAGCTAGATGTCATGCTTTCTAAGAGCTCCCAGATGATTCCAGCATATATCCAGGAACGAGAACCAGCTGGTTTCTGGCCCAGAATCCAAAGCACTTTGTGGTAGCTACAGGAATGTACATGAAGCACCAAGAAGAAATTGGCGGCCTAAAGCTTATGATGTAAATTCAACATCTCACTTAAGTTTTCCACACACCAGTCATTTCTGTACCTCTGTCATCATTGCACCATATCCACATACCTCCTATAGTTATTTCCCTGATATCATTTTAAATCAACTCCATCTCTTAAATTTGTTTTTCAAAGAAACTCATAGACTGGGGATAATGGCAAAGTGACATAAAAAGGCAGGAGCAAGAGAAAACAAAACGTGGCTCTCGAGAGGAAAAAACACCCAGAAATGAGGGAAGGGCTTCCCTGGTAGCTTAGGTGGTAAAGAATCTGTCTGCAATGTGGGAGACCTGGGTTTGATGCCTGGGTCAGGAAGATTTCCTGGAGGACAGCATGGCAACCCACTCCAATATTCTTGCCTGGAGAATTCCCATGAACAGAGAAGCCTGGCAGGCTACAGTCTACGGGGTCACAAAGAATTGGACACCACTAAGCACAGAAGGGCGGGTCCAGGGCAGGAGACCCAGGATCCATGGGGTCAAGTTGGTCCAGGCACAGCAGTGAGAAGGGATGAAGCCTTGGCTCTGGTTAGAGAATACTAGAGAATGCCACGGAATAGGGTTACATATGGCCTGGGGTTGTGCCTTTAAAGGGGCTTTAGAGACAGAGAGAGAAGACTGAGGGAACACAGGGGCTAGATGAGGCAGATATCTGGGGCAGAGAGGAAGGCAGGGCAGAGTGTGAGGCCTAGGGAAAGCTGGTGGGGAGGTAAAAGGGAGACTAGGGGCAGGAATAAGGGGAGATCTGAGAGACGGGTGGGGCTCAGGCAGGCCTCGCTGGATAGGGTAAGAGCAGGGGCTGGATAGCACAGCAGAAGCAGACAGTGGACCAAACAGGGTGTCCTCCAGACACTGCCAAGCAGTGACCAGCAAGAAAGTGCACAGGGACACCTGTAAACTGCCTGCAATCATCCCACGAGCTACCAGAGGCGGTCGCTCCCACACACAGAGAAACACTGCCTAATGCGCTACCAATAAAGAGCAGCTAGCTGCCTTTTCACTCTTCCCCTTTTATGACCAAAAAAAATTTTTAATTAAATGTAAACAAAGAAATGTAAACCCCCATCTCATTTGTCAGGTCCCCATGGATACACTAAAACTCAACAACAAAATGCAATGTTACTTCTCTTACACACACACTCATGTTTTAGATCTGTATGAACACCCTTCTTTTGATGGACAGATCCCACCATACAAACCATCTCCTTAGTCACCATCTGAAAGCACAGAACATGATCAACAGAGTTGACAAATGCCCAGTAACAAACACTGTAAAAACAGCATCTGATATTAATGAAAGAAATCATCAAAATAATCATGTCTGAGCAACCTGGCAGTTCATTATCTTATAAATCCTCACATACAGTCAAGTTCTAGAAAACAACCCCTTTCATTTTCTTAAATCCTTACCCTTAATGAACAATGATGAGGGAGATGAAAGATTCATTTGCAATCACCAAGTATATGCATTGCCATTTCTTCATAAAGTTTATTTCCGCTCCATGATGTGTTCCAGTATTTTTCTCCCTTTTCCTAGGTGTGTCAAATCACAGATTCATTTATCCCCCAGTCACAGCCAAGAGAATGACTCAGGCTGGCACACAGCTTGTCGATTATTTCATTTTCCTGGGCTAAACTTATCATTTCCCACTTCTTCTTATTGCTTACTTACTCCCTCTTCACTTTCTTGAGGTCTGTTACTTTCAAAATGATATGAGGCATGACAATGATAAGGGTGAAACAACAAAATCCTAAAAAAGATGATGAAGGGAGCTAAATTCGGTTACACTAAAGACAGATCCCAGGGAATTTTGTTCACTGCCCAGAAGGACAGGTTCATCATTCATCCATTCATTCAACAAATATTTATTGAGCATTTCCCATGAGCCAGCTCCGCCTAGCACACCATATTAAAGCTGCTGCAGTCTACATGAAGTTAGCTAACGTTAGTTACTAGAGGAAAGTTGCTACATCTTAAAACTCTGCTTGACCATGGCTGCAGGCATCACACATGTACATGTATAATACTGTGATACTCATTAACCAGAACTGGGCAACATAATCAACACTCACCACCTCCCAAAACCTGGAAATAAGTTTCCCTACACAGTCAGAAGCTGCTAAAGACTCACATTAAAGAAAACCCTGGAGACACTGTTTATGAAAGACCATAAACTTTCCAAATATAGCCACACATGTTGATGAAACATTCATGGAAGAACACGTCTGGCAAACAATGTTTTGGGGAGAGTTTAATTAGTTAATTCATAAATTTACTAACCTGACATTTCTAACAATGCCTGACACTTTTACATGCACTAACACAAAAAATTTCCCCCAAATTCTATAATATAACTATTATTATTAACATTTACCATTTTTCAAATTAGTAAACCAAGGGTCAGTTTGAAGGTAAATCATTTATTCAAGGGCACTTAGAAAGTAATGAAGCCAAAACTTGAACCTAAGTTTGCAACTCATGGATTCAAGCACTTTCTAAAAAATAAAACCAAATTATTATTAATATAGCTTGTATATTAACATCTAGCTTTTTATAATTAGCATCATGTTAGTTTGAATCTTGTTTTAATTTACATAAGTATAAATTATCTCTACACCTCTAACAACTCTTAATTGGACTTTTCTCAACTCCTGGTTATTAGATACCACATGTTCCTGTCTTTCCTAACACATCTGTAAGACAGTAAGAATCAACAGCATTGGTAAAGAAAACTAACACTCAAGGGGCACTTTTCTTCCTGCCAGGCACTGGAATAAGTATTTCACTTGTAGTTTTTCCCTACAGCAACCCTCTGAGTTGGTGCTGTCCTCATTACCATTTTCTTTTACAATGAAGGAGGCACAGAGAGGTTAAGAACTTGCCTAAGGCCACAAGGATAAGGAGGATTCCCACCTGTGGCCTCTCCTTCCTCTGGTCTCTGATCTTCACCAGTAACAAATTCTGGCTCTCTTCCTAACATTCTCATCTCAAGTCTGGGCTCCCACTGGCCTGTTCTCAGAGCTAGTGAGAGGCTGCTTTTCAGATGTGCTGGTTTGGCTTCCTCCATCTTTGATTTCTCCCCAATAAGAGCCCTGGTTCACCTGCTGTGTGCAGCTCTCTGATCCCAGCTGGTACTGGCCTCCTGGCACCCCTAAGACAATCCCCAGTACAGATGACCACACCCTGGGCTGGGCAGCAGAGCCTCCCCTAGGCCACTTTTTCCACCAGGATTTCATCTCAATCTTGCCAAAAATCTCTTAAAGGAGCCAACACTTTTAAAAATAACACTCAACATTGTTTAAAAAAAAAAAAAAATCAATTACTCAACCAAATTAACAGTGGCTTTTCCCTAAAACAGAATGTCTGGATTTGCATCACATTACCAGGAGATTTACATAACATGACTATTTGATGGTAAAATGTATTAAGGTCAGATTAACCTGAGGAATAAAATGGACTTTCCCTTCCGTTTCCACTAACTGCAAATTCTGTATGGCTCACCGATAACCCACAAAGGCAGCTGTCCTCCAGACAGATGCCAAGCTCCACGATGCTGAGGGGCCTCGTAAGGAGGAAATGAACACTTACAAAGCACCTACTATGCACCAGACATTATGTCATGTGTTTTACAGGTATGAATGAACTAAGAATTCGGCAACAACCCCAACAGATAGGTCTCACCACGCCCATTTTACAGATGGGAAAACAAGCTCGTAAAGGTCTCATAAATCAGCCTAAGGTCACAGAGCTGGTGGTGGCAGAGCTGAGATGTGAGCCTGCATGTGTTTGCCCCCAGCTTCTTGCTCAGGGACTATTCTTCTTGCTGCACTGCTCAGGGTTCCATCTAGAGTCCTGCAAGATGGAGCTTACCTTTGACTACAGTACTTAGTTTGCCGATCAACCAAACAAGAAATGAGGTCCCAATATACACGTGCTTCCCAAATGGCCCTGGGCTCCTGATTCCCAGCTGGGTCACAAACGTCCCCAGAAAAACAGCTACTTTTTTTTTTACTTTCTATGGGCTGGCTACTCATCTGTTTCATTCCCTCTTCTCTCTCCTTGCTCTCTGCTCCCTCCTCTACTGTGTCTTCCTGTGTGTGTGTGTGTGTGTGTGTGTGTGTGTTTCTGTGTCAGAAAGCTGTGTGTATATGCATGCCTTCTGCTTCTGTCTCTTACACACACACACGCATGCACACACATTCTCATGTCCATTCTCGCCACCCCTCCCCCCCCCCCCAGGAATACCTCGATCCAGCAGCCGGAGCAAGCGGAGATACCAAAGATACCACTGTTCCCAGAAGCGGTCCGTCATCCCCCCCTGAACTCATCCTTCACAGCCAGTCCCCTCAGCAGAGCCTCGTCCCACCACCGCCAACTTGAGGAGGCCGGAATTTCTTGACGCTGGGCTTGCGCACAGCCTGCTCGAAGCAAATGCCTGCCTGCGAAGACAGCCACCAATCCTCCCACACAGAGGCTGACTGTGCCGGGAGCCTGTTTCACAGCAACAAAGGAACAAGTGCGGAACACTGCCGCCTGGTGCAGACCGAGCCTGCAGGGGCCCAAAGGGAGGTCAAGAGACGCAGGGGAGGGCACCAGGGAGCACCTTCACAAAGAAGGGAGCAGAGAAGTGGTCTTGGGAATGAAACTGCACAGTCAAGGTCATATCTTAGATGTCATTCCAGGATCTCCTGCCATCCTGGCTTCCCCTGCCTTCCATGCCAAAGGCCAGTGGCTCTCCTAACAGGAGACAGGGATAGGAAGCCAGGAACTCAGCCATCCTGGACTCTGAGGCCAGGCTACAAGAGCCAGAGCCTCACTGCCTTATTCCGTGGGAACCACAGGCACCCCAGGCCCAAGGCTGCTGGACCCATGTGGTCAGAAAAAGGCCACAGACTCCATCTCCCTTTGTGGATCCTCTGTTAGAGTAGAGAGAGCATGGACTCCAGTCACATGGATATGGGTTCAAATCCTGCTACCACTTAACAGTTGCCTGGCCTTAATCACTTTACTCCAACCCAGCTTCCTCCTCTGGAAACTAGAGAGAAGAGTATTTGCTTCACTGAGCTGTTGTGAGGTTCCCAAGAAAGGAAGGACCTAAAACCTCTGGTCCAGCACGTGGTGAATGGTGGTGCTCAAGGGCTCCTTCCCCCTTCTGCTCCAACCCCTCTTCCTCTAGCCAGATCCTCAGCTCCCATAGCCCTTACATCCCATGCTTTCCCACCTCTGTGCAAATGGCTCCTGATCTTTCTGTCCAGAGCATGGCCATCCTACGGCCAAGTATTCACTGTGGCCAAGTCTTCCTGGTTTTACCAACACGTAGCCACAGAGTCAGGCAGCCTTCCCTGGTCCTCCTTCCCATCTCCTGACTCAGCCAAAAACTCCATGAAGACAGGATCTGCTCTGTGATCATCACTGAACCTTGAAGAGTCTTGAACTTTGCAAGTGCCTAAGTATTTACTAACTGAATGAGTGAAGAGGCAAATGTCTGTGCACACCACATGGTTTTGTTTTTTAAGTTAGGAAAAGGAGTGGATTACAAGGGCCTCGGTCCCTGGGTACCACCTAAAGCCTGTGGAAGAATGACAGGCACCCTGGCCTTGTATTGCTGGGAACCCATTTTACAGGATGCTGGCTGCTGACCCAGTAAGGCTGTGCTCCCAGGTGACCAGAAGTCCTGTTTGCATAAGTGAAGTCAAGAGGACCCCAGGTCCAGAACCACTTTGGACTCCAAGCCTAAAAACTACCCAGCAGCCATGTGCACATGCATCGCTGCTTTCGCCCAGCCCAGGCCATGCCAGCAATGTCTTCTCACTGTTCCAGTAGAAATGCTGGCCTCCCAGGCCTCCTGGTCTCCATCTGGAAGCCGGCAGGAGCAGGCCTCCTCAGCGTCAGCTCTTCCTAGAGGCTCAGGCTTCCAAGATGACACAGGCTGCAGATTCCAACAGAATTCAGACTGAGGAGGAGGCCTGGCCTAGGGCAGGAGCTAGGAGGGAGAGGGAGAAGGCAGCAGAGCCACGTCTCCTCCAGGCTGGCCCTGCCCCTGCTCCACCACGGCATCGTGGCTCTTCATGAAGAGCAGCACTGGGACCGAGCACACCCCGCCACCCAGAAGCTACCTCGCCGGCTCTCCTAGAGTTATTTTACTATTACCTTAAATGGACAAGACTCCAGCCTGTAGTTAACACAAGAATGCACACCCCTCCTCCTCTCTCTCCAGAGAGAAGTGCACTGACCCTTAGCTTCCCCCTCCTTCACGAATAACAGGCTCCATCATTCAGGTGTGGCCGGTACTTTTCAAGCTCACAAAGAACTTTCACATCCATCTTCTCCCTCGGGCCTCTGAGCCACCCTGTGAGGTCTGTAGGATGGGACTCACTTTCCCCAGTGTACATAAGGGAAAACCCACATGCCAAGAGGTTAAATAACTGACTTATGATCAAATACCTAGTTGGTGGCTGGGCTGAAGAAGCGTGTGCCATCTGTCTCTCCCAAAGTGTTTCTGTGGCTCTGGATTGTTCTCTGGGGAAGTGTGATGTCTTCCATAGAGAGGTGGAGGTCCTCACAGTAGGGCAGGACCCTAGGGCAGTGCCGACAGGCCACAAGCACAGGCTCGGGAGAGGGCCTGCGTGTGGCCTCTTACTGAGTGACAGCCTTTCATCTTTTTCTTTGGCTCCGGGCTTCTGGCTGCCGAGGAAGAGCAGTCTCCAAATAAGAATGCCAAAAATGGCTCTGTCTAACCCTACTGGGGAGAAATCCGAGATGGGAGGCATGCACACGTGGCTCCCACCTCGATCTGAGGAGACCCAGACAGAGATAGGCTTTGAAAAGAGCACCTGCCTGTGAGGCAGAAAGTCCCAGTGACCATGTGGGAGCTGTGTGAACTAGAATACTCTGACGGGGCTAATGTTACTCTTCCACGTCCCATTCTCGGGCCTGGAGAAGGCAGCTGGCCCTGTTCCCCTCCTTCCAGTAATCAAGTGCCAAACATTCCACACAGCTTCGTTTTCAAAGACAGAGAGGGAATAAAGATGTTAACAACATGGGTGCAAGTGCTGCCCCCACAAACTGTAAACATAAGAACATAAGCGCCACCTGTGGGGTCAGGCCCAGGATGAACCCATTCAGCCAGCAATTTCACTAAAGATTGGCTTCAGCCCATCATGCTGGGCTCCCGGGAGCTCCTCGGTCCACCACTGCTCATTTCTCCAACTCCCACAGAGCCTCATAAGCCTGCTTTCAATGCAGCCCCTCCAGAAGATGAATACAATGTTCCAAGAGGCTGTCCCAGTTGCCATTTAGCTGCAGTGCAATTAGAATGGACGGGATATTGGCCAGGAAGGGGCCTTATTAGGTTTTGTTGTTGTTGTCGCTTTGTCTTAAACAATACTCCTGCGGCCGCTCCTTCTTTCATCACGGTCGGAGCAAGCATGGTCATTCCTGTTGGCATGATTCCTGCAACCCACCTGGCTGGTGCTACGGGGACCCATTCTCAGAAGCAAGGAGCATCTCCAGGCCAGCAACAACCCATCCACCCCAGAGGGCTGATGCCTGTCTGGATGATCACCAGAACATGGATGTGTTCCCTTCTCTTCCCTGTTCCTTCTTCCTACGTGGCACTGTTCTTTCTCCCGCTCTCCGCCCGCCCCAACATGGAAACACTGTGTTCCCAATCAGACAGAGCCAGCACAAGTGTATGGAGCAGAAGGCAAGCAGCACGGAGGGAGGGGAGAAGCAGTCATGTCCCAGAGCTTTCCCTCTCATCTCCTGGGACGATGACCACTGTTCCCACAGTGGCACTGGCTGGCTTGTCGGACACAAGGGCTATCTCACCAGGGAAGGTCGTAGTATTGCTAGTCTGCGTAGCAGAGCGAAGACTATCTCTGCCCGAGGAAGTGGGCTCCACCAGGCTGCCATTTTGCCCTGCAAGCTGTACTTCAGTTGCAACATGTATCACACACTCCAGCACACACCATCCTCAGCCACCTCCCACACCACTTCTGTCCCCTTGGCGATGAGCACCCAAGTGGAGAAGTGAAGCCCCGTGACAACACATTCTCGGCAATGCCATCCATGGATGGAACGGACACCGGCCCGTCTCTCCTGTGAGAGCCGGGTGTCCCCAGGTGAGCAGGTTTCCTAGGTCCACACCCGAGGCTGGCACCTAAGACAGGTTACCACCTGTCACACTGAAATTCAAGCCCACTTCTCCCAAGAGGCCTTTTCCAGCTAACCTCGTTCATTCTCTACCTCTGAGGTTCTCAAAGTTTAATGGGCAGCAGAATCACCTTAGAGGGTTGGTTATCCAGGCAGGTAACTTGGTCTCACTCCCCAAGGCCTGCATTTTTAACCAGCTCCCCAGATGAGTCTGAAACTGGGATCTGTCTGCTTCCATCCCTGCTCTCCTCTCTTACTTCACTGAGCTATTCCAATTGAATTCTAGAGTGTACCCTGTTTCCCCACACACCCTCCGAGTGCAGAGTTGAAGAATCTGCTGGAAGGTAAGGGGCCTTCAAGGCCCAGTAGAGGGTCCCAGACTGCAGGGCTGAGGAGCTGCCAGCCAGGAGGCTGAGAATCAGGCTCCTCTCTCCACAGGCTCCAGAGAGCATTCATCTGTACAATGGCTTTAAATGTCACCTCAAATATCAGGCCGGGCGGCAGGAGCGAAAGGCGGAAGCTCATTAGCCTGCCTTGCCCTGCTTTTGTGTGGCTTTCATCCATGTTCACCTCCGACCTCCTCTGGGATCATTAACGCTCCCTCGACTGGGGGAGCCTCAGCTCTTGGAAACGTCACACAGCCCTTCCTCACACTGGGCTCTACACCAAATCGCTAAGTCAGGGAAATGCAGTCCCTCCTGGACACCTCCCCAGAGCACTTATTCCTCCCCCACCAATCGCCAGAACCCCGTGTAGCCCTGACTCTCCTTCCACAGCATGCCACTCCAACACTGCCACCCTGGCCCCAAAAACCAAGCTGTGCCCTCATGCCTTTTCAAAGCTCACCCATCCTGGGCTTGTGAAAAGTATTATGATAAATAATCTCAACCCCTCTAAGGTCTGCACAATGAGAGTTTGGTATTCAGACCCTCGGGGAATATTTACATTTTGGCAAAAGATAATGCCCTAGATCAAAGGAAAGAAAACAAAGAACAAAAACAAACCAAGCTTATAAATAGAACAGATGGATGGTTTGCCAGAGGTGGGCAACAGAGAGTGGGTCAAGTGGGTGAAAAGGTACAAACACCCAGTTATAGTAAAATAAACAAGTCATGGGGATGCAATGCACAGCATGGTGAGGCTATAGTTAATAACACTGTGCTGTATACATGAAAGGTGCTGAGAAAGTAGATCTTATAAGTTCTCATCTAAGGAAAAAAATCTGTAACTATGTGTGGTGATAGATGCTAACTTGAATTACTGTGGTGATCATTTCACAGCATATACAAATCATTATGTTGCACACCTGAAACTAATATAATGTACTGTTGTATGTCAACTATATATCAACTTTTTAAAAAGGGAATTGGGAAAAAATAGTATATTTCTACCATCACCGGGAATGCTGACTTTTTTTTTTGAGGATTTTTATGTGTGTGTGTGTGTGTGTGTGTGTGTGTGTGTGTATATATATATATATATACAGGCTTCCCTGATAGCTCAGTTGGTAAAGAATCCACCTGCAATGCAGGAGACCCTGGTTGGTTCCTGGGTTGGGAAGATCTGCTGGAGAAGGGATAGGCTACCCACTCCAGTACTCGGGCTTCCCTTGTGGCTCAGCAGGTAAAGAATCTGCCTGCAATTTGGGAGACTTGGGAACTAAAAAGCCTCTTGATGAAAGTGAAAGTGGAGAGTGAAAAAGTTGGCTTAAAGCTCAACATTCAGAAAACGAAGATCATGGCATCTGGTCCCACCACTTCATGGGAAATAGATGGGGAAACAGTGGAAACAGTTTCAGACTTGATTTTTCTGGGCTCCAAAATCACTGCAGATGGTGACTGCAGCCATGAAATTAAAAGACGCTTACTCCTTGGAAGGAAAGTTATGACCAACTTAGATAGCATGTTCAAAGGCAGAGATATTACTTTGCCAACAAAGGTTCGTCTAGTCAAGGCTTTGGTTTTTCCTGTGGTCATGTATGGATGTGAGAGTTGGATTGTGAAGAAGGCTGAGCGCTGAAGAATTGATGAAGAATTTTGAACTGTGGTGTTGGAGAAGACTCTTGAGAGTCCCTTGGACTGCAAGGAGATCCAACCAGTCCATTCTGAAGGAGATCAGCCCTGGGATTTCTTTGGAAGGAATGATGCTAAAGCTGAAACTCCAGTACTTTGGCCACCTCATGCGAAGAGTTGACTCATTGGAAAAGACTCTGATGCTGGGATTTATTGGGGGCAGGAGGAGAAGGGGACGATGGAAGATGAGATGGCTGGATGGCATCACTGACTCGATGGATGTGAATCTGGGTGAACTCCGGGAGTTGGTGATGGACAGGGAGGCCTGGCGTGCTGCAATTCATGGGGTCGCAAAGAGTCGGACACGACTGAGCCACTGATCTGATCTGATATGGGTTCGATGGATGGGTTGGGAAGATCCCCTGGAGAAGGGAAAGGCTTCCCACTCCAGTACTCTAGCCTGGAGAATTCCATAGACTGTATAGCCCATGGATTGCAAAGAGTCGGTATACATATACATACATACATATATATATACACACACACACACACACACACACATATAAAGTCAAAAAGCTTAGTTTGTACAAATTATGATCCAGAATGACAAGTAAATTTATTCAACATTTTTTTTTTTTTAAAGGAAGGGGAGTGGAAGTCCAGGCCTTGGATAAGCAGCAGGGGTGGGGTGTGTTGGGGGCAAGGAAGAGGGTCCATGACTCTCTTCCCTAGCTCCATGGGCACGTGCTATTGGGTGACCTGATGAAGGCAACTCAAGGAACCCGGTGCCTCCTTTGCCTCCCTCATTCATCCCATAATCCCCCACTTCCTACCCAGAAAGAACATAGTTGACTGCTCTCTCCAAACCCCTAAATTATAAAGTAGTTCTTCTTGAGGAAAAAAATAAAACAATAAATAGAGAGGACACCTCAGAACCTGATCCCAGAAGCCCAGAAATCCAAGAGTTTATTATTGCCTCCTCTGTTTCCCTCACACCTGGCAGGGGTGCCTCCCTATTCCCTCTACTAACAGCAGCTTCTTCACCCATCAATCAAGGTGGTGTGACTCAGTGACCTAAGGGTCCTTAGGTCTGGGGGCGTTTTGCCCCCCTGACATTTGGTTTCTCTTAACTCTTCCTCCTGCCTCTCAATTGCCACAGTTTATTGACTTAGAAAAACTTAAAGATGTCAGTCACCACAGCTGAAATCGCATGCCTCACTCAACCTGTGGGGAGCCCTTAGTGTCGAGAATCCTCTCCCTTCTCTCTCCATCCCACGCCTGCTCCATCCACCGAGAGCTTTTCCAAACAGACCCCTCAGCATATCTGCCCAGGAAAGTCAGGCACCAGACACGACAACTGTGGTTGATAATCTTGAATATGAAGTTCAACAGGATCAAAAAGAGCCCACTGCATCATCAAACAAATACTAAATTTTGACTAGCATATATCTAGAACTAAACTTTTTTTATATATAATTGTTTGGAAAATGTATAATTTGTGTTTGTTCCATAATGTAATCCACTATTACATCTGAATATTTGACTCACTGGAATGCCCTGACACCCACCCCAAAACACACACACACACACACACACAAGCACACTAGCCAATTTGAATTCTCTCTTCCTCGACTCTTATTTTTAAAAAGAAAAGAATCAATTGCCATGATCACTTTACTTTTCATGAAATAAATTCTGCTTATGGTTCTTAAAAATAACCAATTCCCATAAATTCTAGAACTAATCCCTGTATGATCTGTTTATCCAGTTAATATGAAGCCTGCTAAAGTTAGGAAAGGGCCTGAGCTGAATCAGACCAACTGAGTTCAAATCATGTCCTTATCTAACTGACTAGTAACTTGAGGCCGGAGAAGGCAATGGCAACCCACTCCAGTACTCTTGCCTGGAAAATCCCATGGATGGAGGGGCCTGGTGGGCTGCGGTCCATGGGGTCGCTAGGGGTCGGACACGACTGAGCGACTTCACTTTCACTTTTCACTTTCATGCATTGGAGAAGGCAATGGCAACCCACTCCAGTGTTCTTGCCTGGAGAATCCCAGGGACGGGGGAGCCTGGTGGGCTGCCGTCTACGGGGTCGCACAGAGTCGGACACGACTGAAGTGACTTAGCAGCAGCAGCAGTAACTTGAGGCAAATCACTTAACTTCCCTAAATCTCAGTTTCTTCATCTTTTGGATGAAGATAAGGCTGACCTTACAATTTCTGAACAACCTGCACAAGGGAAAAACAAAATAACATGTATAAAATATTAAGTACTGTACCTAACACAGCAGGTGCATTCTCCTACAATAGGCAACAAGCTCGTGCCAGTTGAACTTAGCAATCCATGGGATCCAAATGGACAAATACACCAGTTTATAACAAAAAGGACAATGTCAGTTTTGCCTCTGAGGATAGCTGTAAGCCAAGTGGACCTTGTGAAGTGCTAGGTTAGGGACAAGTTAGGACTCCAAATCCCCCAGCTCTCCACCGGCCCTTCAGGGAGGGACAGTTTCCTACATCTTACTTGCCCAAATGCCCCAGCTCATCTGGCTTCTTCCCTCTGCCCTAACACAGGTTGCAAAGATCCAAGAGACAGTCAATTAGAAAAAGTCCTTTGACTATGTCCACATGAAATATGTGGATGACTCTCAGTACTGAGGAGATGGAAAACTTTTTGGAGTTCCCTGATATAGTTTCCATGTAGTAAATGCCAATGATTTGGCTTCCCTAAAAGTCCATCAAGCCTGACCTCACAGCATGCATATGGGAAAGCCTAGTTAAAGATATCCATGTCAAAAAACAACTACTATAAAACTCCAAGAAGAAAAACGGACAGTCTTAGGGTAGGAAGTTTTTCCTAGGCAAGACACAAAGCTCAACACACATATATGCATTTTTTAATCTCTGAAGGAATACACAAGTCACCTAAGGAGAACAGGGGATGGAGAACAGTATTGAAAGGAATACTTCTCACTGAATATCTTTTTAACCTTTTGAATTTTGACCCTTGAACTGTACCTAACTTTTTAAAGAACATTTTAAGATAATGGAGTCAAGAATAAATGTAACTGTTCTTGGAGTCTAGCTGCCATGCTGAGAGAAGACCAAGCCACATGGAAAGACCACATGAAGGAGAACCAAGGACCCAGGCTGAGAAGCCCAGCTAGTCAGTCTCAGCCTCACCCATGCCAGCTGCCATCCACAAGTGAGGTCACTTTAGAGCTTCCTGCCTTTCCAGCACCATGACAGACACACGTAGAGCAGAACTGCCTACTCGGTCCTCACAATCAGGGAAATGGTAAATTGTTGGTGTAAGTCACTAAGACTGGGGGTGGTTTGTCACAGTGTAAAGATAAATGAAGGTGGGAGTCATTGGTGATTGGAGACAAGTTAAAGCCACAAGACTGGCTGAGATCACAAGGGAGTATTAAAAAGGACTGTACCTTATTTCATCTTGAAGACAAAAGCACGTCTAGTCTCAGGACCATACCTATCTGTCTACCTATCTACGTATCTTAGAATTTGAATTCTGAAGGCAGAATTGTCACAGGGATGTCTAATTAACTTGCTTGCTTGCATTTTTAAAAAAAGAGACAGATTTTCTCTACAGGAAGTAAATATATCTGATTTGGCTACTTGTTTTGACAATGAGAGATACCTTTTCCAATTCACTAAATTTGCAGCTCCAAGATTTTTAAGAAAACATATTTAAAGCCTGTTTATAATCTACAATGTGCTAGAAAATATTTTATTTGCAACCACTTAAACTTATGGTTTAAAAAAATGTTTAATGTCAACTTAGATGTATGAGGGGAGTATATAGTTTTCAATATTCTTTTAGGGCATACATAAGCAAAAAAAGTCTAAAGCCTACTGAGGTGTATATCTCGGCAATTGTTAAAAATGATAGTTTTCCACGAATAGATATGAAAAGATCTTCTAAACATACTGTTGGGCTAAAAATGCAAGGTATAGAACAACGAAGCTAGTATTTACTCACTTTCGATAATAAAATGGTATAATAAGTACAGATTCAGATTTGCCTATATTTTCAAAAAGAAGCACTGGAAGGATTCACAAGAAATAACACTGATAGTTACCTACGGAAGGAGTGGATTAGGTAGATAGGCATAAGGTCATATTTGATCTTGTACTGATTTTTGACCAATATGAATGTATTATATTCACAGATTTTTTAAGTCTTCAGGAGGAGAAAGGAATATATAAAATTATAAAAACATGAACAACATTAAAAGATAATCTAGGAGACAAATATATGCTGCATTGCAACAAAACATTACGTAAAAGATTAAGATCTCAAATTTACAAAGAGCTCTCAAAAAAACAGAAAGAAAAAGGTAAACCCAGTATAAAAATGAGTCAAGAACATGAACAGGAAATTTACAAAAGAAGAAACACAAATGATCGATAAAAAGTAAAAAGATGCTAACTTCTACTAATGATCAGGGAAATGCAAATAAAAACATAAAAGCAGGCCATATTTCACCTATCAGATTGGAAAATATATATACATAACATGGCAGGAGTATATTGATATAGTGGTTTTAGAAATTAATTTGGCAGTACCTATCAACATTTATAAAGTGCACAACCTTCAATTCCAGCAATTCTACTTATAAAACTCTCACAATTACAAAAATGCTTCAGTATATTCTGTAAAAACTAGCAAGAAAAAACTGGAGATAACCTAAAAATCCAACAATAAGGAACTAGTAAAATAAATTGATATAATTATTGATACAATCTACATTACGCTTTGAAACCACTATAAAGGACAAGGAGTTTTATGCTGCTGCTGCTGCTAAGTCGCTCCAGTCGTATCCGACTCTGTGCGACCCCATAGACGGCAGCCCACCAGGCTCGCCGTCCCTGGGATTCTCCAGGCAAGAACACTGGAGTGGGTTGCCATTGCCTTCTCCAATGCATGAAAGTGAAAAGTGAAAGGGAAGTCGCTCAGTCGTGTCTGACCCTCAGCGACCCCATGGACTCCAGACTTCCCGGCTCCTCCATCCATGGGATTTTCCAGGCAAGACTACTGGAGTGGGGTGCCATTGCCTTCTCCAAGAAGTTTTATATATAGTGATAATTTAAGGATGTCCATGATATATTGTATGTGTGGGAGAAAAAATTTGCAAGATAATTTGAAATAATTTGTACTAGTCCATTTTTTTTGTGAGAAAAGATAGAATATAAATACACACATAGACACTATGAGTATGTGCATAGAAAAGGAGTTCTGGTAGGACATTTACCAAACTGCTAACAGTGATTATCCCTAGGAGATGGGAGTAAGTGGTTAGAGAATTATATTTTATGCAATTTTATATCCTTATAACTTTTTACCATAAGCATTCATTACTTTGGTAATTTTGAAAGCATTTAGGCTGACTAAAGTAGCAGCTCAGGCTTTTTATGAAAAATGAGAGCTCCCTCAGGGCCAGGACAGCAAGTTCCTTCTCCACTTCTCACTCACAGGGTCCTGAATGTGAGATGATCCACAGAGAACCCACAGGCCATCGGAACCGAGTCCCTAGACTCATGCACCCATCCCCTGACTGGCAAAGGCAGTTCATCCCACACTTCGCACCACTCCTTGTTCACCACAGGGATGGGCTAGGTGCTTTGTGACCTCAGCCAGCACTCAGCACAACCCACCTCTTCTCAGCCCACTCAGTCATCAGCCACTTAGACATCTTGTGGGACTTTGGTCAGAGATGGCAACTATGTTTCATATCAAGTTCCAGCTCTGGTCAGAGGCAGTAGTTGTCCAAAGCTTGTGTTAAACAGCTACTATCTTCCCCTTGTATCAATACATATCTTTGAGACTATGTAGTTAAAAAAAAAAAACAAAAACCACTGAGGCCACAGACAGGATGGATGTGGAAAGAGTGGCACTGCCAATTAGTGATGCTGCCAAGATGAGGCTGGAAGAGCTGTGGCAGGCAGACTGGCAAGTCTGCCATCCTTGCCTTTGAACAGTGGGCTCTGACTCACCAACACGGATACTCTCAAACCACTGTCTCTACTGGGAGGGTTGTCACTTAGGGGGTGAGGACGGAAGGGGGGCTGAGGGTGAAGGGAGGTGACAGCTGACTGTGGCTGTGTCCATCAGAAGACAGGGTGAAAGCAAGGAGAGCCTGAGGAAGGGGAAGGAGTCCCAAACAGCTGCAGATAGAGGCTCCAAACATCCAGGTACAGTGCCAGCCCAGAGACTGAGTTCCATCTGTCAGGTCTTACCAAGTTCCTTGACCCAAGGACACGCAGCTGTGTCCACATAAGAAGATGCCTTCACAATTGTGAACAGTCCAAGTGCCCTGTTTGTTGGGAATTCACTCATCTTCTCTATCCCCACAACCAAAACCAGAAAAACCCAAAGCCAAAAAAATCTCAGAACTTCACGTGTTGTAACTAAAAACACTCAATAAACAAAGCCAGTCTTTGGGCTCCCTCGGGGAGTAATTGTCTAAGAATGCTTCTTTGCTTTTCAGCTGGTGAGAGAGAGACAGACGTGCTAAGGCTGTATGGAGCTCATCTTGAAAGCATTAGTTTTTCCAAGCACCAACGTGCAGTTCCTGTGCTTTTCCTGAGCAAGTGGCAGCAGGCTGTGAGGAGGCTGCAAGGACACCCCTCTGAGCAGGGTCTGCCCCAGCGAGTTTGGAGGAAGGGTCACAACCTGCCACAGGGAGGGGCTGCATAAGGCCTGTGGGGCACTCAGGCTTTGGGGCGGATCACTCAATTCCAAAACGGGAAGAAAGCAAGCAGAAGCAATACCTCCACCTCTTTTCAGGCCCATTCTCTAAGGGCCCAGTGGTGACCAATTAAAATCTTCTTCTTTCTCACCCATCCCTCACCACCTGTAGCCCTGACAGCCACATCCAGTGGCCAAGCACCGGGAGAGGGTATCCAGCTTGTGGGTAGAGGTCTTTACACCAGTTCTTCTTCTTCTCTCCTCCTCTCCCTCATTAGGGATGGGAGTCCACCGTGGAGGCTGCAATCTGGCCATACACAGTTTATTCTTTGTTGGCCCAGGTCCATTCTCCCTAGGAAGCTGAGGACCCTCTGCTCTTCAGTCTGTTCACAGAGGACAAGACACAATGAACCATCTACAGCAACAAAGGGAAGTCTCACTGTCTGCCTGATGGAGGCAGATGTGAGAATTAGGATGTACCAGAAGTCCTGACCATCTTCACTAGACATTCTCCAAGCACAGTGCTATCACAGGGGCTTGTCCATATCCAGCAGCATGCCTGGATTCCCAGTGGGGAGCAGTGACCAACCCCTACCCAAGCTTAAATGCTGTATCACCATCAAGACTTCATACGCCAGCCTACCACTGACTAGCTGTGCGAGGTTGCTCAAGGTACTGCACCTCCAGTACATCTGTTTTCTTATCAGTAGAATGAGGATGATGATAGCATTTAAATAAGTTAACAAATACAAAAGCATTAAAGGAGTACCTGGCACACAGTGAGTACTATATACATGTTCGTGATTAATATTATCATTCTTATGAACTTCCAGCTTCCGCACTCCATCTCAGATAGCTATTTCAGTCCATTGCATGTGCTCTTCCAAGCTTTGGAATATTGTCTCCTATCTGTCATTATCTAAGCTATCTGTGCCAATTCTCTAGTCTCTAGAAGGCCTTCCCTGCCCCGTCCAGCTGAGCTGAGTACTCTGTTCTTCCTCAGTGTCATATTAAATCCATTTTACATCATACTGTAATTCAAGTTGTCTGTATGTCTCCTCAACCAGGTCCCGTTCACTTCTGTATCCCTTAGTGCCTGTCACAGAGAAGGCAATTGATAAACATGTGTTCAGCGAATGAATGAATGAGGAATAGAAGAAGGGAAGCTTTCATTTATTCAACAAGCATTAAATAGGTGCCTACTCTATGTCATATGCCTGGAAATACAGGAAGGAGCAGGATACCCAAGGGGCTCCCCAAGAACTCACAGTATGAAAAGCAGAATTTCTACCCTCTAGCAGTAACTCAAGAAAAAAAGAAGGGGTATGTGCAGCCCTGCCCAAGGCAGGAGATCACTAGGTCCCAGAGGGAAGAAGTGGTTCTTGGAGGGAAATATGGTTTGCCCAGAGTGGGTCTGTTTAACTTGAAGCAAACAATGGAAGCCCTGAACATAAGATTCTATTTATTTTCCCTGTATTGGAAGGATAAATGTAGCTTTGCAAGACCTATGAAAAACAAAAGGTAGATTCTTCTTCATGAGGGTGGTTTATTTACCCAGGTACTTTTCATCAAAATCTTCCTAGAGCAACACTGGTCATATCATTGCACCCATGCTGTCTGCAGACTATCTTCACCAGACTGTAGACTCCTATGGGCAGAGACCATAGCTGGTGCATTTTTGTATTTCACCCGACTCCCATCTGCCATTAGCAGCCATGCCAGCACAGTGCCGTGTCCAGGGTAAAGGAACACTGCGGCATGCAAATGAGGAACAGCGCACTCATTTTGTATCATTTCTTCCCTTCTGCACTTCTCACTATGTTTTTACCTTTGTTTTGCTTATCAGCTTAAGGGAAAAGAAACATCAAGAGTAAAAGGAGTGTTTGTTGTTCCTTCTATTTTTCTCTTCTGAACCAGAATTGACACCACCACCATCCCATCCCGCAAATAAAGATGGTTGTGGGATTTTGGAGATCTACTTGGCTGTAACTCTGCCAGAAGCCTCTGACAGCTCAGGCCCACTGACGAAGAAAAGGAAATAGAATTTCTACTTATAGTAAGAAAAAGCCAAAGCAACTTTTTCCTTGGAGATTACATCATAGATACTTGAGGTTATGTTTTCCATACTGGATGCCCTAAAAATGAGCTTCTTTTCCTGAATGAAAAGTCAAAGCCTACCCACAACCAAAAGGGCAACAGAGGTCCCAAACCCCAGCCTGGGGAACAGGGAGCCTCCAAGGACCACCGCCCTGTGGTTGCAGCGAGGTGACTGCACATCAGAGTTGCAATGCCTTCATCACTCGCTCCAGGACTCTGGTCCCACCATCCCTCTTATCTTGAGGACTGCCTGTGGGCATATCATAAACACAAATTTCCAAGCCAGGTAAAAGTGAGTTGGAAATTACCTGCCTCATCATTTCCATCATTCTTACGAATAAGGTAGATTAAGCTAAAAAGGCCTGTAACTCAGACAAGGTCCTTTTACAAGAACTGAACAGAGAAAACACGTGTCCATGGTTGTGTGTCAAGTCCATGCACCTACACCTGTGGATGTGTCCATGTGATTATATCTCTGTATATCTCTGAACAAGACTGGAAATATAACCCGAGGCACTGAGCTGATCACTAAGGCTGCTATGTCTCTGCCACCAGACACAGTCTCCCTGGGAGACCAAAACTGGTTTGGGAACATATATGGAAGAAGGGTAATTTGATAACAGATAGTTTATGTTTTCCTAGTATCTCTGAGATGGAAAGTACTCTTCCACAGAGGTACACACAAACACTGCCCATTAAAGTGTTTCCCGCATATACTTTAAACAACTCTCATCTTGAGCAATGCGTATCATCTTCATTTCCCTCCACGACAGGCCTGTGAGGGTGGGTGGGCAGGAGAACAGCATAAAGTATGTGCCTGGATCTCTGCTAAACCTTTGGCAAATGTCCTCCACAGCAGTCTTATAGATAAGATGGTGAAAAATGAACAGGATAA
The DNA here is from genome assembly GCF_019923935.1 of Bubalus bubalis. Lineage (NCBI taxonomy): Eukaryota > Metazoa > Chordata > Mammalia > Artiodactyla > Bovidae > Bubalus > Bubalus bubalis. Next base: position 113,863,808 of record NC_059157.1, on the reverse strand, counting down.
GAGTAGAGCTGGGTGGGATTACTGCAGATAAATTGCAGAACTCTAAGAGTGTTTATTAGGACAATACAGTGAGCTTTGGGTAGGATACAGGTCTCTGGTGGTAGCCACAAAGCTCTTCCCTTGACTGCTGCATTTTGACTTCAAAAGAAAATAGTTTCTAAGATGACAAGATGAAAGATATGCTTGATGGTATGGACAGATGACACAAAACTGGTATAGTGAGGTTAATACTGTAAGAGATGACCAAAATCAATAAGTAAATTTATCTCAGTAGATTTGAACACTAGGCCAAAATTAACAAGGGCAAGCAAAAGCATGAAATCTACATTTTAAAATTAAAAAATGTACCTATTACTCAGCTTAGCAATTCCAATCCTTTGTATCTACCCTAGAGAATAATTGCCTATGTACATGCTTGATCATGAATGTCCACTGCAGCACTGTTTATAATGGTAAAAAATTAAAAAAAGAAACAATAGAAGAATTGCTAAGACAACTATGGAATATCTACCATGAAAAATACTATCTGGAAGATTTTCAAGACATGTCATTGCATGAAAAAAAAAATTTGCAAAATGATATAAAAGCCCTATACGTTAACCTCAGCCATATATACACAGAGAGATATTTACAAATTTCCACAGATAGACAGACATATATGTAAATACATGGAAAGGTGTGGAAAGTCCCTGATGTCTGCTACCAGAATCTACCTCCAGGGAGAAATTAAGTTGGTATGAAGTAAAAAGGGCCTTTGACTTTACTTGTAACATCCAAAATTGAGAATGTATTGTGTTAAACTATGTGACTCAGCTTTCATTTTACAGTCAAGTCTTGCTTTTAGCTTTTAAAAAAAAGTTCAAAAATATGGGGAAGGACACAAATTCTTGGGTTTTCCATCACCACAAATGTAAGAGGGGTCAGCACTGTCAGACTGCAGAAAGCTACTTCATACTACCCAGAAGGCATCTGAAGCCTGGTGCCCAGGCAGCCTGCAAGGACCAGGGATCACTCAGCTGATCAAGTCTGCAGCGCTGTGCTGGATCGAAGCCTGGCAGCACAATTAGGCAGGGACACTGACAAAGTAGAAAGCAGCTAAAGGAAAGAAATGCCTATAGGGAGCCTGAAAAGCATGACTTCAGAATAAAGACGGAAGGAACCACAACTGTTTAACCTCAAAACAAGATCATGGGGAGACAGACAGGCTGCTTCCAATATTCGAAGGGTTATAACGCAGATGACAAAGCAAACTTATTTTGGGTTTTTCCAGAGGTAAAAACTAGGATAAATAAAAACAGGTAATTCTACCTATGAAACATGAATAAAAAGGAGAAACACTCTGATGGAATGAATGACAACAGAACAGTCTGTCGAGCAAGATCATGAGCTTCCTGTTATTGGAGGCATTCAAGTAAGAGAGTCTATGTGAAAAGATATTGGATTTCATTAGAAGCAAAACTACGTGATCTATAAGATCCCTAACAACTCTAATACTTTACGATTCTATATTTTGGCTGCAGAATCAGTTTTCAATCAATGTGTACCCCCCGTCAATTTCAAATCCCACAGGTGGTGAATTCTGCCACCAGGTGGCAGTAGACGCCTTGGGCTCTGGGTCCTAAATGTTAGCTGTGGTGAAAAAAAAAGCAGTTTTATGAAATGTTTTTAAATAAAAATGTAAAAAGAACAGATGCAAGCATGAAGTCCCAATGTAGCCCACTTCAAAGGAACATTAAGTGTAATTTATCATTTTTCCGATTATTCTATCACAAGGATTCTTAATCACCTGCTTTCCTCTTGTCATTTGCTTTGTACAGGGTCTACAAAGAGAGCCTTATCTTCTTCTGTGGTCTCCTCTCTCTGGTGTCAGGTTTCCTGACTTGCACCCATTCCAGATCTCTGCGTCTCCTCAATGCAAAAATCTCTGCTTCCTCTGCAGCTGCAGACTGTCTACTACTACAGTCTTTCTTCCCAACCCAAGCAGAAGACCCAACATGAGGGTCAGAGAAACACCCCAGCCATTTCCTGCTTCTAGCTGTCCTGCCTCTGTATCCACACAATTGAAGCCACAAAACAAGCAAGGAACAGACAAAAACAGAATAGACCGAGCCACTGAATCTCCACACCCTGACAGTGTCAAAGTCTGTGATTATCTTTTCCCAATTAGAAGAGAATCATCTCCCACCCAGCTCTTAAAGAAAGGAGAAACTTTGTTCTCTAACACAGCTGTCAGCTTGGGTGTTGCTTAAAATTTGAATACAATCAACAACCCTTGTCCCAGGCCCTAGCAACCTAAAATGCTAACATTGCCTTGGTTACAAATCACTTCAGAAAACCTGGTTCTCAAAAAGTTATCTGTGTAAGAGCTTGTGAGTGAATGAAAACAAAGCAAGGTTTTCTTAAAACTGAGACGTAGAGCCGCTTCATCACAATAAACCATGTACCTGAGTCAAGGTATCAGGCATCCTTCTGCATCTCAGGTGAAATGGCTCTTCTTCCAGGAAGCCCTCAGGAGACCAGGGCTGCGTTGGCTGCCCCATGCTGTGTGCACCAGTAGCATCCTGTGCCTGCCTTGTCACAGCCGGCCTTACCCTGTCACTGTCCTTACCACACTCACTTCAGTGGCCTCTGCACTGGCCCATTTTCTGGTTACACTGCAGGATTCAGGAAGACCCAGACTACATCTGTTTCTTTTACAGCTGAATCCCCTGAACACTGCTGCTGCTGCTGCTGCTGCTGCTGCTAAGTCGCTTCAGTCGTGTCCAACTCTGTGCAACCCCATAGACGGCCTCCTACCAGGCTCCCCCGTCCCTGGGATTCTCCAGGCAAGAACACTGGAGTGGGTTGCCATTTCCTTCTCCAATGCAGGAAAGTGAAAAGTGAAAGTGAAGTCGCTCAGTCGTGTCCGACTCTTAGCGACCCCATGGACTGCAGCCTACCAGGCTCCTCCGTCCATGGGATTTTCCAGGCAAGAGTACTGGAGTGGGGTACCATTGCCTTCTCCGTCCCTGAACACAGTAGGACTCAATAAATATTCATGAAACTATCATAAATACATAATCAATTAACTAACTGATGTGGAGCCCAAGTGTAGGCAGCTGCTCCACTGAGGATATGATTTATCCATTTCACAAACATTTCCTGAGCATCTCTCGTGCCGCTGTGGTACAGGATGTCTCAAATGCAGGCTCTGCCCTCAAAGAGCATGCAATGCGGGAAGGAAGTCAATGACACGAATACCTACGCTGTGAAGTAGACACACAGTAAAACCAAAACAGGATGGATATTGGAGAACGAGAAAACAACCACGGCACTGGGGTCACCGAGCAGTTCAAAGCGGCTGGAGCTAAGGCTGCGGGACAGGTAATACTGGAACCAGAGTCTGGAGGCCCTTGAATGAAAATTTCAATTAAATAATCAATATGTGGCAGGGTAAGAGCTTTATATTTATGATTTCACTTATTTCTTGAAACAGTTCTATGTAAAACTATCCTATTACAGAGAAGGAAAAGTCTCAGAGGAGTCAAGAAAACTGCCTAAGATGACACAGCCAGTAAATGCCAGAGCTGGGTCCACACCTAGGCCAGACTAATGACAACGACAGGGCTATAGGGCTTTGGAGACTGAGGTGCCAAGTTAAGGAGCTGTTACTTTATCCAGTGGGATGCAGAGCCACTTTGAGTAGGAAAATGCCCCAGTCAAAGACTGAAGATTTATCAGACAGTAATGGAGAATGCGTTAGGAGCAGTCAGGCTTGAAGCCTACTGCAATGGCCCCAACACTATATCACGAAACTCCTGAACAGGGAGAGCAGCAACAGACTGGAAAGGTGGTCCCAAGCCGAGGAATCCAGGAAGAGTGGGGACAGTCTAGTATAATCCCAAGGTATAAACCTGAGTGATAGAGGGCAAGGCTTCGAAAGTGGCATATGCCTGCTTCTCTAGTGCCTCAGCATGTGTGCACGTGTGCCTGGGGGAAAGAAAAGGACAGACTGCAGCCAAGGATACAGCTCCAAAACAGGGGGCAACCTAAATACCCAGCCCCACACCTTACTATGCACTGCTGCTACCTGCAAAATTCCCGGAACTGTGAATTCCCGGAACCATCCCCCGCACTTGGAGCACGTGAGCTCCAGTGACTCACAAAAGCAATAATGTGGCATGAGGCATCCATAGTGTCTCCTCAGGTCTGGTCTCCTCCAACTGGCCTGCCCCAACATAGAGAACGCCTGGCCCCAAATCAGCACCAAGAAGCAGAAGACTGCTAGAGAGACTTACACACCCCAGGCAGTAATCCTGACTCCCTGTAATCTTGGGCCAAAAGCTTAACCTCTCTGGATCTGTTTCCTCATCTGTAAGATAAGCAGTTTGGATCACAATCAGATGTTGCACACTGGTGGCCCACAGCCTGAACTCATCCTGCTAATGGACTTTGTTTGACTAACACAAAGTCTTTTAGTTGAATTAGTTTCAACATTTTAAAACAAGGCTATTTCACAAAGAAAATTCATATTTAAATCCTCTCTGAAACAAGATCTGGCAACAAGGAGCTCACATTCCCACATGGCATCAATCAGCTGGAGCTGAGTGGCTGCAGCTCCCCTGAGATGAGGGGCCACTCTCCAGTCTGCCAGAGTCACCACCACTCCCTACTGCTCCCTGACAGTCTCCACTCACCATCTACAATAGGCCTGCTTCAAAAATCTCAGGTTACTGGTCTGGCTCCTTGGGGCACCTGAGTTCACGATTCCTAAGATGATGATGATCTAAAATACCATCATTGTAAGGCTTAGGAACTGGGGACAATAAACAGAAGCACAGAGAAGTTGGCAGTGAACTCCCCACAATGGCGGATACAGGTCTCTCAGAGAGGCAGGGGCTTGCTGCAGCTGAAGAAGGTTTATTAAAATGAGTGTCAGACCTGCCCGCCATACCCACCGCCCCAACCAGGAGGAACTCACAGATGACATCAGCTTTGGACATAGTCAGAGAAACCCCATCATGAAGCAATTTACTTCCCCAGTCTCTTTAATTTAACAACTAGCTTAACAACCCTGGTCAGGCACTTGCTGCTGGAACATAGAAGTGATCCTGACCAGCAGCTTCAGCCTAGAATCTTCACAAGGTCCTTTCCCGCACTGCCCTTGCTTCAGCTGGGTTGGCCTCTCGGCTCACACAGACAGACATTCTCAATATTTTCAAAGAGGTTCCACCTCCTCCTTGAGCCTCCCACTTGAGCTCCTTAGAAATTCTCCCCTGTGTCCAAAATCAATTTCTCCTACTGCACTTTTAGCCCCTTCTCTGTTAGTCTGTCCTGCAGAGATCCAGGCCTCATCACAGGAAGTATGCAGGCAAGAATGCTTTAGCCAATCACTTCTCTGGCTCTTCAGGAGCTGGGGTGTGGGAGGGAAGTCTGAAGACAGTCCATGCTGCAGGAGAGAGGGTACAGTCCCAAGGCTGGAAGCTTTGTACACCCTGGGCACAGATCCTGACTCAGAGAATGAGTCTCAGGAACTGGGCTTGCCCTGACCTGGACAGCAAGCTCAGTTCTCCATCTGCACTGCCAAAGGGCCTCTCAGTACGATGCACAGTGCCTCCCTTGCCCAGCTCATCCTGCTCCTGCCTCCAAGGCCTTTCACAAGGGGTACCTTAAACCCCAAATGCCAGAAAGAGATGCACACACATTGGTAAGGGGAGACTCAAGAGGAGAGCTTATAAAGTCACAAGTCCACAGATACCTGCAGGATATTTTGAAAATACAGTATTAGAATTCCCAGGATAGAAGGGGTGAGACTGGGGACCACAATAGCAGACCTCAAAGAGGAAAGCATCACTGTGTGACTAGGGAGAAATTTCAAAGAGGCCATGGAAGGAGAAAAGGCCAGGAACTAAATGACCCAGGAACTTAAATCAAGCCAAAAATAAAACTGAGGAATGCCAGTGTCAAAGCTAATCACAGAGATTATTCTGTTTCACCAAAGAGACACAATGAGATGAAGAATCAGGGGACCTGTTGGTGGTGCTCCTGGTACAAGAAGTATCCTCAAGAAAGGAAGTTCTTCCCAACTTGCCCTCCTCCATTGCCAGGACTGAGGTCAGGGTTGAAAATGCAGTTAAGTGCTCAGGAACCTGACCGACAAACGAGGTGTAAATAAATCACCAGGACCATATGGCGTCCACCTGGCAGTCCTGAAGGAATTCAAGGGTGAAATTGTAGAGCTGCTAACCAAAATGTGTAACCTCTTATTTCAAAGTCACTTGTGCCCTAGAACTGCCAGAGTACTCATGTAGCCTCCATTCATAAGAAAAGACCCAGGGAGAATTCTCATTTTTCAAGCCAGGAAAGCCAGCAAAATATATGTGAACAGGACTACTAAGCATGTAAGCAAGCATGACCTATCAGAAGAAAAAAACAGAACAGTTCTGATAACAGCAAAGCATAAGACTTTTAGAGTAAACATTAATGTGAATTAAAGAGAATCTGTGGGTGTAACTTACATAAATTTCCAAGAAATTATTAGCAAGGGATTATAGTAAAAACACTTTTTTTAACTGACTAATGATGCAACAGGGAAACACTTTTTCAGTATGCTGACTCAGAGACCAGAAACAAGTAAAAAATTAATAAATTGACCATATTCAAATTAAGAAATAAAAAAGTGGAGTTCTTAAGGCATGAAGAGTAGAACTGGTCTTATATAATATTCTTATAAATAATCTGTTGGAGGTATCGGAGAGCTACTCCACAGGTCTACACTCTTCCAGGCAAGAAAGAGAACTACTGATCCAAAGAAATGATAGGAAGGTCTTTTCGGGTTCTAAGAGTTGATGTGAGACAGAAGGCTGAGTTTCAGTGTGATGGGATCTATCTGCCCTGTGACAATTCCTTAGTCTCCTCTCCCTTGATAAAACAAATTCTGGACTCCATTCTCTGAACCTTATGGACATGGGCCCCAAAACCTACATATGCTTAAAAAATAGGAACAGATACAGATTTAACTCACAGAAAATGATTCTGAATAGACTAACAGAGAGACTGTTCACCACATCTGGTTAAACTCTGACCAGTCAGGTTCACCATGGGCTGGCCCTTCTTCCCTCACCTGCAGTGCCCACTCAATACATAGAACTTCAAACTCATAAACCAAAGGCAGACATCCATAGAAAAACCAGTCTGAAGCTATGAACCAAATATTCTAAAACAAACAAGAGTTGACTGGATTGAACTACTCCCTTGAATTAATTTCTGTTAACACATCTTAGGTCGGGCTTATAGCTGGGAGCTAACCAGAGAAATGCAAACCTGAGTGGTTCAGCATCTCTTCCTTGTGATCCACATCTGTCCATCCCACTTCTCTGACTGCTTATAACATGAGTGGCTGCCACATAGTCAGAGGCTGTGTACCACTTTCTCAGCACCATCTCTGCTTATCCAAGTCCATTCATTCCTTCAAAACGAGAAGCAAAACAACTCCTCACCATTAGCATCATGGGAATTTAAAACTTACTCTTTCATTTTGGGGCTTGAAGTTAGTGTTTTGTTGGAGAATGCAGGAAAAAAAAAAGAGTTCTATATTGTGTCACCTGCTAAAACTTGTTCTTATGTAATATAGTGGCTATATCAGTTCAGTTCAGTTCAGTCACTCAGTCGTGTCTGACTCTTTGCGTCCCCATCAATCGCAGCACACCAGGCCTCCCTGTCCATCACCAACTCCTGGAGTTCACTCAAACTCACATCCATTGAGTCGGTGATGCCATCCAGCCATCTCATCCTCTGTCATCCCCTTTTCCTCCCGCCCCCAATCCCTCCCAGATTCAGAGTCTTTTCCAATGAGTCAACTCTTCGCATGAGGTGGCCAAAGTACTGGAGTTTCAGCTTCAGCATCATTCCTTCCAAAGAACACCCAGGGCTGACTGATCTCCTTTAGAATGGACTGGTTGGATCTCCTTGCAGTCCAAGGGACTCTCAAGAGTCTTCTCCAACACCACAGTTCAAAAGCATCAATTCTTTGATGCTCAGCTTTCTTCACAGTCCAACTTTCACATCCATACATGACCACTGGAACATACATAGGTTCAAATCGTGGCGCTGCTAGTCACCAGGTGAGTAAACACAGAGCCCAACACCCTCACTTGTCAAATGGATGGTATAACATTCACCTACTTCAAAGGGCAGTTCTGGGGATCATTTTAGGTCATGTTTAGAGCTTGGTACAGTAGCTGGTGCATAATAAACACTCAACAAAATTCAGCTGGTACTAATAAAGTCTCCTAACCTCTAGATCTAACAAAGTAATTCGTTTCTTGACTTTCTCCTCAAATCTAACTGTAGCTTTTAAGAATTTTTCAAGAGGTAACTGATTATAGCTGCCTCTGATCTACAACCCTTCAGGGCTCAGCTGTTCTTTTACTATCTTCTTGAGCAGTATTTGCTTAGACCTGTCTGTATGTCATTTCATAAACTGTGAAGTCCCTTCCATGTGCCCGTGTCACCACTGCCTGTTCTTGGGTAAAGTTTGCACGCAAACTGGCAGCAAGCCTAGTTTTACCAGTAATGGGCCACTAACTGCTTCCAAGAGAGTCAACATATGAAACTGTTTTTGATGAATCTGTCGAGGTAAAGGGGGTGCACTGTGACACTAGACTCTGTCATCACTTTGAGAGCAGATCTATTGTTGGTGATGTCTCACTAACCAAGCTCACAATGCTGATGCAAGAGTCAGAAGCTCCATTTACAGGATACCAAAAGCAACAGCAAAATACAACTGTTACAGGACCCAGAGAGGTCATGGTCGGTGAGGCTGATGGACTGGGGAAACCAAACCATCACCCAGATGTTGCTTAGAGAGCATATAAAAGCAAGGCTAGAAGAGTCTGCAGAATAATTCATGGCCCAAGGGCAGCGGACCACAATGGGCTGGTGTATATACCCCAAGATTTGAGGTAGACCTTCCAGAGAACCAAAGTTCCCTTGTTTGTAGTCAGAGCCTGAATGGGTACTACCAGCTTCTGCCTCTTTAATAACCTGCCCTTCAGAAGTGTCTCTGCTGACCAGCAACTTCTGTACACAGTCATTCCCCAGGCTGCACTCAGTACAATTAATTAGGCTTTGGATTATGAAATTACAGTCACATTTCAGCCCAGCATCCCTGAGATTACTCCCAGCTCATGCTAATGGAGTCTTTTCTCTTCTTTCACACATTTGCAGAACATCTCCTGGTTCACAGCTGTAGAGGATGGATCACATCCATGTAGGATGGATGGATGGACGGACCTAATTTAACCCTCAGAGGAAGCTTTACTTCTATTATTTCCAGGTTCCTAGGAGACTTCACTGTTACCTCTATGAAACCTCCATGGGTCAAAACTCCTCCAGGCCAGAATCCTCATCTTTTATTTGATTTCATGGTTCTTTAGTGAGTAGAACAAGAATTCATTAGCAGTAGGCACCTCATCAATGGCGTTGATTGACCTGTTAAGTGATGCTGTAGATATTTGCTTTCATTAACAGGAAGAGACCACTTTTCAAGCACTGGTGAGAAAGAGCAGATTTAGGAAGCAGATTGGAACAGAACAAGACCAGGAAGAGGGTACACTGAGCTGCTGTCTGTACAAGGACTTGAAGAAGGAGGTATAACATGTCCCTGGGTTGTATTTAGAAAATTGATACCCACTACTTAGAAAGAAACAGCTAGTCTTCCATCACATTATCCTGGCCAACATCCTCTTTTCCTTCCCTGGTGTCTTGACAGCCCATGGAAGAACATTCAGCTTTAGTCCTCAGAAGAAAGAAACTTGGAGCCTGGGACATAAATATGTCTTATTCTACAAATCACTGACTTCTTACGCTGGGCAAGATCATCAAGAGGTCTCTGAAGAATCCATCTGGTTCAAGGACTGGTATGCCAGCAGGCAATTCTAATAGAGGAGACACCTTGCCAGTTGAGGGATTCCTGCCTTCCTACGTGGTTGTGGCATGGACATCTGCTCTCTTCTTCTTGGTTTGAGTTGCAAGGCAATGTTGATGAAAAGAGTCCATGTTTGAAGCCAGGCAACCTTGGGTGAGACCCTGGTTTTGACAATTTCTGACAAATCACTTAACCTCTCTGAGCCTGTTCTTTGGTACAGGAGATATACTACCTTTCCGAGTCTGGGGAGGACTAGAGATGACATCTGAAATGTGCCTATTCAATGGTTGTCTTAGGATGGGGGCTTTTTGGCTAGCTTGGCACTTGCAAAGACATCACCATTACAGAAGTCACCACCAAGTAACACCTGACTGGCTCAGAGCACTAGCATCCAAGCACACCTAAACAGGTGGGAACCCCTCACCCCCACACCCCCAACCAGGTGCAAGGATGCCTCCCTCCCCTTCCTAGTCATCCTTCACATGGACATGCTGCCTTCCTGAGTCCAGAGTTCTAACCATGAATAGAAACACTTCAGTGACAGACATCAGCATATAGCATACAAAGGTAGTATGGAGAGAGCAAGACAGAGCAGAAAACAACCCTAACTAAGACAATTGCAATCACACAATTATATATGTAGAAGGGACCCTGGTAATCATTCAGTACAACCCTCTTATTTTACAGGTGGGACAACTGAGAACTTGAAAGGATAAGGGACAGATCCATATCAATGATAGATCAATATCTAAGTCAACAATAGGTCAGTCCTAGAACCAAGACCTCATGACAGGGTAAGGGCTTTATTCACTATACTGCACTGCACTGCAGAGACCCACGGAAGCTGACACACAAGGCAAGGTGCCAGAAGAAGAGAATGTCAAACGTGCTTATTTAGCTTCTACTGCATAAACAACACTGGGGTAGGCACTAAGACTTTCAAAAAAGTTCTCAGCTGTCCTCCAGGGGCTTAACATCTGTCATCTGGGGAGAAAACCCCTGACGTGTGCAATAGCAACAATGAAAGAAGGTTTGTGATGACAGGTCCTGGAATGTGTTCAAGGAGATCAGAGATGAGAACAGAGTGATGTCACAGAAGATTTCTTCCCCACCTGGAGTGGAACAACGCTGGAGCCTTATAAAATGGATGGACAATGAATAGACCACTGCTAGGATGGAAAGAACCCTCAAGCAAAGTTTCCAGCAGAAGCAGAGTCTTGGAGTCTAGCCTGACTATGGTATGTTCTCAAGCCAGTAAAGACAGAGCCTCTGGCAACTTCTCCAAGAACCTGGAAACTATTACCTGGCTGCTTCCTTACCATCTCTTACTATCTCTTACCATAGAGCATGGAGCTTGATGCTCAGAGCAGAGACCCTTGAGGATTTCAAACTTCTCAGAAATCACTGTAGCACTGAGGTCTCTCTCACACAGACAAACACACATGCCTGCACACAGGCAGGCATGCACTGGGATGGCGATGGAGTTGGCTGCTCAGATTTCTCTCTTCCTACACACCCCATGGCCCACTCTCATCTGGGTTCCACCAGGCTCTGACCACTCCATCACTGAAGCAGCCTTCATCTCTGCTCCCCACAAAGGCTCATCTAGGAATCCTCGGTGCTGCCCAAAGGACTGCGGTGTGTGTGTTGCTACTGCCTCTTCAGTCTCTTCCTTTGCTTCATACAGGCTGTCTTTCAGAGCAGTCTCTGTCTGTGAGCTTTTGACAGAATGTCCCCAGAATATCAGGGACAGGTCCAGCTACCTGTGCTAACCTCCTCCTAACGCTGCCTTCCTTTTGCTTTGTTTTCCTTAATTTTCCCTCTGCCATTCTTTCATCACCTCTTTACTTTGTCCTGTTGTAGGGCATACTTTTTATAAGCTGCTATAACCCCTTTTTCAAGCAAAGTGGTATCTAAACATGTGTCTGCTGGTCCAGCATATTTGCACAGCAGCCTGACAAGAGAAGCTCTCCAGTCTTTCCTCCAGTGAAACCTTGGCATCACCATCACGGATTTTCCAAATCCATCCTTCCAGGCCTAAACTGATGTTAGCTTTCCTGCAAACCATTCCCTAGCTTCTCCTGGTAAAGCTCACCTCCTTCCTCTGAGCTCAACCACATGTGGGATTTACCTCTTTATAAAACTTACCCTATTCCACCTTGTAATCCATTCTAAACATGGGTAAAATAGCAACAACAACAATAATAATTTTCTTAAAGAAAAGCAGCTCTATGATGTCATTCCCTCACTCAAAAATACCTAGTGGCTCCCCACAACGAAGGACTCCCTCATTTTACCAGCAGCATACCTCTAGTTTGATTTCCTATTTTCATCCTACATACCTGCTGATCCCAACTGCCTACTGTTCCTTAAGTACACCGTTCTTTGCTACAAGTAAGAGAGGAGCAGGAGATTCTGTGTACTTCTCTCTAGCCCTGTCCCTGGGCTGCACAACAGATACAGGAACATACACATAGACTCAGTTCTGGGAGATTCCCAGTCTCTTAGACAGTCTTTTTAACTTTGTTCCTTGGTATTTCTTTCTCTTCTTCTTTCTCCTAGGTCTCCATGAATTTATTTTCTTCCAAGGTAGTACAAGAGAAAGAACACAGATTATGGAAGTAGACATACAGACTATTTTTTGGCTTGAAGCCTAGCTCTGCCACTTAACAGCTGTGTGATTTTAGGCAAGTCCCTAGCTTCTCTGAGTCTCCATTTCCTTATCTTTAAAATGGGAACCACAAAGATTATTTATTTACTTTTTCATATTCTTTTCTATTATGGTTAATTACAAAGTACTGACTATCAGTCTCTGGTCTCAACAGAGGCACTACTTGGGACTGAGGTCTTTTTCACATCACAAATGGTATTGCTTCCTCGTACATTGAGTAGAAACACCACATTGTCCCTTCCTCAGGCCACCAGGCAGTGAAAGCTCCTCCCCAGCCCTTACCAACTCCTCTAAGTGCCATAATGTTTTCTTCTTATTGTAGAAATAAGTTTCAAATACCTCTATCAATAAGCATTATTCAACTGTTGGCGGGGAGAAGGTCTATATCAATACATACATAAAATCCACCAGGCTCTCTATCATCTCCAGATGCTGCAGGGTGGGGTTCTGATGTTCAAATGCAAAATGAACTGTTGGTTGTGACGGAGGTAGCCAGAGAATGGGGCTTACTCTAGCTGCCTCATGTCTGTGTCTCTGGATGTCAAGTGTACTTGGTAGGAACAGGGGACAGTACTAGATGGACTCTAACAGCTAAACCTCATTCCATAGCACAGGCAGCAAAAGAGCCTTCCAGAGACTCACCGTGCAGTTTGGGGCTGTCATTGGTGTCATTGAGCCAACTAAACTTTCTGATTTTCATCCTAATTTCACAGAGTGATCTGGATACTTCAGAGCTGTGACCTGGTATGATGTCATTAGGCTGCCACCTGTGGAAAGGCAGGTTACACCAGGTGAGGCTGACCAAGGCCCACGCAAGTGCCCTTGAGTTCCACAGATGGAGATAAGTGATTTCCTTCCTGAAGGAAGACCATGCTCCTTCCCCGACTTCTAGTTGATCCCAGAGTGAGATCTGGTTGAGTTATCCAAACTTTGTCATCCTGCCCCCTTGGTGAAGGGACTGTCAGAACAGTGGCCCACCCAGGGTTAGAGGAGGCCACTGCTTATGAAAGGGAAGCCATGCTTTTCTCCATGCAACACTAGCAGGGCCCTATCATAATCAGACTTGTCGCTGGCCTCCTCAAGGCCACGGTCAAGCAGCTGAGCTAGCAGAGCAGGTCCAGAGAAGATACGTGCGAGATATGAAGCGAGTGGTAAGGAGACCATGGGAGGAGCCTCCTGACTGTGTCGTCATGTGTCATCATTAGCTGGAGATAAAGATCCAATCTGTGCTTTCCCGGTGGCAGCAGTAAAGAATACGCCTGTCAATGCAGGAGACGCAGGTTCAATCTCTGGGTCAGAAAGCCCTGGAGAAGGAAATGGCAACCTGCCCTAGTACTCTTGCTTGGGAAATCCCACAGACAGAGGAACCTTGCAGGCTACAGTCCATGGGGTCATAACGAATCAGACACAACTTAGTGGCTAAACACCACCACCACAATGACCCATTCTGGTATCTATGAGGTTGGGCAATCAGGGGTAATTTCAGTGAAGAAACATTCAACTGAGGGCCCTCTTGCTCTTTTTACCTTTGGAAATTACAGACATGACCTCAGATGCCTTTTTTTTTTTTTAATCTCCAAAGCCTAGACTCTAAGGTACAAAATATAAACATTGCCTAAATCTATGGAGGGTGTAATGTGTATTTGCTCTGCTATTTAAGAATGTTCAATTATACTCTACAGGGAACAAGAGAAACAAACAAAATGAAGATAGATAAAATTAAGCACAAACGCTAAAGAAGCAAGTAGCTCATGAGGCATGTTAGCCATAGATAAATAAGAGCATGCGCGTGTTGAGGAGAAGCTAGGAAGAAGGAAAGGATCAACCAGACACCTAACATTCGTGCTGGACACCAACTGCTCTTTTGTGACACCCATTCAGGTCCCCTAAGTCCTCTGCCCGCACAAGATCCAGAGCTGTTATCAGAACTGCTCTAGTCAGGCTTACCACCCTAGCGTTTCTCAAAAAAAGTATGTGTTGGCCACAGGCACCTTCTGCCTCCTTTCCCCTCTCATTCACCTCTCAGTTCTGGTTTCCATAACCACATCATCAGCGGGAAAGGGTGACCTGGCAGAGACAGACAGGACCTCTGACCCCGTACAACACAGAAGCCAGGGATGTGGTCTTTACACCCACTTGTACCCTATCCTGAGTGTGTAAACTCATCCCATATCTTTGGCTGAGTTTTCAGTTCCGTGACCTCAGGACAGTGTGTGCCAACTATGTGTATAGAGGTCACCATTGCATCAAGGTTATTTCCTATTGCAAGAGGGCCTGTTGGGGGTGACCTTGAAGAGTCAAGGTCAAGGAATGTAGAAAGAGAGGACAGGGGCCAATTTCAGGTCTAAAGTCAGAGTAGAATTAGGAACTTGAGGATAGATCATTTCACTGAGCGCCAGGATATAAATGTCCTCTCTCTGGTTCTGCCACTAAGAAGCTGTGGACAAATCACTTTGCCTCTCAGAAACCTGGGTTTTTTACCTGTCTGGAATTAGGCAGTTAGGCTGCCATTGTTGTTCAGTCACTAAGTTGCATCTCTTTGCGACCCAGTGGAATGCAGCATGCCAGGCTTCCCTGTCCTTCACTATCTCCCAGAGTTTGCTTAAACTCATGTCCATTGAGTCAGTGATGCTATCCAACCATCTCATCCTCTGTCGTCCCCTTCTCCTCCTGCCTTTAATCTTTCCCACCATCAGGGTCTTTGCCAATGAGTTGGTTCTTCGTATCATCAGGTGACCAAAGTATTGGAGTTTCAGCTTCAGCATCAGTTCTTCCAATGAATATTCAGGGGTGATTTCCTTCAAGATTGACTGTTCTGATCTCCTTGCTGTCCCAGGCACTCTCAAGAGTCTTCTCCAGCACCACAATTAGAAAGCATCAATTCTTTGGTGCTTAGCCTTCTGTATGTTCCAGCTCTCACATCTGTACATGACTACTGGAAAAACAACAGCTTTGACTAGACGGACCTTTGTTGGCAAAGTGATATCTTTGATTTTTAATATGCTGTCTTGGTTTGTCATAGCTTTTCTTCCAAGGAGCTAGCATCTTTTAATTTCATGGCTGCAGTCAGTGTCCACAGTGATTCTGGAGTTAGACTAAATTATCTCTAATATTCCTTCTGGAGCTCCCATTTCGGTATTTAAAGTCTGCTTCCAGCCTGCACACCACAGCCAAAGTGCATCCTTGGAAACTGGTGTTTACATAAAGTTCTTGGTGCTTACACAGTAGAGTACAAGAGATCACCTGGCTCCTCTGCATACTAGCAATGAGGAAGTAACTAAGAGTGAGGTTGGAAAAATAAAGTCTTTTCCTTGAAGTCTCATATTCTCCTAGTGGGTCAGATGAAGATGTCCATATCCACCGTCCCCCACTCTGTACCCTGTTCCAGGTTGGCCTCCATGGTTCTCCAGCCAGCTCTGGGCCTGGGAGTCTGACCTGAGTGTACCACAGCAAGGCTCTCTCACTCTCCTTCATCCTGCTGAGTTCAGCCACTGGAAAGCCCCTAACAGAAGATGAAGAGAAGCACAGAGAATGAGGCCTGGATATCTGCTACCTCTCCACAGCTTCTCTTGAGGTTCTGATGGGCTGCCTGTGTTCCTTAACTGAAAGTCCCAGCTCCTTTCCAGGTGGCCCTCAACACAAACTCTCTGTCCCCAAGTTCCGGAACCACTTCTTCCTCATTCTGTTAGGTCTAGGGACGATAACCTCATCACTAGTCCCTGTCCACACTTACGTAAAGAGTCCCTTCGCTTCCTCAAATGACCCACCAAGGCTGGGCCATCTGTTTCCTGCTGGATTCCTGACTGGTGTTCCTAATGAACCCATTTTCTCTCTATCTCCACCTTTGAATGACTGATTCACCCTGAAAATCTCTGCACTATGCAACACACATTCCAGACTTTCTCTGGCACAGCTGAATTCCCAGACAGGGGCTGAGGTGCCTCTTTTCTCTGTAGCCGTCTACAAGCCTACCTGCAAAATTTCCTGTTCCACTTGAAAAAACATATCACAATGACTAAAAGAACCTCAGTTCTGTGCATGAATGAGCAGCACAACAATCAGCTCACTGTCCACTGAGCTCTTCCACCCAACTTGGTGACTCAACATCTCTCCTTGGAGATGGCCTTATTGCCCCTCATGTCAATGTTTTCCTATTTATAAGCCTCTCCCTGACAACACCCAGCCCACCCTGCCAGAGAAAACAGTGTCATCAGGGCTGCCCGAGCCCCATCACACCCAGCTCCAACTCTGCCCCCTTGGACTCACCACAAACTGAAGGCGACCCAAACTGAATGCTTTTGTCTGGCCTCTTTTTTTTTTTTTTTTAATTTCAGCTATATTGATGTATAACTGACATACAAAATTGTAAGATATTTAAAGTGTACATCATGGTGATTTGTTACACATATACATGGTGAAAGGATTCCCCCCATCTAGTGAACATACCCATCACTTCACATATTCATCTGTTTTTATGAGAACATTTAAGTTCTACTCTCTCAGCAAATTTCAATTGCACAATACAGCATTGTTAACAACAGGCACCATGACATACACTGATCCTCAGACTTTATTCACTGTACAACTGAATCTGTACCAAGATATCCTCCAGCCCCTGGTAACCACTTTCTACTCTCTATTTCTAAGAGTTTAACTTTTTTTTTGTTGTTTTTAAGATTCCACATATAAGCAATACCACGCAGTATTTGTCTTTCTCTAGTTGACTGATTTCACTTAGCCCAATGCCCTCAAGGTCCATTCATGTTGTCACAAGGGGTGGGATTTCCTTTGGCCTCCGGAGAACTTATGTTCTTTCTCAGTTCCAGTCTAAGTTTAACATCTCTACTTGTTGAAATGGTTTCTTTTTAATAATAATAGTAATAATAATGATGAAACAGTGATTGAGCACTTGTGGACCAGACACCAATCCAAGCATTTTGTGTGTTACACAGTTCAGTCTCTACAGCTCTCTGCAGCAGGTACCTTTATCATCCCACTTCACTTTATGAAAGAAATGGCATAGAGGTCAAGCCACATGCTGAAACTCAGGCCCCTCAAGTCTGGCACCAGAGCCTTTACACTTTTTCTTAATGTTTTCTTATGAAATGCTTTAATCATCTCAGAGAATAGAAAGAATAGTAGAATTCATCCCGATATACTCACAACCTAAATTTACCAATTACTAACTTGTTGCCGTATTTGCCTCATAGTTTTTATACAATTATCTCGAAGTGATTTGCAACATCATAACATTTCATCTATAAATACAATATAGATTTTCTCATCCACAATACCACTAATCACATGTAACAAAATTAACAGTAATTCCTTAATATTATCTAATAACCAAATTTAGATATATTCAAATTTCCCCAACTGTCCCCACAAAATGCAGAACTCTTCAAGTTCGCCTGTTGGCCTCACATATGGCCAGTCAGATCGCATCTGAATTATTCCAATTTTAGTTCACATGCTGCACCCACCCCCAGCACCAATATGCTATCTGCTCCTCGCTGTACTTTTCCTACTTATATAGTCTTTTTAAATGAAAATCTCTCTCACTCTAGTTCTCCTTCTACTCAGTCCTTGTATAAATCTAGTGCAAACCAGTCTTCCCTGGTGGAAAAGACCAATCTCCCCAGTTTAGCGACAGCTGCACCGCAGCCCCGGCTGTGTCGGAGCAGACGCACGCACCGCACTCAGCACTGTTCACGTCACTGGGGGCAGCTCAAGGAAAAGGATTAAGGTGCGGAGGTTCCTGAAGAGATGGTCGGGGGTCTCTCTAGGGGGAATGTTCTTGCCAAGAGGAAGGAAACTGGCAAGTTTTGCTCCAGGTGGTTGCCTCTGTCACTCTTGTCCTGAAAACAATGTGTGCACACCTCAAGTGGTGTCAGGTGGAAAGGGGAGGCCAGGCTGGGTCACTCCAGGCACCGATGGCCACTTCTGAGAGTCCAGATGCCAACCAAAGGCAGTCCTGATAACATACCCCCGTTCTCTTCCTCAGGGCCCAGCCAATCAGCTCCTAATCAGATGCCCTCTCTGGGCACCCTCTCAAAAACCTTTAGGTCTTCTCCCACCCAAGGTGGGCAGTGTGTGGGGAGGGAGGGTTGACAAGGAGAACAGGTCACCATTACTGTTCCTTTTTGTCCTACTTCCAACCTCTCTGATGAAGAAGAAAGATGAGGAAGAGAGAAGCAGAAGAAGAAGAGTTCAGAGAAGAGGGCATCAGCTAAGTCTGGCTGCATACTACTCAGGAGCCGAAGTCCTTAACTCACCTCTAAACACCAAAATGTATATCCTGCCTGTAAAGGGCTGCCAACGGAATCACAGCTTTTTACACACACTGATATTTTTTAAAAAGTCTCTTGCTATCTCTCAGCAGTTTAAACTCCTTCTTGTCCTTTAAGGCTTAATCAAAATCACTCCCTGAGTTTGACATCCTCATCTATGCCTCCTTAGCATCCTGTGATGACCTGACTGCAGGATGTATCATGATGAGCTGTAATTATCTGTTTCCTTGGTTGTCTCCTCTGCTAGACTTCAAGCTCCGGAGGCTAAAACCATGTCTTGTTTATCTCTGTACCCTCAATCCTTAACACAAAGCCTGTCACATATCAGTCATTTAGTAAGTGTTGGTCAAATGAATTCTAGCACTTCTCCCCAAACCGCCTTCTGTGTATTGCTAACGGCATGAGAGTGTTTTTCTTTATTTTTCTTTACTTAAAAAAAATACCCAGTCGCATCTCAGTAGCTCACCTGATAATCAAAGTAACTGGAAAACACCATGCATCCTGAAAACTGAGTCTGTGTATATAGAGAAGTGAGCCTGCCCCTTCTGAGTGTTCTGTATGCCAATTCTTTTATACCATGACTCCTGAAGGTTTGGCCCAGCTTTTTTCGATCCCTGCCACACCAAAGTCAGTGCTTTACATATGGTACACCTCAAGAAACGCGTGTTGAAATAACCTGATGATGTCCATGACTCAAGCTCCCTAGAGAAGTTGACCATCTGCCAAATATAGCTACAGTGTGTTTGAATTATGTTAAATAGTCAACAAAGTTCCGGCAAGGAAGAAAATTGCCAATCCCTCCTGGAAGTGAGCAGAGAGAAGGACTTTCTTGCTTTCAAAATGTCCAAACATCTTGTTCTAAATACTGACATCTGTTTGCCTCCAGCTTGCTGCTCCCAATGTTTGCCAACTGGCCGAGAATATCTGTGTTTTTACCAACCATTTCCCCCCATCGCATCACTTCCTTCAGGAGCTGGCAATTTCACAGGCACTAGGGTGGAGCACTATGTGGGCACCAAGGGCAGATATTCACCCCCAATGCGGAGGTGATACTACTGCCTCTGCACCCTGGACAAACCCGCTATCAAAGCGTCCCAGTGGCTCATCCCTCTAGGAAGGCGCCGGCAGCGCCATCACCCCAACACAGTCCCCGCTGCCCTCCCCTCCTCTGCTTCTCTTCCCACTGCCCTCTTCAATCATGTACCATCTGGCTGCCAATGACACCTTTAAAGACATCAAACCCTCATTTCAAACACATGAGTCCTCCTGGAGGCAGACTGACCGGCCTCCAGTGTTTGGCGACCACGTCCATGCTCTTCGTTCCTGGGGTTCTCCCCTTGAGCTCTCCTGGCTCTCCTTCTGCCTCTCCCACTCTCTGTGGCTGTCTTTTGGGCTCCTCAGTCCCTCCCAACCCTCTAAATCTGAGCTGTCCTGAAGTTGTCCGTTTAGTTCTTTCCTTGCGCAGCCAGGGACTCCAACTCCTGGGAAGGCTCCCTGCCTTGTGCAGAAACACCTCCTCACACTGAAATGCATGGCAGCCTTTCTCCTTCACATCCCTCAGAATCCCAGTCCTGCATCAGGCACTCCCAAATGCAAAGCTCAACCCTCTTTCTACACATTTAGCCCCACACACCCAATGTGTTCCAGACAACTGCGTTGTCTGGAACCACCTACTGTCTCCACACCTTTGACATCACCCCTCTCCTAATCAGCACCCTTTCCAAACAGCCTCCTTTCTTCCACTGTGCCTCCATTTTCCTAAGGCACCAAGGAAGTGTACAATGTCAAAAAAAAAAAGAGAGAGAGAAAATAATGAGAAGCAGTAGAGATTTATCCTTAGAAAGTAACAGGGGAGTATTAGCACCTACACTGGACACAGAGGTTAAAGATACGGATTTCTAGGATCCACTCCCAGATTCCACTTCAGGAAGCCTGGGGCCCAGGAATCTGCATTTTTTTAATTTTGTTTTTTTTTTATTTTTCTGCACTGGGTCTTATTGTGCAAGGGCTTTCTAGAGCACAGGCTCTAGAGCTTGGGCTTCAACAATGTCCCCAAGTGATTCTGATACAAATAATCATAAGTCACATTCTGGAAAAAAACTGGGTCTCAGCAGCTGGGTACAGGATAAAGATGACAGGGCTAAAAATGTGTAAATGCCCAAAGGTGACTTTAAATAGAAGCAATAAACTGTTACAAGGCTCTGTTGCATAGGGATTTCTACTAAAACCATAGAACCGGGATGCACTGCAGAAATTATCCGGTCTCACCCCTCCATTTAACAAAGAAAAACTGAAGCTCAGAGGAGGTTAATTACCTACCCAAGGCCACACAAGTCTAAGGCAGAATGCTTAACATGACAAAGGCTGTCTTTTCTCCACAGAAGTAAACAAAATAAATATGCCCATGCATGCACACACACACAAGCTTAAAATGGTACTCTCCAGATTTTAACCTGCAAATGAATTACATGAGGCTTTTTTTAATATGCAGAGTCTGATTCAGCAATTCGGGGCAGCAGCGGGGGCGGGGCGGCGGGGCGGGGCGGGTAGCTTGACACCTTGTATTTCTAACCCCAGGTGATGCTGACGCTGCTGATTCACAATCCACCCTTTGAGTAGCAAGGTCTTAGAAAGTGAAATAACTGCCCTTCTGTTCTAAATAAATGGTCTATTTCTCTACAGTGAGCACTTGTGCCACAGAAAGCTGAGCACCTCTGATTTCCTCGGCCACACTGTGCGAAGGGAATGGACTTGCTACATCACTGGTTCCAGATCCAGGCCACTAATCACCTGCTGACAGCCAGCAGGGGTGGAACTCAGACCAAAGCAGGACTCATGAGCCTGCAACTGCAGCCCTGTTACCAAAACATCCATGGTGAAAAATGTAATGAGATGACAAAAAAATTTTTAAGCACTTTAAAAGATTTAGCCGTGCACTTTTCTTGAAATTATAGTTAGAAAATTAGGAGATTATTTCATTTTGAAGAAAACTTCCCAATTAAAAATGAATGTCCTTGTCTGGAAATACACGTAGAACCAAATGGTTTTGTCTAAATCAGGAAATAAATGCACTTGGGCACCATTACTATGAACAAAACTGAATGACACCCAGAAGAATGGCCTCCTAGCTCAGAGGTGCTGGGTGCTCCTAGCACCACAATGTCTGACCTCACCTCTGGGCTCCATCACTTACATGCCACAGGATGCTGAGCAAGTCACTTAAGCTCAGTCTCCTCATCTGTAAAATGGGATTATGATGAGCATTTCATGAGTTCCTACAGGAAAGTAGGAAAGAAAGGACAAGAAAGCACTTAGCATGATGCCTGAAACGTGATGAGCACTCAGTACAAACTGGCTGTAAATATTTCCAGAGGCGTGAGCACAGCCAAGGAACCACCATTTAGTGAATTCCTCAATCACCAAGGAATTCAGCTTCATCAGTCACAAGGCAGAACTGTCTACTATACCTGCCTCCCCCAGGCTTAGAGGCCTTCTCTGGAGAAAGAGACACACACAAAACTTACTGGCTCAGTCTTTTCCATCCATCTTGGGACATCCCAAGTGCAGGCAGCATGCCCTGTGACAGGGGCAAGTGTCATCAGTGGCTGTGTCTGGGTACCCATTACCCACGTAGGAATCCTACCGTCGGCAAAGCCACCTTGGGGGTATGTAGTCACACAGGATCCCACACTGAGAAGGCCCTCTGCTTGGGATTTGATGTTCTGTGGTCACTGTCTCAAAATTCTTAATAATTCAATCTTAGAGTATGTGTTTTGTAAGGGAAAGCTGATGGGAAAAGGGAGAACTCGCTAGGGGGCTGAGGCCCAGGCTTACTCACAGTCTACTTAAGCCACCTTCCAGAGGTGGGTTCTCAGGGTCCCATTCCCCCACCCTCCAGGGCTCCAGGTCTTGTCTGGCCACCCCATCCCTGTCCCATGGCAGAAACCTGGACACAAATTGGCTGGGGGGTGAGGGTCAGGCACACACACCCCCAACATCTCAAGGCAGAACATGGCAGCCATTCCTCCCCTGAACTGGCCACACCGCAGCAAGCTCAGAGGGCGACTGGAAGGAGCAAGCCTCTCTTCTAGCTGCAGTCCAGGTAGCCAGCATGCCCCTGTGCTTTCACTACTCTTGGTGGTGGCCCGTCCGCTCTGGGTTGAAGCAGTGGGCCCATGGGAAGGGGAGACGCCTGGCCCAACTTCTCTGCCCCTGGCCAAGGGTCAGTCCCGCAGCTGGCAGAAGGGGGATCCCCGCAGTCCAGAGGCCACATGCACCAAGTTACAGCAGAGGGGTCCCGGCTCCAGTAAGGGTCTGAATGGCCCCCTGAGTATCCCGTGCTAAGGGAGCACATCATTAAATAGAAATTTAAAACATCATGACAGGTGAAGAGAGACACCATGGGAGAAAGGAAAGGCTTTATATTTTAGCAACTACAATAGCACTTTTTCCGTTTTTGAACAAGAGACTTCGAATTTTCATTTTGCACCTTGGCTTGCAAATTATGTACCTGGTCCCGGCCCTCAGCCTCCAGCCCCACCCCAACTCACCTGCTTGGTGCTATTTTCACCTCACCCTCAGCTCACACTGAGGGAGCAAGACCCAGCCCTTCTTGTGAAAGGAATCCCTGCTAAGATAGGTACCAATCAGCCTCAAGAATGGTCAGCAATGCTAATGGAGAATGGAAAAGAAGAGGCCCTGAGAACCAAGGCCACCTAGAAGCAAAGGAATTCCCAGGAGATGATATCTGGCAACCTAGAGAATGACAACGAGGTTGAGGAGATAAAAGGATTAACATCACCCCCAGAAAAGATTTCCCAACATTTATACCATCATCCCCATGGCTCCCAAACTGTGTATCCAAGATACCTTGGGGCACCATAGCAAATTCATAGGGGCTCCATGGGATATTTAATTTTTTGAAGGAAATACATCACTGCTTGACACCCGTCAGATACCACATGAGCAACTAGCACAAGACTGTTCTCAATCACAGCATTAAGTTACACTCCATTCCTTTTGATGACATCGTATCTTTGCAAAACTAGATGTGGGGCAGTTGCTATGAAAAAACCAAGTGCAGTACAAAAATAAATACAGAACAGGAAATGAAGAAAGTAATATCCAAACTGATTCCAAGTTCTGAGCTGTGCAGTGCCCAAAAGGGACATCCACCTCAGTAATGAGTAATCATGGCTATTTAAGAATGAAATAAAAAAATACTTTCCTTTCCATTTATGTGTATTACTTTTTCAAATGGCTACTATATTGTTAGGACACATACTTATTAAGTTTTTTGGACCTAAATATTTAATAAACAGATCTATGAAGTCCTTGCTTGGCCTAGGGGTGCCATGAAAAAATTAGTGAGATGTTACAGAAGCATGAGCCGAGAAAGTTTGGGAGCCTCTGCACTATACTTTCTTTCACATAGTGAAAGTCTCTGAAAGGAGAGGACAAGGGTGAGGATGATGAGGTGCACATACCCAGTGAAACCAGAGCTAGACTCAGCCAGGTATACACCAACAACTGACCCAGGGACATTTCTCTCATTATGTTTGAAGAGGCTACTACCAAAGTTCCAAAAAAATTGTTTAATATTTATTTATTTATTTATTGGCCATGCTGCACAGGATGTAGGATCTTAGTTCCATGACCAGTGATTGAACCTGAGCCCCCTGCAGTGGAAGCACAGTCAACCACTGGACCACCAAGGAATTCCCCCAAAGTTCAAAATTAAATGTGGATGCTAAAAAATAAAACACAGTCAATCTAGACCCTTTCATCTTCAGCCTGGAGGATGGATAGTCCAATGTGGAAAAGGTTGAAGGAGATGTTAAATCCACAGGTGAAGGATGCAAAGACAGATACCAGAGGAAAGCTCATTGATTTCATTGGGCTGGAACAATTCCAGGAAGAATTCCCAGAGAAACCCAACTGCAGGTCAAGGTTATGAAGCCTGCAGTGCTGAGCCAGGCCACAGATAAGGCTGAAGCTCTCTGGCACCACAGGGAGATGGGTAACTTCAAAACATTCAAGCTTGAGAGGGAAGGAAAAAAAAAAAAAACCTGAGAGAAGAGTCTGGATCAAAAAGCAATCAAGGACTTCTATATTGGCAGAATAAAAGCTTGAAGATAAATGGGACTCTTCAGGTCACAACCTGTTTTATTTGTGGCCAGAAAGAATATCCAGCCCACCTATCGAAATGAGTTAACCTTACCCAAGACTTCAGGAACACAAAGATGTGGCAGCAGCCAAAGAGACAGAAGACATACAGGTAGCTCTGTTACCATGAAATGAAGGAGGAATTTACATATAAAAGACCCTCCAGGGCTAAAGGATAATGTTCTGTGGGGAATTTGGATGCCTTGTGTCTCACTTTCTTAATACTGTAAGATGGCTTGAATCACATAACCCCAGGCTTAGGGAATAAGCCTGGGCACCAGCAGGCTCATTCAATAGAGGGGACATTTGTGAGCCTCACAAACAGCAGAACCTCCTGGGCTGACCTGATGCAGAAAGAGGTATGGGGATGGGAACTGATGACATCAAGAAGTATGTCCCAGCCAAGTGCTCTCAGTGGGCTCCTCCTGCTTGAGAGCTGGTGCCTGCACATCCAGGGGCCAGGGCCAGAGCGCTCAATCAATGAGGACCGCTGCAGTGAGAACGCACATACTCTCTCCTCCGTCCGGCTGCCCCTTCAGCTCCTGCAGGTGCGCTGGAGACTGGTGGGTCTTTCCCTACTCTCCTTGACTAACCTTATTCCATTTCACCTACTTGGCTGTTACCTACCTTCCTTGTCCCCAGCCCTTTGCTGTCCTTGGGGGTGCATTCCAACCTGACCACCCTCTCTTGTCAGTCTATACACTTTGAGAATTTCTTGACCTTTAATCTTAGTGGTTATTTCCCAGTTTCTCATCCTCAGCCCAGTTTCCAGAATATCCATACCATCTGAAGACAGACAGGCAGAATAGGGAGTGCAATGGGGGCAGCCTAAGAAAAAGAACGGGATACAGGGCTTCCCCGGTGGCTCAGCTGGTAAAGAACTACCTGCCTATGCAAGAGAGGCAAGAGACGTGAATTCAGTCTGAGTCGGGAAGATCTTCTGGAGGAGGAAATGGTAACCTGCTCCAGTATTCTTGCCTGGAAAATTCCACAGACAGAGGAACCTGGCGGGCTACAGTCCATTGGGTCCCAAAGTGTTGGACATGACTGATCTTGCACACACTCATGGTCCTGGAGGCTCGATCTCTGGAGCAAGAAGCACTCTGAGGATGACCTCCCAGCCAACTCTTCACCAAGCCACATGTGATAAAGGATAAATCAGTGGAAGTTACAGCGTTCCCTCTACTAGGGAGGGAAAGGATCTGGCAGGGCCAGCCTAGACACAACTCTCTGGGGAAGAAGATTTGCCAAATATTTAATTTAAAGAAGTTGGAGGCTTTGAAAAAATTCAAAAAAATTTTTTCTCCTTTCAAAAATCCTCTTTACACACTAGGAGAGGAAACAAATCATGTTTTAAGAGTAGTTGTTATATATAGATTATTGGTATCCCAAAATTGTTGACTGCACTTTCTTGGGAGTGTATAAATATTTGGCAGGTCTCATAAAAGTATGAGCTAAGGATACTATAACTGGTTCAGAATTTATCATGTACGGTTTACCCAGAGATTGGCAAGATTGGGAGTTTGTCGTTGCTAAATGTCTAATGGCTGGGGACAGATATCAGCCAATGACAATTTATTCTGAATCTTTTGTGTCACATGTGAAAAAGGGATTTTCTCCCTACTGCACCCTCCCAAGGCAATCTTTAAAGGACTGGCATTTTCTTAGAGCTAAGATAAGCAGAGGAGAAACCTCCCTTAAAGAACATTCTCAAAGAGACCTTCAGTTCAGTTCAGTTCAGTCACTCAGTCGTGTCCGACTCTTTGCGACCCCATGAATTGCAGCACGCCAGGCCTCCCTGTCCACCACAAACTCCCGGAGTTCACTCAGACTCAAGTCCATCAAGTCAGTGATGCCATCCAGCCATCTCATCCTCTGGCGTCCCCTTCTCCTCCTGCCCTCAATCCCTCCCAGCATCAGAGTCTTTTCCAATGAGTCAGCTCTTCGCATGAGGTGGCCAAAGTACTGGAGTTTCAGCTTCAACATCATTCCCTAGACTTTCAAAATGACAATCATCCATTTCAGCACCTTCAGTCTCCAGTGAAGAAACTCAAGCTCAGAGAGGTGAGTGTCCTGCCTGAGATCACAGTGCAGGCCAGCACAGAGCTGAGAGCAACACGCAGCTCTCCCTACCCCAAACAGGGACATGCCTCTCTGTACCACAGTGCGGTCATCACTGTGCCATAAGCCAGCCGGAAGGCTTGTGAAGATTCCTACTGACACCCAAAGCTAGGCCAACTTCCGCTGAGCCACAGTTTGGGGGAGTCCTCCTACCCCTCCCCCCCAAAAAAAAGATGTGTGTCTGCTCAGTCATCTGCCTCTTTGTCACCCCATGGACTCTAGCCCACCAGGCTCCTCTGTCCATGGAATTTTCCAGGAAAGACTACTGGAGCCGATTGCTATTTCCTACTTCAGGAGATCATCCCAACCCAGGGTCTGAATCTGAGTCTCTTGTATCTCCTGTATTGGCAGGCAGATTCTTTACCAACTGTGCCACCTGGGAAACCAGATAATCATATATAGTTTCATTTCAAGGACTGAGCAGTGCCTGGAAAGTGTAGCCTCAACCACACAACACTCATGACATGCAAGGCAAGGGGCTGCAGAAGGTTAAAAGACCCTGAAGTAGAGGATGAAAAACAGAAGGTTAAAAGTCCTGACACTTAAAGAGATAAATTGCCTCCTTTGTTCTTAACCTCCACAAAGGCTCTCCAGGAATTCACAAGACTCTCCCATTTAAGCTGATGTATGGGGAGATCAAACTGAATTCAACAACCCAGAAATGGAAAAGTCCCAGAGAACAAAGCCTCAGTAGTGCATACATTGAGGGTCCAGGAAGGGATGAACAGAGTGTGTACCTGGATGCAGAACCATTTAAGTGTAGAAGAACTGAAAAGTCTTAGCGTGGAAAAAAAGTGATACCCACCAGAGTGCTTGACGGAGTCCTAAAAGGATTGGCCTTCCGCTCTACCATAAAGAGGTTTAGAGTAGGATTTGATGCCGCCACCCCTGCTGTCAGATCCTGCCAAATCTAGAGTTTAGGACCCAGGACACCTGAGGTAGCACATGATCACACACTTGGCTATGGGTCTGTCAGAGAGGACTGTAGCTGGGAATCTGCCTTGGTCTTTGTCATGAGGACAGTTAAAACCTAAGGAGAAATCACAAACATGCTTATTCAATACCTACTGTGGTGCTAGATGGACTAGTTAGGGAGGTCTGAAAATTATCTCTATGCATAACAAGTTAAATTAAGTCTTCTAAAAAAACTAGGTAGAACTAAACTAACTAGGTAGAACAACTGAATGGCTGTAAGAGCTTAGTAACTGAGCCAAAGCAAAGGGAATAACTTAGATGATCTCCTCTTGGATTCAAGAGACATACTGAGCAGCATCAGGAAAAGGGCAGAAGAAGGTTTTAGCTAACAGCAGCAGACTTCGGTGAACACTGCACCCTTCAGTAGCCCAATGGTCCTGGCTCAAAAATCAGACATTACAGTCACATTCTATGAGAATTTTTGTTTTTGTTTAGTCACTCAGTCATGTCCGACTCTTTTGCAACCCCATGGACTGTAGCCCACCAGGGTCCTCTGTCCATGGGATTCCCCAGGCAAGAATACTGGAGTGGGTTGCCGTCTTCTTCTCCAGGGGATCTTCCCGACCCAAGGACTGAACCCGCCTCTCCTGTACTGCAGACAGATTCTTTACCACTGAGCCACCTTGAAAGCCCATTCAATGAGAATTATAGAGCACTCAGTTGTGTAACCAAGTCTGGAGTGTGCCTCTGCTAGAAGTGAGGCACTGTGGAGTCTGTCAGGAACTGCTAAAACTCATTTCCGTTACCACTTTATACAAAAGCTTTTGGCAAATAAAATTCACATCCCACCACCCTCCCCCAAAAGTAACTGTAATACCAAATAATATAGAAATTTAGCACTTTTACCCTTTGGGATGAGGAATTCATTAGCCGCCTTCTTAAAGTTCCAAAGGTCCTGAGGTTAATGGTTAACTGAATGAGCTAAGATATTTGCCATAACCCCACTAATTAAAGAGCTACAGTCAACTAGACTATAGACAATAGACTCCTAGAGAAACTTTGGCTAGACCTACTGATAATCATAACCCACGAGGTTTATCTTAAAGTTAGTAAGTGCTAAGCAGGACATCCAGAATTCCATATTATAGGAAAAGAATACACATCTATTCTTAGGGAGACTTTATCACATACTCACAAAGCTCATACTGACAAAAAACTAATTAGTTCATCAGTGGACAGTAAATTCTAACCCAGCCTGCTGTTCACAGGTCAGTAAATCAATGGTTCCAACTGTGAGAAAGATAATCTGAAAGTCCCTGGTCTGGTGTCTGGACTCAGTCAGGCACAGTGTGGAAGGCCAGATCTCTGGCACCATGAATCTAGGGGCCACATGTTAGGAAAGTCCTGAGGGGTATTCTGAGGGTTCTCCAAAGCCTGCAGGGAAGCACCAGGACTGGGGCAGAAAAGAAAACCACCCCCAGAGGTCTCTGATGCTTGCATACACTCGGGCAGAGCATGATAGCACATTCTCCATTTGCTTCCAGAGGCTTCTGCAACGTTTTAAATAAAGCAGTAACAGGAAGATGGGGCATAGAAGAGGAAATGCTACCATGGCTGATGCTGAAAAGACTCAAGCCTCTCATAGGCAGCCATCTATACCTAGTCTCCTTTTCTTGTTGCCTAGGAACAGTTGCAAAGCATGCTGGGAAGGGTAGCTTAAGCATCCAGGTGCAGGCTCTATGGGTTCCCTAGACCAATTCTTGACCCAAACCCAACTTTATTCATCTATCAGAGCTTGCATTTGGCTAGAGGCCTGGAGATTTCCCCATTTTGCACATGGCAGACACTCTCCCTAGGAAGGAAAAAAATTAATTTGACACAAGCAATCAATCCCACTGGAATGTTTGCACACACTGAGCCAAGCAGAAATGGATCCTAAAGGGAGTACTTCTGGGAGGTGATGGGAATTTTAATGCTGAAAAATGATACTGTGTCAAGAACCAAGTATGATGGAGGAAGCACACACATTTGTATCCAAAGCATGAGTAACACACACACATGCACGTGGCACATATATACACAGAGGCAGGTACACGCACCATCCTTATGGGGAAACGCATCTGGGTGTATAACTGTCCAGGCTTCCATCACTCTGTTTATTTTCTGTATTCAAAATGTTTTAAGAGATTGAAGAATACAGCAGTGTTAAACCTCTTTAAAGTAGAAAGTTAGAGAAGCTTGTGAAATGTTCCTATGATTCCAGTGTGATTCCTGAGGTGGCAGCCTTGGTGAAAGCACCCACCACCTCTAATTCCCCATGATCCCACAAAACCCTCTGCCTTTGCCAGGAATTCCCTCCCTACCCTGTCAACTCTGGATAATGAGAGCATCTTCCAAATGCATTCAAGCCTCTCCTACTCTATGACCACCACCACCACCACATCTGTCAAAATAGGCTTCACCATGCTCTTGTTTATGTCCCTGAATTCCGCTAGTGTAGTCATATCATATACTTGGGATGTTTCAATGTACTTAAAAAAAAAAACCTCTAATGTTTCCCTCTATCAAAATGTGAGTTATCTGACAGTCTAAAGAATGTGAGGGAAAGAAGATGGAGTTCTGGGAAGAAGAAATGTAGAAGAAAGCCAAGACAGTAGTTCAATTACCCAGTGCCTCCTCTTGAGATGATGTGGTTGGGCTGGGTTTGCACATGCCCTGGGGAAATGAAAACTTTGGATTGCTTTCACCGTCTTCTCTAGGTGACTCAAAGGAAAAGTTCAAGGACATGAGCTGGCAGGAATATCATTAAGTCAGTCCTCCTCGTGCCTTGAGAGAGCTGGCAGAGCAGCTCTGAGGGATCCCTGGTAAGGGCATTCTCAAGGGTGCTCATACGCATCCCTAATGACAGACTTGGGGTCCAAAGGAACAGACTGAGAAGTGTAGGCTTTTCAACACAGACCCAGAAGTCCCAGAAACAGGGCTCCTCTTTCAAAAGGTTCTAAAGACCAAAACAGTTTTAAGTTACTGCTGACCATCAGTTGATTCTCAGGGGAATTAGAACCCTTGATCACCAAGCAAGGATGTGGGGTCACCTGTGAGTTCTGGCATCAGGGGTCTGACCAAGCAGTCTAGAGATGCTCAGACAAAAGGCCTCAGAAGGATGGAAAACCTTCAGGGAACCAGGGTATAAAGGTCCTGAGACTACTTACCTCCTGGTTTCCATCCCTGCTGGCTTTACTATGGTCTAGTTAGCTTAGAATGTTTAAGATGGAAGATGCTTTTGAGACTACCTCACTAACCTCCCACATCAGTCTCAGAAAGGGAAAGGAATTTACCACCTTCATCAATCACAACGCTGGGCTCTGGATGCCCAGCCCATCACTCTTTCCACTTAAACCTAAACACCTGACACCACCATTTGCCTGTTTTGTTAGTTTTTCCTGAAATGTCTTGTTTGCCATTCTCCCAGTTTCTGCCACCTTTACCAGGAATAGAGTTCTCATTCACCCTGGTCAAATGAAAAATAATGCTCATAGCTACTAGGGCTACTCAAGCCCCAGAGCCCTGGAGCCAAGAACAGTACATAAAACACTGAAGTCTTCCTATGTTAAAAGAAGCAGAAGAGTTTTGGTTAAAGAAAACAGCCAATAAACAACTCCATGGCAAAAGACTCAGAGCAACAGTCCCAATCTGGACTTCATTTTTCTACCTATTTATGATGTATTTCAGTTAATCTTATTTCTATAGAATACACATTCATGAAAACCTAGGGTGATGTTAAAGGAATTAGCTTTATTTGGAAAAAGCAAAACTGACTGTAACTTGTCATTTTAGGAGGCTGAAGAGACTTAGAAAGCAGATCCTAGCAAGGTAAGAGGGAATCCAGACCCATTAGAGGCCCCTAATTCAAATGTTAGTCATACACACCAGACAGAAATGCAGGCATCAGCAGAGCAGCTCTGTGAGTAATCCATCACCCTCCTAAAGCTGGGAGCCCCTTGAAGATAGAGACTGTTCGATACTCCCCTCTGGACCACAGTGCACGGGATGTAAGAAGTGCTCACTAACTGCTTGCTGGGAGAATCAACAATGCCTCGTTCACATGCTTATGGGCACATACACACATACATGTATGTAGACAGAATCCCAGTGAAGACAGTCTCAGAATTAAGCCCCTTTTCTAAACCTTTTTCCCCCAAAACTATTATTTTAACTAGGGTAACACTGTTCAAAATACAATGTCTTTTTCTCTTTTGCATGTCCTTATGTGTATTTAACCTCCTCCCTACTCTATCAGAAGCATCTACTTGCCTCAGGGAAGTTCAGGACAGTTGTAGCAGCAGGCATAGAGAAAGTGTTCACATTTAGCTGTTGACATCCTGGGTAGGACTTTTTTTAGTGTTCAGCTTGAATTCTCGACACATTCTTGTGGGAATCAACACATCAAGATCCAAAATGCGTGGACCTGACCATGGAGATCACTTTAAAACAGAGGTAAATAGTACTCAAGATGTCACATTAGGGAGATCCTTGCTACAAGAGAAGGAGAGGAAGCCCTTTTCCTCAAGTATCAGGGGAATGTGCCAAAAATCCAGTCTAGGAGATCAGACACCAGGGTCTCAGCTTCCTCCCATATGCCACTTCAAGGCCCAACCAGAGTTTGGGGGTGAAGGAGGCAGCTTTAGAATATAACACCTCAACAGGTGTGAAGGCACCTGAGAACCCTCAGGCCACTCCTGAAGTGGCTGCAGGCCTCTAGGATAACAGCTGTCATTCAGTCCCGTACCCTGATCCACATGGTGTGATGGCAAGAAACAGCACTGGCCTAGTGGGTATATAGTTAGACAAGCCAGGCATAGAGGTTCTGACTTTTCACAGCTGGCACTGAGTGAGCTGGGGATCTGCATATTTCTTCATTCCCTGATGATGGAACTCAGAGATGCTCAGAGAGCCAGTGACCTGAGCAGGCAGAGCCCTGGGGTCGGGACTAGGAGGCTGCCATGCACAGGGACTTTGACCCCACAAACAGTCAGGACATGATTGCTACTGCTTGGTAGCAATATCAGACAATATCCCAGCAAGAAAACACAAGTACAGGGATCAGATCAGACCAGTCCCGCCCCTATGAGGCAAAGACCAGGGGAATCCAACCATCATACCATGACTCCAAGTACCCCTCTCCCCCTACCCCCGCCACTATCACAAGTTCACAGGGGCACCTCTACAGACCCAGATCAAGAGAAGTGGGAAAATAGGAGAAAACCCAAGTGAATGGGAAATTAACCTGTAAGAAACAGTCGTCTAAAAACACATGACATACTACAAACTAGCCAAGTTGAGGTGGGGGGAGATCAGCTGCACATTAGGAAATTTTAAAGCTACATTTTCTGTGCACATTTGGGTGATAAGGAATGTGCAACTGAGCTGCAGTGTCACCCGTCAGAGAAAAGCCCAGTCATTCTGGGCAGTTAGATGAGCCACTCTTCCACTCAGACACACATGTCTCTTTTCCAAAAGCAAATGGAACACATCATGAAACGTTTCACTCCAGCCCTGGTGCAGCCAATTCCCTACCAGACGTGAAAAAATGTACAGTCCTCAGGAGGTACAGCTGTCACTGCCATCCAAGTCCCCTGGCTCAGCTTTCAACCACACTCAAAACCAAGGGAGACCCCAGAGAAAGGCAGCAGAAAAAACCCCTTTTCATTGACTCAGCAATTTCATTTGTCCAGAGTATTTTCCTTCTGTTATCTCGCTTTATCTCATATGCTCCTATGATGTATGGCAGGGCAAGTATGTTTACCTCTCTCTTCAGATGAGGAAAGACAGGTCCCATCTGTAAAAACAGACATTTTAACTGGCTTGGCGAAGTCACAGGGATAATTAGTTGCGGGTAGAATTGGAAACCGAGGTCTCCTGAATCACATCCTTGGATTCTTCTAGCCAAACACAAACTATGGCTTTTGCACACACAACCTAAAGCACTTCCATACCTGTGGTATTGGAATTAACTTTCACTCAAACCCACAAAACACATGTGGCCTTTTTTTTTGGCTAATTGTGACTGCAAATCTGGCTCCTAAGTCACTTAAAGGCATACAGCAAAAGAAGCCAAGAATGGCCTCTACCATTTATTTAAATGTCATTAATAAAAGCGTCAGTGAACACTGCACAGAAAGTTAGCCTCCAGAGAACAGGACTGGCTGCTCTCCCTCCTTCCTGAGAATAAAAGCAGACGAAGCATCCTGATCCTGTGGTTGTCCTGCCGTCACCTCTGAAAGAGATTAAATAATGGGTGATGCTCTTGCTACTCTTTGGACCAAATAATGTTCCAGAACAAACACTCGTCCTCAGAAAAGATGGGTTATAAATGTCCACCATTAAGAGAATGGTTAAACAAAATGGGGCATATCCACACAACAGAATGTGACACAACTCTCCAAACAAATGAGGTAGAACATATGCACTGACATGGAAAAATGTCCACAATTACAAAGTGATAAAAACAAATTGCAGAATAAAAGGGATAGCATAATTCTCTTTTTTGTCAAAATATGAAAGAAAGCTACGCATTTGTGATAAATACATACTTGCATGTGTAACAGGTACCTATGTCAGTCGAATTTATCTTATCATCAGGGGAAAGGAGGGAGAAAGAGCATTCACTTTTAAACATCCTGAAACCATCCTGTACTTTCCTTTTGTGTGACTATTTCTTACAACAGTATCAATGCCTTTACTCCTCCAGACAAGGGACACATCCTCTGTTTTCTTTCATTACCCCATATAAAGAGTATTAGCTTATGAATGTCTCACTTTGCTCAATAGATACATGTATACTGATATATCATACATTTAAACTAACAGGGAAATGGCTTCATTTAGGAAAAAGTCTAAATGTCTAAATAAATGCTCTATGAAAGTATATTGGAAACCAAATCTCTCTAAACAAAACCTTGTTTACCACCTACTTAAATTATCTTTTAACTTATAGACAATAAACACATATGAAATGAATCAACAAATGAGTGAAATTCCCTTTCTAATTGGCTACCAATGAGCCATTTTTCCCTGTATCAATCTTCTCCTAACCCCAAAGGACTATAAACTCTTCAGAGACAAGGACCATTTGTTACTCACCTTTAGTAACTCCTTTAGTACCTGGCATAATACTGGGCACATCGTAGACACTCAGTCAATATTGTTTAGTTGATCCATTTGAATGTTTGAACTTCCCTATGTGGATATGAAATTAAAAGAGGGTTGCTCCTTGGAAGAAAAGCTATGATCAACTTAGACAGCATTTTAAAAAGCAGAGATGCTGCTTTGCTGACAAAGGTCCATATAGTCAAAGCTACGGTTTTTCCAGTAGTCACGTATGGATGTGAGTTGGACCATAAAGAAGGCTGAGCTTTTGAACTGTGGTGTTGGAGAAGACTCTTGAGAATCCCCTGGACTGCAAGGAGATCAAACCAGTCAATCCTAAAGGAAATCAACCCTGAATGTTCATTGGAAAGACTGATACTGAAGCTCCAATACTTTGGCTACCTGATATGAAGAGCTGCCTCACTAGAAAAGACCCTCATGCTGGGAAAGATTGAGGGCAGGAGGAGAAGGGGACAACAGAGGATGAGATGGTTGGATGGCATCACCGAGTCAATGGATATGAATTTGAGCAAGCTCCGGGAGATGGTGAAGGACAGGGAAGCCTGGGGTGCTGTAGTCCATGGAGTCACAAAGAGCTGGACATGACTGAGCAACTGAATGACAACAACAATGTGTATTTTTGCAAAAGAAGGGTGCTTCGTTAGTTTTCCAGTGCCTATGGGATATTTGTAAGCAAGCAATAAAAGATCCCCTCTAATTAATCCAGGATAAACAACAAATGTTTGCTATATTTTACAATAAATATTGATTTCATAGGTCTTGTTGTTTAAGGTAGAATTGCCTGTCTACACAAAACAGATTCATTTCCTTAGCACAATGTTTCATTATAAAACTCCCAAATGACCTGCACACCAATAAATAGCTCTTATAAAAAGAAAAAAATTCAAGCCAACAAATACTAATCAAGCAAGTATATGCAAGGCACTATGTTAATGGTGAGAAGAAGACAGACAAGTCCAAAGCAAAAGGTAGAGCCTACTTGGGGAAACCAGACATGACAATTTTCCAAGGTGGGGCTTCCAAAACGTCTTGGAGTCATCGATGTTGAGTAAAGTTCTGGAAAGAAACTAATGTCCAAACAAGTCTAGTGTACAGCTCACCTCCACCTTGGACATCTCATCCAAGTCACCAGATAAGGACTCAAGAATCCCCTGTTTTCACCTCTACTCTAGAGGCTCCAGGGCTGAGCGAGATGCAGGAGTCTGCACACCTAGCTCACTCTGAATTCAACTGGACAGATCATTCTTTAAAGCAATTCTCCCCCATTCTCCAGAGAATGGATCCAATCCATCTCCTCTCTTTACGGGATCTCAGCACCCCGCAGTCCTTCAGAGGATCTTGGATTCCATTCACAGAGAACAATGAAGTCAGTCTTCTTAATAGCTTAATAAGGACTTTACCATCTGACCTAAACATCTGACCTGAAAACCTCCTGGTCTTTTCCCCACAGCCACAGAGGAAGAGGTGTCCCTCCATCCCGGAGATAACCTCTTTGCCTGGGAACCTCATCCTTTCCTGACTTCTGAAGAAGGTAGTGCCCACTCTGATACCCTATCCACACACATACCACTTTCTATCACCTTCAGTGTCTACCACTATTTCCTCCCGTGATTTTTTTCTCAAACACTGAAAGATTTTTCTCTCTCTTTAAAGCAAACAAACAAAATTTCACCGAACCTGATAACTTTTTAAAAAACTTACTGAAGTACAATTTGCATGCATAAAATTCCATATATAAGTCTATAACTCACTGAAAGCTCACAAACAGATCACACCATACCTATGACCAAGAAACAAGACAACCAGTACTCCCTAAATGCCCCTTCAGTTACCATTGCATTATTTTCCTTACTTTTATTAGCAAACCTCTTCAACAGTGGTCTATCTTCATTTTTACCATCTCTTCAGCTATTTCAGAATAAGCATCCCCTGTTCCATGAATCCTCCCCACAGCCATGCAGATGAGGCTGTTGATCCTTCCTCTCTGTTCTCAGTGTACAGCATGCGATCCT
The DNA here is from genome assembly GCF_019923935.1 of Bubalus bubalis. Lineage (NCBI taxonomy): Eukaryota > Metazoa > Chordata > Mammalia > Artiodactyla > Bovidae > Bubalus > Bubalus bubalis. Next base: position 113,826,560 of record NC_059157.1, on the reverse strand, counting down.
TTGTTTATGTGTCAGGCAACTCCACCAGACAGTCACCCTCCATGTCAGAAAGATGATTTCTAACTTGCTGGTATGGCCTCAGCCTGGCACTTAATTAGGTTCATGGCTGGTGTTTGACACTTGAATATGAATGAATGCAAGAATGAATGAAAAGATCCACTCACTGAAATCTAGTGTTTGCTGAAACTGATCAGTCCCCGTCCAGTTCTCATCAAAAGTAATCATGATATTTAGCTGTCAAAATGCAATGGCTAGGATCATGAAGAATGACTAGAAAATTATACCATTCCAATCACTGCTTAAGCATTCTCTTTATATCCAAATATTTGAGCCCATTATGTGCCAATGGCCTGGGGTACAGAGACAACATTTTGCATCCACACTACAAATGGAAGCTGTGACATCACTCCCAATGGCACTCTGTCTTTCCATGGCCATAGACCCAACATGGAGTCCTGCCAATCTTTCCCCTTAACTGCTCCTGAAGATACTCCCCCCTCTTCCCACAATCTCCTTTCCAGGAGAGTTAACAAGTCAGAGACAGGAATCCCCCAGGAGCCCCAGACCCCTCCCCCTAGCCCCCTTTTGTCACATCCAATTTACCATCTGCCATTCTCCTGGGTCTCTCTCTAGGTCCACTGTCCAGCTGCCAACTGAACACTGTGCTTCCCCACCCCCATACCCCATAGATGCCCATTGTCCCTGGGCTGCAGGGCAAGAGTATAGCCACATTCCCAGTCCCTGCCTGCCATGCCCTGGAATAACTAACTGCAAGCTTAAAAATCACGTCCCTACCTATGTGGAAAGAAGGAAGGAAAGGAGAGAAGGAGGGAAGGGGAGAAGGAGACGGGAAAGGAGGGAGCAAAGATGGGAGGGTATCACAGGGGAGGGGAAGGGAGAGGAAGAAGCGACTGCAGCATAATTTGGAAATTCTAACCAGTAATATGATATTATATGCAATATAGTCTTACTAGTAATATATATGGTCATATTCTATTATATATAGTCATATTCTATTACCAGAAGTATGATCCCATTTCTATTACTAATTACAATATGAAGATAACTATCACAATCTATAGCTACAAAATCAAGTGATCCTGATAGGTAAGGTTTGTTTATTTTTTACCCATTTTACACATAAGGAAACTGAATCTCAGGAAGGCTGTACCCTGTACAAGACACACAGTAAGTTCCTGTTCTAAGACTCTGATTCTGAAACTGAGCCACACCTAAGGAAATTTCCACCTCCTCCTACTCCAGGGAATAGAAACCCAGTACCCCAGAGCCCACCTTTTGGTAATAGGATCCACAGGATCCCCTGGATTCCTACTCCGTCCCCTAGAGGGCCACATAACACGCCTCTCTAAACGACAGTTCTTGGGTCTGCCTCCAAATGAGAGCTGAAAGGAGGGCTTTGGGGCCAAAGGAATGGGTGTGCTCCCTGGCATTGTCCTCTGGTGTGAAGCGTTCCTCTTCATGGAGAATGGGCAAGAGGCTCCTCCATGACCCCTGTCTGCTTCCTCTTTGTTTGAGAGCCTGAGAAGGCAATGGCGACCCACTCCAGTACTCTTGCCTGGAAAATCGCATGGGCGGAGGAACCTGGTAGGCTGCAGTCCATGGGGTCGCTGAGTCGGACACGACTGAGCGATTTCACTTTCACTTTTCACTTTCATGCACTGGAGAAGGAAATGGCAACCCACTCCAGTACTCTTGCCTGGAGAATCCTAGGGATGGGGGAGCCTGGTGGGCTGCCGTCTATGGGGTCGTGCAGAGTCGGACACGACTGAAGCGACTCAGCAGCAGAGGCATTAAGGAAACGGAAAATTCAGAACAGGTCAGTCCCTGACAGAGAGAGCACCTGATGGCCAGGAATGAGCCCTCCTCAGGAAGCTGCCCCAATAACTTCTTGCCTGATTCCTCCTCTTCTGTCCTCTCCTCATTCATTCTCCACCACCACCCCCCGACCACCCCCCCCACTCCCCACTCCCCCGACAACTTCCCTTTCTGACTCACACTCTGTAGGAAGTGATTCTACAGACCCCTCTAGAGCCTGGAGCAGATCCCACCTCAACCTGCAGAAGAAAGCCACAAGTACTTCTAAAAGGATTGCTATTTTGGGACCTCTCTTTCTAACTTCTCTGCCCAAGGAACCTTTTAGAGCCACGCCAACCCAGCTCACCCACTTCACAGCTGCCCTCAGCTTGCACTATCCACCCCAAGCACAGGACCACAAGCCCCTGATCCCCCAAGCCAGGTGATGCTCTCTCTGTTGGGGTTATTGACCAAGCACATGATGCCCTCATCTGAGCTGCTGGCCAGCTGGCTGCTTGACTGAGGTCTGCCTTCCCCCAGTCTCCTCCTCTGGCCCGAGGCTCACCCCCAGCTACCCTGGAGATCCACCCCAACGTGCTCATCCAGGATCTTCTTCCTTCAACTGCTCCTCTTTTCCAAATATTCATTCCCTTCCCCAAGCCTGCCTTCCCCCTCCTCCCCACTCCTAGGTATTCACAGATCTTCTCTACCTAAAAAAAGCCTCCCCTCAACTCTGCTACCCATCTCCAACTACTTTATTATTTTTAACCTTCCCTTCACAGCCAAACTTTTCCAAAGAGTCATCTATATGCACTCCCACCACTTCCTCCCCATCCACTCAACTCCCTATTCCCCTTGAAATTTGAATTCCACCTCCCATACACAAGTGAATGTTATTTCAAAGGTTACCAGTGATCTCCCAGTTTCCAGAACCCAGAAGGTTTGTTCAGTCCCCTCTCCCTCAGCCTCTCTGCAGCACTAGATCCTGTTGATGGCCGGACTGTTTCCAAGCCCTGCTCTTTCCTGGTTCTCCTCCAGCCTTTCACTTGGGTCTACAGCTCTGTCCTTGGCCCTCTGCCCTTAAGTCTGTATACACTTTTCATTTATTATCTCATCTATTCTGATAGCTCCAGCCACAACTTCTTACGGATATCTCCCAAATCTATATTTCCGTCTCTGGCCTCCCTCCAAAGCTCCAGACTCCCTCCGCTATCCGCCTACTGAATCAACACCTCCCTAAGCTATTTCACTGACACCTGAAAAGCAACATGTCCTAAAGAAAGTTCCCAAATCCTCCCTCTCCTCTGCCTCCCCACAGCTGCTCCTCCTCTTCCCGAACTCCTGATTTTCATTTAGGGTACTTCCATCCTCCCCGTTACCCAACTAAGCTTTGAAGTCATCTTTGAGACCTGCCTCTTCCTTAACACCTCTACATCCAAGTTACCAAGTCCTATAGACATTACCTCCATAAGTTTCCTCATAGCCACCCTGCCTCCCCATTTCAACTCTGCCATCTCAAGTTCAGACCCTCCTAACCTTTCACAGTGGTCTCCCAGTCCAGCTGTGGCTACCAGTTCCTCCCCTGTTGCAACTGACCCTCTGCAGGGCAGCCAGATTTATCTTCCTGATGACATCAGCACCCCAGTCAGAAACTTGCAGTGGTTCCTGAAAGCAAACTGAAGAAAGACCATACTCTTTGGCCTGTCACTCAAAGCCCGTGGTTATCTAAGAGTCCAGTAAATGTTTAATAAATGAAGCAATCAATCAACTTGATCCCCATCCCCTTCTAACTTTGCTCTCCCACTGATCCTCCACCTGAATCCTCTGAGTCATATAAACTAGACCACTGACTGTCCCCAGATATGCCATGGATGGTTGCACCTTTTTTTTAACAGTTTGAACACTGTCTTCTCCATCTAAAGTCTACCCATCCTTCAAATCTCAAGAAGTAACTACTTCCTCGAGGACACGGTTCATTTGCCACTTTTCACTTGTTTATCCCTCATATCTGTGTTTTCTAGCTAATATCCAGCTCTCTTCTAATAAAGCCATGGGACAGAAGGGGAGGAGATGAAGCTAATTCTCCAACGGTTTCTTCTTTACTTCTTTGTAATAATTCCTCTGTCCTCCCAGCTAATTCTCTCTGTTCCCTCACTCAACAGCAGACACAATTTCAAGTAGCTCTATTGATCCAACAGCCCTGTGGCTGTCAATCATTTCCTAGTTATTCTGCTGCCAGTCATTCACACTCAAAGGAGTGGCAGGAGGAGTCTGAACAGCATGCAGACAGAGCAGGAGCAGGAACAGACTGCTTCACTGCACCCACCTGAGGCTCAGTGGAAGCAAGACCCCCATTCTTGCTGGGCTTCTCTAGATGGTATGGGGCCATGTGGCCCAAGGCCTGAGGGACTGGCATTTTTATACTTTGGTGGAGGAGAAGAAGTGCCTTGATTTGTTGCAAGGAGGGTGCCCCATCCAGTTCCCATGGGAAACCAAACTGAGAAGGATTGGAAAAGGTCCCGTGGAGGTCAAGTTTAATAAAAGAATACTTGCCAGAAGGGGTACTTAGGGTAATACAATGTTCAATTTGGAAAGAACTACCTACATAAATTTGGAGAGAATTGTACAACTTATAAAGACCTTTCACATACAGTGCCTTATTTGAGTCTTTCAACAACCCTATAAGGGAACTGGAGTGGGGGCAGGCATCATCCTCATCTTACACTCTAGGTGCTACTCGCTCGCCCAAGTCATCCAGATAAGTAGAGAGCAATGGGGAGGGTTCACCTCCTTCTCTCTTAGCTGACCTTCTCAGCCTCTTTCACAGGCTTTTTCTCCCTTTCCCATCCCTTAACTTCAAGTGCTCCCTGAGGGGGGTATTATAATTATATCCATTTTCCTTCCTGCTCTATATTCTTTCTTGCAATGATTTTATACACTCCCAGAGCACAGCACATGGCTGCACTAGGCGCTCGATAAATATTTGTCAAACAAATGATGAAATGAATGAAAGAAAAAGAGCCAAGGCCCAGACTCTAGCCTTCTGATTCCACCCAGGCTCCTGCACACCACTGTGATGCCTCTCCAGCACCCCTTCACTTCATGTCAAAGGCCCTGCGTGGTCCCCCTTCAGGAGAGTCCCTCAGCCTCTGTGCCATCACATTCACTTAATAATGAAAACAACAGCTAAGGACACCTAGGATTTCTTGTGTTCCTAATGTGGGTCAGAAACCACCAGATGCTATTTACATGTTTTTCCTATTTAATTCTCTCAACCTGTGAAATAAGCATTCTTGGTCCCATTTTGCAGAAGACTGAGGATGACATAGATTATTTAATTTATTCAATATTCCACCCCTGATTAGTGCTGAGCCTCTCTGATCCAAAACCCATGATCATCTAGCTTCTTGGCCTTAGCACCACTGACAATTGGAAGCTGGAGAATTTTTTATTGTCCTATGCATTATAAGATGTTCAGCAGTATTCTAGACTTCTACCCAAAAATTCCAGTTGCCACCCCCTCCCTGAGTTATGGCAACCAAAAAACGTCTCCAGACACCGTCAAATATTTCTTGGAGGACAAAACTGCCTCCATTTGAGAGCCACTAAACTAAACCCTACTGCCTACCTCCAAAAGTGAACTACCAAGTTCCAGAACCAGAAAGAACTGGAAAAGTAAAAGCGTTCATTCTTCAACAGCTAAAAAGGACCTCTAGTTCACCTATTCTGGTGTTTTACTGACATTGACAATTGGGAAGATTTGTTTCGCTTCTCAACTAATTTCTTTCTGCAGCTTCAGTTTATTCCAACATTTCTTCCATACCCCAAGGGATTATCAAATACAACTGGATAGAATGTACCAATAATTGAGTTATTGATGATTGCTGGCACAAGGATAAAGCAAAGCCTCCCAAATCTTATGGAAGTGTGCATAGATGTTATATGTCCTAAAATATATTAAAGTAGAAATAACCAATATAAATACAATATTAAAAATATTAACAACATTCCCTTTTCAGAGCAACAAAGTCCTCTCAATACTCCATCAGAAGTTCTTGAGAAATGGCATGATCAAAAGCCCAAATCATGATGGGTGGAAGTGAAGGAGAATCAAGAAGGAATGGTAAATATTAAATTAAGCATCATGTTTACATTCTGCAGCAAACACAACATCAAAAAGGGATGTTTTTCTTTGCTGCAGAAGAGCACTCAGAAGCTAAGAGACTCCACCCCTTGCGGGTGCCTGACTATGCAGAGACAGGATGATGATATTTACCCAAAAAACTGCACACCAACATAGGATGTTATTCCAAAATGTCCCTTGTCTATGATCTGGACCTTACAATGTCCAGTTCTCTAGGTGGCATGGGGTTTTTATTTGAGAGAAAAATTGAAAGAGTAGTCAATAAACACCAATATATCACCACCTTAGATTCAGCAACTGCTTATATTTTGCTGTGTTTGCTTTACCTATATCAGAGGGAGATGGCTTGTTTTGGTTTGGTTTTGGTGACTCATAAACTTTTTAAAAGATCTTTTAAAGAACAAATCATTTAATTACGCGAAAAGGCTAAAAACAATATAATACCTCTGATGAAGTGAGAAAATGAGTATAGACAAGTGAGTGTTGTAGGAATTCCGGGGGGAAGAGTTGCTCTTGTGGGCTGTGAAAGCTTCCAGAAGAATGTGGTGCTCAAGTTTTGAAGAATGAGTTGCATTTGTAGAGCAGGGGTGAGGAAACATGAGTCAAACTGCCCTTGGACACTGAGAAGAGCAGCCTGGCTAAAGCTGAGGTATGAAAGACAAACTTGACCCTAAAGACTGTAGAGGGTCACTGTAGGTTCATAAACCAGGTGTGATGGAAGTACTGCAACCTACTTTAGGAAGTGCAATCTGTCACAGACGCCAATTTGGAGTGGGGGTGAGAGAGCCAATTCCAACGGGCAAGAATAAAGGCTACTGAAAGAGTCCATGGCACCATAATGGGTCTCCTGGCATAGGGCAGAAGCCCTGAGAATGAAGAGCATGGGCTCACTATGAAAGATAATTCAACAGAGATAGTTAGAAGAGAGACTCCTCAGAGACAAGGTGTTAAATATCAACCCTAGGAAAGGGAAAATACCAGTAATAGCAATAAAGAAGACAAGAGGAGAAGCTAGTTTAGGGACTTGGAAAGACAGAGTTGAGTGTGAGGCTGACCGAAGTCCAAGTAATAGCAAACAATCCAATTAAAAATGTCTTGACTCACAAGACCAAAGCTCAACAGAAATATATATTTCCACATCAATTTCATTAAATTTATCCTCTGATTGTTTTTCCTTTGAGTCCTAAAGAAAGACGTTTCTCCTCAGTTCACCAAAGCCAAGATTTTACTTTTACTAGGGAACCTCCTCTGTCTCATCTCTTCAGATATCTAACTCAATCAATCTAGCATCTTCAGTTCTTCCTGCCCAGAAGCTCCCTCCCTTCCACATCTAACGCTGTTCTGACTCTCCAACAAAAAAAATGAAAACTCTTTTTCTTGATGCTAATATCCTGTCTGACTAGCACCCAAATTCTTTTTGCTTTCACCAGTAAACTCCTACCCACCCCAAATGCCTACCCCGGAATGCCTCTTCTAATACTGTGCTCCCAAGAGCTCACAGTGGCCTTCTTTTTATCACATCCAGTGACACTTACCTGGCATTCCTCTTGTTCAACCTGTCTGCAGCCTGTCATCACATCAGAACCCACGCTGACTCCCTGGGGTCTCTAGGATCAAGTCTCCTTTGCTGCCACTTTCTATACAAGGGTTTCTCCCCCAAATTCTAACTTTAGCCCTCTCCTCTTCCCTCCACCCCCTCCCTCTGAGAGCTGATGCATTCACAAGCCTCAGCTGCAGCAAGCCTCGATGCAGAAGGCTTCCAAGACCAGCCCTAATCTCCTGCCTGTGCCCCTGTCTGGAGTCCCATTTCTCCCACAAACTGATTCCACCTGTATGCTCCTCAATTAACCTGAATTTTCCACACCCAAAGCGAACAGCATTATCTGCCCGGCAAAACCCAGCTCCTGTCCTCAACCAGAGTGCATCAATCAAGACAATGTTGGTCCTCTATCCTTTCAACCCAGTTACTCCCATTTTCTTGCGGACTTAATTTTCTTTCCCTCCTACAACAAGTTTGTCAATAAATTCCCATATTTATGCCTTTGACAATGCCTTTTTCTCCAAGTGGTCCCTGAGTCCCCATTCTTTCTGCCACTAACCCAGCCATGCCCTTCTCCCTCAGTTCTGGGTCACTTTTGCATTTGGATTCTTTCTCTCTCTTATCAACTCTATCATATGACCCCCCAGATAAACCTTTCCAAATATCACCTTCTTCAGGATGTGCCCTTGATCAAGAACCTAAAATGACTCCCTACCAATCTTGAATCAAATCCAATCTCCTCTCTCTTGGGCTTCCAAGACTCTCCCTATCTGGTCTTGTCCTACTTAACAAACTCTGTTTCCCATTCCTCCATTCCCTACACTTTCTGATCCATCTTCCCAGCATCCTCAATGTCAATGCCTCAACCTCCCTGAGATTTTGTCCATGATTCTCCTCCTACCCTCCATCTCTCCTTCATAGGGTACCCTCAGTCCCTCTCCTCTGTAGTTCTGCCAACTTTTTATCTTAGAGTACCATAATGTTCAGCAGTTAATTAATCTCTAATTGAGCAGTAATTGTAATCTTCTTTTAAAAGCTCTTGGAGGAGAGAGACCACGTTGAATGTTTCTATCCCACAGCACCCTGGACAGCAGAAGGTTCCTTAGTAGGAGCTGAAAAGTCCTTGTTGGTTTTCTGTTCCCAATTCTGAGTTTCTATATTTCCCCTCCTCTGCCTCATAACCATGATCAATAAAATTATTGTGACATACTTTCCCAGGCTTGGGTCAAAGAGTTCCCAGAAAGACAGTACAGAATACACCAGTCTGTAAGACTGGGGTGTGGGGTGTGTGTGCTTCTCTCTGTGTGTCTATCTATCCATGTATATGTACGGATATAGGATTTAGAAAATGTAGCTTAATCCATGATCAAAAGAACTTAAGTACCAAAATAATCAGAAGAGGACAAGGAACCAAAATGACAGAATTAGCTGAAACATGCCTAATTAGAGGCAGAGTATGCCAGAATTTTGACAAAGCAATTGCCAGTCTGGTCTTTGTGTGAGCAAAATTTTCCACCAGAAAGTAGGGGGTAACCCTGGCCCCAGGGACTTTGAAAATGTGCTTGAAGCTTTCTCAGTGCTTCGACTAAATAAATTTATAATCTGTCCAACCTACCAGGTGTAGAGCACTATATCCCATAAAGATTAGGGGATCAGAAAGGAGACACTTAAGAAATATGGTCTTTTCCAGGTTTAAGAATCCCCAGGCTAGAGATTGGAAGGGAGTAAGATCAGAAAGCAGAGCACAGAGGGCCACTCAGATGGGTGGTGGTCCTAGACCCTACCACAGATAGCCTGCTTCCCCTCTTACAACTTGTTACACATTGTCAGTCATTTTCAGCCTTATCTGTTGTAGATTTCACCCTTCTCTGATTTGAAGAGCACATCAAACCTAGCCACCCGCGCCCCACCCCCATAAGGCTGCCCAAGGAGGAAAGAGAATACCCCCAGCAGGATTCCACAGGAGACAGCCCCCAGTCAGTTATTTACTCTGTGATTTTAGCCAGAGCTAGACAATGTAAGCCCCATGTTGTATTTTGAAAGGCCCTGGGAAAAGTAACACATTGGACCATTATAGGTCATTAACACCATTAACACTGTGTGAATTCATTTGTCAGAAATTAGCAAGCCTCCAGAAACTGAGATCTGCTCCAAGTGCCTGGGACAGAGAATGGACAGGAACTAGTGTTTGGATGGTAGAAAAAGGGAAGGAGGAATGGGTGCCAAAAGATAAAAGTAGGTCCAGAAAGGGAAGGTAGGAAAGCTCATACTTCAAGAGTTTTCCCCAGAACTAAGGAAAGGCAGACTTTTGTGCCAGATGAGAGGCAGGAGTGGGGCAAGGTGGGGAGTCAGGGAAGACATCCTGGTGAATGTTTCCAGATATGACTTAATCTCTCTCCTAGACTATAAACTAAGGTTATAAACTCAGGTCAGGCACGTTTTTAGAATGTGAGTGTAAGGGGGCTGGGGGAGGCGCTGGGGGGCGGTGTATGTTAGAAACCACGACTGGGTAAAAGGACAAGGAGACAAGGCTGAGCCCTGAGAAGCAGGGTAGGATAACAGGGGCTCTTTCTGTTTTCTCCAGGCTCTGGCATCAGCTCCTGTCCTCCATCTCTTTACTCTTCAGACCAACTAGAAAATGAACATATGGGTCGACCGACTCTTGACTTCTAAAGCCACAGGTCTCCGCAACAAAGCACCCCACCCCTTCCCCTCAGATGACCTCCAGGGCAGGGCAATGAGGTTAGGAAACAGATGGGTGTGCACGGAGCCTCCACAGCTAACCTGCTCCTTGACCCCACCAATTCATGCGCTTTAATCCAATTTACAGAAAGAGGGGGTCCCCATAACTTACTGGACTCTTTGGGACAAAGATTCCATTCAAAATGGTTCCAGATATGGAAGATGGGGAGCTCTACCTACCGAGTTGGTGGAAGCCACAGGTAAAGAGGAGATGGAGAAACCCTGGTTATCAGAGAAACAGGGCCACAGGTGGTGGGAGAGGAGAGTGGTCGGCATCTGCTCTGGGAAAGGGGCTGTGCAGCCAAGGAACCTGCGACTCAGACCCAGGACTGGGTGGTGGCGGGGGCAAAGAACAACCGTGAAAGCAGGTCTGGCGGGGGAGCTCTACATACCACAGGCAAGCAAAGATTCAGTGGGTGTGTATGAGGGGGACGCTAACTCACACGTCCAGAATGAGTGATTTTTATGAAAAGCTCCTGCGTTCCCATCACTGGAGAAGAGGAGAACAAGGACGAGGTCCCAGGCGCCCACCGCCCTCCCAGCCGAGTCCGCCTCTGAAGTCTGAGACGCCCGGCTCCTCACACGCATCAGGCTCCGCGGTCCACCGTCCGCCCCGCTCCTGACTGTCAGGCTGCAGCCTGCGCGACTCCCGATCCCTCTTTGCATATCAGGGCCCGGGGCCCCTGGCCCGGAGCAGGGGTGCGGGCGCGGGGCGGCCAGAGCCAGGCTGACAGGCGCTAGGGGGAGGGGGGAGCGAGGGAGGGGCGAGGGGAGCCGGGAGCGAGAGCGGCGCGCTGCAAAGTGATCCAACCTCGCCCCATCCCCGCGCTCCGGGAGAAGGCGGCCCACCGGGACCGCCTCCCGCCTCCCCACACAGACTCCCGCAAGTGGGGTGAACGCCGAGGGGCGCCAAGCTCCCAGCCCCCACCCCTATCCAAAACGCAACCAGCACTGCCATAACAACAAGAATCTGGGCAACTCCGGCCCGGACGACGAGAGGGACAGCACCCCCAACACGCCCGCCCCAGCAACAGTCTCGTTCCCCAAACTTGTCCGAGAAGCCGCGTCCAGGGCAGCAGCCCCCCACCCGCCCCACCCCCTCAAGCTCCCCGCGCCCTGTCCAGCTTACCTGTCCGGAAAAAGGCGTCCACGTCCGAGTCGGCGGCTCCTCCTTCCTCCGCTGCCCCCTCCGGGGGGTTCATGACTGGGGGAGGGCGTCCACAGGAAGCCGGGGGGCGGCCAAGCCCGGGGCCGAGGGCTGCTCTGTGGGCGGAGGGCGCTGGGCTGCGGACACCGGGCTTCGAGGGCGGCCGGCCGGGGCGGCTGGGCTGGGGCAGAGGACGCCGAGGCTCCCTCAGGCGGAGGCGCACGGCGGGCTGGGGGCGCCTGCCGCGGGCTCCCCCATGGTCCCCCTTCCCCGGGGGGCGCTGGCCGCCTGCGGTCTGCCCGGGCCGGGGTCCGAGCTGCTTGGGCGCCCGCTCTCCCTCAGCAGCGGCAGCTGGCTCTCCTTCTCGCCCGTCTGCCTGTCTCTATTGTTCAGCCCTGCTCGGCTCTCCTCTTTATTTTTCCTCCTCCCTCCCACCCTCCCTGTCTCTCTACCTCCTCCCTCCCTCGCTCTATCGCCCGCACGCTCTCAGCCTCCCTCCCTCGCACGCTCTCTGGCTCCCCCTCTGGCTCCCTCCGCCGCCGCCGCCGCCTCGCAGCTCCTCCCCCGGCTCCCGCTCCTCAGTCCCGGCCAACAATGCCCAGGGCAGCGCCGAGCTCAACTGAAGCTTCGGCCCGGGCCGGGGTTCGCCGCGGGCCCCCGGCGGCGCGGATGCCTCCCTCCCCCCCGCCTCCCCGCGCCGGCCTCTCCAAGGAGCCAAGCCCGGGCCCCGAGCTATTGTTCGCGGCTGTGCTAGGCCGGCTTCCTGAGCCCCGCAGGAAAAGCCCTGGCGAAGGAGGCGGCCGGGGAGGGGGCGGGGCCGCCGGGCGAGTCCGGGGCCGCCGGGCGCACGCCGGGCTTGCCGAGGGGGCTCGGACGCCTGAGCCCCGCGTGCTCAGCCTCGCCCCTATCGCTGTACGTACTCCCGCCCGGCGGCGGCCGCCTCCTCAACCCCACCCCGTTCTCAGGTGTATGAGCCGCGACCCCCCTCAAGCTGCCTGTCCCCCAAGATGGGCTGATCTGTCTCTAGAGGCTGGACTTTCCTCCTCTCTTCTCGACAAGCTCCCTTCTGTCTCCTTGACCTCCTGAGCCTTTCGCATTTTCCTCACCAACTCTTAGTTCCTCTCTCTCTTTTTTTTTTTTTTAAAGCTTTTCTCTTCCTTTCTCCCCTTTTCAGCGCCCCTTTAAACATCTCTGCCTGTCTCAGTAACCCTTTGTCCAGTTCATTTCTCTTGCGATGTGCCCCTGCCTATCGTTCCCTCCGTGACTCTCTTCTGTCTCTCATTTGTCTCTGTCCTGCCTCGGTACTTGGCCAGTGTCTCAACGCTCCTCTTGGACAGCTGTCAAACTCCCTAATCCCCGGGGCCTTCTCTGTTTTGTTCTTCTCCCTCGTGTGAATGGAGAGATCCAGTTGGCCAGGAGAAAGGAGGTGTTACAGCAAGCTGAATTTCAATTAAAGTGGGGAGAGGGACAGGAGAGGAATGGGGAAGACCTCAAAAAAGAAAGCAGATGCTGTATGGGGTAATTAATGCAGTGATTGTATTGTGCCAATTGGTTTTTAAGCAATAATTAAACAATAATTAGCCAGTATTCTGTTTATAGTCCTAGTGACTGCAAAGCTTACAAAACAGAGGCTCTTTAGACCTGAGTACTTAATGTGGTGTGTTGGAGGCTGTTGTTGCTACCTCATCCAGACAGATGGAGAGGCTGTGGCCTGACCTAATGTGTTAAAAACACACCTAATAGGAAAATCAGATAGTATAGTGTAAAACTGATGGACTGCTACCCACCAGCCAGAATCTCCCAGATCTGTCATCACTGGTAACCTACTTGGTTCCATCTCTCTCCAGGTAAAGCACCTGGAACCTCTCCAGATCTACAACCAGCTAACTCTTAACAGCAAATAGATTTAAATGCGTTTTTAGTGAACTCTTTCTGGTTCCCTGTACTCCTTACTTTCCTTACTGAATGACAAAATTATTTTTCAACCATTGAAAAAAAATAAGTACAGTTGCCTGTCTTCAATGTTGGGTACATCTATCAGGCCCCATTTCTTAAAAATTATTAATAGAGACTCTGACATCACAAGTTCATTGCCATGAGATCTAATTCATCTGGTCCAAATAGCTTGAACTGCCTTAAAGCAACCAGATGCCCCTTTACTTACCACCTGCCCTGACAATGAAAGTACTTCTCCTTTGTCTTTTCTAAGTTTTGCCTTCCCTTTTACCCTAAGCTGACACTCTGGCCTGCACTCCCACACATACACATGATGGCAGAGCTGCTGTGAACTGGCACCATTGTGCAGACAGAGAACCAGAGGCCTGGCAAGAGCATTGCATGTGTGTAAGTCACTTCAGTTGAGTCCAACTCTCTGTGACCCTATGGACTGTAGCCTGCCAGGCTCCTCTGTCCATGGGATTTTCCTGGCAAGAATACTGGAGTGGGTTGCCATGCCCTCCTCCAGGGGATCTTCCCAGCCCAGGGATCAAAGCTGTGTATCTTATGTCCCCTGCATTGGCAGGTGGGTTCTTTACCACTACCACCACCTGGGAAGCCAGGCAAGAGCATTAGCTCATCCCAAATTCAAAGGAAACATGTTTAGAGAAAAGTTCATGTCAAATTTTCAATAGATGTGGACCAGAATGGGGGAAAAACTTATGAAATGACACATATTTTTTTTTAAAGGAAATTTGGCAATTTCTATTAAGGTTTTAAATGTTCATGGCTATATTAATATCAGACAAAGATTTCCTAGCAAAAGCTGTTACTAGGGATAAAAAGGGACATTTCAGTTAATCAACTGCACACACAATCCTAAAATGTTTTGCATCTAAGAAAATTTCAAAATAAATGAAGCAAAATTGATAGGACAAAACAGAGAGAAACAGACAAATTCAAAAGTATAGTCAGAGATTTTAACCTCTATCTCGCTCAATAATTGATAAGGAAATAGATCATCAATAAGGATATGAAGGACTTGATCAATGCTATCAACCAACATTCTATAAACTGACATTTATAGAATACTCCACTCAATAACAGCAAATATACATTTTTCTTCAAGTACACAGGTATTAAGCACACAAGATAAACTCTATGCTAAGCCATAAAACAAGTTTTGAAAAATGTAAGAAGATTAACATCATGCAGATTACACCTCAGTTGTTTTTTTTTTTAAAGCATGTAATATTCTCTGAACACAATGAATTAAGCTAAAAATTAATAACAAATATATGAAAAAAACCACATATATGAAAACTAAATAAATACTTCTAAATAACCCATGATCAACTAATAACTCAGTGGAGATATTAGAAAGAATTTTTAACTGAATAAAAATGAAAAAAATCATATAAAAATCTATGAAACAGAGCTAAAACAGTACACAGAGGGAAATTTGTAGTACTAAAATTCCTATTTTGTAAAGTCTCAAATCATTGATCTCCTCTTCTGCCTTAAGAGCAAAAGAAATCCAAAGCAGAAGAATAGAAAGTTTAAAAGATTAGAGCATTAAAAAATTAAATATATAACAGAAAAACAAGGAGAAAAATCAGTGAAACTAAAAGAAAATTCTTTGAGAATATCAATAAAATTGATAAACCTCTAACCAGACTGCAATAAGGAAACAGATAAGACTCAAATTAGTATTAGCAGACACAAGAGAAGTGATATCACTATAGATTATAGATAGGTAAAAAACAATAAGGGAATATTATGCACAATTTTATGCCAACAAATTTGACAACTTAAAATGGACAAATTCCTTGGAAGACATGAACAAAATTTCATTTATGAATAAGTCAGTTCAGTTCAGTTGCTCAGTTGTGTCCAACTCTTTGCGACCCCATGAATCGCAACATGCCAGGCCTCCCTGTCCATCATGAACTCCCGGAGTTCACTCAGACTCACGTGCATTAAATCAGTGATGCCATCCAGCCATCTCATCCTCTGTCGTTCCCTTCTCCTCCTGCCCCCAATCCCTCCCAGCATCAGAGTCTTTTCCAATGAGTCAGCTCTTCGCATGAGGTGGCCAAAGTACTGGAGTTTCAGCTTCAGCATCATTCCCTCCAAAAAAATCCCAAGGCTGATCTCCTTTAGAATGGACTGGTTGGATCTTCTTGCAGTCCAAGGGACTCTCAAGAGTCTTCTCCAACACCACAGTTCAAAAGCATCAATTCTTCTGCGACCTTTTAGAACTAACACCCAAAAAAGATGTCCTTTTCATTATAGGGGACTGGAATGCAAAAGTAGAAAGTCAAGAAACACCTGGAGTAACAAGCAAATTTGGCCTTGGAATACGGAATGAAGCAGGACAAAGACTAATAGAGTTTTGCCAAGAAAATGCACTGGTCATAGCAAACACCCTCTTCCAACAACACAAGAGAAGAGTCTACACATGGACATCACCAGATGGTCAACACCGAAATCAGATTGATTATATTCTTTGCAGCCAAAGATGGAGAAGCTCTATACAGTCAGCAAAAACAAGACCAGGAGCTGACTGTGGCTCAGATCATGAACTCCTTATGAATAAGTAGATAACTTAAATAGCCTTATATCAAAGAAATTAAATTTGTAGCTTAAAAGTGTCCCACAAAGAAAACTCAAGACCCATACAGCTTGAATGTTGAATTCTATAAAACATTTAAGTAAGAAATAATACCAATTCCATACACACTTCTCCAGAAAATTTTGAAAAAAAGAGAGTATTTCCCAACCAATTCTATCAGACCAGCATTACTGTGATGCCAAAATCAAACAAGGACCATATAAGAGAAAAACAAAACTATAGTTTGCTATCCTGCATGAACACTGATGCAAAATTCTTAATAAAATTTTAGCAAGTCAAATAAAAAATGTTAGTAAATATATAAAAAGAATAATACAACAGGACCAAGAGGGTCAGTTTATACCAAGGAAGCAAGATTTATTTAATATTTGAAAATCTATCAATGTAATTTACCACATGTTATGGATTGAATTGTGTCCCCCCCCAAAAAAAAGATATGTTGAAGTGAGAGTGGATACCTAATCTGAGGTATCTGTGAATGTGACCTTATTTTGAAATAAATTCCTTGTAGATGTAATCAGTTTGGATAAGGTCATTAAAGTGGACTCTTATCCATTATAACTGGTATCCTTATAAGAAGAGAAAACCTATGTGAAGACAGGAAAAACACCATGTGACAACAGAGGCAGAGACTGGAATGATGCAGCCGCAAGCCAAGGAGCACCGAGAAATGACAGCCACCACCAGAAGGTAGACAGAGGCAAGGAAGGATTCAGGATTCTACCCAGAATCTCAGAGGGAGCGTGGCCCTGCTGACACCTTGATTTCAGACTTCTGGCCTGCAGAAGTGGGACAAAAGAAACTTACGTTCTTTTAAGCTACCCAAATTTTGGTACTTTGTTATGGCAGCGCTAGAAAATTCATATACTGTATCTAAAAAGAAAAGCCATATGATAATTTGAATAGATACAGGAAAGGCGTTTGACAGAAAACAACATCTATTTCTGATCAAAACTCTCAGCAAACTAGGAATTGAAAGAACTTCCTCAACTTAATAAATGGCATCTACAAAAAAACCTACAGAAACATTATACTAAATGGCACAAGACTAAATGCTTCCTCCAAAGATCAGAACAAAATAAGCAAGAATATCCACTCTCACTCCTATTCAACATTGTACTGGATGTTCTAACCAGTACAGAAAGTAAGAAAAAGAAATTAAAGGCATCCAAATTGAAGAGGTGAAACTGTCTTTATTCATAGACAACATAATTGCCTATTTAGAAAATCCATGAAATCCATCAAATGCCACTAGAACTAATAATGTGTTTAGCAAGATTCCAGGATGTAAGACCAATATTTAAAAATAAATTGTATTTGTATACACTAGCAATGAGGGTTGTGAACAGAAGTTTAAAAGCATCATTATTTATATTAGCTTGGAAAAATATGAAATATGAAGGCTAAATCTGATAAAAAGATATGTAAGACCCATGTGGTATAAACTACAATATATTCTGAAAGAAACCAAAGAAGACTTAAGTAATAGGAGAGAGATACTGTGTCATGATCAGAAGACTCAAAATGCTTAAGACATCAATTTTCTCCAGATTGATGATAAGATTTGATGCAACCCCAATCAAGTTTCTGGAAGGTTTTTTTGTAGATATTGACAAGCCAATTCAATGTGAAGAAACAAAAAAATCCAAAACAACTAAGAAAAAGAGGGAAAAATTGGAGGACTTACACTACCCAATTTGAAGACATTATAAAGTTACAGTAATTAAGACAATGTAGCACTCGTGTAAAGACAGACAAATCAATGGAAGAGAGCACAGAAACAGACCCACACATGTACTGTCGATTGCTTTGCAACAAAGATCGAAGGGAATTCAGTGTAAAAAGGATAGTCTTTACAAACGGTGCTTGAAAAACTGAAAATAAGTTAGTTTTCTATGACTGCTATAACCAATTGCCACAAACTTAGTGGCTTAAAACAATACAAATTCTATTATCTTACAGTTTTGGAAGTCAAAAGTCTAATATGGGTCTCACTGTGCTAAAATCAAGGTGTTAGTGGGATTGTGTTCTTCCTGGAGGCTCTGGGAGAGAATCTGCCTCCTTGCTTTTTTCAGCTTTTTTCAAAAAGCCAGCTGCATTTTTGGCTTTTGTCCTCCTCCTTCATCTTCAAATCCACCTGTGGGCTTTTCACATTGCCATCTCTCTGGTTCTCTCTTTAGCCTCCCCCTTGCACTTTTAAGGGCCCTTGTGATTATACTGGGCCCACTCAGAATAATCTAAGATAATCTCCCTACTTTAAGGTTGCTCCCTACTTTTAGAAACCACAATTCCATCTGAAACCTTAACTCCCATGTAATTTGCTACGTAACATAATATAATCACAGGTTCTGAGCCTGGGAGGTAGACATCATTGGGGGAAGTGCCTTATTCTATCACAATATCCATATACCAAAAAAAAAAAAAAAAAGATAATTTGGATCAATATTTCAAACTATATACAAAAACTAACTCAAGATGGATCATAGACATTAAAGTGTACCTAAAACTATAAAATTTCTAGTAGACATTGAAGAAAATCTTTGTGATTTTGGTAGTCAGTTTCTTAGCTATGATGCCAAAAGCATAATCCTTAAAAGGAAAAAAATTATAAACTTGACATCATCAAAATTAAGAGGTTCTACTCTTCAAAAGACATTGTTAAGAAAATGAAAAGACAAGCCATCGGGAGAAAATATTTGAGAGTCACATATCTGATGAAGGGCGTATCCAGATTATATAAAGAATTCTCAAACTCTCAAAACAAGAAAATAAGCAACCCAATTTTGAAAAACTGGGCAGATTTGAATAAACACTCACCTTAGCAGATATATGGATGGCAAATAAGCACTTGAGAAGATATTCAATATCTTTAGTTATTAGGGAAATTAAAATCACAATGAGACACTACAATCTATGAGAATATCTAAAATAAAAAGATGTTCATATCAAGTGTTGCTAAAGATATGAACAAACTGGAACTCCCCTTCACTTCTGGTGGGACTGTTAAACTGTACAACCACTCTAGAAAACAGTTTGGCAGTTCCTTAAATAAACATGCCCCTGTGATATGGCCCAGTTATTCATGGTATTTACACAAGAGAAATAAAAGCATACATCTATATATTATACAGTGGAAGTGAGAAATAGATTTAAGGGACTAGATCTGATAGATAGAGTGCCTGATGAACTATGGACTGAGGTTCATGACATTGTACAGGAGACAGGGATCAAGACCATCCCCATGGAAAAGAAATGCAAAAAAGCAAAATGGCTGTCTGGGGAGGCCTTACAAATAGCTGTGAAAAGAAGAGAAGCAAAAAGCAAAGGAGAAAAGGAAAGATATAAACATCTGAATGCAGAGTTCCAAAGAATAGCAAGAAGAGATAAGAAAGCCTTCCTCAACGAACAATGCAAAGAAATAGAGGAAAACAACAGAATGGGAAAGACTAGAGATCTCAAGAAAATTAGAGATACCAAGGGAACATTTCATGCAAATATGGGCTCGATAAAGGACAGAAATGGTATAGACCTAACAGAAGCAGAAGATATCAAGAGGTGGCAAGAATACACAGAAGAACTGTACAAAAAAGATCTTCATGACCCAGATAATCACGATGGTGTGATCACTCACCTAGAGCCAGACATCCAGGAATGTGAAGTCAAGTGGGCCTTAGAAAGCATCACGACAAACAAAGCTAGTGGAGGTGATGGAATTCCAGTTGAACTATTCCAAATCCTGAAAGCTGATGCTGTGAAAGTGCTGCACTCAATATGCCAGCAAATTTGGAAAACTCAGCAGTGGCCACAGGACTGGAAAAGGTCGGTTTTCATTCCAATCCCAAAGAAAGGCAATGCCAAAAATGCTCAAACTACCACACAATTGCACTCATCTCACACGCTAGTAAAGTAATGCTCAAAATTCTCCAAGCCAGGCTTCAGCAATACATGAACCGTGAACTTCCTGATGTTCAAGCTGGTTTTAGAAAAGGCAGAGGAACCAGAGACCAAATTGCCAACATCCGCTGGATCATGGAGAAAGCAAGAAAGTTCCAGAAAAACATCTATTTCTGCTTTATTGACTATGCCAAAGCCTTTGACTGTGTGGATCACAATAAACTGTGGAAAATTCTGAAACAGATGGGAATACCAGACCACCTGACCTGCCTCTTGAGAAACCTATATGCAGGTCAGGAAGCAACAGTTAGAACTGGACATGGAACAACAGACTGGTTCCAAATAGGCAAAGGAGTACGTCAAGGCTGTATATTGTCACCCTGCTTATTTAACTTATAAGCAGAGTACATCATGAGAAACGCTGGACTGGAAGAAGCACAAGCTGGAATCAAGATTGCCAGGAGAAATATCAATAACCTCAGATATGCAGATGACACCACCCTTATGGCAGAAAGTGAAGAGGCACTAAAAAGCCTCTTGATGAAGGTGAAAGAGGAGAGTGAAAAAGTTGGCTTAAAGCTCAACATTCAGAAAACAAAGATCATGGCATTTGGTCCCATCACTTCATGGGAAATAGATGGGGAAACAGTGGAAACAGTGTCAGACTTTATTTTGGGGGGCTCCAAAATCACTGCAGATGGTGACTGAAGCCATGAAATTAAAAGACACTTGCTCCTTGGAAGAAAAGCTATGAGCAACCTAGACAGCATATTAAAAGGCAGAGACATTACTTTGCCAATAAAGGTCCGTTTAGTCAAACCTATGGTTTTTTACAGTAGTCATATATGGATGTAAGAGTTGCACCATAAAGAAAGCTGAGCACCAAAGAATTGATGCTTTTGAACTGTGGTGTTGGAGAAGACTCTTGAGAGACCTTGGACTGCAAGGAGATCTAACAAGTCCATCCCAAAGGAAATCAGTCCTGAATATTCATTGGAAGGACTGATGCCAAAGCTGAAACGCCAATACTCTGGCCACCTGATGAGAAGAACTGACTCATTGGAAAAGACCCTGATGCTGGGAAAGATTGAAGGTGAGAGGGAAGGGGACGATAGAGGATGAGATGGCTGGATGGCAGCACCGACTCAATGGACATGAGTTTGAGTGAGCTCCGGGAGTTGGTGATGAACAGGGAAGCCTGGCGTACTGCAGTCCATGGGGTCATAAAGAGTTGGACACGACTGAGCGACTGAACTGAACTGATAAAATATACATATTTAAAATTTCATAATGTTGATTCTTTACAACGAGGAAAGAGAGAGAATCATGACCTGGGGGAAATTTTTTCACACAGTGCCTAAGAATTCAGGGTGGAGGAAGGAGGAGAAATGTTCAGGTCCAAGTATTTAGAAAAAACTCTCAAATAACTTGACAGACAGCCCCTTGTCTTCACCCCACTTTGAAGATTTAAGGAGGAAGGGGACAGAATGATACAGAAGAACAGATGGAAGAATGGCGAAGAAGTGTAATGTGCCCAGAAGACTCCAGAGTATTACTGACCTGGGTTCTTGGAGTCTTTTATCAACAGAAATTGACAATAGGCCAGCTGAGGAATTCAGGCAAGGCTTTTATTGGGACTCTCCTACAGCACGAGGGAGCAAAAACAAGCAACAGGTGCCCTCGCTTGTTCTCTGAGGGAAAGGCGAGCTGGTTATGAGGTGAGGGTAGGGGTAGTTCAGTGGGTTTGGCAGGAGGGGTGGCTTAGGTGGTCTGCCCACCCCTTGGTGATACTGTATGCAGGCGTCATGTGCAGTTCCCTGTTCCTGACACCTCAGAAGTGGAAGTTGGGTTTTGGCCTTTCTGTATATTATTGTTCATAATTTGCCCCAACTGCGCATGTTTGCAATTAATTTTAGTCCCTTATAGCTTCTGTGTCTTTTATCACTTGAGGAGACATTTATTCAGGTGCAGGCACTGTAGCAAAGGATCCCAGGCCCCAGGAACCAGCCTGTCTCAAGAGAGGTTCAGAGTTCATAGAAATAATTGGGGAGGGAGGCAGTAAGCACCTCCAGGAGGGTGTGGCTGTGGGAAGGAAACAAATCTGTGAAAGTCAGCGAGGAGGAAATGCAGCAGCATGTGTTGATGGTTTATATGTGAAGTGGAGCAGGTGTGGACAGGAAAGAGAGACTGGTGGTGAGCTGAAGTTCAAGACTCAGCTGGACACTAGATAACAGAGAATGGTGGCATCACTCACTGAAGAAAAAGTCTAGAGGAGAAACCAATCCAGGGAAAGATGGAAAAGTGAGTTAGTAGGATATTACTTCATCTAACCCTTCACTTCGTCATTGAGAAAATTAGAAAGTAAAATGACTTGTCCAAAGTCACACAGCAGACCCTATAAATCATGCCTTCTAGGCCAGTTTTCCATGCTACTTCCCAGTAGCACATTTCCTCCCACCTGGGGATCTGAAGTGATGATGGGCGTCTGGGTGGTCATGTCCAACCAGCAATTAGAACTGTCAGCACAGAGCCCGGGAGGGCTGGGAGCTGGAAATATTGATTAAGGAGCTAGGAGCAGGAGCAAACGAGATAAAAGGTTTTCTATCCATTTCCATTAACTTTCCTCTTTAGACGTATCATCAACTTGTATGTCCTGCTTTCCACTCAAATCAAATTTGCCTTAGGACCTGCACCTCTTCCTGACTTCCCTGACATAGTTATTCCATTCTCAGAGACTAGAAGCTGGGACACTTTCTTGTCTCCTCCACCTCTCCTACTTCCAGCATCCATGCTGTCATTTAGCCTAAGTTTTCCTTTGAAATGTCATCAGTTGCCCCCTTTTCCCTCCAATGCCATCCTAGTCCAGTCTGCAGCTCTGTAATCTTGATTTTCCACAACAACTTGTCAGCTGGCTTCCCCAGGCAAGGTGGGGGGAAGTACAGCCAATGCCTGAAAGAAAAGATAAGCCAGAGAGGCAGAGAAGTCACAGAAACAGGCTGACTGTGGAGACAGGAGACGAGAGTGTTTTGGGAGGTAGTTCAGTTCAGTTCAGTCTATCAGTTGTGTCTGAGTCTTTGTGACCCCATGAACCACAGCACGCCAGGCCTCCCTGTCCATCACCAACTCCCCGAGTTCACTCAAACCCATGTCCACCGAGGCGGTGATGACTTCCAACCATCTCATCCTCTGTTGTCCCCTTCTCCTCCTGCCCTCAATCTTTCCCAGCATCAGGGTCTTTTCAAGTGAGTCAGCTCTTTGCATCAGGTGGCCAAAGTATTGGAGTTTCAGCTTCAACATCAGTCCTTCCAATGAACACCCAGGACTGATCTCCTTCAGGATGGACTGGTTGGATCTCCTTGCAGTCCAAGGGACTCTCAAGAGTCTTCTCCAACACCACAGTTCAAAAGCATCAATTCTTCAGCGTTCAGCTTTCTTCACAGTCCAACTCTCACATCCATACATGACCACTGGAAAAACCATAGCCTTGACTAGATGGACCTTTATTGGCAAAGTAATGTCTCTGCTTTTCAATATCCTGTCTAGGTTGGTCATAACTTTCCTTCCAAGGAGTAAGCATCTTTTAATTTCATGGCTGCAGTCACCATCTGCAGTGATTTTGGAGCCCAGAAAAATAAAGTCTGACACTGTTTCCACTGTTTCCCCATCTATTTCCCATGAAGTGATGGGACTGAATGCCACGATCTTAGTTTTCTGAATGTTGAGCTTTAAGCCAACTTTTTCACTCTCCTCTTTCACCTTCATCAAGAGGCTTTTTAGTGCCTCTTCACTTTCTGCCATAAGGCTGGTGTCATCTGCATATTTGAGGTTATTGATATTTCTCCCGGCAATCTTGATTCCAGCTTGTGCTTCTTCCAGTCCAGCGTTTCTCATGGTGTACTCTGCATAGAAGTTAAATAAGCAGGGTGACAACATACAGCCTTGACGTACTCCTTTTCCTATCTGGAACCAGTCTGTTGTTCCATGTCCAGTTCTAACTGTTGCTTCCTGACCTGCATATAGGTTTCTCAAGAGGCAGGTCAGGTGGTCTGGTATTCCCATCTGTTTCAGAATTTTCCACAGTTTATTGTGATCCACACAGTCAAAGGCTTTGGTATAGTCAATAAAGCAGAAATAGATGTTTTTCTGGAACTCTCTTGCTTTTTCGAGGTAGACAGGAGGTCAAAAATGGCAGATGCCTCAGATGAGTGAGGGACAACCAAGACTGGATTTGGGTAAGTGGTAGATTTCAGTGCACTTTTGAGAGAGAAAGAAGAGGCTAGAACTAAATTGCAGGAAAAAGTATGTGATGAGGGAGCAAAGTGAAGGGTAGAACCCAACTGTAGACAGGAAGGGAGCCAGCATGTGGAGAGAAAATGGGAGAAACAGAGTCGAATCATCTGTTCATGCAGTTTGGACAGTGACAAAAAGAAAATAAGACCACAGTTAGATAGCTTGATCAAGTGTCCAAACATTCATTTCATTTTGCTTTTCAAAACAGAGCTAGCTGTGCAGAGTTGAAGGACACAGCTGAGAAAAGAAAGTGAAAGTGTTGGTCATTCAGTCTTGTCCGACTCTTGCAACTCCGTGGACTCCTCTGTCCATGGGATTCTCCAGGCAAGAATACTGGAGTGGGTTGCCATTTCTTTCTCCAAGGGATCTTCCCAACCCAGGGATCGAACCCGGGTCTCCTGCATTGCGACCAAATTCTCTACCATCTGAGCCACCTGGGAAGCCCACAGAGAAAGAAGAGAGGGATCAAAAATTCAGAGGCTGGAAAACTATGAGCAGCCTCACAGAAACTGGAAGGGAGGACAGCCTTCTCTCTTATAGGGGTCAGCCACCATCCTGAAAGTTGGTCTGCATAGAGGAAGCTGGTGGGAGATATTTGGGCCTCAAATCTTGATTGCCAGCCCTCTCTCCATACTGCACAGGAAATTTCTAACACAAAGCTGTTTCCTTTGTCACCATTTTCTGTTTAGAGTGAACATAGGAAGTAATTTGTCCTGTTCTTTTAACAATTCCAAGGGAACGTCAGCACATCCCCTGGTCCTCGCCTTGCTTGATATATAGTTATAACAGAACCAAAGTTCATCCTGATCTCTACTCTTAAATCTTTCCTGCTGCAACTGAAACTCATTCCCTCTCATCCTGTCTTTGGGGAAAGCATATGGTGGCCGAAAAGCCTGCTTGCGTGAGCAAAGCTGCGACAGGTAAGGTGATACAGATTTCCTCCAGGCCCTAAGGAAGCTGCCCTCATAGACACCACACACATATTCCTGTCAGCCTTGCCTCTCCTGCATAAAGCGGAGAACTCAAAAAGACAAAAGCACATTCAAATATCCCTCAGGTTCCACTGACATTTTAAGAGGAAGACCCCGTTAGACAGTTCAGAGATTCAAGTCCAAAAGAAGCTACTGCTGCTGCTAAGTCGCTTCAGTCGTGTCTGACTCTGTGTGACCCCATAGACGGAAGCCCACCAGGCTCCCCCATCCCTGGGATTCTCCAGGCAAGAACACTGGAGTGGGTTGCCATTGTCTTCTCCGCCAAAGGAAGCTAGAAGAAATTAAAGAACTAATAAACTAAAGTATATCTGAAGCCACACAGGAAGAGTTACACGGTGCTTAAGAAGCAACCAGACACATAACCCAGTCAGTCCAGGAGCCTCTCTGTGTCACTAAGTGGACTCAGGGGAGAGTAAAGTCTCCTCTCTGATGCCATCTCAGAGGCTAGGAGGACCTGCTAAACATCCCTGGGGATATGTCTCGCAGCAAGTGACAAGAAATGAATCAAGATGAAAAAAAGTGAGTGAGAAACAGAAAGATCAGGATGGAAATGGGATAAAGACAGAGGTGAAAGAAAGATGATGGTAAGAAGACAACAATATAGGATAGAGAGTGCAAGAGAGGTGAGACGAGATACAGAGAAAGGGATATAACGTTTTCCTGCTGTTCACTTAGAGCAAGGTTTTGTAAATAAAGTTTTATTGGAACGCAGCCTTGCCATTCTTTTACTTAGTGTCTATGTCTGCTTTTGTGGTATAAGAGCAGAACTAAGTCGTTGTGACAGAGACCCATGGCCCACAAAGTCAAAAATATTTACTATTTGGCTGACTCCTGAATAATAATAATAATAATAATATTTGCTGACTCCTGAATAATCTCATAACTTCCTCTAACACTAGTAACGTTTTCCTGATTCTTCAATTATTCTTGATGCTTAAAGTTATCTTCAGAAACAATCATCCTGAAAGAAACCAAGGCTACAGCCAAGAAATGGGAAAATTATTCAGAACTGTAACTTAGAGAGTGACCAAAGCAAGACTGTACCAAGATAGAAAAGAAATCTCAAAGCTGAAGGACAAATCTCTCAAAAAGATGGTTATACATGGAAAAATATGGGTATCTCATGTGAAGAATTGACTCATTGGAAAAGATTCTGATGCTGGGAGGGATTGGGGGCAGGAGGAGAAGGGGACGACAGAGGATGAGATGGCTGGATGGCATCACTGACTCGATGGACGTGAGTCTGAGTGAACTCCAGGAGTTGGTGATGGACAGGGAGGCCTGGTGTGCTGCGATTCATGGGGTTGCAAAGAATCGGACACAGCTGAGCTACTGAACTGGACTGAGCTGATATATATGTGTGTGTGAAATACAAATTTAGTATTGTTAAATGCTAATCAGAAATTATTATAGAAATACATATTTCTGATAAGCATTATGTTTCTGTATTTATATTTTTCCTGATTAACATTTTAGCAATGCTAAAATCACATTTTGTATATTACTAAAATCACAATTGTTTCATGGTGAAAAGGTTGATACATTTTGGTGCTCAAGGGAAGGAATTGATCCATATAATATATGAATAACAATATAAAATTGAAGTATGGATAACAGGGGAATTTAGAGGAAGAAAATGGTTTAAATATTTTCATTATCTTCTTCTGATATTAACATGAGGGTACAAGTTTGAAAGTGGTATTTTTCAGTATCTCTAGCCAAGGCACTTGATAACATGAGTCTGGAGAGGAAAAAGGCCAGGAGTAAAGGGCGAATTCTATTCCCATGAAACCTGAAACATTTACACTCTTCTGGAGATTCTGCAAACAAATGAAAGAGTCAGGCAAAATAACATGTCTCCTGCATTTTGGCTCATATTTTTCCAATCTTATCTTCTTCAGATTCAGTTCAGTTCAGTTCAGTCGCTCAGTCATACCCGACTCTTTGTGACCCCATGAATCGCAGCACACCAGGCCTCCCTGTCCATCACCAACTCCTGGAGTTCACCCAAACTCATGTCCATCGCGGTGATGCCATCCAGCCATCTCATCCTCTGTCATCCCCTTCTCCTCCTGCCCCCAATACCTCCCAGCATCAGGGTCTTTTCCAATGAGTCAACTCTTCGCATGAGGTGGCCAAAGTATTGGAGTTTCAGCCTCAGCATCAGTCCTTCCAATGAACACCCAGGACTGATCTCCTTTAGGATGGACTGGTTGGATCTCCTTGCAGTCCAAGGGACTCTCAAGAGTCTTCTCCAACACCACAGTTCAAAAGCATCAATTCTTCTGTGCTCAGCTTTCTTCACAGTCCAACTCTCACATCCATACATGACCACTGGAAAAACCATAGCCTTGACTACACAGACCTTTGTTGGCAGAGTAATGTCTCTGCTTTTTAATATGCTGTCTAGATTGGTCATAACTTTCCTTCCAAGGAGTAAGTGTCCTTTAATTTCAGATTACTCCTCCCCAAACTCCATGAAACCAACCCACTCCACTTTGTTCCTTGTGTATGCAGGCACACACACACACTTGCACACACTTAGACACACACACACACACACACACACACACGATTCCAGGCACAAGGTTCTATTCTTCATCCTCTCAATTATCCAGCAATCCCTGCCCTGTCCCCATTTCCAGGTTCCTGTTCAAAGGCACAAACACTGCTGATTACCTACCCCAAATCCATTCTCTATACTACGACAGTTGCAATATTATCCAGGAGCACAGTGCGTCCAGCTAAAATATGCAGTGTCCCCAACCCCTTTGCAGCTAGGAGTGGCCATGAAACCCATTTCTTGTCTTGAGACATAACTCAGAGAAAATCTGCCAGGGAATTGAGGAAAGTGTTTGCCCTCGTCACACAGGCCCTCCTTTCTCTCCCACGTGCCTTTCTCCTTTGTCCATTTTCCTTTCTTTCCTTCTTTTTCCTGCCTGGCCCACAAATAGAAGGCTTGAGATAGAATAGCCATCTTGGGAGCATGCGACAGCAAAGCCCCAGGCTAAGGATAGGAAGGTTAAAGATGGGAAGGCTAAGGAGCTTGAGACCCTCATGACACCTTGGAGCTGCTGCATCTGCCTTGGACTTCTTGTTAAGTGAGAATAACATGCTGTCATTTATTAATAGGTGAGGTCCTATAGGCAGGCTTCCCAGGTGGTGCTAGTGGTAAAGAATCCACCTGCCAGTGCAGGAGACACAAGAGAGGCTGGTTTGATCCCTGAAGTAGGAAATGGCACCCCCACTCCAGTATTCTTCAACAGAGGAACCTGGTGGGCTACAGTGCATGAGAGTGCAAAGAGTCAGACACGACTAAGCAACCAAGCAACAACAACAAGCAGGTTTAGGTAATGAGTCTTCATGCATGGTAAGTAGCTTCAGTTGTGTTCGACTCTTTGTGACCCTATGGACCGTAGTCCACCAGGCTCCTCTGTCCATGGGATTCTCCAGGCAAGAAAACTGGAGTGGGTTGCCATGCCCTCTTCCAGGGGATCTTCCCACCCCAGGGATCGAACCCTCATCTCTTATGCCTCCTGTGTTAGCAGGCATGTTCTTTACTACTAGCACTACCTGGGAAGCCCAGGTAATGAGTAGCCCAATGCAAGTAATACCCTCCTTTCTACCTGGAGAGTAGCCAATTTTTGAAGACCTATACTTCCTCCAAAACCCACCTTAAATCCCACCTCCTTGAGAAGGCATTTCATAACATCTCAAGGTTAATCTCCTTCTCTCCCTAATACGGTGACATGGGGCACAATTAAAATCATTGAAGTTGCATGCATATATCAAGCGTGCCTCACATGATAAATAATTACAAGTGTTTATTCACACAGACCATCCCACTCCCACATTGAGAGCTGCTAAAGGCAAGGATCTTCCTAACTCATTTTGAATGCCCTGCGGCACCCAGCACCTTGCCCAGAGCAGTCACTCAATGGATTGTTGACTTACTGATTGGAGAACTGCTCCTCCCTTCCCACATGTATATTATGGATCATGTTAAAACACCTGGCCTCTGTGTATATAGGGTGGAAAAGTTACCAAATGGAAAAATGAATTTAGAAATCCTAGCCATGTTTTGACCATAGTTGACAGTTTTGAAACTGTACAGCCTGTTGCTGACTAATGGCCCAGAAATATAGACTAAAGTCAAAGAAGGAACAAAAATGAGATGGTATTTAAAACCCAAGACTGGGCCTATATACCATCAAAATACTGTGCTGGTTTTAACAAACTCAAACTCAAAGCAGTGTCTGTTGAAGGTAGACCCCTATCTATAGCAGTTAATCCAGCTTTTAAATTTATATTGCTTATTTATTTCCTTTGTCAAAAATTTTTAAGTACCTGCTGTATGTATAGGTTTCCCTGATAGCTCAGCTGGTAAAGAATCTGCCTGCAATGAGAGAGACTTGGGTTCAGTCTCTGGATAGGGAATTTTCCCTGAAGGAGGAAATGGCGACCCACTCCAGTATTCTAGCCTGGAGAATTCCATGGACTGTATAGTCCACAGGGTTGCAAAGAGTTGGACACAACTGAGTGACTTTCACTCAATATATGTATAGCCTAGCATGACCAATCATTCCAGTTTGCCTGTGACTGAGGGGCTTTTGAGATGCAGAACGTTTAGTGCTAAAACCAGAGAGCCCCAGGCAAACCAAGATGATTAGTTACCCAAGAAACTCTGTGCTTGATACTGGATATAAAGCAGTAAAAAAGACAAATGTGGCTGCTACTTATATGGAACCCTACAACATAGTCGGCTTTTGGGGGGGCTCCTAGTAATTACAAGTAGATTTGCATCCTTTAACTGTATTTTCAAGTCTTTCAAGTTAGATTTTATTACACAGGAATCAAGTCCTTCCAACACTTCCAGGTGCTAACACCACAAATCTCTCTGCACAGCTGGCTGTCCATGTGGAAGGAAGATGAAGGACTCTGGAATAGGAGAGTAAGCAGAAGTTCAGTTCATGAATGTGGTCATTGTTCTGCCGGCTGTGAGTTCCAACCGGTTTTAATCACAGCCTGAGCCAGTTGTCTGTTGTTCTTGGATCAGCAGGCAGACTCTATCTTCAGGTTCTCAGCCATCTTCATGACACAGATTTTGACCTACTGGGTGGAACAGTGCCATCTTTGGAAAGGGCCAGGAGATGTCAACCTTCCCTGGGGGAGTACAGAGGTAATCTGACTCTGGCATTGCTGATGTGGCCATCGCAGCTAGTGGGGATGTGACTTTTTATCAATCAATGTTCCATATGCATTCCTCCTATGGCTGGATACCAGATTAAAGAGAAAAGCACTCTTGGGTCAAAGGTATATGATGGCTTATTTTCTCTCTCACAGTGTCAACTCTTCTCCCAGGCAGATACAGCTGGCCCTCTATATCCACAGGAAATTCAAGGACAATGTCTATTTTTCAATTTTTAAGGAAATTTTTTAAAAAAGAGCTTACATAACACAAAAGGAGGCAGAGTGGAGTATTTCACAAACACCCCTGTAACAAGGTGTGTCAATATTCTAAGTAAAAGAAATGGTTTTTTTTTAAAAGCCTCAGTCACATTGCAAGGAAATGTTTCTTTATACAGCAGCTCCTCTTTATTGGCAGTTTCTGCATCCATGAATTCATGGATGGACCAAAATATGCAGAAAAGATTTTAGAAAAAAATTCCAAAAAGCAACTTGAGTTTGCCACATGCTGGGAACTACTTACATCACATTTACATTGTATTCACAGTTATTTACATCATATTTACATTGTGTTAGATATCAGAAATGCTCTGCGTGCATGTGCATTCGAAGTGATTTCTGTGATGTCCAACTATTTGTGACCCCATGGACTGTAGCCCGCCAGGCTCCTCTGTCCATAGGATTCTCCAGGCAAGAATACTGGAGGGGGTTGCTATGCCCTCCTTCAGGGGATCTTCCCAACCCAAGGATCCAACCTCCTTCTTCTGTGGCTCCTGCAATGCAGGCGGCTTCTTTACCGCTGAGCCACCGAGGAAGCCCCAGTAATACTCTAGAGATGGCTTAAAATATACAGGAGGATGTGCATAGGTTACATGCAGGTACTATACCATTTTATATAAAGGATTTGAACATTCCCATATTTTGGGGTTTGTGAAGATCCTGGAAACAATAGCCCACAAATACCAATGACAGCTGTAATATGTTCTACTGAGCTTAGTGGTCTGAAGGTCCTTTGGTAGTTATCAATGCAACAAAGGCGGAAGGTCCTGGTTCCTCCATTTTGAGAATTGGTGGAAAACTTCTTAGCCTATGGTGGACTTTTTCTATCTCCAGACTTCATTTCTGAAGATAGAACTCCAGAAGTTTCTATCTGGAAATAGAAACCACTCAAGTGGTTAGACTTGACTAAACACCAACTGGTTTTTTACGATCGGCTAGACACTGTGCTAGGTATTTTTTATATCCATTATCTTATTTAAACTGCACAACTCAAAGTTGATATTGTTGTTCCCATTTCCAGATGAAGAATCCAAGGCACAGAAAGGTTAGGGAACTTTCCCTGTGTCATATGTTACCACAGAGCATAATTTGAATCCCTCTCTCAGACCTTTCTGAGAGTTGGTTTGATGCACTGAAAGAGAACAGACCTTGTGCACTTAATGATGAGTGTGAGAAGGACTTCGACAAGAGAAGAAATTTTCTGTCTGTTTACTCCTAAATTTTGCTTGGGGAGAGGGTGGGTGGGGGGACTCAGAACACTGCAAATCAGGGAGAAAGACTGGACAAAAAGCCTTGGTCTATTTCCCTGCACTAGATCAAATGTTAGCTTCATTTGTAACTATATGTGAGTTTGTGCTTTGAAGCAATAAGGAATTAATTTAAGAACTATCTTAGAGGGTTTTAAGAGCATTTTTTTGACAAACAAAACTAAAATGCTTAATTTTATTTCCATGGAACTTTTCATGGCAAAGATGCTTTAAGTGGTGTAGAATTACCTTCTGCAAAGATACAGACCAGAGAAGCTAGGCACCCCTCCCTTTGTTGTTCCTCCTATGGCAGCTTTATCTCTGAGGCACAGCACTGTGGTCTTCAGAGCCTGACCACGTCACTGCCCATGCCATCCATCAGTACAGTGGTAGGACGCTGCAGGGACCCCAGAATAGCATTTACAAATGAGGCAAGCAAAGCCTAGAGCCATGTGTCCCCAGGGCCTTGCCAACAGCCTGATTTGTGGTCGGTACTCAAAAATTTTATTGAATAAATAAATAAGTGAGCAAATAAAGTGATTTTTTTAAAGAAGGTCACACAGCAGGGACAAAAATCCAGTGTCCTAAATCTTAATTCCATTCTCAATCTAGTTACATCATCCTTTGGGTTAGCCTAGCCAACTTTAAAATGGATATTTGGATGTCAGAATGAATAGGGCTCTGTGCCTGACCTAAGCAATATCAAAAATTTAATTAGAGATGTGGAAAAGATGGAGTTGGTGAAGACCTCCTGTTATCCAGATGCCAAGACCATTCGGTGTGGTAGGTTTGATTTCTAATGAGCATCTGCTTCAATTCACCAAACCCTTTACACTTTCATACAATGCACAGCTCATATTACGAAGTCAAAAATTCTTTATCATCTGCGTGGTCATTCACTCTTTTGTTGTCCTCTCCCTGTAACTGTTTAATCTGGCTTCCCCTACCACATTTCTTGGCTGCTTGCTCCCTCCTGCCTCTGTCAGTCAGGTTGTATTCAGGGAAGGTAAAGGCACAGAGAACATTCCATAGTCAATTATAACTCATTAGGTGTTTATCTATTGCTTTGGATTAGCCCCACGCCCTGTATGAATACACAGCTTTGGCTGGTTGAACAACCATCCGTGGATGAGGGAGGATTCTAAGATTTATTCTCAGCTTTCCATTGTCTGTTCTAAGAGAGGAGGCAAGGAGTGTGAATGCACAGCAGATACATTTTAAAAAATCAAGGTATAATTTACACCCTAAAAAGTCCACATTTTAATGAGTTTTTACAACGTTATATACCTGGGCAACCATTACCGTAATTGAAACAAAGCACATTTCCAACATCACAATACTTCTCTCGTGCCCCATCTCCATCAGCCTTCCCTTACTTTGGCCTCGGGCAACCACCAACCTTCTTCCTGTCACTATAGATTAGATTTGTCCTTTCTAGGGTTTCATGTAAGTGGAATCAGAGAGTAGGTACTAAACAAAAGTTATTTTTACTTGACTTTGGAATAGCTTCTCTGATTTCCTTCCCAGCGATGTCTGGTTCAGGCTGTTAAAATAAGTTCATCTTTCCAGCACCCACACTGATTTGACAGGATGGGCATAGCTAGGACTTGGAGGAAACCTGAGAGGTAAGAAGCAGAGGCTGATGAAAATAATTACTGGCAATGAGAAGAATGTTGGCTCTTCCCAGAACTGGTAGACTATGACCAAGAGTGCATGCCCACTTTG
Source organism: Bubalus bubalis (assembly GCF_019923935.1). Classification (NCBI taxonomy): domain Eukaryota; kingdom Metazoa; phylum Chordata; class Mammalia; order Artiodactyla; family Bovidae; genus Bubalus; species Bubalus bubalis. The sequence goes on along the minus strand of NC_059157.1, from coordinate 113,792,988 downwards.
TGCCCTGAACCTATTTTCAGTGTCGCTCAATACAGCTTCTCCAAAACCTAACTGCCTGGGAATTTTGCCTGCTTTGCCTTGAATGGGCATTTTATTTGGAAACTTCAGGCTCCAGCCAGCCCCTCTCAGCCACGGAGTCATTGCACCCTCTGGTGTAAACACAGGGATCTGTCACCCCTGTGGCATGAGGCATTCCCACCCCCGCAGCCATCTATTATCCACCATAGCCCTGCCCTGGAGGGTCATCTCCCTCCAGCTGCTGTTAGGTTCATGGGTCAGAGCTGAGCTTGTGAATACATGAACACAGAAGAGTCCCAAGAGTTTAAGCGCTTAAGAGAAGACAGGACCAGAGAGAAGGGAAACCCCAGAGAAGACAGAGAAAACTGGATGTGAAAGATGAAGCGAAGGGCAGAGGCACAGTCCCCCAAAACAAAGCTGGAAGCCATAGAGGGATGGACTTTTTTTCCATCTGAGAGAAATCCTAAAAATTCTCTCCTCTGCCCAAATAAATAGATTCAGACCCAGGCTATGACAGTCCTTGAAAAGTGGTTTTTAACATAGAAATGCTGATAAATCTTTTCGATCTCCTCTATACCTCCAGGTGCCACTGGATCCGCTTAATCCCTTTAAACCTCCAATAACTTCAACTACAGTGTTTAAAGTCTCATAAATCTGTACTAGCTTAAAATAGGGAAATATAAATCATGTTCAGGAGCTTAGGGGTAGGGACAGAAGATGGGCATTCCCATGCCATTGAAAACCACAGCACAGGCTTTTCATCAAATTATTCCAAGAAAAGTTGAAATGGGAAGTGCTCAGATTTCTGAGCTGTGGTTCCATTCGTTCTCAGTTTGTTCTTTTTCAGGGGGCGAGACGAAGTGTTAGGGAGTATCAATGGGATATTCAGTTAGAGAGGAAAAAAATCACAAAGACCTATCACAGTTAGTCTGATTTTTACACAAAATAAAACCAAAATGAAACAATAGTAATTTTAAAAAATCTACTGCCAGAAGTCATTAGAAACAGTTCTGTTTTCAGTAAGCTAACAACATAAATGATGTTTTCTTTTTGTTAAAATATTAACTCATGCTAAAATGTAAATTATGGCTACTATGCTACTAATAATAGTTAACTTTTTTTTTTTATCATTTCTGCTACATGCTAGATACTTCCCCTGTGAAGAACTTTAGGTGCATTAGTTAATTTCACCCTCACAGGAGCCCCAAGAGAATTATTATTCTGTTTTACAGATAAGAAAATTAGGTTCAGATTGTTAACTCATCGAAGTCACACAGCTGGTAAAAGATAGAGCCAAAATCCAAACCCAGTGTTTGTTTTGAAAACCTTGATCTTATCTACTTCTGGGCTGTGATGGAACCAGCCCACAGACCACCTGGAGGAAACCCATATATCATGCTCTGAGAATTGATGTGTTTTCCTCTTACTCTTTCTTGGCCTGGTCCAATGAGCTTTTCCCTAACCCCAAAGTCTTAGAAACGTCTGCTATATTAGTTGAATCTTTACTCAAACTTCAGACAATGTAGAGAAAGTAAGAGTCCTTCGCTTATGCTGCTTGCTTCAAAGTGCAGTTTTCCTGCAAAGATGTACCACCAAGCAGTCCTGAGAAAACCACTGAACTTTAGTTTCCTCACCTATTAAATAAGGATGCATATGACCCACCTTTGGGGTTGTTATGAGGATTAATGTGTGGGAAAGCAGTCTGGAGACTGCAAAGACTAAGCAATTAATTGCTGAGTCTTATAATGATTCAGATCAGATCAGATCAGATCAGTCGCTCAGTCATGTCCGACTCTTTGCGACCCCATGAATCGCAGCACGCCAGGCCTCCCTATCCATCACCAACTCCCGGAGTTCACTGAGACTCATGTCCATCGAGTCAGTGATGCCATCCAGCCATCTTATCCTCTGTCGCCCCCTTCTCCTCTTGCCCCCAATCCCTCCCTGCATCAGAGTCTTTTCCAATGAGTCAACTCTTCGCATGGGTGGCCAAAGTACTGGAGCTTCAGCTTCAACATCAGTCCTTCCAAAGAAGTCCCAGGGCTGATCTCCTTCAGAATGGACTGGTTGGATCTCCTTGCAGTCCAAGGGACTCTCAAGAGTCTTCTCCAACACCACAGTTCAAAAGCATCAATTCTTCAGCGCTCAGCCTTCTTCACAGTCCAAATCTCACATCCATACATGCTGCTGCTGCTGCTAAGTCACCTCAGTCGTGTCCGACTCTGTGTGACCCCATAGACGGCAGCCCACCAGGCTGCCCCATCCCTGGGATTCTCCAGGCAAGAACACTGGAGTGGGTTGCCATTTCCTTCTCCAGTGCATGAAAGTGAAAACTGAAAGTGAAGTCGCTCAGTCGTGTCTGACTCTTAGCGGCCCCATGGACTGCAGCCTACCAGGCTCCTCCGTCCATACATGACCACAGGAAAAACCATAGCCTTGACTAGACGAACCTTTGTTGGCAAAGTAATGTCTCTGCTTTTCAATATGCTATCTAGGTTGGTCATACTTTCCTTCCAAGGAGTAAGAGTCTTTTAATTTCATGGCTGCAGTCACCATCCGCAGCGATTTTGGAGCCCCGCAAAAATAAAGTCTGACACTGTTTCCACTGTTTCCCCATCTATTTCCCATGAAGTGATGGGACCGGATGCCATGATCTTTGTTTTCTGAATGTTGAGCTTTAAGCCAATTTTTTCACTCTCCACTTTCACTTTCATCAAGAGGCTTTTTAGTTCCTCTTCATTTTCTGCCATAAGGGTGGTGTCATCTGCATATCTGAGGTTATTGATATTTCTCCCGGCAATCTTGATTCCAGCTTGTGTTTCTTCCAGTCCAGCGTTTCTCATGATGTACTCTGCATAGAAGTTAAATAAACAGGGTGATGATATACAGCCTTGACGTACTCCTTTTCCTATCTGGAACCAGTCTGTTGTTCCATGTCCAGTTCTAACTGTTGCTTCCTGACCTGCATACAAATTTCTCAAGAGGCAGATCAGGTGGTCTGCTATTCCCATCTCTTTCAGAATTTTCCACAGTTTCTTGTGATCCACACAGTCAAAGGCTTTGGCATAGTCAATAAAGCAGAAATAGATATTTTTCTGGAACTCTCTTGTTTTTTCCATGATCCAGTGGATGTTGGCAATTTGATCTCTTGTTCCTCTGCCTTTTCTAAAACCAGCTTGAACATCAGGAAGTTCACGGTTCACATATTGCTGAAGCCTGGCTTGGAGAATTTTGACCTTTACTTTACTAGCATGTGAGATGAATGCAATTGTGCGGTAGTTTGAGCATTCTTTGGCATTGCCTTTCTTTGGGATTGGAATGAAAACTGACCTTTTCCAGTCCTGTGGCCACTGCTGAGTTTTCCAAATTTGCTGGCATATTGAGTGCAGCACTTTCACAGCATCATCTTTCAGGATTTGGAATAGCTCAACTGGAATTCCATCACCTCCACTAGCTTTGTTCGTAGTGATGCTTTCTAAGGCCCACTTGACTTCACATTCCAGGATGTCTGGCTCTAGGTGAGTGATCACACCATCATGATTATCTGGGTCATGAAGCTCTTTTTTGTACAGTTCTTCTGTGTATTCTTGCCACCTTTTCTTAATATCTTCTGCTTCTGTTAGGTTCATACCATTTTTGTCCTTTATCGAGCCCATCTTTGCATGAAATGTTCCCTTGGTATCTCTAATTTTCTTGAAGAGATCTCTAGTCTTTCCCATTCTGTTGTTTTCCTCTATTTCTTTGCATTGATCACTGAAGAAGGCTTTCTTATCTCTTCTTGCTATTCTTTGGAACTCTGCATTCAGATGTTTATATCTTTCCTTTTCTCCTTTGCTTTTCACTTCTCTTCTTTTCACAGCTATTTGTAAGGCCTCCCCAGACAGCCATTTTGCTTTTTCTGCATATCTTTTCCATGGGGATGGTCTTGATCCCTGTCTCCTGTACAATGTCATGAACCTCAGTCCATAGTTCATCAGGCACTCTATCTATCAGATCTAGGCCCTTAAATCTATTTCTCACTTCCACTGTATAATCATAAGGGATTTGATTTAGGTCATACCTGAATGGTCTAGTGGTTTTCCCTACTTTCTTCAATTTCAGTCTGAATTTGGCAATAAGGAGTTCATGGTCTGAGCCACAGTCAGCTCCTGGTCTTGTTTTTGTTGACTGTATAGAGCTTCTCCATCTTTGGCTGCAAAGAACATAATCAGTCTGATTTTGGTGTTGACCATCTGGTGATGTCCGTGTGTAGAGTCTTCTCTTGTGTTGTTGGAAGAGGGTGTTTGCTATGACCAGTGCATTTTCTTGGCAAAACTCTATTAGTCTTTGCCCTGCTTCATTCCGTATTCCAAGGCCAAATTTGCCTGTTACTCCAGGTGTTTCTTAACTTCCTACTTTTGCATTCCAGTCCCCTATAATGAAAAGCACATCTTTTTTGGGTGTTAGTTCTAAAAGGTCTTGTAGGTCTTCATAGAACCGTTCAACTTCTGCTTCTTCAGCGTTACTGGTTGGGGCATAGACTTGGATTACTGTGATATTGAATGGTTTGCCTTGGAAATGAACAGAGATCATTCTGTCGTTTTTGAGATTGCATCCAAGTACTGCATTTCGGACTCTTTTGTTGACCTTGATGGCTACTCCATTTCTTCTGAGGGATTCCTGCCTGCAGTAGTAGATATAATGGTCATCCGAGTTAAATTCACCCATTCCAGTCCATTTCAGTTTGCTGATTCCTAGAATGTCGACATTCACTCTCGCCATCTCTTGTTTGACCACTTCCAATTTGCCTTGATTCATGGACAGGTTCCTATGCAATATTGCTCTTTACAGCATCAGACCTTGCTTCTATCACCAGTCACATCCACAGCTAGGTATTCTTTTTGCTTTGGCTCCATCCCTTCATTCTTTCTGGAGTTATTTCTCCACTGATCTCCAGTAGCATATTGGGCACCTACTGACCTGGGGAGTTTCTCTTTCAGTATCCTATCATTTTGCCTTTTCATACTGTTCATGGGGTTCTCAAGGCAAGAATACTGAAGTGGTTTGCCATTCCCTTCTCCAGTGGACCACATTCTGTCAGATCTCTCCACCATGACCCGCCCATCTTGGGTTGCCCCGCCGGCATGGCTTAGTTTCACTGAGTTAGACAAGGCTGTGGACCTAGTGTGATTAGATTGACTAGTTTTCTGTGAGTATGGTTTCAGTGTGTTTGCCCTCAGATGCCCTCTTGCAACACCTACCGTCTTACTTGGGTTTCTCTTATCTTGGGTGCGGGGTATCTCTTCATGGCTGCTCCAGCAAAGCACAGCCATTGCTCCTTACCTTGGACAAGGGGTATCTTATAATGATTATGGCACCTTAAATATAATATGGAGGAACAGCCCCTCTTCAACCCCTAGCTTCACAGACATGAGAAAACAGACATTTCAGTCACTCAGATGGAGGCCAGAATTCAATTCAAAGCACTCATGATTGAAAGGCACGAGAGAGGGAATACATATCTCTCTATCATCACTTCCCCAGCTATCTTCAATGGGGTATTGACATTGAAGACAGTTTGGGAAAATAGTTTGGTTCCTCAAAAAGTCTATGGCCAGAGAGATTTGGAAAACACCATATACATAATACTTCCCTCAGGAAATCACAATGTACTTTGTCTTAAAGGTCCTAAGAAGTCTTACCATAACACAGCCTCTGCTTGATCCAGCAGTTTCCGAGCATTTGACCAAAGGAACTTTATTTTGGGGTTTCCATTTATTAAACATCTCCCAGAACACCAGGGAACACAGTGTAGGTGGTACCACTCTTGAAAACCATAGCTTCTCTCACTCACCATCAGCTCAGCTTCTGACCACTCTCTCTCCACTGTGACCCATGTTCCTTCATCAAACACTCACACACAGTGAGGAGACCCCCAACGTCTGTAAACATGTTGTTACAATACCAGGCTGCTCATAGGGGAGGCTCCATATAGCACACCCCACAAATCTCTGGGTTCAAGCCCCAATGCCTCAGATAAAAACAGAGGAATAAGAGGAGGGGGTGTCTCTCTCATTTAGTGGCTTTTCAGTAATGTATGTTTAATGATGCTAACTTACACTAGAAAATCCTCTTTGTTTGGGGTCCCTCAGAAATCAACCTTGAAATAAGTATTTGAGAGTAAGTAGTTTATTTGGGAATTGATCCAAGGAAATACCAGCAAGAGAGTGAGGAAGTGAGTCAGGAAGGGGAAGACAGCCAATAAAAAGTGAATTATTAAGCCAACTACACAGTGGACAGCTATAGCTTAAGCCTACAGGGAAACAGTGTAAAACACACACTTCAGAATTATCCCACCCAAGGCATGAGGTTACTGGGATATTTACACATAATCTCCCATCATTCATTGGTTGAAGGAAGCTCGGGGCTGTGGGACGGGGTGGTTAAATTTCTAGAACTGCTGAGCTGCCATGTTATCTTGGACCTAGTGAGCTTCCAGAGCTTCAGATAAAGTCTTCAAGCACCAGCTTGTAGATACTGGCAGTTGGAAGATGTGCGGAGCCCACTGAAAATGATAAAACCCGAGAGATATGGGTATGCCTCACCATGTCTCATACTTTCTTTGTATTTTCAGATGGGAAAACCAAGTTGGAAGAAAGTTAAATGTACCCCTACTTTCTGAACAGCGGTTTCGGGTATTTTTGAGGTGCGAGGTGGGCTGAACATGACCTTAAGTGTATAGCCAGAGGCCAAGAAGATAACTGAGACAAAGAAGCAGGTGACCAGCTCTCTTCTCCCTGAGACAGTGGCTATTGGACTTCTTTCTGGCTCCACATCAGTAATAGTTCTCATCACAAGCAGTGATTCTCAACAGCTGAAGGTAAGGAGAAGCCACATTCCCCTAGAGTTGTGTGTGGGAATCCAGGGGGACAGAGTCTGTTAAAGTATCTGTTTATAACTGCCTCACTCTCACACCCAATGCTAGGTCTCTGTGATAGTGGTGATAGGAACATAGGATGAGCTAATGCCTGATCTAACGAAGCCAGCCAATGTGCCTCTGAAACCAGCAACTATTTCAGCTAAAGCCTTCGTGTTTTTCTAACATTTAAGAGAAGTTTCAGTAAGGCAGCAGAGGGAGAAGTTTGCACTGTGAGCCAAGGATGTTTGAGTGTTTCCAGAAGTGGGCGAAAGACCAGAGTTTAGGAGAATGTGCAAGCAAAGTTGTCTGTGACTCAGCTTATGATGGTTCAACTCAAGACCATCATTCAACATCCAGTTGAGTTGAAAGTCAGAGGTTCCCTGTTCTGTTTCAAGGGATTATTACTCTCTGTTCCCTTTTCCCCAAATCTTACCTGCCTACCTTATTCCTTCCCCGAGTTCATCCCTATTAAAAACATTTACATATGTGGCTAAATTTGGAGCAATGTCAGTAATTTGTACCAAAGAGAACTCGGTTACTTTGTCTTCACAGTATTCCAGATTATAAAATCTGACTATATCTATGGTTTGAACCTCTATTTTGTCAGGTTATGGAACATAAGTTAAAGAGAAGTAAAGGTAGCATTTTAGGAAGGGCAAGGTAGAGATTCCTCCACAAAAGCTGTACTTCCTTTACTAACATTACATCATATGATTCCTTGACCCTTAATAGAAGTAATCATTGGTGCCTATAATTTTCACTCAAGTTCCTAAGCATTTTAACTCTATGTGCCTCCTCTCCTGGCTCAAGTCTTTGTTGCTGGATACAGCTTTCAGGGGAAGCAATGAAAATACCGCCTTGCCTTATTCTGACCTCTCCAAGCTGGAACTTCTTTTCACAATTTCTCTGAAAACAGTGGCCTATACACCATTCATGATGCAGGATGGAAGAGTGGCTTTCAGATACAGACCAAGAACCTCCACCCATCTATACTTTACCCCTGAGAAGAGAAGGAACTCAAGCTATTTTTACTTCTCCCGTGCCCCTCACCTCTATACCTCAAGAAGAAATCATGCCAGTGTGATGGAGAAATCTTAGCACGCTGAGTGGGAGTGGCCAAGTAGAAGATGGCGGCTGCTGTCTGGTACCTCAGGTCTCCTCTTCCCTTTGCGTCGCTCAAAAGTTCATGTGGCTTGCAGTTGTCTTCTCCCACACCTGCTGCAGTATATTCATCTAACTGGGGTTTTGTCCCATGAAGAGGATCTCCAGACTAGGGTTTGTGCTTAGGAGAAGGAGCGGCATAGGTCAGCCTCTGGCCTCTGTCTTGTGCTCTGGGCCTCCTAACAGAGAGAGGAGAATTTAGCTTTCAGACACAAGCTCCCTTGTCACTGCTACCAGTGAGCATATTGTCCTGAAGAACTTTATGGAGAAGAGAAAGAAGACTACATGCCTTGTTTTGGGAACAGGATTTGGCCATTTCCTGAGGGTTCCTGGCCACCTTCCCCCTCCACCTCCATGTTTACCGGGAATGTTTTCATATGTACAGGAAAAATTATCAGAATAAAACAGTGAGTACCGGGCCTATATATACTCCTCCTAACTCACCAACCAGAGAAGGCAATGGGCACCCCACTTCAGTACTCTTGCCTGGAGAATCCCATGGATGGAGGAGCCTGGTAGGCTGCAGTCCATAGGGTCGCGAAGAGTTAGACATGACTGAGTGATTGAACTGAACTGAGCTGAAACTGTCAGTTTATTGCCTGAGCAATAAATTTGTGTTTTGTCAACCTGTAATGGTATTTAGTCCAGAAAGGCAATGGCACCCCACTCCAGTACTCTTGCCTGGAGAATCCCAGGGACGGTGGGGGGGAAGGGGTGGAGCCTGGTGGGTTACCGTCTATGGGGTTGCACTGAGTCGGACACGACTGAAGTGACTTAGCAGCAGCAGCAACTCACCAACTGTTAAAGTTTTGCCACATTTGCTTTATCTATATGTATGGTATGCTGCTGCTGCTAAGTTGCTTAAGTCGTGTCTCTTTTTTTTTTTCTTTCTTGTTTTGAACCATTTGAAAATAAGTCATAGGTATCATGAAACTTTATCCTCCACATATGTGAGAATTCATCTCCTAAGAATATGGACATTGTCCTATATAACCATCAGTATACCTAAGAAAATTAATAATAATTCCATAATATCAAATAGCCCCAATTGTTGCAAGAATGTCATCTGTTGTATTTTTATTGTGGTAAAACATCCATCACAGTTACCATTTTAATGCTGTTAATTGCACCTTTCAGTGGCACTAAGTACCTTTACATTTTTGTGCAACTATCACCACCATCCATCTTCCCAAAGCAGAACTTTTCCCTTTGGGCAACAGCCCTTCATTCCTCCTCTCCTGAGCTCCTGGCAACCATCATTCTGCTCTGTCTCTACACACTTTGACTATTCTAGGTACCGTATGTAGGTGGAATCATACAATATTTGTCCTTTTGTGTCTGGCTTATTTCACTTACCATAATGTCTTCAAGGTCCATCCACAATGTAGCACGTGTAAGAATTTCCTTCCTTTTCAAAGATGAATAAAATTCCATTTAACATATATATCACATTTTGTTTATTCATTCATCCATTGATGTCCACTTGAGTTTCTTTTACCTTTTGACAGCAGTATATTAACTACTGCTGCTATGAATATTGAATACACAAATAAGTGTTCAAGTCCCTGCTTTCAATTCTTTTGGGTATATATCCAGATGTGAGAGTGCTGGATCCTATGGTAATTCTATTTATTTTTTGTGGATTTACCATATTGTTTTCTACAGAGGTTGCACCATTTACATTCTCATCAGCAATAGTTTCCATTTCAATAGTTTCAACTTCTACACATCCTTACCAACACTTTTTATTTCCCATTTTTTAAAATAATAGTCATTGCAATCAGTATGATCTCATTGAAGTTTTTTTTTTTTTCTTTTAAACACCAAAAACATTTTGTACTGGGGTCATTGAAGTTTTGATACGCATTTCCCTAATGATTAGTGATGTATCCATCAGTGATTATCAATCAGTTGTGTATCTTCTCTGAAAAATATATTTTCAAGTTCTTTGTCCACTTTTAGTCTAGTTATATTTTTGTTGTTATTGAGTTGTAGTTCTTTATATATTCTGTATATCAATCCCTTATCAGATATATGATTTGCAAATATTTTCTCCAATCCTGTGGTTGCCTTTTCATTCTGTTGGTTGTATCCTTTGATACATATAAGTTTTAATTAGGCTATAGTCCAATTTATTTTTTTTTATTTTGTTGCCCGTTGGTGGCTACTAGAAAAGTTAAAACTACTTGTGACTCATATTATACTTCTGTTGAATAGTGCTGGCCTGAAAGTTTGATTAGATTCACTTTGGGCAAGAATACATTATATATTCTTGATTATATCATCAGCTATATGGGCTCATGGCCACACAAGCATACAGAAGAAAATTTAGAAATTTCACCGAGTGGTTCTTTCCTACTTAGCTACTGTAATGTATAATATGACTAGCTGTCCCATCTGGAGCCTAAATGAATTTCACATTCCTCTGAAGAAAAGTGGGCAGAAGTGCCAGGAGCTGATTTGGCTAATGGAAGAGGGAAGGTATTTTTTCTCAGGCACCTGGAGAAACAGGGAGATCAGAAGAAAGCAAGGTGTCTATCCTGGATATTTATGACGATCCTAGTTCTAGAGATTGAAGCAGAAACTGAAGGATATGATTTCACAATCAATGCTGTGAGGCAGAGGAACACAAACAGAGGTGCTACCTTGGCATCCAGGGAAAAGTGCCCTACCCACATGGTCTTCTCCACCTTACATAGCAGTTCTCACCAGCAGGACTTTAACCTGGGAAGACTGGAAGCATGGGGCATCTTTGGTACCATGGAAGTTTCTAGGTCTGAGAGCCCTGAGACATTGGCATAGACCAGTGTGGTCACAGAAAAAAAGAAGTGGCGACAGAGATGAAAACAAAAGAGAGAGGTTCTCGAGTGCATGAGAGACTCCCCTGGGAAGTCTCCAAAACACTGGAGTAAAGGGTTATTGCCAGTAACAAGATGGGAAAGGAGAGCTGGGTAAGCTTTTGGGACAGTTACAATGGAAACGACTGGCTCATTTGAGTGCTACAGGTTACTTAAACAGCCATGAGGAAGGAGGACAGGGAAGGTAAAGCATGGAGTGCTTTCTTCCTGTTGCAGACATGAAGAAGTCAAGGTCTAAAATGGCCAAGAGTTAGCTGAACTGCCCTCCCCAGGAGAGTTATGGATTCAAGATTTGACTCTTTGATGATTATCCTTACTGTTTATCTGTAGATGTTGGTTCCTCTAAGAGGGCTAAGAAGGTTTAATGATAATTTTAAAAGTATTCTGGTGACTTCCCTGGTGGCCCAGTGGTTAAGATTCCACACTCCCATTGCAGAGCCATGGGTTGGATCCCTGATTGGGGAGCTAAGATCTCACATGCTGCATGAAGCAACCAAAACAAAAAAAGGGAAAAGAAATGAAAAAGTATACTGGTAAATAGTATCATCTCACAAATTGTTTGTAGCTGCAAAGGAAAAACATATATCTGAAAGTTACCATTTTAACCACATGATCAAATTTAGCATCACCACTAGTCAAATAATCTGATATTATATATCTCCTGCTGAGATACATTATGAAGTACACAGCATCATATATAATGGACTCCAACTAGGTCCTTCTCATTATATATTAGATTCACTTTGGGCAAGAATACATTATATATAAAGGATGCCAGCTAGGTCTTCAGGTTTATTCCCCTTATAGATACAAAGAGATGCTACTGACCCTTCCAGGAAAGAGCCATGGACCCAAGGATCTGAGAGATCAGAGGAGGAAGATTATGCACAAAGATATAAAATCCTAAACCCTACAATTTCTAAAAGAAAACACAGGAGAAAAACTTTGCAATCTCAGGGTATGAAAAGATTTCTTAGTATACACAAAAGATAAAACAGTTAATAGATTGGGATTCATTAAAAATTTTATATGCTGCTCTTTGAGCTGTCTTTAAACTGTTTTTAAACTGATACTGTTTTTAAAAATGAAAAGTTATGCCACAGAATGGGAAAAATATTTGTAGCACACATATATAGCAAATGACTTATACTCAGAATATATAAAGAACATGTACAAATCAATAATAAAAATGCAAAGAATGAAATTTTAAAATGGTCAAAAACTGAAGCAGCATTTCATGAGAGAAGGTTATGAATGGCCAATAAGCACATAAAAATGCTCCACATCATTAATTGTTGGTAATTAAAATCATGGTATACCATTACACACCCTTTAGAATAGGAACAAATTTAAAAAGACTGACCATATCAACCATTGACAAGGATATGGATTAACTGGAACTCTTCTATAATACTACTGGGGATGTAAAATAGTACAGTCACTTTGAAAAAGAATGTAGTAATTTTTTAAAATGTTAAACATACACCTGTCATTTAGTCAAATCATTGAACTCCTATTTATCCAAGAGAATTAAAGCAAACATGGAAATTTGTACATGAATATTCATAGCAGCTTTAATCATAATAGCCCCAAAGAGAAAGCAACTTAAATGTCTCTCAACAAGGAAACAGATAAAATGTCATGTACTCATACAATGGAATACTATTCAGCAATTTAAAAAGTAAAAATTTTGATATGCCAATAAGATGGATGAATCTCAAAATAGATAATCATAATGAAAAAAGCCAGACACTAAAGAGAATATATTATAAAACTCTATTTATACAGAATTTTGGAAAATGTAAACTTCCCTAGAGTGACAGAAAAGAGATCAGTGGTTCCGTGGGGCTATGGACAGAGGGAATGATGTTCTGCAGATATGTCTAAGGAAACTTTTAGGGGAGCCTGGACATGTCCTGGGCTTCCCAGGTGGTGCTAGTGGTAAAGAACCCGCCTGCCAGTGCAGGAGACATAAGAGACACGGGTTTGACCCCTGGATCAGGAAGATCCGCTGGAGGAAGGCGTGGCAAGCCACTCCAGTATTCTTGCTTGGGAAATCCCATGGACAGAGGAGCCTGGTGGGCTACAGTCCATGGGGTCCCAAAAAGAGTCAGACAGGACTGAAGTGACTTAGCATGCACTCATGCAAGCACGGACATGTCCTACAGTTTGATTGTGATCATGGTTTCACAAGGGTATGCATCTGTCAAAATTCATTAAACTGTATAAATTTTCAAAGTGGCAAAGAGAGAGTTAAGGAAGAGAGGGGAGTTGGAAGCTGAGAGTCTGTCATATCCCCAGGGAAATTCAGAGATCTTTTTCCTTGGGTGGGAAGGGGATGGACTGAGTGCCAGATAACTATAGTCAGAGGAAGAGAGATCATCTCTGCCCTTAAGGATCACTCAACAGTGATCAGTCCGAACCCCTGTGAGCCCTGCACACATCTTTCCTGCCTGGAAGGCTTTCCTCTTTCCAGCCATGTTTATCTCTTCTTCTAAGACTCTCTTCCTCCAAGAATTATTTTCTATATATTCCCAAACATTCTTCATTCATAGCATGATTTCCACTAAATCATCTCTACTTCCTTTCACAGTTAGCTGTTGCCCATAGCTGTATATACTTTTTGAGTCAGATATTACTAAGCATTGGCAAGGAGGTGGGGAAATCAGACCCTCATCCACAGCTGGTATAGCCATTCTGAAGTAGAATTGAGTACCTTAAAATCTACCAAGGGAGAAGGCAATGGCACCCCACTCCAGTACTCTTGCCTGGAGAATCCCATGGACGGAGGAGCCTGGTAGGCTGCAGTCCATGGGGTCGCTAAGAGTTGGACCTGACTGAGCAACTTCACTTTCACTTTTCACTTTCATGCATTGGAGAAGGAAATGGCAACCCACTCCAGTGTTCTTGCCTGGAGAATCCCAGGGACGGGGGAGCCTGGTGGGCTGCTGTCTATGGGGCCGCACAGAGTCGGACAGGACTGAAGTGACTTAGCAGCAGCTTAGCAGCAAAATCTACCAACCCCGTTACTGTGTATACCTGAAGGGAAATTCCTCCTAGGGAACACAAGGAGATGTGTCTAAGGAAGTTCATTGCCTGAGTGTTGGGGACCACCTAGATGTCCATCTCTAATGCATGGACAAGTAAAAGTGTATGCATACAGAAGCATAATGAACCAGATATACAGAAACCTGGATTGATCTCAAGAACAGAGTTGAGAGAAAAAAATAAAAATAAGATTTATACCCCAATTCATTTATGTATCACACACCCACATAAAACAGCCTTGTGTATTTTTGTTAAAGTTGCTCATATATCTAAATAAACATGTGTCAGATGTATTGGAAGGACTATATTAAATATATTAGAGTAGATGCCTATGGGAGGAGGGCAGGGAGATTGGGAATGGTGGGTGAAGGGAAAACACATTAAAATTGATTTTTTTCTTGAAAAGAAAGAGGGCCATTCCATGGATAGATGATGATATTCCATGAACTGAGGATGGGATCAACTCAAGCATGTACACTTGAACCCCAAAGGATATAAGAAAGAAAAAAATAGAGATAGATAGATAATAGGTAGATGGATGATAGACAGACAGGTAGGTAGATAGATTGATGGATAGATTTTGCCATTCACATTAAAAATGAATGAACTAACTGTTCCCTGGTATGGTGTATTAGTTTCCTATTGATGCTGTATGTTGCACAATTTTAGTGGCTTAAAACAACATGAATTATTGTTGCACAGCTCTATAGGTAAGAAGTCAACCACAGGTCTCACTGGGCAAAAATCAAAGTGTTGTCAGGGCTGCGTTCCTTTCTGGAGGCTCTAAGGAAAACTCATTCACTTGACTTTTCCAGTGTGTAGGAATCACCCCCATCCCTTGACTCATGGCCCTCTTCCTCCACCTCCAATAAGGGCAGGCCTAGTTTTTCTTACATGTCCTTCTCTGACCCTGACCTTCTCTTCTGCCAGCCTCTTTCACTTTTCAGAATCATTGTGATTACATGAAGTCCACCTGAATACTCCAGAAATATCTGCCTATCTTAAAGTTGTGTGACTAATCCCTCAATGCCAGGTAAGTTAACACATTCACAGGTTTTAGGGATTCACGGGCTCCATGTAGACATTTTGGGATCCATTATTCTGCCTACCACACCTGAGCATATAGCAAATCATGATACCCATAAAACTACATATCCTTTGTTATTGTAAGTCAGTTACTCAGCTAAACAGCAAAAAAGCAAAACAAAAGTGTGTTGAGTCCTACTATATGCCAGATCCCTGTGGTAGGGCTGAGGCTGGAATAGGGGTCAAGGATTGGAAATTTGATGATTTCTTCCTCCCTTTCAAACAAAATTCCCATCTGGCTTATGTTAGCAAAGAGATAAATAAAGTAATTTGCTTAAACCATTCTCATTTCATTGTAAATGACTGGCCTATGGTAACCTGCTAGAAGAGATGTTTGTATTCTTTTTTAAAGGAGAACCCTAACCCAGGGCTTCTTAACCTCTAGTGAGCATACAGATCACATGGGAATCTTGTCAAATGCAGTTATGATCCAGTAGGTCTGGCATGAGGCCTGAGACTCTGCTTTTTGACAAGCTCCCTCTCAGGCAGTGCTGATGCTGCCTGTCCGAGGTTGGCAGTTGAAGGAGCATAGCCCTAACTCAGATAAAAGCTCAAGTTGACTTTGCCACCAGTCTATCCCTATGCAGGGTTTGCTGTAAGGCAAGAGGTTGTGGTAGCCATTCAATTTGCTAAAACATCACACTTTGTCAATGACAAAACACCTATGGCAGAGGGGACACTCTGCCTATTGGTAACAGCCTTGGTTTCCCACCCAGGTTTCTGACCAAGACTCACATTTATCCCCAAATATGGAACATACTATTTACAACTCTTGATATAAGAGTGAGTTGCTTGCCTCCTAGACCAGGACTTCCAATATCCAAGGCTGACATGCCACCCTCCATTTCAGACAGTGACCTAGTGACCCAGTACCTGAATGCATACCTATTGTCAGAATTTTAAAAGATTTGAGCTATTTAAAGATTCCCTAGACAAGGGAATTAAGGCTGATTAAGACTCAAAGTTATCCATTGAATAGGATTGAGCTTTTGCATATTACCTCCTCTGGGGCCATGGGGAGAGATGGGCAGGAAGCAACAGAATCTCTACAGATAACTCGGATCATCTTGATAGGGACCTCTGACTAGTGACAGTGAAACAGTGAAACAGTTCAGGGACCAGTGAGAGGACATATGATGGCATCAAGGGAATTGATACTGTAATTTGTTAGGTGAAAGAATATAGCATGTTCCTATATATACCACATGGCTACTCCTGATTTCTGAGCTCAGCAATAGGACTTTAGGGAACACTTCTCAATATTGATGCACTTGGATGTCCTCTGACCTACAATTTTTCCAAATCTTTTTTTTTTTTTTTTTTTTTTTGGACCTCAGAAAGAGATCACTTTGGGGAAAAGAAGCAGATCCATACCTGCAGTTCCATTCCTTCCCTTCACAAGACAACTGGGTCCGTCTCATCCTCTGGGCAGAGTGCTGTTGTTTGTCCAAGGCCTGCTTGAGGAGTCTTCATTGTATCTTCTCTCTAGGCCCCCTTCTCACCTTACTCTGGGTGGGTAACTGCTAAAGACTCTCTTGTGATCCACCCTCAGCATTCGTCCAAGTATTAAAACACAGAATTTTACCCCTGGCAGCAGCTTCTAAGACATAGTATAATATCTGTATGGATAAAGAAAAGGAAGTCTGCCGAAGGGAAATAAATAGATCAAGACTGGAGAGGCAGTTCATGACAGAGTCTATATCCAAACCTAGTCACAGAGGTCTGGTGACCTGTTTGAGGTCATATGGCCAGTTGATGACAATGCTGGAATGAGAACCCAACTCCAAGAATTTTTTCCACTACAGCATCCTTCAACACAGCTAGAACACCCTTGCCCATTCCTGATGGGAGGACACCGCATTATTGATTCACTAATGCTTTTGAAGATATTCACCTTGAGGGCTGAGTGTCAAGGTGGGCTTTAGGAAAAAGGGTAAATTGTGCTACCAGGGAATGCTAGTGACCAAGTCTGGTCTTTTATCTCATACCAGCCTTTCCACCTAAATCCACTTTTATGGCTTAAGCTTTTTGATTATTTTCCTACCCAATCCCCCTTTCTGGCCATGTGTGATTATCTTGCTATTTCAAGTTTCTCTCCAGCTGGGTAAGTCTTCACATAGGTTTTTCTCTTTGATTTCATCTCATCTGCCTGGGGGAGGAGAGGAGGGAGCAGCTTACCTTCCCACTGCTCTGTTCACCTCTCACTCATTTCTTCCCAGCTCTCCACTTTTCACCAATTTCTATTTCCCATTCCCTCTCTCCCTTCCATTTCTGTTAAAATAATGGCCCCTGAATTTCTTGCCCCCACCAAAATAGATGGCTTCCCTCCCTCTGCTCAAGGGGTGGGGGCGCACCGTGAAAACCCCAAATGCCATCTTTCATCTTTCTTATTTCCTATTTTCAGCACATATCCTATTTTTAACTCTGCCTCCTTCTTAGCAGATTGACACAGCACTCTGCTTGGTTCCCAGAATAAATGCAGTTCAAGAATGAGCGGCAAGTCCAGCCTCCCAGAATCCTCTGTAGGCAGGCATTTGCTAGGACTGTTGCTGCCAGCCCTGGAGAAGTATCTCTACTGGCATCTGTGTGTCTCAGAGCCCTGTCTTTTGCTCTCCTGGAAACTCCTTCCATACAGGATTTTCTTCCTAGCAGATTCCCCTTCTTGATCATGTAAGCACCAAGCTTACATTAAAGATGTTTTTATTCCCCTAGCATACACTGGCTACACTATAAAGGATACTTAAGAAATACTTGTTGAGTGAATGAATGCTGGCACATTAATAACAGATGATCACTGAGTTTATAGGAAGTCAATTTGGAATTATATGATCCACAAGGGGAACAATACATATTAGAATTCACATTTTAAAAATAAAAACCAATTTCATATTACATCCAATATTGCTGATGTCTCCAAATCATTATAAACCTGAATGAAGGAGCAACATTTACAGAGCAACTTCCACTATCAGGACCTGTACCTTGCTTAAATGATTTCTTTTATTCTACAACCTCTGAAATAGGTACTATTATCCCCATTTGGGGGTAATAAAACCAAGACTCAAGTAGGTGAGCAACTTGGTCTTGATAACAGAAAGAGTAAGTGGATTCAACCCAAGTCTAACTGCCTTCAAAACTCACTTTAAAAACTGAGAGAGGACTTGGAGTCTTTGAACACAACATCTGAGGTAGCACGTGCTAATACCTTCTGGTTCAGCCCATGTCCCCTTGTCTATTTCTCTCATGCTTGGCACATAGTAGGTGCTCAAACAAATTATCTGTTGAATTACATTATTGAATGTACCATTCAGACCCAGTTTCCTAACCTGGTATCATTCTAATTTTCTGGGCTTGACATAGACACTTTAGAAGAAACTCAGCATCAAGCTCTGGAGGGTTATCAGATGGGGACGCACAAGCCAATGTTTTCTGTCTTCATAAAGGAAAATGGGTATGGGATGAAAACCTAGCAGGCAGGATTCAGGTTAGAACTAAAGGAAACGCTGAAAGACACTGGACCAGACCGTGAAGAAGACAAAATATTTTGTCTGCAGAACCCCATCTCTCTGGGATGCGTCAGACTCCTGCCTACAGGGAAGGCTCTATTTCTGAGGGTCTACAGAGGCACCAGAAGTTGCTTTTGTGCAAGTGTGGCAACAGTAGGAAGAGCCTGCCACTGAAACTGCCCTCATTCGATGGCACCCTGTTCACAGCAATATGGTGTTGTCAGTTCCCTTGATTGCTCTCTGATGCGTAGCTTTAATTGTATCCTTGCTTTTATGTAGAGAATAGAATCATGTTCCCAAGAGGATAGCCGGGAAAATCCACTGCCAGACTCGAATACAAATGGGAGCCTGCAGAAATTGCTGCTTCATGGGTGGGCATGGGAGAAAGGGGAAGAGGGAGGACACATATCCCTGAAGATTTGGGGTTTATGCAGGAAGAGTCACTGCCCCCCTCTACCTCTCCTAGGAGTACAAACAGCAGAATGTTATTCATAGGAAACTGCCTGGAAATCGCATAGGAAACATCCTATGCATAGGAAATGGCCTGTGAAGGAGGGTTTATGTGTGTTGAAAAGCTGCCATCCTCCCAAAAAGCTGCCCCTCATCCACACTGGAGCTTCTGTGGCCTAATATCACTGTTGACATAATTATCTATTGCCTCCCTCAATGTTATGCGTGTTGCTATGCAATTGAGATCATACCGTACATACAGTTTGCAATCTGCTTTTTTCATTTAATATTGTAGTTAATAAGCCTTGGAGGGTGGGAAAGTTTGGTAAAATCCAGCCATTTTATAGTTGGCAGTGATAACAGGCAAAAACAGCAACAACAACCAGCTCTGCGGTTCAGGTCCTGGGAGCTGGACTAGTCCTGTCCCATCAGTGGAAGGGTTCAGCTGTTTATACAACTTCATGAGGCAGTAGGCAGTGGTTGGCTTTAGGAGTTGGAATTAAAGGAGTTTTGTTTTGTTTTAATCTGCTCTTATTTTCCCCTCAAATTTCATAATAAACCAGTATCATTTTTATAGTCAGAAAAAATTATTTTAAGTGTTTCTTCGTTGTGCTGCCAAGAAAGCAGCAAGACACTAGAATCTGAATCAGCTACAAAAGAGCAAGCCACCTAGGCTCATGTCACCATGCCTTAGGCTGTTTATCTACAAAGTGGGACAATCACCCTAGACCCTCTCACAGTAGAGACTGTAACACCATTACTGTCATACAGAAAAGGTATATGGGACAAGGTAAAGAGATTAGCAGCCTGGGTCTGGGAGGTGGCCGAGCCTTGTGGCCCACAGCTGCCCAAGCCTCCACACCCCTTCTCCAACAAGCCTCTCAGAAGAAGAACATTCATTCACCTTACTTAGGCTCATAACCTCCCAATGTAGGCATCACTGAGAACAGACTGGAACTCAGTATCTTTAGACCCTGAAATAAGGAATCAAGCTCCTTTCTTGTCCCACTGCTCACTCACAGAGCTGACTAGTTCTTAAGGCCCAGGAGACAAGAACCTAGGGACCAAAAAATGTTTAGGTGTCCACAAAAATATTTTAATATATTACTGTATCTGTCATATGCCAACAGAGCTGTAAACATACTTTTTTTTTTTTTTTAATGGTGGAAGAGGGCCCACAAAAGCAAATTTACCTGAGATTCACAAAAGTCATAATGTGATCCTGCTCAGCCTATATCAGCTTCATTTTTTCTGGGCCCTACTATGAAATTATCAAGGTGGATTGTGGATTAGATTGCTGACCAGTCCTCTCTATTCATCTTCTTTATCTTTCTGGTACAAAGGACACAAAACTTGGGTGTGGATATTTCACATAACAAGTAACTAGAATGATGAGGTTAGACCGAGAACCCCACAGCAGAATTAGGCAGATGGAGACATATTTAGCAGAGAGCAGAAGAAATAGGGCTTTTAATTGCCCACACAAACAACCATTACAACACAGGAAGAACAAGAAACCATAACTCTAGGAAATGACTTGGCATTTTCCCTTTTTTTTAAGAATGATTATCCCTTATTCCTTAGGATAAGGTTTCTGCAAAATGTGAACATACCCTTTAATAACTCTGGTTCTTCTTTTCAAATTAGAGTTATAAATAAATAAGCACACTTTGCGAACCATTTGATTACATCCCTGTACTTTCCCAAGATTCCCTAAGGAGGCACTTACACCAATTTTTGCATCATTAATATTTAAATAAAAATTCAAATTGAATTGTGGGACAAAAAGGCATTTACAAAGCACATGTTTGGGCACAATGCAGCATGAGTTTTAGACTTAGGGAGCCAGTGGAACATTTGGTCCCTGCAGAGCAGCAACAGAATAATGCAGCAAAGAATTTTGAAAGGAGAGAATACTGGTTTCAAGGGAGGAAGCCAGGGCAGAAACTCCCAGTTTTACTTGGAGTCTCTTATTCAGCAGCCACAAATACATGGACCACGATCAGGAACCAGGAAATAAGCAAAACAGGGCAGTTGAGCAGGCAACATCAAGTCACAAAGCCCAAGTCATTCTTAAAACATCAAGGAAAAGTTACTGTGCTTGAGACTTCCCTGGTGGTCCATCGGCTAAGACTCCATGCTCTCAGTGTATGAGGTCCAGGTTTGATCCTTGATCAGGGAACTAGATCTCACATGCTGCAACTAAGACCCTATGCAGCCAAATAAAATTTTTTAAAAAGTTACTGAATTCAAATCACCCCAAATACCTGTGATACCAAAAAAAAAAAAAAAATTTAATTCCAAATGCCTTGTTTAAAAAATGAGATGACTTTTCAATACATCTTGTTGAAAATTTCATTTTGTAATTTTGTTGTAATTTTCATTGGTAAACATTTATAGAGCTCGGCACTATGCCAAGAAGGTGTATACGATTGTTCAATAAGTCAGCCCCCAGGGGATTGTAATGTGTTTGGGAAACATGAGAAATACTAGATGTAAATGCATCACAGCAGTATGGGGCATTCCTGCTGAATGACACTGGAATGGCCCTGCCTCTAAGTTCTGTGCCAAAAGAAAGGCGAATCCTCAAGTGACTAACATGTCATTGAGGATCCAGTGGAAAGCAGATGGCACGCTCAAAGGACTTCACTGAAAGTTTAAGAAAATAATGATTGGAGTGTGGGCAGAGTTAAGCCAACTAATCACAGTGGCAAACAGGGCCAGCAGCAGGGAATGCTGGTGCCACTCTTGGCCTGTAGGGGAAAGCAAGGAGCGAGGTCGTGGAGCCCCATTGAGCAAGTGCTGGTGCCTGGAAAATGGGAAGCTCCACAGGAGCTGAGAACAGAAGCTCAGGATGGGGGTTGGGGAGTAAATCCCCAGCCTGCTGGTGCCGTCCACAGGCTCAACCAGAAACTGGAGGACAAGGGAGCTAGGAGATGCAGTCATGGGGCACAGATTGGGAGAGACAAAAGTGGAGAATGGACATGGTGACAAATGAAGACTAACCCAGTGCACGGGCTGGGCACCTTACTATGGGCTTTGAGAGAGAGAGAGTTCTTGGCATAGTAATGGAAAGGGAAAGGCATCTTAGACAGAGGAAGACATGCCCATCCAGGAAATGGGAAACAATTTATCTTTCAGCCAAGAAATGTATGCAAAGTGCATTTTCTTGAGAACAGGCAGGCTGCAACATTCAGGAAGCTTGGAGGTACAGATACACAGAACTCAATCTCGGCACTATGACGTCTGAGGTGGATAATTCTTTGTGCCTCGTAGGATGTTTAGCAGCATCCTTGGCCTCAGCAGCATTTCACTCTGAGTTGAGATACTCAGAAGTCTTCAGACATGGCCAAATGTCCTCTGCACCCATGCTAAGTCCCTTCAGTCATGTCAGACTCTTTGTGACCCTATGGACTGTAGCCCACCAGGCTCATCTGTCCATGGGATTCTCTAGGCAAGAATACTGGAATGGGTAGCCATGCCCCCCTCCAGGGAATCTTCCTGACTCGGGGATCAAACCCGCATTTCCTGTGGCTCCTGCATTGGCAGCAGATTCCTTATCGCTGAGCCACTGAGGAAACCCAAATGTCCTCTAAGCAAATTTCCCCCCAATTGAGAACCACTGGGAAAAGAAAGGAAAGAGACTATAACCAGAAATCTGTTGAAACATGGGATAGACAGGAGATTCTAAAGGCTTAGATCAATACAGAACAGTAAGACAAGAGAAGGACAAATGACACAGACCCTGAAAAAGAGGAGCAGGTAGGCTGTGTGAGGACAAGGGTGGGTGGTCGTGGGTAGCTTCCAGGCGTGCAGATTGGATAGCAGGTAGGATGACAGACGTCTCCACTGACAGAACTGGGAAGGCCTGAGGATCACCTTACGGAACAAGATGTGTCTTCTGTGAACTTACTTGAAAGGAACCATCGTTTAGATATGGCACTGAGTGGAGAGCGGAGACTAGGACAAGAGGCATAACTTTGAGTCATCCACACAGAGACAGACTTCTACTCTCCTATGGACAGAAGGAAAAGTAGAGAAAACCAAGGTTCTCTTTTCTTTTTTGGGGGGGAGGGATGTTGAGGTGGGAAGGCATGGTGTGCCTATTTAGAAGAAACACGTGGGACAGAAACAGAAGGCTCTGCAGACAAGAAAACCAGGGAGTTTCCTGAGGTGGAAAATAGGCTGAAGTCCAGCTCCTGCCCCACTTGTCAGTTCCTTTGTCCTGAGGACTCTGCCTGACACGAGCCTGACACACCTTTTTCTAATGTACAGAGATGCCATGTAGGCTGGGGGTGGTACTGAGGAGACTCAAATCTCCCACAGCAGTCACGAGTGTCAAGAAGGGAAGTGCCTTGTTGGCCTCACCTCCCCAGTGATGAATGGTCCTCTTTTATTTTTTCTTTTATTCATTCAAATCTGTAAAGAAGTAGAATTTCCTAGGTGATAAGAATGACCATGGTGACTTTTGTTATGTTAATGAAGTGACTTTTGAAAGTCACCAAAGGATGGAGGCTGTTTACCAGAAGAACTAGACATGTCCTTAGAGAATTGGAAATTTCAGTCCCACTCCCCAGACCCCTGAGGAGGGGAAAGGGGCTAGAGGTTGAATCACTCACCTGTGGTAGGTAATAATTTTATCAAACATGCCTATGTAATGAACCCTTCATAAAATCCCCAAAGGAGAGAGTTTACAGAGCTTCCAGGCTGATGAACCAAAATGCATCCATATGCCATGGAGCTGGGCACCAGACTGCACAGGGACAGAAGCCCCTTTCTTCTGGGCCTCACTCTATGCATCTCTCATCTGACTGTTGATCTATATCCTTTAATATCCTTTGTAATGATCCTGATTAAGTGAGTAAACTGGTTTCTTGAGTTCTGTGAGCTGCTCTAGCAAATTAATTGAACCCAAGGGGAGGGTTATGGGTCCTGTGATTTATAGATAGTTGGTTAGAAGCACAAGTGACAACCTGAATTTTAGACAAACATCCCAAAGAATGCTCAAACTACCGCACAATTGCATTCATCTCACACGCTAGTAAAGTAATGCTCAAAATTCTCCAAGCCAGACTTCAGCAATATGTGAACCGTGAACTTCCAGATTTTCAAGCTGGTTTTAGAAAAGGCAGAGGAACCAGAGACCAAATTGCCAACATCCGCTGGATCATCAAAAAAGCAAGAGAGTTCCAGAAAAACAACTATTTCTGCTTTATTGACTATGCCAAAGCCTTTGACTGTGTGGATCACAAAAAATTGTGGAAAATTCTGAAAGAGATAGGAATACCAGACCACCTGATCTGGCTCTTGAGAAACCTGTATGCAGGTCAGGAAGCATCAGTTAGAACTGGACATGGAGCAACAGATTGGTTCCAAATAGGAAAAGGAGTACGTCAAGGCTGTATATTGTCACCTTACTTATTTAACTTCTATGCAGAGTACATCATGAGAAACGCTGGGCTGGAAGAAGCACAAGCTAGAATCAAGATTGCCAGGAGAAATATCAATAACCTCAGATATGCAGATGACACCACCCTTATGGCAGAAAATGAAGAGGAACTAAAAAGCCTCTTGATGAAAGTGAAAGAGGAGAATGAAAAAGTTGGCTTAAAACTCAACATTCAGAAAACGAAGCTCATGGCATCTGGTCCCATCACTTCATGGGAAATAGATGGGGAAACAGTGGAAACAGTGTCAGACTTTATTTTGGGGGGCTCCAAAATCACTGCAGATAGTGACTTCAGCCATGAAATTAAAAGACACTTGCTCCTTGGAAGAAAAGTTATGACCAACCTGGATAGCATATTGAAAGGCAGAGACATTACTTTGCCAATCAAGGTCCATCTAGTCAAGGCTATGGGTTTTCCAGTGGTCATGTATGGATGTGAGAGTTGGACTGTAAAGAAAGCTGAGCACCAAAGAATTGAAGCTTTTGAACTGTGGTGTTGGAGAAGACTCTTGAGAGTCTCTTGGACTGCATGGAGATCCAACCAGTCCATTCTGAAGGAGATCAGCCCTGGGATTCCTTTGGAAAGAATGATGCTAAAGCTGAAACTCCAGTACTTTGGCCACCTCATGCGAAGAGTTGACTCATTGGAAAAGACTCTGATGCTGGGAGGGATTGGGGGTGGGAGGAGAAGGGGACGACAGAGGATGAGATGGCTGGATGGCATTACTGACTCGATGGACGTGAGTCTGAATGAACTCCAGGAGTTGGTGATGGACAGGGAGGCCTGGTGTGCTGCGATTCATGGGGTTGCAAAGAGTTGGACTCGACTGAGCGACTGAACTGACTAACTTGTGGGACTGAGCCCTTACCTGTGCAACCTGATGCTATCTCTGGGTAGACAGCGTCAGAATTGAGTGAAACTGTAGGACACCCTACAGATGTAGATGGTGTCAGAGAACTGCTTGGTGGTGTGGAGGGGAAAACTGCACATACTGGAACTGGATGCAGAATGGTAGGCTACTATAACAATATACCATAGACTGGGTGGCCTAAAAAACAGAAATTTATTTATCCTGTGGGGACAGTGTGTAATTTCCTCAGTTCAGTCTCACTGCAACAAAGATTTGAAACAATGGGCAAGTGTTACAGCTTGCTTACAGCTTAGAGTTTTATTCAGTAAACAGAGGATGGTGGAATAGCATCACTGCCTCAATAGAAATGAATGAGAAAGTTCCGGGAGATGGTGAAGGACAGGGAAGCCTGGAGTGCTCCAGTCCGTGGGGTCACAGAGTCAGACACGACTGAGCGAGTGACTGAACAACAACAACAAACAAAGGATAGTACACCCTCAAGGCTTGAGCATAGGCTCGTTGATAGGAAGGGGGAGTGTTTGTTTCACCTGAGGTTCTCACTCAGGTCTGCGGACTTTTCCTTTGTTTCTTTTTCATGGGCTTTCCCGCTTTGTCTGTTTTTTTAGCCACTGCCAGTTTGAACTCCTTTTTCCTATTCTAACTACCTAACACTCCCAGTTCTGGAGGCTGGGAAGTCTAAGATCAAAGGTCTGGCCGACTGGGTCCCTGTGAGAGCCCAAATCAAGGCTTACACACTGCAACCTTCTTGTTTGCCCTCACACGGCAAAGAGTCAAATTCTTTTCTGTATCATTTACCCTGCATGAAAGCAGGAAAGACACATCACACCTTCTTCTCTTGTGCACACACAGAATGGACCCCAGTGACCACAGCATTTTTTTTCTCCTGAAAGATGCACCTACAGCCCTCAAATCCCCAGCCTCCCTGTCCAATACCAAGGCATACACTGCTCAGCAGATGCCTTCACCAGAATCTGGTGGTCCCTCCACAGAGGGAGCAGGAAAGCGGGTGATGGCCAGTGATTCTGTATCCTTTATCTCCTATTCTTTCCTGTGGACAAGTGGCCATCCTGAAGTCATCTAGAATTCTCCAGGTGTGCAAGGACCTGTAAGACCCTGACAAATGCCAACAGACTGGACCCTTCACAAACAGATGACAGCAGGCTCTGAAAGCCCTTTGCTTTCAGAGGCTCCAGCTCCCCCACTTGCTCATCCATGCTTGAAATTGCTTTAAGGACAGACAACAGTTTTCACTCACAATTGCAGAAATCTTTGAAGGCCCTAAATGAACTAACTCATTGATTTAGATCAGTGCACTGGTCTGAAAGATTAGATGACACAATGGGCACCTGAAAAATGGGTATGAAATGACAGACAAGGGTTATAGTAGAGAGCAAAATGGCTTTTCTTGCTTCCTTGGGCACCTAAAAAAGAAAAATCTTAAAATCACAAGACCTGGAGTCAAATTTGGTCTCACTGCCAGTGGTCTGACCATAGGCAAGTTACTCAATGTTTTAAGTCTGTCACTTATTCCTAAAATGAAGGTGAATACCTACTTCCAGAGTCACTGTGAGACTTTGAGGCCATTCTAAGCCTGAATATTTTCCTTCTTGCCCTGTTACCTTTAGCACTTCGAGCTCTGTTCCTATCCACACCAGCTCCATCCCCCTCTCTGATCATTACAGAGGTTAAAAGGGAGAAGTCTGGAACACTGAATCTAAGTACAAACCCTAACCCTATCACTTGCTGTGATCTTGGACAAGTTACTTGACTGCTCTGTGCTGTTTTCTCTGTAAAATGAAGATAATAAGGGTATTTGCCTCATGGAATGACTGTAAGGATTGAGCGACTTAAGACGTTTGAAAAAGGCGGGGGCGGAGGGGGGAGGGTCACTGCAAGAAACGTTTCTGACAATCGTTCCCCAGGGCTTCTCCTCACCTGCTCTCTTTCCATAAGCCAAAGGCAGCACTGAAAGCTCCTCCACTTCCGCTAACATAAAAAAGCCTGCAAAGTGCTACACATTGCCAAGGTTTCTCAAAGCCCCCAGCCTCATCCCTAGTCTGTTCCTAAGCAGATCTAGATCCCTCAGCCTGGCCCCGGCGAAACCTGGGGAACCCAGACTCCTCGGGGGCAGCTGCAGAGGGGGCGGGGCGGGGGCCACGCGGGAGCCGGCGGGGGCAGGGGAGGCTCTGTGAGGTGGTGCCGGCACCCCGCCCCCGCGGTTGCCAGGCAGCGCAGCGGGCGTTGGCGTAGCCCGGCGAAGGCGAAGCGCTAACAAAGCCCGGCCCCACCGCTCCTCTCTCCTGTGCTCCTGGCTGAGGCAGGTGCCGCCCTACCCCGCTCACATTCGGCTGCTTTCCGCCCGCCGGCCCGCCGAAGGTGCGAGGCGGTGGATCTCTCTCCACACCTCCCGCCTGAAACCAGGCGCCAGGTGTCGCCCGGTGCCGGATAGCCCACTTGGGAGCAAGCCTCAGGTAGCCACCCCGAGGGGAAGTGGAGGGAGGGGAGCACCCTGAACACCCCAACGGTGGCTCAGGTCTGAGGAAGAGTCCTGCCCGATGGGCCCACCTGGATTCAGAACCCTTCCTGTTCACAGAGCCAAAAAAGGGGACTGCGATCTTTAGGAGAAGGTAACCATGGGTGATTATTGCTCTCTACCCAAACTATATGTATATTTTGTATCCAGAACTACCATTTTATGATTTCTTACACGGGGGCAGTGATTTGGAAACACAAAATCTGGGATCAAATCCTCCCATTGACTAACCAAACCCCGGCTTTTTCTTCTCTAACATGGATATAGCAATACCTATGGAGGGAGTAAAACTGTGTCCAAAACAGGTCTGTATAGTCAAAGCTATGGTTGTTCCAGTAGTTATGTACACATGTGAGAGTTGGACCATAAAGAAGGCTGGAGGCCAAAGAATTGATGCCTTCGAATTGTGGTGCTGGAGAAGACTCTTGAGAGTCTCTTGGACTGCAAGGCGATCAAACCAGTCCATCCTAAAGGAAATCAACCCTGAATATTCATTGGAAGGACTGTTGCTGAAGCTGAAGCTCCAATTCTTTGGCCACCTGATGCAAAGAGTTTACTGGAAAAGACCCTGATGCTGGAAAGATTAAAGGCAGAAGGAGAAGAGGGCAACAGAGGATGAGATGGTTGGATGGCATTGCCAACTCAATGGACATGGATTTGAACAAACCCTGGGAGATAATGGAGGAGAGGCAAGCCTGGAATGCTGTGGTCTATGGGGTCACAAAGAGTCAGATATGACTTAGCAACTGAACAACAAAAATGAAGGAGTTGCCATGAGGACCAAAGGACATGACTAATACTTTATATAAACTGCTATCATTCATTCATTTTCCTCATATATATTGAGTAATGTCTGTATTCCAGGCACCGGGTTTGGCATCAGGGATTCTATTGTGAACAGAAAGTGACTATCCCTGCCCTTGAGTTAACAGTCTATTGGGAATAGCAGTTGTTTGTAAAAAAAAAAAAAAAATCACACAAATAATGTAAAATTAGTCAAGTGTTGCCAAGGAGAAGTGAATAAGGGGTGCTCTGAGAGGGTATAAGGTAACAGAGAGAGGTCAGGAAAAACTGAGCTGAGACCTGAAGAACCTATGAAATGATGAGGAGTGTGTCCAGGCAAGGGTAACCATGTGTCTAAAACCCATCATCTATTCCAAACCCAAACAAATACATACAGTTCCTGGTCCTTGGTTCTAAGAGTTGTTCATAGACCCTCCTCCTGAGATTCTGGTGTCTGAAGCCTTTCATTCAGGTAATTGCAGGCTTTTGTTTAAATTTTTGAGGCCCTGTTTAGCCCACGCCAATAAAACCAAATGGGAAATTGCAAAAACAAATATATATTTCATATTCAGTAAGACCTATGTTCTTTAGCATGTATGTGTTGGCCTGCCATTTCACATTGGGAGGTATAAGAGGAAATCTGTTGAATTTTAAGATTTGAGGAGGCAGGGCTGGGATGGATGGATAATTTAGGAAGGCCTTGCATAATGAGAGCTTTAAGAATGGAAAAGAACTTCACAAAGCACTGGAATAATGAAATGTTAAGATAGAATGGATCTTTCCCCATTATTTTTTTATCAGATATGAATAAATGATCCACAGTGCCCAAAAGAAAACATTGGTCTTCAGACTCCGCATGGAAGTCCTGAGAGTCCGATGGGGACATGGGAGAGGACTTTGACCTGTCCCTCCTTCGATGTTCACTATTTCTACTGTGGTGTCACCATCTACCCAGTCATCAATGCTCGAAGGGAGTCACCCTAAACTTTTCTCTCTTCTCATCCATCTCTCCCAGTGGTTACCAAGTCCTGTATCTCCTGTCTCTCGTGTCCCTCCCAGTTGCAATTATTTTTCAAGGCAAGGATGCTCTCCAGAGTTTTCCCCAAAGTGCTGCCATGGTCTCCTAACCAGGCTCCTTGCATAAGACTTCACTCCACTCTCTTAGTGCATCTCAGCAGCTTTCAGTCAATGTGTGTTTCAGAGTCCGGCAAAGAGAAAGAAATCATACAACAATTTAACAAAGTTCAATGTAACAAATTTTTAACTATAATGGATTTGGGTAATGGAAGATTGGTTAGCAGGACATAAAGATCCAAAGAGTACAGGAATCACAGATTTAAGAAGCGGTCAATACCCTTGAGATGGATCACCCAAGAAAGAGATGACCTCCTAAGAGTGTGTTACAGAGGGTGTGGACACAGCTCATTAGATGGCAGAGAAGTGGAGGTGCCAGGCAGTCAGAAATCCACTGTCTGGGATGCCAAAGAAGCCATGAAAAGGTGACAGTACACTGGCTGTACTCTGCTGCAAACCTCCCAAGAGAGGTGCCAGGGGAAGCAGCCAGCCACTGGGCGCTGCTGACTGCTGTGCACTACAGCCATTGGGCATTTAAGAGATTGTATACTGCAGATGCTGGAGAAGCTGTGCACTGCGGATCCCTGCACTGGGGAAACTGCTCATTCCCGGAGCCTAGTGGGAAGAACTTGCGGAACCCAGGAGAGAAGTCCCTTCCTCCTCGAGTATCCCTCCAGCGCCCTCTACTGATAAAGCTTAACATTATGCCAGGCAGCGAAGGAGACCGATCTAAGGGACAAGTTTTTGATGAAGAGGCTGTGCGGGTGAATTTGGAGCAGAGAGGCAATCAATTGATAACTGGAGTGTAATACGAACACCAAAATCTGTTTGAGTGACTCCAGTGCTTAATCTTCTAGTAGCTCCCTACTGCCCTTAAGATAAAGTTTGAAAGCCTTGCCATGGCAAACCAGGCCTCATATTCTGGTGTTGGGCTGTATTTTCAGCCTTAAGCCCAACCATTCCCCCTTTTGCCACTCGGCTAGCCCTCCATAATTACATTTCCCTGAACTCTCTGTTTTTTGACACCTCTATACTTTTATCTAGTCCTAGCCACAGAGAATTCTCTCCTTGCTCTTATCAGGAACCTATTCTGTACCTGGCACTGTTCTGGGACTGGGAATGACAGCAGTAAACAAACCAGGCTTATCCAAGTCTCTGTTCAAATATCATCACTATTTTGGAAGTATTTTCTGACCACCTTATCTAGCCTTCAGATTAGTAAGATGCCTCATCAAGGAGATTTTGTTCTTTTATATCTATATCTTGACACTTATTGTACCCTATTTTAATCACTGATTTTCCTGTTAGTCTCTTCCTTTGGCCTATGAGTGCTCTGAGGGCAGGGTGTGTGACTTATTTATTTCTGTATGCCAGTATTTATTTAGTGCTACTCCTGACACATAAGCTGTTATTGGATTAATTGTTTGCCCAGGATCACATAATTAGTCAAAGATAGGCCCAGGACCAGAGTCCTGGTCTCCTGTTTCATGGTCAGAAGGGCTCTTCATTAGAGTTTGATCTGCCCTGTGGGGTCTCTGAAGGACAGCAGCCCTGTATTTTGTGTTGGAAAAGCCAAATACAGTGTTAAATATCATCAGGAATGATAGTGGAGAGAGGAGAGAAATGTAGCCCTGACCTTTTGTTGAAAACTATGGTGCATTCACCCCCCATAGCCCTTGCTTACTTTGAGTCCCTGGATCATAGGGATGCTATGATGAAAATCAGAAGGAGGGAGAACAGGTAAAAGGATGGAAATGATGTGGATGTGGGGAACAGTCTTCATTCAAGGAAATGGAGACTCTCATACACTTATGAAAGAAGGTTAAGGTGGCCCCAGGTTTGTCTGACAGGTCCCCAAATCAGGGTGGAGGGTGTGTGTTCCTAGAGGAGGAAGGGACTTCTCTCTTGTGAGTTTCATAAGCTCCATAACTGTGATTAGGGATCACAGTTAACACACAAGTCTGTAAATGGTATCCCTGGGCTTGTGGACCATGATATGAACATGGAAAGATTCTTTGAAATATGAACATGGCTAAGTTAAGACGCATTGCAAGAGGTAACTATTCATTTGTTAAATAATTGTGGCTCAGCAAGTAAAAGAATCCGCCTGCAATGCAGGAGACCTGGGTTTACTCCCTGGGTTGAGAAAATCCCCTGGAGAAGGGAAAGGCTACCCACTTCAGTATTCTGGCATGGAGACTTCCATGCACTGTATAGTCCACGGGGTCAAAAAGAGTTGGACACAAATGAGCAACTTTCACTTCACTTCATGTGGAGCTTTTAACTTTCAAAATGTACTAGCATGATATATAAGCAATTTGGAGAAATCTGCTAATAACAGAGCCAAGAACCACTATTCAAAAAAAAGGGACAAGGTCAAATAGGACTGCTCTTAGTAATATTGCTGCTGGCATCCAAATGCTGGGTTGACTTGATCCAGGGGTTGGCCCAGGGTAGAAAAAGATCCAGACTTCTGTGAAATAAAGTTGGAGAGGCAAGCTAATAAGAATAAGACAAGTCATGGATGGCTTGAAAGTCAGACAGGGCATCATTTTGATGAGAAAAGAAATGAAGATCCAATAAAGGTTTTAGAGAGTGATGTGATAACATGAATGATTAAGGCGTTTTATCTGAAAAAACTAAATCTTAATTTCCTGGCATTGGAAAATGATTATAATATTAGAACCTACCTACTCATAGATTGCTGAAAGGATTAAATGAGATAAGGAAACTTCATTGACTTTAAAGAAAGTGAAAATGTTGATCACTCAGTTGTGCCCAACTCTTTTCGACCCCATGGACTGTATATCACCAGGTTCTTCTGTCCATGGAGTTCTCCAGGCAAGAATATTGGATTGGGTAGCCATTCCCTTCTCCAGGGGATCTTCCCTACCCAGGGATCAAACTCAGGTATCCTGGATTGCAGGTGGATTCTTTACCATCTGAGCCATCATCTGAAAGCCAAAGGGCTTTCAAAGGGAAGCCCGTTGAAAACATTGACTTTCAAGCCCCTCTTAATGCTGGGAACCCTTCCATTATTTGCAACTGTGCAGAATATGGCTAATGAGACAATAATCATATTTTCAGGACAAAAAATTAGGACATACTCTGGCAAATAAAAGTTTTGTTCCACTGAAAATGTACTTTTCATGATGCAAATGGGAATATCCATGATATTTCAGTGATTTATGGAAAGAGTCAAACATAATTTTTGAAACTAGGATTGTCTTAGAGAAAATCCATGATGTTTAAATGGCCTTATTCTGAGAGAGGCAGTGTGGTGTGGTGTGGGAAAAGCAATGAAGGAGACCTGAATTTTTGATTCAGCTCCAACAGAAACTGTGAGCTTGTGCCAATCACTTCACCTCTTTGTGCATCAATTAGTGCTAAGGCGTGTCCAACTCTTTGCAACCCCATGGACAGTGGAGCCTGGTAGGCTCCACTGTCCATGGGATTTTCCAGGCAAGAATGATGGAGTGGGTTGCCATTTCCTCTTCCAGGGAATCTTCCTGACCCAGGGATCAAACCTACATCTCTTATGTCTCCTGCATTGGCAGGCAGGCAAATTCTTTACCACTGTGCCACATGGGAAGCCCCATATTGGACTATATTATAAGTCAGATTAAGTCCCTTCCTATTTTTGGAAAAGATGTTCTTTTTTATTTTCTAGACAGATTTTTTTTTTAAGTTCACCAGGACTAAAGTGGGGAATGAAAGAGAAGGATAAATAAAAACTGGCTATGATGTATCCAACTAATACAATTGAGGGAGTAAAAGAAGTTCATTTTGGATGCTTTTATGGGAAAGAGGAACTCTACAGTAGGAAGCTGGTGGATATGACTGTAGCATGGTTGACAGTTTACAACCGGGGATTTGGCGGTCATCAGCACAGAAAAAGTATCTACTTCCAGTTAGAATATAGTAGATTGCAGCAGCTCAAGCCACCCACTGCAACAAATATAAAAATCTAGAAAAATTATTTTTAAAAATATTGTAAATACATCAGAGAGCTTTAGAAGCAATGGGTACTAGATTAATTCAAATTCCAGGAGGGTGCCAAACCCTTCCAAAGTGAACTCATGGTAAGTCATTTTCTTCCCAGTGGACCTTTGCCAACTTTGGATGTGGACTCAGGACTGCCAGCAAGCCTTGGTGGTCAAACAGCTCTGGCATAACAGATTAGAAATTTAAGTCACCCAAACACTTTCGTTTTTACATAAGGTCTGACATAAAATTAAAAAAAATACAAAGAAGCATGAAAATGTGTATAGTAATCAAGAAAAATATACATCAAAGAGGATATCCACAGGGAAATTCAGCCACTGGAGTTATCAGAACTTGTTGACTCTAAAATAACTCTAAATAATACGTTCAGGAAAATAAAGGAAAAGATGTATAAATGGCTGAAAGTGGAGAATTCCAACACAGAAATTGTATGTATAAAAATAACAGATATTCTGGAAATCAAAATGCAATATTTGAAATAATTTATTAAGTGGATTTATCAGCATCCTGGATAGCAGAAGACATGCTTACTGATGGAAGAAAAGGTGCCAGGTAAGTGGAAAGAAGAAACTTTTCTAAAGAATGGAGAGGGTCAGACGCCAGTTCCTCAGGTCTTGGACAAGGCAAGAACTAAGAGCTCAGGCAGCAGAGGAAAGACTATGAGGTCAAAGAGATAGGCTGAGTTGGCAGCCAACGGCAGTGTGACTTCTTTCTGACATCCTTGATCTCACTCAAGTAAGAGATTGCTTCATCTACTGGGAGTGAGGAAAACAGTTGAGTGGGACTCAGGCTTGAGGGGACAGTCATTACCTGGAGATTAAATAAGAACTAGAAGTGTGTTCTTGGGGGCGTGGCAAAGATCAACACAGAAGCAGGCGTGAAGGACCTAGAGAGTAGAGGTGGTGCAAGAATGGAGTGTGCTGCTCTGAATGATCTTGCAACTGAAGGATTAGTTTTGTGATGCTATTGTTTTATTAAAATAAAAACAGAGTGAGGCTTAAAGATCAGCCTAGATCTAAATGTGATTGCCTGTGAGATTAAGTCTAACTTGATATGAGCCTACTTTTCTGGTTCTTTCAAACTCACTCAGTTTACTTAAATCTTAGAATCACATGACCATCTTTAAATATATGTTCATGCTTTGGTGTTTTATGAAAGGGTTAGTCATTCGGTCATGTCCAACTATTTGTGACCCCATGGACTGTAGCCTGCCAGGCTCCTCTGTCCATGGAATTTTCCAGGCAAGAATACTGCAGTGGGTTGCCATTCCCTCCTCCAGGGGATCTTCCCATCCCAGGGATTGAAGCCGGGTCTCCTACATCATAGGCAGATTCTTTACAGAAATCTTAAAGATCCCCTCCCTCTTCTAGCTTCAGAAAACAACTTCAATTCTCCTAAGGGCATCCCAGCTCCTGTTCATAAACTAATGCAGAGTTACCCTGCCTTATCCTGCCTCCTCAGGAAAGGAGTTGCTACCAATATTAGATGCTGCTCTTTCTTTCCCTTGGCTCTTACTTTCTTTCAGTTCAGTTCAGTCACTCAGTCATATCTGACTCTTTGCGACCCCATGAACCGCGCAGCATGCCAGGCCTCCCTGTCCATTACCAACTCCCGGAGTCCACCCAAACCCGAGT
Source organism: Bubalus bubalis (assembly GCF_019923935.1). Taxonomy (NCBI): domain Eukaryota; kingdom Metazoa; phylum Chordata; class Mammalia; order Artiodactyla; family Bovidae; genus Bubalus; species Bubalus bubalis. The sequence continues at coordinate 113,757,613 of NC_059157.1, read as the reverse complement.
CCACCCAAACCCATGTCCACCAAGTCGGTGATGCCATCCAACCATCTCATCATCTGTTGTCCCCTTCTCCTCCTGCCCTCAATCTTTCCCAGCATCAGGGTCTTTTCAAATGAGTCAGCTCTTCTCATCAGGTGGCCAAAGTATTGGAGTTTCAGCTTCAACATTAGTCCTACCAATGAACACCCAGGACTGATCTCCCTTAGGATGGACTGGTTGGATCTCCTTGCAGTCCAAAGGACTCTCAAGAGTCTTCTCCAACACCACAGTTAAAAAGCATTAATTCTTCTGTGCTCAGCTTTCTTCACAGTCTGACTCTCACTTCCATACATGACCACTGGGAAAACCATAGCCTTGACTAGGTGGACCTTTGTTGACAAAGTAATGTCTCTGCTTTTCAATATGCTGTCTAGGCTGGTCATAACTTTTCTTCCAAGGAGTAAGCATCTTTTAATTTCATGGCTGCAGTCACCATCTGCAGTGATTTTGGAGCCCAGAAAAATAAAGTCTGACACTGTTTCCCCATCTATTCCCCATGAAGTGATGGGACTAGATGCCATGATCTTCGTTTTCTGAATGTTGAGCTTTAAGCCAACTTTTTCACTCTCCTCTTTCACCTTCATCAAGAGGCTTTTCAGTTCCCCTTCACTTTCTGCCATAAGGATGGTGTCATCTGCATATCTGAGGTTATTGATATTTCTCCTGGCAATCTTGATTCCAGCTTGTGCTTCCTCCAGCCCAGCATTTCTCATGCTGTACTCTGCATAGAAGTTAAGTAAGTAAGGTGACAATATACAGCCTTGACGTACTCCTTTTCCTATTTGGGATCAGTTCCATGTCCAATTCTAACTGTTGCTTCCTGACCTGCATACAGGTTTCTCAAGAGGCAGGTCAGGTGGTCTGGTATTCCCATCTCTTTCAGAATTTTCCACAGTTTCTTGTGATCCACATAGTCAAAGGCTTTGGCATAGTCAATAAAGCAGAAATAGATGTTTTTCTGGAACTCTCTTGCTTTTTCGATGATCCAGTGGATGTTGGCAATTTGATCTCTGGTTCCTCTGCCTTTTCTAAAACCAGCTTGAACATCTGAAAGTTCATGGTTCATGTATTGCTGAAGCCTGGCTTGGAGAATTTTGAGCATTAGTACTAGATGTTTTCGGCCTTTGTGACACTCTGAGGACACCATTTCTCTGCGATCAAAAGAAGTTTATCTGTTTTGCTAATTTATCTCAAACTTTTTTGATGGCTTCTAATCAATACTTCAGCTGAGTAATTTAACTTGGAAGTGAATTGTTCCATTAACAACCAGTATTTTTATAGTTCCCTTTCTAATTACATTCTTTTAAAATTACATAAGTTATATATATATATATATAATGTATATGTATGCATTGACTTACCTGGTGGCTCAGATGGCAAACTGAGCAACTAACACTTTCACTTTCCCTCTCTCTAAATATATGGGGCTTCCCTAGTGGCACAATTGGTAAAGAATCTGCCTGCAATCCAGGAGACCCGGGTTTGATCCCTGGGTCAGGAATATCCGCTGGAGGAGGAAATGGCAACCCATTCCAGTGTTTTTGCATGGAGAATGCCATGGACAGAGGAGGCTGGTGGGCTACAGTATCTTGGGGTGCAGAATTAGACATGATTGAGTGACAAACACACACACATACATATATGTAATATAAATCTCAGCTTTTACCAGAAATTGATTTTAATAATCATCAGCATCTCTTCCATAACACATAATCTTAAAACATTGAAACAAAAGGTTTTTAAACAAAAGTTTTTTAACCAAAGTACTTGAAACCAGATTTTACGTCAGAGCTTCCCAACCTTTTTCAACATCATGGCATACAGAAATCTTCGTAAAACATGCTGGGGTACACTGTAGGGTTTTGGCAGGTCTATATGGAGCTTATGAAAAATCCAATATAGTTTTATCATATAATTGCAATAACAAGTTACACAGTGAGAGTGAAGATATTGAAAGTTTACTCTCAATAAAACTTTAAATAAAAAAGATTTTAAAACTTTTTAAAGAGAAATAAAGCTCATTTTCTAATCATGATTTTGCTTTATACCAAATTTTGTGTTGAAATAACTACATGCAGAAAATTTTTAATTTTCTTTTCAAATTCTTTTTTCTTTTTTTTTTAAATTAATTGATTTAATTGGAGGCTAATTACTTTGCAATATTGTGGTGGTTTTTGCCATACATTGACATGAATCAGCCACAGGTGTACATGTGTCCTCCATCCCAAACCCCGCTCCCACCCCCCTCCCCATCCCAGCCCTCTGGGTTGTCCCAGTGCACCAGCTTTGAGTGCCCTGCTTCACACATCAAACTTGGACTGGTCATCTATTTCACATATGGTAATATACATGTTTCAATGCTATTCTCTCAGATCATCCCTCCCTCGCCTTCTCCCACAGAGTTCAAAAGTCTGTTCTTTGTATCTGTGTCTCTTTTGCTGTCTTGCATATAGGGTCATCGTTACCATCTTTCTAAACTCCATATATATGCATTAATAAACTGTATTGGTGTTTTTCTTTCTGACTTAACTTCACTCTGTATAATAGGGTGAAGTAAGTTTCATTCACCTCATTAGAACTGATTCAAATGCATTCTTTTTAATAACTGAGTAATATTCCATTGTGTATATCTCTTCAAATTCTTATAGTCACCATCAGTGAGAAAGTTTGCCCCACAGATGGTTGTTACTTAGCAAATGTTAAAAAGGTTGATTTTTCTCCGACTTACAGAAAACTCCTTTCTATCTATTAACCAAAATTTGAATACTTTGATTTCTTCTGTCTTTGGTTGAAATTTTTAGGATAATGTGAATTGATTTCTAATTCACTTAATTTTTTTTACATCAAGTATCTACAAGTAACATGACACCTAACATGTTTTGCTACTAGTCTTATTTAGGGTTAAAGTTAGAAATATTACTTAAACTCCCCACTGAACTACTTCTAACATCATGTTTCCCTTGAATCTATGAGCACTGTTGGTATACTTTTATATTTTCAAACATTCATTGTGATTTTTATTAAATTTATTCTGGTGCTTGAAAATGTCAAATAAGCCAATTTTCTGAAAAAAAATCTCTCCCCAACAATTCTGCAATAAGAATCACTGACATTTTCAATTCCTCTTTTAGTTCCTAGCCTCCAGGAAAAAAAAAGAAAGAAAAAATTTTCCTTTGATAGGTAACTTAGTAGCAAACAGCAGACTGTTTCTTCACAAGAGCTGAAAGCAGACAAAACCATAGCAGCCTGGATTTATTAGTTGCTGCTGCTGCTGCTAAGTGGCTTCAGTCGTGTCCGACTCTGTGCGACCCCATAGATGGCAGCCCACCAGGCTCCCCTATCCCTGGGATTCTCCAGGCAAGAATACTGGAATGGGTTGCCATTTCCTTCTCCGATGCATGAAAGTGAAAAGGGAAAGTGAACTTGCTCAGTCGTGTCCGACTCTGTGCGACCCCATAGACAGCAGCCCAACAGGCTCCTCCATCCATGGGATTTTCCAGGCAAAAGTACTGGAGTGGGGTGCCATTGCCTTCTCTGGGATTTATTAGTAACATCCTTTAATATGGAATTCACATCTACAGGCAAATATATAGACTAGACCTCTGTAAACAAAGCATGTCTTACTTGCATCTCAAGTGATCAGAACATGGAGAAGAGATATGAGGTAAAGCCCTCACACCTTCCTGTCATCACAGCTTTCCCACTAGTACTAAATTGTTGTTCTTGCATAAACTAGAAAGTCTTATTTCTTTTAAAGTATTTAGTTACTACTCATCCTGAGTACTTTGTTTCGTTCAGTTCAGTTCAGTTCAGTCGCTCAGTCGTGTCCAACTCTTTGTGACCCCATGAATCACAGCACACCAGGCCTCCCTGTCCATCACCAACTCCCAGAGTTCACTCAAACTCATTTCCATCGAGTCGGTGATACCATCCAGCCATCTCATCCTCTGTCCTTCTCCTCCTGCCCCCAGTCATGAGTCAACTCTTCGCATGAGGTGGCCAAAGTACTGGAGTTTCAGCTTTAGCATCATTCCTTCCAAAGAAATCCCAGGGCTGATCTCCTTTAGGATGGACTGGTTGGATCTCCTTGCAGTCCAAGGGACTCTCAAGAGTCTTCTCCAACACCACACTTCAAAAGCATCAATTCTTCAGCACTCAGCTTTCTTCACAGTCCAACTCTCACATCCATACATGACCACAGGAAAAACCATAGCCTTGACTAGACAGACCTTTGTTGGCAAAGTAATGTCTTTGCTTTTCAATACGCTATCTAGGTTGGTCATAACTTTCCTTCCAAGAGTAAGTGTCTTTTAATATCATGGCTGCAGTCACCACCTGCAGTGATTTTGGAGCCCAGAAAAATAAAGTCCGACACTGTTTCCACTGTTTCCCCATCTATTTCCCATGAAGTGATGGGACCAGATACCATGATCTTCATTTTCTGAATGTTGATCTTTAAGCCAACTTTTTCACTCTCCTCTTTCACCTTCATCAAGAGGCTTTTTAGTTCCTCTTCACTTTCTGCCATAAGGGTGGTGTCATCTGCATATCTGAGGTTATTGATATTTCTCCCAGCAATCTTGATTCCAGCTTGTGCTTCTTCCAGCCCAGTGTTTCTCATGATGTGCTCTGCATATAAGTTAAATAAGCAGGGTGACAATATACAGCCTTGACGTACTCCTTTTCCTATTTGGAACCAGTCTGTTGTCCCATGTCCACTTCTAACTGTTGCTTCCTTACCTGCATATAGGTTTCTCAAGAGGCAGGTCAGGTGGTCTGGTATTCCCTTCTCTTTCAGAATTTTCCACAGCTTATTGTGGTCCACACAGTCAAAGGCTTTGGCATAGTCAATAAAGCAGAAATAGATGTTTTTCTGGAACTCTCTTGCTTTTTCGATGATCCAGTGGATGTTGGCAATTTGATCTCTTGTTCCTCTGCCTTTTCTAAAACCAGCTTGAACATCAGGAAGTTCATGGTTCACGTATTGCTGAAGCCTGGCTTGGAGAATTTTGAGCATTAATTTACTAGTGTGTGAGATGAATACAATTGTGTGGTAGTTTGAGCATTCTTTGGCATTGCCTTTCTTTCGGATTGGAATGAAAACTGACCTTTTCCAGTCCTCTGGCCACTGCTGAATTTTCCAAATTTGTTGGCATATTGAGTGCAGCACTTTCACAGCATCATCTTTCAGGATTTGAAATAGCTCAACTGGAATTCCATCACCTCCATTAGCTTTGTTCATAGTGATGCTTTCTAAGGCCCACTTGACTTCCCATTCCAGGATGTCTGGCTCTAGGTGAGTGATCACACCATCATGATTATCTGGGTCATGAAGCTCTTTTTTGTACAGTTCTTTGTATTCTTGCCACCTCTTCTTAATATCTTCTGCTTCTGTTAGGTCCATACCATTTCTGTCCTTTATCGAGCCCATCTTTGCATGAAATGTTCCCTTGGTATCTGTAATTTTCTTGAAGAGATCTCTAGTCTTTCCCTTTCTGTTGTTTTCCTCTATTTCTTAGCATTGATCTCTGAGGAAGGCTTTCTTATCTCTCCTTATTCTTTGTAAGTCTGCATTCGGATGCTTATATCTTTCCTTTTCTCCTTTGCTTTTCACTTCCCTTCTTTTCACAGCTATTTGTAAGGCCTCCCCAGACAGCCATTTTGCTTTTTTGTATTTCTTTTCCATGGGGATGGTCTTGATCCCTGTCTCCTGTACAATGTCATGAACCTCTGTCCATAGTTCATCAGGCACTCTGTCTATCAGATCTAGTCCCTTAAATCTATTTCTCACTTCCACTGTATAGTCATAAGGGATTTGATTTAGGTCATACCTGAATGGTCTAGTGGTGTTCCCTACTTTCTTCAATTTAAGTCTGAATTCGGCAATAAGGAGTTCATGGTCTGAGCCACAGTCACTGTATAGAGCTTCTCCATCTTTGGCTGCAAAGAACATAATCAGTCTGATTTCGGTGTTGACCATCTGGTGATGTCCGTGTGTAGAGTCTTCTCTTGTGTTGTTGGAAGAGAGTGTTGGCTATGACCAGTGCGTTCTCTTGGCAAAACTCTATTAGTCTTTGCCCTGCTTCATTCCGTATTCCAAGGCCAAATTAACCTGTTACTCCATGTGTTTCTTAACTTCCTACTTTTGCATTCCAGTCCCCTATAAATGAAAAGGACATCTTTTTGGATGTTAGTTCTAAAAGGTCTTGTAGGTCTTCATAGAACCGTTCAACTTCAGCTTTTTCAGTGTTACTGGTTGGGGCATAGATTTGGATTACTGTGATATTGAATGGTTTGCCTTGGAAACGAACAGAGATCATTCTGTCGTTTTTGAGATTGCATCTAAGTACTGCATTTCAGACTCTTGTTGACCATGATGGCTACTCCATTTCTTCTAAGGGATTCCTGCCCACAGTAGTAGATATAATGGTCATCTGAGTTAAATTCCCCCATTCCAGTCCATTTCAGTTCGCTGATTCCTAGAATGTTGTTTACTCTTGCCACCTCCTGTTTGACCACTTCCAATTTGCCTTGATTCATGGACCTAACATTCCAGGTTCCTATGCAATATTGCTTTTTACAGCATCAGACCTTGCTTCCATCACCAGTCACATCCACAGCTAGGTATTGTTTTTGCTTTGGCTCCATCCCTTCATTCTTTTTGGAGTTATTTCTCCACTGACCTCCAGTAGCATATTCCCCTTTCAGTGTCCTATCTTTTTGCCTTTTCATACTGTTCATGGGGTTCTCAAGGCACTTTCTGGCAAATCAGTATTCTTCCAAGCCTTCCCCTTGAGGGATGCTAACTAGTGCTGTTAACTGTACACTCTTACTAACATCTGTAGATTCATCACCCTGCAAGGAAACACTTTGATTTGGTCATGTGGAGACTGCATCTATGCATCTTCTAATAGTAATGTTCCATTTTTATATTTCCTTTGCTTCATTTGGTTCCGAATGTGATCATATCTCAGGCAGGTGGGTAAAATGATTCTGTAATTGTGGGAGACATTTTGGCCTTACTTCTTAATTATGTGACCTTTTAATTAGCTTCCTGAACCCAACCTGATGTAAACTACCGTGTAGTTGTAAACACCTTTGTAAAACATTTCATAAAGCAGTGGTTTTCAAAGTGTGGTTTCAGGGACTTCTGAGGATCCTTGAGATTTTAGGGGGTAGGAATCCATGAAGGTAAAACTATTTTTGTAATAATATCAAGACATTGTAGGTGTTTCTCATGCTTCTTCTTAAGAGTGTACACTGGAGTTTCCCAGAAGCTACACGATGTGTGATTGAATTCAGTCAAATGGATTGAATGCAAAAAGCAGATATGATAATCTAGCTGGTTCTATTAAGCCAGACATTAGAAGACTTTCAGAAAATATAATGCCACACTTCTCACTAGGAATTTTTGTTGGTTTGTTTTCTAGAAACTATAGTTATTTTTTATAAGATATGAAGGAGCTATTTTTATTTTAAAATAAATATTTTAAAATTCCGAAAATGACAAATATTGCATGATATAACCCATATTAACAGAAGACTTTTTGGATCCTCAATAACTTTTCAGAATGTAAGGGGTGCTGAGATCAAAGACTTTGAGAATTAATCTCTTAAAAGACTATCTGTATAATATAGATATTTTCTGTTAAGGCTCTGGCATAATTTACCTGGCACCATTTTTTTCATTCGATAACTTTTCCATTAAAATGAGATATTTAGGCAGATATCTGGGTAAAGAAAAAAATTATCAGAGGAAACAAATCCAAATTTCAAATAGTCCTCACTATGTTGCCTAATAAGTGATTTAAATTTATATTTTGGACTATATGTATAATGTCTGTGAATCTGCACAAGTATTAAATTATAATTAGATATTAATTCAAAATTATATTTTATAGTAGGAAAATCGGAGAAGGCAATGGCACCCCACTCCACCACTCTTGCCTGGAAAATCCCATGGACGGAGGAGCCTGGTGGGCTGCAGTCCAAGGGGTCGCGAAGAGTCAGACACGACTGAGCGACTTCCCTTTCCCTTTTCACTTTCATGCATTGGAGAAGGAAATGGCAACCCACTCCAGTGTTCTTGCCTGGAGAATCCCAGGGACGGTGGAGCCTGGTGGGCTGCCATCTATGGGGTCACACAGAGTCAGACACGACTGAAGCAACTTAGCAGCAGCAGCAGCAGCAGTAGGAAAATAAATCATATATTTAAAATACTTGAGACTATAGGCCTTTTTTACTGTAACAAATCAGTTTTCAGATAGAAGAAAATTGTTCATTTTCTTTAGAGTAGTTTCATAACACTTTTGAAAAGGGGAATTTTAAGAAATGCTACCATTTAATTTAGCAGTTAAAATGCTAAACTGTCCACAAAATGTAAATATTACTCATACTCAAGTATAGTTAAAGTATTTTGAGAAATATTTTTATAAGGTAATAAAGGCCCACAGTCTCTTACTGAATCAATTAAATTATTTTACACTATTATTTGCTTTTAGAAGAGAGCTTAGTTTTTTAATTTCCACAAACAAATAACGTCATAGAATTTCATACTGAATCAAATTTTGGATATTTAACATCACAAACCAAGGATAGATAAATATATAAATCAAGACACAATTTTTTAAAATTAACAAAATCAATTATGTTTTATTAGAGAGAAATGATGATGATTAAAACATATACCTTCTTTTGAGGGAGTAAATTTTAAAAATAAGAGAAAATTAAAGGAAGACCTAACTACTGGAAACATATATGCACAAAACTTTGGCACTGACAGTAAATACATTGCAGTTAAAACAGTGATCAAACTTAGAGGTGGTTTTAACATGGTGGTTAAAGGGGGAAATTCTATAAAAGCATCTCTGCTGGCATGTGCTCTGCCTAAAACCTTAAGCACCAAAACAATAATCACAGAAATCTGGAAGTTTACTGACTGAGCGAAACAGTATCCAAATATAATTTCAACTGTTATAAATTTGTGTATAGTTGTAAAATGGTTGTAAATTTTGTATCACTATGAAAAATATACAATCACTAATCAATCACTGCACACCTGTAACCCATTCTGCCATGACCACTTATGGGAAGCTCCGCTTTAGAGATCTATAAAGGCAGAATAGGATGAAATGGTAAAATGTGTGCTACAAAGAATATGTGATGATACTCAAGGTTTGTAGGAAGGCTCATGGCATAGCACAGACTCAAGATGAACCTTGGCGAGGATGTGCAGGGTTTTAACAGATGGGAAGAAAGAGCGAGGACCCCTCAATTAAGCCAGCCTGAATTAGCAACATACTGAGGGAAAGAGGAAAGCTGGATGGAGTATTATTAACAGTGGGAAAGTGCTAAGCTTTGAATTTATAATTTTTTTGGAAAGTGGCCAGAGTAAACCATGTGTTAGAAATTTATGTTGATAAATACTAGTAAAAATTTATACTGTAAAATTCTATATAAATTTATTTAATGGAGAGCCTTGAAAGTCAGGATTGGATTATCATTTTGTCAGCTGGACTTTCTGACCTATTAACAGCAGTGTAGAAGGTAGATCAGGACATACCAGTCAGGAGAGACCAGAGAGTAACCCGAGATAGGGTAGCCCATTAGGAGGTGAAGGACTGAACCAGAGTAAATAAGGCGAAAATAAAGAGGAAGGGATGAGTAGGAGACACATGTCAAACAAAACATCAATGAGATTTAGTGACAGATTCAACAGACTAAAGAGAATAGAGGCTCCAGGGCTTGGAGGCCAAACGACCGAGGAATGGTGGCATTGTGTTCAGAAACAAATCTAGAGAGGGGGCTTGGGAGATGGAGAATGAGTGACTGAACAACAACAAAAAGATTTGTTATATATATTATATATCTATTTATGTATATATAAATATATTTTACATGTATGTATTTGGTGGTAAAATATACATAAAACTGATCACATTAACCATTTTTAAGTGTACAGTGGCATTCGATACCTTCACTTTTTTGTGACATCATCACCCCCATCCATCTTCACAACTTTCTCATCTTTCTAAACTGAAACCGTACCTGTTACCTAACAGTCATGTCCAACTCTTAGTGACCCCATGGAATGCAGCAGGCCAGGCTTCCCTGTCCTTCACTGTCTCACGGAGTTTGCTCAGACTCATGTCCTTTGAGTTGGTGATGCCATCCAACCATCCTATCCTCTGTCACCCATTCTTCTCCTGCCCTCAATCTTTCCCAATATCAGGGTCTTTTCCAATGAGTCAAGTCTTCACATAGGTGGCCAAAGTATTGGAGCTTCAGCATGAATCCTTCTAATGAGTATTCATGGTTGATTTCCTTTAGGATTGACTTGTTTGATACAGTTGACTACTTTAATCAGATATATATACATGGTTATGAGCAGACAATATGAGCAAACTAAGTTACTGCCCCTTGCTAGATAAAATGAATTGAAAAGTTATCAGAAACAATCAACTTGTAACAATAACTTTTTAAATTGTGAACTATTTCATACATACAAATAAAATACATAACTAAATTTAGACATAAAAATGATGAAACACACATGTAAGCTTAAAACATAGAACATTCCTAATAGTGTTGGGACTCCTGTTGCATCTCCCTCCCTGATGGTATCTCTCTCCCTCCCCTATCAAGGACAATACCATTCTGAATTTGTATTTATCATCCTTTGCTCTTTCTTATAATATTATAAGCATAATAATTTATAATTTAATTTCTTATAATGCTATTCTTATTATATATGTGACCCTAACTAATATATGGCTTGTTCTACCCAGCATCATGAGATTCACCCTGGTGATACTTGCTGAGGACTGTGCTATCTTCCCAATGAATTGAAGCTTTTATATTATGTAGTGACCCTCTTTATTCTTACATGCTTTGTGCCTTAAAGTCTCTTTCGTCTGGTTTTGACTCATCTACCTCAACTTTCCTTTGGTTATTATTTGCCTATTTATCCATACATCCTTTTACCTTCAGCCTTTCTGTATACTTGAGTCTTTTCAGGTGTGCCTGCAACTAGACATTTAAAAAATCCAGTCTGGCAATTTCTGTATTTTAGTTGGCACATTTAAGACCTTTCCTTTTACTGATTACTGATATATGTGACTTCTCTTCTATCATGTCATTTATCCACTTTTCCTATGCTTTCCCCAGCCCCTCTTTTCTTGCCTTCTTTTGGATCAATCAAGTTGCGTTGTTATTACTTTTAATTCCTTTTCTTATTTCTGATTGGTGGTTATATTACTTTTATGGTAATTACCCTTGAATTTTTGTATGCAAAATTGATGTCTTTAGACCCTTCTTCCTCTGAACAATAGTACACAAAATGGAAGATAATGGAGTACCACCAACCTGATACCACTTTAATTTCTTGTCTTGAGATTTCCCAACCAGGCTGGTAGTATAAATTTAAAACTTAGACCTAGCTTGTGGCTTCATATTTGTGGGAGACTATTTCTCCCCCAATAAGAAGCAGCAACCCTGGAGTAGGAAATGGCAACCCTCTCTAGTGTTCTTGCCTGGGAAATGCTATGGACTGTAGGGCTACTACAGTCCATGGCCTACAGTCCATGGGGTCACAAAGAGTTGGACACAACTTAGCTACTAACCAACCACAAAAGAAGCAGCAAGGGAGAAAGATTTCTGTGCCACTTGCCCTTTGCCAGTAGGCAGGTATTTTCAGTCCCATCCTTTCACACTAAGTGTGTGAACCCTGAAGGGCTTCAGGTTTAGGGGAATAAGAGAGTCTTCCTTTCAGCTGTTTACTTTTTCACTCCTTGCCTGGCCTTTTATCTCAAAGCCTCAGTTCCTGGCATCTACATTTGCCCCAAGACAGCCCTAACCTCTTCATTTGCTTTCCACTCTCATTTCTGCCTTACTTATGTGGCACATGAGGATTCCCCTCACTTTCTTGCAAGCTCAGCAAAACAATTTGAAAGGTGTGTTTGCTGGGATTTGTCTCATATCCAGGTGTTTCGAAGAGACAGGGCTTTTCAGAACATTTATACTCTATTTTAAAGCAAACAAAGTCTTTTCATCTGTTGTTCATTTGTGCATGGTGTTGTATACTATCTATGGACTTTCATGTTTTGTTTCAATTTACCCTGGAACTTTTTGAATGAAACATACAAGTTTCTCTTTACAATTAAAGTAGATGAGTATGCCTGCAAAGGTATAGAGAGCTGTTTATCAAATGGCTCTTTAGTGATCATTTTTATTTGGAAATATGTAATACAATGTCAAGTAATGGAGGATTCACAGAGTGAATTTTGCTACAACTCTTATGGGACCAATAAGAGTTGTGTGATGTGGAAGATGGTAGTAATCTGATGTTGAGCAAATTATTTTGCATGAACCCATTTTTATTTATACAAATATATATTTACATTGGAAAAATTCTGAATGGAGAGATTCAGTATTTTGGGGGTGCTATCATTAGAGGTCTTTCTGTTTACTTCTTATTGATCTCTACCTTTTTTTTGTAAATTAGCAATAATCCTACCTCGGATAAACCTCATTGGCCAGGAAACCGCCACTGTGCAAAGCTAACCTCTACTTTTTTAATGAACAAATAATATTTTGTGTTTTTTAAGTAAATGAAATAATTATAACAACAGAAAGCGGGGATTAGTGAAGGCCTTCTAACTTCGGGGTCGTGTAACAATAGGTCTGTCTTGTGGGGTAGTGAACCCCCAATATTGAGAGTGTCTCACAGAGGCTGGGTGACCTCCTGTCGAAGATTCCTGTCATCTTATGATTCAAAGATTCTCATTTTATTTTATTTTTCCTCTGACAATAGGTCAATCAATCAATGCCTCAGACAGATAAGCAAATATGCATCCCCCCGGAGCTGCCGGAATTGCTGAAGCAATTCACCAAAGCCGCCATTCGGTCCCAGCCGCAGGATCTCATCCAGTGGGCTGCAGAGTACGTACTCCTTTCTCACCTCAAGCCCCTGGCTCCCCTTGGAGGTGGAGGTGGCGGGTGGAGGAGGGAAGGTTTGCAAAACTGAGAGGAGGTTGTCATGGCTGCAGCCTGGGAGTTGGGACTGATTAGCATAATCTTTGTGATGTTCAGCTGTCACGTTGCTTTGATACTTTAAATCCATACAGAAATCCCGCAAACTGAGAGGATGGAGGCCCTTCGCCAAGTGAACCAGACTGAGCGATAGGACGCCAGGGCTATAGTCAAAGTCCTAGGGCAATCAGCAAGAGTTAGATTACCACATCACATCACTCAAGCACATTCCACTGGGTCCCTGCTCCCACCCCCGCCCCTCCCCCACTCCCTGTCCCAGTGGAAAGAAAGGCCCCGAGTCCCTCAGAGCTTTAGCCTGCCTTTCCCTGATGTAAACCAGAGCCTCATTCTCAGATTTCACCACCAGATGGCAGCGGTGCACATGTGGGGGAGCTATGCGATGAGCCCGCGGGGCGGACTGTGTGGGATCAGTCCAAGTGGGTTCTCTCCTGAGTTAAAGCCTGTAATGAGATCCCTTCCTCTACTACTGTTAAAGCTCATTCTTGAGCCTAGCCACAGACACTTTGTATCTCGTCTTTGGGGAAATCGCTATTTTCTTGAGTTTGAACTAATGTGTTCCTTCAGCATAAGGATTCCACACTGCGCTAGTGACGGGGGCAGGCGGAGCAGCGGCCTGGCTTCATTGTGCCTCAAACACAGGTGTCCCCTTTCAGGAGACACCTCCAGAGGCTGCTCAGTGGAAGGAGCTCACTCAGTAACTGCTAGCCGGGACTGAAACAACTTCACACAGAAAGGCTCCCAGCTACGAAACTGCTCCTTAGACAAAAGTGCCTGCATGAAACGGGGGAACTGAGGCTTGGGGCAGAGTTAGGAGTGGACCAATCCTCCCAGGGACCACTTTCAGGCTAGTTTTACTGTTTGGTGATGGCCTCCTTAGTAGGGCTTCACTGGGAGAGGGGGTGCGGAGTCAGAGGCTGCAGACCAGAGCTGGTAGGTTGGGGGAGGGGAGCACCTTCCTCCTGAGGTTGAGGAGGCCCATTGAGCAGGTGGTGAGGAGGAAGCACTGATACCTCTGAGAAGGCTCAAGATGTATTCCAAGAGGACCCTCACGGAGTCTCCCTGACCAGTGTGCTCCTGCTCCTGGGCTGGGCTAGTATGAAGTTTCTACAAATGGAAGGAAAATGAGCCAGGAGCGCTCATAAAAACAAGACACAAGTGGGGCTGCTCTGCCTGGTAATGAACCGTGTTTAGTTTTCCGTTCTCAGCTTTATATGTAACGTCTACGATTGAACTTTAAGCATCAGAAGACTAATTTCCTTTGGCACACCCAGATAGACTTTTATACTACACCGTAGTTCAAAAACCTCATTTTATTGTTCTTGCACTGCTGCTTTATAGCAAGAAAAATGACATTTCTTGGTAGTGTCCCTGACATTTATGGGAGAAAACATTCCACTGTTGTAGTTTGCTTGCTTCCATATCGTATCGTGTGCTATAAGTGTTGTAGATATCCGTGAAGAATCAGTTTGCAGTTTAACTACAGTGAAAAAGGAGAACATGACCTAAGAGCACTTTCCATCTATTCAGACACAGAAAGCACTTGTCAGATGGTTTTATGTGGCTTAGGAACCTGCAGCATTTTAGAGATAAAACTCCACAAAGTATTTTCAAGACAAAATGTCTATTTACCACGAGCCAGAGTTTCCCTGCATATATACTATCCATGAAGAAACCACCTCCCAGACGTCAGCAGGACATAAACTCATTTGTCTTGTGTTGGGTATGTGTGACCACACAAATGTGAAGAACCAAGGAAATGCTCACTACAAATGAAGCCAGATAACCCACGGAGGATTACACCCATGACTGTAGGCTCATTTCCACACGCTCTAACCAACTCTGCTATAAGATCCAAAGATGCTGCTGAGTCTCATTCACCCCCACACTGACCTGGTCTGCAGAGACCACTCAGGTACATTAGTAGGGTGACCTGGAAGTATTTCTTCTGTCCTCCCTGTGGATGACCTCCAAGGGGTGCCTGGAAGATGTTTTGGTCTTGGAAGCTGTTGCTGTGCGTTGTGTGATGACACAACTTAGACACGGCTAAAAGGCCGTGGTTCACCCCATCATTGTAAGTTGTTCAATCTCTCAGTTGTGTCTAACTCTTTATGACACCATGGACTGCAGCACGCCAGGCCTCCCTGTCCCTCACTATCTCCCGGAGTTTACCCAAGTTCATGTGCATTGAATCAGTGATGCTATCCAACCATCTCATCATTGTATAACTTCACCCTAAAATGGGCTTTTAAAAAATTTCATCTGAATTCTTTGTATATCACCTGGAGCTGGAGAAATTCATAAAAAGTAAGAGAGGGGCAGAGGCTGTGATCCATGGGTAGTCAATAACGAGGCTTCTGATGGAGACAGGCCTTTCCACATAGCATCAGTGCCCTGTGGATCAACTGCTCATGTCTGTTCTCTGCTGCAGGCAGCCAGTTTCCTTCAAAGGTCAGTCCCCAAACAGAACTCATTGTTTTTCCCACTGCACCAAAACAAAGTGCATTCCACAAAGCACTGATGTTCAGGCAGTGCTGAAATTTTGAGGGAAGATGAAGATTTTAGGGCTTCCCAGGTGGCTCAGCGGTAAAGAAACTGCCTGCCAATGTAGGAGACTCCCACTAGTTAATGGGACTTCCCAGGTGGAGCTAGTGGTAAAGAACCCACCTGCCAATGTGGGAGATGTAAGAGATGCAGGTTCAGTTCCTGGGTCAGGAAGATCCTCTGGAGAAAGGCATGGCAACCCATTCTAGTAATCTTGCCTGGAGAATCCTGTGGACAGAGGAGCCTGGCAGGCTATGGTTCATAGGATCACAAGGAGTTGAACATGACAAAGTGACTTAGCACTTAGCACCACTGCCTAATACCAACTTTAAGTATGTAGATAGCCGTACCAAGCACAAAGATTTTTATGTTTGAAAAAAAGTTCCTTCAGGTACTAGAATTCTTCCTTCATAAAAAAGAGTAGGGGATTTAAAAACAACAATAATTTTCTTTCCTTTTATATGCATACATATATATAGACATGTGTATGTACCTATACTATATATATATTATTATATCTCAACACACATATGCCTGTATATATGTGTATGTCTCTTTTTGTGCATGTACACACATAAATGTAAAACATTTAGAAGAGAATGACAAAAAAGTACCCAGACCCACTATGCTTCAGGGAATTTCATACCAAACTTTTGTTGGTTATTCCACATCCTTAGAGAAAAACAAATCTACTTATTCCCTAAGCCATCTCTATACCTTAAGTGTGAAGTAACACATGTAGGCTGCAGTCTGTGGGGTTGCTAGGAGTTGGACATGACTGAGCGACTTCACTTTCACTTTTCACTTTCACGCATTGGAGAAGGAAATGGCAACCCACTCCAGTGTTCTTGCCTGGAGAATCCCAGGGACGGGGAGCCTGGTGGGCTGCCGTGTGTGGGGTCGCACAGAGTCAGACACGACTGACATGACTTAGCAGCAGCAGCAACACATTCAGAGTTTTCCTGTACATAAATGAACTAAAAACAACATCTTGCATATTTGTTGTTATTTAGTTGCAACCCATGGACTGTAGTTCACCAGGCTCATCTGTCCATGGGATTTTCCAGGCAAGAATACTGGAGTGGGTTGCCAGTTCCTTCTCCAGGGGATTTTCCTAACCCAGGGATCAAACCTGCATCTCCTGCTTGGCAGGTTGATTTTTTTTACCACTGAGCCACCTGGGAAGTCCATCTAGCATACAGAAGCCACTTAATAAATGTTCTTTCCTCCACCCCTACCATCAAAAAAAGAGGAGAAGGGATTCCCAAAGCAGCCAGAGGCCACTGAAGCTCCCCCACCCCTTTTTTTCTTGTAGTTATTTTGGGGCTATGTCCCGTGGAGAGATTCCTCCAGTAAGAGAGCGGTCTGAGCGAGTGGCTTTGTCTAACTGGGCTGAACTGACACCGGAGCTGTTAAAGATCCTGCATTCCCGGGTAAGTGCCAACAGGCAGTGCAGATAAGGAGCGTGGGGTGATACTGAGTTTGGATGGGTGCAGACAAAAGTCCTCTTGCTTATCAGCTGGCCACTCGGCACTGTCTTAAAATTCACTAAAGCATGCACTGAGAGTAAATCTTCCCTTGTGGAAATAGGAAAGATGCTGAAATAGGCTGTAAGCTGACTTGTCACTTGGGTCATTCCGCATTGTCCTGAAGCTGCCAGAACTGTCAGGGTCTCAATGCAATTTGAATTCCTTCTCTCTAGAAAATGCAGGTCCACATGCCCTGACAGTGTCTTCCTTACTGATCAAGTCCAGATATGATGCCAATCAGAGTTTGGAGAGGGGCATATTATAGTTCCCCAGTTATCTCAGGTGCCAGCATAGCCTTGCTTTTAGGCTCTCTGCACAGCCATATCATCCTGGGAGCTGTCCTGGGATTGGTTGAGAAGGGTCTGTCCTAAGACAACTTGCAGCTTGGCCAACTCCCAAGAAATATGATTTAGCACTACCATACCTCATTTTAGGATACAGGTTTGAGGTGATTCAGGATTGACTTAGCCAAATGCGTTGGTCCCAGAGGTTTAGCATTTCACTGGAATCAGAGGACCAGGGAAGGCATAGTAGTACTTCACTGGGGCATCTGCACCCCTATTGTATTGTTGGCTAACAACTAGCCACTTGTGCCCTTCTCCTCTTGACTGCCAAGCACTTTGTGCAGTGGACATGGCAGAGAGCCGAGGCACCTGGGAACAAGCAACATCAGCCATCCAGACCATAGACCCCATATTAAAGCAATGCATTTAGAGTCTAGTACAAAGAACTCAGTGGGGTCTAGAAGCAAGGGATTTAACATCTAGTTCTAGTTCTAGTTTCACCATTAATTAGTGTTTCCAGACAAGTTCTCTACTCCTTGGTTTCATTTTCAGGCTGCCCTCTCTGCCTTATAGGGACAACCTAGGGATGAAACAGCAAATAATAAAAGACCTAGAAAAAAATTAAAGTGTAATATACATGTATGTTTTCCCCATAACTCTTATACCTGAAGTTCAAGTGATTAAATTATATATCAGAACGTTCTTCACTGGGCTGAACGTTTCTCTACCCTTGCAAAGAGAACTGCCAGAGTCCCTGCCGACCCCTGACACCTTCCCCCACCCCTTGCTGTATGCTGGGAGAACAGGGCCCTTGCCCTGGCAGGTGTCCTCAGGGCCTTCTCTCCTCCTACCCCTCATTCCTTGTCTCATGTCGGTCCCCCGCCCCGCAGGTTGGTGGCAGACTGATTGTCCATGCAGATGAGCTGGCCCAGATGTGGAAGGTGCTGAATCTCCCAACTGACCTGTTTAACAGTGTGATGAATGTGGGCCGCTTCACGGAGGAAATTGAGTGGCTGAAGTTTCTAGCCCTTGCCTGTAGCTCTCTTGGAGTTGTAAGTTAGCTTTAACGTTTTTTGTTCCTTAAGGGAAAATCTTTTGTGGGGCTGGACAGTCTCCAGGAGGGGGGAGGGGGCGGTGTAGTACACACAGTCAACTCTCCAGGGTTGATAAGGAGCCTACCCCTTCTTTTCTACTCCCCCTCCTCTCTGAATTAAGGTTATTTCTCTGCTTGTTAGCCAGAAGCAGGGATGGGGAGGAGAGCAGGGAAAGCTGTCATCTGGTTCTGGGGAGAAGTTGACTAAAATGCAGTTTTTGGATTATTTATTAATTTCACTTAGGTTTATTGCCACTCCACTCCCTCCATTCATGTTCCTAAAGATAAGCAAGAGCCAGCTGTAGACGAAGATTGGCTTACAGTTGGGTTTCAGACACCTAGAAGATATAACAATAGAGATTTTAAAAAATAAATACAGCCTTATAGAAAACTACTGTATGATAAGCATAATTGGATACAAAAATCAGAGATAAGAGAGCAGGAAAGAAGATACGAGGCTGTTTCCAGATTCATAGTCATGACATCACCATGGATGCAGGATGTTCATACAAATTCATGCCTTTTCCAAATTTGACTTGAATTTACAATTGGAAAAGCCATTTTCCCATTTCAAAGAAACATACTTAAAAGCTTTAGGTATCATATTATATGTGGACTCACTCTTGTTAAACACTATTATAATAGCAAATGAAAATGAGTCAGAAAAATGATTTTTTAAAAATCCCTTAAATACGTACAAATTTAAAAATTAACGAGAAAATTATTACTTCTGCCAAAACCAAATGGTACAAAAAAGGTAGTTTGAATCATTCAGTATATCTAAATACAATCTTGTTCTTCCTTCTCAAATATCCTGAGTATGTGTACTTGACACTTGTGCTTGTGAGAAAATTATCAGAAATACTGTAGTCCAACTTTTCCTGTGATTCTGCTCAACTTTCAGCATAATTATTTCTTTAGAGAGGAAGAGAGAAGAGGTCATTCTTGGGTTTTTTCCTTTTTCATGGCCTTTCCTAGCACTCTTATGCAATGAATAAACTATTCCCAGCAACAGAGGCAAATGAGTTGCCAATGGGCACTGCCACACTTCTGTGGAAATAGCCCCATGGATTGGGGGAAAATCACAGAGGAAAAATGAAAAATGATACATTTTATTAAATTCTCGTAAGGTCACAAGCTTACTCACGCCATATTCACAGATGCTCATGGAGGGGGGAAATGTACTTTCTCTGTAGTTAATCCTGCTTTTCCGCACCTACCCTACCCATGAAGAGTGGATTAAGAAAAGAATAGATTCAACCCAACCCAGGAGTTTTTCATCTGCTGCAGTAACTAAAAACAGCTTTCAGGTGAATTACTCAGTTTCTCAGATTTCTCCTCACAGCTCCTCTCTGCAAGGTGGCAGTTGAGTGTTCAAGGGGAGGGGTGATGCTGGGATCTCGGAGCACCCAGTAGGAGGGTTCCCACTTCCCTTGGTCCTCTCCAGCATCTCTGATCTCCATGGAAATACTCACCTGTGTGGTGCTAGCTGTGCAGCTGAAGCCTTTGGTCTTTTCTTTCTCACGGCACAATAGTCCCCCAACCGGCAAACCTCCATTCTCCCTGGTGTTCAGGGCCTCCTTAAGTCACTTCCAGAGTGCCCTCATCTGCTCCACGTCACAGCCGCCCACCACCTTGGAGGTGTCTGAGTCCTCTCATCCACACGCCTCACAGTAACCTAGAATGACTTGGGAAAACCAAATTCCAACCCTCCCTTTGCAGCTGCTAGGTTTACTCTGATATGGCTGCCTCCCACACCAGGGGAAAAAAACCCATGAGGTGATGTTTCTACTTCCCTGCTAAAACGAGGAGGTTTGAGTAAATGTTCCATGAGGTTCTTTGGCCTCTATCATCCTGTGATTCTGTTCCACCTTCTCGGTTTCCACTGAGACACCCTCAAGCCTGGCCCAGGATAGCAGTGGACCCACCAATTCTGAGCGGTGACGGGGGTCTGACTTTGTGTCCTGTATCCTTATGTCAAGGGCGCCCAGTGCTGAAGTCCACCTGCAGGTCCAGTCCATAAATAAAGGGCGCCCTGTGAATCCAGGAGCCCATCCCGTTTTACCCCTTTGTTTCATGCGGGACTGTTGCTGGGAACTTAAACGTGGGAGGTCGGGGTGTCACCATCTGGAGGAGGGGTGCGTTCTTGCTAATCTATACATCCTTCAAGGCAAGCCCAGAAATTGCATTCTTGCTTTGCCAACTCACAGTCAGCCATGATATCCGTGCCATTTAGGAAATCGAGTCCCCTACTTACAGACAATCTAATGGCAGGAATTTTAGGAAGCAGGTACATTTACTCCAGTCTTGAGCTCCCTGAATCTACACGTGGTTCAAACTGCTGCAGATACACTTCCCTTTGAGCATGCGTTCCTCTTCCCTTAGAGCATTTCTTCCTCTAGAATACCTCTCAACCTCCTGTTCCACGGAGACCAATTATATACAAGAGGAGGTTGTGTGATGTGTTCACTAGAAGGAAGGGCATGTTTTGTCAGCAAATAATTCACTTTCTGAGGCTTTCACCTCTGAGTTTTAAAAAGAGGCTTGCAAGATGCTTAAAGGTTATCTTTATGGAGTGGACCCCCATCTGACCAAAAAAACTTGTGCAACAGAATGCAGATCTCTGTTTTTATTGTTGTTTAGTAGCTAGGTCATGTCCGACTCTTTGTTACCCTAGGGACTGTAGCCTGCCAGGCTCCTCTTTCTATGCAATTTCCCAGGCAAGAATACTGGAATGGGTTATCATTTCCTTCTCCAGGGGATCCTAACCCAGGGGTGAAACCTCTGTCTCCTGCATTGCAAGGGAGATTTTTTTTTTTTTACCACTGAGCCATCTGGGAAGCCCAGATCTCTGTTTACTTTAGGCTTATTTAAGTTTACCAAAAAGCTCCAGTCCAGAGAGTTCTTATCCATTGATCTATTTATTAAATATTTGAAAATCTTAAGAAGGCAATAGAATTTGAAGGTCTGTTGTTTGAATAATCAATAAAAGATGTTTGAGGCAGAAAGCAAGGGCTGCCATAACAGTGTACCACAGACTAGGTGGCTTAAACAACAGCAATATTTTTTGGAAGCTGGAAGTCTGAGATCAAGATTGTAAATGGAACCACCTTGGCTTGTGAATGGAAGTTGTCTCCCTCTTCCTCATGTGGTCGTCCGTCTCTGCACTCATGAGTCTGGTCTCTCTCTCTCTGCATCGTAACCTCTTCTTGTAAGGACACCAGACCTACTGGATTAGAGTCCACTCTAATGACTTCCTTTTAACGTAATTAGCTCTTTAAAGGCTCCATCTCCAAATACAATCACATAAACCCTAAGGGTTAGGGTTTCAACATATGGATTTTGGGCAGACATAACACAGTCCATAACAGCACCCCAATTTGGATGAGGCTGTAGGAAGAGGACTACAGAACAAAAGCAATAGGGCAATAGAGTTTAAAAAAAAAACACACACAGAGGATGAGCTATAGATGGGAATTGTGAAGTTCGTGCACACATGCTCGTAAATCTACCCAAAACCACTGCCACGCTGACCTCAAGTCATGCACACGCCCTCCCATCCTCTGACAACCTCTTACCAGCCTCCTGTGTGCCCACCCCCCGCCCTCCTCTGTCGAAGCACCTGGCACACTGCCTCACACACCGCTTCACAACAGCCTCCAGGAGAGAACTCCCAAGGGCAGGAGACAGAGAGTAAATGGAAGTGGCCTGCCCCCCTCCTGTGGCATGGCTCCAAGTGTCTCTCTGGAGTAGATAAGCTGTCCTAATCACTGCAGCCCTTTAGAACTAAGACCAGAGAGAAGTCAGAAGAAATTATTCTAATTTTGTAGGATGCAAAATCAAATTCCCCTCCTTAAGTGAGGTTATTCTCATTAAGGTAATAAATGTCTTAAAGCATTCAACAGTCTATAAACTTAATTCCTTGAAAGTATCCCTCCCACCAAGAAAGGAAAGGAAATATTATAGAAAGACACCCAGTAGAGACAGAGGTGAGTATATTTTCAAAATGAGAAGCAAGTGATTTAAGAAAATCATATGGGGAGAAGAAAGGTAATAAAGGAAATAAAATAGTAACACAGCCCGAAGATTCTCCATTTACTTCTAACATTTACTCTTGGAGGACTTTAGTGATTCACACCATTTGTTTGGACATTCAGGTAACTAATCTTTATTATTACTATAAGTGAATTCATTTGACCTAAGTTTGATTTTACCTTTCTGATAAGAGGGTTTGCTGTTTATATATTCTAACCATTATCTTCCATAGAGATGGTAGCTGTGGTTTCTTTAAAGTACTTATTTTGTGAATAGATAGGGTTGCCACAACAACAAAAAAAAAGAAAGACACCCAGTAGATACTCAATATTTTGAGATTGAGTTCACTGACATTCAGCATAAAAAATTCAAGCTTTCCAGAATATTGCATCATCCCCACTTAATTTTATGAGAGCAAGGTTTTTGTTTTGTTATATCTAAACTGATCTTAGGAATTTAGCGTGGAGTAGTGAGCTTCTCCTCACTTAACCTTCTGGTTTTATAGACCATTGCCAAAACTCTCAAGATAGTGTGTGAAGTGTTATCATCGGACCATGACAGTGGCCCTCCCCGGATCCCATTCAGCACCTTCCAGTTTCTCTACACGTATATCGCTGAAGTGGATGGGGAGATCTCAGCATCACACGTCAGTCGAATGCTGAACTACATTGAACAGGAAGTGTAAGCAAACATTTAGCAATTGGAGGGGAAAGCGTATATGGAAAACAAATCCAGCAGACCAAGGCATAGTGAGGTTACTGTATTATGCAGCTCTGGGAACAGAGGAATGTTGTGAATAGGGATCAGAAAGAGAAGGGGAAATGGAAGAGAGAGAATGGTATAGGACAGTGACTCTTAGAGTGCCACCCAGACCAGCAGCAGCGGCACCTGGGAACGTGTTAGAAATGCAGTTTTTCAGGCTGTACCCTAAGCCCATCAAATCAGAAACCCTGGGGCTGAGACCAGGCACCTGTGCTTCAGCAAGCCCTCCAAGTGTCTCTGGCTCACATTCAGGTTTGACCCGTGGTGGAGGCGGGGTGGAGGAGGAACAGACAGACAAGAGGTCAGACAAAGAGAGGGTGATGAGGGCAGGAGCCACAGCAGAATTAAGTTGGAGGGAGAGAGTTGTTCATATATTGTCTTTCTTAAGATTACATATTAAATAAACTAACACCCCAATTTTTTTCTCCCAAACAGTATTGGTCCTGATGGTTTAATCAAGGTGAATGACTTTACCCAAAACCCCAGGGTTCGGCTGGAATAAAAGCACACTTTTGGCAATTTTAAAGGAAGATACAGAGATGATTGTGCTTCAGAATGACTGAACCCCATATACCATCCAAAGTCAATTTTCTTGTGTAACTGGTACACACTAATAAACAATTAGGCAAACATATGAAATCAGAAATGTGTGGAATTAAGATGTAGAGTTGTTGAGACATAACACTTCGATTAACAGAAGATTAGTATTCTTCCCACATGGACACTCTGTAAAGTCACTGATAAAGCATGGATAGAAAATACATCTCGAGTGAAAGCCAGGCTGTCAGATTTTCAGAGGGGGAATGTTATCCAGACACAGTTTTGATGTTTTGTGACTGTTAGGCATAATTTACACGAGCATCCTTTACATGATCAATCCACATTTTTACCAGTTTATTTCTCCATTTGTTGTTTTGATGCTAGTTCATTCATTCATTCATTCATTCACTTACTAATGTTTATTGAGGCTAGCTGTATGCCAGGGATAAGACTGCCAGGTAAGATACAGAACACTCAGTTGGACAAATTTTATATATATATATATATATATATTTTTTTTTTTTTTTTAGTAATTTCTGTTTTATTCTTTTGCTACACCTGGCAACCCTAGCCAGGAATTATGCTGGCTTCTGGGCATATACAAATAAATCATATGTGAATTCTGCCTTCAAGGAGCTCACAGTCTAAAGTGAAGATAAAACATGAACTTAAAACCACTTTAATGTAAGCGCCCTGCTGCTGCTACTGCTGCTAAGTCGCTTCAGTCATGTCTGACTCTGGGCAACCCCATAGACGGCAGCCAACCAGGCTCCCCCATCCCTGGGATTCTCCAGGCAAGAACACTGGAGTGGGTTGCCATTTCCTTCTCCAATGCATGAAAGTGAAAAGTGAAAGTGAAGTCACTCAGTCGTGTCCGACTCTTAGCGACCCCATGGACTGCAGCCTACCAGGCTCCTCCATCCATGGGATTTTCCAGGCAAGAGTACTGGAATGGGTTGCCATTGCCTTTTCCGTAAGCGCCTTAAGAGGCATTAAAAAGCATTTCAGAGATGATTATTGAAGTTTCCACATTAAGGTGCTGACACCATATCCCGATATAATGAGACCCTCTTAGGAAAATCTCCCTGCATGAGCTTAAGACCTTCTGACAAGGTTACCAGATTTTTCTTTCTCCCAGGAAGCCACAAATTTAACAGGCTGTGTGGTTATTGTTCTTAAGGCCAGGTGTGCCCAGGTTGCCTTTCTATCTGTAACACCATCCCCTCTTGAAAGTTGTTTTTGTATAAAAACCATGTTGCCTTTTTCATAATACATGCACCTCTCTACTGAATTGGGGAAATTTTTGTCCATTAGTATCTAAATAAGTAAAAGAAGATAGTGATGGGATGTCACCACAGGCCCTAGAGTGAAACAATAAAAAGGGCTGAAACGAATTTTACCCCTGTGGTCATCTGGCCACACCTGCAGGGGGTCAGTTCAGTTCAGTCACTCAGCCGTGTCCAACTCTTTGCGACCCCATGAATTGCAGCATGCCAGGCCTCCCTGTCCATCACCAACTCCCGGAGTTTACTCAGACTCACGTCTATCAAGTCAGTGATGCCATCCAGCCATCTCATCCTCTGTCGTCCCCTTTTCCTCCTGCCCCCAGTCCCTCCCAGCATCAGAGTCTTTTCCAATGAGTGAACTCTTTGCATGAGGTGGCCAAAGTACTGGAGTTTCAGCTTTAGCGTCATTCCTTCCAAAGAAATTCCAGGGCTGATCTCCTTCAGAATGGACTGGTTGGATCTCCTTGTAGTCCAAGGGACTCTCAAGAGTCTTCTCCAACACCACACTTCAAAAGCATCAATTCGGCACTCAGCTTTCTTCACAGTCCAACTCTCACATCCATACATGACCACTGGAAAAAACATAGCCTTGACTAGACGGACCTTTGTTGGCAAAGTAATGTCTCTGCCTTTCAATATGCTATCTAGGTTGGTCATAACTTTTCTTCCAAGGAGTAAGCGTCTTTTAATTTCATGGCTGCAGTCACCATCTGCAGTGATTTTGGAGCCCAAAAAAATAAAGTCTGACACTGTTTCCATTGTTTCCCCATCTATTTCCCATGAAGTGATGGGACCAGATGCCATGATCTTCGTTTTCTGAATGTTGAGTTTTAAGCCAACTTTTTCACTCTCCTCTTTCACCTTCATCAAGAGGCTTTTCAGTTCCTCTTCACTTTCTGCCATAAGGGTGGTGTCACAGCCTTGTCTAACTCAATGAAACTAAGCCATGCCCATGGGGCCACCCAAGATGGGTGGGTCATGGTGGAGAGGTCTGACAGAATGTGGTCCACTGGAGAAGGGAATGGCAAACCACTTCAGTATTCTTGCCTTGAGAACCCCATGAACAGTAGGAAAAGGCAAAATGATAGGATACTGAAAGAGGAACTCCCCAGGTCAGTAAGTGCCCAATATGCTACTGGAGATCAGTGGAGAAATAACTCCAGAAAGAATGAAGGGATGGAGCCAAAGCAAAAACAATACCCAGTTGTGGATGTGACTGGTGATAGAAGCAAGGCCCGCTGCTGTAAAGAGCAATATTGCATAGGAACCTGGAATGTCAGGTCCATGAATCAAGGCAAATTGGAAGTGGTCAAACAAGAGATGGCGAAAGTGAACGTCGACATTCTAGGAATCAGTGAACTAAAATGGACTGGAATGGGTGAATTTAACTCAGATGACCATTATATCTACTACTGTGGGCAAGAGTCCCTTAGAAGAAATGGAGTAGACATCATGGTCAACAAAAGAGTTTGAAGTGCAGTACTTGGATGCAATCTCAAAAACGACAGAATGATCTCTGTTTGTTTCCAAGGCAAACCATTTAGTATCACAGTAATCCAAGTCTATGCCCCAACCAGTAACGCTGAAGAAGCTGAAGTTGAACGGTTCTATGAAGACCTACAAGACCTTTTAGAACTAACACCCAAAAAAGATGTCCTTTTCATTATAGGGGACTGGAATGCAAAAGTAGGAAGTTAAGAAACACCTGGAGTAACAGGTAAATTTGGCCTTGGAATACGGAATGAAGCAGGGCAAAGGCTAATAGAGTTTTGCCAAGAAAATGCGCTGCAGGGGGTAGGGAACAACTAATTCTCCCTGCTGTTTGCCATCAGCCAGAGTGACCCATCAGTTATAGCCACTCTAGAGCCTTTGGTTGTTTGAAAGGCTGAAGCACTGCAGGTGAAACCCTGCACTGTAATTAATCAGGGTTAGAGAGTGCCTATTTTTGGGGGCTCCAAAATCACTGCAGATGGTGATTGCAGCCATAAAATTAAAAGACGCTTACTCCTTGGAAGGAAAGTTATGACCAACCTAGATAACATATTGAAAAGCAGAGACATTACTTTGCCAACAAAGGTCTGTCTAGTCAAGGCTATGTTTTTTCCAGTGGTCATGTATGGATGTGAGAATTGGACTGTGAAGAAAGCTGAGCACCGAAGAATTGATGCCTTTGAAGTGTGGTGTTGGAGAAGACTCTTGAGAGTCCCTTGGACTGCAAGGAGATCCAACCAGTCCATCCTAAAGGAGATCAGTCCTGGGTGTTCATTGGAAGGACTGATGCTGAAGCTGAAACTCCAATACTTTGGCCGCCTCATGCGAAGAGTTGATTCATTGGAAAAGACCCTGATGCTGGGAGGGATTGGGGGCAGAGGAGAAGGGGATGACAGAGGATGAGGCAGCTGGATGGCATCACCGACTCGATGGACATGAGTTTGGGTAAACTCTGGGAGTTGGTGATGGACAGGGAAGCCTGGCGTGCTACAATTCATGGGGTTGCAAAGAGCCGGACACGACTAAGCGACTGAACTGAACTGACTGAGAGAGTGACTGACATCTTTTAACCTGCCTCAGTCTCTCTATTTCTCTTTCACTGTGATCAAAGAATTTTAAATATGATCTTGCCTGGCAGTGAGGAGTGAAGGGGAGCTGAGGGAACAGCCCCAGTTTGAAAGACCCTAAGACAACAAGTTCATAGAATAATAAAAGTTAAAAGATCTTTTGTACATTTGAGGTAACAGATTGAAATTAGAAACTAAACCTCAGTAGTCCTGCGCATAATCCCTGAAGAGTGAGGCTAATGAAACCTCAGCCATCAAAGTGAATCCTGAACACAGACATGAAATCATCGGTAGTACTAGAGCCGACAGTTGAGACTCAGCACAACTGGCAATTCCGGTGGGGCACAGTCCATTGCTCGCCTTCCAAGCCACCACTTAGTGTCTGCTGTTTTCCTCCTCTCCTGCTCCCGGCGGTGATGCTTCCTCCAAGGCATTGATATTACTAAACCATAGACGTTCATCAGGGACACAGCACATCTGCACAGCACATCTCATCTACAGCGCATCTCCCGAGTTAACCTGCGGCAGCCGTCACCCCAATGGTGAAAAACAGCCTTTCCGTCTACATTAATGATAATATTACATTACACATTAATGTACACATTATGTACATTAACGTACATAACGTACATTATTACGTACACATACGTAACGTACACATTAATGATAACAGCCAGCATTTATCAAGCACTTCCTATGTGCAAGGCACTGTGCCCAACACTTTACAGACATTCTCAATTTTTTCTTTATGACCTGACCTTACAGAGTCAGTGCTATTATCCCCGTTTTATAGATGAAAAACTGGTCTTAGGGAAATTAAGTTATTCATTGTCACTGGTAAGAAGGAATTTGAGTTCAGGTCTGTTTGGTTCCACACTTGTGCTGCCCTGCATGCACAGTGACTATCTTAGTATGGAGTCTTCCCCCAGAAACAGCCTCTGAGACAAGAATTTAAATGTATGTAGTTTGTTTGGGAGGCAATCCCAGGAATAGTGGAAGGGGAGTAGAGACCGTAAGATGGTGAAAGGAAGAAAGCCAATAGAGATATGTTACCAAGCCAGTCATCCCTGGAGGACTCTGGAGGCAGTGTAGATCATGCCTCACTGTTACCCAACCTGAGGGCTGAGCAAACTCCCCATCCATCATCAGCTAAGAGGCATTCACTTTCTGGCATTAACAGCTTGACCAGCTCATGGCCTGAGCTTGCTCCTTTTACTCCAGAAAAATAAAAAGCTCTTATGTAGGAAGTTACAGATGTACACAATAAGCAACCTTTGAAAGCATACGGATGAGGTGCCACCAGCCTCTGCACAATGCCTTACAGAGACTTTAATGATTTTTAGCATTTTGATCACTATTGTTTCTCTCCTAGGGTGAGGGCCAATCCATAGGGGCTGTAGGCAATGAGTGACTGACACTGTGCTGTTGTAAAATCACAACCTTGACCTTCAAACTGACACACTGTCCCAGACCAACTACTTTGTGTAACTTCCCTAGTGGAGATCATTCCAGAGGGGCCCACTTGGTCATTGCTGCCAATAGACCCTTTTCAGATCCATCCCACTGCCCTTCCTATTGTGACCAGAAATATCTGAATCCTAGCATGACCTGAGTTAAGCTGTCTAACTTAGACCCTTGTAACATATGGTTTGTATGTCTCCTTTAAAAAGAACAACATTCAGGAAGCAATAAAACCAGGATTTTTTGGAACAAAAAAAGTGGGCTCTTTCTTTCCTAAATTAAGCTATTTTGATTAAAGTGAAGACTGCAGATATATTTAAAGCCTCAGTAGGAAATGCAAAGATTATGGCTCAATTCCACTTTCTCTGTGCTCCATGCCCCCTCTCTCCTGGATGCTGTTCAATCAGGCACCTCTCTAGCCCCAATTAACCAAAAACTTCCAAGAACCCCAGGGCCCGGAAACAGAAGCTGCTGGACACTCAAGTGTGGAAAGCTGAGTTTGAATCATGTAAGAATGGGATTCTTAACCTGAAATTTTTGGAGAGGCTCCTGAATGTCTCTGATAATGTTGTATAAGAATGTTTCATAAATGTGCACATTTGCATTTTTCTGAGGAAAAATTTAAAAGCTTCTAGAAAAGTCTCAAAATTGTATAGGATCTCAAAAAGTTAAGAACCCTTGTGTTAGAAATAATTACAGAAGTCATCGAATGACTTGAGGAAAAGCAATACAGCAGTCTCAGATCTTTCCAAGCAGAACTGAGCTCATGTTTCTAAGCTTTAATTTATTATTCAGTTCAGAGCTGATTCTTGTTTCCTGGCTACAAATCTTAACCGTGTTTTTAGTTTAGATTTTCATATACTTTGCAACTTTGATGGTTTCCTATAAACTGAAACATGGTTAAACATGGACAAATACTTTCACACTTCAGAGGTGAGCCAACTGGAAAAAGTCATTGGTCCAAGGTACTAAATTACAAAATACGGCCTAGACCAAGCTGAGTCATTAACCATGATACTACAGGGACCTAAACTTCCCTATTAGGCTTAAAGGACTGAGTTCTGAATAATTTTGAGTCTTGGGATTCCCTGGTGGTCCAGTGGTTAAGACTCTGCCTTGCAGTACAAAGATGTCAATTTGACCCCTGATCTGGGAAGATTCTAGGCTTCCCTTGTGACTCAGCTGGGAAAGAATCAGCCAGCAATGCCGGAGGCCTGGGTTTGATCCCTGGGTTGGGAAGATCTCCTGGAGAAGGAATACGCCAGTATTCTTGCCTGGAGAATTCCATGGACTATATAGTCCATGGAGTCACTAAGAGTTGGACACGACTGAGCAACTTTCACTTTCACTGGGAAGATTCCACATGCTTTGGAGTAAGTAAGTCCTGGGTTACAGCTACTGAAGCCCTTCTACCTAGAGCCTGGGCTCCACAAGAGAAGCCACCACAGTGAGAAGCCTGTGCACTGCAACTAGAGAGTAGCCCCTGCTCGCTGCTTCTAGAGAAAGCCCACATGCAGCAATGAAGACCCAGCACAGCCAAACATAAAAATAAATGAAAAAATAATAATCCTGAGTTTCAGAACATGCAAATAGCCGTCAGCCCCAATGCAACAAAGGAGTCCAAACACTGGTTGGTTCATTTGTTTACTTAACCATTAAAAAATTCCTACATGGACACCCCTGGTGGTCCAGTGGCTAAGAATCTGCCTGCCAGTGCAGGGGACTTGGGTTCAATCCCTGGTCTCAGATTCCACATGCCATGGGCAACTAAGCTTCTTGCCCACAACTGCTAAAGCCTGTGTGCCCTAGAGCCTATACATCACAACTAGAGAAAGCCTGAGCACAGCGCAGACCCAGTACTGCTGCTGCTGCTGCTAAGTCACTTCAGTATTGTCCGACTCTGTGCGACCCCATAGATGGTAGCCCACCAGGCCCCACCATCCCTGGGATTCTCCAGGCAAGAACACTGGAGTGGGTTGCCATTTCCTCCTCCAATGCATGAAAGTGAAAAGTGAAAGTGAAGTCGCCCAGTCATGTCCGACTCTTAGTGACCCCATGGACTGCAGCCTACCAGGCTCCTCCATCCATGGGATTTTCCAGGCAAGAGTACTGGAGTGGGTTGCCATTGCCTTCTCCGAGACCCAGTACAGCCATAAATAAATAAATAAAATTCCCACTCTGCACAAGACATGTGCTAGGTATTAGGGATGCTACACTGAATAAGATAAGTTTCTTGCTTTCATAGAAATGAAATTTTACTTGGGAAGACATCAAGTAACTAATCATGTAAAATAGCTCAGTTGGTAAAGAATCCGCATGCAATGCAGGAGACTCAGCTTCAATCCCCGGGTTGAGAAGATCCCCTGGAGAAGGGAGAGGCTACCCACTCCAGTATTCTGGCCTGGAGAATCCCATGAACTACCATGGGTTCACAAAGAGTCAGACACGACTGAGTGACTTTCACTTTCAGGTGAAGAGTGGTGCTATAACAGCAAAGTAAGGGGGCACACTAATTAGGCTGCAGGAGTGGAGCAGAAGGAAAGACTTTCTTGAGAAACTAACGGGAGAGAGAACTCAGAAGACCATAGCTTCAGTTACCGCAGATGATTGAGAAACGGTTTCTGTAGCCTATACCTCTCTGCCAAGCTCCAGATTCAAATATCCAGTAGCCTACTTGATATTATTTCTTTTATGATTCCAATGAACTCCCAATCTACATGCCCCCAAATGAGTTCTTCAGTTCAGTTCAGTTCAGTCACTAAGTCGTGTCCAACGCTTTGCGACCCCATGAATCACAGCACGCCAGGCCTCCCTGTCCATCACCAACTCCCGGAGTTCACTCAGACTCACGTCCATCAAGCCAGTGATGCCATCCAGCCATCTCATCCTCTGTCGTCCCCTTTTCTTTCTGCCCCAAATCCCTCCCAGCATCAGAGTCTTTTCCAATGAGTGAACTCTTCACATGAGGTGGCCAAAGTACTGGAGTTTCAGCTTCAGCATCATTCCTTCCAAAGAAATCCCAGGGCTGATCTCCTTCAGAATGGACTGGTTGGATCGCCTTGCAGTCCAAGGGACTCTCAAGAGTCTTCTCCAACACCACAGTTCAAAAGCATCAATTCTTCGGCGCTCAGCTTTCTTCACAGTCCGACTCTCACATCCATACATGACCACAGGAAAAACCATAGCCTTGACTAGACGGACCTTTGTTGGCAAAGTAAATGCCTCTGCTTTTCAATATGCTATCTAGGTTGGTCATAACTTTCCTTCCAAGGAGTAAGCGTCTTTTAATTTCATGGCTGCAGTCACCATCTGTAGTGATTTTGGAGCCCAGAAAAATAAAGTCTGACACTGTTTCCCCATCTATTTCCCATGAAGTGATGGATCCAGATGCCATGATCTTCGTTTTCTGAATGTTGAGCTTTAAGCCAATCTTTTCACTCTCCACTTTCACTTTCATCAAGAGGCTTTTTTGTTCCTCTTCACTTTCTGCCATAAGGGTGGTGTCATCTGCATATCTGAGGTTATTGATATTTCTCCCTTGATTCCAGCTTGTGTTTCTTCCAGTCCAGTGTTTCTCATGATGTACTCTGCATAGAAGTTAAATAAGCAGGGTGACAATACACAGCCTTGACGAACTCCTTTTCCTATTTGGAACCAGTCTGTTGTTCCATGTCCAGTTCTAACTGTTGCTTCCTGATCTGCATACAGATTTCTCAAGAGGCAGGTCAGGTGGTCTGGTATTCCTATCTCTTTCAGAATTTTCCACAGTGTATTGTGACCCGCACAGTCAAAGGCTTTGGCATAGTCAATAAAGCAGAAGTAGATGTTTTTCTGGAACTCTCTTGCTTTTTCCATGATCCAGCAGATGTTGGCAATTTAATCTCTGGTTCCTCTGCCTTTTCTAAAACCAGCTTGAACATCAGGAAGTTCACGGTTCACATATTGCTGAAGCCTGGCTTGGAGAATTTTGAGCATTACTTTACTAGCATGTGAGATGAGTGCAATTGTGCAGTAGTTTGAGCATTCTTTGGCATTGCCTTTCCTTGGGATTGGAATGAAAACTGACCTTTTCCAGTCCTGTGGCCACTGTTGAGTTTTCCAAATTTGCTGGCATATTGAGTGCAGCACTTTCACAGCATCATCTTTCAGGATTTAAAATAGCTCAACTGGAATTCCATCACCTCCACTAGCTTTGTTCGTAGTCATGCTTTCTAATGAGGTCTTAGTTTGTATTTTTTCATAATAAAATGTTAGGGGGGAAATGAGTTCATACACTTAGCTCCTAAATGTGGATCTCTCCCACCACTCATCCAGATACAAAACCTAGAAACCAAAGTCAATGTAATAAACCTCCCCTTTACCTTACTTCCCAAATTTATCACTAATCCCTGTTCATTTACTTCCTACGCTTCTCTTGCATCTGTCCTCTTCATCTCCTGTCATACCTCCCTCTGTTCTAGCTACAAATGTATTTCCTCTGAACACTATGGTGGCTTTCTTTAAGTCTCATCATGGTAGCAAACAGAAAACACTCTGAACTAAGATTTTAATGATAATTAAAAAGCTTTACAGAGTTGTGGATGAGGAAACCAACGAGGAGTGTTGAGATGCCCAGACACTCCCAAACACTAGCAAAGAGAGGGAAATGTTTTATTGCAGCCTGCAAAGAACTGGAGCCCAGTAGCTCCTCCGAGTTGTAGCCTCAGAGAGCCAAGGCATCAGCCGGAATGTGCTAGGAAGGGAGGAATATTCCAGTTTCTCTCCTCTTTTCCTCCTATCTTCTGCCAGGTGATGCCTATTGATTAAACAAAACCTAAAGTGGAAACCCAATTCTGAGTGATGCTATCCTTAAGAGTGAGTTCCCAGGGCATGGAGAAGGGCAGAGAATGGATAGGCAGAAAATGGGGAGATCTATCTATACTGATGATTTCTTTTTCTAAAAACATCCTTTATACTAGGGGCTGGCACTCTTTCTGTAAAGGATCAGGTTGTAAATATTTTAGGCTTTGCAGGCTATAGAGTCTATATTGCAATTACTCAAATTTGCAGCTTTAAGACAGAAGCAACCATAAATAATATGTAAACAATGAGTGTGACAGTGTCCCAACAACATTTTATTTATGACACTGAAGTATAATTTTTCTATAATTTCATGTCATGAAATATTATTCTTTTGATTTTTAAAAAACAATTTAAAATGTAAAAACTGCTGACTACTGTACAAAAAAAGGTGGCAGATTGGCTGTGGCCAGGGGCTATGGATTGTGGATTCTTGCTCTATGCTGCAGTCAGTAATATTTGTTAAACACCATTCATTTCACTCCATTTTACACTTTTACACATTCCTATTGCCCTTAGCACAATCCAAATCCTTAATGTGGTCTATGAGAACTGCATAGTCTGACACCTATATATATGTTTATGCCTGCTATCAGCACTCGAGCCACAAGTCTCTCTTACTCATCATCATACTGTCTCCACAAGTTTAGAATATCTTTCTCTCTCCTATCTAGTTTATTCTTCAGATCTCAACACACTGTAGCAGTACTTGAAATAGCAGAGCAGGGAAAAGGGAGGAGAATTCTGGAAATACTGTGGAATAGGAATCACCAGAATCTATCTCCCCACCTAGACAACAGTTACACTTGGAGAATCTGTTTGATGTAATTATTTTGGAACTCTGGAGTCAATTGAAATGTTGAAATTTTTAGGGGGATGGCTAGTATGGTAAATTGAAGCTAATTTCCATTTTAGCTCTTAGTATAGTAGCAGCAACCCATGCTTCACTCCCAGTCCAATTCCAGGCAGCCACACATAGGTTCCAGGAACAGCTTGCACACAGCTTGTGGGAGCCAAGATGGGCAAAAAGCTCCTCATCCTACAACTGTTGGGTATCTGTGCTCTGATCATTGTTGCTTTTGATCACAGAGGTTCAGACTAAGAGGTGGATAGCCTTTGTTGTACTTGCCTCCATTGTTGGAAGCCCCTCCCCCTCTGGTTGAAGAGACTCACTGGATTTAAAGGACTGGTATCCTTTCTTCTGGAGAAGGCAATGGTAACCCACTCCAGTCTTCTTGCCTGGAGAACCCTATGGGCAGAGGAGCCTGGTGGGCTACAGTCCACGGGGTCGCAAAGAGTCGGACACAACTGAGTGACTAAACCAAACCATCCTTTCTTCCTCCTTTCATTTTTCTCTTTTTCCTATTTTGAGAGTCAGAGAGTAAAGACTGGGATATTCAAAAGCAACAGTACACATAGGGAAAATTAGAACATGACCATACATGCCCAGGGAAACATGCAGGTTCAGAAAGCACTGAGAAGACCTTACATTCTGCCAGAGATGTAAAACTGCATCCTGAAATTCAATGGGAATCTCAAAGTACTCTGAATAGACAAAAGAACCTTGAAAGAGAGGAACAAAGTTGGAAGAGTCACACGTTCTGATTTCAAACTTACTACAAAGCTTCCATCATAAAAACAGTTCAGTGTTGGCATAAAGGCAGATAAATAAAACAATGGAATAGATAGCCCAGAAATAAACCGTTATATACACAGTCAAATATTTTTGGGCTGCCAGGACCATTCAATGGGAAAAGGACAGTCCTTTCAAAAAATGATACTAGGAAAATTGGATATCCACATTTAAAAGGATGCATTTAGACCCTTATCTAATATAAGAATGAAATAAAAATGGATCAAAGACCTAGATAAATGTAAGACTTAAAATATAGAAATGTTAGAAGAAAACACAGGGCAAATCTTCATGACATGGATATGCCAATGATTTCTTGGATGTGACAGTAAAAACATAGGTAAGGAAAGAAAAAAAAGGGAAAAATTGGAAATTTCATGAAAATAAAAAATTTTGTATATCAAGAGACAGTATCAACAGAGTAAAAATACAAATCACAGAATGAGAGAAAATATTTGCAAATCATATATATGACAAGAGATTAATATCCAAAATTTGCACAGAACTCCTAAAAATCAACAACAAAAATACAACTCAACTTTTAAAAAGGCAAAGGCCTTGAACAGACATTTCTCCAAAGAAAATATGTGGATGGCCAATAAGCATATGAAAAGATGCTCAACAATATTAATCATTCAGTTCAGCTCAGTCGCTCAGTTGTGTCTGAATCTTTGTGACCCCGTGGACTGCAGCATGCCAGGCTTCCCTGTTCACTGCCAACCCCCGGAGCTTGCTCAAACTCATGTCCATTGAGTCGGTGATGCCATCCAACCATCTCATCCTCTGTCGTCCCCTTCTGCTCCCACCTTCAATCTTTCTCAGCATCAGGGTCTTTCCCAATGAGTCAGTTCTTTGCATCAAGTGGCGAAAGTATTGGAAAGTCAGCTTCAGCATCAGTCCTTCCAATGAATATTCAGAACTGATTCCCTTTAGGATGGACTGATTAGATCTCCTTGCAGTCCAAAGGACCCTCAAGAGTCTTCTCCAACACCACCGTTCAAAAGCATCAATTCTTTGGCGGTCAGCTTTCATTATAATCCAACTCTCACATCCATACATGACAACTGGAAAAACAGCTTTGAATAGACAAACCTTTGTTGGTAAAGTGATGTCTCTGCTTTTTAATATGCTGTCTAGGTTGGTCATAGCTTTTCTTCCAAGGAGCAAATGTCTTTTAATTTCATGGCTGAAGTCGCCATCTGCAGTGATTTTGGAGCCCCCCCAAAATAAAGTCTCTCACTGTTTTCATTGTTTTCCCATCTATTTGAAGTGGGGGGAATGAAGTGATGGGACTGGATGCCATGATCTTAGCTTTTTGAATGCTGAGTTTTAAGCCAACTTTTTCACTCTCCTCTTTCACCTTCATCAAGAGGCTCTTTAGTTCTTCTTCACTTTCTGCCATAAGGGTAGTGTCATCTGCATATCTGAAGTTTATTGATATTTCTCCCTGCAGCCTTGATTCCAGCTTGTGCTTCATCCAGCTCAGCATTTCACATGATGTACTCTGCATATAAGTTAAATAAGCAGGGTGACAATATATAGCCTTGACATACTCCTTTTCCAATTTTGAACCAGTCTGTTGTTCCATGTCTGGTTCTAACTGTTGCTTCTTGACTTACATACAGATTTCTCAGGAGGCAGGTAAGGTGGTCTGGTATTCCCATCTCTTTCAGAATTTTGCACAGTTTCTTGTGATCCACACAGTCAAAGGCTTTGGCATAGTCAATAAAGCAGAAGTAGATGTTTTTCTGGAATTCTCTTGCTTTTTCGATGATCCAGTGGTTGTTGGCAATTTGATCTCTGGTTCCTCTGCCTTTCTAAATCCAGCTTGAACATCTGGAAGTTCACAGTTCACATACTGTTGAAGTCTGGCTTGGAGAATTTTGAGCATTACTTTGCTAGCGTGTGAGATGAGTGCAATTGTGTGGTAGTTTGAGCATTCTTAGGCATTGCCTTTCTTGGGGATTGGAATGAAAACTGACCTTTTCCAGTCCTGTGGTCACTGCTGAGTATTCCAAATTTGGTAGCATATTGAGTGCAACACTTTCACAGCATCATCTTTTAGGACTTTAAATAGCTCAACTGGAATTCCATCACCTCCACTAGCTTTGTTTGTAGTGATGCTTCCGAAGGCCCACTTGACTTCCCATTCCAGGATGTCTGGCTCTAGGTGAGTGATCACACCATCATGATTATCTGGGTCATAAAGATCTTTTTTGTATAGTTCTTCTGTGTGTTCTTGTCACCTCTTCTTAATATCTTCAGTTTCTGTTAAGGTCCATACCATTTCTGTCCTTTATTGTGCCCATCTTTGCATGAAAACTTCCCTTGGTATTTCTAATTTTCTTGAAGGGATCTCTAGTCTTTCCCATTCTATTGTTTTCCTCTATGTCTTTGCATTGTTCACTGAGGAAGGCTTTCTTATCTCTCCTTGATAGTCTTTGGAAATTTGCATTCAAACGGTATATCTTTCCTTTTCTCCTTGCCTTTACCTCTCTTCTTTTCTCAGCTACTTATAAAGCCTCCTCCATTAATCATTAGGGAAATTCAAATCAAAATTATAGTGAAATACCACCTCCCACCAATTAGGATGGTCTTGTAGCTCAGTTGGTAAAGAATCTGCCTGCAATGCAGGATACCCGGGTTCGATCCCTGGGTCAGGAAGATCCCCTGGAGAAGGAAATGGCAACCCACTCCAGTATTCTTGCCTGGAGAATCCCATGGACAGAGAAGCCTAGCAGGCTACAGTCCATGGGGTCGCTAGAGTCAAACATGACTTAGCAACTAAACCACCACCACTACCATCAAAAAAAAAAAAAAAAAAAATGAAAATAACAAGTGTTGGGGAGAACGTGGAGAAATTGGAACCCTTGTGCACTGTTGATGGGAATGTAAAATGGTGCAGCTGTTGTGGAAAAGAGTATGGTGGTTTGTCAAAAAGTTTAATAGTAGAACTATCATATGATCCAGTAGTTCTGGGTATATACCCAAAAGAATTGAAAGCAGAGTCTGGAAAAGATACTAGTACACCCATGTTTATAGAAACAATATTCATCACAATAGCTAAAATTTTGAAGCAACCCGAGTCCATCAAGAGATAGATGGATAGATAAATGTGGCATATACATACAATGGAATATTATTTAGCTTCAAAAAGGAAATTTTGATACATGCTACAACATTGATAGACCTTGAAGACAAGTAAAGTATGCCAGTCTTGAAATAATATTCCATTGTCTGTATATGCCACATTTATCTATCCATCAGGGACTGGAGGATGGGTGAATGGGGATTCATTGTTTGATGGCTACAGTATTTTAGTTTTATAAGATGAAGAGTTCTGGAGATGTATGGTGGTGATGGGTGCACAATATTGCAATGTATTTACAACTGCTGAATTGTACACTTAATATTGGTTCAGATGGCAAATTTTATGATTTGTCTATTTTTCCACAATAAAAAATTTTAATTAAAAAAAAGCATCAGGAACTATTATCTTAAAAACTTATAAAGAGGTAAAAACCCCAATGAAACAAACAAACAAAAATGGACGGGAGAAGCATAAAATTCCAAAGATTAGGGAAATGACTATCAGGCAGCCATTTTGTAATTGTAGGTTAATAAACAACTTTGATGAGATATTAAAACACATGTTTCAGTAATACGTATCCTACTGTATTGTAACTGTAATATACTTGTATGTTATTCACTTGCTCCTTGGTTACCATGGGATTGTTGTTGTTGGTTGTTTAGTGGGTAAGTCCTGTCTAACATCTTTGAGGCCCCATGGACTGTAGCCCATCAGCCTCCTCTGTCCACGGGAATTCCCAGGCAAGAATACCTGAGTGGGTTGCCATTTCCTCCTCCAGGGGATCCTCCTCACCCAGGGATTAAACTGGATTTCTCCTGCATTGCAGGCAGATTCTTTACTGCTGAGCCACCGGGGAAGCCCATAGCTTAGCCTCGCCTACATTAAACATGCTCAAACACAGTGCACTGTCCTCACGCTGTGGCTGGCTGGGGACTGAGGCTCCCTAAGATGCCCAGCATCATGAGAGAGTATCTTACCTCATATCACTAGGCTGGGAAAAGATCAAAATCCAAAATTAAAAGTACAGTTTCTACTGAACTCATATTGCTTTCAAACCATCATAAAGCTGAAAAATCCTAGCTGGACCATCATAAATGGGGACTGTCTGTATGTAGTCGGAAAAAGTCTAGAAGGGAATGTATCAATCTAGTGGGAACATGAGTTTTATTTCTTTATCTGTGTTTCCTAAAATATGCCTGTATTAATTAGGAAAAATCAGTATAAGTTTTGAAAAATCAACTAAGAAAAAACTGAAAACAGTCGAATATGTTAAACACTTTATAGGATTAGATGAAGAGGGAAGACAGAGTTCTCCTCAATTTAATCTAATTCAAAGCTAAATATATCTAGTTTCGCCAAATCACTCAGTACAAGTGTGCAATATATTGGTACATAGATTTCAGTTTTTGGATTATTCTAATTGTAATTAGGACTTGCAAGACGTAGATCTTTTTCTTTCTTACTTTAAAATGAAATAAGTTGGGTTAATTTCTCTCCAGCTCGATTTAAAACAGTAACTCCAAACTCAGTACCTTAAAAACAAAGACATTCCATTAAAATTCGTGCAGCATGCCAATGGTAAGAATACTGTGCTATTCTTTGTTAACAGTGATTACCTTCACTGAAGAAACAACTATGCCTGGAAGTAAAACTAAAATCGCAGCTAATGAGCACGATTATTAGGCCACAGAATAAAAAATCTTAAATTGCTATCAGAATCACACAAAGAAAACAGGGCTTAGGATTGATGTTTATTGATTACCAAGAAAAAAACATTCAAAATGGTATACAAAACACCAACTAAAAATACAGGGTCAAAATC
Organism: Bubalus bubalis; assembly: GCF_019923935.1. Classification (NCBI taxonomy): domain Eukaryota; kingdom Metazoa; phylum Chordata; class Mammalia; order Artiodactyla; family Bovidae; genus Bubalus; species Bubalus bubalis. Next base: position 113,717,053 of record NC_059157.1, on the reverse strand, counting down.
CAGAGACAGTGCAATTCCTTTTGAAACCTATTCGCGTTCTACCGTAGTCCCTTCCTCTGTCGTGGCGGGTCCCCGTTGCCACTTCCCCTAGCAGATGCAGGACAACGGCTCTCCCTCCAGTGGAAGCCCTCGCAGCAGAAAACTCAGGTCTCCCAGGTGATCATGGATTCTGGTCAGCTCAATGCTCCCGCTCCTCGTCCCGCCCTCCTCCGCCCCGCCCCTCTCGGCCCCGCCCCGCCCCAGACCCGCAGCGTTCGCCGGCGTTCTTTGGACTTCTCTCACCCTGCAGCCGAGTGTGACGAGCCGGGGCCGGGAGGGGGTCTATTGCGCAAACCCAAGGCGCCGTGCGGTGGGTCGGAGAGAGGTTCTGGTTGCGCGCCCGGGACTATGAGGCGCAGCATTCGGCGGGCTCCTTCCCGGAAGCGGAAGCTCGAGGGGCGGGCCAAGGGCGGCCGGGAGTCAGCGGCGGTTAATTCCTTTTATCTTGCGGCTTTGCTTCACTCCGTTTGGACTTTTCTGAAGCTGCGAGAGATGGTCAGGTCTGGATCTCGACCGGGCCAGGTGAGGTCTGCGGACCTGAGGCGTCCACTGTCGGGGTGGAGAGGGACGGAGGTAGTCCTCGGGCCTGGAGAAGTGGAAAGCCCCCTTTGAAAAAATAAAAAGAGTGCTGCCGCGTTAAAAAATGCGACAGGAGACGAGGCGGAGGGTGGGTGTGCGTACCTAATCTTAACGCCCTAACACAGTTGTTCTGCCTGTAGATGTAGATTCTGTTTTAATCGTTGTGGTCCAGCTGAGCGCTGGCTTTGGTGTGGTCTCCGGGTTCGAGTCCAGCCTCAGCCGCTGGGTGCGTGACTTAACCTCTCGGAGCCTCAAGACGTTGTTGCATCAACTCCAGGTTCCCAGCTTTTCCAACAAGTGCTGCTATTAGCTGGTTTTCCGTCACAGTTGCTGGTATTTTACTGGTTTTTAAAAAAGTCTCCCAAGTAGTGTCCCTGTATTTAGCCTCATCCTTCTCAAATGCACACCCCTCATCAATTCTCTGCTAAAAATCCAACTCTGGAACTTTTTTTTTTTTCCCCCAAGATAAACATCCCAGTTCTTTGACCTGTCAACAGCCATTTTTCGACGTGGCTAGTGCATTCCCTACCAGCCCCCACCTCCATCCCAGGAATATCCAGCGCTCTTCAGCTATTTCTTCCAGTGCCCTGAGTCCCCGTGTTCTTTCAGGCTTCTGTGCCTTTGCCTTTTGTTCTGCCGAGAATGATGGCCTTCTCTCCCTGAAATCTCCAGTTTTCATCTCCTGTCCCTTCAGCTCAAGTACTGCTTCTAGAAGCCTTGTCTGGCCCTGTCAACATTTACATTGGGTGCCCTCAGCTCCCGTTTTGTGCCCTTACTAAAATCCAGGCTAGAGATATTGCTCATCTTCCTATGCTACTAAGCCGTTTATCTCTGTCTTTTCAGGTAATCAATCAGTCAACCAATAGGAATCAATCAAGCCTTACACAGACCCTCTACTTAGAGTGATCTTACGCCTCCTTAAGTGTACTACCCTTCTTTGCCCTTTCATTTTTGCTCTTCCTTTATTTATCAACTCACTTTTAATGCTGTCTCCCCTATTAATGTGAATCTTACACTTTTCCCCAAGGCTTGGCTCAAGACTTTCTTCATGAATGCTTCCAGACCAGTCCCACCCTTATAGTTCTTTCTTTTATGTTGAATGAACTCAGACTTGGTGCAGTCAGCAAGGGGGAAAACATGGTTTTTGTAGTCATAGTCACCTACCAATTCAGGTTCCAGTTCTGCCGCTACTGTCATAGTGATAGTAAGCAAAGTACTTTTTACTTCTCTGAGATTTCTTTTTCTTATCTACAAAGTAGGTGTAATATCCTGCCTTAAAGAATTGAGGAGATTAAATGAGAGAACCTGGTAAAACATCTATTTCACACTTGGCATAAATTGTGCAACACAACATAGTCCCCTTAAAAACAGTTTATTACTGTCAATAATCACAGCTAACATTTGGGTAGCACTTATGTGACAGGTATTATTCTGTGTGCTTTTACATATGCTGCTGCTGCTCCTAAGTTGCTTCAGTTGTGTCCGACTCTGTGCGACCCCATAGACGGCAGCCCACCAGGCTCCTCCCTCCCTGGGATTCTCCAGACAAGAATACTGGAGTGGGTTGCTATTTCCTTGTCCAGTGCATGAAAGTGAAAAGTGAAAGTGAAGTTGCTCAGTCATGTCCAACTGTTCGTAACCTAATGGACTGTAGCCTACCAAGCTCCTGTTTCCATGGGATTTTCCAGGCAAGAGTATTGGAGTGGGTTGCCATTTATTCTCATTTAATCTTCACAATAGGCTTAGGAAGTAGATAATAATCCTCATTTTATAGATGAGGAAGTTGAGGGATGCAGAGTTCAGATAACTTCTCTAGTTATGCAGCTGGTTAGCAGTGGAGACAGGCTTTAGACCTGTCTAAAGCCTGACATAGTTGGTGCTGGAGTGCATTTAAACATCTGTTCTTAGGTGTATGACTCTGAACAAGCCACCTTTCTGAAATGTAGGGTCCTACCTCACAGAAATAATAACTAACAGGGTCTTGATTAAGTGGAAATGAAAGGCTTTGAACACTAAATTATTCCACAAATATAATTTTATCTTGCACTTGTTGGTAGGAGATACAGCTCCTAAGAGGTACTTATGTTTTTCTCAAATAATAAAGTAAAAGTTTCTTGCTAATACTTAGTGGAAGTAAATGTGGGATAAAACAAACATTCTCTTATATATTGCCATTTGGGGCACTTGTTTTGAAAAGTGGTTTTGCAGTTTGTATCTAGGGGCACTAAAGGCATTAAACAATGAATAACTTATCAAATAATTAAGCTTTCAATCCTGAATATGAAAAGATATTTCCAGTATATGAAACGATTTATTTCAGATTTGTATTTTAACTGAAAAATTTGAAGCACTCCAAGGGCACATTACTTCCATTTAAGGAAATAGTATACAACTGTTAAAAAATTTTGAACTTTTTTAATATGGAAAAAGATTTGAAAGTAAAAACACAACACTCAAAATTGCAGCTGTCTAGTCATGATGACTAAATAATCCATATGAAGCCTCAGTAGCAAAGAGCACAGCTAGTGCCTAGATCTTGGTTTCTATTAATAAATACTGTTGTCCTCGGGAAGGAATCACTACTTTTTGGGGAAATGGTCAACTCTAGGGTTGGGGCCTGGATATATCAAAGTAAAAAGCTGCACAGCTTTTCACAACACTGAAAAGTCAACTTATGGGATGAGGAAAAATATTTAAAACTACATATCTGATAAAAGGTTCATAATCATAATATACAAGGAACTCCTACATTTCAGTAGCATACATAGGCAAGGGACTTGAATAGGCATTTCTCCAAAGAAGACATATAGATGGTCAGCAAGTATATGGAAAGATGCTCAATATCACTGATCAGGGGAATGCAAATCGAAGCCACAGCGAGATATCACCTCACACCTGTTGGGATGGCTATCATAAAAACAAAACCAATCCAGAAGATAACAAGTGTTGATGAGGATATGGAGAAATTTGAACCCTTGTACACTGTTCATGGGAATGTCAGGGTGCATCTGTTATGAAAAATCATGAAATTTCCTCCAAAATTAAAAGTAGAATTGTTATGTGATCCAGCATTCTCACTTTGGTTGTTTATCCAGGAGAGTTAAAAATAGGATCTTAAGAGATATTTTCACTCACATGTTTATTATAACATTCACAATAGCTAAGATGTGATAACAACCTAAATGTCCATTTATGGATTAGTGGATACACAGTGGAATATTATTCAGCCTTTAAAAAGGAAGGAAATCATGCTATATGCAACATGAATGGATCTTGAGGATACTTTGCTAAGTGAAATAAGCCACTTCAGTTCAGTTCAGTCACTCAGTCGTGTCCAGCTCTTTGTGACCCCATGAACTGCAGCATGCCAGGCCTCCCTGTCCATCACCAACTGCTGGAGTCTACCCAAACCCATGTCCATTGAGTCGGTGATGCCGTCCAACCATCTCATCCTCTGTCATCCCTTCTCCTCAATCTTTCCCAGCATCAGGGTCTTTTCAAATGAGTCAGCTCTTTGCATCAGGTGGCCAACATATTGGAGTTTCAGCTTCAACATCAGTCCTTCCAATGAACACCCAGGACTGATCTCCTTTAGGATGGACTGGTTGGATCTCCTTGCAGTCCAAGGGACTCTCAAGAGTCTTCTCCAACACCACAGTTCAAAAGCATCAATTCTTCAGCTCTCAGCTTTCTTTATAGTCCAACTCACATCCATACAAGACTACTGGAAAAACCATAGCCTTGACTAGATGGACCTTTGTTGACAAAGTAATGTCACTGCTTTTTAAAATGCTGTCTAGGTTGGTCATAACTTTCCTTCCAAGGAGTAAGTGTCTTTTAATTTCATGGCTGCAATCACCATCTGCAGTGATTTGGGAGCCAAGAAAAATAAAGTCAGCCACTGTTTCCCCATCTATTTGCCATGAAGTGATGGGACCAGATGTCATGATCTTAGTTTTCTGAATGTTGAGCTTTAAGCCAACTTTTTCACTCTCTTTCACTTTCATCAAGAGGCTCTTTAGTTCTTCTTCACTTTCTGCCATAAGGGTGGTGTCATCTGCATCATTCCGCTTATATGAGGTATCTAAAATAGCTAGACTCATAGAAACAGTAAGTAGGGTGGTTGTTGCCAGGGGCTGGAGGGAGAGAAATGGAGAGATGCTATTCAGTGGGCATTAAGTTTTAGTTATGTACAATGAATAAGCTCTGTTAGATTTATGAGATAGATCTAAGAGATCTGCTGTAAACATGTGGAATTGAAGTGAAAGTGAAGTCACTCAGTCATGTCTGACTCTTCAACCCCATGGTATGTAACCTGCCAGGCTCCTCCATCCGTGGGATTTTCCAGGCAAGAATACTGGAGTGGGTTGCCATTTCCTTCTCCAGGCAGTCTTAATCCAGGAATGGAACCTGGGTCTCCCACACTGAGAGCAGACTCTTTACTGTCTGAGCCACCAGGGAATCCCATAAACATCATACTACAGTTAACAATTGATGTACACTTAAAATTTGTTGAGGGTAGATTTCATGTTACCACAATGGGGAGAAAAAAAAAAGCCGGGAGGGGGGGCAGGTGGGGTGGGACCTGGAGATCTTTACTGTAAGGAATGGCTCAAAAATAATGGTGACGTGTTGAAATGATACAGGGACTGGTTTGAAAAGACTCCTACTGGTAGACTCTGGGACAGTTTGAGCATTAATATAAATAATGATAATCATCAGAACCCATTAAATAAACTAGGAATCAATGAGTCCATACTAGTGAACAAAGAAGTACTTCAGTGAAGTACTTCACTAAGGTTGAATGCCAGTTAATAAATCTAGAATGAATGATGTAAGTTAGAAAAATCACTATTTGACAAATGATTAAGGCAAGAATCCTCAATGAATGCTACTCGATGAAAGTTTGATGAATAGGATGTCTGCATAATCTTCAAGTATCTCCCCACAAAATGCTTAATATTTACAAAGGTAAAAATAGTAACCTGGTGAAAAATCTGGCAGGCACCACCTTAAATAATCAAACTTTACATCCCTAGTAATGGGACAGACTAACATATGCCTGCTCATACGGTATTGAGATAAATACAACATCCCTTTTGTGGTATTCCTGCCAAAAAAGCACAACCTGAATCTAATCAAGGGGAAGCAGACAAGTCTAAATGCTTACCAGAGGGACATTCTACCAAAGTAACTGCTCATATTCTTTGAATATGTCAAGGCTGTAAAAGACAATGAATGACACCTCTAGGAACTGTTCCCGAGTAAAGGAGACAAAAGAGAAACGACAGCTTAAAATGCTTCGTATGATCCTGGATTTATGGGATAAGGGCCATAATTTTTTTTTTAATGTAAAGGACAGTATTTTGATAATTGGCAAAATGTGAATAAGATCTGTAGATTAGATTATAGTATGGTTTCACTGTTAATTTCCTGATTTTGATAATTTGGTTTTATGAGAGAGTGACCTTGTCCTTAGGAAATATTTAGGAGTAAATAAATATAAAGAAGTATCATGTCTGTAACATAATCTGAAATGGTTCACACAAAAAGTAATACTATACATTTTTGAAAGGGAGAAGATGGCAGATATAGTAAATGTCAGCAGTTGCGGAATCTTGGTAGCATTATACCGTTCTTTGTACTATTATTTCAAAATAAAGAATACAAAATACATTTGAAGGGAATCTGCTAATATCACAGTGTTGCAGCATGCTTTATTCTGGTTAATTTTCTTTACCTGATTTTGTAATATGACCTAATGTGTGTGTGTATGTGTTTCGGTGAAATGCTTTATATAATCTTTCAATTATGCCATCATGCCATACATTTATCTCGACAGTATACTTTTTAAATTCTGACAGATAATTATTGTGGTAGTTGTTTTTAGACTTAGCATGATGGTTTGGTTTTTTTATTATGGTCCTGGACAGGACACCAACATAGATACTGTGAAAGGAAAGCCCCTTAGGGTCTAGTAGAGTTGTGTTACATGGCATCTTATTTCTGCCAATGTTGGTTCTTGCTGCTGCTTTTTGACTCCCTCATATTCTAAGTTATCTTAAGGAGAAGTGAAACTTTATAATTCCAGAAAGTTTAATAGTAATTGCTCAAAGGTATCTTGAGATGAAATATGTAAACATGTCAAGAAAAATCCTAAGTGTAACTGCTAACAGTGACTACACCTAAAGGGTAAAATGAGGGAGTGAGTAGGAAATTTAACCATGTCTTTCAAAAATTATATTTTGAATAGATATTATATTTAAATAATGTAAAATTATTAATATATAAAAACGTATACCATGGAAAGTCTCCCTTGTTCTGTCCCCCAGATTCTGAGTTTCCCTCCCCAGAGGCAAGCACAGTTAACTTGCTTCTTGTGTAACTCCCAGCGTATTGGATGCGTGTAGAAGCAAATGAGTATAGTTTTCACGGGCTGGTCTTGTCGGGCATTCCAAAGAATGTGGAAAAATAGAATCAAATCATCTGCCCTATGTCTTGAGTTAATGTAGTTTGAAGACCTAGGGGAAGTAGAATATTTTGAGGGATTGAGTATAGTCCAGACTTACTATAGTAGATACTTCTGGTTAAAGTAAAATTTCAACTTCAGTCTTCAACTTACATAGACTTAAGGAACAAATCTATGTGTTGCTTGCTTGACATTTTATATAAAAAAAAAAATTTATGAGTTCAGTTGTAATAGTGGATTTTATTAAAATTAATAACATAGTACATATATAAAATGGAGTATTATTCAACCTTAACAAGAAGGAAATTTTGCACATGCTGCAACATGGATACTATGAAGATACTGTGCTAAGCAAAGTAAGCCAGTCACAAAAGGACAAATACTATCTGGTTCCATTTATATGAGATTCCTACAACAGTGAGACCAAAAGTAGAAGGGTGGTTACACCAGGTACTTAGGAGAGGATTAGAGATTAATGATTAATGGGTACAGAATTTCAGTTTGGGAAGAGGACAAAGTTCTGGAGATGGGCTGTAGTGATGGCTGTTCAACTGTGAATGTGTTTAATGCCACAGAGCCGTATACTTCAGAATGGTTTATTTTATGTTATGTATGTTTTACCAAGTGAAACAAAAGGAAACAATAACATTTTAGGTTTTGTCAGAACAGTATACTGAGAATGTGATAGAAAAATATTTGTATATCTCCTATAATATAATGCATCATGTCATAGGTAATACCTTCGGGAAAGCACACTGGACCTGCTAAATTAACAAATGGAAAGAAAGGGTAAGTACTTAAGAAAGTGTCCAACTTCAGGAATTCTCAGGAGATTTTCAAGTCTATGGGATGGACTAAATTTTTCCTACCCCAGAGAACTAAGTGAGGGTCTCTACTTTCACAAAACTCTGGGGAGAAACCTTTCATATCTCTACCCATGTTGATCATCTTAGTCTTTACAACCTTCATAAAGTCCTGCATAAATCCATCTTTTACATGGTTGGACAAGCTTTCTTATCCAACCTTTGGTGGAAAGCAAGTGTCTTTTTAGAATGTATTTTGGGAAAATATTATATTATTTGTAATTATATTTGTATTATATGTAAATGTATTAACAAACTTGTTTTCTAGGACCAATTTGAGAAAGATACCCCGTTTTAATGCAGATTCTGGCTATCCCACTCACTCTGATTCAGAAAGTCAGGTAATAGTAAACTGAATAGATACAGTGTATACTGTTTAATTAGTTTTCAGGTAAAAGCTAAGAAGTGGAAATAAAAATTCAAAGGTGAAGTATTAATTGTCCTGACAAAGAATGAAGACTTTTTTTCTTTAAAACATGTCTTCTACCAATAATAAATTGCTCCTAAATAAGGAAATTTTAAAATTACAGAATTTTTTTTAGGCACTAAAATTTTATGTACAATTTCTATGTGACTTTCTCCTTACAGACTGAAACTGTACAGGGGCTTGATGGCTGTGCATCTTTGCTGCGGGACATTTTGAGAAATGAAGATTCAGGTTTTTTTTTTAAATGCTTCTTTGCTGATCACCTTTTCTCAATTAAGTAGTTCTCTTAATGCTAATGAATTTTTGTTTTAATCATTAATAGGTTCAGAAATAACATATTCAGAAAATAGATGTAACCTTAGACCTGTAGAAACCAAAAGATACAGATCCAAAAAGAAAGGACATGAAAAACATACTGTGCCTTCTGTAGTCCGGAAGGAAATTTGTAAGTATTTTTTTCTCTTATTTATTTAAATATGATACTTAATTATGGGAGTTTTGATAGACTACTGGGGTTATGCAATTGGGCTTACATTTTAATAATACTGGTTATACAGGTGTGTGTGTGTGCTTGTGATTTCTTTTTCCCCTCTATTCAGCTTCTAATTGCTGAGTGCTTTGCCAGGAAGAAAAGTAGAAAAAAAAATGGTTAGGTTTTGTAGGAGAATAGGTTCAAACTCAGAATGATATTCACAGATTGATTGGGTTTCATATTTCATTGGGTGTTTCATATTTCATATACATTGGGTGTATATTTATTGTTTTAAAAATACTATATGTGTATACATATATTCTAAGTAGGATCTATAGCTCAATTTTTCAGCTGCACAGTTAGAAGCTATGGTAACAGGAAGGTAAAATTCCAAGTTGGGTAGTTATGTAAGGAAAAAAAGTCTGCCACTGATTGACAGTGACTGTAGCCAAGGATGGTTTACACTCACAATTAACTTGCTGACTTAAGTGGAATGATTCAGTAAGCAGTTTAGAATAAGCAAGTTTTGATTATGTTGTTCCACAGAGGCCTATGGAACATGGTAGCCCAAAATAGAGATGAAAAAGTCCATAATGGGATTTCAGAGCATCAAGAATGGAACCAGCTAGTTCACAGTTCACGTGGGCCAAAAATGTTAGTACAGCAGAGTACAGTAAGATTTAGCTTAGGTAAGGGGTTTGAGTCATGTACAGCACTAGTTCTGGGTACTAGACATCAGGATTCAGGCAAAGAGGCTGAAATTCAGATGGTCTTGAGTCAGAACCAAGGCCGAGAAAACAACTTCCTAACCTATCTTGGAGGCCAGTTGCGTTTAGCCTTGTATTGTCTTGACCTGTGCCACTTAAGATGGCAGTCTCAAGCCACATGTGACTGCGGAGCATTCCAAGTATGGCTAGTACAACTAGGGAACTCAGTTGTAAATGTTATTTAATTTTAATTAATTTACATTTGAAAGCTGGTACTTGACCTAGTTATTAGGAAACTTTTAAAGTATGTTTGAAATAACTTGGTAAATGAATCGACTTTTTTCAACTGTAAAGTTTATTAAACCTAAATACAGATCAAGGATTTCTGATAAAAATTTACCATCCGGATTGAGATGTGCTTTATAGTAAAAATACACAGTATGCTTAGAATATTTAATGCAAAAAAATAAAATATCTCAGTGATTAATGTTAATCACATATTGTAACGTTAATATTTTGGCTGTATTGATTTGAATAAAACATTATAGTAATTAATGTTGCCTATTTTAATTTTTTTAATGTAGTTCTTGGAAAATTTTAAATTGCTTATATGATTTACATTATATTTCAGTGGGACAATATTAGTCTAATCCAGGGTGAGCATACTACAGCCAGTTTTGTTTTATTATAATGTTTAGTTATTTTGTAAATGAAGCTTTATCAGAGCACAGTCATGCTAATTCATTTTTGTTTATGTATTTTCTATGGTTACTTTCGTGTTATAGGAGCAGAGTTCAGTAGTTGTGAAAGAGACCATCTGGCCTGTTTAAAGCATAATATGTTTATTCTCTAGCCTTTTAAGAACAAGTGTGCTTACCCCTGGTCTAACTCTTAAAGTAGAAACCTATTTTGGAGGACCGATGGACAAAGAAATGAGTGGTAGTACATGGTCAGCGATGGTGCCATGGTAGCAACTTGTTGGATCCTAACTTAACTATTTGTTCAGAGTTCCCACAGAGTTCAGTCGATAAGTCATGTCTGACTCTGCGAGCCCATGGACTTCCAGACTTGTCCTTCCTTCACTATCTCCCAGAGTTTACTCAAACTCATGTCCATTGAGTCAGTGATGCTGTCCAACCATCTCATCCTCTGTCACCCTCTTCTCCTTCTGCCCTCAATCTTTCCCAGCATCAGCGTCTTTTCCAGTAAGTCGGCTTTTTGCATCAGGTGGCCAAAGTATTGGAGCTTCAGCATCAGCCCCTCCAATGAATATTCAGGGTTGATTTCCTTTAGAATTGACTGGCAAGAAAGAATAGATGGCAACACCCAAATTAAGATAGGGGTTTTATTTATGAAGAAACTCATTATAAACTCATTAGGATATAAGGAAACCACAAGGGATTCTGCTAGCCCAGTGCTAGCAGCATGAACAGAACTGTTAATATCCCTAGGTCTTAAGGGATGAGGTGAGGAAGAGGTTACTGGGATTCAGCTAGAGATATTGTTCTGTTAGAGTAGGCCACCTTGAGAGGATCAGTGAGCTTTAAGGGACAAAGCCAGCCCAAGGTGGCCTCATAGAGAGGAGTTTGAAATACCTTGAATGCATGCCTTTTCCTGTCTTTGATAATGCCACAATTCCCATTGGATTGGACCCAACTGGAACCCTGTTGATGTATATCTAGTCAGGGATCTGATTTTCATTCTTACAAGCTAATGAATTATCCTTACTATGTCATGCATGTTGACAGGAGACACAAGACTCTTGGGTCAGAGACAAAGGTGCTGTGCTCATAGCACAGCTCGCAGCATGCACATTAGCATATTTGTGCTGGTTCTGCCTCACTGCCAACTGCCAGTGGGATGATACGATGGACCCACGGGGAAACTGCACATGCTGAAGAGCACTGAGCTTGGGGAATTCATTGCTTTGGTGGTAAGCAGTTAGAAAGCCTATACTTGACTGACGGAAAAACATCACCTTATCCCTCAACGTTGCTCAGTATAAACACAGCCCTGAAAAATGTCCCAGGTACAGAGCTTAGCTCAAAGCCTTACTTTTTCTTTGGTAAACCCAGCAAGACATGTAGGAGCACAAGAGACCCATAAAGGAATGTCTCTTAATAATGTAATCCATACAGAGTAGCATCCCAGAGAGAGCAGAGCAGAGTGGAGATGGGTAGAAGGTGGGTTTGGTGAAGCAAAAGAGAGAGATCTGGCATTCTTAGTCCCTAGCATTAAATTCTTATTTGGATTAGAGTCAGACCAGCAGTTCTGGCCTGTTATCAGTATATAATATTCTTATTGTCCTTTCCCCTACACTGTCATCATCAGAAGTTAGGACCTACTTGCCAAAGGACAATCTCCATTAGGGTTATAGTATAAGAAGTGGTTCTCATTGACCAAGGTTTATTCTTTGGAAGCAGAAACCTCTTTCCCTTTGGTTAAATTACTTCATCTTTCTTTGATTTATCACTGTAGCACTATCTAGAAAGGATATTTTTTTTTCTTTTTTTGTAGTTAACAGCTGTTAGCCAGTACAAGGTTTTTGCTCTGTTAATCACAGTGCCTAAAATACACAAAAGCTGGGACTTCTTTGGTGGTCCAGTGGTTAAGACTCTACACTTCCAATGCAGAGGGCACAGTCTGATGCCTGGTCGGAGAACTAAGATCCCACATGCCACTGGATATGGCCAGAAGATTTTTTTTTAATAAAATAAATAAAAATGCCCTTTATCTAAAAAGCACAGTTTCTGACAACTCACCAATTTAACATTTAAAAAAAAATAGGCAAAACTGCATTTCCTTCCTTTTTCATCTCTCCACAAGTGAGATAGTCCTAATTAGAACTTTAGGAATTTATTATAGCATGTTAACTAGTATCTACATATCATTTTAACTTTAACATATGTTATCTTACTATTTTGTGTTACTGTCTTCTGGGGCGTGGGCTCCTTATGTATTTTCTGTCTGGGACCTGCCAGATCACTGGGTGTCTGTGGAGTCACACCCACCCACCCTGTTGTTTACTCAGAGGAATGAGGCAGAAAGGCAGTTCCAAAAATGCATTGAGAGCTTACCCAAGAGTGCACCTGACATTTAAAAGAAAAAAAAAAAAAAAAACATTTTTTAATAAGCAGCTACTTAGTTTTGATAACTGTATTGAATGCTGTGGTCACATGCTCCTACCTTCAGTATCATATATATATTTCTGCCCTCATCTTGGAGAAATAAACCACTACAGGCAGAATATTTTTAGCATTGATTGCCCCCATCAAGGCCAAGTGTTCTCCATATTTCAAATTATAATAGGCATCCAGCAATGCCTATCTGCAGTAGGTGTTTATTCCATATTTGGGTGGCAGGAATTATCTAGAAATTGTACATCCACTTAATGGTTTTTAACTTGTCTTGGATAAATTGTTTTAAGATTTTTGTGTCTTAAATACAGATTAGAGTTTCACATAGATTGAGTTAATGGAGCAGTTAAGTAAGACATGTTAATTCTAAAGCTTTGAATTTTAAGAAGTATTTGAAGTTTATTAATTTATGTTGGGTGATGGCATCTGCTGGCAAAGGCAAAATATTGTAGCTTAACTTAATCAGAGATTAAGACAGAATGTGGTCCACTGGAGAAGGGAATAGCAAACCACTTCAGTATTCTTGCCTTGAGAACCCCATGAACAGTAGGAAAAGGCAAAATGATAGGATACTGAAAAGGGAACTCCCCGGGTCGGTAGGGGCCCAATATGCTACTGGAGATCAGTGGAGAAATAACTCCAAAAAGAATGAAGGGATGGAGCCAAAGCAAAAACAATACCCAGTTGTGGATGTGACTGGTGATAGGAGCAAGGTCCGATGCTGTAAAGAGCAATATTGCATAGGAACCTGGAATGTCAGGTCCATGAATCAAGGCAAATTGGAAGTGGTCAAACAGGAGGTGGCAAGAGTGAACATTGACATTCTAGGAATCAGCGAACTAAAATGGACTGGAATGGGTGAATTTAACGCAGATGACCATTATATCTACTACTGTGGGCAGGAATCCCTCAGAAGAAATGGAGTAGCCATCATGGTCAACAAAAGAGTCCGAAATGCAGTACTTGGATGCAATCTCAAAAACGACAGAATGATCTCTATTCATTTCCAAGGCAAACCATTCAATATCATGGTAATCCAAGCCTATGTCCCAACCAGTAATGCTAAAGAAGCTGAAGTTCAATGGTTCTATGAAGACCTACAAGACCTTTTAGAACTAACACCCAAAAAAGATGTCCTTTCATTATAGGGGACTGGAATGCAAAAGTAGGAAGTCAAGAAACACCTGGAGTAACAGGCAAATTGGGCCTTGGAGTACAGAATGAAGCAGGGCAAAGGCTAATAGAGTTTTGCCAAGAGAACGTACTGGTCATAGCAAACACCCTCTTCCAACAACACAAGAGAAGACTCTACACATGGACATCACCAGAGGGTCAACACCGAAATCAGATTGATTATATTGTTTGCAGCCAAAAATGGAGAAGCTCTATACAGTCAGCAAAAACAAGACCAGGAGCTGACTGTGGCTCAGATCATGAACACCTTATTGCCAAATTCAGACTTAAATTGAAGAAAGTAGGGAAAACCACTAGACCATTCAGGTATGACCTAAATCAAATCCCTTATGATTATACAGTGGAAGTGAGAAATAGATTTAAGGGCCTACATCTGATAGCTAGAGTGCCTGATGAACTATGGAATGAGGTTCGTGACATTGTACAGGAGACAGGGATCAAGACCATTCCCATGGAAAAGATATGCAGAAAAAGCAAAATGGCTGTCTGGGGAGGCCTTATAAATAGCTGTGAAAAGAAGAGAAGTGAAAAGCAAAGGAAAAAAGGAAAGATATAAGCATCTGAATGCAGAGTTTCAAAGAATAGCAAGAAGAGATAAGAAAGCCTTCCTCAGAGATCAATGCAAAGAAATAGAGGAAAACAACAGAATGGGAAAGACTAGAGATCTCTTCAAGAAAATTAGAGACACCAAAGGAACATTTCATGCAAAGATGGGCTCGATAAAGGACAGAAATGGTATGGACCTAACAGAAGCAGAAGATATTAAGAAGAGGTGACAAGAATACACAGAAGAACGGTACAAAAAAGAGCTTCACGACCCAGATAATCCCGATGGTGTGATCACTGACCTAAAGCCAGACATCCTGGAATGTGAAGTCAAGTGGGCCTTAGAAAGCATCACTACAAACAAAGCTAGTGGAGGTGATGGAATTCCAGTTGAGCTATTCCAAATCCTGAAAGATGATGCTGTGAAAGTGATGCACTCAATATGCCAGCAAATTTGGAAAATTCAGCCGTGGCCACAGGACTGGAAAAGGTCAGTTTTCATTCCAATCCCCAAGAAAGGCAATGCCAAAGAATGCTCAAACTGCCACACAATTGCACTCATCTCACATGCTAGTAAAGTAATGCTCAAAATTCTCCAAGCCAGGCTTCAGCAATATGTGAACCGTGAACTTCCAGATGTTCAAGCTGGTTTTAGAAAAGGCAGAGGAACCAGAGATCAAATTGCCAACATCCGCTGGATCATGGAAAAAGCAAGAGAGTTCCAGAAAAACATCTATTTCTGCTTTATTGACTATGCCAAAGCCTTTCACTGTGTGGATCACAAGAAACTGTGGAAAATTCTGAAAAAGATGGGAATACCAGACCACCTGACCTGCCTCTTGAGAAACCTGTATGCAGGTCAGGAAGCAACAGTTAGAACTGGACATGGAACAACAGACTGGTTCCAAATAGGCAAAGGAGTACATCAAGGCTGTATATTGTCACCCTGCTTATTTAACTTATATGCAGAGTACATCATGAGAAATGCTGGGCTGTAAGAAGCACAAGCTGGAATCAAGATTGCCGGGAGAAATATCAATAACCTCAGATATGCAGATGATACCACCCTTATGGCAGAAAATGAAGAGGAACTAAAAAGGCTATTGATGAAAGTGAAAGAGGAGAGTGAAAAAGTTGGCTTAAAGCTCAACATTCAGAAAATGAAGATCATGGCATCCCGTCCCATCACTTCACAGGAAATAGATGGGGAAACACTGGAAACAGTGTCAGACTTTATTTTTTTTGGGCTCCAAAATCACTGCAGATGGTGATTGCAGCCATGAAATTAAAAGACACTTACTTCTTGGAAGGAAAGTTATGACCAACCTAGACAGCATATTCAAAAGCAGAGATATTACTTTACCAACAAAGTCTGTCTAGTCAAGGCTATGGTTTTTCCAGTGGTCATGTATGGATGTGAGAGTCGGACTGTGAAGAAAGCTGAGCACCGAAGAATTGATGCTTTTGAACTGTGGTGTTGGAGAAGACTCTTGAGAGTCCCTTGGACTGCAAGGCGATCCAACCAGTCCATCCTAAGGGAGATCAGTCCTGGGTGTTGATTGGAAGGCTGATACTGAAGCTGAAACTCCAGTATTTTGGCCACCTCATGCAAAGAGTTGACTCATTGGAAAAGACCCTGCTGCTGGGAGGGATTGGGGGCTGGAGGAGAAGGGGATGACAGAGGATGAGATGCCTGGATGGCATCACTGACTCGATGGATGTGAGTTTGAGTGAACTCTGGGAGTTGGTTGATGGACAGGGAGGCCTGACGTGCTGTGATTCATGGGGTGGCAAAGAGTTGGACACGACTGAGCAACTGAACTGAACTGAATCAGAGATTGTGAAAACCATCTCTTGAAAAGAAAGTGAATGAGTGCCAATGCTTGGGACCTATGAGTATAAAATCTGAGAACTCCTCAAACCAGACATATATTATGGAGCCAAAAGAAATCCAAGAGCAGAAGAGAGACCTAGGAATTAGGAGGAAAGGAAGAACAATATTCTGGATGGCCGTGGGCTGCATGGGATCTCAGCTTTCATCATTTTAGATTCGAAGTTAAAACTATTTTAGGAGGGTACTTTTCCTTTTTATTTATTATAAATTGTATTTCCACTAAGGATTTCCTTGGTGGTCCAGTGGCTAATACTCTACACTCCCAGTGCAGCGGGACCCACCCAGGTTCTATCCCTGGTCAGGGAACTAGATCCCACATGCGACAACTGAAAAGATCTCACTTTCCAATGGCAGAAAGTAAAGAGGGGCTAAAGTGCCTCTTGATAAGAGTGAAAGAGGAGAGTGAAAAAGCTGTCTTGAAACTCAACATTGAAAAAACTAAGGTCATGGTATCTGGTCCCATCATTTCATGGCAAGTAGAAGGGGGAAATGTGGAAGTAGTAGCAGATTTTATTTTCTTGAGCTCCAAAATCACTGCAGACAATGACTGCAGCCATGAAATTAAAGACACTTGCTTCTTGGAAGGAAAGCTATGACAAACTTAGACACCCTATTAAAAAGCAGAGACATCACTTTGCTGACAAAGATCTGTATAGTCAAAGCTAGGCCTTTCCAGTAGTCATGTACAGATGTGAGAGTTGGACCATAAAGAAGGCTGAGTGCTAAAAAATTGATGCTTTTGTACCGTGGTACTGGAGAAGACTCTTGAGAGTCCTTTGGACTGAAAGTAGATCAAACCAGTGAATCCTAAAGGAAATCAACCCTGAATATTCATTGAAAGGACTGACGCTGAAGCTCCAATAATTTGGCCACCTGATGTGAAGAGCTGAGTCATTGGAAAAGAGTCAGCTGATGCTGGAAAAGATTGAAGGGAAAAGGAGAAGGAGTCAGCAGAGGATGATAGCTAGACGACTCAATGGATATGAATTTGAGCAAACTGGGAGATAGTGGAGAAAAGAGGAGTGCGGTGTGTTGCAATCCAGGAGGTTGCAAATAGTTGGACACGACTTAGGGACTCAACAACATTTCCACTCTTTTTTTTTTTTTTAAACAAATGTTTATTAACCAGTTTGTTTTAGTTCACATATTCAGAGAATGAAGAATAACTTATTGCATGTCACCTTAGAAGGGAAATGGCTAGAGATTTATTATTGATATCAGTTGGGAAGATCTATGAATATAAAATATTTATTTGGCCCTATTAAGACTTTTGATCTCTGGCTCCTCTGCCTTTTCTAAAACCAGCTTGAACATCAGGAAGTTCACGGTTCACATATTGCTGAAGCCTGGCTTGGAGAATTTTGAGCATTACTTTACTAGCGTGTGACATGAGTACAATTGTGCGATAGTTTGAGCATTCTTTGGCATTGCCTTTCTTGGGGATTGGAATGAAAACTGACCTTTTCCAGTTCTGTGGCCACTGCTGAGTTTTCCAAATTTGCTGGCATATTGAGTGCAGCACTTTCACAGCATCATCTTTCAGGATTTGAAATAGCTCAACTGGAATTCCATCACCTCCACTAGCTTTGGTCGTAGTGATGCTTTCTAAGGCCCACTTGACTTCCCATTCCAGGATGTCTGGCTCTAGGTCAGTGATCACACCATTGTGATTATCTGGGTCGTGAAGATCTTTTTTGTACAGTTCTTCTGTGTATTCTTGCCATCTCTTCTTAATATCTTCTGCTTCTATTAGGTCCATACCATTTCTGTCCTTTATCAAGCCCATCTTTGCATGAAATGTTCCTTTGGTATCTCTTGTTTTCTTGAAGAGATCCCTAGTCTTTCCCATTCTGTTGTTTTCCTCTATTTCTTTGCATTGATCACTGAAGGAGGCTTTCTTATTTCTTCTTGCTATTCTTTGGAGCTCTGCATTCAGATGTTTATATCTTTCCTTTTCTCCTTTGCTTTTCGCTTCTCTTCTTTTCACAGCTATTTGTAAGGCCTCCTCAGACAGCCATTTTGCTTTTTTGCATTTCTTTTACATGGGGATGGTCTTGATCCCTGTCTCCTGTACAATGTCACGAACCTCATTCCTTAGTTCATCAGGTACTCTATCAGATCTAGTCCCTTAAATCTATTTCTCACTTCCACTGTATAATCATAAGGGATTTGATTTAGGTCATACCTGAATGGTCTAGTGGTTTTCCCTACTTTCTTCAATTTAAGTCTGAATTTGGCAATAAGGAGTTCATGGTCTGAGCCACAGTCAGCTCCTGGTCTTGTTTTTGCTGACTGTATAGAGCTTCTCCATCTTTGGCTGCAAAGAATGTAATCAGTCTGATTTTGGTGTTGACCATCTGGTGATGTCCATGTATAGAAAAGGCAGAGGAACCAGAGATCAAATTGCCAACATCTGCTGGATCATGGAAAAAGCAAGAGAGTTCCAGAAAAGCATCTATTTCTGCTTTATTTACTATGCCAAAGCCTTTGACTGTGTGGATCACAATAAACTGTGGAAAATTCTGAAAAAGATAGGAATACCAGACCACCTGATCTGCCTCTTAAGAAATTTGTATGCAGATCAGGAAGCAACAGTTAGAACTGGACATGGAACAACAGACTGGTTCCAAATAGGCAAAGGAGTACATCAAGGCTGTATATTGTCACCCTGTTTATTTAACTTATATGCAGAGTACATCATGAGAAATGCTGGACTGGAAGAAACATAAGGTGGAATCAAGATTGCCGGGAGAAATATCAATAACCTCAGATATGCAGATGACACCACCCTTATGGCAGAAAGTGAAGAGGATCTAAAAAGCCTCTTGATGAAAGTGAAAGTGGAGAGTGAAAAAGTTGGCTTAAAGCTCAACATTCAGAAAACGAAGATCACGACATCTGGTCCCATCACTTCATGGGAAATAGATGGGGAAACAATGGAAACAGTGTCAGACTTTATTTTTCTGGGCTCCAAAATCACTACAGATGGTGACTGCAGCCATGAAATTAAAAGACGCTTACTCCTTGGAAGGAAAGTTATGACCAACCTAGATAGCATATTGAAAAGCAGAGACATTACTTTGCCAACAAAGGTCCGTCTAGTCAAGGCTATGGTTTTTCCAGTGGTCATGTATGGATGTGAGAATTGGACTGTGAAGAAGGCTGAGCGCCGAAGAATTGATGCTTTTGAACTGTGGTGTTGGAGAAGACTCTTGAGAGTCCCTTGGACTGCAAGGCGATCCAACCAGTCCATTCTGAAGGAGATCAGCCCTGGGATTTCTTTGGAAGGAATGATGCTGAAGCTGAAACTCCAGTACTTTGGCCACCTCATGCGAAGAGTTGACTCATTGGAAAAGAATCTGATGCTGGGAGGGATTGGGGGCAAGAGGAGAAGGGGACGACAGAGGATGAGATGGCTGGATGGCATCACTGACTCGATGGACGTGAGTCTGGGTGAACTCCGGGAGTTGGTGATGGACAGGGAGGCCTGGCATGCTACGATTCATGGAGTCGCAAAGAGTCAGACATGACTGAGGGACTGATCTGATCTGATCTGATCTGATTAAGACTTTGGAGCCATTTGGTAATGGCTGTAACATTTATTGAGTTCTTACTATGTGCTAGACACTGATAGTTTACATGTGCTATTTAATTTTCATAACAGTGTTATAAAACAGGTAATGCTCTTATTATCATCATTTTTTTGATGAGGAAGAAGAGTCCAAGAGAGGTTAAATAATTTGCCAAAAGTTATTCAGCTAGTAATTGTTAGAGCTCATATGCAGGCCAGGGAAGTATGTTCACAGCAATAGGTTATCACAAAGGAAAGAATAACTCAAGTCAAAATAGATGCATCCAGTATCTCCAACCATTTTCATAGTCCAATAATAATTTAGTAGTAGTTTTCTGTGTTTATTGGTTATAATATTTCATTTGCCTTTAACGTTTTGCTTTTACTTGTAGGTTTTATGCTTTTAGCAGTGTTTTTATTTTCAATAAATTGTGTATGTATTTAGGGAATTCCATACCATTTAAAAATTTTTAACTTTTCACTGTTTAAGTAAGGATTAACTTTAATAAAGCAAGTGTATAAATCTCAATAAATATTTGCATATGTGTACATCCATGTAGTTGACCACCCAGTTGAAAATAAAGAACGATTTCAGTACCCTGCCAGGCTCCTGTCTATCAGTATTCTCATTATTACCTGTCTCCTCATCCTTGAATAAACACTTTTCTGACTTCTTTCTTGATTGGATAGTTTTACTATCTTTGAACTTCATGTACACTGTGAAAATGCAGCTGTACCCTGTAGTCTTGTGTCTGACTCTCACACAGCATCATATCTGTTAACTTCATATAGGCAGTCAGAGTATATCAGTACTTTGTTCTTTTCCATTGCTATATAGTATTCCATCATATGGCTACACCACAATTCATCCACTTCTACTATTCATGACTGTTTGGGTTTTCAGTTTGGGGCTACTGCTAATAAAGCTGTTGCGAACATTCTTGTACACATTTTAGTAGACGTAATACTCATTTCTGCTAGGTATATTCCCCGAAATATAATTGCTATATCATAAAATATATTTTAGCTTTGGTAAGCTTTTGCCAAAAAGTATATGTTTTTCTAAGTTTGTTTTGTACTCTGATATAGCCCTGCCTAAGGAAGCTTATAGTTTAGTCAAACAGACAAGAGAGTGAAAGATAAGCAATATAGTACAGTATCCAAGTGGTACATGATTTGTATAGACAGTATGTACTCTGGCATGGTGAAGAGCAGTCACTAGACTGAAATAACTGGAGAAGGCTTCAGATGAGCTTTGGTGAGTTAGGTAGAATTGAATTGAAAGGTATGATTCATCATGAGTAATATTATAGGAAAGTGAGAAAAGCTTGTAGGTGTCTAAATTGGTCTGACTGGATTGAAAGATTTCTTAGTTGAGGGTGATGGAAAGATGGTTGGAAAATTATGTTGTGGTTAGGCTTTTGAGACTTTAAATGTCAGGTTAAGGTCTTATTTGAGAGCTCAATGTGTAGATTAAATTCACTTTCTCACTCTAAAAGCTCTGATTTATTTATTGTTGCTGTTATTGTCATCATTATCATCAAAGCATCATAATTGTACAAGGTATTCCATCTTTCTGTTCCATTCTCCCTCTCAAGAGCATTCCATTTAGTTCAGTCACTCAATCGTGTCTGACTTTTTGCAAGCCCATGGACTGTAGCACGCCAGGCTTCCCTGTCCATCACCAGCTCCCAGAGCTTTCCTCAAACTCATGTGCATCGAGTCAGTGATGCCATCCAACCATCTCATCCTCTGTCGTCCCCTTCTCCTCCTGCCTTCAACTTTCCCAGCATCAGGGTCTTTTCCAATGAGTCAGTTCTTCCAGTGAGTCAGTTCTTATCAGGTGGCCAAAGTATTGGAGTTTCAGCTTCAGCATCAGTCCTTCCAGTGACTCCTTTCCCAACTCAAGTGCATTATGAGTAGCATTTAATAGAGATTTTAAAGACATAGTATAAGTTAATTTTGAAGAGAGCCTGATTCATTACTTCCTTTTAAAAAAAGAATTTGAGGTGATTTTCTTTAGGGGTGATCACACTCTGTAAAGTATGTGATGATCGAGTTACTTCTGAGAGCCCTTTTTTCCTCTAATACCTTTGGTAAAGGTTTTTGAAAAGAACCATATTTCAGAAATTTTTTCCCCCTTTTTCCATATTAGTATCTTCAGATAAGAAGAAGCAGATACCTAATGATGCTTCTGTTGGAAGTGAAAGAGACTCATCAGATATACTGCAAAATTGGTCACTACAAGACCACTGTGGAATGTATTCACCCTTAATATACCAAGCTCTTTGTGAACATGTGCAGACTCAAATGTCGCTGATGAATAACTTGGCTTCAAAGAACAACCCTAATGGAATTCCTACTACACCTTGCCACACTGTGTCTGGTTCTGGTTAGTATGAATGACGTTTTAAAAAGCATGAATATAAGCTCTAATTAAGTTGCCTGGTAATTGTATAAGCAGTCTGAGATGTGAATGACTTTTTCTCCCTTTTACTTTTCAGAATCTCAGACGTCTTCACCTTCTAGTTATGGTTTACCCACCTCTATCCCAGTCCGGGTACCTCGGCAGCCACCCTGCCCTCCAATGGTTCATTCTGTGAGTGCAGTTTATATACTATATAAGTAATAATTTGCTTTTAGAAATTGTCATCTTGAGAGAAAATTTCATTTGCTGATTGTATCTTAATGCCCTAGGCTGTAAAGACCAATTATTTTTTGAGTTATTTTTTATTAGAAAAGTTTGCCTATTAATTAAGGACAGTGGTGGGCAGGGCGAAGGAAAAAGATTACTAGGAAAAAAAAATCACCCATACCTACCAGCCAAGCACAATTGCTGTTAACACATCGATAGAGCATGTTCCAGTCATTTAATTCTTTGTGTAGGTTTCATTTTCTGGTTTTAATTTAAGTAAACTTTCTTTTAATAATATCATCATAATTAAATTTTATATAGTTTTACATGCTGCTTTTTTCCACTTAACATTTAATTGTGATTTACCTTTTGTAAATTTTTACTAAGTTCTTACTACTCTAGTGGATATACCATGGTCTGTGTAACTCCTCACCTATGGTTAGACATTTAAATAAATTTTTTACTACTGTAACATTTCTCTAAATATGTTTATGCAGAAGCCTTTTCAGCTTATTTTCTACACTGTGATTTCCCAAAGTGGAAGTTTATTTTAGTCCCAAAGTAGACTAAATTTTGATGCCTTTAAACCATTTATGATATATGTAAACAATCTATTTTGGTCATGGCTTTATAATGTTCCCATATTACTGAGTGAACTAATTAAGCTTTAAAAATGCAGAATAATGAGCTAAGGGAAATTGACTTATTCACTGGTAATCTGTAACTCCATCCTGCAAATGTCATCTTCTAACATTTTTCATTTGAGTTTATTGTAGTTCATGCCCACAAGTCAGTGCTCATTATTTTTGAAGTCTTAGCTTGTTTTTTTCTTTCTTTAGGAAGTTCAGACTGATGGTGACAGTCAGTTTGCATCACAAGGAAGAACAACTTCTGTGAACTGTACTGATGATGTTGTAAGGAATTCCTTCAATACCTGTCTTGGAGTTTCATGTAACCTGCCCCAAACTGGCAAACCAGCTACTCCAACATTTCAGCAACTGGGTCTTCCTAACGGGGTTCTGCCGAAAAGACTTTCTGAGGAACCGGACTTACTGAAGTGTTTCCAAACATACATGAAACTGTTGCGTTCTCATCCTGACAGTCCCACTCGCCGCAGCCCCACCCTATTACAGCCAGCTTTCTTGGCTACTCATGAAGAAAAATGTACTAACGAACACATTGATGAGGTCAGAAGTGAAGGAAAGGATTTAAACATACCTCTGGGAGATTCAAGAATAAAGGATGTGCAGAAGGCAAAAAATGTGAACCAGAGCGCTGAAAAAGTTAGAACTATCAAGTATTTGTTGGGAGAGCTCAAGGCCCTGGTAGCAGAACAAGGTAGATAAGTACTTTCTTTATAATTTTCTGTGGCATGTCATCATTTAAATTCAGAATAATCAACATTAAGTTTGTGATATTTTCCATAGAAGTATGTCTTATGCTAATGAGGAGATGAGTTTTGTCTGTTTTATTCTTATTTTGTGGGTTTTTGCTCCCTGTTGTTTCCTGTGGATTTGAAACATGCTAGGGAATATCATTCTTTTACTTGTAAGTGTGTGTTCATTCTACTTCATTCAAAGGGACCTTGAAAAGATTCAACCAAGGAAAATTCATAGAGATAAATTTTAAGGGGTTGGAGGACATGGTTAACTCCCTAGAACAGAGTGATAATGTTTCCTACTTTAAAAAGATGTAAAACTTTTCCTCTCATCATTTATTTAATAACTGTTACAATGTTTAACAAATCTCACTTTGAGAAGGAACCTAAATCTTCTGATGCCTTTTTCAATTCACTCTTAAGATATTTTAATTAATCAAAAAAAAAAATCTTGGGTGGAGTTATGAGATATTTGAGCCAGGTTGTATTCGTTTTCATTATGTATGTATATTCTGAATAATGACTTTCACTTGGAGTTAGTTACACATTTGTCATCTAGAAAACACAGTAATTGATTATGGAAGTTCTAATTGAGTACCTCATATTTGCAATCTGACAAAAAAGTTACCAAATCTTAAAATTTATCTGTATTATTAGGATGTAGCACTATTAATCCTGTGGTTCAGTATATTAAAATCTCCTGTATTTTCAGACTGTTAATTCATTATTATTCTCTTAACTGAATACTTAATCATTGGTAACAATTATAATAGTAGTAATATTAGCTATCACTTCTTGAGCACTTAGCATGTGCCCAGCACTGTGCTAAGTGTTTTATATGCATTATTTCATTTAATCCTCACAGCAACCCTATGAGGTACTATTATTGTCCCCATTTTACAGATGAGGAAACTGAGGCTTGGAGAACAGTATTTCATTTAATCCTCTCAGCAACCCCATGAGGTACTGTTGTTATCTATTTAACCATGAAGAAACCTAGGCTTCAAGAATTAAGTAATTTGACTAAGGTACATTGCAGGAAAATGGTGGTGCCCAGGTCTCTGCCTCTAATGCTTTCATGCAAAACCCCTCTACAGAGTATTCTGCTCTGTAATTGGGCACAATTGTTTACTGTATGCATGTAAACTTTCCATTAAGGTGTTAAAATACTTGTGGAATTGATTAACTTTTTGTAGCTGAATACTTTATCTCTTTTGGATATCAGTTAGTATTATATTTATTAAATGTTTTCATTTCCCAGAAATTTTTGTTTAATTGAAGTATAGTTGCTTTACAATGTTGTATGAGTTTCTCCTGTACAGCAAAGTGCATCAGTTGTATGTATACATATATCCACTCTTTTTAAAAATTTTCTTCCTGTTTAGGTCACCATAGATCAAGTAGGATTCCCTGTGCTGTACCATAGGTTCTCATTAGTGATCTGTTTTTTACATAGTACTGTACGTATATCAACCCTCATCTCCCAGTTCATCCCACCTTCTCCCTCTTTGCTGGCCATAAGCTTTTTTGCTGCATTTGTGACTCTATTTCTGCTTTGCAAATAAATTCATCTGTACCATTTCTCTAGCAGTTTACAGAAAATCTGAATAAAAATGAACAAAAATAAAAGGACAAGAGATCTAAAATCTACCTTCTACCTGTATCTTTTTGCCACCTCCCAAATCATCCACTCCCCACAGTCAGTGACAAAAATGATACTGCTTTTGATGCTGCATCAAATGAAGTGTAGCCGGTTGTGTTAAATTTACTTTATAAAATTAAATAATAAAACCTTATCTTAGTAGACCCTCCCTCAATATATTTCCAAAATGAATCACCGGAAGTGAATTATTTGCTTATGCCAGGATCAAAGGTTGTGTTGTTAATACTATAATCAATTATAAGAAACCCTTTAGTAATTATAGGAACATGTGGACTAGGAGATATATATAAACCATCTTCCTACTAGACACTTTAACTGAAAAAAAAATCACTGATATAATAATTCTGTGACTTAACATAAATCTTTAGAATTCTTCTCAATAAGGAAATGCAGACTGCAGGAAAAAGGAAAATAGGATTTGTATAATAAATTCATAAATAACTGAGTTGAGTTTGTTTATAGTACATATGTATATATGTGAAATGTTTTCTTTTTTAGTAATACATATGAATAATCTTATCAAAACAGCAATTTATAATACTGTGTTTACTCATTTCTTCTGTTTTTTATAGAAGATTCAGAAATTCAGAGGGTGATTACAGAACTGGAGATGTGTATATCTCTGCTTCCAGCCATAAGTGCAAACACAAATATTCAGGTTGAAATAGCACTGGCCATGCAGCCACTAAGAAGTGAAAACGCTCATTTACGCAGGTAAGAATTGCTCTTTGACTTTTTCTGTCTCCATGCAAAGATGTCCTATGGCCAGAACAAAAATGCCTAATGAGATATCTAGGGCTTTGTAAGGAAAATAGACATAGTCTCACTGTATTTATACTCTTAATCCCCTATTTTCCAAATACTGACAGCAGTCTCTAACTCTTCCATTATTTCTGCCCACTAGTATGTATTTTTTCACAACTTTTTCACATCTGTTGTCACTTGGTTGGTAACAAATAGAGAGGAAAGTGAACTACATCCGGATATTCATTAGGCTAGTCTAGGCTATGCAGTCCATGGACTGTATCATCCATGGGGTCGCAGAGTTGGACACGACTGGGCGACTTTCACTTTCATTTTCAGGCTGTGCAGTGCTTGTGCTCAGTTGCTTCAGTCATGTTCGACTCTGCAACCCCATGGACTGTAGCCTGCCAGATTCCTCTGTCCACAGGATTTCCCAGGCGAGAAGACTGGAGTGAGTTGTCATTTCCTTCTCCAGGGCATCTTCCTGACCCCAGGGATTGAATCTGGGTCTCCTACATTGCAGGGGAATTCTTTACTGCTGAGCCACCTGGCAGAGAAGGCAATGGCACCCCACTCCAGTACTCTTGCCTGGAAAATTCCATGGATGGAGGTAGGCTGCAGTCCATGGGGTCGCTGAGAGTCAGACATGACTGAGTGACTTCACTTTCCACTCTCAGGCATTGGAGAAGGAAATGGCAACCCACTCCAGTGTTCTTGCCTGGAGAATCCCAGGGACGGGGGAGCCTGGTGGGCCGCCGTCTCTGGAGTCGCACAGAGTCGGACACGACTGAAGCGACTTAGCAGCAGCAGCAGAGCCACCTGGGAAGCCCAGAACTTAGTCTCTGCGTATTATTTATCTTGATATTGTGACCATAGGAAATATCAATAGTTATTATTTATTTCTATTTCTTAGAACATTTTTCTTTGATTGATTGATTTTTATTTTTGGCTGTGCTGGGTTTTCGTTGCTTTCGTGGACTTCTCTAGTTGCAGCAAGCAGGGCTGCTCTTTGTTGTGGTGTGTGGACTTCTCTTGCAGTGGCTTCTCTTAGGGCAGAGCACAGGCTCTAGGTGCTCAGGCTTCAGTAGTTGCAGCCTGCAGGCTCAGCCGTTGTGGTGCACGGGCTTAGTTTCTCAGTGGCATGTGGAGTCTTCCCAAACCAGGGGTTGAACCTGTGTCCCCTGCACTGGCAGGCAAATTCTTATACGCTGTGACACTGGGGAAGTCGCAGAACATTTTAAAATTGCTTTAGGAGCTAATTTATAAGCCACTTTAGAAAATAAAACTTACTTTATTGGTCACTGCTTGTTTTTAATTTTTTTAAAAGGTATTAGTTTGATGTCTAACCTAATTCTTCGGACTTGGCACCAACGTTTCTTGGCTGTGTCTTTAGAGGACAAAGATCATATATCGTGCTACTGCCACCGTTTACCTGACCTTCCCAAAGTGAAATTATCGAAAAATGAAGAATTTATCAGATATGCTTTTTTTTTAAGCAGAATGAGATTTCCAGCAGAAGTAGGAATTTTTGTGTCTCTTTGTTAATCTTTATTTGGAAAGAATCATCCATAATCTCTGTTATAAATGAGAGTTGGAATGCATAGGCTCATTCAAAAGTGTTTTTCAGCATTTTCAATCAAAAACCGGGGTGTTTTGTTTTTTTTTTTCTTGTTTGGACATTTTGAAACTTCCTGTTCCTTTTTAGCCAGAAAACTGATCTTTCAGGACTTTCTTGGTGCTTATTGCCATCTTGTGGCATTAAAAAAAATGGCTAGCTGCATTGTTTGTTTGGCGTTTGGGTCTGGACAGTGTTTGTGTGAGACTCCTGACACAGTATTCAACTGTTAGCCCTCTTGGTCCCTACCCGTAAAATATCTGTAGTGACCCATTCATTGTGACCTTGTGGCACATTCCAAAATATCCCGGATGAAGGTTGTGGGGGGTTCCAGTTAAGCTAGTGAGTGCTGTAATATTTAAAGGGCAAGTTAGAACTCATGACCATTTCCTGATTTTAAACTAAAATACAAGACCATTATGTACCCACGAAGAACAAAGAAATGAAATGGAACTGAAAGGGAGGAACTGGGGTGTGGCATTCAGGCTTTGGCCTGATAATTTGACATATGATAACATAATCCTCCCAGATGGAAGTTACTAGAGGAAGAATAGATTGTTATTTCATTTTATTTTTTAGTTAGAAAATGTAGTGGGAGAACCAGTGAGTTAAGATTTAGACCCTCTGGAGACATGTGTGGTATGAGTGGAACCCACAAACAAGATTCAGGATAGAAACGTAAGCTTGGGAGTTATTCACTGAAACCACATTTTTACTGAGCATTTACTACAGATCTGGCCCTGTGTAGGTACTGGAGACAATAATGATTAAAAGCAAGTGGTTTGGTATCAGTGTGTAAGTGTTGAATTCACTAAGAAGGTACAGAGTGTGAACACAACCAAGGGTGCATTGCTGGGGAATAACAGCTTCTTAAGCAGAGAACACAGAAGGAGAAGCCTGTGAAAGAAACCTGAGAAGGAGCAAGTAGGGACTCCTACCAAATGAGATATTTCATTTCCTTATCCTGTCACCAACAAAAAGTGTTATTTCCTTTGAGAATGAAATAGCAACCTACCCCAGTGTTCTTGCCTGGGAAATCCCATAGACAAGAAGCTTGGCAGGCTACTGTCCATGGGGTCACAAAAGAGTCAGAGAGAGACACACACACACACAACTAAAGATCCTGCAACTAAGACCCGGTGCAGCCAAATAAATATATATATTTTTTAAAGTGTTGTTTCCTTTTATTTTTGTGAATCCTATGGTCATAAAATATCTCCTGTTTTAAATTTGTATTTCTTCATACTAGTGTGGCCGAGAATTTTTCATATGCTTATCGGCCTCTTCTGTTTCTTTTGTGAATTTCCCATTCTTATCGTTGGTCATGTTTTCTTTCCCTACTTGCTGATTTGTAGGAGCTCTTCGATGTTACAGCCCCTTTGTCTGTTATATGTGTAGCAGATATTTTCTTCCAGACTGCTAATTCTAGAACAAGTTTCAGTTTTGATGTAGTTAAATCCTTTACTTTTTTCCTTGATGATTGCTGGATTTTGAGTATTGCTTAGGAATGCCTTTCCCACTTAAGATTATGTAGATTGCCACCTAAAACTTGTTAAGTTTTGTTTGTTTGTTGTTATATGTTTAGCTCTTTAATCCAACCTGAATGAATATATACAAATGATGTGAGGTAGGATCTATCGTTTTAGATTTCATAACAGTGATACTTAAGCGCAGAATATTTCCAGATAATAATTCTCAAAAGATATTAGAGATTTTTTTTTTAAGTGTTAACTTCTTAGAAGTAAACACTTGCAGTTCCTTTTGTATGTTCCTATTTGCAAAGCAGCTATATATTATAAAGTTCATTGTGAGGTAGAGTTGGTGCTTATTGGCATTCTCTTTACTTAAATAAAGCCATTAACCTTTAAGATCTATTAAAGAAATTAGTAGCAGCATAAGTTTTTGTTTCCCAGTTTTTACACTGCGTGACAAACCAAGCAGTTAGTTGTCTGATAGCAGCTGGTCCTTGTAGGAATTCTGGTTCATAATTACAACAGATCTTTTAAAAGTAGATAATTACTACAGTAATGAAAATACTTCCTGAGAAGGAAGACAGAAGAAAATAGCAAGAGGAGATAGAAATGAAAGAAATAGAAAAACAAGGAAATCACTGAAGAGATAAGAGAACAAAAAAGGGAAGAGGAAAAATAAGTTAACCATTTTCTGTTGAAGGGGGGTTTTATGCCATCCTGGGCAATCTTTTAAAAATTATCTCAGGTCTTATAATAATAGCAGTAGCGTGGTTTTGTTTATTTGGTTTTTGTCTTATGTTTAGGGACAAGATGGACTTCTGCTCTCCTAGTAGGTGCCACTGTTTATGTTCTCTATTTTAATAGGCTGTCACATGTACACTCTAAAATGAGCTTGGGATTCTTGCATTCATGTTTCTTCATTATTTCATTTAGGCAATTGAGAATTTTGAACCAGCAACTTAGAGAACGAGAAAAAACTCAAAAGGCATCTGGTTCTCTGGAATGCAACCTTGAATGTAGGTAAAAGAACTGTGAGGACTGATTGTGAACTCTTTATGGCTCTGGAAATGTTGATAAAGAATTGAACTTTCTTAATTACTTTGTCTTAATGGACTTTTTGTTAAAAAAGTAGGAATGATACTCATTAAAATTTAAAATAGTATAGAAACACAAAAATAAAAGATTTGTGCTATTCCCGATAATTCAATCCTATTTTTTTTTTAAGTCTGTATTTCCTTTCACATATCTCCTGTTCATTTATAATTGATTTATTTCATAAATGCTTACTGAGTATCTACTATTAACAGATGAGTCCTAGTAGAACTACATATGTATTTTTCTTTTGTAAAAATGAGATTGCACAGTATATACTCCTGCAGCTTGCATTTCTTCACTTATTATGTAGTGGATATTTTTCTCTATCAAAATACATAAATATTATTTTTTCTTATTAAAACTAAGTATATATTTTGTTTATGTAGTTCTGTTGCAATGTATTTAAAGTCCTCTGCTGATAGATATCTAGATACTTTCCCTGT
Source organism: Bubalus bubalis (assembly GCF_019923935.1). NCBI lineage: Eukaryota > Metazoa > Chordata > Mammalia > Artiodactyla > Bovidae > Bubalus > Bubalus bubalis. The sequence goes on along the minus strand of NC_059157.1, from coordinate 113,686,110 downwards.
TTTCCTAGTACAAATAATCCTGCAGTGAAAATCCTTGTACATGTCTTTGTGCCCATGTGTGACTGTTTTTGTAGATTATAGCCATAGAATTGCTGAGTCAGAGTATTACTGTTTCAGTTTTGACTGATGTTGCCAGATTGTCCTTATGGCTCATAGAGCTTAAAGTAATAGAAAAGAAAAAAAAAACAACACAGTAACTAGAGGAAAAGATAGGGATTTCTTTTTGTATAGGGAACTTTTCCTAAGCCCAACAAAAACTCACATGCTACAAAGGAAAGATTGGTAAAGCATGTCCCAGAAATCTTTTTCATTTCATGTACAGCAGAATTATAAATAACATTTTATCTTTATTATTATTTTTACACCCTCTCCAGCATTTGTTTGTAGATTTTTTGGCGATGGCCATTCTGACTGGTGTGAGGTGATATCTCATTGTAGTTTTGATTTGCATTTCTCTAATAATGAGCGATATTGAGCATCTTTTCATGTGTTTGTTAGCCATCTGTATGTCTTCTTTGGAGAAATGTCTGTTTAGGTCTTTTTCCCACTTTTTGATTGGGTTGTTTGTTTCTCTGGCACTCAGTTGTATGAGCTGCTTGTATATTTTGAAAATTAACCCTTTGTCAGTTGTTTCTTTTGCTATTATTTTCTCCCATTCTGAGGATTGTCTTTACCCCTTGCTTATAGTTTCCTTTGCTGTGCAAAAGCTTTTAAGTTTAATCAGGTTGCACTTGTTTGCTTTTGTTTTTATTTTCATTACTCTAGGAGGTGGGTCATAGAGGATCTTGCTTTGATTTATGTCATCATATGTTCTGCTTGTGTTTTCCTCTAAGAATTTTATAAGTCTCCGGTTTTAATTTAGGTTTTTAATCCATTTTGAGTTTGTCTTTGTGTATGGTCTTTGTCTTTGTGTTAGGAAGTGTTCTAATTTCATTCTTTTACATGTAGCTGGCCAGTTTTCCCAGCACCATTTATTGAAGAGGCTGTCTTTGCCCCATTGTATATTCTTGCCTCCTTTGTCAAAAATAAGGTACCCATAGGTGCATGGGTTTATTTCTGGGCTTTCTATCTTGTTCCATTGGTCTATATTTCTGTTTTGTGCCAGTACCATACTGTCTTGATGACTGTAGCTTTGTAGTTTAATTTTGAAGTCAGGAAGGTTGATTCCTCCAGCTCCACTCTTTTTTCTCAACACTTCTTTGGCCATTCAGGGTCTTTTGTGTTTCCATATGAATTGTGAAATTTTGTGTTCTAGTTTCATGAAAAATGCCATTGGTAATTTGTTGCTGCTGCTGCTAAGTCGCTTCAGTCGTGTCCAACTCTGTGTAACCCCATAGACTGCAGCCCACCAGGCTCCCCCGTCCCTGAAATTTTCCAGGCAAGAGTACTGGAGTGGGTTGCCATTGCCTTCTCCGGGTAATTTGTTAGGGATCACATTGAATCTGTAGATTGCATTTGGGAGTATAGTCATTTTCACAGTATTGATTCTTCCTACCCAGGAACATGGGTAATATATCCATCTGTTTATACCGTCTTTATTTCATCAGTCTTATAATTTTCTGTGTACAGTTCTTTTGTCTCCTTAGGTAAGTTTATTCCTAGATATTTAATTCTGTTGCAGTGGTGAATGGGATTGATTTCTTAATTTCTATTTCTGAATTTTCATTGTTAGTATATGGAAATGCAAGTGATTTCTGTGTATTGATTTGTATCCTGCAACTTTGCTAAATTCACCAATTAGCTCTAATAATTTTTTGATACTGTCTTTGGGGTTTTCTATGTACAGTATCATGTCATCTGCAAACAGTGAGAGCTTTGCTACTTCTTTTCCGATCTGGAGTCCTTTTATTTCTTTTTCTTCTCTGATTGCTGTAGCTAGGACTTCCAGAACTATGTTGAATAATAGTGGTGAAAGTGGACACCCTTGTCTTGTTCCTGATCTTAGGGGGAATGCTTTCAGTTTTTCACCACTGAGAATAATGTTTGCTGTAGGCTTATCATATATGGCCTTTCCTATGTTGAGGTAGGTTCCTCCTATGCCCATTTTTTGAAGAATTTTAATTGTAAATGGGTACCGAATTTTGTCAAATTTGTCAAAAGCAAAAATAGATGCTTTTTCTGTATCTATTAAGATTATCATACGGTTTTTATCTTTCAGTTTGTTAATATGGTGTATCACATTAATTGATTTGCATATATTGAAGAATCCTTGTATTCCTGGAATAAACCCAACTTGATGATGGTGTATGAGCTTCTTGATGTGTTGCTGAATTTTGTTTGCTAAGATTTTGTTGAGGATTTTTGCATCTATGTTCAGTGATGTTGGCCTGTAGTTTTCTTTTTTTGTGTTGTCTTTGTCTGGTTTTAGTATCAGGGTGATGGTGGTCTCAGCAAATAAATTTGAAAGTGTTCTTTCCTCTGCAATTTTTGAAAGAGTTTTAGAAAGATAGGCATTAGCTCTTCTCTGAATGTTTGATGGAATTCTCATGTGAAGCCATCTGGTCCTGGGCTTTAGTTTTTTGGGAGTTTTTTTTTTATCACAGCTTCAATTTCACTGCTTGTATTTGGGTTGTTCATAATTTCTATATCTTCCCTTGGAAGATTGAACTTTTCTAAGAATCTGTCCGTTTCTTCCAGTTTACTCATTTTATTGCCATATAGTTGTTCATAATAGTCTCTTATGCTGCTGCTGCTGCTGCTAAGTCACTTCAGTCGTGTCCGACTCTGTGTGACCCCATAGACGGCAGCCCGCCAGGCTCCCCTGTCCCTGGGATTCTCCAGGCAAGAACACTGGAGTGGGTTGCCATTTCCTCCTATGCATGAAAGTGAAAAGTGAAAGTGAAGTCGCTGAGTCTTGTCCAACTCTTAGCGACCCCATGGACTGCGGCCCACCAGGCTCCTCCGTCCATGGGATTTTCCAGGCAAGAGTGCTGGAGTGGGGTGCCATTGCCTTCTCCGAATAGTCTCTTATAATCTTTTGTATTTCTGCATTGTCGGATGTAATCTCTCCTTTTTTGTTTCTAATTTTGTTGATTTGATTCTTCTCTTTTTTTCTTGATAAGTGTGGCTAAAGATTTGTCGATTTTGTTTATCTTCTCAAAGAACCAGCTTTTAGTTTTATTAATCTTTACTATTGTTTCTTTGATTTCTTTTTCATTTATTTCTGCTCGAATCTTTACGATTTCTTTCCTTCTACTAATTTTGGGGGTTTTTTGTTCTTCTTTTCCAGTTGTTTTAGGTGTAAAGTTAGGTTGTCTATTTGATGTTTTTCTTGTTTCTTGAGGTAGGATTGTATTGCTATAATCTTCCCTCTTAGGACTGCTTTTGCTGCATCCCATAGGTTTTGACTTGTTGTTTTCACTGTCATTTGTTTCTAGAAATTTTTTGATTTCCCTTTTGCTTTCTTCAGTAACCTGTTGATTATTTAGAAACATGTTCTTTAATCTCCATGTGTCTGTGTTTCTTACAGTTTTTTTCTTGTAATTGATATCTACTCTCATAGCATTGTGATCAGAGAAGATGCTTGATACAATTTCAATTTTCTTAAGTTTACTGAGGTTTGATTTGTGACCCAAGATGTGGTCTACCCTGGAGAATGTTCCATGTGCACTTGAGAAGAACGTGCATTCTTCTGCACTTGGATGGAATGTCCTAAAGATATCAATGAGATCCATCTCACCTAATGTATCATTTAAGACTTGTGTTTCCTTATTAATTTTCTGTTTTGATGATCTGTCCATTGGTGTGAGTGGAGTGTTAAAGTCTCCTACTGTTATTATGTTACTGTTAATTTCTCATTTTATGTCTGTTAGTGTTTGTCTTATGTATTGAGGTGCTCCTATGTTGGGTGAGTAGATATTTACAATTGTTAAGTCTTCCTCTTGGATTGATCCGTTGATCATTATGTAATCTTGTATCATGTAATCATTATCTCTTGTAATCTTCTTTACTTTAAGGTCTATTTTGTCTGATATGAGGATTGCTACTCCAGCTTTCTTTTGCTTCCCGTTTGCATAGAATATATTTTTCCCTCCTCTTACTTTCAGTCTATATGTGTCTTTAGATCTGAAATGGATTTCTTGAAGACAGCATATATATGGGTCTTGTTTTTGTATCCATTCAGCCAGTCTGTGTCTTTTGGTTGGAGCATTTAATCCATTTACATTTAAAGTAATTATTGATATATATATTCCTATTGCCATTTTCTTAATTGTTTGGGGTTGTTTTGTAGATCTTTTTCTTCTCTTGTATTTCTTGACTATATAAGTCAGTTTAACATTTGTTGTAAAGCTGGTTTGGTGGTACTAAATTCTTACTTTTGCTTGTCGGAAAAGCTTTTTATTTCTCCATCAATTTTGAATGAGATCCTTGCTGGGTACAGTAAATTGGTTGTAGATTTTTCCCATTCAGTACTTTAACTATATCCTGCCATTCCCTTCTGACCTGCAGAGTTTCTGCTGAAAGAGCAGCTGTTAAGTGTGTGGGGTTTCCTTTGTCTGTTACTTGTTGCTTCTCCCTTGCTGCTTTTAATATTCTTTCTTTGTGTTTAGTCTTTGTTAGTTTGATTAGTATGTGTCTTGGTGTGTTTCTCCTTGGGTTTATCCTGTACGGGACCTTTTGTGCCTCTTGGACTTAATTGACTATTTCCTTTACCATGTTGGGGAAATTTTCAACTATAATCTCTTCAAAAATTTTCTCATACTCTTTCTTTTTCTCTTCTTCTGGTACCCCTGTAATTTGAATATTGGTGCATTTGATATGGTCCCAGAGGTCTCTGCGACTGTCCTCAGTTCTTTTCATTCTTTTTGCTTTATTCTGCTCTTCAGAAGTTATTTCCACCATTTTATCTTCTAGCTCACTGATTTGTTCTTCTGCTTCAGATATTCTGCTATTGATTCCTTCTAGAGTATTTTTAATTTCAGTAATTGTGTTGTTTGTCTCTGTATGTTTATTCTTTAATTCTTCTAGGTCTTTGTTAATTGATTCTTCCATTTTCTCCATTTTGTTTTCAAGGTTTTTTATCATCTTTACTATCATTATTCTGAATTCTTTTTCTGGTAGTTTGCCTATTTCCTCTTCATTTATTTGGACTTCTGTATTTCTAGTTTGTTCCTTCATTTATGTAGTATTTCTCTGCCTTTTCATTTTTTTTTAACTTACTGTGTTTGAGGTCTCCTTTTCTCAGGCTTTAAGGTTGAATTCTTTCTTCCTTTTGGTTTCTGCCCTCTTAAAGTTGGTATGGTGGTTTGTGTAAGCTTCGTATAGGGTGGGCTTGGTGCTGAGTTTTTGTTTGTTTGTTTATTTGTTTGTTTTTCCTCTCATGGGCAAGGGTGAGTGAGGTGGTAATCCTGTTTGCTGATGATTGGGTTTGTATTTTTGCTTTGTTTGTTGTTTAGAGATGTCCTGCACAGGGTGCTACTGGTGGTTGGGTGATGCCAGGTCTTGTATTCAAGTGGTTTCCTTTGTGTGGGTTCTCACTATTTGATACCCCTTAGGGTTAGTTCTTGGGTAGTCTACGGTCTTGGAGTCAGTGCTCCCACTCCAAAGGCTCAGGGCTTGATCTCGTCGGTCACCAGAGCATCTGCCTCCTCCCCCACGGGGTGTACCTCCAGCCACAGAGACTTTGGATTGGGGAATGAGAGCAGCCCTGTGGCAAAGAACTGCTCCTGGGTGACGAAGCAGAGCTGCACGCGGTAGTTCAGTTTAAATTTTGAGTTGCATCTTCCAGCAGAAGCTTCCTCACCTGACAGGACACCTTGCCCCCAGGTTTGTACTTTTTAACTGAGGTAATAATTATTTGATCTATTTTGTCTTACAGTGTTTTCTCTTCAATCATTGAACAAGTCACTGCAAAATCAATTACAGGAGTCATTAAAGAGCCAGGAATTACTGCAGAGTAAAAATGAAGAGCTCTTAAAAGTGATAGAAAATCAGAAAGATGAAAACAAAAAATTTGCTGGTATATTTAAAGAGAAAGATCAAACTTTACTTGAAAATAAACAGCAATTTGACATTGAGACAACAAGGATGAAAATTGGTAAGTGTTTGAACCGTAGTCACAGTCACTTTTTAAAAAGTAATACTGAAACTGAAACTTTGTGTTGTTTTAGAATTGGAGGAAGCCTTAGTCAATGTGAAAAGCTCCCGGTTTAAGTTAGAAGCTGCTGAAAAGGAGAATCAGATATTGGGAATAACATTACGCCAGCGTGATGCCGAGGTGACTCGACTGAGAGAATTAACCAGGTGATCTTGACATTATTTGAATAACTTATGCCTTTTGTTAGATATATTTATAAACTTCAAAATAATTTCAGACCTGCCTTCTTAACCTTATCCTTTTCTCAGTGTTTTTGCTAATTTCTAAGGATATTTTTCTTCTGTTCCAGTTAAATTTCAAACATGGCTAAATTCCTTTTTAAACCATGTGATTCCTGGCAAAGGAGTCTGATGAGGAACTGAAGACCTGTGTAGCAAATGGTTAAGAACTCTCTGAAGCCAGAGACACCTGAGTGGAATTCCAGCTCTATCATTTATTAGCTGTATGACTTTGAGCAAGATAGTTAACCTTTCTAAACCTTAGTTGTAAAGTGGGGGCATGATTAGGGTTGATAAGAGGGCTAAGAAATCATTCATGAAAAGCACTTAGCACAGTAAGCCCTCATTCATAGGATCTTAGGTAAGTTATTTAGCCTCTTTGAACCTTATTCATTGCATTAGTAAAATGAGCAATTTGATAATAATTTCTAAGATTCCTTTGTTCCTTAACATGTCTTAAATAAATAAAACCACCTCACTCAATTTTTATATGATATTCTTTTATAAAGTTCAGTTTTCTCTTGAGATGGTTGACAAAAATTGGATTTTCAACTGATTTTTTCAATCCTAGAGAAGTCAGTTATTTTAGGCCTGAATTATATATCATCAGATCTGACCATGCTTTTGACTGATCCTGGAAAGTCATAGTTCTAAATATAAAGCAATCCTGAATATAAAAAATCTTCTTTGTATTTCAAATGAAAAGACCCATTTTGAATTATATACTTTTTTCCCCACTTTGAGTTATAATTTTTAGAGAATAAATGATATATAGATATATGGTAGTAGTTTAGTCACTAAGTTGTATCTGACTTTTGCAGTCCTGGCAGGACTGTAGCCTGCCAGGCTTCTCTATCCTTGGGATTTCCCAGGCAAGAATACTGGAATGGGTAGCTATTTCCTTCTCCAGGGGATCTACCTGACCCAGAGATCAAACCCACATCTCCTGCATTACAGATGGATTCTTTTACTACTGAGCTACCAGGGAAGCCTATACATATATATATATATATATATATATATATATATAAAGAATATTTATTAGTTTTGTAAACACATTTGAAATGACTTTATATAAGCTATGTTAATATAGAAATATTGCTTCCCCCCACATTCATATTTCACAGAATAATTTCACTCAAACTTTTTTTGAACAGTGAGAAAAGCAAAATGTACTTCTTGTATCCATGTAGTGTTAGTGTTAATTAGGCTATAGTCCGAGTTTCTGGAATATTGGGTTATACCACTCTTTTTCCAAGTTAATTATGAGGATGCCCCTTCTTATGAAAGTCTTTATAAGGTCTCTAAAGAAAAGCATCTTCTTTTTTCTTTTTTTTATTTTTATTTTTTTATCATAATTAGTTATTTTTAAAACTTCCTTGTTTTATTGTCTCCCTGGAAAACAGATTGCCCCCTAAGTTTTACATAGAGATTTCAAGTTTAGTATTGTATTCACTTCAGTTCAGTTCAGTCACTCAGTCGTGTCTGACTCTTTGCGACCCCATGAATTGCAGCACGCCAGGCCTCCCTGTCCATCACCAACTCCCGGAGTTCACCCAGACTCACGTCCATCGAGTCGATGATGCCATCCAGCCATCTCATCTTCTGTGGACCCCTTCTCCTCCTGCCCCCAATCCCTCCCAGCATCAGATTCTTTTCCAATGAGTCAACTCTTCGCATGAGGTGGCCAAAGTACAGGAGTTTCAGCTTGAGCATCATTCCCTCCAAAGAAATCCCAGGGCTGATCTCCTTTATAATGGACTGGTTGGATCTCCTTGCAGTCCAAGGGACTCTCAAGAGTCTTCTCCAACACCACAGTTCAAAAGCATCAATTCTTTGGTGCTCAGCTTTCTTCACAGGCCAACTCTCGCATCCATACGTGATCACTGGAAAAACCATAGCCTTGACTAGACGGACCTTGGTTGGCAAAGTAATGTCTCTGCTTTTCAATATGCTGTCTAGGTTGGTCATAACTTTTCTTCCAAGGAGTAAGCGTCTTTTAATTTCATGGCTGCAGTCACCATCTGCAGTGATTTTGGAGCCCCCCAAAATAAAGTCTGACACTGTTTCCATTGTTTCCCCATCTATTTCCCATGAAGTGATGGGACCAGATGTCATGATCTTCGTTTTCTGAATGTTGAGCTTTAAGCCAACTTTTTCACCCTCCTCTTTCACTTTCATCAAGAGGCTTTTTAGTTCCTCTTCACTTTCTGCCATAAGGATGGTGTCATCTGCATATCTGAGCTTATTGATATTTCTCCCAGCAATCTTGATTCCAGCTTGTGCTTCTTACAGCACAGCGTTTCTCATGATGTACTCTGCATATAAGTTAAATAAGCAGGGTGACAATATACAGCCTTGATGTACTCCTTTTCCTAGTCTGTTGTTCCATGTCCAGTTCTAACTGTTGCTTTCTGACCTGCATATAGGTTTCTCAAGAGACAGGTCAGGTGGTCTGGTATTCCCATCTCTTTCAGAATTTTCCACAGTTTATTGTGATCCACACAATCAAAGGCTTTGGCATAGTCAATAAAGCAGAAATAGATGTTTCTCTGGAACTCTCTTGCTTTTTCCATGATCCAGCAGATGTTGGCAATTTGATCTCTGGTTCCTCTGCCTTTTCTAAAACCAGCTTGAATATCTGGAAGTTCACGCTTCAAGTATTGCTGAAGCCTGGCTTGGAGAATTTTGAGCATTACTTTACTAGTGTGTGCTGCTGCTAAGTCGCTTCGGTTGTGTCTGACTCTGTGTGACCCCATAGACGGCAGCCCAACAGGCTTCCTGTCCCTGGGATTCTCCAGGCAAGAACACTGGAGTGGGCTGCCATTTCCTTCTCCATCTTCTCTTTTCTGAAGAGTAATTTAGGGTAAAAACTTTGTTATCTTTAAGTATTTATGGTAAAAGAAGTTAATCACAAAAAACCACATATTTTATGATTTTATTTCTAAGAAATGTCCAGAAAAATGCTAGGATTTACTCAGACCAGATTGCCCTTTAAATTTAAGAGCAAAACAGACAAAAAATACTCTCTGAGCTTGGTTGTCAAAATTCACCCACATTGGTGACTTGTAATGTGTTTGGTGTTACTCTAGGCAATTGAATTAGTTAGGAATATCCCTAGTACTATAGGTGGGCTACTGTGACAATGTACATTTGACTTCTGACATTAGAGCATCAGTCAACAACACTTGACAACACAGATAAATCTTCATGTTCGCCTACCCCATCTCTTTTTCCTATAGCCATGTAACCTCAGTCAGATATGTGTGTGTGTGTATTTTTTTTTTTTTTTTTGCATGTGTTAAATAGTCTCAGAGATTTGACAAAAATTTTAAATGCCTTTCTCAGACTACTGGGGAAGGATAATGGAGCTAGAAGTTTCACATACAAGTGCTAAACAAATTTCCTAAACCATTTCTTCTCCAACTTTGAATAGTTTTGAAATACATCTTTATTATTTTTAGATTTTACTAGAATGCATGTTATAATACCATTAAAATGTGAGGAAAATTAATATATTTTTCAGTAAATAAGTAGTAAATATTCTTCTGATAGTTTCTAAGAGCACTCATACAAGTGCTGATATTTATTTAAATTAGTATAGTTTTATAAATAGCCAAGAAAGGACTTTACATTTTTATGAAAATGCACCAGTTTTCCAAGCATTAAAAATCATTGTGTTTAGCTGAGTCTCATGTAATAGAAACACAGATATATCTACTTGGTAGCTATTTAGGTGCTTGTATTGCTTCCTTTAAAATTTTGGCATAGTTCTATCTCTTTATTTACAGAGATTTTTCTTTTAATTTCAAAGACAGTTGTAAGTCACATTTGTTTACACATGAGAAACTTAATGATTGCATTTAATTTCCAGAGATTAAACTCTTATTACATGTCCCTTTTTGTATTGTGAATTTTGTACAGAGCAAAGATAATATTTCTAATTAAGTCTGAAAAGGAACTTCAACATAAGGATTTCTTTTCTAAAAATAAATGAAAATAAAAATGTCAGTATGCTGTCTGGTTGAATTAACTAGTGGTCATTACTCATTACAGCACTTCTTTAAAGATAGTTTCTATAGCATGCTTTTTATCTTTTAATAGTAGCTCGTTAGCTTCTTGAAAGAGGTACGAAAAAAAGTGGCTGGAGCCATTGCCATTTGAAGGGCAATCAGAACTCAAGACATAGCATATTTAAGATGACAGTGTATGCCAGGTTGGGAAAGAATATTTTTTCCTTTTGTAGGAAAAGAATCACTCATTCTATATCCAAAGATATTAATATAATCACTGCTAACAGTTTGATACAGAGATTTCCCTTTATTATTTTATTTGGACGTATATAACTGTTTTTACAAAAATAGTATTGTTACTGTGTTGCGTATGGCCTACTCTTTTAAATTTAACCTTGTATAATGAACATTTTCCTATCAATAAATATTCTTTACAAATGACTATAAAAAATGGCTATGATGTAGTAAGACTGTAATATACCTGAATCAGTCCACAGTATTTGAAGATAAAGATATTAAGTTCATCAATTTTCTGTTATAAATTACATCTTTGTAAATATATCTTTGGGTGCAGCCTATTGGTGAATATCAGTAGGTTAAATTCCTAGAAGTGCAACTTGGTGGGTCTAAAGGTGTGGGATATAAAAATATTAAGATTTCTGATATAATGCTATTTTGCTAGGGGAGTGTACACTCCCACTTTGCCTCTCCAAGCCTTTTTAACAATGGATATTCTTATTTTCCTATGTTAGCTTGATAGGCCAAAAAAAATCATATTTAAAAAATTTTAATTTCTCTGATAAAAGTCAAACTTTAAAACATACTTATTGACTCATTATAATCTTTTAAAATTACCTGTTAATGTTCTTTGTATCTTTTGTTTTAATTAGTGTTTCTTTTTCTTATCTATATTTAAATATATATATGATTCCATTCAAATAGACTAAGGTCTTGGTATAAAATGGTTTTAAGAGGACTAATAATAAAAGCTGTCACCAGATGGAAACTGTGCTAAGCACTTTACCCTTATGTTTTATTATTTTATCTTATTTAATGTTCATTCTAAATGTGAAGTAGTTATCTTCATTTTGCAGTTGAGGAACTTGAGAGTCAGAAAGGTTGAACAGCTTGCTCAAGATCACAGCTAGCAATAGTGCTAGGATATGAATCAGTTTCTGTCTGACTTCAAACCCTGTGTGGTTTTCCTTATATCACACTTTCCCTGGAGTCTAGCTGTCAGTTATACCTAATTATACTAGATAATTAAATTATGTCAAACTATCCTTTTTTTGGCCAGTATTGTTCCAATATCCTTTCCATATATGTTTTGAATGTAGAGTAATAGTTACTAACACAATCCACTAACAAATGGGTAGTGTATTTACCATTTTGCAGTGTTGCTCAAGAATAAAGCATCTCTACCTTAAGAGAAAATTTTTTCTGAGCCTCCATTTTTAGATATAATAGTATTTAGATTTGATGCAGACTAAGATCTTTTATCAATTGTTACTTTAATTTACTCTTTCCAGAGCATATTCTGTGATTTTGTGCTTTTAGTTGCTTTTTTCCATATTAAGAACCAGGTGCTTGCCTCAGATACTTTCTTTTAAAGATGAGAGGAATATGTAAGTAAATGAAACAAATGGGTAAAAAGAAATAATTAGTGTACTAAATTCTTCTTAACAGAACTTTACAGAGCAGTATGGCAAAGCTTCTCTCAGATCTTAGTATGGACACTGCTCGCTGCAAGCCTGGGAATAATCTTACCAAATCACTTCTGAACATTTATGAAAAGCAACATCAACATGACCCGATCCCTGCTCACACTTCCATAATGAGCTACCTAAGTAAGTTAGAACCAGATCACACTCTTATTACACATTCAGAGCCTCTTTCTACAATTGACAATGAGGAAAACATGGTGCCAGATAGACCTTATGAAAATGTTCTGCCCTCCAAAGGCCCTCAGCATAGTAATACTAGGAGCATGGAGGAGGTATCAGCCCCTGGAATTGTTCCTGCCCTTTCAAAACGGGAGTCTGATGAGGAAAGTGAAATTACAACCTTAGTAGAAGATGAGCATAATTTGGATAAAACAATTTACATTCCATTTGCTAGAAGCACTCCTAAAAAGATATCACCACTGTCTAAGAGATTATCCCCCCAGGCCCAGATCAGTGTAGCTCCACTGCAACCAGTCAGTGGACTTGTTGCTGAAAAAGAAAATAAACTGTGTGCACCTGGAGTTTGTTCCTCTTGCAAAAAGGAAGAAGATGCACCTGACAAACTTTCCAGAACAGCTGATATGGAGGACAAGCAGCTCCTCAAGAAAATAAAGGAAGCCATTTGCAAGATCCCTCCTGCCCCTGAGGAGGGATCGTCGGCCTGTCACGGCCCCTCCGCTTGTCAGAACAGCAACGTTCAGGTGAAAAGCGGTGCAGTCTCTGACGGTAGCTTTTTAAATTCTGAGTTAACTTCTGACTGGAGCATCTCTTCTCTTTCCACGTTCACGTCTCATGATGAGCAAGACTTCCGAAATGGCCTTGCAGCACTGGATGCCAACATTGCCAGACTCCAGAAGTCCTTAAGGACTGGTCTTCTGCAGAAGTAAGCTCAGAAGAAAGGAAAAGTTGTTTTTAAGACTAGAACTTGGCTACATTGAATGTATATTTTAAATTTCTTTAGAGAAAAGTTTTATATTATGTGTGAAATAAATTGTATGAATAATACATTTATCATTGGAATATATTGACACTAGAGCTTATAAAAACAAGTCATCTTAAGAAACTGACATATGTTAAGAGAAGAAAGTTGTGTGTTACTAGAAAAATACTGTATTATAAATAAAATTTAGTATTTATTAGAGTTTATTCTTAGTCTGCTGGGCTAAGAATACAGGTTGGAAGGAATTTCTGGTTGTTCTAAAGGATAATGGGAAGGGAGTCTCTGGGTACAATTTACTATATTAGAAGTAGAGTTTTTTTTTCTCTTTCAGGATTCCTGTTTGTTTTTTAATGGCATTGTGTTTTAATGTGTGATGTTCTGTGCTACAGGCTGGTGGTGTTGGTGAGACATATAAACATTTATTTTAAGAGAAAAAGTGCCAGTATCTCCATTTTAAAAAAAACAAACGTTGATTGGTCTTAAAAAATACAGATAACATCCTAAGTTAGCATATGGTTTCTTAACACTTTAGCACTTTTATTTATTTGTGTCACAGATACATTGAAGATCATTAAAAAGTAAAGTCAGACTAATAAAAAAAATGCTAAGATAGGTTTTGGTTTTGTAAATTTGTTTTTCTAAATAAATAAGTGTTTATTTGCTTTTTGTCATTATATTTGAACATGATGGATTTTATAAATCTTGTACGGTTGTAATTCTGCCTTTCTGGGCCAATTCCCCCCTCCCCTCCCCCGCCCCCCCAGCACTTTAGCTGAGAGCATTCTCTATTGTGTAAATAATATGGGTTAGGTTGGTCTCTGCTTCTCTAAACTAGCACTTCTAACTACTTGTGTTATCTCCTTCCATGTAAATAGCACATTTTAACTCTTAGAAAGCTGCATATTGTGCTATGACTGATACTTCATACAAGTGACCTGCCTGGTGTCATTTTATTTGGTGCTTGGGCAGGCTTTAGCATTAGAGTGTTCTGCTGGTCCCAGAACCACCTCCTGCTGTTTTTAAGTGTTGGGGCTACAACTTCTAGAGACCCAGATAGTCTCTTTAACATGTTCAGATTTTATAGAAAGAGATTTCTTAGGCCTAAATATTAAATGAATTTTAAGCTGTTTTCACAGAATTGCCTATTGTTTATAATTTCTTCTAGTATTCATAAATTAATTCCTTAGTTTATGTGGAGGTAGTAGGTCACAAGCCTTGAACACATAAGTTGAGAAGTACAGTTCAGAAATACAAAATAGTAAAGCAAGGAAGGAAATTGTGTCATATGTCTACACCTAAATATTCAGTTGTTATTCATATGCATATGCAGAAGTAAATTCTTAAAATTATCATGGGACTTTCAAGAAGATTGTCCTCTTTTACCCTTAATATAAGATGGGTATCTTTACATGGAAAGAAACTTTTTAATATTTATGGGTTCAGTTAACTAGGATTAATAATTTGATTGAATAACAAATGAGACTGGAACGTCCCCAAGGGACCTTTACCAGGAGCTTACTGTTTATTTGGTAAAAGACACATACATGTCACAAAAGCATGAAAGAATTTGGTTAAACTTTAAGATGGAATATGATCCTAGCAAAACTGAGGGAATAGACAGTGACTTTCATAGAAATTTAAAGTAGAAAGAAGCCCCAGTATGGTAGCAAGCAAGCATGAGCTATGCTCAGTCATGGCTAACTCTTTGCAACCCCATGGACTATAGCCTGCCAGGTTCCTCTGTCCATGGGATTTTCCCAGAAAGAATACAGGAGTGGGTTGCCATCTCTTCCTCCAAGGAATCTTCCTGACACAGGGATCAAACCCACGTCTCCTGTGTTGTAGGTGGATTCTACCACTGAGCCACTCAGTTCAGTTCAGTCACTCAGTCATGTCTGACTCTTTGCGACCCCATGAACCGCAGCACGCCAAGCCTCCCTGTCCATCGCCAACTCCCGGAGTCCACCCAAACCCATGTCCACTGAGTTGGTGATGCCATCCAACCATCTCCTCCTCTGTCGTCCCCTTCTCCTCCTCCCCCCAATCCTTCCTAGCATCAAGGTCTTTTCCAATGAGTCATGTCTTCACATCAGGTGGCCAAAGTATTGGAGTTTCACTTCAACATCAGTCCTTCCAGTGAACACCCAGGACTGATCTTTAGGATGGACTGGTTGGATCTCCTTGCAGTCCAAGGAACTCAAGAGTCTTCTCCAACACCACAGTTCAAAAGCATCAGTTCTTTGGCACTCAGCTTTCTTTATAGTCCAATTCTCAACATCCATACATGACCACTGGAAAAACCATAACCTTGACTAGACGGACTTTTGTTGACCAAGTAATGTCTCTGCTTTTTAATATGCTGTCTCAGTTGGTCCTAACTTTCCTTCCAAGGAGTAAGTGTCTTTAATGTCATGGCTGCAGTCACCATCTGTGGTGATTTTCTAGCCCAAAAAAATAAAGTCTGACACTGTTTCCCCATCTATTTGCCAAGAAGTGATGGGACCGGATGCCATAATCTTAGTTTTCTGAAATAATGAGCATTAAGCCAACTTTTTCACTCTCCTCTTTCACTTTCATCAAGAGGCTCTTTAGTTCTTCACTTTCTGCCATAAGGATGGTGTCATCAGCATATCTGAGGTTATTGATATTTCTCCCAGCAATCTTGATTCCACCTTGTGCTTCTTCCAGCCCAGCATTTCCCATGATGTACTCTGCATATAAGTTAAATAAGCAGGGTGACAATATACAGCCTTGACATACTCCTTTGCCTATTTGGAACCAGTCTGTTGTTCCATGTCCAGTTCTAACTGTTGCTTCCTGATCTGCATACAGGTTTCTCAAGAGGCAGGTCAGGTGGTCTGGTATTCCCATCTTTTTCAGAATTTTCCACAGTTTCTTGTGATCCACACAGTCAAAGGCTTTGGCATAGTCAATAAAGCAGAAATAGATGCTTTTTAGATGCTTTTCTGGAACTCTCTTGCTTTTTTGATGATCCAGTGGATGTTGGCAAATTGATCTCTGGTTCCTCTGCCTTTTCTAAAACCAGCTTGAACATCTGAAAGTTCACGACTTGGAAAATTTTGAGCATTACTTTGCTAGCGTGTGAGATGAGTGCAATTGTGCGGTAGTTTGAGCATTCTTTGGCATTGCCTTTCTTTGGGATTGGAATGAAAACTGACCTTTTCCAGTCCTGTGGCCACTGCTGAGTTTTCCAAATTTGCTGGCATATTGAGTGCAGCACTTTCACAGCATCATCTTTGAGGATTTGAAATAGCTCAACTGGAATTCCATCACCTACACTAGGTGTGTTCATAGTGATGCTTCCTTAGGCCCACTTGACCTCACATTCCAGGTTGTCTGGCTCTAGGTCAGTGATCACACCATTGGGGTTATCTGGGTCGTGAAGCTCTTTTTTGTACAGTTCTTCTGTGTATTCTTGCCACCTCTTCTTAATATCTTCTGCTTCTGTTAGGTCCATACCATTTCTCTCCTTTATTGAGCCCATCTTTGCATGAAATGTTTCCTTGGTATCTAATTTTCTTGAAGAGATCTCTAGTCTTTCCCATTCTGTTGTTTTACTCTATTTCTTTGCACTGATTGCTGAGGAACACTTTCTTATCTCTCCTGCTATTCTTTGGAATTCTGCATTCAAATGGGTATATCTTTCCTTTTCTCCCTTGCTTTTCGCTTCTCTTCTTTTCACAGCTATTTGTAAGGCCTTCTCAGACAGCCATTTTGCTTTTTTGCATTTCTTTTCCATGGGGATGGTCTCGATCCCTGTGTCCTGTACAATGTCATGAACCTCCATCCTTAGTTCATCAGGCACTCGATCAGATCTAGTCCCTTGACTCTATTTGTCACTTCCACTGTATAGTCATAAGGGATTTGATTTAGATCAGACCTGAATGGTTTAGTGGTTTTTTCACTTTCTTCAATTTAAGTCTGAATTTGGCAATAAGGAGTTCATGATCTGAGCCACAGTCAGCTCCCAGTCTTGATTTTGCTGACTGTATAGAGCTTCTCCATCTTTGGCTGCAAACAATATAATCAGTCTGATTTCGGTGTTGGCCATCTAGTCATGTTGGCCATCTAGTACAGTCTTCTCTTGTGTTGTTGCAAAAGAGTGTTTGCTATGATCAATGTATTCTCTTGGCAAAACTCTATTAGCCTTTGCCTTGCTTCATTCTGTACTCCAAGGCCAAATTTGCCTATTACTTCAGGTGTTTCTTGACTTCCTACTTTTGCATTCCAGTCCCCTATAATGAAAAGGATATCTTTTTTGGGTGTTAGTTGTAAAAGGTCTTGGAGGTCTTCATAGAACCGTTCAGCTTCTTCAGCGTTACTGGTCAGGGCATAAACTTGGATTACCGTGATATTGAATGGTTTGACTTGAAAACGAACTGAGATCATTCTGTCGTTTTTGAGATTGTGTCCAAGTACTGCATTTCGGACTCTTGTTGGCTATGATGGCTACTCCATTTCTTCTAAGGGATTCCTGCCCACAGTAGTAGATATAATGGTTATCTGAGTTAAATTCACCCATTCCAGTCAATTTTAGTTCACTGATTCCTAGAATGTCGATGCTCACTCTTGCCATCTCCTGTTTGACCACTTCCAATTTGCCTTGATTCATGGACCTAACATTCCAGGTTCCTATGCAATATTGCTCTTTACAGCATCGGACCTTGCTTCTATCACCAGTCATATCCACAACTGGGTGTTGTTTTTGCTTTGGCTCCATCCCTTCATTCTTTCTGGAGTTATTTCTCCACTAATCTCCAGTTGCATATTGGGCACCTACCGACCTGAGGAGTTCATCTTTCAGTGTCCTATCTTTTTGCTTTTTCATACTGTTCATGGGGTTCTCGAGGCAAGAAGATTGAAGTGGTTTGCCATTCCCTTCTCCAGTGGACCACATTCTGTCACACCCTTCCACCATGACCCGTCTGTCTTGGGTGGCCCCACACGGCATGGCTTAGTTTCATTGAGTTAGAGAAGGCTGTGGTCCATGTGATCAGATTGGCTAGTTTTCTGTGATTGTGGTTTCAGTCTGTCTGCCCTCTAATGCCCTCTGTCAGTGCCTACTGTCTTTCTTGGGTGTCTCTCACCTTGGATGTGGGGTATCTCTTCATGGCTGCTCCAGCAAAGCATAGCTGCTGCTCCTGAGCCACTGGGGAAGCCCAAAGCCAAAATGGTAGAGAAAGACCTAGAAGAGAAGAAACTTCCTTTGGATCTTAAATAATGCATAGGATTTGGATATTCTATAAATATCCTCACAATGTTAATCCCATGTAAAGTCAGTATTACCAAAATGTGGGGGTTGAGTGGTATATTAAGAGATTGTTAGATACACCAATCTGGTTAAAAAAGAGGAGCTGAAGTTGCTAAATGATAATGGTAGTACTAGATGATGGTAACACAACTTAGAAGAGCTGGGGTCAGATTGTAGAATTTCCTGAACTCCAGACCGAGGAATGACCATTGCACAGTATGAAATCATTGGGTGTGAGGGTTATCTTGGGGGTGTTTTTTGTTTTTGTTTTTAAATTGAGGATCACCAGATGAATGTTCTTAAAACCGCATAGAGTAATGGTAAATAAGGATTAGAGAAGAGAGAGGCTAGGGGCCATTTAGTAAGCTGCTGCAGTAGTCCAGACATAAGTTGATAAGCCTTTAGCAGTAAGATTGAAAAAGGAGAGAAAAATTGAAAATTTTTCAGTAGGCTTGATGACTTAATTGAAAATGAAGGAGAAATCAAAGATGACACCAAAGTTTTTAATTTGGTCAGTTTGGGTCACACCAAGCACTGTCTAAAATGAAAAATCAAGTTCTTGGTTAAGTTCAAAGTTAACAAATTCTAATGTAAGTCTTGCTAAATGGTACTGATTGGAGAGTAGGCTAAAAAGAGTGGGAGTGCCCATTTTTAGTAGTTCTGATCTTTACACTAGGAATTATTATAGCTGCCTCATCATCATCTTATTCTAGTCCCAAGTCCCAGTGCTTTCACAAAACCTTTTCTGATAACCCAGAAAATGTGAAAAGCACTTGGTGTGTCTCCTGATTTCTGGAAGGATGAATTCAGTGTCTCCTGATAGATACGCGCTCTTGAATAGGAAGGAACTAACTATCTTGTCGCTATCCTATGGTCCTTTCTTGGATCAGGGCTAAAGATGCCAAAGTACTTGGTGCATGTTCTTCTCTTGCCACCCTTGGAGTTTAGTGAATCATCCAGAAATCTTTACTTTTTACTAATGGTGGCATTTATGTCAAGTGTCTTAAAAGTTATAAAGGCCTGCTTCAACTACATGGAAAGTAGGGTAGAATTGCAAATTCTAGTTATATAGAAAACATATGGGACCAAATCATAATGAAGTATATATCTACTGCTTATACTGTGGGGCAGTCCCATCAGCTAGAGAGTCACTCATTTAATGAATAAATGAAATGGAGCTCTAATATATGTCTGGTGCTATTCTGGGCTCTGAGAAAACAATGAGCAAGACAAGTATTCTCCACTTCCAAGGAGTTTATGTTGAGACAAAATATAAGTGCTGTGAAGAAAAAACATGATGTAAGGGCATAAAAAATGAGAAGTGGCTAAAGTTTTAATTATTAGAGGCTGTTTCTCAAAAAGTATTTTAAGAAGGCTAAAATTTAAGCATACCACTAGTTGAATTATTTGCAGGCTAACAGTCCCTTAACCATTTTCAAATCTGTTAATTCTTGATTTCTTTCTGCTCAGAATTGCTTTTTAAAAAGGGTTCTATGTATCAGTTATATTTTGATGTTTTGGTTGATTGTGAGTAGAGAACTGGTCTGTTTTATATAAAGTAGTTGGCCTGAGTAGAACCTCCCAGAGAATTACCAGATATCATAAGATGTAAGGGATATCTGAAGGGCTTAAAATCGGTTTTTGAAAAGGCTTCTATCTATGAAAGTCTTCCATCTCACTCTCATGCCCAGAGAGGGAATCATAGTGATGCCTGCTACTGGGAAAGCACCAGGTGCACCTTCTGTCTGGACTGCCCTTTTGCCCGGCTCCTCACACACTTGGACTCGTTCTTCAAGCCCACAGCACCACCACTGTGCCTTGTGTTCCTCTGTTGATGCATGTATCAGCTTACATTTCAGCCTCTGGTGTGTTCTCTGTCACCAGTACAAGGGTAATCTGTCCTACCAGCCTACCTCACTGATTTGCAGGAGGAATAAAGGTAGTTGCACTTTGAATACTGGAAGATGGTGTACACCGTCTGTGACTTACGAAGTTTAAAGAGCTCTCACTAAGTGGAAAAAAGGGAACCTTCCTATACTGTTGGTGGGAATATAAAATGGTGTAGCAACTATGGAAAACAGTATGGAAATTCCTTAAAACTAAAAAGAGCATTACCATATGATCCAGCCATCCAACTTCTGCAAAGATATCTGGAAAAGATGAAAACTAATTTAAAAAGATTGCACTCTAATGTTCATAGCAGCACTGAAGAGCTGAAATACGGAAACAACTCAAGTGCCCTTCAACAGATGATTGACTTAAGATGTGGTGTATATACACAATGGAATATTGCATGCATGCTCAGTCACTAAGTCATGTCTGACTCCTTGCTATTCCATGGACAGCCCACCAGGCTCCTTTGTCCATAGGGTTTCCCAAGCAAGAATACTGGAGTGGGTTGCCATTTCCTTCAAGGGATCTTCCTGACCCAAGGATGGATCCTGCATCTTCTACATTGGCAGGCGGGTTCTTTACCAATGAACCACCAAGGAAATCCATAATGGAATATTACTCAGCCATAAAAATAATTAAATATTGCCATTTGCAGCAACATGGATGGACCTAGAGAATATTATATTAAGGGAAATAAGAAAGACAAATGTATGATGTTGCTTATACGTGAGATCTAAAAAATAATACAGACAAATCTACACACAAAACAGAAATAGACTCACAGACATAGGAACAAACTTCTGATTCACAAAGGGGAAAGGGGGGACAGGAGAGGTAAACTAGGAGATAAAAACTAGTATACACAAAAATAGATAAGCAATAAGGTTTACTGTATAGCACAGGGAACTATATTCAGTATCTTGTAGTAATGGAAAATAATCTGAAAAGTATATAAAACTGAATCACTGCTGATACCTGAAACTAGCACAATATTGTAAATTAACTACTCTTCAGTTTAAATAAAAAATAAGGAGCCCTCACTGTCCTGCTTGCCCACTTCTGATGGTCTCCAGTTTGTCAGTATCTTTTAGTGTAAGTCCATCAGTGAGCAGTGAACTCCAGATGTGATCTGATCAAGCAGAATACAGTTAGATTATCATTTCTTACAATCTTGTTAGTGAGTGAAGTGAAGTCGCTCAGTCGTGTCTGACTCTTTGCGACTGTAGCCCACCAGCCTCCTTCATCCATGAGCTTCTCCAGGCAAGAGCACTGGAGTGGGTTGCCATTTGTTTAAAATGGACTTAGACTGAGTTGGCTGTCTTTACCCATCACAGTATACTATATGACATATTAGGACTGTAGTTAGTTTCCAGACAATATTCTCATGGTCATTCTCCTTGTTTTGTGTGGCATTATGTTAGCACAGCTTGGGGAGCCAGGTCCTATCCACTAGAAATGAGCAGTTCCTTAAAGACAGTTTTGTGCCCAAAACAAGTGGCCTCCACTGCCCCTAAAGGAAGAGCTCACATTTGCCACAACTTGAAGCACTTGTTCTCCCTGAAGCCAGGTCTGCCCCTGGAGGCCATAAAGCATGGTGAAGAGAGCTAGACTGGAAATCAGGAGTCTTGGGTTTGGGTTCAGTTGCTGTTTTTTTCTGTGTGAACCATTTTTCCCAGTTACCAAAACGTGCAAATTTGATGAACAGTTCTCTTTTGTCACTCCATGATTCAACAATCATCTATTTAATAATATAGTTCTAGCATTTTGACCAGACATATCTTTCAGTGAGTCAACCACAAAGGGTTTGCTCAGAGTTTCAGATCTTTATGTGAAACTTTTGTTTAGAACTTTATGTGAAGTAGACAGGTCATTCTCCCAGTCAATAGGATGGCCCTGCCAACTCCAAAGAGGATTTGTAGAAAGAAGCGGGTAGGGGGTTGTGTGTGATTATTTGTCTCATATAATTCAAAAAGCTCTGATATTCCTGGTATCTCTTAATAATTCCATCTATTTTTAGGATTAAGTTTTGAACATCAGCATTCCCTACTAAGAAGTTTTAAATATGCCTGGTATAAAAATATTGTAAATAAATTTTGCTTTATGTTTTATAGCCACCAATTTTTATGGATTAAAAGATTGGACTGGGAAGCCACCATCATCTAAGGCTTCCCAGATGGCTCAGTGGTAAAGCATCCACCTGCCAAGCAGGAGACACAGGTTTAACCCTGGGCTGGAAAGATCCCCTGGAGAAGGAAATAAACAGCAACCAACACTAGTATTCTTGCCTGGGAAATCCCATGGACCGAGAGCCTGGCAGATTATAGTCTAGGGTGTCACAAGAGTCAGACATGACTTAAGCGACTAAACAACAGCAACAACGTGATCTTCTAGTCCAATTTCATTTTTAGAAATATATAAATTGAAACCAAAAATGTTAAAGACATTTGCTCAAAGCCCCACAGCTAACACCTTGAATCAGGTATCATGATTCGCCGTTTACTTTCTGCACTATGGCTGTCTTCTTGATACCAGTTGAATGTCATGACCACTTGAACCCCTGGGGCCTCAAATCTCTCATTCACTCTGTATGCCATTCTCTCTCTACTGGCATGGTCCAAAATTAAGGAATTCCTTCTGTAATTTATCATGAGGACTGAGTAAGATAAGTGAAAATGCTTTGCAAACTATTGACACTATAATAGTTGGTAATGATCACATTACATGTAGTTGGTGTACATGTGTATATGTGTGCATACTATACTAGACATTTAAGGTTCATTTTTGCTTTATGAAGGACACAATGTTCTTAAAGTCTGTTTAACATGCAGCATAATGCTAGTAAAACAATTTTCCCACCTATCACTCGGCCATTTCCATCAAAGGTCATTATTTAAACTTGTTTTTAAAGTAGATGGAAGAAGTTTCATTAGGTTTCTCTCAACAGCACTGGCATTCACAGTGAGTTTGGACATTATCAGGACCCCAGCACTATCTTCTCAGCTGAAGATAAAGAGAGCTCATTTTCCATGGAGATCTCAAGGAGACATGTAGAAGTATCATAAGCTATCAGGGAGGAAAACATGGTCCCCTTTTCAGCCAGAGACTTACACAATTGTTCAAATCTAAAATAGAAATGCTGTCCACTGCTCAGTAGGGAGCACACAGCCAAGGTACATATTTTCATCCCACCATCCTTTCCAGATTATTCTTTACTTGGCTGTGAGCTGAGCTCCAGGCCCAGAATGGGGTTGGAGATCAGAATCAAGTATTTTAAAAGTTGGCAGTTCCAAAACAAGCAGAACAGACCCTTTTGGAGGGTAGTAGTTTGTGGTTTGGCAAGAAGAAAGGAGTAAATGAAAAATAAAAATTTTAAATCCAGAGCCTCAATGGATGGAGAGAAAATTAATCTTTTTTTTAGGTCAGTACTATCAGACTTGTTGTTTTAGAATAGGGAGATAGATTGGTAGAAGATGAGACACAAAGTAGAACAAGCCAATAAATATTTGAGTAAGTAGGCCCTCACCATCTAGAACAGTGACCTACATGCCACCACTCCAGCCTTCCCCTGCCACAAAGCTAATGGTCACTTTTTTCACTGGAGGCTTAGAGCACGTGTCACCACCTCTCCCCACCCCCACCCCCCGTGCCTCCACCCCTTTCCCAACTGCTCTAAAAGCCCATGTGGTTAGATTTCTGTATTAATGGAAGCCTAACACATAAAGCATCTCCTCTTGTCCCCTAACTTATGCAGAAAGAGCCTGAGAATTTAAATTGTAGTTTTGTGTTCTTGGCTAAAGTTTGAGAAAAGGTCATGATATCTCATTGATGAATATAAGACACTGGAACAGGCAATGTTCTATGGGATATGTTCAATGTTCGAAGGTCTATGGGATAGTTCATTTTAATGATGGTGCATTAGAAGAGAATGAGCCGTGGATTGGGAGTCAGGTGACCAAGTGAGTCTGTCTGCGTGGTCTGTGTGACCTTCAACCAGTAATATATTAGCTCTCTGGTGTGTGCCACACTGAGCATTTAAAGACAAGATAAAGTGTGCCTCTGAAGACCTAGAGCCCCAGGACCTGCCAAATGAGGAGATATGATCTCAGAGACTCTTTCCAACTCAAAATGCCACGGCTTCCAAGGAGGAGGTTTGCAACACCAAGAGAACTAGACACACAGCCCTAATGGACATTCACACCATGTTGGGGTCACAGAATTTTAGTGTGGGATTACTGTTCTTTCTCTTTTCCTCTAATACTCGTCTCTCAGTACCCTCTATTTATACTTTCTTCTAGATGAGAACACTTTCAGAGAGCATTTTTGTGTTGTGACTCTCTGAGGACTTGAATATTTTTATCTCATCCTCACATTTAAACAATAGTTTCCACTGGATTTCGATGTGAGGATGGAATTGTAAGGTTGTCTTTTCCCTCTGTAGAAATCAAAACTGACAAAAGGAGTACAAATGCCATTCATGGGGAAAACTAGGAGATAGAAGTTTTGACTCAATATTTGACCATGAACTTTTAAAACTTTTAACAACTATTTATTCAAATCAAGAGCATTGAACAGGGAAGCAAATACTTAGGGACAAGGTGATGAGGCAGCAGAAGGAAATGAAGCAGGAGCTGGCAGAGTTTAGGCAAGAGATGGAAGGAAAAAATTAGGCCACCTCAGAAATGAAGGCAAAATTGAAAGTAAGGGAAAATAAAAAAAAAATTTTAATAATTTTTGAGGGAAAATCAAATTTAAAACATAGCAGTTTTGATATAAAATCCTAGATTTGAACTTGCTTTCCTTCAGTGCTTTGCACATTGCCTTCTAGCTCCCAGAGGCTATGAAGAAGACTATCATGGAGCAGGTCCTTATTACTTTCAAGGTGATAACAGTTTTCTCTCTGGAAGCCTTTAGAATTTTCTCTGGCTTTGATCTTAAATTTCACTCTAATGAATATTACAGTGTTTTGTTTCTGTTCTTAATGTCTCCTGTTAGTGCTCTATGAGCTCTTTAAATCAGTGATCTTACATCTTTTTTTCTAATTCTGGAAAATTATCAGCCATTATTTCTTCCAAGTTTTCCTTGTAATTTGTTTTTCTCTCTACTTTGATTCATATTAAGCTTTTACTCCAAAGTTACCTGTCACTTAACTTTTTTCTTACTTTGAACATTTCTGCCTACTCTTAACTCTCCCGGGGAAGGTTTCTTGACTTGATATTACAATTTGTTTCTCAGGTATCCCCTTCTGCTGATAAACTGGACTTCCCTGGTGGCTCAGTTTTAAAGAACCTGCCTGCCAATGCAGGAGACAGGAGACATAGGTTCAGTTCCTGGGTTGGGAAGATCCTCTGGAGGAGGGCATGGCAACCCACTCCAATGTCCCTGCCTGGAGAATCCCATGGACAGAGGAGCCTGGTGAGCTTTAGTCCATAGGGTCGCAAAGAGATGGACACAACTGAAGTGACTGAGCACACATGCAGGCTGATAAATTAATTTATTAGATTCTTAACTTGAACTGTTACATTAGTAACATAGTTCTTTTATATAATTGTTTATCTCTGCTTCATATTTCCAAAACACTTATATCTTGTTAATCATATTTATTAGGCATATTTTACATTCTTGTCTCTCTGGTCCATTGGTCATTTCCTTTAGCATGGACTGTTAAGCATGTGCACCTCGTTTGTATCATTCTTTCCCCCTGTAAGCCCATATTACCTTGGGAATATTAGCTACCAGACAGGTCATGTATACCTGGCTGAGGAGACTGAAATCCAGCCTTAGACCCTCATTAGTTCACAGATGATGTCTGGTGTCATGGAGTGGTATAGCAGTAGGAAATATTCCCTGCACTGATGACTTCTGTTGTTTCAGTCTGGATTTGATCACTCCCTACTTACCTACCCACGTTAGCTGACTTTTTCTGTATTTCCTCTCTCAGCTCTGCTCTTTCACAAAAGCTTCCTCATTGGGATTAGAATAAGAATTAGGGCTGCTCAGAGTTACGACACCGATCTGCACCTGTTAGCTGCTCCCCAGCAGCCAGATTCCAGCTCTGCCATATGTTGTATGTATATCCAATGGCACTGTGCTGGCGTTACTCTTCCTCTGCCCCACCGAAGTGATGAGGTGAGCAGTGACTTGCCCAGAACAGTGTGGGGGGGGGGGGCGGGGGGGGGAGGGGGCAAGAATGTATAATGAGACTATACTGCTGCACCCCATCCTCCACCTGCCAGCTTCTATTCTAGACTACCAGTTCCCATATGCATTTGAAACACAGCCACTTCCTGTCTTCCTCAACTTTTCTTGTTTTTATATTACATTATTCGTTGACCTACGAGTGATTTCTGTAGCAGTTCTAGGGTGGATTCTGAAAGGAGGCCCGAAACTCCTGTTTGGCTGCTATCTTGTCCTCCCCACTAATGTATAACGTCACCTCTGCCACTCACCAGTTCCACAATATATGTGGGTGAATTGCTTCTGTCTCTAGTCTATTTCATTTATGTATTATCTGCCTCTGTGCAATACCACACTGTTTTAATTATTGAAAATTCATAACATCTTTTAAGAGATGTTATTGGAATATAGTCGATTTACCATAACGTCTTGATATCTGATGTGGGGATCCTTTCTTCTTATTCATTCTGTAAATTGTCTTGGCTATTCCAGGACTTTTACTCTCCTATGTGAACTCAAGGATCAGTTTATCAAGTTCTATGAAAACTCCTCTTGAGTTTTAGGTGAATTGTGCTGAATTTATAGGTTGATTTAGAGAATTGCCATTGTTATTATATTGAGATCTCTAATACATTAGTATTGTATAAAGCTCCATTTATTTTCTCCCTAAAGATCTTGTTAAACTTTTGTGGGATTAAGTCCTGGGTGCCTTATAGCTTTTGTTACTACTGTAAGTCACTTTTCCTTTTGCTTTTTTCTACAATGAAAATACCTTTTTTTTTTTTTCTGATCATATAAAAAGTGCTCATTGGAAACACTTGATTATTATATAAAGAAGAAAGTAAATCCCACCCATCATACTGAGGTTACATTGCTGGTTATCCTTTCAAGCATTCTTTATGTATGCAATATACATACCCCAATAAATTTACATACATAGGATCCTGTCATGCTTGCTTTTTTTTGAACATTTCTTCTCTACCTTCTCTCCCCATATTAACCCCTTTCTTATTCCCTAGCCACACACCTGTTACCTATATTCATAACCAATATTTGCTCCATGCTTGTGAAATCCTACGTAGATCCTTGTATTGATATTTATAGAGATTTCAGGGAGTTGATCATTGTTGTGAAAAAAATGGGTCATATTATACTCATTCGTACTTTCATTTTCTCACACTTAGAAGTACCTAGGAAAATCTATCTGCTACTACTATAGATTCTACTAAGTCATTTATATGGATCTAATTTATTCTTTTAATATTCCATGATCTGGAGATGCAATACTGTAATTTTTTCAATAATATGGATCAGTTGTATCTAGCAGGAACTAATTATTTTAAATAGAAAGTGATTTAATACAGGTAATTTGGGACTTAACCAAATCCTTGTGAAAGTGTTAGTCACTCAGTCGTGTCCATCTCTTTACGACTCTAAGGACTGTAGTGCTCCAGGCTCCTCTGTCCATCCGATTCTCCAGGCAAGAATACTGGAATGGGTAGCCATTCCATTCTCCAGGGAATCTTCCTGACCCAGGGATTGAACTCGGGTCTCCTGCATTGCAGATGGATTCTTGACTGTCTGAGCCACTGTGGAAGCCCAAATCCTTCAGTTCAGTGAGTTCAGTTGCTCAGTCGTGTCTGACTCTTTGTGACCCCATGAATCACAGCACACCAGGCCTCCCTGTCCATCACCAACCCCCGGAGTTCACTCAAACTCATGTCCATCGAGTCGGCGATGCCATCCAGCCCTCTCATCCTCCGTCGTCACCTTCTCCTCCTGCCCCCAATCCCTCCCAGCATCAGAGTCTTTTCCAATGAGTCAACTCTTCGCATGAGGTGGCCAAAGTATTGGAGTTTCAGCTTTAGCATCAGTCCTTCCAATGAACACCCAGGACTGATCTCCTTTAAGATAGACTGGTTGGATCTCCTTGCAGTACAAGGGACTCTCAAGAGTCTTCTCCAACACCACACTTCAAAAGCATCAATTCTTTGGTGCTCAGCTTTCTTCATAGTCCAACTCTCACATCCATACATGACCACTGGAAAAACCATAGCCTTGACTAGATAGACCTTTGTTGACAAAGTAATGTCTCTGCTTTTCAATATGCTATCTAGGTTGGTCATAACTTTCCTTCCAAGGAGCAAGCATCTTTTAATTTCATGGCTGCAATCACCATCTGCAGTGATTTTGGAGCCAAAAAAAACAAAGTCTGACACTGTTTCCACTGTTTCCCCATCAGATGCCATGATCTTCGTTTTCTGAATGTTGAGCTTTAAGCCAACCCTTTCACTCTTCTCTTTCACTTTGATCAAGAGGCTTTTTAGTTCCTCTTCACTTTCTGCCATAAGGGTGGTGTCATCTGCATATCTGAGGTTATTGATATTTCTCCCGGCAATCTTGATTCCACCTTGTGTTTCTTCCAGTCCAGCGTTTCTCATGATGTACTCTGCATAGAAGTTAAATAGGCCAGGTGACAATATACAGCCTTGACGAACTCCTTTTCCTATTTGGAACCAGTCCATTGTTCCATGTCCAATTCTAACTGTTGCTTCCTGACCTGCATATAGGTTTCTCAAGAGGCAGGTCAGGTGGTCTGGTATTCCCATCTCTTTCAGAATTTTCCACAGTTTATTGTGATCCACACAGTGAAAGGCTTTGGCATAGTCAATAAAGCAGAAATAGATGTTTTTCTGGAACTCTCTTGCTTTTTCAATGATCCAGTGGATGTTGGCAATTTGATCTCTGGTTCCTCTGCCTTTTCGAAAACCAGCTTGAACATCTGGAAATTCACGGTTCACATATTGCTGAAGCCTGGCTTGGAGAATTTTGAGCATTACTTTACTAGCATGTGAGATGAGTGCAATTGTGCGGTAGTTTGAGCATTCTTTAGCATTGCCTTTCTTGGGGATTGGAATGAAAACTGACCTTTTCCATGTGGCCACTGCTGAGTTTTCCAAATTTGCTGGCATATTGAGTGCAGCACTTTCACAGCTTCATCTTTCAGGATTTGAATTAGCTCAACTGGAGTTCCATCACCTCCACTAGCTTTGTTTGTAGTGATGCTTCCTAAGGCCCACTTGACTTCATATTCCAGGATGTCTGGCTTTAGGTCAGTGATCACACCATCGGGATTATCTGGGTCATGAAGCTCTTTTTGTACAGTTCTTCTGTGTATTCTTGCCACCTCTTCTTAGTATCTTCTGCTTCTGTTAGGTCCATACCATTTCTGTCCTTTATCGAGCCTATCTTTGCATGGAATGTTCCCTTGGTATCTCTAATTTTCTTGAAGAGATCTCTAGTCTTTCCCATTCTGTTGTTTTCCTCTATTTGCATTGATCTCTGAGGAAGGCTTTCTTATCTCTCCTTGCTATTCTTTGGAACTCTGCATTCAGATGCTTATATCTTTCCTTTTCTCCTTTGCTTTTCACTTCTCTTCTTTTCACAGCTCTTTGTAAGGCGTCCCCAGACAGACATTTTGCTTTTTTGCATTTCTTTTCCATGGGGATGGTCTTGATCCCTGTCTCCCGTACAATGTCACAAACTTCCATCCATAGTTCATCAGGCACTCTGTCTATCAGATCTAGTCCAAATCCTTAGAGGGACCCAAGTACCAGATTCTAGGCTGGGCCTCCAGTGATGACTCCCACAACAGTTCCATGGAACCTGCCACCCAAGAGAAGTGCAACATCCATCACAGTCAGGAAGTTGATGTCCCAGCTGCTGGTTCCAGAGTCATGCCACCCTAGCTACAGCCTGGGGATTCAGGAAGCTACAATCAGAACTGTTGACTCGAGACCCATATCGTGTCTGTCAGAGCTACACTTGTACATCTGACTGGTGAAATTAAATCACAGTCTAGAACACTAGCTTCAAGGGAGTCTGGGAATTATGTCTTTAATTTTTCAGACTCTGCAAGTAGACACACAAGAAAAAGGTTAACTAGAGGGAGAGTGGACCAGTCTACCCAATGTGCTGTATACTGTACGTTGCTGTAGATTGGGTTCCCCTACAAACAGTTTAACAGTAAACATATCTGTAATATGGCCTCATGGGTTCCTACTTATATTCCTAAGGAATAGGGTCCCAGGAGTAGAATTTCTGGAGCAAAGTATATATGTATTTTAAAAAATAGACCTTGCTAATTTGCCTTCTGAAAAAATTGTAACACTTTACATTTCTGCCAGCAATGTGTGAGAATTACCTTCATTCATACCACACAATCAGCAATAGGAATGATGGTTTGGTGTTTGGTGTGTGTCTGTGTGTTTGCTTATTGTGGAGAATTTCAAACATGCACAAAAGTAGGCAGAGTGTGTAATGAATTGCCATGTTCCTATCTGGAAGCCTCAACCACCATCCATGCATGTCTGACTCCGTCACATCTACTTCCCATGTTTTATATTATGTTAGAAGTAATTTCAGATACCGTATTATTTCATTTATAAAGATAAGTGTATGTCTAAAAGATAAAAACACAATATTATTACAATATCTAAAATATTAACAATAATTATTCATGAAATAGTCAGCCAGTGCTTACATTTTGTTTGAGTAAAGATTCAAATGGGCTTCCCAGGTAGTGCTAGTGGTAAAGAACCCACCTGCCAGTACAGGAGACTTAGTAGATGCGGGTTTGATCCCTGGGTTGGGAAGATCCCCTAGAGCTGGAAATGGCAACCCACTCCAGTATTCTTGCCTGGAGAATGCCATGGACAGAGGAGCCTGGCAGGCTACAGTCTATACAGTCACACAGAGTTGGACACAATTGAAGCGACCTAGCATGCATGCAAGATTCAAACAAGGCCCACAAATTGCAACAAATTAAAGTGTTTTGTGTCTGTTAACTTACAGCCTCTCCCTCCATTTTTTTTGTTCCTCACAATTTATTTGTTAAAAGAACCAGGCTAACGATGCCATGAAGTTGCTTGCAGTCTGAGTTTTCCAGATCACATCCCTTTGTTGTAGTGGAATGTTGTCCTAGTTATTTCCTGTGAATTGGGAGTGGAATCCAGAGGCTTGGTCAGACTCGGGTTTGACTTTTATGACAACAATAATGCAGGTGGTGTCTGTTTCTCCACTGGGACTCACATGCTGCTGCTGCTGCTAAGTCGCTTCAGTCGTGTCCAACTCTGTGCGACCCCTGAGACAGCAGCCCACCAGGCCTCCCCATCCCTGGGATTCTCCAGGCAAGAACACTGGAGTGAGTTGCCATTTCCTTCTCCAATGCATAAAAGTGAAAAGTGAAAGTGAAGTCGCTCAGTCATGTCCGACCCTCAGTGACCCCATGGACTGCAGCCTACCAGGCTCCTCTGTCCATGGGATTTTCCAGGCAAGAGTACTGGAGTGGGGTACCATTGCCTTCTCCATAATATCTGGTTATCTCTCCCTTGTGATGTTAGCAAATCACTTGTGGTCAGTGTCCAGATCCACTAGGATTACAGCACTAGCTATCCTTTTTCATCTGTGACATAGAATACATCTATAAAGAAAAATGTCCTCCACTCTGCTATTTGATTACCCAAGTTCATTTACATAAGAAAAATGCTTGATTGTTTCCAGTTTTTTGCCAGTTTTCAAAATAATGAATTGGTTCCCTAGCATCCTCAGTGGTGACTTGTTTTTTTTAGCATCACAGTGAGTTCATGGATTAAATTTACTTGGTGTGTTTCAATCTGCTGTAGTTGTGACTCTCACAGATACTTTTAAATTGTTCCACCTTTGATCAGTGGAAGCTTTGCTATGGTTGTGTTTGTTCTTGCCACTGTGATAGGTGTCAAACAATTTTACATTACTTTCATTTTTATGTCCCTGATCTCTAGTGAATTTGACCATGTTCTTATGTTTGTTGGGCCTTTTGGCTTTACTCACTAAAGAATTATTTGTATCTTTTGCACAATTTTCTATTCCCATTGTTGGTTTTGTCTTATCAGTTTCAAAGGGTGCTTTGTATAGAAAGTAATCCTTGGTGAGACTATAGCAGCACAGACACTTTCCCATACATATTGATTGCTATTAACTTTGTCTTAGTGAAGTGATGAAGTGATAATGAAGGATATAGTAGCACAAACATTTCCCAGACATATTGATTGCTATTAACTTTATCTTAGTTCAGTTTCAGTTCAGTTTCTCAGTCATGTCCGACTCTTTGCGACCCCATGAATCGCAGCACGCCAGGCCTCCCTGTCCATCACCAACTCCCGGAGTTCACTCAGACTCACGTCCATCGAGTCAGTGATGCCATCCAGCCATCTCATCCTCTGTCGTCCCCTTCTCCTCCTCCTCCCAATCCCTCCCAGCATCAGAGTCTTCCAATGAGTCAACTCTTCGCATGAGGTGGCCAAAGTACTGGAGTTTCAGCTTTAGCTTCATTCCTTCCAAAGAAATCCCAGGGCTGATCTCCTTCAGAATGGACTGGTTGGATCGCCTTGCAGTCCAAGGGACTCTCAAGAGTCTTCTCCAACACCACAGTTCAAAAGCATCAATTCTTCGGGGCTCAGCTTTCTTCACAGTCCAACTCTCACATCCATACGTGACCACTGGAAAAACCATAGCCTTGACTAGATGGACCTTTGTTGGCAAAGTAATGTCTCTGCTTTTCAATATGCTGTCTAGGTTAGTCATAACTTTCCTTCCAAGGAGTAAGCGTCTTTTAATTTCATGGCTGCAGTCACCATATAGTTTCTTAGTTCTTGGTAAGGAAAGTCTTCCCAAATCATTGATTGTGTATATAATCTCACAGTTTTCTTCAAGTTAAAAAATTATTTTTCTTTTATACTGAAATACTTAATTTTCTTGCAATTTACTTTTGATTTTAGTGTAAGATAGTAGTCCATTTTAATTTTCTTTCATATGGGTAACCAGTTATGCCTGCACTTTTTTTTAGTAAAGAGGGTTCATCTTTTTCCCACTGAACTACCATTTTGGCACATAAACATTTCTATTAGCCACTGTAATAATGATCAATTATTTATTCTATTCCACAAATGCATTTTTATATACCCTTACTAATGGCATATTGATTTGAATA
The DNA here is from genome assembly GCF_019923935.1 of Bubalus bubalis. NCBI lineage: Eukaryota > Metazoa > Chordata > Mammalia > Artiodactyla > Bovidae > Bubalus > Bubalus bubalis. The sequence continues at coordinate 113,652,749 of NC_059157.1, read as the reverse complement.
CATAAACTTTACAGTACAGCTGATATCTTAGTAAGTTCCGTATATACCCACTCTTCATTTTCTTTTATTTTATAGTTGTATTAACTATTCTTTGGCATTCTTTTGCTACTGAATTTTAGAATCATCTTATCTAATTCCAAGAAAAACCTTTTTGGAATTCTAATCAGAACTACATTAAATTTATATATTAAAATTCCTGGAATTAACAGTTTTATATTGTCTTTCCTTTTAGGATTTCAATTTATTAACATCCTATTTTGTGTCTTTTAATAGTTTTTTTCCCCTTAGTTTGTTTCAATATAAATCCTAAGTCTGTCTTGTTAAATTTATTTATAAGTATTTAGCATTTTTGTCACTAACATTATTTGACTGGATTTTTATTAACAACATGAAGATTTTATAGGCATAAGAACTTTTTAGACAAACTGTTCAGTCACTGGAACTTGTAATTGAAGTGAAAGCTCCTCCTTATATTATCAGGAGGGAAGGGTAGATACACATCTCTGTAAGACGGTTAAGCATCTGTCTACAATATGGGAGACCTGGGTTCAATTCCTGGGTTGGGAAGGTCCCCAGGAGAAGGAAATGACAATCCACTCCAGTACCGTTGCCTGGAAAATCCCATGGACAGAGGAGCCTGGTAGGCTACAGTCCATGGGGTCGCAAAGAGTCGGACATGACTGAGCAACTTCACTTAACTCACTTAAGACTATTTAGGTAAGGTCTTGCTGAGAGGTTGGGGCAGGGACCAGATGAGCCCTGGAAGACCTACAAAGAAGAGGAGTCTACAACGTTGCTGTTTTAGCCAGCCTCCTAAAATCAGCCCTCATGTGAGGGCTCTTCACTTAGCCAGTTTTTCCAGTGGATACATGGACATGTATAAGACCATTATAAAACATGCTGGGATAATCTAAACTAATTTAATTCTAAATTTAGGACAATCTAAAAATTTCCCAAAAAAGTTTTTCTTCTCTTTTTTTTTCCTCAAAATTCCATTTTGCTGTTATAGTTTGTTTTGTTTTTGCAATGAATACCTTTTGGTTGTTGATTTCCCCAGGTAAACAATTACAATAAATGTACTCATTCATTCACTTTGTGTATACAAAAATAATAGAAAGAATTTTAGCCCACTGGAATCCAGAGTTAATATGCTTTGCAGTACATCTTCTCATTCAATTTTCAAAACATCACCATGAAGTAGACTGAGTTTATTTCGTTTGTATCTCGTTTTTAACAACTAGGAACTTAAGGCCCAGAAGAATGTGTTACTTGTCCAAGGTCACACAACTTAGTTAATAACATAGCTTCCATGCAAACCAAGTGGCTGACTCAGAAGATCTTATCATTATAGTATTGTCCTTTCACAGAAGAATTTGAGGTAGAAATGTATGACTTAGAACCTCCATTTCTACTTCTACAAAACAAAGGATTTTTAATAGATGGTATCTGGTTGTAGATTCTTATGCAGAAAATTGAGTTTACTGAATTTGTAAATCAAGGGTTTTACATATGCTGCTGCTGCTAAGTCGCTTCAGTCGTGTCCAACTCTGTGCGACCCCACAGACAGCAGCCCACCAGGCTCCCCCGTCCCTGGGATTCTCCAGGCAAGAACACTGGAGTGGGTTGCCATTTCCTTCTCCAATGCATGAAAGTGAAAAGTGAAAGTGAAGTTGCTCAGTCGTGTCCGACCCTCAGTGACCCCATGGACTGCAGCTTTCCAGGCTCCTCCATCCATGGGATTTTCCAGGCAAGAGTACTGGAGTGGGGTGCCATTGCCTTCTCCGTCTGGTTCCTATGAAGCTGCCTTAAAACTTTCAACAAACCACCAAACCTCCCTGACTCTCAGATTTCTTATAACAAAATAATTTAGATGCCCCTAAGGCCCTTTGTGATCTGAAATTCTATGATTTATATATTGTACCACGTGTTCCCTATTCCCCATGTCTGATTCATTGAAAACACACCTCAGTCCCAGCTCCTTGTAAGTGCCCAATAAGGAGAGATTATTTGTTCAAGTCTGTGAATTTTCCAAGTTTTAATCTCTTGTGTCACTAAAGTAATGTTCTGCTTTTATATAAGGTAGATTTTGAGTGTTGATTTGGTCCATTTTACTAATGTTAATCGAGCGCTTTACCGCGAGCCAGGTATGGTTTTAGTTGCTCAGAATGGAAAGTGTTTAAGGAGAGCTGTATCAGCCTCTGAGGACTGGAGTATTTGGGATCCACAAGTCAGGCTGGGAGTTGGGCTGGTGGTTGTATGCCTGGGTCTTTGTCTCTAATTTGCCCTGACCTCTGGGCTTTCTTTTCCTCATCTATAAATAAAGAGCTTGGACTGATGACTCTGAAGCCTCTTCCTGCTCTAACATTCCATGATTCCATGACATAAAATTTAAACAAGATTTTGGAGTAGAGACCTAGTGGCTTTATCGGTGTGCAGGCTATATCAGACTGCAGCCTACCAGGCTTCTCCATCCATGGGATTTTCCAGGCAAGAGTACTGGAGTGGGTTGCCATAAACACCTCAAAATTTGCTTTCCAGTATATAGTTTTCTCAGCTGTGATTTTCATGTGTTCATTTTCTCCTTAAAGGTGGTCTTTGCTGTACTGGCTTTTTATAGTGTTTCCCTCTGTGGTTTCTAAGATAACCTCTACAGTGTGTTTGTGGAGGAGGGGGAGCAAATAGAGACCCTATAGGTTATTAGTAGTAGAATAGGAGGAAGAATGATAGAATGTGAAATAACAGAATGTGATCACTTGAGTTCTTATTTGTCTATTCATTAAAAGAGTTGTTGCAATTCTTTCAGACTATATAAAACTGGAACCTGACCCCAGTCCCCTCTGTGTTCCCCTGTCACCTCCTTGGAATCTGGGGATTTTGCAGCTTTAAATCATTGGTTTATATCTTAAAATTGATTCTAACATTATAATAACCATAAGAACTTTAAAATAACATTTTGAACTAAATTTTAGAATTATTATTATAATAAGTGATATGATAAAATAGCCCTTTCCTAAAAGATGCCCAAGAAATTCTCAATAGAGGATACTTGTGGGATTGCAGGGTGCAACTGTGGGGGAGATGACAGGTACTTTTTATTTTCTACCCTCTGTAGGGTTCTTTTCTTCCTTTCTTTCTTTTTTTTTAGCTATTATAATATGTGACTTTAATGATTAAAATTTTGATTTAAACATTTTTTTCTTGAATTTGAAACGATATCTTCACTGATGGCTTTGTAGTCAAATGTTTTCCCCCAAATATAAGATTTTTCAATGATAAAATGACAGTGCATGACAAAATAGGTTTTAAAGTACAAAAAAGCAATTTATAGTAAATATTTATAGGAACAAACACATTCTGGAGTTCAGTATGTCTGTATTTTCATATGGCAATGACTCTGGACAAGCCACTTGTTTTTAAAGAAATCATTAGCCAAACAAAAGCACCATTGGTTAATTTCTAAAGTGATCTTTCTGCTGTGGACGTTTTATCTTAGCTATAAGCAGTTCTCAGCTCTGATCTCACATCAGAATTACTGGGGAATTTTTAAAAAACCATTCCCCAAGCCCCACCCCAGATCAACCAAATTGATTTCTGTGAGTGCAACCAGGCATAAGTATTTTTAAAAAGCTTCACAGGTAAGTCCCACCTCTGGCCAGACTTGAGAACCTTAATCCACCAAAAGTGATCTAGGTGGATTTAATGAATTCATAAACTAAGGTGAGCTATTTGTTATTTGACACTTGTCAGAGATTAATAAATTATGATATTTTACCTTCTCTTTTTTCCCTTTCCTTCTTCTTTGGTTTTCCTAACACGGGCCCAGCAATGAAGGGGGACCAGGCCAGAGGAGGGATCTGGAGACAGGAAGGAAGTGCAGAGGACACGCACAGACAGATGGAGGCTAGGACTTGCAGATTAAATTTCTTAGAAAGGCAGCAAAAATAAACAGGCACCCCCTCCCCACCAAGCAGAAGGATATTTTCTGCAACTAGTGTTTTGCTTTTGGGCAATGTAGTTAACTTGCGTTATTTTAGGACATCTAAGGGAACAAATAGACATTTCTCTCTGAAGCTGATTTATTTAATCTTAACAAACCAGCCTTCATGCACTAGGTTTGTGTGTTTGGACCATGGCGTTTTTCAGGTTCAGTGATATATTTCCTGTAATTTCATGCAAACCCTCTTGATCTCTAGTCATTAGCCATGTTTATAGGGACTGGTACAGCCCAGCTCCCATTAACTCTTAAAAACTGGCCAGCCAGGATTCCCTTTCATGACAGGACTTCACACTAAGGATAAATTTTTGGAAGTGGAATAAAATTGACATAATAGGGCAGGATACAAAAATCAATAAACAAAAATCAGTTGCATTTCTACATACTAGCAATGATCAATCATAAAAGGAAATTAAAAAAACAATTCCATTTTCAATAGCATCGAAAAGAAAAAGTAGAAACAAATTTAACCAAGAATGTGAATGATTTTTACAGCAAAAACTACAAAACATTGTTAAAAGAAATGAAAGAAGAAAATAAAGAAAAGAAATGAGAAAGCGTCTTGTGTTTATGGACTAGAAGACAATATTGTTAAGAAAGCTGTATTAACCAAAGCAATCTACAGATTCAATGCAATCTCTCTCAAAATCTCAATGATGATTTTTGCAGAAATAGGGAACAAGAAGTCCTAAAATACATATGCGAACTCCCTATTCATTTAGGGACTCCTAAATAACCACAATGATCTCAGAAAAGATGATCAAAGTTGGTAGTGAGAGAGTCAATTCCTAGGCAGGTTGATAAGAAGTCCGGGGGTCCCCAAGGAGAGAGGGGTTTGGAATTCTCAAGGAGGAGGAAAGGACAAACTTCTTTTCCCTCTACATTCCTTAGGATTATATAACAATAATGTATCCTGCTTGAGGACAGTTTCTGGAAAAAACCTTCTGGCTAATCCTGTTATCTTAAAATGTAAATTATGGGAGTGGGTCTAGTAAGGTCTTTACAACCTCCAGACATTCTTTTGATTCACTGTAATAACTAATTAAAAGTATATAACTTCATTGCTAACACTGGTGAGGAGGCACTCTCTGTCCCCCTTCTGATGTCTATGTCAGAAGCTTTCTCTCTTTTATACTTTAATAAAACTTTATTACACAAAAGCTCTGAGTGATCAAGCCTTGTCTCTGGCCCCGGATTGAATTCTTCTCCTCCAGAGGCCAAGAATCCCGGCGTCTTTCATGGTTCAGGAACATTTCAGTAGTCTCACACTTCATGATTCTAAAACATAATACAAAGCTCCAATAAGCAAAACAGAGTAGGATGGCATAAAAGCAGACGTATAGACCAATGGACTAGAAGAGACAATCCAGAAATAAACACTTGCACACCAAAATGGCAAGATTAGAAAGACATAAGGAATCAATGATGAGCATTAAATATATATTTACCTATAGAACTAAGATTAAATAAGGAAAATTATATTGGGTTGCCCAAAAAGTTTGTTCCCTAAGCTATTAAGGAAAAACCTGAAACTTCTTGGCCAACCCAATAGTATGCAAGACTAGGAGCTGACAACTATTAGAGCAGAACTATAATAAAATGCAGCCATGAAATTAAAAGACGCTTACTCCTTGGAAGGAAAGTTATGACCAAACTAGACAGCATATTAAAAAGCAGAGACATTACTTTGTCAACAAAGGTCCGTCTAGTCAAGGCTATGGTTTTTCCAGTGGTCATGTATGGATGTGAGAGTTGGACTGTGAAGAAAGCTGAGCGCCGAAGAATTGATGCTTTTGAACTGTGGTGTTGGAGAAGACTCTTGAGAGTCCCTTGGACTGCAAGGAGATCCAACCAGTCCATTCTAAAGGAGATCAGTCCTAGGTGTTCATTGGAAGGACTGATGTTGAAGCTGAAACTCCAATATTTTGGCCACCTGATGCTAAGAGCTGGCTTATTTGAAAAGACGCTGATGTTGGGAAAGATTGAGGGCAGGAGGAGAAGGGGACGGTAGAGGATGAGATGGTTGGATGGCATCACCGACTGGATGGACAGGAGTTTGGGTAGACTCCGGGAGTTGGTGATGGACAGGGAGGCCTGGCGTGCTGGGTTCATGGGGTCGCAAGGAGTTGGACATGACTGAGCGACTGAACTGACTAATAATAAAATGGATAATAGATGCAACAAAAGGAAAGTGCAAATGAAGAGACCAGGAAGCACTATGCAATATTTCATAGCAGATGCAAAGTAAATATTAGGCAAGAGGAAAAAAAGTTTTAAAGGTAGCCTCTAAATCAATGAGGGATTCTTGACTCACGACAAAGGAAAATATCTGAGGAACCCTGAAGCTAACATTTCAGAGTAGGAAGATGCCTGGAAAAAAAACCCAAACCAAAAAGCATCCTAAGGAGCATCCTGATTTTACACATTAGAAAACTGAGGCCCAGAGACAGTGAGTGACTCCGCAAGCTCCACAAAGCTAGCACCAGACCCAGGTCTAACACTCGGGTCTCACAATCTGGGACTCTCCACCACAGCACACGTCCTTTCTATTTAATTTTTTTAAAATAAGTAGCTGACTTGAACATTTTTAAGATTTCTCCAGAATATCCCATGATACCATTTCAAAATGTCTTCAAACTTGGATCTTCTGTGGGGAAGGTAAGGTAAGGTAAGTCACTTCAGTTGTGTCCGACTCTGTGCGACCCCATAGACGGCAGGCAGCCCACCAGGCTCCCCTGTCTGTGGGGAAAGAAGATACAGAAATGCTTTCACAGAGCTGGGTCTGGTTAGCCTCACAGCAGAGTTGGGTGGGGAATCCTGGTGTGAACCTTCCAGACTGTCTCTAATCTTAGGGCATTCTCTCTCTGCCTTTGATAGCTTCTTCCCCTCCTCTGCTTGCTGCTTGCCTCACCATGATCTAGTTGCCTCTCCCTTAAGTAGATATAGATTATGTCTGTGCTCTGTGCTGTGCTCAGTCGTGTACACTTTGCAACCCCATGTACTGTATGTAGCCTGCCAGACTCCTCAGTCCATGGGATTTTTCAGGCAAGAATACTGGAGTGGTTTGCCATTTTTTTTCTCCAGAAGATCTTCCTGACCCAGGGATGAAAACCTAAAGCTGTGTCTTCTGTGTCTTCCACATTGCAGGCAGATTTTTCACCCACTGAACTATCAGGGAGGCCCTAGATATAGATCATACTTGCACGTTTAAAAGTAACTCTGTTAGGTGCCATCCTAAGCGCTTTACCAGGCTTATCTCACTGAAGCCTTACATTCCTGAGGCAGATTTTGTGTCCCCATTTCAGAGACAAGAAAATACAGTAACAGAGATAAGTAACTTGCTCCAAATTTTGCAGCTAGAAAATAAGGGGTAGAGTTCTCAACTCCAGAATCCGCCTAATTTTAAGGACTACGTTATCCAGCCTGAACAAAATTGCACGTTATGCCCAATTCTGAAAGTGAGCACGTTTTTCGCGACACTTTGTCCGAAAACCAAAATTGCATTCATTTGGGGAATCTACTCGATTCGTTGTTGTTTTTGGTAGCCACATCAAAGAAAAAGACGATTAATTTTAAAGTCAACAGAGTTCTTCCAGTGTGTTGTCTTCTTTTGTGTATCTAGTGGTCTTCCAGGGGAAAACTTGAGAAATCACACTGAAGGCCACCAGTCCGGTGTGCGAGAAGGAGTTGGGGCGGGGCGAGGGAAGGGCTAAGTGGATCGGCGTCCCGCGCCCGGTTCCGCTCGGGATTCTCGGCTCCCGACCCCGGGAGGAGGGCAGGTGGGCGTGGCGGAAGGACCGCAGGTCCATTCCCAGTGCGCTATGCAAATAACATGCAAACCAGCGCGTGTGAGTCCGAGTCCGTAGTTTGGATCCGGACTCGGAGCGTTGGGCTCTGAGGGGCTCTCCCACTTGCTCGCGCTCTCGCTGGGCCGCTCACCCCTGCCCCGACCCGGACGCGCCTCTCCTGCTCCCAGTGCCGCCGGGTTGGCAGCCAGCAGCGCTTTGAGCGCTGAACCCGCGCTGCGCGCCCGCGGGACGACCCTGCGGAGCGTTGTGCCTCGGCTCCCGGGCTGCCTTCGCTGCGCGGGTGAGTGAGCCCGCCCCACGCTTTTGTCCCGGCGCGGCCCCTGGGAGTCACTCCCCGAAGGCGGGGATCGCGGGCTCGGGACCCTGTATTGGGAGCTTGCTCCATGCTCCACTGTTGGAGAGGGGTTCCTGCGTGCGGCGGAGTTGGGCGCGGGGACGCATAAGGGGGCGACCCAGCACTTCCAAGCAGCCTCGGTTTTCTTTTGGAAGGTGAGGTGCCTGGGGACAGTGACGTCGTTGTCTCTATAGGGGTCATCCGAAAGGGATACCTTTGATTTGAGTGGTGCAAATAGCCGCTAGCCTGTAAGGAAGAAAGGTGGGCTCTTCTCCCAGCTCCCCAGCGCCCTGCAGGATGACTGGGGAACGACAGCTGCGGGGCGGGGGTGCCACGTGAAAGTCCTCCCTGTCTAAATGCAGCCCTGGAAGATAGGGCAATGGGTGCAGCTCTGGGGTCCCAGACAAAATTGGGGTGCCAGGCGTTGCAGTCTTTCTCTCCCTCCCTGCTCCTCACTCAAGCCCCTCGCCTGCTGCTCTGCCTGTCTTCAGCCAGTTTTATGGTTGAAAGACTCTTGTTCTCAGATCATTGCGGTTGGAAAGTTTAGGCTAAACTAATTCCCAGGTGGTAGCTGTCAGTGGTTAAGGCAGAACTCCTCCATGGAACTTGTGGCTGCTTACACTCCTCAAGACCCAAAGGACTGAACTTCTAGGAGTGGTGTTGCAGATGTGAAGATGGCTGGTGGGGAAAGTTTTTCAAGCATTTGTTGTCGTGGGGGGAGGGGGGAGGAGGGCACACCCTCTAGATAGTAACCTGAAGTAGAAAGACCCAGCTCCTTTGCTGCCTAGCAAGGGTAAAAATAACCATTGCAATGGAAGGAGCTGGGGGGAAGTGGGGGCACACCCAGGCAGTGGGAATAGTACCAGGCCTCAGGCCACTGGTTTCTACCATCCCTCCTCTCCCTGAGTGCAAAGACCAGAGTATGTGAAATCTCCACTTGCCACCCACCCCACAACCTGACTAGTGCTGTGTCCCCTTTCCACCTGGGGCTGTGGGTTCCTCCCTGTTTTAGTGCAGTTGTTTGTCAAAATGCACAGCTGGTCAATAAGTTATTTGTAAATGGTGGGTTTGAGAGGACTGTTTAGGGGACCCTTCACCCTTTAAAGTGTGGGGGATCCACAGATCCAACAAAGTCTCTGGGGGAAGGGCTTCCCTGGTGGCTCAGAGGGTAAAGAATCCGCTTGCAAAGCGGGACACTTGGGTTCGGATCCCTGGGTTGGGGAAGATTCCCTGGAGGAGGGCATGACAACCCACTCTAGTATTCTTGCCTGGAGAATCCCCATAGACAGAGGAGCCTGGTGGGCTACAGTCCATGGGGTCACAGAGAGTCAGACACGACTGAGCGACTAAGCACAGGGGGAATAGTAAGTGCTTCTGGTAACCTTACTGGCCACCTAAAAGGCATCTCAGGTTGTAGTAAAATAGTTTTGTTTTCTCCTCACGTTATTTCCCTCTTCCCCTCCATCTCTTTATTTTGTCTTAAATTCTCAACCCCCTTGTGTTTTCTCTTTGGTGATCCTGTCTTAGTCTCTTTCCCTTCCTTGCATACTGCAGCCATGTGGAAGGTGACGCTGCTGGCACCACAGTGCCCTGGGCTGGTATGGAATGTTCCTTCTCAATGCCCAGAGTGAGGTGGGCCTTTTGTCTTCCATCCTGACTGGGCTAAGAGCCTTCAGCCAGAGCAAGTGGGAGCCTGGGCACTGGGTCCTGGCAGACAGGGGTGGGGTGGCTGGATGCTGGCTACTGGACTGGGTAATGGATACCCTGGGGACTTGCACAAGAGCCTTTTCACCAGGATGTGCATATCCGTTCCCTCACTCATGATGCACAACGATGCTGGTCCTCAGGCACTACTAGGCATGAACTTGGAAAACTGCTCCAGGTGGCAAAGGATTTGTGTATTTGGTTTATTTTGTGTAGTATCTAACTAACTGAGGAGGGGGGAGCTGGGGTTAGGAGAGAGGCCCTTGCAGAGCCAAAGGTGAGAGAGGGGTTTTAATGGTAGCGGGGGGAGGGCGGTCTGACCCAGCCTCAGTGGAATAGATTGTGAATGCTCTGGGATCACCATGGCTTCAGTATCTATAAGATTGCCCTCTTGCTTCACACACATTCCCCCCTCCCCCCAAAAAATATGAATCTGAGTCTGTGAAACAGAACTAGTTGATTTATTGGCACTTTGTCTTTTAAGAGATTCAAGAGGTGGCAATTTGAGAATGCAGCCCTGCCCCGGTAGGGGTTCAGAGACCCAATGAACATGTGGACTCTTACTTAGTATCTTTCTGAAAACACTTCTTGGTGTTCTGGAAATATACACCAGGGCCCCTTGGCAGCCTGACTGCCCTTCCCTCAGTTCAAGCCAACACACGCTGATTGGGAAATTGTTCATTCTTATAAGCTTCCTGTCCTATCCTTTCTGTAATTGTGGAGAATTTTACAGAAACACCCTTAGAAAGTAAACTTTCCCAACACAAGATGTTATCCTCTCCCAACCTGACTATTGTGTCCTTCTCCTCTGAACCCCAGGGAGTGTACCCAGGGGGCACGAGGTAGGACCATTTGCATGGAAAGCATACAAGTGGTGGCCTGGGGCTGGGAGTCCAGAGAGCAGCGCAGATGTCATTGGAACAGGCTCCTGTGCCGTGTGACGTCTGCCCCCTTCCTTCCGCTCCCCTAGCCTCCTGCTCCACAAGCACAGAAAGGTGACTGTGCAGGGCCGGGGTCTGCTGTGGGAGTCACTCGCCTCGCCCACCTGTGCCCTTCCGCAGGTGAATTCCCTTGTCTGTCTGTCGAGTTCTGGCTTCACACTTCTCCATTTGTTTTAAGCCAGCAGGTTGAGCACCTGTAGCTCTTACAGCCTGAAGGTGGGTGGACCTCGGGGACTGTCACTACGGCTGCAGATGTAGCCTGCTGTGTCAGATGCTCCTGCTTGTCAGGGCCATGGCCCTTGTGAAACCGGGCTGGGACAGGAGCAGAGCCTGGAGGAAGTCCTCCCTGTTTGCTGCTTGTGGGGCTAAGGCTGGACTTCCAGAGGCTCACACTGTCCTCCTGCTCACTGTCCCTTGTGTCTGAGGGTGAATGCTTGTGAGGGACACCCTGCAAGGGAGCTGTGGGAATTTCCATATAGATCTGGCTTCTCGAATATCTCAATGCTGTCCCCTCCCCCCACAGTTGGTGCTTTTGTCCCCCTTTCTCCTCTCCCCTCTTCTTTTGGGTCCTGAGTACAGAGCCCTCTGGAGAACAAAAGAAAGGGTCTCCTTTTCTTTCAGATCTGCTGCTTAATTTCCACCTGCTTCCCCTGACTCTGGGCCCCAAGATTGGATGGATGCTAATTTGTGAATGCAGGACTCTATGAGTTAGTTCGCATGACCTTTCAGGAACCAAAATGCTTCACAGTTGAGCTTTCATCATCGAGGATGCTGTTTATCTGTTTTGTTTTCAGAGGTTGATATTTCTGCTGCAGAGCAGTTCCCCTTCGGAGAGAGAGGAGCATGAGGGTAGAGTACGCTCTTTGGAGTTAAGCTTGGGCTCAGAGCATCCTGTTCACTCACTGGCTGGCTGTTCTTGGGTATGGTATTTAACATCTGTGGGCTGAGTGCAGTTTCCTCGTCAGTGAGGGTGTTTATATAAATGAAGTGAATGTGTGACTCTAAAGAGGTATAAAAGAAGGAATAGCTATTATTCTATATATTGAATGTTGTTCCCTAGGTCTATGGAATTACCTATACCTCAGCCAATAAGCGTGAATGACAGACCTCCTCTCCATCTAGCCCTGTGGAGGATTATACAAGGAAGGTACTATGCCCAAGGGACTTTGGGTTTTATGGGGAAACAGCAAACATGAATGCAGTATGTAATTAGAAAAGAGGGGTTAGTTATGTGGTTCAGACTCAATTAGAAGAATTTTGGGTAGCAAGAAATTCAGAGGCTGACGTGACGAGGAAAGGCCGCAAAGCTTTTCCTCAGGGAGCAGGAGAGAGGGTGGTTACTGGCCTGGAGAGAGGAAGGTGGGAATACATGTTTCTTGTCTCCAAAAGCTCTCCTCTCCTCCTTTGTTAGAACCTAGTTAAGAACCTTTGGCCCTGTGGTGAGCTCTCAACCATGCAGAACAGCTTGTCCTGAGATTTATTTGGGGGGAGTTCTCCCTCTGCTGCCCAGAATGTTCCTGGAACAATTTTGTTTTCACTTTATCCTGGGTCAAAAATTATAAGAAGCAAATCTACAGCCAGAGTGAAAGCCCATCCCACAAAGACTTCTGGGCTCCCAGGGCTTGGTGTTCTTTCCTCATGCTTCATTTCTGTCAGCCCACCTGCCAGCTGCATCATAGAGAGGTGGAAACCCTAGTCTAGGAGGCCAAGACGTTGGGTGCAGAACTGAAAACAGCCAGAGTTCTTATCTCTTCATTCTGATGGAGGACAGTGATGGGCTGGGAAGGCCTGACTTTGACCAGAGTGAAAGTCAAAGTGTTAGTTGCTCAGTCATCCCTGACTTTGTGACCCCATGGACTGTAGCCTGCAAAGCTCCTCTGTCCATGGAATTCTTCAGGCCAAAACACTGGAGTGGGTAGCAATTCCCTTCTCTAGAGGATCTTCCCAACCCAGGAATCGAACCTGGGTCTTCTACATTGCAGGCAGAGAAATGGATGCAAATTGGTTCTCTCATCTGTCCTTCTGGTTCCCCAGAGTCTTTGAAGTCTGTCTCCTTTAGTCTGAGAGTGCCCTGGGAAGCAGGTTCCTTCCTTATCTAGCCTGACTCTTTCATCACTGCCATATACCTGCTGCCAAGGCCCCAGAGTACCTTGTGTCTGCCCATGCAGCTCTCCCTGACCCCTGAAATCCCAGCCCCCATCCCCCCCAGTACCCAGAGTTGACACCTGGGGCTGGACCTGCCTTGACTCTGGAATGCACCATCCTTCGCAGGAATTTTCATCCCATAAACTGAACATGGAATCTCTTGCCAGTCTCCACTGACCTTGGAAGGAAAGACTCTTCTCCTTTGCCTGGGGATGGACTAGGTGGAGGCTATGTGAAAAACCAGGAAGAGGCTGTGGTTTGGAGCTGTGTGGCACAGCTCCAGTGCTGTCCAGGTCTCTGCAAACACATATTTTACTGGAGAGGGGACCTTTTCTCTGCTTGCCTGAGGAACTGTGGGCAAATGAACAAGTGCTTGGTAATCTTTACTTGCGATGGAGTCGTAAGTTGAGGTGTCACACTAGGCCACGAGCTCCTGAGCGCAAGGGCTATGGTTTATCTCCACGTCTTTGCTCTTAGTCCAGTAAGTAGTCTTAGTATCTGACACACCATGGTGCCCGGTCGTCTGTGCTTAAGGCCTGGCTGGTGGGTGAGTTGGAGTGTTCAAGAAAGATCCTCAGGCATGTCCCTCTGCTGCTCCAGGAGAAGATACTTTCCCCCATTTGCCTCGCTCCTCCAAAATGTTTCTTTCTGGTTAGGCATAACTATTCTGTTTTTCTCCTGAACTCTGTGTGTGTTTCCTGTCGAGTACTCAGCCCATTCAGAGAACATGCCTAAAATGCACCTGTTCCTACTGTTCCCCCTCATTCAGGTTAAGTTCTCATTCCACATTTTTGTTTTCATGTCAGCAGAGCATTTCCATAGTCACTTGGTTGGTAACGTTGTGGAAGTGGATGTGTTCAGGAGAAGATGACAGGCTGTTTCAGTGTACCTGTAACTGGCCTCTTACTACTACGGAAGCTTGTCTTCACATTCACAGTAGGGCCTCATGCTGGGCATGAGACAGTTAATGTAGATACTACTGATTTTACCCCACAGCATTTCAACTGAAGTGTTTTAGGGAGTCCAGGCTTTTTGTTGTGACTGGGCAGCCACCTCGGGCACAAGCTGGTTGCAGATGACCACAGCTGCTCAGCCCTTCTTCCTGTGGTTCCCCCCTCTATGGGTTATCCCAGGAAGAGAGAATCCCTGGGTTTTATTTTCATATTGCTATTGCTTGTGACCAGAACTTCACTAGCTCACACTTGGACTATTAACTGTGGCACAAATACATTTTACACTTGACTGCTTTGTTAATCTTAAAGCCCAATCTGGCTGTGTCACTCCACCTTTAGAAACCCTCTGTGGCTCCCTGCTTCTCACAGGAGACCCTTAACCTGAAGTGCAAGGGCCTCTGTAATCTGACCTCCAAGGCAATGGAACTTGTTAATTTATTGTCCCTAAACCCAGTGTGCACTTCCTGTCTCTCTGCCTATGTGAGCTTATCCTCTCCTGGAATATTCTTCACTTTTGATTGAGTTCCTAATACACGTCAGACACCGTCCCAAAATGGAGACTGCCTTAGACCTCCTGAGCTTCACCTCAGCTTCAAGTTCTTTTCCTCATTTGAACTTCTATAGAGACCTTGAATTGGTCCCTATAAATTCTTTTGATTGTGACAAGTCATACATTATTTTGAAAAGTTTACATGTTTAGTTTTATTTATGCTAAAATTTTTACATCTACAACTACCTTGAAAAAATTTCAAAGGGAAGACATGCCTAAAGCTTTTATTTCCTAATAGCAGTCTTTCAGTTCAGTTCAGTTCAGTTGCTCAGTCGTGCCCAACTCTTTGCGACCCCATGAACTGCAGCACGCCAGGCCTCACTGTCCATCACCAACTCCCGGAGTCTACCCAAACCCACGTCCATCAAGTTGGTGATGCCATCCAACCATCTCATCCTCTGTCGTCCCCTTCTCCTCCTGCCCTCAATCTTTCCCAGCATCAGGGTCTTTTCAAATGAGTCAGCTCTTTGCATCAGGTGGCCAAAGTATTGGAGTTTCAGCTTCAACATCAGTCCTCCCAATGAACACCCAGGACTGATCTCCTTTAGGATGGACTGGTTGGACCTCCTTGCAGTCCAAGGGACTCTCAAGAGTCTTCTCCAACACCACAGTTCAAAAGCATCACAGTTCTTCAGTGCTCAGCTTTCTTTATAGTCCAACTCTCACATCCATACATGACTCCTGGAAAAACCATGAGAAACGATGGGCTGGAGGAAGCACAAGCTGGAATCAAGATTGCCGGGAGAAATATTGATAACCTCAGATATGCAGATAACACCACTCTTATGGCAGAAAATGAAGAAGAACTAAAGAGCCTCTTGATGAAAGAGGAGAGTGAAAAAGTTGGCTTAAAGCTCAACATTCAGAAAACTAAGATCATGGCATCCAGTCCCATCACTTCATGGGAAATAGATGGGGAACCATGGAAACAGTGACAGAGACGGACCTTTGTTGATAAAGTGATGTCTCTGCTTTTGACTATGCTATCTAGGTTGGTCATAACTTTCCTTCCAAGGAGTAAGCATCTTTTAATTTCATGGCTGCAATCACCATCTGCAGTGATTTTGGAGCCCCCCAAAATAAAGTCTGACACTGTTTCCATAGTTCCCCATCTATTTCCCATGAAGTGATGGGACCGGATGCCATGATCTTCGTTTTCTGAATGTTGAGCTTTAAGCCAACTTTTTCACTCTCCTCTTTTGCTTTCATCAAGAGGCTCTTTAGTTCTTCTTCACTTTCTGCCATAAAGGTGGTGTTATCTGCATATCTGAGGTTATTGATATTTCTCCTGGCAATCTTGATTCCAGCTTGTGCTTCCTCTAGTCCAGTGTTTCTCATGATGTACTCTGCATATAAGTTAAATAAGCAGTGTGACAATATATAGCCTTGACGTACTCCTTTCCCTATTTGGAACCAGTCTGTTCTTCCATGTCCACTTCTAACTGTTGCTTCCTGACCTGCACACAGGTTTCTCAAGAGGCAGGTCAGGTGGTCTGGTATTCCCATCTCTTTCAGAATTTTCCACAGTTTACTGTGATCCACAGTAAAAGACTTTGGCATAGTCAATAAAGCAGAAATAGATGTTTTTCTGGAACTCTCTTGCTTTTTCGATGATCCAGTGGATGTTGGCATGTTGGCATGTTGATCTCTGGTTCCTCTGCCTTTTTAAAACCAGCTTGAACATCTGGAAGTTCACGGTTCATGTATTGCTGAAGCAGTCTTTCAGAACCCACTAATAACAAAATTCCTTTGGGAGCGTTATTGGCAAAATAAACCATGCCTCCCGGTCCCTAGCCTAGACTTGGGTGGCGTCAGGGAATCTCTTGTTTTTACAGGGCTCCCCAGGTGTTTACAGTATCAGCCAGAATTGAGAATCAATCTTCAATGCTTTTTTACTAGGTAATTATTTCTTTGATTTGTGTGTTAGGAAGGAATCTTCAAAATTAGCAGAAACCAGTTCAGCTAGTTGAAGAGAAAAAAAAATGGTAATAGTTGTATAATGAAAAGATCTAACATTCTCATATTTCCTTGATTTCAAGTTACCATAGGCTATAAGATTTACATCACTTTCTAGATTCTTGGGGAAAAAACACTTCCTTTAATACATACAACTTTAGATAAAGTTTCAATGTGGTTTTAATCATACTGTCTTTCTTCAGTATTATCGTAATCAAAGTATTCAGATCCTTCTGAATTGTGTTTTTCTGAGTTATACAAGACTTCAAAATAAAATGCTATTTTTGATCATCTGTGCTCATGATTTTTTAATGTTGAGCCATCCTTGAATTCTTTTTTTTTAATTTTATTTTATTTAACTTTACAATATTGTATTGGTTTTGCCATATATCAAAATGAATCTGCCACAGGTGTGGGCCTGTGTGTCAGCCCCTTTAGGATCAACAGAATAATTCTGAGGAATATTAAAATATACCAGGGTTTTATCTACATTTCCTTTAGTTTATACTTTTAGTTCTGGTTTTTCTATAAGAAAATAACGTTGCTAAAAGTTAAATGTCTTTTTCTGAAAGTTAACTGGAAGCTTTGAAAAAATTATTCAGTACCCAACTTATCACATGTAGCATGTGAATTAGTAGCGCCAACTTTCCCTACCTTTGAAAAGTATGCTTTATTTTGATAAATGTAGCAGTTTCTATTGCCTTTTGATTCCATTGCTTGACAAGTGGTAGACATTGTTTTAGTTACATAATAACTTTTCTTTCCAATGTTGCATCATTATGGACTCTTTTTTTAAAACTTTTTTTCACATTAGAAAAACCAAAGTATGATTTTTCTAAATTTTTCTATTTTTTCATACAGTAAAATTCAATTATTTTAGTGTACAACTTTGCATTTTGACAAACATAGTCATGTAAGTATTACCATAATCAAGATACGGAATATTTCCCTCACTTCTAAAAATTGCCTTGTGCACTTTCCTGGTCAAGTCTTCTACCACCTGAAGACCTTAAATAGGAATCACTGATCTGATTTCTGTACCTATGACTGTGCCTCTCTCAGAATGTCTTATGGTATGTGGCATTTTAAGTTTATCTTCTTTCATTTAGTGCAATGTCTTGGAGAGTTATCTAATGTTGTTGGGTATACCAGTAGGTCATTCCTTTTTGCTGCTGAGGGTTATGTCATTGTATGTGTTCTCTATTTGCCAGTTGAGGGATATTTGGGCTGTTTCCAGAATGGGGTGATAATGAATAATTCACTATGAGTATTTGTATACATGTTTTTATGTCAACATAGATATTTACACAAGTGAAATGAAAATCTAGGAAGGGATTGCTGGGTGGCATAGAAAAAAGAAAAAAAAAAGTATCTCCAATGCTTTCTTTAAGATGTTTATAGTTTTAGGTTTTACATTTAGGTCTAATCCATTTTGAGTTTTTTTCCACATGGTGTAAGGTATAGATAAAGGTTCTTTTTTGCATACAGACATCCGATTACTCCAACACTGTTGTTAAAAGATTATCGTTTCCCTCCTGAATTACCTTTGTATCTTTGTTGGAAATCAATTGAGAACGTATCTGTGGGTCTGTTTCTGACTATTCTGTTCCATTGGTTTATGTGTATATCCTTTCAGCAATACTACACTGTCTTTTTAAAAATTAATTAATTAATTAATTTGGCTGTGTTAAATCTTAGTTGTGGCACAGGGGATCTTTGTTGAGTAGCCAAAGATGGAGAAGCTCTATATAGTCAGGAAAAACAAGACCAGCAGCTGACTGTGGCTCAGACCATGAACTCCTTATTGCCAAATTCAGACTTAAATTGAAGAAAGTAGGGAAAAACACTAGACGATTCAGGTATGACCTAAATCAAATCCCTTATGATTATACAGTGAAAGTGAGAAGTAGATTTAAGGGCCTAGATCTGATAGATAGACTGCCTGATGAACTATGGAATGAGGTTCGTGACATTGTACAGGAGATGGGGATCAAGACCATTCCCATAGAAAAGAAATACAAAAAAGCAAAATGGCTGTCTGGGGAGGCTTTACAAAGAGCTGTGAAAAGAAGAGAAGTGAAAAGCAAAGGAGAAAAGGAAAGATATAAACATCTAAACGCAGAGTTCCAAAGAATAGCAAGAAGAGATAAGAAAGCCTTCTTCAGCGATCAATGCAAAGAAATAGAGGAAAACAACAGAATGGGAAAGACTAGGGATCTCTTCAAGAAAATTAGAGATACCAAAGGAACATTTCATGCAAAGATGAGCTCGATAAAGGACAGAAATGGTATGGACCTAACAGAAGCAGAAGATATTAAGAAGAGATGGCAAGAATACACAGAAGAACTGTACAAAAAAGAGCTTCATGACCCAGATAATCACGATGGTGTGATCACTGACCTAAAGCCAGACATCCTGGAATGGGAAGTCAAGTGGACCTTAGAAAGCATCACTACAAACAAAGCTAGTGGAGGTGATGGAATTCCAGTTGAGCTATTCCAAATCCTGAAAGATGATGCTGTCAAAGTGCTGCACTCAATATGCCAGCAAATTTGGAAAGCTCAGCAGTAGCCACAGGACTGGAAAAGGTCAGTTTTCATTCCAATCCCCAAGAAAGGCAATGCCAAAGAATGCTCAAACTACCGCACAATTGCACTCATCTCACATGCTAGTAAAGTAATGCTCAAAATTCTCCAAGCCAGGCTTCAGCAATATGTGAACCGTGAACTTCCTGATGTTCAAGCTGGTTTTAGAAAAGGCAGAGGAACCAGAGATCAAATTGCCAACATCCGCTGGATCATGGAAAAAGCAAGAGAGTTCCAGAAAAACATCTATTTCTGCTTTATTGACTATGACAAAGCCTTTGACTGTGTGGATCACACTAAACTGTGGAAAATTCTGAAAGAGATGGGAATACCATACCGCCTGATCTGCCTCTTGAGAAATTTGTATGCAGGTCAGGAAGCAACAGTTAGAACTGGACATGGAACAACAGAGTGGTTCCAAATAGGAAAAGGAGTTCGTCAAGGCTGTATATTGTCACCCTGTTTATTTAACTTCTATGCAGAGTACATCATGAGAAACGCTGGACTGGAAGAAACACAAGGTGGAATCAAGGTTGCCGGGAGAAATATCAATAACCTCAGATATGCAGATGACACCATCCTTATGGCAGAAAGTGAAGAGGAACTCAAAAGCCTCTTGATGAAAGTGAAAGTGGAGAGTGAAAAAGTTGGCTTAAAGCTCAACATTCAGAAAACAAAGATCATGGCATCCGGTCCCACCACTTCACGGGAAATAGATGGGGAAACAGTGGAAACAGTGTCAGACTTTATTTTTCTGGGCTCCAAAATCACTACAGATGGTGACTGCAGCCATGAAATTAAAAGACGCTTACTCCTTGGAAGGAAAGTTATGACCAACCTAGATAGCATATTCAAAAGCAGAGACATTACTTTGCCAACAAAGGTTCGTCTAGTCAAGGCTATGGTTTTTCCTGTGGTCATGTATGGATGTGAGAGTTGGACCGTGAAGAAGGCTGAGCGCCGAAGAATTGATGCTTTTGAAGTGTGGTGTTGGAGAAGACTCTTGAGAGTCCCTTGGACTGCAAGGCGATCCAACCAGTCCATTCTGAAGGAGATCAGCCCTGGGATTTCTTTGGAAGGAATGATGCTAAAGCTGAAACTCCAGTACTTTGGCCACCTCATGCAAAGAGTTGACTCATTGGAAAAGACCCTGATGCTGGGAGGGATTGGGGTCAGGAGGAGAAGGGGACGACAGAGGATGAGATGGCTGAATGGCATCACTGACTCGAACTCCGGGAGTTGGTGATGGACAGGGAGGCCTGGCGTGCTGCGATTCATGGGGTCGCAAAGAGTCAGACATGAATGAGCGACTGATCTGATCTGATCTGATCTGTGGGATTTTTCATCGTGGTGCACGGATCTCTAGTTGTGGTGTAGAAGTTGTGGTGTGTGGGCTCTCTAGTTTGGCATGTGGGCTCCAGAGCATGCGGGATCAGTAGTTGCGGCATGCAGACTTTCTAGTTGAATACTACACTGTCTTGATTATTGTAGCTTTGAGTTTTGATGGGAGAAATATCAATAACTTCAGATACTCAGATATCACCACCCTTATGGCAGAAAACAAAGAAGAACTAAAGAGCCTCTTAATGAAAGTGAAAGAGAAGAGTGAAAAAGTTGGCTTAAAACTCAACATTCAAAAAACTAAAATCATGGCATCTGGTCCCATCACTTCATGTCAAATAGATGGGGAAACGATGGAAACAGTGACAGACTTTATTTTGGAGGGCTTCAAAATCACTGCAGATGGTGACTGTAGCCATGAAATTAAAAGATGCTTGCTCCTTGGAAGAAAAGCTATGACAAACCTAGACAGCACATTAAAAAGCAGAGACATTACTTTGCCGACAAAGGTCCATCTAGTTAAAGCTATGGTTTTTCCAGTGTGGATGTCAGAGTTGGACTATAAAGAAAGCTGAGTGCCAAAGAATTGATGCTTTTGAACTGTAGTGTTGGAGAAGACTCTTGAGAGTCTCTTGGACTGCAAGGAGATCAAACCTGCCCATCCTAAAGGAAATCAGTTCTGGGTGTTCATTGGAAGGACTGATGCTGAAGCTGAAATTCCAATACTTTGGCCACCTGATGTGAAGAATTGACTCATTGGAAAAGACTCTGATGCTGGGAAAGATTGAAGGCAGGAGAAGGGGCCGACAGAGGAAGAGATGGTTGGATGACATCACTGACTCGATGGATATGAGTTTGAGCAAGCTCCAGGAGTTGGTGATGGACACAGAAGCCTGGTGTGCTATAGTCCATGGGGCCGCAAAGAGTTGAACACAACCGAGCAACTGAAGTGAACTGAGTGTGAATCTTTCAACTTAGTTCTTTTCCAAAGTATCTAGAATAGTCAAAATGATTCTGAAAAGGAAGAATGGATCTATAGATTCAATACAATACTAACAAAACTTCCAGCAGGCTTTTATGCAGAAGCCAATAAGATGATTTTGAAATATTTCATAATCAAGACAATGTGGTATTCTACTAGAAAGCCTGCGACAAAGATCTGATGTAGCCAAATAAATAAATTAATTACCTAAGTTGATTATCCAGAGAGCCCTGGGCCTTCTGCCTGAAAGTTGGATTGGTGTGAGGGAGAAGCATACCTTGGACTGCTTTCCTTGTGGAACACAATAGCCTGGCCATCTAGCCCAGAAAGTCTGGGACTCTAATGTTCATTCACATCTGCTTCCCAACCTGGTCTGTAGAACAGAGAGTAGAGGGAGTAGGAGTTGCTATAATTTTATGGTGAAAGGGCTTTCTTCCCAGTAATTTCGAGCAACAGTCAACAAAATTTTTCTGAAAAGAGCCAATAGTAAAAATTTTCAACTTAGCAGGCTATATATACTATGTCACAAGTATTCAACTTCAACTCTTCCTTTTTTTTTTGTAGCATGAAAGCAGCCATAGATAATGTTAATGAATGTTAATGTGTTTCAGTAAAACTTTATTTACAAAAATAGACAATAGGCTGGATCTGGCCTGTGGGACATAGTTTGCCCAGCCCTGCTATAGTCTGTTTGGAGAAGGCAATGGCACCCCACTCCAGTACTTTTGCCTGGAAAATCCCATGGATGGAGGAGCCTGGTAGGCTGCAGTCCATGGGGTCGCTAAGAGTTGGACACGACTGAGCGACTTCACTCTCACTTTTCACTTTCACGCATTGGAGAAGGAAATGGCAACCCAC
The DNA here is from genome assembly GCF_019923935.1 of Bubalus bubalis. Classification (NCBI taxonomy): domain Eukaryota; kingdom Metazoa; phylum Chordata; class Mammalia; order Artiodactyla; family Bovidae; genus Bubalus; species Bubalus bubalis. Next base: position 113,630,597 of record NC_059157.1, on the reverse strand, counting down.
TCCAGTGTTCTTGCCTGGAGAATCCCAGGGACGGGGGAGCCTGGTGGGCTGCCGTCTATAGGGTCGCACGGAGTCGGACATGGCTGAAGCGACTTAGCAGCAGCAGCAGCTATAGTCTGTTAATGTGGTGAATTACATTGATTGGTTTTTAAATGTTGAGCCAGCCTTGCATTCTCAAGATAAACTCCACTTAGTTTAGAACATCTGGTCTGCACCTGTCCCTGTCTTTGTTTCTTAGCTTGTCACTGAGCTGGGAGCTTCTCAGGAGCAGGGCCACAGTAATATCCCTTCTTATCTCCCATCAAGCATAAAGTGGTGGTCAGTAAATATTGTGCCTGTGGGAGGAACTGTGTGTGTTCGTGGTGCCTCCGCTGCCCTGCTTCACGGCTCGCTCGGTGGTAGAGGAAACGGGGGGTGTGGGGTCAAGTGCCGTCCCTGCAGGCACAGGCTGATCTTTCATTTCAGAGGCTATTTTGGAAACATGACTTAAGTTTGGTCTGTGGGGAGCTGCTTTCTAATTACTCTCTCCTTTTCCTGAGAGTTGTGGTTGGCACAAGAATTCAGGCATCCAGATGCCAGCCCCAGTGCTGGTGTTCTGAAAGGGCTTGACTAACTCCTTTCAAGGGCCCTGGTCTCCTTTTACTGAGGGGTTTGCAGGCGTGTGGGAGACTCAGAGCAGGAGGGGTGGGCCAGTCTGCCTACTGAACGTGAGCATGGCTGACCATTGTGTCTCTGGGCAGCTGTGTATTGACCACATTGTGCCATGGCAACTCCGTGCACCAGACAGATTTTGTACCGGTACACAGATTCCATCTCAGCTACTTCTCATTGATTGGGACAGTGGGTGTGTGGTTGATGGGAAGGGTCTGGGCTTTGCAGCTCTGCAGACCTGGGTTTGAATCCTGCCTCAACGACTTACTAGATGGATGAGCCTGGGAAATTATTTAGCTGGTCTGAATTTACCTTCACTCATTTCTATAATGAAGATGCTCACAACCTCCCAGCATTGTTGCTAGGGTTACATTAAACATGTCAACCCTCTCCTGAGAGATGAGAGGGCACTCTTAAGGATATTAAGTGAGGAGTGGTGGGCAAGTCTATAGAGAAATGCAAAGCAAGTTTCAGACATAATGGGAAAATCCCATTAGAAGTCTAGGGTATGGAGAGGGGCTATTGGTCACTTTGTCCCACCTCAGATATTTTTTCCTGAAGGGGCTGAGTCTCTGAATTTTTTCTGGGGCAGGGAGGGGCTGACTACCTGGTGTGGGTGAGGCCTTGGGTTTTTTGGTGCTTTTATCTTATTGAGCCTGGTTCACTGGGATGGGAACAGGATCCTGAGATTGCGCCAGACCCTGGTTAGTGGAACCAATCACTTAATTGCCTGATATTTGACGGTGCCAGGCCTCTAGGACCTGGTAACAGTCATAGCTGCCCCCACCCCACCATTATACATGTGTAGGCCCTCACTGGGGGCATGACACATTTGACCATCCTTACTGCCCCGTGGGCTAAGGGAGGCGTGAGGGGAATCCCCCCGAAGTGCCGCTGGGACATTCCCACTCTTTGTGCACTCCAGGGTCTCTGCTTTCCTTTGTTGGCATTCTAGATCCCTGGGTCCAGCTCTTAGGGGGTGAGGCCCCTGTGTTTCCTGCAGGAAGTCAGTGAATTAAGGAAACTGCTGCTTCCAGGCCCATTCTGCCCACCCTATGGAGGAATCTAACCAGGGTTTTTATGAGAGCTCATAAAGTTTGTTGAGGATTGGAAATTAAATAAAGTTCCAGTTTTATCATCCTGAGATGATTTTCTATTATTGTACCTTAAGACAACATTAAAACACAGATACGCTTGTAATATCCCCGGTTAAAAAACAATGTTAATCTTTACTGCATGAAAGATAAAATTCCAAACTGCTCAACTCGGCATGCAAAATAGACTACAGTTGGACCCCCACCACATAAGATATTCAGTTATCATTGAGTGGCTATAAGTACTTTTCATTTGGATAATGTTTTTTAGTTTACTTAGTGTTTCACACAGTTTGCATTCAATTTTTATCAGTCTTATGATGTCTTATTATTAATAATATTAGACTTATTAGGCTATTTAGACTTATTAGACTAATTAATAATTAGTCTTATTATTATTTCTGTTTTATAGTTGAGGATCTAAGGCTCAGGGAAGTTAAAAAGAACTTGCCCAGTTTCACATGGCCATAGTAAAGTCACTATTTTAAGCAGAGGGCAAAAAATAGTGGTTACTTGCCACTTCCTAGCTGTGTGACCTTGAATAGCTTTAGCTCTAAAGTAAGGATGATACAGCTTTGTCATAAGATTTTTGTGAGGGTGAAATGAAATAATCCAACCAAAACACTTGGCATATTGCCTGCCATATAGTAAGGGCTCAGGAAATGTTAGGTATTATTATGATACTCTCTTTAAACTGTTCTGCAATTAACGTTTCCAGTTTTTAGTCCACAATTCTGAGTAACACTGCTATAAATATCTTTGTCCAAATGGCTTTTTTTTATCTGTGTCATTTCCTTGGATTATATTCCAGGAACAGCATTACCAGGTTGAAAGATATGATCCTCTTTTTTGGCTTTTTTTCCATTTCACCCAAGAGCCTATTACTTGAACAATTTCCCGATTAACAGGCCACTCTTGGACCCATGAGAGTGATCCGTCTCCTGTGGATGGTACTTCCCTGTGACCTCTCTCAGCCTCTTAAAAGGACCATCAGTCATTGTTAATAAAGGCCAACAGATTCTAGACTGTTTGGAGCCAAGCTGTATAAAACAGGTTGTGCCCACAGCAAGACATAGACCAGGGTGTTCAGCAAACTGTACCCCAAACCCTAGGAGTGGCTGGCCTCTCGCCTGCTCCCTGCAGGCTGCCTACAGGCTCCCTGGGCAGACTTAGCACATGCACTGTTGGTAGATAGGATGGGTGAGGAGTGCTGTTGAGGGAGGTGGGAGCTGCTTCTGAGGGCCTTTCCTGAAATTGTAGGGAGAAAGCCTGTGTATGGGAACCACGAGTGCCTCCAGACTTTTTATATGTGAGGGGGTTACTAGCTTCTTAGGGCCGCTGGAAACAATGCATCACACACTGGATGGCTTAGAACAACAGAAACTTATTCTTTCACATCCTAGAGGCTTGTTGTTGTTCAGTTGCTCAGTTGTGTCCGATTCTTTGTGACCCCATAGACCCCAAGCCAAGTGCGTCAGGCTTCCCTGTCCTTCACTATCTCCTGGAGTTTGCTCAGACTCATGTCCATTGAGTCAGTAATGCCATCCAACCATCTCATCCTCTGTCATCCCCTTCTCCCCCTGCCTTCAATATTTCCCAGCATCAGGGTTTTTTCCATTGAGTCAGCTCTTCGCTTCAGGTGGCCAAAGTACTGGAGTTTCACCTTCAGCATCACTCCTTTCAAAGACTGTTCATGACTGATTTCCTTTAGGATTGACTGGTTTGATCTCCTTGCAGTCCTAGGGACTCTCAACAGTCTTCTCCAGCACCACAGTTGGATAGTATCAATTCTTCAATGCTCAGCCTTCTTTATGGTCCAACTCTCATATCTGTACATGACTCTTGGAAAAACCATAGCTTTGACTATATGGACCTTTGTCGACAAAGTGATGTAGTGGCTGGAAGCCTGAAATCAAGGTGTTGGCAGAGCCATGCTCCCTCTGAAGGCTATAGGAAGCATCCTTCCTTGTCTCAGCATCTGATGGTTTGCTGGCAAGCCATTGGCATTCTTTGGCTTGTGCATGCATCCCTCCAGTCTCTGCCTCCATCTTTATATGGCCATCTCTTCTGTGTCTCTCTATGTTGTGTATGTGTCCAATTTGCTCTCTTGTTGTAAGGACAAGAGAGCAGTCATTTGATTAGGGCCCACCCTACTTCCATGTGAATTCATCATAACTTGCAAAGACTGTATTTCCAAATAAGGTTATATTCACAGGGTGCATGGGAAGGGGTGGGAGTTCAACATGACTTTTTGGAGGACGCAGTTCAACCCACAACAGAGCAGTTAAGAAGGAAAAGTGGAAAATGTCCATTTCCTGTATCACTGACTGTGTTGTGGAGGGGGCTTGGTGGTGTTATAGACAGTGGTAATGCTGTTGGTGGGAGTGCTGGCTGCTGTCTCAGGGTGGCGCTGCTTCTAATCTTGGACCCCCTCTACCCACCTACCACCCTGGTCTTGGACTGGTCTTGGACTATGTCAGTGACAGATGTAGAGATCAGGCGCATGTGGCTGGGGTGATGCAACCAAGGGCGAAAGGGCTTAGTTACCAAGGGAAAGTGGTTTTCCAGTATTGAGTGGAGAATAGAAGGAGCTCAGGACTTGGCAGACATGCAGATCTCAGGCTAAGTCTCAGGCCAGCTGGAACACCATGGCTTCTGTTTCTCCACTGAAAGGTGAGGGGGTGAGACTGGATGGCTTCTGCAGGTCCTTCCTACTTTGTCATCATGTAATTCTTGTTTGAGACTTGACATCTTATTTATTTTTTTATTTTGGTTATACCACGTGGCATGTTAGTTCCTTGACCAGAGATCAAACCCACACCCTCGGCAGTGAAAGCTCAGAGCCTTAGCCACTGGACCACTGAGGAAGTCCCAGAGTTGACATTTTAGAGAAGCTCCTTGACCCTGAAGATTGTTGTGAGGTCTGTCTAGCTGATGGGGGTATCTGACATGGGAAGGGTGCTTAATAGGGGACAGCTATCAGGACCTGGTATTTCCCATCCAGGCCTTTCTAACAGGACTTTATTTGAGTCACCTTCTCCAGGAGGACTTTTCCTGGCCACCTTCTCTACAATATTAACCCCACCCCTGATATTTCATGGCCTCTCTCCTGGCTTTGTTTTCTCCTCCTTATACTTAACCCATATACAACATGGTTTATATATTCTTTTCTTGTCTCACATACTCTCTGTTTCTCCACTAGGTGGTAAGCTTGTGGAGGGCAGCGATTTTTATCCAATATTAAATAGTGACTGTCATATCTAGGCAATCAATACATTACTTGTTGAACATTGAATAATTGAAAGTATTATAAATTGGATAAATTTTTAAAGGGATGTACCAGTTATAATCTTTGCGGCATATGATCATTTGTCAGCTCCAGCCCCCAGCATTATCAGACTTTATATTTTAGCCATTCTGGCGAATATGTAGCAGTATCCCCAAATGGTTGTAATTTACACTTCCCTAATGGTTAATGATACTAAGAATTTTTTCATGTGCTTATTGACAATTCTATGTCTTTCTTTCTGAAGTGTTATTCAAATTATTCAACTACTTTGTCCATTTTAAAAAATTATGTTTTTTTGTCATTTTATTATTGAGTTTTAGGAATTCTTTATTTATTCTAAATACTACTTACTTGTCAGGTATGTGATTTGCAAACCTTTTCCCTAATTTTGGCTTACCTATTCATTTTCCTTTTTTTTTTGGTTGTGCTGTGTGGCATGCAGGATCTTAATTCCCTCAGCAGGGATCAAATCCATGGCCCCTGCATTGGGAACATGGAGTCTTAAGCACCGGACCATTAGGAAAGTCCTCTATTCATTTTCTTAACAGTGTTTTCTGTTTTAAATTTTGAGATCTAATTTATCATTTTCTTTGTAAAGTTTTTTTTTTTCCATGTCCTAAGAAACTTTTCTGACTCCCATATTACAAAGATCATCTCATATTTTCTTCTAGAAGCTTTCTAGCTTTAGTTTCTATGTTTAGATCTGTCATCCATCTTAAACTAATTTTTGTGTGCCATATGAAGTATGTGTGTGTTTGCATTCTCAGTCGTGTCCTACTCTTTGTGACTCCACGGACTATAGCCTGCTGTGCTTCTCTGTCCATGGGATTATCCAGGCAAGAATACTGCAGTGAGTTGCCATTTCGTCCTCCAGATCTTATAAAGTGGGAGGGGTCAAAATTATTTTTTTTCACTAATGAATATCCAGTTGTTCCTGCTGCATTTGAGGCAAAACACTTTCTTTTATTGTTAGGTACTGTTTTTTCCCCATTTTGCAGATAAAGAAACTGAGACAGAGTTAGATTAAGTAACTTGTTCACAGGTCCTGCAGCTGGTACAGTTAGATCCAGAATTTGAACCCAGAGCTTCTATTTTTATCCACTATGCTCTGTTACCTTCTCATGCTGATGACTCTGAGGTTTCAACCTGAGTGTGAGACAGCTCAGTGTAAAGCTTAGGCAGAGGAGCCAGGAAGGGGGGTGAGTTTTATTTGGGGTTGAGTTGGGGAACCTATGGGATACCTGATTGAGTACATTGGGAGGCAGATTTTTAGAAAAGGGAGGATGAGTCAGGGAAGGGGGAATAAACAAGGGAGGAGGGAAGCAAGCAGTGCTGGAAGGGGATATTATTAAATCCAACCTGAACTCTGCCTTTTTGGTTTAGTGTCAGGATTTTGAAAGTGTGTCACATCAATCCTGGTCCATAAAAGCCCGTGAAATATGCAAGATCCAATTAGTCTAGATCTATTGAATCTAGGTGGTAAGGGTGATGTGAACAAGAGGCATAAAGCTAGAGAAGAGAAACAGATTAAGTGAGGCAGGGAGAGTCACCAAGCATCAGGATCAGAGTGCCTACTCTCAAAATTTAACCCACCTCTGCAGCTCACTAATCATGGGAGCTCAAGAAAGTTACTTCATTTCTGTGCCTCATTTTCCTCATCTGTAAAATGAGAACAATGCCAACCTCCCTGAATTAAATTAGACAATGGATCGAAGGCAACTAGCACATTACCTGACACATACTCCAGTTCAGTTCAGTCACTCAGTTGTGTCCGACTCTTTGTGACCCCATGGACTACAGCACGCCAGTCTTCCCTGCCCACCACCAACTCCTGAAGCTTACTCAGACTCATGTTCATCGAGTCGGTGATGCCATCCAACCACCTCAACCTTCGTCGTTCCCTTCTCCTCCTGCCTTTAGTCTTTCCCAACATCAGGGTCTTTTCAAGTGAGTCAGCTCTTCGCATCAGGTGGCCAAAGTATTGGAGTTTCAGCTTCAGCATTATTCCTTCCAATGAATATCCAGGACTGATTTCCTTTAGGACTGACTGGTTTGATCTCCTTGCAGTCCAAGGGACTCTCAAGAGTCTTCTCCAACACCACAGTTCAAAAGCATCAATTCTTTGGCACTCAGCTTTCTTTATAGTCCAACTCTCACATCCATACATGACCACTGGAAAAACCATAGCTTTGACTAGACAGACCTTTGTTGGCAAAGTAATGTCTCTGCTTTTTAATATTCTATCTAGGTTTGTCATAGCATTTCTTCCAAGGAGCAAGTGTCTCTTAATTTCATGGCTACAGTCACCATCTGCAGTGATTTTGGAGCCCCCCAAAATAAAGTCTCTCAATGTTTCCATTGTTTCCCCATCTATTTGCCATGAAGTGATGGGACTGGATGCCATGATCTTAGTTTTATGAATGTTGAGCTTTAAGTCAACTTTTTCACTCTCCTCTTTCACTTTCATCAAAAGGCTCTTTAGTTCTTTGCTTTCTGCCATAAGGGTGGTGTCATCTGCATATCTGAGGTTTTTGATATTTCTCCCTGCAATCTTGATTCCAACTTGTGTTTCATCCAGTCCGGCATTTCCAATGAGGTACTCTGCATATAAGTTAAATAAGCAGGGTGACAATATACAGCCTTGACGTACTCCTTTCCTGATTTGGAACCAGTCTGTTGTTCTATGTCCAGTTCTCACTGTTGCTTCATTCAATAAATGGCATGTTAGTAATTTTTATTAGGTTTCAGTATTTTAAGAATGCGGTTAGTTTCTGAAATTTGGCAAAACTAATACAATTATGTAAAGTTTAAAAATAAAATAAAATTTAAAAAAAAAAGTAAAAAAAAATATATATCATTTGAAAAAATAAATAAATAAATAAAAGACCCTCAGGGAAGCTTGCTGAATTTACAAATGGCCTCCAGAAACAGCCTTCTCCAACTTAAATTGCTCAACTTGGCAATTTGAGAACACGTGGTCAGGAAGTCAGAGTAAGGATTGTGAACTGGAGCTGGTCTCTAAATATTCCAGGTGGCACAGGAGCCAGTCCAGATGGCTGATGCTGAGCCAACAGGGCTAAGGCTTCCTGGGGAAAGAGCAGACTGCTTGCCTGGATTCTGCATGGGATCTCTGTGGGCCTGGAGCTCTATAGGGCGGGGAGGATGCTCCTGCCGAAAGCAACAAGTGAGTGAGAGAGCACACTGCCTGCACAAGGCTGGCATCTTCTAGTGTTGTTGTCTGATGGATCAGAGACCCATCTCTGTCTCTGGTTTTGAATGGATCCTGCAAGATCTAGCTGCACTTCTTGAAAAACCATTTAAATGGAGTTTGTATGATTAATTTTGAGTCCAGTTCATTCTGCATGTAAACAGCTAGCAGTGTCAATCAGGTATTTGCTGAGTGCTTGCTAAGTCGCTTCAGTCATGTCCCACTCTGTGCGACCCCATAGACGGCAGCCCACCAGGCTCCCCCATGCTGAGTGCTTACTGGGGACCAAACTCTGCAGTATGTTAGGACACTGCTCCTGCCCTCCAGGAGCTCACCATCTAGTTGTGGGGGGTGACACCCATACAAAGAGGTGTGAGGTAAGTGCTGAATGACCTGACACATGAAGTGGCCAGAGGACAGCTTCAGCAGAGTGCATGAATAAATGCCTTCTACATAGGTTGTCATACCGATGATAGACATTCAAGCCCTTCAGCATCTGCTCTAACCCACCCCTTCTCTCTTCCAGAGGTGAGAACTGACATTTGAGTGCTTCCTTGGAGAGTGACACTTTAAATGGGTATACTCATTTTCCCCTTCTGATGATCCTAAGTCGTGAGCTCTGTTCAGTTCAGTTCAGTCGCTCAGTCATGTCCCACTCTTGGCGACCCCATGGCTGCAACACGCCAGGCTTCCCTGTCCATCACCAACTCCTGGAGCTTGCTCAAACTCATATCCATCGAGTCAGTGATGTCATCCAACCATCTCATCCTCTGTTATCCCCTTCTCCTCCTGCCTTCAATCTTCCCTAGCATCAGGGTCTTTTCCAGTGAGTCAGTTCTTCGCATCAGGTAGCCAAAGTATTGGAGTTTCAGCTTCAGCATCAGTCCTTTCAGTGAATATTCAAGACTGAATTCCTTTAGGATGGGCTGGTTTGATCTCCTTGCAGTCCAAGAGACTCTCAAGAGTCTTCTCCAACACCACAGTTCAAAAGCATCAATTCTTCGGCGCTCAGCTTTCTTTATAGTCCAACTCTCACATCCATACATGACTACTGGAAAAACCATAGCATTGACTAGATGGATCTTTGTTGACAAAGTGATGTCTCTGCTTTTTAATATGCTATCTAGGTTAGTCATATATTTTCTTACAAAGGAGCAAACGTCTTTTAATTTCATGGCTACGGTCACCATCTGCAGTGATTTTTGAGCCCCCCCAAAATAAAGTCTGTCACTGTTTTCATTGTTTCCCCATCTATTTGTGATGAAGTGATGGGACTTAATGGTCCCATGATCTTAGCTTTTTGAATGTTGACTTTTAAGCCAACTTTTTCACTCTCCTCTTTCACTTGCATCAAGAAACCCTTTAGTTCTTCTTTGTTTTCTGCCCTAAGGGTGGTGTCATCTGCGTATCTGAGGTTATTGATATTTCTCCCTGAAATCTTAATTCTGGCTTGTGCTTCATCCAACCCAGCATTTCACATGGTGCATTCTACGTATAAGTTAAATATAGGTGATAATATACAGCCTTGATGTACTTCTTTCCCAATTTTGAACCAGTCTGTTGTTCCATGTTTGGTTCCAACTGTTGCTTATTGACCTGCATACAGCTTTCTCAAGAGGTATTCCCTGGTATTACCATCTGGTATTCCCACCTCTTGAAGAATTTTCCACAGTTTGTTGTGATCCACACAGTCAAAGGCTTTGGCATAGTCAACAAAGCAGAAGTAGATGTTCTTCTGGAACTCTCTTGCTTTTTCTGTGATCCAACGGATGTTGGCAATTTGATCTCTGGTTCCTCTGCCTTTTCTTTTCTTTTTTTAAATGTTATTTTATTTTTAAACTTTACATAATTGTATTAGTTTTGCCAAATATCAAAATGAATCCGCCACAGGTATACCTCTGCCTTTTCTAAATACAGCTTGAACATTTGGAAGTTCATGGTTCACGTACTATTGAAGTCAGGCTTGGAGAATTTTGAGCATTATTTTGCTAGCGTGTGAGATAAGTGCAATTGTGCAATAGTTTGAACATTCCTTGGCATTGCTTTTCTTTGGGATTGGAATGAAAACCGACCTTTTCCAGTCCTGTGGCCAGTGCTGAGTTTTCCAAATTTGCTGGCATATTGAGTGCAGCACTTTCACAGCATTATCTTTTAGGATTTGAAATAGCTTAGCTGGAATTCCATCACTCCATTAGCTCTGTTAGTATCTCCATATTTCAGATGAGGAAGTGGGGGGACAGAGGTAGCAGGAGACTTAGGCAGGGTCACCGAGCTGGAAGTGATGGCCCCATGGAGAGAACCCAGTAGCCTCGGTCCAGAGCCCACCTTTTTAGGCCTATGGGGCACAGCTGACTATATTTATGACTCTCCTCTTTCAAATATACAACAGGAAAGAGGATTCTTGACATTTCTTTCATGATTTTAACATGTAATCAGTGTCCAACCAATTTTTAACTAAATACAGCCTCCTGTACATTATGCCCTGGCAGTAGTCAGCTGAAATATTCTTAATTTCAGAAGGGAAGGCAGCAAGACTGAACCACTGTGTTTACTGACCAATTTAGACTGTTTCAGGGCACAGCTTTGAGGATTGGAGCACGCCGTGAGTGAATATTTTAACAATCCATGGCAAGATGACAGCATCTTGGGCTCAGACACAAGAATTAGTTTCAGACAAGACTTTTTTCTCTGCCATAACTTTAACCAGCTGGAATTCTTTTTCATCCTATTCAACCTCCCAAAGTCAGGAATTTTGCCTTTTATTGGGAAATCTGCATTTCATTGTATAGATAGAACGCTATGTCCTTGGCTCAGTGGGTCTCGGAGAGAAGCTGGGTCTTTATTTTATTGCAGGCACTGGGTGTCCTGAGGGTTCAAATACCAGCAAGTCTGTTTCAAGCATGAGAGGCCAGAGACATAGCAATGCTCTGATCACAGGATGTGAGAGGGAAACTGTTCACCCTGGTGGAGTCTGAGCCTTGTACACTTGTGTGTGGGAAAGAGAGAGGGGGTTGCTGCTCTGAACCTCATGGCATCCACCAAGCCTTGGATCGGGACCCCAAGCTAGGCCTGCCAGGATGGGTGCAGCCATACCTGCCAAGGAGGGAGTGCAGAGTTGGGAGAAGGGTGTCTGAGCCAGCACGCCAGAAGTCATCGTCTAAATCACAGTAGTCCTCTTCAGAGAGTGTGTGTTATCACCTCTTCTTTGGGTGGTATTACATGACTCTAAATGTTTTTGGAACTTCAGTTTTAGAATAGTGATTAATAGGTTTAGAACAGTTCTTCTTCCTTCTGAGGGAGAGTTCTGCCTTTTATAGTGATTAATAGGTTTAGAACAGTTCTTCCTTCTGAGGGAGAGTTCTGCCTTTTATAGTGATTAATAGGTTTAGAACAGTTCTTCTTCCTTCTGAGGGAGAGTTCTGCTTTTTATTTAGCTGCATCTGAAAACATTGAAAATCCCATTACTTTGAAATGTATTTATGTATATCAATTTATTGTTTCTACTACCTGCAAGAAGTTACTGGTACTTTGATTGCCCACATCTTGCCAAAACCAGATGACATCTGTCATTTAAACTTTGGTCAACCTAATGGATAGTAAATGTTATCTCACTGTTAATTTTTGCTTAACCTCAAGTAAGATTCGGAGAAGGCAATGGCACCCCACTCCAGTACTCTTGCCTGGAAACTCCCATGGATGGAGGAGCCTGGTGCACTGCAGTCCATGGGGTCGCTAAGAGTCAGACACGACTGAGCGACTTCACTTTTACTTTTCACTTTCATGCATTGGAGAGGGAAATGGCAACCCACTTCAGTGTTCTTGCCTGGAGAATCCCAGGGACGGAGGAGACTGGTGGGCTGCTATCTATGGGGTCTCACAGAGTCGGACACGACTGAAGCGACTTAGCAGCAGCAGCAAGTAAGACTGGGTTCATTGCTGTGGTTTTTGGCTATTTGTAAATTGTCTGTTCTTGTCCTTGGCTCATTTTTCTATTAAGTTATTTGTCTTTTTCTTCTTGAGTTATAGAAGCTCTTTATGTGATAGTGATATTTGGACAGTCTTTTTAACATCTTGTATTATGAAAGTGAAAGTCACACAGTCATGTCCAACTCTTTGTGATCCCACGGACTGTAGCCCACCAGGTCCTCTGTCCAGGCAAGAGTACTGGAGTGAGTTGCCCTTTCCTTCTCCAGGGGATCTTCCCGACCCAGGGATCGAACCCCGGTCTCCTGCATTGCAGGCAGATTCTTTACCAATTGAGCTACTAGGGAAGCCCTTGTATTATGACACAGCTTCATCTTTTGAACATGGGTTAGATTTCTGGAATTGGCTAGCATTGCGCATGCTTGAATCAGGATGAATTATATGTGATAATTTAAATAATAAACACAATTGGCAAAACTGGTTTTGGGGACAAGCCAGGTGACTCTTACAGTTTCCCTGGAAGGAGCAGAAAGTGCAGATAGACTAGAGCATAAGCAAGTCGTCCTTGGAATTCAGCGTGGTGGCATCAGTCAGTCAGTATCTTGTACAGAGTGAATGGGGAATTGTCAAAAGGGTGATTCTGGTAGGTGGAGGTTATTTAAAAGGGCTTCTGCTACAGCTAGCATTCCTTGAGTGACTGCTACGGGTCAGATGTGCTGTGGGCCAAGAGCCCTGCTGCCCCCTCCCAAATGAACATGCATCCTTCAGAAGACAGTGTGTGGAAAGGTCACAGAACTAGCCTCTTCACCTGTCAAAATATGGTATTGGGATTTCTCTCGTGGTCCAGTGGCTAAGACTCCTCACTCCCAGTGCAGGGGGCCTGGATTTGATCCCTGGTCAGGGAACTAGATCACACATGCCTCAACTAAGAGTTCTCATGCCTCAACTAAAGAACCTGCATGCCGCAATGAAGACCCAGTGTAGCTAAATAAATAAATAAAAATTAAAAAAAATGCGGTGTTGACCTAGTATTACCCAATCCTCCCAAATCTGTATAACTATTATTCATTATAGAGACATACATATTTTACATCCATCTTTTCTGGTTCTTACTATGAGGCTATTTCTATAGTAGTTTAGTGTATAGCTTCTACATCAAACTGCTTGGTTTCGAATCCTAACTCTGTCATTTACTAGCTGTGTGGTTTTGTGTAAATTATAAGACTTCTCTGTCCCTGATTTTCTCATTTGTAATATGGAGACAATAGCACCTACCCTCCTAGGATGTCATGTGGATTAAATGAAATAATGCACACAAAGCACTCAGCATGTTTGTTCTCAGGATGAAGTAGGGAGAGATGTTTTGGTGAGTTGAGGCCTGTGGCTCCCCTAGGCTGTCCAGGGAATTAATAAACAGGACGGGGGGTGGGTGGGAGGTTAGAGCCCATGTGCATTTCTGGGGAACCAGCCCCACTTTCCTTTCCTTAGTGCTTTGAGGCCTTGCACTCTCTCAAGACCTCTCAGTTCTTCCAAGTCCCACTACATTTTTCTGCCTATTATATACCATCTTCAGGGCCAAGGCCCTTACCGCAGGATCTGGGAACCATTGCAAGTGGTAAAAATAAGCTCAAAAAGCAGGAAAATCCTCAGAGCTCCAGCAGCAGGAAAACCACCAAACCTCAGGGCCCTGACTGAGAAGGCCCAGAATCGAGTGCCAGTAGTGATCCTAAAGCTCTTGTTGCCTCTGTCTGATTCTGCCTGTGGTTGAGGGTTGTCGGGGCATAGACCCCAGAAGCACAAATGGCAGAATTGAGGTGGAGCGGAAAATGGATATATAAAGCCAGGTGACAGCCCTAGAGTAAGCTGTTTTAGGCTGGCCTTGCCTCAGTATTAAAACCTAGGGCCATAACCTGTAACACACAGTTTCTCTATAGGAAAGAACAGGTGTCTTCAGATTGTAATAACAAAAACATTATGGGTTTTGGAGTCATATCCAAAGTCAAGCTCTAGCCTGGGTGACTTTGAGAAACCACAGAACTTTTCTAAGCCTGTTTTCTCTATTGAAAAATGAACATAATGGTGCCTACTTTGAACGACTAGCTGTTGTGACGATTAAGTGGGTACGTAAAATGCACTGTCATGCATACAGATGGTCTCTATTAAATAGGAGCTGTTATTATCAGTAAATGCTCAATAAATATTTGAATGGGTAGTGCAGCTAAATGGAAAACTGGCTGTGTTAGGGTAGACTTGGCAAAAAGCAAAACCAAAAATAAGCACACAAAGTAAAGCCCTGGAAGTCAGTCCTGAAATTGATGTGCCTCATCTCATTCCCACCTGGTACCCCAGTGAGACCAATTCTGGGAAGTTCCCAGTGGATAAACAGATGAGAGAGTTGCAGTGGTATGCTACAGGAGGGTGCCAGATTGCGTTGTTCCAACAGAAAGTGAAATTTCTCCCTATATGCTCATAGGCAAGGAAGTAGTCCCTTTGCATGGGAAGGAAAGCTACCTGTGTTGTGGGTTTTCCTCTTATTGATTCCAGACTAAGTTATGTCCCTTTATTTATCCAGTAACTATTTAAGGACAATGTCACAGACACTGGAGACTCACGTGTCCATGCCCCAGCGTAGCAAGTTCTATTCCAAAAAGTATATGCTAATCAAAATATTTACTGTATTCTCTTTCCATCCCATTCTTTCTACCTGAAGTTTTTACACTTGAACGAGTGGGAAAGATTCTATGAGTCTTTCATGTTCTTTCCAAAGTCCTGTTCTGGTTTGTTTGATCAATAAATAGCTTAGATCTAAAAGGAGAAGTTCCCAAATATCCATCTACGATGGAAGCCAAGAGCAGTGGGTCTCTTTGCCTTCCTCACCACACTGTCCTTTTGGACAAAGAAGCTTTAGTAAGTGAAGATCCTTCTCTGACTCCAGAGAGAAATGACAGGCATTCACATATGACACCCTTGTCCTTTTTTTAAGTTTCATTTTGGGCGTACTTGCAACTTTGGGAAGGAGGACCAGGTTGCTAATTTACATTTTGTTTGCATTTTGGAAACTGCTTCCCTGAATTCATGTCTCTGAGGGACAAAAGGAAAGAGAAAACAAAAAATGGACATCACCAGCCTCAGATGTGAAGTAACCATCTCTGTGGATCACAAAAGAAGAGACTTGCAAAAAGGTGGCTGGGGGCTGAAGCTTCTCATGCTGTGGGTTGGATGGAGGCAGTGGCTGTGAAGAGTGTGGCTCCTATGAAATAAAGGGACAAAAAGTACTCTGCAGACATTGAGAAACCAGAGTAAGGCTTGAAGTGTTAGTCTCTCAGTCATGTCTGACTCTTTGCAACCCCATGGACTGTAGCCTGCCAGGCTCTTCCACGGGTTTCTCCAGGCAAGAATACTGGAGTGGGTTGCCATTCCCTTCTCCAGGGGATCTTCCCAACCCAGAATTTGGACCTGGTCTCCTGCATTGCAAGCAGATTCGTTACCATCTGAGCCATCAGGGAAGCCACAAGGCTTGAAGTCAGGGCCTTCTTTAAGAGCTCACTGGTCATGAAGGAAGCCTGGGTGTGTGAGAGGGAAGGGAGACTGTCAGCGTGCTGACTGAGACTTAGACGGGAGTTGTGGACTGAGGAAAGCAAGGACAAGCACACAACCTTGCTGCCGGAACTGAGCCCAGCTGCCTGCTGGTTCTATGCCTGCTGCTGCCATGTCCCCGTGGGGCTGTAACACCCACCTGCTTCTGCACTGCGGGCCTGGAGGGCCAAGAAGAAATGGGGTCAGAGAGAGGAACAAAATAACAAAAGTGAGAACAGACTCAGAAGGAACTTGCAGTTCCCAAACCGCAGATCAAGAAACACAAGTAATAGACTCAACTGTAAGAATAAGAAATTATCCCAAATGAAATTAATTTTACAGAATAGGCTAAAAAGGAAACTTTATAATAAGTAGGTAGAGGATGTACCCTGTCCTTAAAAAAAAGGAAAGCATAAATTTCATTAGTAATTATGAGGACTTCACAGGAGTCACAGTGGATAAGAATCGCCTGCCAATGCCAGGGACACAGGTTCAATACCTGGTCCAAGAAGTTTCGACATACCATGGAGCAGCTAAGCCCATGCACCACAACTACTGAGCTCACGCTCTAGGGCCTGTGAGCCCCAACTACCAAGCCTGCATGCTGCAACTGCTGAAGCCCTTGTGCCTAGAGCCTGTGCTCTGCAACAAGAGAAACAACTTCAGTGAGAAACCCGGGCACTGCAATGAAGAGTAGCCCCAACTCACCACACAGAGAGAAAAGCCACACAAAGCAATGAAGACCCAGTGAAGCCAATAGTAAATAAATAAAATTATTTAAAAAAATAAGTAATTATGAAAAACACAAATAAAATAAAATCAGATGTATATATGAAGTGAAGTCGCTCAGTTGTGTCCAACTCTTTGTGACCCCATGGACTGTATAGTCCATGGAATTCTCCAGGCCAGAATATTGGAATGGGTAGCCTTTCCCTTCTCCAAGGGATCTTCCCAACCCAGGGATCGAACCCAGGTCTCCCGCATTACAGGCAGATTCTTTACCAGCTGAGCCACAAGGGAAGGTGTACATAAAAAATGTGAAATGAAAAATGTAGTTATTCAAATAAAGACACAATAGATAGGGTACACTGATTCCTAGATACCACCGAAGTATGAGTTAACAGATTGGAGAACAGTACACAGAAAGTTACCCTGTAAGTTTAGAGATATGAAAGATAAATTGACAGACTTCAGCTTTCTTTGATAAAAGTTACAGAGAGCGCAGAGGGAACGAAAGAGAAGTGATATTTAAATAAATGGCTAGTAATTTTCCTGAGTTGAGTAACTATGAATTCTTGGATCAAAAGTATCTCTTAGTACTATGGTGGTTAAATAAAAATTGACCCACAATTACATACATTGTAGTGAAACTGTATAATATCAAAGACAGGAGGCAGACCAATGTATGAATCTGCTTGGGCTGCTGTAAAAAAATACTATAGACTGGGTGGTTTAAACAACAGACATTTATTTCTCATAGGTTTGGAGGCTGGGAAGTACAAGATCACACTGACTTATTGAGCATCAACCAGTGAGAAATCTGCATCACAAAACTCTGTAAACCACTTTTGACACATTCAATCAGTCATAGCACTTCTCCATACACTGCCCAAATCTTTTCTTGTGTTTCAGTTGTGTTTTCACTTTTCTTGAAATGATAAAGCATAATATGCTGAAAATATTGCTTTTGATTCTTCTATCTTTAATATTAAAATGGCTATACAAAAATTCACCAATTTTGAAAAGTTGTTTTAAAAAGCATGCAATATGACAGCTCTCAGAATACAATCTAACAAAATTGTTTTGAATAAAGTTCAGTTCAGTTTAGTCGCTCAGTTGTGTCCGATTCTTTGTGGCCCCATGAATCACAGCACGCCAGGCCTCCCTGTCCAACACCAACTCCTGGAGTTCACTCAGACTCATGTCCATCGAGTCAGTGATGCCATCCAGCCATCTCATCCTCTGTCATCCCGTTCTTCTCCTGCCCCCAATCCCTCCCAGCATCAGAGTCTTTTCCAATGAGTCAACTCTTTGCATGAGGTGGCCAAAGTATCGGAGTTTCAGCTTTAGCATCATTCCTTCCAAAGAAATCCCAGGGCTGATCTCCTTCAGAATGGACTGGTTGGATCTCCTTGCAGTCTGAGGGACTCTCAAGAGTCTTCTCCAACACCACAGTTCAAAAGCATCAATTCTTCAGCGCTCAGCCTTCTTCACAGTCCAACTCTCACATCCATACATGACCACTGGAAAAACCATAGCCTTGACTAGATGGACCTTTGTTGGCAAAGTAATGTCTCTGCTTTTCAATATGCTATCTAGGTTGGTCATAACTTTTCTTCCAAGGAGTAAGTGTCTTTTAATTTCATGGCTGCAGTCACCATCTGTAGTGATTTTGGAGCCCAGAAAAATAAAGTCTGACACTGTTTCCACTGTTTCCCCATCTATTGCCCATGAAGTGATGCCTCTTGAGAAACCTATATGCAGGTCAGGAAGCCACGGTTAGAACTGGACATGGAACAACAGACTGGTTCCAAATAGGAAAAGGAGTACGACAAGGCTGTATATTGTCACCCTGCTTATTTAACTTGTATGCAGAGTACATCATGAGAAACGCTGCGCTGGAAGAAGCACAAGCTGGAATCAAGATTGCCGGAAAAAATATCAAGCTCAGATATGCAGATGACACCACCCTTATGGCAGAAAGTGAAGAGGAACTAAAAAGCCTCTTGATGAAAGTGAAAGAGGAGAGTGAAAAAGTTGGCTTAAAGCTCAACATTCAGAAAACAAAGATCATGGCATCTGGTCCCATCACTTCATAGGCTATTGCGTGGGGGATGTTAAATCCATATTCATAGTCAGGAAGATGATAATTATAGACTTTGTAAGAAAAATTATCATTGCATCAGTTGAGATTCGCTGCATAACAAACAACTACAAAACGTAATGTCTTAAACATTAC
This sequence comes from Bubalus bubalis, assembly GCF_019923935.1. Classification (NCBI taxonomy): domain Eukaryota; kingdom Metazoa; phylum Chordata; class Mammalia; order Artiodactyla; family Bovidae; genus Bubalus; species Bubalus bubalis. Next base: position 113,611,896 of record NC_059157.1, on the reverse strand, counting down.
CTTATTTAGCTCTATCTTTGGGGTGACTGGGCAGTTTTTAAAATCTGGGTCAATTCAGCTGATCTTGGCTATCACACACATCTGTGATGGGCTGGTGGATGGCTAAATGATCTAGGATAGCCTCAGTCCTGTTTGGAAGTTTACTGCCTGCATGCTGGGATGCCTTAGTTGTTTTCCAAATGCCTCTCAGCTTCCAATTTGCCTTCTGAGGCAGCTCACATGATAGACCATGCTTCCAAATGCAGCCAGAGAGCAAGCCTCCTTGTGCAAGCACTTTTTAAGCTTCCATTTGTATCATATTTACTAATACTAATGTTCTGTTAGTCAAAACAAGTCATGCAGCTAAGTTCAGTTTCAAGGGGTAGAGCAATAGATTCCACCCATTGGTAGGAGGAAAAGAATTTGTGGTTGCCTTTAGAATCTACCACAGTCTTCTCCTTTCCCACAGATTATTCCCATTTCTCCCACATGTCAAGTTTGCTAATCCTCATTCCAGGTTTTCTGTCTCATCCTATTAATAGCAACAAGCTGGAAGCCTGTGATCTCATGATCTTATAACATCAGGATGAATGAGGATTCTTAGATGTGGCTCCTTGGGTAAGGCTCCTCTTGACTCAGAGATCTGTGAATTAAAAGTGATAAGTCACCTCCATATGCACTTGACATACAATGGTGAGACAGAGGCAGGTCAACTGAATAGACACTCGACTTCAGAAGGGGAAGATCAGGAGATCTATAGCAGTCACTGGTCTAAAATTTCCCCTAGGCTCTTGATTAGGGCTCAGTTCTGCTTCCTGGGAGTGCCCTCCCAGTCTATTGTCCTCCAAGGCTCTAGACGCCATTCTTCAGTCCCTTGGTTCCCCATCTTGAGAAATCTTTCCTTTATTTCCCTAAGAAACGGCCGTGGTAACAATTCAGTAGCTGTCTCATCTGGCTTCCTGCCCTTCAGTAGTTGAGAGCCTAGAGACCTCTCTGCAGTTTAATCAATTTTAGTTCCCTCTAGTTCAAGCTGATGGTGCTTTTGCTGGTATAGTTCTATTTATTTATTCTTAACATTTTGGGCTTTTGGTGTAACAGTTTATAGTCTACTTTATTAAACAAAAGCTGTACCCACAATTATTTTTTCCCTAGATTTATTCACTGTGATTTGGGATCAGGCTCTGTCATACCTTTTTGTCTAGCTGAGAAAGTATGCTAGGCACTTTCTTAAATCTTTCAGAGGTCTTAACAAGTGGCCATACCCTTGCTTTTCTCTTTGTCCTAAGGTCTCCTTTCACTTTGAGAATCTTTTACTTGAAGACTCTTCAGATATGGGGAGACTAGAGATGAGAGTTTTGTTTTCCAATGCAGCAGGCCCTGGACCCTCTGTTTTTTATCTAAATTCAGGCTACAAACTGAACATTCCCTTCTTTCACCTGTCCCTCTGTCTTGCCATCCTTTATCATATGTAGTAAAGAGCACCCAATTGGCACTTTCCAAATTCTCTCTGGAGATCTACTTAGCTGTAACTGACATTTTCTTTCTCTCTCAAGGTACTGCCAACTTCAGGTTTACCAGATGTTCTTTCTGTACATAGTATGAGTCATCATTTTACAAATTTGCTATAGCATTTTCCCCCCCATTTTTTCAGCCTTTGCAATCTGTTTCCTTACTGAGTTTCTGGTCACTAACCTATTCCAAATCCAACATCATATGTTTTAGACTTTTGTTATGTCAGCACCCTACTCCTGAAATCAATTTCTATATTAGCTAGCTTATGCTGCATAACAAGCCACCTCAAATTTAGGGACTTAAGCCATGGCCATATCATTACTTTTTGGGTTGGCTAGGTGGTCTTTTTGGTTTAGACCGGCTCAGGTGATCTCTCAGTTTAATCAAGAAAGGTTTTCTTTCTTGTGGGTGGGTTATTTCAGCTATTTTGTGCAAGGAGTGGGGATTTCCAGGAATTGGGCTACTACCCACTTTTTGGCCTTTTATGTTCAGCTTTAGAACTGTTATGGCACCTGTGGATGTGTAATTTAGCAAATGCTAATGTATTACAATGAGCATATAATGAGGCTCAAGGTCTACTGAAGTTTGAATCTTCCACCATCTTGGGCCTAATAGGTTCTAACCAGTTTATGTCATATTCTGTTCTTTTTTTTTTCAATTGGAGGATAATTGTTATACAATGTTGTATTGGTTTCTACCATACACCAACATGAATCAGCCATATATATGTATGCTATGCTGTGCTTAGTCACTCAGTCGTGTCTGACTCTGTGACCTCATGGACTGTAGCCCACCAGGCTCCTCTGTCCATGGCAATTCTTCAGGCAAAAATATTAGAGTGGGTTTTCATGCCTTCCTCCAGGTGATCTTCCCAACCCAGGGATTGAACCGAGGTCTCCCGCATTGCAGGCAAATTCTTAACCATCTGAGCCACCAGGGAAGCCCAAGAATATTGGAGTGGGTAGTCTATCCCTTCTCCAGTGGATCGTCCCTACCCAGGAATTGAACCAGAGTCTCTTGTACTGCAGGTGGATTCTTTACCAGCTGAGCTACCAGGGAAGCCTATATATATGTATACCTAAGTCATATTCTCTTCTTAATGGTTGTGCCATTCTTTTAATGGTTCTGAAACAGAAGGAAAGGGATCAAGACACAAACTTTAAAAGAATGACATAGCCCAAGGACAAGACATAAACTGATTTGAACCAAATAGGTCCAAGATGGCAGACATCCACTAGACCTTGAACCTCAGTATACACTCATTGTAACACATTAGCAAGCTAAGTGACACACCCACCAGTGCCATGACAGTTCTGAAGCCAACCATCAAAGATCAAAAAGTGTGTGTTGGGCCAATTCCTGGAAATCCCCTTCCCTTCCCTAAAACAGCTGGAATAATCCTCCTACTCCTTAGCCTATGAAATTACCCAGCCCATAAAAACTAACCACACCATATTTCAGAGTTGTTCTCATCTTCTGAGATGAGCCACACTCTGTCTGTAGAGTGAATTTCTCTCTAAATAAACCCATTTCTTACCTATCACTTTGTGTCTCACTGAAGTTTTTCTGCGATGAGACATCAGTAACTTGAGCTTCAGTAAACCCTGAAACCAGCTGTATGACCTTGTTAAAAAACCATGGGTTCAAGTTCCAATCTGAGATTCATGGTTTCAGCTGTGCCCTGCCCTCTTCCCTCCTGTCTCAGAGGAACACAATTTTAGGAGGGACTTGATTCATTTGGAGGTAGATAGTTCAAAGCAGATATGGAGGTTCCATGTTGCCATGTTGACCCTGGCTCCTCTAACTTTTGACTCATCTAAACTTAGCTTTTATACTCAAACTTGCTGCCTCGTGGTTGTAAGGTGGCTGCTTTACTTCCAGTTTTATATGCACATTCCAGACATGATGGGGGGAAAATGACAGGTTATGAAAGAGGAATGTACCAACTGAGTTTGCTGTCTTACAATTCAGTTCAGTTGCTTAGTCGAGTCTGACTCTTTGCAACCCCATGGACTGCAGCATACCAGGCTTCCCTGTCCTTCATCAACTCCCAGAGTTTGCTCAAACCCATGTCCATCGAGTCTGTGATGCCATCCAACCATCTCATCCTCTGTTGTCCCCTTCTCCTCCTGCCTTCAATCTTCCCCAGCATCAGGGTCTTTTCCAATGAGTCAGTTCTTCTCATCAGGTGGCCAAAATATTGAAGCTTCAGCTTCATCATCAGTCCTTCCAATGAATATTCAGGACCGATTTCCTTTAGGATTGACTGGTTGGATTGATCCTGGTTGGATCAATTGACTGGTATAGATCTGATTATACATGTTCTTGGCAAAGCAATGCCTCTGCTTTTTAATATGCTGTCTAGGTTTGTCATAGCTTTTCTTCCAAGGAGCAAACTTTTTAATTTCATGGCTGCAGTTAGCATTTGCAGTGATTTTGGAGCCCAAGAAAATAAAGTCTGTCACTCTTTAAATTGTTTCCCCATCTATTTGCCATGAAGTGATGGAACCGGATGCCATGATCTTTGTTATTTGAATGTTGAATTTTAAGCCTGTTTTTTCACTCTCCTCTTTCACTTTCATCAAGAGGCTCTTTAGTTCTTCTTTACTTTCTGCCATAAGAGTGGTGTCATCTGCATATCTGAGGTTATTGATATTTCTCCCAGCAATCCTGATTCCAGCTTGTGTTTCATCCAACCCAGCATTTCTCATGATGTACTCTGTATATAGGTTAAATAAGCAGGGTGACAATATACAGCCTTGACATACTCTTTTCCTATTTGGAATCAGTCTGTTGTTCCATGTCCAGTTCTAACTGTGGCTTCCTGACCTGCATATAGGTTTCTCAAGAGGCAGGTCAGGTGGTCTGGTATTCCCATCTCTTTCAGAATTTTCCACAGCTTGTGATCCACGTGGTCAAAGGTTTTGGAATAGTCATTAAGTCAGAAATAGATGTTTTTCTGGAACTCTCTTGCTTTTCCAATGATCCAGTGGATGTTGGCAATTTGATCTCTGGTTCCTCTGCCTTTTCTAAATCCAGCTTGAACATCTGGTAGTTCACGGTTCACGTATTGTTGAAGCCTGGCTTGGAGAATTTTGAGCATTACTTTACTAGCGTGTGAGATGAGTGCAATTGTGCGGTAGTTTGAGCATTCTTTGGCATTGCCTTTCTTTGGGACTGGAATGAAAACTGACCTTTTCCAGTCCTGTGGCCACTGCTGAGTTTTCCAAATTTGCTGGCATATTGAGTGCAGCACTTTCACAGCATCATCTTTCAGGATTTGAAATAGCCCAACTGGAATTCTATCACCTTCACTAGCTTTGTTTGTAATGATGCTTCCTAAGGCCCACTTGACTTCACACTCCAAGGTGTCTGGCTCTAGGTGAGTGATCACACCATCGATCATGGTTATCTGGGTCATGAAGATCTTTTTTGTATAGCTCTTCTGTGTATTTTTGCCACCTCTTAATGTCTTCTGCTTCTGTTAGGTCCCTGCCATTTCTGTCCTTTATCGAGCCCATCTTTGCATGAAATGTTCCCTTGGTATCTCTAATTTTCTTGAAGAGATCTCTAGTCTTTCCCATTCTATTATTTTCCTCTTTCTTTGCATTTATCACTGAGGAAGGCTTTCTTGTCTCTCCTTGCTATTCTTTGGAACTCTGCATTCAGATGGATATCTTTCCTTTTCTCCGTTGCCTTTCGCGTCTCTTCTTTTTTCAGCTATTTGTAAGGCCTCCTCAGACAACCATTTTGCCTTTCTGCATTTCTTTTTCTTGGGTATGGTTTTGATCCCTGCCTCCTATACAATGTTACGAACTTCTGTCCATAGTTTTTCAGGCCCTCTGTCATATCTAATTCCTTGAATCTGTTTGTCACTTCCACTGTATAATCATAAGAGATTTGATTTAGGTCATACCTGAATAGTCTAGTGGTTTTCCCTACTTTCTTAAATTTACATCTGAATTTTTCAACAAGGAGTTCATAATCTGAGCCACAGTCAGCTCCTGGTCTTGTTTTTGCTGACCATACAGAGCTTCTCCATCTTTGGCTGCAAAGAATATAATCAATCTGATTTCGATATTGACCTTCTGGTGATGTCCATGTGTAGAGTCGTCTATTGTGTTGTTGTAAGCAACACACTTGCTATGACCAGTGTGTTCTCTTAGTAAAACTCTATAAGCCTTTGCCCTGCTTCATTTTGTATTCCAAGGCCAAACTTACCTGTTACTCCAGGTATCTCTTGACTTCTTAATTTTGCATTCCAGTTCCCTATGTTGAAAAGGACATCTTTTTTTGGTGTTAGTTCTAGAAGGTCTTATAGGTCTCTATAGAACCATTCAACTTCAGCTTCTTCGGCATTAGTGGTTGGGACATAGACTCGGATTACTGTGATCTTGAATGATTTGCCTTGGAAACGAACAGAGATTCATTCTATCATTTTTGAGATTGCACCCAAGTACTGCATTTTGGACTCTTGTTGACTATGAGAGCTACTCCATTTCTTCTAAAGGATTCTTACCCACAGTAGTAGATAATAACGGTCATCTGAATTAAATTCGCCCATTCTGGTCCATTTCAGATCACTTATTCCTAAAATGTCGATGTTCACTCTTGTCCTCTCCTATTTGATCACTTCCAATTTACTTTGATTCATGGACCTAACATTCCAAGTTCACATGTGATACTGTTCTTTACAGCATTGGATTTTCCTTCCATCTCTAGTCCCATCCACAATTGCATGTTGTTTTCACTTTGGCTCAGCCTCTTCATTCTTTCTGAAGCTATTTCTCCATTCTTCTCCAGTAGCATATTGGGCACCTACCAACTTGGGGAGTTCATCTTTCAGTGTCCTATCTTTTTGCCTTTTCATACTGTTCATGGGGTTCTCAAGGAAGAATATCTTTAATTACAGAGTATTACTGGAAGCCCTACCCAGTAACTTCCACTTACATGTCATTGGTAAGAAGTATGTCATATGGCACTTCCTAGCTATAACGGAGTCTGAAAAATATAATTTGTTTGTTTTTTTGTTTGGCGTGTTGCTTTCCAAAACTAAATAAGGATTATGCTAATAAAGAACGAAGGGAGAATACATACTGTGTAGACATCTATTATTGCCTATACATGTCTATCTCAAGAAGATAGACAAGAAAGGAAATAAACCTTTAGAAAAGTAGAAGTAAGGACACTAAGAAAACAAACAAAATTATATAGAAAGTAATTTAGAGGAGTTATAAAATTGATAAATTCCTAAGTGTTTTTTAATTCAGAAAAAGAGCCACAAATAATATTTTGGAAGAAAGGGAACTATAACTACAGGTGTATAATATATAATAAAAATCATAAGATTATACTCTGAAGAATTTTATGCCAAAATTTGGATTGGGAGAAGACATGGTTTTCTAGGTAAATATTTTTTTGCCAAAACTACTTCAAAAAATACAGAAAATACCAATAAAGCAAAAATCATTAAAGAACTTAAACTAATAACCAAGACTTCCTCACCCCAAAATATCATACTCAGGTGATTTACATCTGTACTGTATTCAACTTCAAAGGAGTAGATAATCCTAATATTAACAAACTGTTTAAAAAAATAGAAAATTAGGAAAATCTTCCCTGGTGACTCAGCTAGTAAAGAATCTGCCTGCAATGTGGGAGACCTGGGTTCCATCCCTGGGTTGGGAAGATACCCTGGAGAAGAGAATGGCTACCCACTTCAGTATTCTGGCCTAAAATTTCATGGACTGTATAGTCCATGGGGTCACAAAGAGTTGGACACAACTGAGCAACTTTCACTTTCATTCACTTTTACAATGACAATATGACCTAAATACACGAACCAGACAAGAATACAAGAAAGGAAAATTACAGACCAATCCAATTTATGAACATAAATTCTTATGAAATATTTGTAAATCTGTTTCAAATATTTATATCCTAGGTAGAGTTTATGCATGAAATTAAGAATGATCCAACATCAGAAAATGTGTTAATGTAATAAATCATATTTGCATATCAGTTAATACCTATAATCTATAAGATACAGAAGAAGCAGTTGCCATAATTTAGTGCTTTATTCATGATTGAATAGACTTTTCAGGAAACTTAGAAGGGAATTTCCTTAACTTAATAAAGAGCAGCTATCAAAATAGTCCAGCAAAAAAAAGCCAAAAGAAGACTCTTGGCTTCTTTTCATTAAAGACACAAAAAAGATTAAGATGCCCTTTCTTGCCATTTATATTTAGCACTGTACAGGAGATTCTAAGCAATGCAGTAAAATCAGAAAAATGATGTGAATATTGAAAGGTATGTCCTTATTTGCATATAATATGACTTTCTTGAGGTCTGTAAGTAGAAAATATATAGTAAGAGCTTGCCAGTTTCCCTAGACACAGAATCAACATATCAAAATCTTATTCACCAGTAATAGCCGATTAGAAAAATTAATTTAAAAAATTCTATTTTTCAATAGTATTAAAAGCCTCAAGATGCCTAAACGTACGCCTAACCAAAATATGTACAAGAATATTTTTGGAGAAATTGCAGTTATTAAAAGGGAAACAAAAAAGAGCCTTAATAAAAAGAAAGCTGCTGTGTTCTTGAACTGGAAGACTCATAAAGATGCCAATTCTTTCCCAATTAATTTATAAAATGAATGCACTTCCAAATAAGGATGAGGAAGTGGAGCAACAGACTCACTCACCTCTGAAAGGAGTGTAGATCAGTACAACAGCTTTAAGAAACAATTTGGTTACACCTTTAACCTAGAAATTCTAGTCCTAGATAGAGTCTTATGTGCATCAGCAAACATGCATTAAAGTGTCTATTTCAGCAGCAAAAAAAAAAGAGTGGGGGGGAATGGTTTAAATGTCTATCAGTAGGTATAAGATAATAGTGGTGTACTCATAGAATGAAATACTCTACATATTACGTACAGCAGTTGAAAGAACCATCATTTTATTTCCTAACAGATGGATCTCAAAACAATGTTGAATGAAAAAACAAGTTATGGAAGGATACAAAAAGAATAATGTTTATGTAAGTTTTAAAGTCTGGAAAACAACACTATATAGTGTTTATTATGTTTATATATATGTATATATTTAGGAATCCATGCAAATGTGCCTGGGAATGATAAACAATAGGTTTGTGATGGTGATTCTCTAGGGAGAAAGGAAAGGGCTTGAAAATGGGAAGAGAGGGCTCAAAAAGAGCATCATGTGTTTCTGATGTTCTTTTTACTGAAGTTCTGTTTGTCTCTATGTTGGAAATCTTTCACCATTTAAAAGATATTTTATCCTAAATGCAATGAGGTATCCTGGATTGGATCCAGGAACAGAAAAAAGGACATTAGTGGGAAAAGTGGTGAAATCCAAATAAAGTCTGGAATTTAGTAAATAATAGTGTACTAACATTGGTTTTGTAGTTCTAACAAATGTACCATGGTAATGTAAGATGTTATCATTAGGGGAAATTGGTTAAAGGAACTCTCTGCATCATCTTAGCAACTTTTCTGAAAATCTAAAATTATTTCCAAATGAAATGTTTATTCTAAGAAGTGAGGGTTGATTTTAGAATACTCCTAGAGGGCAAGACCAGTCTCTCAGCAAAGTCTGATTTATTCCCATTTTATGTTTGGTACTCCCTTAAGGGCGATCTTAGAGTGGAAAGGGCCTGTAACGGAGCAACCTATCCAGCCGCTTTCCTCTGGGAGGTAAGGCAAAGGAGTTATTTAGAAAGAACCTATTATACAGAGTGAAGTAAGCCAGAAAGAAAAACACCAATACAGTATACTAACGCATATATATGGAATTTAGAAAGATGGTAACAATAACCCTGTGTACGAGACAGCAAAAGAGACACTGATGTATAGATCAATCTTATGGACTCTGTGGGAGAGGGAGAGGGTGGGGAGATTTGGGAGAATGGCATTGAAACATGTATAATATCATGTATGAAACAAGTTGCCAGTCCAGGTTCGATGCACGATACTGGATGCTTGGGGCTGGTGCACTGGGACGACCCAGAGGGAGGGTATGGGGAGGGAGGAGGGAGGAGGGTTCAGGATGGGGAACACAGGTATACCTGTGGCGGATTCATTACGATATTTGGCAAAACTAATACAATATTGTAAAGTTTAAAAATAAAATTAAATTAAAAAAAAAAAGAAAGAAAGAAACTTCTGGAGACTAAAGAGGCTGAGGAACTCAGTGAGCAGGGATGACTGGAACCCAGAAGTTTTGCCTCCTAGGATAATCTTTGTTCTTCACTGCTTCTCATAATAAAAACAGATGAAGTTGAACAGGTTCCCTTATTTGTTTGTTTTGAAAACTGAAGGAAAGAATTACACATCAACCAGAAATGATTTAGGTGACCACAAAACAGAAGCTAGAGAAGTCAACAAGAGGTTGATACATCGTTTTACCTTTGTGTTATGAGCCTTCCTAAGAGGTTGGAGTCTCCCTACGCCCTCAGGGCAGAGTGAGCTAGGATGGGAAGGAACTAAGTGTTGTAGAAGGCATCTGGGCCTCAGTCCTTATCATCAGACCCACTGGATAGATGTATTTGTTCCCATCTTACAGAGGCAGCAACAGGCTTAGAAAGGTAGAAACCAGCAATATTGCAATTATCCCCCAATTAAAAATAAAATGTTAAAAAAGGGTTAAATTACTTCCCCAATGTTATAAAACTATTAAGAGCTATGGGCTTCCCTGGTGGCTCAGACGGTGAAGAATATGCCTGCAATGCGCAAGACCTGGGTTCTATCCCTGGGTTGGGAAGATCCCCTGGAGGAGGGCATGGCAACCCACTCCAGTATTCTTGCCAGGAGAATCCCCATGGACAAAGGAGCCTGGTGGGCTACAGTCCATGTGGTCACAAAGAGTCGGACACGACTGAGTGACTAAGCATGGTACAGCACTATTGTGATACTCTGATGTCATAAATTTGTCATGTTTTCTGGAATTAGCTCTTAAAACCGTTGTAATTTCTTAAGTGCTAAGAGCTATATGCACATCTTTTGTTCCTAACTCCTTAAATAGCTCTAGAGCATAAAGATGAAATGGGTGTTTTTTGCTATTCATAACGAGCCTCTTTTGACCACAGAGCATATATTCATGAGGTGATTTTTGGAAAGCCCCTAGAAGACCACTGGAAGAGGACTAGTTGCCAGCAGAACCAGCCAGGTGATTAGAGTTGGAACTTTCAGTTCTACTTCCTGACCTCTGGGGAGGGGAGAAGGGCTAGAGAATGACTTAATCACCAATGGCCAATGATGTGATCAATCATGCCTATGATAGGAAGCCTCCATAAAAACCCAAAAGGATGGTGTTTGAAGAGCTCCTAGTTTGATTCATCTATATGCCAGGAAGGTGGTATACTCCAGACTCCAAGAGACAGAAGCTCCTATGCTTGGGACTCTTCAGGACCTCACCCTATGTATCTCTTCATCTGACTGTTTGTTCATGTTCTTTAATAGCCAATGTAATAAACTATTAATCTAATAATTAAACTGTTTTCTTCAGTTCTCTGAGCTTTCCTAGCTAATGATCAAACTTAAGGAGCAGGTGTGGGAACCTCTGACTTACAGTCAATTGCTCAGAAGTACAGGTGACTACCCAGACTTGCAGTTGCCATATGAAGTGGGTGCAGTCTGTGGAATCTGATGTTCTTTCCAGGTAGAGAATGTCAGAATTGAGTTAACTGTAGGACACTCAGCGGTGTTGCAGACAGTTGCTTGGTGAGGGGCAAACCCATACACATGTGGTGACTAGAAGTGAAGGAGAATGATGTCATAGAGAGAAAATAAAGGAAAATAAAGGAGCATTTTCTTTTTCTGTCTATGTTATAGGAAGCCAAGGCTGACTCTAAGAACTCATAATTAAGGAAGACCCATCTGAGGTCAGGGAGGATAAATTCCCCAGAGCTGACAGCCACTCTTAGAACAGTTGGGGCTGGGAATGATGTAGAACATGAGCCAAGTAAGAACATCCTGGAACAGACTGAGAAGAGCTTTGGGGGAGTGGGCATTAGGCATGCCAGGGTTACAAGCCTCTGCAGATTCTTCCCTCTGGAAAAGAAAAAGTCATGTGGATAAACTTCCTGACCTCCTACCCCTCCTTCCTGGGTCCCATCCCAGCTGCAGGGCCCACGTCTGCTAGCCTTCCGGGGAAGGGCTCCCTAAAACCAAAGGCGTTGTTTAGTTACTGTAGAAGAGGCTCATGTGACTTAAGAGGACCCTTCAGGCTTGATTAAGGTGATGTGGGTCAAAGTAAACTGTAAATCTCTATGTAAATGTGGTTATTGGGTGAACAGTGTTAAACCTGGGAGGTTTGTGAGGACAAGAGAGGGGAAAGTGCCTCTTGAGAGAGGTCTCCCAGGAGAATATGAGATTAGTTGAGGTTCAGTGCATTCCTTTGTTGCTCACTCAAGAAGCATATTTGAAGGGATAAGCTTCCTCACTTAGAGCAGAGCATCCCAGACTTGTCGCCATAGTGACAGTGATCAAACAGAGGCTTTGAAACCAGAAAACACCAGGTCAGAGGGATTCTTTTGGAGCTATGCTTCTCTAGTAGAGGACTCAACTATTGTGTGCTATGGAGGAGAGGGACAAGGAGTTTGAATAGCTTCCCTTCCTTCCTGTCTCTAGCTCTGGGGCTTTTGTTTTGATTTTTCTCTCTGAATTGATGTGGTCTTTGGAAAAGGGCTGCAGAAGGAACTAGTCTTCTTTAAAACCTGTGTCAGAATCTGGAGGCACCAACAATGAGCTATCTCAAAAAGAAATTAAGGAAACAATCCCACTTATAATAGCATCAGGAAGAGTAAATAAATAAATACATATGAATAAATTTAACCAGGGAGGTGAAAGATCTATACTCTGAATGCTATAAGACAGCGATGAAAGAAATTAAAGACACAAGTAAATGGAAAGATAGCCCGTATTCATGGATTGGAAGAATTAATATCATTAAATCATCCATACCACCCAACATGATCTACAAATTCAATGCAGTTACTATCAAAAATTCCAATGACATTTTTCACAGAAATATCAGTAGAACAAACAATCCTAAAATGTGTATGGAACCACAAAAAACTCTAAATAGCCAAAGCACTCTTGAGAAAGAAGAACAAAGCTGAAGGCATTGCAATTCTTGATTTCAAACTATATTAGAAAGCTATAGTAATCAAAACAGCATTGTTATTGTTCAATCAGTCGTGTCTGACTCTTTGCGACCCCATGGAGTGCAGCACTCCAGGCTTTCCTATCCTTCACTGTCTGCAAGAGTTTGCTCAAACTCATGTCCATTGAGTCAGTGATGCCATCCAGGCATCCTCTGTTATCCCCTTCTCCTCCTGCCATCAATCTTTCCCAGCATCAGGGTCTTTTCCAATGAGTCAGCGCTTCACATCAGGTGGCCAAAGTATTGGAGTTTCAGCTTCAGCATCAGCCCTTCCAAAAGAGTATAGCGTTGGCATAAAAACAGACATGTATCAGTGGAACAGAATAGAGAGCCCTGAAATAAACCCACATGTAGACGATCAACTAATCTTTGACAAGGGTCCAAGAATACACAATGGAGAAACAAGAGTCTTTTCAACAAATGGTATTGGGAAAATTTTGCTTGTCCATATGCAATGAAATGAAAAGGCAACCTATAAAATGAGAGAAAATATTTGCAAATCATATATCTAAAGGGGATTAATAACTAAAATATATAAAGAACGTATATCTAGCTCAATAGCAAACTGCCCCCACAAGGACATCAAGTAATCCAATTAAAAAATGAGCAAGGGACTTGAATAGACATTTTTCTAAAAATGACATCTAAGTGGCCAAGAGATATTTGAAAAGGTGCTCAACATCACTAGCCATTCAGTTTGGTTCAGTTGCTCAGTCGTGTCCAACTCTTTGTGACCCCATGAATTGCAGCATGCCAGGCCTCCCTGTCCATCACCAACTCCCGGAGTTCACTCAGACTCACGTCCATCGAGTCAGTGATGCCATCCAGCCATCTCGTCCTCTGTTGTCCCCTTCTCCTCCTGCCCCCAATCCCTCCCAGCATCAGAGTCTTTTCCAATGAGTCAACTCTTCGCATGAGGTGGCCAAAGTACTGGAGTTTCAGCTTTAGCATCATTCCTTCCAAAGAAATCCCAGGGCTAATCTCCTTCAGAATGGACTGGTTGGCTCTCCTTCAAAACCACATTGAGATATCACCTCAAACTTGTTAGGATCAGATCAGATCAGATCAGATCAGTCTCTCAGTCGTGTCTAACTCTTTGTGACCCCATGAATCGCAGCACGCCAGGCCTCCCTGTCCATCACCAACTCCCGGAGTTCACTCAGACTCATGTCCATTGAGTCAGCGACGCCATCCAGCCATCTCATCCTCTGTCGTCCCCTTCTCCTCCTGCCCCCCAATCCCTCCCAGCATCAGAGTCTTTTCCAATGAGTCAACTCTTTACCTGAGGTGGCCAAAGTACTGGAGTTTCAGCTTGAGCATCATTCCTTCCAAAGAAATCCCAGGGCTGATCTCCTTCAGAATGGACTGGTTGGATCTCCTTGCAGTCCAAGGGACTCTCAAGAGTCTTCTCCAGCACCACAGTTCAAAAGCATCAACTCTTCGGCGCTCAGCCTTCTTCACAGTCCAACTCTCACATCCATACATGACCACAGGAAAAACCATAGCCTTGACTAGACGAACCTTTGTTGGCAAAGTAATGTCTCTGCTTTTGAATATGCTATCTAGGTTGGTCATAACTTTCAGTTGTTACCAAAAAGACCAGTTCAGTCACTCAGTCGTGTTTCTGTCCAACTCTTTGCGACCCCATGGACTGCAGCACACCAAGCTTCCCTGTGTATCACCAACCCCTGGAACTTGCTCAAACTCATATCCATCGAGTCAGTGATACCATCCAACCATCTCATCCTCTGTCATCCCCCTCTCCTTCTGTCTTCCATCTTTCCCGGCATCAGGGTCTTTTCTAATGAGTCATTTCTTTGCATCAAGTGGCCAAAGTATTGGAACGTCAGCTCCAGCATCAGTCCTTCCAATGAATATTCAGAAATTGATTTCCATTAGGATTGACTGATTTGATCTTCTTACAGTCCAAGGGACTCTCAAGAGTCTTCTCCAACCAAAAAAGACAAGAAGTAATAAATGCTGGTGAGGGTATGGAGAAGAGGGAACTCTTGTACACTTGTTGGTGGGAATGTAAATTGGTTTAGCCATTATGGAAAACAATATGGAGTTTCCTCAAAAAGTTAAAAATAGAACTACTGTATGACCCAGCAATCCTACTTCTGGGTATTTATCTAAAGGAAATGGACTCAGTATCTGAAAGAGCTACCTGCATTCTCTTATTCACTGCACCATTATTCACAATAAGTCAAGCCAAGATTGTGAAACAACCTAAGTGTTCGTTGATGGATAAATGGATAAAGCAAATCGGTCACACATAGAGTGGAATAGTATTTAGCCATTAAAAAGAGGGAAATCCTTCCATTTGTGACAGTATAGATGAAATTGGAGGACATTATGCTAGGTGAAATAAGCTAGGCAAAGAGAGACTTGTAGAGGTATTCCCCAGTTTTTGAAAGTTTCCTTTACACCACTTCTCTCTATGAAAGAACTACATTAGTACCTGTTCTTGCTAACCACAAGAAATCCTAAGAGAATTTTTGCTTCTATAAAAAGAGAAAATAGCCCATGTTTGTTTTTCAGTGAACTGTTCAAGAGTCAGCACACACCCTGAGCAGTGAAAGTGGAAATAAGCTCCAACCCTGGGAACTGCACTCAGCATCTCAGCATCAGGCTGCTTTGAACTTTGTCTGTGAACATCTGTACTTTATCTCAATTTATTTTTGTGCATCTGTTAGCAAGATGTGTTCTTAAGGTAATTGCTTTTTTTGCTTTATGCTTACTAAAGGTTGCATAGAAATGCTCTACTTTGAAAAAGTGGGGGAAACCTGTACTGTATGACCTTAATTATATGTGGAATCTAAAAAAGTCAAACTCACAGAACCAGAGAATCTTGGTTGCCAGTGGATGGTGGGAAGGGGGACTGTGTGGGAAAATGGGGAGATGTTGGTCAAAGGGTGCAAACTTTTAGTTATAAGGTGAATAAATTCTGGAGACCTGATGTGTAACCTGACTCTAGCTAAGGTACAGTGACTGTAGTTAATAATACTGTATTATACGGACTTCCCTGGGGCTCCAGTGACTAAGACTCCATGCTCCCAATGCAGGGGGCCCAAGTTTGATACCTGGTCAGGGAACTAGACCCCACCCGCCACAAATAAGAGTTCACATGCCACAGTTAAAGATCCCAAGTGCTGCAGCTAACACCTGGCTTGGCCAAATAAATATTAAAAAATAATAACACTGTACTATGTATTTGAAATTACCTAATTTAAATAGATCTTAAATGTTCTCACCACAGACAAACATGCGCGGTAACTATGTGAGGTGACAGATGTGTTAATTGTTTGTGGTTATATTTTCACAATGTGTACATATATCAAACCATCATATTGTATAGCCCCCCAAAAGAAGCCGGAGGCATCTTTTTTTTTAGGCCCTTTACTTTCTTGGGTATACTGTTAACCTGATATTCTGGAACTGGTCTGAGTTCCCCGTGAAGCCAGTCACCATGGCCCTGTGCCTGCTAGAACATAGGTCTATTTGCAGCAAGCCGTGTATACGTTCTTCCTTGTCCTGTCCCATAACTCAGAAGGCCCAGCTTTTTCATCCTACCTCACAGGGAAGGGTAACAGAGCCTTATAACCATGCTAACATATGAGGTGTTGTCACTTGCATATCTGCCTTCTTTAAATCGTACCCCAGTTTGCAAGCATGTATTAAGAGAGATGATTGTTTCTTCTAATCTTCTTGGCTTCAAGTATACTTGAAGTGGCCATTGCCACAGCAAAATGACCTCCCAGGCAGCGCTTCCCAGCCGGGGGTGACTCTCAGCCCGCCAGCCAGTGTGTGGCTTCTCAGACGCCAGACCTCCAGGCCTGCTCCCAGGGCCTCAATTCCGGAGTCAGGGCCGGGTGTCTGCCTGCCCTCTGCGAGCCTTGCAAGCACATTCTTAGGTCAGGGTGGTCCTGCCCATGGGGAAGGAGGCTGCGGGGGAGTAAGGACGCGTAAGGAGTGTGTCTGAGGGGGCTGGACGCCATGCTGGGGTCACCTGGCTGAGGGCACCTGGCACCTCCCATGGGCCCCCGGCGAAGGGTGGGGGGCCTGCCCCTGGCTTGCCCAATGCCGGAGCGGGGAGCAAAGCTAGCTCTGGCAGAAGGAAGCAAACAGCCACGGGAGGCCTTTGCAAGTAGTTGCTGGGCCACCCCGCATTAGGGCTCTCCAGGCGAAAAATGCCAGTTGGGGCCCCCAGGCCCGGGCTCCAGGTGGGTGCCCAGGGTGTTCTGCCCGCAGAAGCCAAGCACGGTGCAGACAGGCCTAGACTCGCGAGCTCTCTCCCGCAGAGCAAACGTGAGGGAACAGCCGTGTAGAGGTTGCCTGGACGTTCCCTGGGAGTGTGGGAGCCCTCCCTGGGCGCAGGGCCCCAGGGGCCATGGCCACTGCAAAATGACCTCCCAGCCAGCACTTCCCAGCCAGGGGTGACTCTCAAAAGCCCTTGACATTCATCTGGGCTTTTGCAGCTCTACTTTGATAATTTGGTTTCTAGACTCAGGTCTGCTTTGACCCTTGGATGGCTCACTGAGACTTGAGCTGTTAAACTGACAATAGAGGAGTCTAGATTCCGTCACTCATTCTGGTCCCAAGTCCCTCCCTGGTGAGCCACGTTCCACTCCCACTACAGTATCCCAACACCATAACCCCACTTCAAATGGGGCTTTGCCCACAGGTCCAGTAATAGTGAAGCTCTTCTTTTTTTCATTATAAGTCTGCCTGTATGTAACCAGCTCTATCTGAAACAACTATATTGTGAACATAATTTCATTGTGTATTTGAAGACTCTGCTAAGTATCTGTCCCGTCATACTCAGTCTTCTAATGTCAGCTGATACCTTTCTTATAAGAGGACTTCTGGATCCCTTCTGGTGTTTTGCATTCAGATTAAAGCTGCTGCTCAGAGCCATACATGGAATTTGAATTTTGTCAGGTGCTTTTTTTGTTGTTGCATCTAATGAAATGATCACCTATTTTTTTTTTTCGTCTAGTCAGTTGATTAATAAATTACACTGATTGATTTTCAAATGTTGAACCAACCCTACATTTCTAGGATAAACCTCACATGATAATGATGTATTTCTATATTTATGTAAGTGTATATATATATATGTGTGTGTATACATACATGTACATATACACATACACACATGTTGTTGTTTAGTTGCTAAGTCATATCCAGCTCTTTGCAACCCCATGGACTGTAGCCGCCAGGCTTCTCTGTCCATGGGTTTCTCCAGGCAAGAATACTGGAGTGGGTTGCCATTTCCTTCTCCAGAATGTTCCTGACCCAGGGACCGAACCCATGTCTCCTACATTGGCAGATGTAGGATTCTTTACCACTGAGCTACCAGGGAAGCCCATATATAACATACACATGTATAGATTTGAGGCTTTTCTTTTATTCTGATATTAGCATTTGATGCTATAAATTTCCTCCTAAACTTTAGCTACTTAAGCTGTATCTCCTCAAATATGACGTATTGTGCCTTCACATCATTCAATTTGAAGTGTTTTCAAATATCCTTGTGACTTCCTCTTTGATCTATGGGTCATTTAGAAGTGTGGTGTTTAGTCTCCAAATATTTGAGGGCTTTTTCAGATATCTTCTTGTTATTAACTTCTAATTTAATTTCATTATGCTCACAGAACATTTCTATATAATTTCATTTCTTTTAAATTGATTCAGTTCTGCTTGGTGGCCTAGAATATGGCTTCTCTTGGTAAATGCTTCCTGTGTACTTGAAAAGAATGTGTATTCTGTCTTTTTAGGTGTAGTATCAATTCAGTCATGTAGGTTGATAGTGGTGTTCTATTCTACTACATCTTTACTTACTTTCTGTATACTTTTTTTCTTTTAATCAGTTACTGAGAGAGGAGTGTTGAAGTATCCAAATACAGTTAGAGATTTACTTAGTTCTCCTTTCAGTTCTAAGGGTTTTTGAATAATGTACTTTGGGTCTCTGTTGTTGGATGCATACACACTTAGGAGTGTTATAGTTAGTGAATTAACCTTTTCATCATGAAATCAC
The DNA here is from genome assembly GCF_019923935.1 of Bubalus bubalis. NCBI lineage: Eukaryota > Metazoa > Chordata > Mammalia > Artiodactyla > Bovidae > Bubalus > Bubalus bubalis. The sequence goes on along the minus strand of NC_059157.1, from coordinate 113,593,179 downwards.
TCTCTTTATCACTACTAATATTCCTTGTTCTGAAATCTACTTGTGTGGTATTAATATAACCATTTTAGTTTTCCTTTGATTGGTGCCTGAAGCTCTGGGAGTTGGTGATGGACAGGGAAGCCTGGCATGCTGCAGTCCACAGGGTGGCAAAGAGTCAAACACGACTGAGCGACTGAATTGAACTGCATTTTTAATATTTTTCCCTTTTGTTTTTAACCTATCCCTGTCTTTATAGTTAAAGTGGGCTTTTTGTAGACAGCATATGATTGAGTCCTGCTTTTTTATCCAATCTGATAATCTTTGATTGGTATGATTAGGCTATTGGTATTTAACATAATTCCGAGAAGGCAATGGCACCCCACTCCAGTACTCTTGCCTGGAAAATCCCATGGATGGAGGAGCCTGGAAGGCTGCAGTTCATGGGGTCGCTAAGAGTTGGGCACAACTGAGCGACTTCACTTTCACTTTTCACTTTCATGCATAGGAGAAGGAAATGGCAGCCCACTCCAGTGTTCTTGCCTGGAGAATCCCAGGGACGGCGGAGCCTGGTGGATTGCCATCTATGGGGTTGCACAGAGTTGGACACGACTGAAACAACTTAGCAGCAGCAGCAGCATTTAACATAATTATTGATATGTGTGTTCATCACTCAGTCATGTCTGACTCTTTGAGACTCCATTGACTGCAACCTGTCAGGGCCCTCTGTCCTTGGGATTCTCTAGACAAGAATGCTGGAGTGGGTTGCCATTTCCTTCTCCAGGAATTATTGATATAGTTGGATTAAAATCTGCCATGCAGTTGTTTCATTTGTTCTATCTTTTCTTTTTTCCTTTATCTTTCTCTGCCTGCCTTTGGATTAATTGAGAATTTTAATTATTTATTTTTATCTTCATTAACTTAATGATTATACTTCCTAAAAAAATTTTTTAGTCTGCCCAGTACAATATACATTAATCACAGTCTACCTTCAAATAATATACCACTTATTGTATAAAAGTCTTAAAACACTATACTCCAAGTTCTTCCCTCTCAACTTTTATATTATTGTCATGTTTTTCTTTTATGTATCCTATATATCTATAGTATATTACTATTGTTTTAACTTTAAACAATTATCTTTTAGAAGAACTTAATTTTTTTAAAAAGTCTTTTATATTTACTTAGAGATCTTAGTTTATTTAGATCCAACTTCTTTTTAGTATATTCCTTCTGTTTGAAGAACTTAAAGTTCTTGAAGGACAAGCCTGTTTATAATGAATTCTCTCAGGTTTTCTTTTATTTTTAAAAGTTTTTATTTTCCCTTTACTTTTGAGAGAGAGTTCAATGGGTGCAGAATTCTGGGTTAAAAGTTTTTCTTTTAGTTCCTAAGTTGTCATTTTGTTGCTTACTGATTTGCACTGTTTCAGATGAGAAGTGCACTTGAAAACTTAACTCTCATCCTGTGTAAATAGTATGTTTCTCCTTTTCCCCAACTGCCTTTAGGATTTTCTCTTTATCTTTTATTTTCAGCAGTTGGAATATGTTATGTCTAGATGTGTTTGATTGTTTTTGTTTGGTATTTGTACTGCTTGGAATTCTCTGAACCTTTTGGATCTGTATATTTCATTATTTTTGTAAAATTTTTAGGCATTATTTCTTCAGATATTTCTTTCATATCAGTATCTATTTCTTCTCTTTCTGGGATTCCAATTACACATGAAAGTGAAAGTTGCTCAGTAGTGTCTGACTCTGCAACCCCAGGGACTATACAGTCCATGGAATTATCCAGGCCAGAATACTGGAGTGGGTAGCTGTTCCCTTCTCCAGATGATCTTCCCAACCCAGGCGTTGAACCCAGTTCTATGGTAGACCAGTTTGATACTATTTCATAACTCTTAGGTGCTCTATTCTTCCCACCCTCTTTATGTCTTTGTGTTTCAATTTGTGTCATTTCTGGTAGCCTATCTTCAAGATCACTAATTTTGTTTCCTCTGTTGTGTTGAGTCTGCCGATGAGACTGTTGAAGCACCTTATCTTTCATCCATAGAAACAGATAGTAGATTGGTGGCTGCCTAGAGCTGGGGGAATTTGAGAGGCTATGGGTAGTGACTGTGGATAGGTACCGGGTTTCTTTTTGGGTGATAAAAATGTTCTAAATGCATTGAGTTGATGGCTGTACAAATCAGTGACTGTACTAAAAAAAACAAGCAAACATTGAATTGTTACTTCAAATGGATTAATGATATAGTATGTGAATTATATCTCAATAAAGCTATTATTGATGACCTAGAGGGGTGGGGTGGGGGATGAGAGGAAGTTTCAAGAGGGAGGGGATATATGTATACATATCGCTGATTCACTTTATTGTACAGCAGAAACTGGCACAATATTGTAAAGCAATTATATTCCAGTGGGTGTTCATTGGAAGGACTGATGCTGAAGCTGAAACTCCAGTACTTTGGCCACCTCATGCGAAGAGTTGACTCATTGGGAAAGACTGTGATGCTGGGAGGGATTGGGGGCAGGAGAAGGGGACAACAGAGAATGAGATGGCTGGATGGCATCACTGACTCAATGGACATGGGTTTGAGTGAACTCTGGGAGTTGGTGGTGAACAGGGAGGCCTGGCGTGCTGCGATTCATGGGGTTGCAAAGAGTCAGATATGACTGAGCGACTGAACTGAATTGAACTGAACTGAAAAAATAATAAATTGAAAAACAGAAATCTTCATGCTTTAGGTTCAAAGTCTACATTGATATGAATCTGGCAAGAATCAGGGAGGGATAAGACATCTTACTGATGGTGCTGAAGGACAGACAGAACAAAAAGTAATTTTGAAGGAAATGTTACTGTAACTGAAACTAGCAGATGGATAGAGATTACATATATTATTTTATTCTGTGTTGTATATCTGATTCTAACTGTTGAAAGCTGACTCTCGTAAGTGTTCTTAGCTAGTCCCTGTCTTTAACCTTGCATGTGTTTTGCTAGTTCCTGTGGATAAAATGTGACTTATGGCTGTTAGTCTTACAGCAAAAGCTTCCAAGAGCTCTCATGGCTTTGAGTTCTCCCTACTATCCGAGCTCCCGTCTACTGTGTATCACAGGGTGTGTGACCCACGGGCTGCTGGTCTTATATGGTGGTGTTACTCATCCACTTTAATGACCTCAGAGTTTCCATATTGCCTCCTCCTGTTATAAAACAACTTAGAAATACAGCCCTAGTAGAGTTCTCTAAATGGAGAATTTTAGTACAATTTCTCTATAGGGGGTTCACTGTGAAACTCACAGGAATCATATAATGGCCTAACAGATGCTCCTTCTCTTTAGGGAAGGCACACATGCCCCTGAGGTGTTATATGTTCTTAGACACTTGGAAGTCTTCTAGGTGGTTCTTGATGTGTTTAATATGGAATAATCCCCAAAATATATTAAGTGAAAAAAATCAAGATACAAAACAGATTGTGTAATATGCTATCATTTGTTTTTAAGAAAGAAAGTGGGGGAAAAGCGTATATGTACATATTTTTATACATGTTCCTAAGAGACAACAATGTCACAGCTGGATCTGAGGGAAGGAAGTTGGAGCTGAGTACCTAGGAACAGGGGAGGGTGAAAGACCTTTTATTGCATACCCTTTGAATCTTTTGCATTTTAAATCATATAAATGTATTGGCTATTCAAAGAGAAGTACAAGTTTGATTAAAAGCAAAATTCTTCTACCCAGAAATAAACCCACAAGCCTGTGGTCAATTTATCTAAAACACAGGAGGCAAGAATGCACAGTGGAGAAAAGATAGTCTCTTCAGTAAGTGGTGCTGGGTAAACTGAACAGCTACATGTAAAAGAATGAGGTTAGAGCATTTCCTCCCACCATATACAAAAATAAACTCAAAATGAATTAAAGAACTAAATATAAGACATGAAAACATAAAGGAGAGGAGAATGTAGACAGAATACTCTGACATAAATTGTGGCTGTATTTTCGGGGGAAATCTAGCTCCTAATGCAAAAGAAATAAAAGCAAAAATAAACAAATGGGACCTAATTAAATTTAAAAGCTTTTGCATAGCAAAGGAAACCATCAACAAAACAGACAATCTACTGAATGGAGAAAATATTTGCAAATAATGCAATCAACAAGGGGTTAACTTCTAAAATATACAAACATCTCATACAACTTAATATTTAAAAAAAAAAAAATCCAAACAAGAAATGGGCAGAAGACTTGAATAGACATTTTTCCAAAGAAGACATATTGATGGCTAACAGGCACATGAAAAGATGCTCAACATTGCTATTTATTAGAGAAATACAAGTAAAAACAGCATGAAATACCACCTCACACATGTTGAGTTGGCTATCATCAAAAAGTCTATAAATAACAAATGTTGCTGAAGATGTAGAGAAAAGGCAACCCTCATACCTTGTTGGTGAGAATGTAAATTGGTGCAGCCACTATGGAAAACAGTACAGAAGTTCCTCAAAAAACTAAAAATATAACCATCATGTGATCCAGCAATTCCACTCCTGGGTATATATCTGGAAAAGTATACTTTGAAAAGACACATGCACCCCAGTCTTCATAGCAGCACTATTTACAATAGCTAAGATATGGAAGCAATTCAAGTGTCCATCAACAGATGAATGGATAAAGAAGGTGTGAAAGATATATGCAGTGGAATATTACTCTGCCATAAAATAATTAAATTCTGCCCTTGCAATGACATGGATGGACCTAGAGAGTATTATGCTAGTGAAATAAGTGAGAAAAAGACAAATACTGTATGTCATCACTTATATGTAAAATATAAAAAATGAATAAAATACATATAGCAAAACAAAAACAGACTTACCAGTAAAGAAAACAACCTAGTAGATACCAATGTGGAGAGGGAAGAGGGAGGGGCAAGATAGAGGTATGGCTTTAAGAGATATAGACTGCTGCTGCTGCTAAGTCGCTTCAGTCATGTCTGACTCTGTGCGACCCCACAGATGGCAGCCTACCAGGCTCCCCTATCCCTAGGATTCTCCAGGCAAGAACACTGGAGTGGGTTGCTATTTCCTTCTCCAATGCATGAAAGGGAAAAGTGAAAGTGAAGTCACTCAGTTGTGTCTGACTCCTAGCAACCCCATGGACTGCTATGTATAAAATAGACAAGCAACAAGGATATATTGTACAGCACAGGGAATTATAACCATTATTTTTATAATACCTTTACATGGAGTATAATCTATAAAAATACTAAATAACTATGCTGTATACCTAAAACTAATATAATATTTCAATCAACTATTCTTCAATTAAAAAAAAAATCCTTCTAGGATGATTAATCTGACTTGAGACTTAAATTGACCCTTGGTAATTCACTCTTTAGTCTCATTTCTCATCACTTAGGTCTTCCTTCTCAGACTCTCCACCTTGGATAATTGGCCTGCAACAGATATGTTGCAACATCCCCCTCCCTCTCAGAGTCTAATAGAGACTCTGCACAGAGGTGAGACAGCATTTCTAAAATATCTCTGGTGACCAGTTGCCATGCTACTGCTACCGCTGCTAAGTCGCTTCAGCCATGTCCGACTCTGTGCGATCCCATAGACAACAGCCCACCAGGCTTCCCCGTCCCTGGGATTCTCCAGGCAAGAACCCTGGAGTGGGTTGCCATTTCCTTCTCTAATGCATGAAAGTGAAAAGTGAAAGTGAAGTCGCTCAGTTGTGTCCGACTCTATCGACCCCATGGACTGCAGCCTACCAGGCTTCTCCGTCCATGGGATTCTCCAGGCAAAAGTACTGGAGTTGGGTGCCATTGCCTTCTCTGACCAATTGCCATGGTTAGCCCTAAACCTTCTAGATTGGTGGTTCTCAAACTTGAGCCTGATTCAGACTCACCTGGAGGGTTTATTAAAACACACCTGGCTGGACCCACTTTCAGAGTTTCTTGTCTTCAGTAGGTAGAATTGTCAACAAGTTCCCAGGTGATGCTAGTTGGGTACCACACTTTGAAAATTAGTGCTCTCGACTAGATTCTCCTGTGATGTGCTGATGTGCAGTTTTGGTGTCCCAGTTGTATCCTCGCTTACCAATATGAAAAAATGAAAAGCAGGAGAGGTTTGTCCCTTTCCACAGGCATCCTTATAGCTCCCCATCTTCCTGCTGTCTCCCCAGTTAACAATATTCATCTGGCTCCAACCCCCTCACAGGATGGTCTTCATGTCACTACCAGCAAGATTGACACATCAGAAGCCTGCATGCCCCTTCATCTGTAGTCCCAGAGCAGACATTCTTGTAATCTTTGCTGTCAGCTCTCTGAAGATTTCACTGGTATTTAAGGCATTAGAAAAGTCGTGTTAATTACTGATTCCTCTTCCAGTCTTTCTCAACGGGGCACAATTAGCATTTTAGATGAGATAATTCTTTATCATGAGTATTCTGTTTAATGTAGGATATTAGCATCCTTGCCTGCCCCCTAACCCTGTCATTATAGCAGTTAATAATCCCACCACATTTCCTAGTGCTCCTCCACCTCAAACCTTCTTCTTCCCTGAAGAATACATGGTGAGGTGCCCTGAGAACCTCTGTGTCTTTTTTTAAAATTTGTCATTGCTGTATTGCTTGCATGCAGAGATAATGCAGAGCGACAGAGAGGCCTGGAGTGCTACAGTCCATGGGGTTGCAAAGAGTCAGACACAATTGGGTGCCTGAACAACAGCAATAACAATGTCACTGACACTTTATTTTTTTTTTTAACTTTTTATTTTGTATTGGGGTATAGCCAATTTGAACTGTGGTGTTGGAGAAGACTCTTGAGAGTCCCTTGGACTGCAAGGAGATCCAACCAGTCCATTCTGAAGGAGATCAGCCCTGGGATTTCTTTGGAAGGAATGATGCTAAAGCTGAAACTCCAGTACTTTGGCCACCTCATGCGAAGAGTTGACTCATTAGAAAAGACTCTGATGCTGGGAGGGATTGGGGGCAGGAGGAGAAGGGGACAACAGAGGATGAGATGGCTGGATGGCATCACTGACTCGATGGACGTGAGTCTGAGTGAACTCCGGGAGTTGGTGATGGACAGAGAGGCCTGGCGTGCTGTGATTCATGGGGTTGCAAAGAGTCAGACACAACTGAGCGACTGATCTGATCTGATCTGATCTGATCGCCAATTAACAATGTTGTAATAGATTCAAATGACCCAGCCATACTTATACATGTATCCATTGTCCCCTAAACTCCCCTCCCATCCAGACTGCCACATAACTTTGAGCAAAGTTACATGTGCTAAACAGTAGGTCCTTATGTATGTGTCCATTGCAAACTCCCTAACTATTCCTTCTCTACCCCCTGCTCCCTGCGCTGGGCAACCATAAGTTTGGAAAACTACTCTGTCTTGTATTAAGCTTCTAGACCCTTTCCCAAACCATGTTGCTTTAGCTCCCTGCAAAAATCTCAAGTCATGTTTTAATATTTCCTTGCTTTCATAAGTGTTGATATTTAAAAGGGGCCAAATAGTGAGTATTTCTTTCTGAAAAGCCTATAAGTAGGGAACTTCCCTGGTAGTCCAGTGGCTAAAACTCCGTCCGAGCTTTCAACAGGAGGCCCAGGTTTGATCCCTAGTCAAGGAACTAGATCCCACATGCCACAGCTAAAGATCCCACATGCTGCAACTAAGACCCAGCATGCATGTGTATGAATTCGTTTCAGTCATGTCCAACTTTGTGCAACCCTATGGACTGTAGCCTTTCAGGCTCCTTGCCAAATAAATGAACATTTTTAACAAGTCTATGGGTAGAATTGTCCGTTCTCTGCAGAGATTAGCCCTGGAAGGTCCAGTTTCTCGATGACGTGCCTTTGCATCCTCACAGCATGGAGAACTATGTGACCCATTCTATTTCCCTTTTTTACTGTGAGTGTCATGAAACTCAGGGATAGATGTAATGCTTGACAATTTTGCATAATCCACTTAGGAAACCATTTTGCTTGTATTATCAGCTTTTACACAGTTTCACTTTTTAAATATTCAGTTTAATCTTATATTTTCTTGTGAGTGACTCTGGGTCCTTTCAGAAACAATCCTTGGTAAGGTTGAGTTGTGAAAGGATTATAGCTAGGAGTAACCTAGTCTGCTGGACAGAAGAATGAGCATAGAATGGGCTCCTCTGGGCACAGGGTAGGATGATGCGGTCTGAGGCACAGGAGGGGGAGTGGGTGAGGAGGTGCCTCCTGCTGGCAGCCAGTGGAGGAGTGGCTGGTGAGGATGAGGCGCCAAGTGTGCTCTGGCTGGAGGTGGAGTCAAGGTCAAGTGGCAGGTGCCTGAGCCCTTTACCAAGGGTGGAGAATCCTTGAGGAGAGGGGCAGCAGATGGACCCAGCTTGCTTGGTTGAGGGAAGTTCTGCTGGGACTGACTGGCTTAGGCCATAAGAGACGCAGAAACTATTACTTATAGAAATGCTGTCCTGCTTCAGCTCCTACCTGGTCCTGAGGGCCACACAGATTATCAGGAGCAAGTGGGTTCAGATGGGGCCAGCACTCTTGGCATCAGCTTTCTGCTGAAGCTGCCTGTGCAGGTGGGAAAGAAGGTCTAGCCACAGGACTGTAACAGGGTGGGCATTCTACCCCTTCCCACCCCTCCTTGGAGGGCCCAGTCGCTCCCATTTCCACTTCAAAGTACACCCAAAGTCGAGGGTGGGGCACCACCCTAGACTGAATGTTCACCCTCTAGATGTCCTGTGTGATGAAGGGATGTATAAGGACCTTTCCACCTGAAAGTACTTTCTCTGCTTAAATTCCCACCTTGAGTATTTAATTTCCTTTGAATTTACAAGTGAGCAAAGTGAAGTTGCTCAGTTGTGTCCGACTCTTTGCGACCCCATGGACTATAGCCTACCATGCTCCTCTGTCCATGGGATTTTCTAGGCAAGAGTACTGGAGTGGGGTGCCATTTCCTTCTCCAGAGGATCTTCCCAACCCAGGAATCAAACCCAGGTCTCTTGCATTGTAGGCAGACGCTTTACCATCTGAGCCACCAGGGCAGTTTACAAAGACTCCAACTAACAGGGCTTCCTAGGTGGCACTAGGGGTAAAGAACATGTCTGCCAATGAGGCAGACTTAATAGACGCGGGTTTGATCCCTAGGTTGGGAAGATCCACTGCAGTTAGAAATGGCAACCCTCTCCAGTATTCTTGCCTGGATAATCCCATGAACAGAGGAGCCTGTCGGGCTACAGCCCATAGGGTTGTACACAGTCAGACACTAATGCAGCGACCTGCACAGCTTTACTGATGCACCTTCTGGAAGGGCAGCACATGAAGGGCTCGGAGGTCAGTCATTTGTTCCTGTGATACAGTGGACTTACTGCATGTTCTAGGTATTTGTTTCTCTATTAAGGAATATATGAGGTTTGCTGCTGGTGGGAAACAGGTTTCTAAAGTGGGGAGAAGGAGTGAGTTTCAGGAGCCTGGGTCAGGCTGAGGGGTGGGCCATGGGGGCTGCCTGCCTGTGGCATGGATGTGGACTGGGTCTGGGGGCTGTCAGGGGGTGGGGACTCACTCATTCCAGAGGACAGTCTTCTCCCAGTTGTGGGTACTTTCTCCCTGTGCTGTCAGTAACTCTTCCCCTGGTCATGTCCCTCCAGAGGCCCCAACAGCCTCCTGAGAGGCCTCCCAGGTGGCCTTCCTCCCCACGCCTGCCATGGCCTCTCCCAGACCCTGCAGCCTCACCGAGCTCCATCCTCCCTGGCGTTCCAGCGTCCGTCCTCTGTGGAGGAAGAAAGCACCTCGTTCTGGTTCTCCTCGTAACTATTGTTCCTGAACTCTAAACCCATAACCCCCACACACAGTCATAAAAGCAACTATTGTTGTCCTTGGGATGTTTCCACCAGCCACTCTGCTGATGGGCTCCTCCCGGCTGGCCGCTCCCTCTCCCTTTGGTGTGTCTGTCCCTGACTCGGCTTTTCCTATGCTCCTTTCTGCCAGGCACTGCCCAGGGGGCTGCCAAATCGGCTGCCCCTGCTAGAGTTCAGAACTCTTCAGGAGCATCCTGGCTGAGGTCTCCCCAGCAAGGCAGCCCTCCAGGACTTCTTCCCTTGTCCTCCCAGCCCAGTTGCCACAGCAAACAGCAGAGCCGCCTGTTGGTGAGTGTGCAGTTTATGCTGTTGACTCCTCTGCCTCAGCCCACCCTGAGGAGCTGCCGAGAGGGGAACTGTGTGCCTTCCTGGGCAGCCAGGAGGGACCACTGCCCCCAAGGTGAGATGACACCTGGCCAGGGGCCTAGGCAGGTGGCGGTGAGGGGGAAGTCAGGGTGCTTTAGCACTATCTTTTGACCATGGCTTGGCTGGTCAGAATTCTAGAACCGGTCAGGTTGGTGGGAGCCATCGATGGAACCAGCTAGGAATCAAGATTGATTAAATGCCTTGGGTGCCCTGGCCTCTACTCTGCTCTTCATGCTTCCAAACTGCCCCAGACTTCCTCCTCTACTGCTTCAGGAGGCTGCTGTGATGAGCTCCCCATTCGGTTTTGGTTTCCCCTTTGACTCTGTGGTTCCTTGGCAGGCTGAGCTTGTTAGGGTTGGAGCACAGGTGGAATTCTGCATTAATGTGGGCCCAGCTATTCTAGGTCCTGACCGAGAGCACCCATGGCCGCGCTGCACAGGCGTGGCCATCTCTGTCTGCTCAGTGAGAAGTCCTGGGCAAGGGGAACAGGGTGAGTGTTTAAATGGTGCCTTCTTTGGACAGCTGTAAAATGGTGAATAATTCAAATAACATTCCAAAATATATTTCTCAATAGTATTTCAAACATGTAGAGATCTTTGCGGATTTCCCATGTGTGATCTTAGGGGTGGATGGGTTCATTGCTTTCTGCAGCCAGTGAGGGAGATGGGTTTTCCACTGCCACCATGCTGAGCCTCAGGCTTGCAAGTACTTCAGGGGTCCTCGGCCAGTGTCGGCCTGGGACCATCCATTTCCTCTTAGTGCAAAAAAGGCTGACGGAGCCTTTAACCAATTATGGTGAAGCAAAGAGTGTGAGAAGGAAGAGGAGGGAAAAGAGGAATTAGTGAAAGGAAGCGTGGCCTGTGATTTTATAGAACTTATTGTTTCCCCCACCCCCATGATTCTAAAGCTCTTTTGAACTATGGCCCCATCACTGAAGCGAGAGAATAGCCTCTTAGAATACTTGGAAAAACAAAAAAAAGTATGTAGGTGCTGGTCTTTTGTTAATAAAACAAATCTCAAAACTTTAAAGGAATTAAAAAAAATGAGGATGAGGTTGGACTCTAAATTGGCTGATTAAAAAAAAAAAAAAAGAAACTAGTGGTGTCCTGTCACTGCCTGAAGGAAAATACAGAACCTGCAGGTGAGATGGGAGGCATTATTTTAGGATTCGGGGGGGCTGGATCAAAGAGAATACTCTGTATGTCTGAGCATGGCTCTCTTGGCAGGGAAAGCCTTAAAGCCATGACTTTGTGAAGTCACAGAGGCAGAAGATCAAAGGTGGGAGAAATTAATGCAAGTCCCTTTATTTAAAGGCAGGCTTGCCTCAGCTAAAATAGGGCTGAAGGTAGAGCCACAGGGGCTGAGGAGTGGGCTGTGCACGAAGCCTTTTCCGTGCAGTTATCAGCTTTCTGCTCCAGACAGGGAAGTTCGCAATGACGAAAAGAGGACAAACTTCGATAGAAGACCCACACCTAGTGGAAGGGACTGCAGAAACCATCCAGTACTCTTTTCCCTCCCTGATGAGGAAGGGCCTCGCAAATACAGCTGTGAACCTGATCAGTACAGAGCACCCAGAAATTGGTGCTCTCCTCCGGGGTCCCTTAAAGTCTGAGCCACGGGGCCCCTCACAGATGATGCACTGACCTTTAGCAAACATTTCCTGATAGACTTCTTAAAAGGGGGAGTAATCTTTTGTAAAAAATTGAGGTGTGGTTGATTTACAAAGCTCTGTTAGTTACAGATGTAGAGAAAAGTGATTCAGTTATGTGTTTACATATACATTATGTATGTATGTGTATTCTTTTTGTGATTCTTTTTCATTATAGGTTATTACAAGATATTGACTATAGTTCCCTGTTCTATACAGTAGGACCTTGTTGTTTATTTTGTATATAGTAGTATATATCTGTTAATCACAAGCTCCTAAGTTATCCCCCCCTTCCTCTTTTGTAACCCTAAGTTTATATGAGTTTGTTTCAGAAAGATCATTTGTATCATTTTTTACATTCTACGTATAAGTGATGCCATATGGTATTTGTCTTTCTCCATCCAACTCTCTTCATTTTCTCTAGATTCATCCATGTTCTGGAAATGACACTATTTCATTCTTTCTTTTTTAAATTTTTAAATGTTTATTTCTTTGGCTATGCCAGGTCTTAGTTACAGCACACAGGATCTTCAGTCTTTGTTGCAACGTGCAGGATCTTGTTTTAGCTGTGGCATGTAGCACCTAGTTCCCTGACCAGGGATCAAAACAAGGCCCCCTGCACTGGGAGCCCAGAGTCTTAGCCACTGGACCACCAGGAAAGTCCCTATTTCATTCTTTCATATGGCTGAGTAATATTCCATTGACTGGGTTCCATTGATCTGTACCTGTGGGGGTAACCAGATGTGAAAATCTGACCATCTCTGACTGAGGACAGTGTCTGTTGTGGAACAGCCTCAAAACCCCTAAGGGCTGGGCGCACTAGGAGATAATCTGGGTAGGGAGAGAGATGAGTTTTCTCATCTCTCTGGGATCTGGGATAAGATTTGGATCCTGTCTGTTTCTTACACAGACATAGTAGAAACAGAGGACCTGTGGGATCATAGGAGAGCTTAGAAGCAGTTTCTGGTTGGGGCACTGTGAAAGCTTTGAAGAAATGGGAGGCCACATTGAGGAGGCAGGACCAGAAGTTGAGAGCCCTCTACAACACAAGGGAGACTCTGGGTGTGGGGTGAGAGTTTAATGTGGTAACAAGCCTACAAACCAAGGACCCATTCCATGGAGTTATCCTGGGAACATATTAATAAGTACTAAACTTTTCTGGGTGATCCCCGATCACGGGGCCTGATAAAGCCCATGCTGACTGCTGAAACGCTGTTAAGATAAAAGCTGCTTTTATTCATTTGATGTCCATTAAGCCATCACAGATTAATTACTTTTTCAAAATAAAGAAAACTATGCCAGAGTTCTGCAAGTAACTTATGACCAGATGTTGAGGTCTTGGGATACCCAGTCACATGCTTAAAAATATTGTAAGAAATCTTCAGACAGTAAAATCTAAAAATAAAGCTCCCCAAATTAAAAAAGATGAATAAGAGAAAAGCACTGTAGTTCAAGAGATTTATTGGCTTCATTGTTTTTTTATTTTTGAAAAGAATCATGGTATAATTTAATGCCAGATGCTGAGACCTAGATATAACCAGTTTTGTGGCAGAGAGGGAGGGTGCATATAAGATGCAAGAAAATATCCAAGAGAGAAAATGATGAAAATTCCTGGTCACTTATCTGCTTGGGGGTTTACAGTGTTGCCAGTTTTAAGCCAGATTTCCCAGCAGCCCGTGGGTGTTCTTATCTCTTCTTTCTAACTACACTACTTGGCATCCTGCTGACCTTCAGCTGTGTCACATCCCATGGGTACACATCCCCACCTTTTAGAGGCAGAGGGGAGTTAGCATGAGAGGCCCACCCAGTGCTCTCAGTAAAGGGGGAGAGGAGATTGGAGAGCCTCCTACGATGCTGGTAGGACTTGCTGTGCTCTTGACCACAAATTGAAGGAAGGCAGAAGCTTGTCAGGAATTGTATACAGTTCAAACTGGTGTCTGGTGCTACGGATGAGGATCTAGGTTTAGAAGGAGGGTCTGCCTGTGCTGGTGGGAGAAGTGAGTGGAGCAGAAGAGACCTTGGCCTACATTTCAGACAAGGGTGCTTGAAAAGGGGACCTTCAAGTTCAAAAGAAGCTTTAGAAGGACCTCAGTGAATGGAACATTTGATTAAAATCAGGAAGATGAAAATCAAAATGAATAAATAAGGAAATAAAAATTCTTCACTTAGAATTCTTTTCAAAATCAGACTAAGTATGGACAGACTGTGATAGGGTTGATGACAGTTTAAGATCTTTACTGCAGGGTCAGCGGGGGAGACATTTTGTTATTGTCTCCTCTCTAGGTTGTAGTCAATAACTGGGGAGGGTCTGAGATTTCACCAACTGGCAAGCTAGTGTGTGAATTAGCTGCCAAGGTTTCATGAACACGGGCTAAAGGCGAGCTCTGTGAGTTAGGGACAGCACTTTATGATTCACAGCAGTGCCAGTGACCAAAGTACCAGCATTTCCTCTCACGGGTTCTTTGAGCTCCAGTCTCCACAGGCTGACGCCTGAACACACAATGGAGAGAAATGCTGAGCTTAGGGAACTCAAATCTTTTATAATGCACAGTAACAGTTGGTCTGCAAAGAGCTCAACAGGACTTGGCGACTGAACAACAACAAAGCCTGTCTGTGCTTTGCTCCAAAGGAAGACATTCTCCCTTCCAGGGTTATTTATGATACAAATATTCTTGAAAAAAAAGTCTGGAGCAAAGGTAGTCAGTTCCTGTGCCTGCAAGATATGCCGAATGTGAGATGTCCACGGAGACGGACTCTTAGATGCTGCATCTGTACACAGGGGAAGGAAGCTAGAGTGTATGCACTGCTTGTTATGCACCAGGTGCTGACCAGGAGCCCTCTCACGCCTTACCTCATCAAAGCTCAGAGGTGGTACTATTGTTTTATGAGTATGAAAGCTGGCAAGTAATGGAGTATCAGCTGCAGGATTTTTTTTTCTAATTTATATATTTTAAATTGGAGGATAGTTGCTTTGCAATGTTGTGTTGGTTTCTGCCATGTAGCAACATGAATCAACCAGAGGTATACATATGTTCCCTCCCTCCTGAACCTCTGCATCCCCCACCTCCCACCCCATCCCACCCCTCTAGGTGGTCATGGACCACCAGGTTGAGCTCCTTGTGTTATACAACAACTTCCCATTAGCTATCTGTACTACATATAGTCATGCATACATTTCAATGCTACTGTCTTAATCCATCCCATCCTCTCCTGCCCCCACTGTGTCCATAAATCTGTTCTCTATGTCTGAGTCTGTATTCCTGTCCTGTAAATAGGTCCATCAGTACCATTTTTCTAGATTCTATATTAATATGGATTAATTAGGATATTTAATATGCATTAATATATGATATTTGTTTTTCTCTGACTTGCTTCGGTCATCTGCAGGATTTATATATACATTGCAGACATTAAAAAAAAATTTTTTTTGGTTGCACCGGATCTTAGTTGCATCAAATCTTATGTCTTAGTTGTGCTGAATCTTACTGGTATCTTAGATATTCATTGCGGCATGTGGGATTTTTAGCTGCAGCATGCAAACTCTTAGTTGGGGCATGTGGGATCTAGTTCCCCGACCAGGGATCAAACCTGGGCCCCCTGCATTGGTGCAGAGTCTTAACCAGTAGACCACCAGTGAAGTCCTTGCATACTTCTTAGAAGCTAAGCATGGTGCTAAGAAATAGCTGAGACTTTATTAGCTGCTTATCACCTGCCTTGCCAGGCACAGTTACAAGTTCTCCATGAACTGACTTATGCATTTCTCATAACTAAGTTTATCAAGTGCTGCAGAGGAAGCTGTGAAGGAAATTGAGGCATTGGGAATAATGGCATGGAGATTCAAATCTGTGGTTTATTCACTGTGCTCTTGTTTTCTTTCTTTGGTCCTCAGGGTCCCACCAAGTGGGTCCTAGTGAAACTAACATGAGCCCAGAGGATGTGGGAGGGTTTGGAAACAATGGCAATTAGGGAGAGTTGAAGGAGCCGAGTGTATTTTGTCTGTAGAAGGATAAAGGATAAATTATTGTCTTCAGATATTTGTAGGTGTGTCTTGTACAAAGGTAGAGTTTATCTGACTCCAGGGAACAGAATTGGGTTCGGTTAGGGGAAGCCATATCATGGCTCAGCAGATCCGAATGTACACAGTAACCAGAACTGTCTGCCCTGCCACCCTGTCCTGTCCCCTCTCTGAGAATTTTCCCCTGTCAGACATGCCCAGGAAAGGTTCCTGCTTGAGTCGGGTGGGGGAGTCCTAACTTTGGGGAACCCCAACCTGCCCTAAAGGGGCAGAAGGAGCTAGTCCCAGCTGCATCCTTGGTCCTGTAGCTCCCGGCATTCTTGTGAAGGGACTCACCCTCCATCCCTAATGGGTTGGTTGCATTCCTGTAATCACCAGCCTCATGGCTCGGCCAGGTCCTGGCATTTGTCTGCAAACGTATCAGTCCCATCATTGCCCAGTCTGGGACAGAATAGGGTTCTTCCACTGGATGGGAGGTTGACTTAGAAGATCTCCCTGGTCTCTTAACTGTGTGGTTCTGTGATTTACTCTTTCCTTGTCAAAAAGCCCACACTTTAAAAACCAAGTGGGATCAGTGAGTTGGGTCCAGCACTGCTCTATTAGGACCCAGCTCAGGACCCGTGATCATACCCTTGGTCTTGGGCAGCCCCAGTCCTGAGTGGGGCAGGTCTGGTCCAGATGCAGGTCCAGGAGGGAATTTGGGAAGACGGTGAAAAACAGGCAACTGGTTTAATGGCATCTGCTACACTCAGCCAGAAACATCTTCCATCAGAAGCTGCAGACACTGTAAATGTGGTCTCAATTAGCCTGTGCATATCTTTGCAATAATTAATTCTCATCAAAGGGTTTTAGAGAGTGATGTTTAGCCCAGTGTAAAGAGCATGATCGGGATCTGATCTCTGATCCTGAAATAATGTCTCTACTCTCCCCAGTGTCAGAAAGAACTAAAAATATACTTAAAACTCTGAGGAATTCTTGGTTTACTGGACCCATCTCCTTTTTCTATCAATCTCCCTCCAGAAAGCAAGAGAACAAAGAAATGAGTCCAAAAGCCTTAATTATCCAGTCTGCTGACTATTTTATCTGTACCGCTGATATTAAATTTTACAGCATTGCATTTCAGTCACGGAGCTAAGAGCAGCTTCTGTAAGCATAGGCCTTTGTCCTGCTGCGTGTTGTGGCTAGTGCTCTGTTTTTACCCCCGTCCCACCCTCCTTTAGACTTCTTAAATTCCAAAGCTCTCTGTGGCACCGGAAATTATCTGTCTGTGGAATGTCCATACTTTAGGAAAGTCCCTGAACTTGTATGTTTATCCCCTAGTTCCACTTCCCCCAACTCATTGTGACCATTTGTAGTTGAGTTCTGGCATGTGCCCATCATTGGAGAAACCTGGATTGGTCAGGGGCTTTTTGCCATGTTTCTATCACAGACATAAATAAACTTCTATCAGTTTCTATCATTGGCTTGTGGAGAAGGAAGAGAAAGTCTGGCTAGTTTGTTTTTTTCTTCCTTCATATACAAATTTAATTCTCCCTGTTACATTTTTAATATTTCTGGCTCTTCAGACGTATCTTCAGTTTCAGTTTGGTTCTCTGGGCTGTGACCTTTCACCTGGTTTAATGTTTCCATAATCACGTATTCCCAGATGGCTCAGTGGTGAAAGAATCCGCCTGCCAATGCAGGAGACATCAGAGACACAAGTTTGATGTCTGGGTCAGGAAGATCCCCTAGAGGAGGAAATGGCAGCCCATTCCAGTATTCTTGCCTTTTTATTGCTACAACTAGGTCACATTTTGGGGCTTCCCTGGTGGGTCAGATGGTAAAGAATCTGCCTGCAATGTGGGAGACCTGGGTTCTATCCCTGGGTTGAGAAGATCTCCTGGGGAAGGGAACGGCTAGCCACTCCATTATTCTTGCCAGGAGAATTTCATGGACAGAGGAGCCTGGCAGGCTGCAGTCCATGGGGTCGCAAAGAGTCGGAGATGACTGAGTGACTTTCACAGGTCACATTTATTGAGAGCTTCTGGTGTGCCAAGGACTGTGCAGAGGGCTTCCATCTTCATAACCTCTTAAGGCAAGTACTGTTACAGTCTTGCCCATTTCACAAGAGAGGGCACAGACTGAGAGATGAAAGAGTTTGCTGAAGATCTTACAGCAGAGCTGGAAGGAAGCCAAACATCATGGTCCCAGAGTTGGCTGATTTCACACCGTCTTCAAACCACCCGCAGGCCCTCTGCTGGGCACACAAGTGTCCCCATTAGTCCTCTGGGGATTGCAGTGTCTTTTTAAACCCCCTTCCTCAGCAAGTGTTTGATAAGAAGTGTCTGTGCAGGACACCGCCATGGAGATACAATGATGTCCCAACCTGAGTGCTGTCGAAGGGTGGTGCAGAGACAGAGCCTCCATAGAGCTCATGCTGGGCTGAGCAGGGGTGCTGTTTCAGGTCCTCTCAGACTCATGGTAGTGATACTGTAAGCTGGAGATGTCTGGGGACACTCCCTGGGCCATGCTACTTGTGACGAACCCCACAGACATTTCCCCACCTGGAGCCAACGTTGTGACTAGACCGACCCTTGTGGTTCTTATTAAGATTGCAAGACGCACCTCAGTGACAACCGTCAGGGGACTTGGAAAAGACAAGGCTTATTACTGACAGGTCCTGGAGGGTGCAAGACTTGCTGGGGCCACACAGAGAGAGGTGGGGGGTGAGAGGAGGGAGAGAGAGAGAACTGGAGAGTGAGCAGACCTGGGGTTCTGTCTTTATGGGGTTGAGGTGGGGATACCAAGGGTTTCGGGTGTATGCTCTTTATTGGTGAATTTAAAGCACAAGAGTAGGAATTAAAGCAGAGGAAGGGAAAAGCAGTCAGTCAAAGGTCAGTTATCTAGGTCTCCAGAGTTCTCTCTCTAAAAAAAAAAAGGGGATGTATATGGGTGGGACAGCCTGCTGTTTATCTAGTCCCATAGCTGGCAGTGTATTTATTCGAAATGGATTTCTTTGAAGTGGAGGCCTCAGCAATCAAAAGCTAAATGTCAGGCACTTAACATCACAATTGAAGAAGCTAATTGTCAGGCGCCTTTGTCCCTTGCATTTACAGCTTGTCTCCAGGATCTAGGGTAGCACCTGGCAGGTAGTGAGCTTTCAAAACATGTGATGAAGGACAAAAAACTGAGATTAAAGGACGGCCTTTTAAATTACGTACAATGAGCTATATGAAAAACTCCAAGTATTGTCTTAATTTCTGTATTTCATCATGGATTGGAAAGCTTGTCCTAGTTGATGCTCAGGAATCCATGTCATAAAATCCTGTTGGGAAGGCCTTAGAGAAGAGAATACCTGAAGGTGAGGGTAGGACTCACCCGGGGAAGAAAAGGCTCCGAGGTATCTGGGGCTCCCCCACTAGCAGGATTATAGAGGAGAGAGCAGAGGCTCCATGTTTTGCTTGATAACAATAGTTATTTTGAACTTCATGACTCGGGTTTGGACCCTTCCCTGTCTTGCTCAATACTTGCCTCATTTCCCAAGCCTTGCCTTACTTGGTCAGTTATCTAAGTGCGCATCCCTTCCACTGCGCAGGAATCCCTGGGCCTGGCTCATACCTGGCACCACATCAAGGAGCTCAAAGATCAAATTGGGGCTGAGGAAGGAGAGCAAAATATTTGAGGAGCCATGAATCACCCCAGGTGCTACATCAACAGAAATTAAGAGGACCTAGATTTGAGAGCCATAAGGATTTCTAACACTTTGACTCAGTAATCGATATTCTTGAAATATATCTTGAGGATATATGATCTAGGGTGCAGCAAAATTATGTTCTTGAAACTGTGACTTGTGACATTGTTTGTTTTAATGAAAGTGGAAGCAACCTAAATGGCATATAAATAATAAGGGCATGATTGAGTAATGGTGGTTCATCCACTTGACATAATATTATAAAGTCATTTAAAATGAGACTTAGGAAGAATGTTCTGTAACCAGGAAAAAGGTTGTGGTTTCACTTGGATGAAAGTCTGAAGATGAAGGCAATGACAATGTACATGTATAATTTTTGTTTTAAAAAGTACATACATAGAAAGATACTGGAAAATGTATATAAAAAATAATAGTATTTATGTTAGAAAAAAAGTCATTTGCAACCCTACTTACAGCCAGACTATCAGCAAATACTATTTATTATGAACAATGACAAAAGTGGATGGGACAAAAGAATTAGAGTGAGTTTAAAATTCATGCAAAAAGTCAGCAACCAATGGAGAGGATGAGGAGAAAAGGGAACCCTCCTACACTGTTGGTAGGAATGGTAAAATTGATGTAGCCATTTTGGAGAGCAGTATGAAGCTTACTTAAAAACCTAAAAATAGAGCTGCCATATGATCCAACAATCTCACTCCTGGACATATATCCAGAAAAGCAAAAACTCTAATTTGAAAAGATACATGCACCACATTATTCATAGCAACACTATTTACAATAGCCAAGACATGAAAACAACCCAAGCAATTGGCTAAAGAAGAGTGGTATATACATACTATATATATATATATAAGACTATCACTCAACATTATTACTTCAAATAATGCCAATTGCAGTAATTTGGATGGACCTATTGTTGTTCAGTCACTTAGTCATGTCTGACTCTCTGCGACCCTATGGACTGCAGCATGCCACGCTTCCTTGTCTTTCACCATCTCCTGGAGTTTGCTCAAACTCATGTCCATTGAGTCGGTGATGCCATCCAACCAAACCGTCTCATCCTCCATTGTCCCCCTCTCCTCCTGCCTTCAATCTTTCCCAGCATCAGGGTCTTTTCTAATGAGTTGGCTCTTTTCATCAGGTGGCCAAAGTATTGGAGCTTCAGCTTCATCATCAGTCCTTTCAGTGAATATTTAGGATTGATTTCCTTTAGAATTGACTGGTTTGATTGCTTGCAGCCCAATGAACTCTCAAGAGTCTTCTCCAACACCACAGTTCAAAAACAATTCTTCAATGCTCAGCCTTTTTTGTGGTCCAACTCTCACATCCATACATGACTACTGGAAAAATCATAGCTTTGACCAAATGGACCTTTGTCAGCAAAGTAATGTCTCTGCTTTTTAATATTCTGTCTAGGTTTGTCATAGCTTTTCTTTCAAGGAGCAAATGTTTTTTAATTTCATGGCTGCACTCACCATCGCAGTGATTTTGGAGCCCCCCAAATAAAGTCTGTCACTGTTTCCATTGTTTCCCCATCTATTTGCTGTGAAGTGATGGGACTGGATGCTGTGATCTTCATTTTTTGAATATTGAGTTTTAAGCCAGCTTCTTCACTTTCACCTTCATCAAGAGGCTCTCTCATTACTCTTCACTTTATGTCATAAGGATGGTGTCATCTGCATATCTGAGGTTATTGATATTTCTCTCTGCAGTCTTGATTCCAGGTTGTGCTTCATCTAGCCCAGCATTCCGCATGATGTACTCTGCATATAAGTTAAATAAGCAGGCTAACAATATACAGCCTTGACGTACTCCTTTCCAAATTTGGAACCCGTCCGTTTTTCCATGTCCAGTTCTAACTATTGCTTCTTGACCTGCATACAGATTTCTCAGGAGGTAAGGTGGTCTGGTATTCCCCTCTCTTGAAGAATTTTCCACAGTCTGTTACGATCCACACAGTCAAAGGCTTTGAAGCAGAAGTAGATGTTCTTCTGAAATTCTCTTGCTTTCTCTATGATTCAACAGATGTTGGCAATTTATCTCTGGTTCCTCTGCCTTTTCTAAATCCAGCTTGAACATTTGGAGGTTTTTGGTTCACCTACTATTGAAGCCTGGCTTGGAGAATTTTGAGCATACTTTGCTAGCATGTGAAATGAATGTAATTGTGTGGTAGTTTTGAGCATTCTTTGGCATTACCTTTCTTTAGGATTGGAATGAAAACTGACCTTTTCCAGTCCTGTGGCCACTGCTGAGTTTTCCAAATTTGCTGGCATATTGAATACAGCACTTTAACAACATCATCTTTTAGGATTTGAAATAGCTCAGCTGGAATTCCATCACCTCCACTAACTTTGTTCATAGTGATGCTTCCAAAGGCCCACTTGACTTAACATTCCAAAATATCTGGCTCTGGGTGAATGATCACACCACCATGGTTATCTGAGTCATTAAGATTTTTTTGTATGGTTCTTCTGTGTGTGCTTGCCACTTCTTCTTAATATCTTCTGCTTCTGTTAGGTCCATACTGTTTCTGTCCTTTATTTTGCCCATCTTTGCATGAAATGTCCCCTTGGTATCTCTAATTTTTTGGAAAAGATCTCTAGTCTTTCCTGTTCTATTGGTTTTCTCTATTTGTTGGAATTGTTCACTTGGGCAGGCTTTCTTATCTTTCCTTGATATTCTTTGGAACTCTGCATTCATATGGGTATATATTTCCTTTTCTCCTTGCCAATGGCTCAGATGGTAAAGAATCTGCCTGCAGTGTGGGAGACCTGGGTTCCACCCCTGGGTCAGGAAGGGAATGGCAACCAACTCCAGTATTCTTGCCAGGAAAATTCCATGAACAGAGAAGCCTGGCAGGCTACAGTCCATGGGGTTGCAAAGAGTTGGACACGACTGAGCAATTAACAATTTAAATTTAATAAATTCTCTTCTTTTCTCAGCTATTTGTAAGACCTCCTCAGACAACCATTTTCCCATTCTTTTTCTTGGGGATGGTTCTGATCACTGCCTCCTGTTCAGTGTTACAATCTTTCATCCATAGTTCTTCAGGCACTCTGTCTATCAGATCTAATCCCTTGAATCTATTTGTCACTTCCATCATATAATTGTTAAGAATGGACCTAGAGGATATCATACTAAGTGAGATGAGTCAGACAAAGATAAATACTATACAATATCACTTATATGTGGAATATAAAAAAAATACAAACGAATCTATATATAAGACAGAAATAGATTCACAGACATAGAAGACAAACTTATGGTTACCAAAAGGGAGGAGGGATAAATTAGGAGTATGGGATTAACACATACAAACTACTGTACCTAAAATAGATAAGCAATAAGAATTTACTTGTTGTATAGGACAAGGAACTGTATTCAGTATCTGTTATTAATCTATAATGAAAGATAATCTGAATAATATACATATAACTGAATCACTTTGCTATATACCTGAAAGTGACACAATATTATAAATCAACTATACATCCAAAAAAAAAAAAAAAAAAGTCGGCAACCAAGACACTGATGGTCTAGAAAAGGCGTAAGGACAGATATAAGAACATATCCAAATATAACCCAGTGCATGAAATAACCTAACAATTTCCTAAACCAAGGGCATGTGAAGCATGTGCTTGGCCAGAACAGAGTGAACGTGGCCAGAGAAGACATCCTTGAAGTCATGTCTGATATTCAGATTTAGGGTAGAAGTGCTGAGGGTGGTCATACGTAAATTTTGGTTGGTTCCCTTGGACAGACCCGGGGCAAGCTTTAGTAGCACCTCTCTTTATTTTCAGTAGAGTCCTGGTTGGGGTAATATGTCATGTGGTCACCCTAGTTTTTGAAAAGGAAGGAGGAAGATGTTCCTCCTTGATGTAATTGCTCTGCTGGGTGCCTCTAGTGCTTAAGGTTTCCTGACGCTGAGGCAGGCCCAAGCCTTATGGAGAAGTGGTTAATTTGAATATAGCTCTGCTTCCTGATTAGTTATAGGACAATCAAAGGTAGTTATTCCCAAGCTGCCCTAGCATGTGGCTAGAATTCAAATTTCACTCTGACCTAGGAGCTCCTCTTCTACTTCTACCCTCCCACACCTATCCCACAAATTGAATACATGACCACTAAATTTTCCAGTGAGCAGAAGAGTATCTATAGTAAGAGTAGGTCATTTGCCTGCTGAGCCAGCCTCCTAATTGTAAATCTGGGAACAGTTCTCCCTAGAGAAGTTCTTAACTTTTAATAGACGAGCCTATGTATTGCTAGTGCAAAATATGTTCAAATGGTAGAAAATGATAGCTTGAAGTAAGTAGAGACTTGGCCTGGGTGGGCCCTGTTTCTTTCCTGGTGTCCTCCCCCTGTTCCATTGGCTTTGTTAAGGCTACCTTATTGGCACCTCCTTCCTGAGCAGAGCACTGAGTTGACCATTTCTGATTCAGCCTGGGAGCCTAACCTTAGGTTCAACTTGTAAGAAAAGTGGGTTTGTCAGGGAGGCCTTGGAGGCCTCTCCCCTGTGCCCACAGGATGATTGGTCTGACCCCAAGCAATCAGAGATGCCCACCTGGACATTGCAGCGCTTGGGAAGCGGACACAGGGGACATCCTTCAGGCAGCATCTCCATGGAGTCTCAGCTCAGAGGGGCTTCCAGTCAGCAGGGAAACCAGACATGCAGCTTACTCTGTGTACGGACCAATGCTTCCGGGATTACAGAAACGAAGAGATGGCCAGATCTTTTGTAGATGTTTTGTCCTGTTGTTTGGTTGTGGATTGTTGTTTGGAGGTGGCAAAGTGGGAATAATCTCTTTGGCTTTCCCTGAGCTTAAGACATTATCTTCTGTCACCCTGGATACTATTTTATTTCTCTACCTAAGAGATGCAGGAAGGGGTACAGGGAAGCATTGTCTCAACTAAAGTTCCTTGCCAGGAACCTGCCAAGATCAGTCGAGAGAGTGTAAG
This sequence comes from Bubalus bubalis, assembly GCF_019923935.1. Taxonomy (NCBI): domain Eukaryota; kingdom Metazoa; phylum Chordata; class Mammalia; order Artiodactyla; family Bovidae; genus Bubalus; species Bubalus bubalis. Next base: position 113,568,687 of record NC_059157.1, on the reverse strand, counting down.
TACACACTTGTGCCAAATCACTGCTTTCCAGAAGCTCACTTGGGCCTAGAAACCAAGAATGACAAAGCCATCAAAGAGACAGAACTCAGCCCCGGCTAACAGGTGTGAGAAGGAGCAGGATTCTTCAATATCATGTCCTAAATTTCCTGCATCAGACACTGGACTCTTGGAAAACCCAGGGGACTGCATTCTGTTAAGAAAAATCCTGAACTGGGTAATCTAAAAAACCAGAGTGAGAGTAAAACTGATTCTTACTTCAAGCATGAATGATACATTGTTTCATTTGAACGCTTAGAAGCACATTATTAATGTAATGGTATATTTGGTATGGACAAGCACATTCAGTAGTCCCTTTTTGTCCTAATCCACCAACCTGGAGAGGGCTAGCTGGTTAGCTGTGATGCCCACTGGATGGAAGCTTACGTAAATTACTCAGGAGAAAATGTTCTAACAACTAGGATGGGCATTTCAAAGCTTTGCAGGGATGGTAAACAACATACTTCTCCTTAGAGTCCTGTTCCCATCTTATTACTGCCGGGGAGAGAGAACACTTAACAGCCAATAAACACTAAGCCCGCATTCCCCTCTAAGTCAAATACTAAGAAATGAATGCTGATTTGTGTTGGTTGAGTGTCCTGATCAGGGTTCAGAACTGTGGGGTTTAGGAGTGGAAAAACATGAAGGATTTAAAGGCCTGTGAACAGCCCAGGGCCCCACTAGCCACTTTATTCCCAATCCCACTTTCCTGCCCTGTGGTTACAGTGTTCTCTTGTGTTGACCTGGCCTCTCCAGGAGGATTCCAAGTCCCCTGTCTTCAAGATGTGTACTCCCTGTCTAGGTGTGAGCCCAGCTGACACTTGGAGTGGCCCTTTATCTTCCTGCTGGCCCCCTGTTCCCGAGTCAGGATTGGAGGGGGGGCTCTTTCCTCCCCACTTGGGCCAGATGAGCTGACACCTGTGAGCCGAGTCCTCTCTCCAGAGGGTCACTCAACATCGCCGTATTCCTGCTGATGCACCGTACTCTCTGAGCCCATCAGTTTTCTCCATGCCCTTTCCTCTGGGTTCCCAGGGGCCACCGTTTTTCTCAACAGTGCCCCTCCAGTGCGGGTTTGGGGGCGGGAGAAGAGACGACACATGTTAGCTTTGTCAGTATTTTCAGTGAATGATGCCTGAGGAGGAAGTGAGGTAGGCATGATTGGTGGAAAAATTCATCAAGGGAGAAAATGCATCGCTCTCTATTGTCATCCACTGTTGCAGTATGGTAAGAACCGGATGTTCTCAGCAACATCCCTAATCCCCTGCTGAGATAGGGAAGCAGAGGGTGTCTGCTTTGGGAGGGAGGCGGGCTGTGGTGCAGAAGGGCCTCAAGCTGCAGCCCGGCGTGAGGGTCACCGCAGAACAGCCGAGGCTCTATGTGGGTGCCCGGCCAGCCCTGCCACAGACAGCACACCTGCGCTTGAGTGGGTCTCCTGCCTTCTCAAGGGGTATGAAAGGGAAGGTGAGAGGGGATGGTCTGCCAGCCCCTGGTGAGTATCCTGGGTCCCAGAGCCTGTCTAGAGGAGGCGTGAGGGGCTCCCCAGTCAGCAGCTCCGTGGGTGAGGGATAGGCTGGGACCATCAGGTAGGGGCTGTGTGAACTTGAAGTCGCTCAGCTTTAAAGAGCCTCAGCTGGAGGAGACACTCCGGAACCTGCAGAGCCACATGCTCAAGGGAGCAGCACCAGAGTGGGTGTGAGCAGAGTAGCTGGGCTGGACTGGGGAGGAAGCAGGCAGGCGGCCGTAGGTGAGCCGCCTTCACCTATTAATTCTCCCGAGGGCTCTTCCCCAGCAGGCTGAGGGGTCCTGATGTCCAGGACCCTCCTCAGGGACAAAGTGAGGAGTGCTGACCCTCCAAATGTGCTCCCCGAGTCTCAGCTTTCTCTCGCTCCTGTTTCTCACTCCCTGATGCTCTGATTCCTTCCTCTGAAGGCATGAATCCTCATGGGGTCTGGGATGGAGCTGGGTAAACACACAGTGATGGGTGTGCAGACATACTGTGCGTTCTGACCTCTCAGCCAGGGCCCCTTCTGCTCTGCAGGGAGCGCAGTGTTGATAAACCTGGCTTGTTTGGCTCTGTATGGATACCACTGGTAATGTAAATATTCTAAGTAGTCACAGAGGAGTCACATCTTTTCAGCCTGTTTTCTCTAGCTGTGGAGTAGGGTTTTGAGACAAACATCAGGGGCCTAAGAAGTCGGGATCTGGAAGAAGGTTCTTATAGATGGAATGAACCGCAGGAATGAATGAACTTCTGGAATTTCCTTGCTGAGGGGGGTGTGCGTGCTTGTGGCTGTGGCTTCTGGCTACTGTGTATACATTATGCGTCCTGGCACACAGGGCTTAGCTAATGACTAGCAGCCTGGTTGATCAATTCAGAACCAGAAGTGACTGGTAATTGTCAAGTTCCCTGAGCATGCCTCATCCAGCCTCCTGGAGAGAGGTTAAGTAAGGGTAGCTTGTCTGAGCTGCTGTCTGCAGACCAAAGGAAGTGAAGCCCCCGAGGTGCTCAGGCTCACAAAGGCTGACAGGATGTGTGTATCAGGTTATAACTGGTACATCCAGGAGTGATGTTAGAGGTCTACTAACCCCAGAAATGCTAGGATATTCCCCCCCGGACCCACTGTCAGCAGATCCTGCCCCTGAAATTCAGTGGCTCTGGTCTTAAGTTAGATGCTTCTGTGTGAGCCTCTGGTTTTCTTATTGATAGTCTGAGGGTAAGCTAAGGCCCCCTTGTGTTCTGATGCTGTGTGTAATCTAGGACAAGACACCAGCAGCCTGGACTCTGACCCACTCTCAGCTCCTCCCCATGGCATCACTAACAGTGTGATATTGTCACCTGGCTCTGAACCTTGGAGTCAGAGGCCTGGGTTCAAATTCAGCTGATAAGAAGTAGCTGTCATTGATAGCTTTGCGATTTTGGATAGATTGCTCAACTTCGGAGTCTCCTTTTCATCTTTAAAGTGATAATCATACCTCTTACAGAGTTGCTTTGAAAATGAAAGTTAACTTAGGCAAAACTCTCAGTACAGTGCCTAGCTCCTAGTAGGCATTCAGTAAATGGATTATTTCGATTGTAGACATTGTGGTTCATCAGCACTTCATTTGGCTGAATCTGAGGTTTCCTTACTGTGTGATACTGGGGTTGGGTGGAACCAGTGCTTCTCTGACCCTCCCGTCCTCAAGGGAAGTGGAAAAAGAATAGTATTCTAAAGGTAGGGGCTGGGAATGTAGCCTGAAGCAGCTTGCAGAAAGCAATCACATTTCTTTGAAGTCTTAGGATGACCTGTAAAATCAACTTATAATTGTCATTCAGTACACCGATGTGAATGCATTGGTTCTCATATAAAAATGCTTCTGCCAAATCTTTAAGTATAATTTATGCACAAGGATAAGTTGCTCCACTCTGAGGAAGGGGGTGTGAAAGCATGATTTTTAAGGTCCTTTCCAGCCCTAACATTCTAGGTTGGGGTAAGTGAGTCTCCTCCACAAAGGACCTGAAATTGGTATCCAAGAATCCTGAAGGGACCTTGGGGAGGTAGGCTCCCCTGTGCCCCTGCCCCTCGTGAGACTGCACGGTGCCAGGGGGGTGCCACTGGTGGAGGAGGGAAGATGACGCAGCCCCTCAGAGTGAAGACTGAAGAAGCCTGAAGGAGGAGCAGGGCTGTGTCTGAGCCTGACTTTCCGTCCTTGGGCTGATTTGTGGCTGAGTTGGGTTGGCAGCTCTCCACCACCCCAGGTAAACTCCAGGAAACAATAAACCATTGTTTCTCATCCAGAGCTGGGGGCTGTCCTGGAGACAGGACCTCCTGTCACAGGAGGGCAGGTGAGGGCAAGGGGTGAACTCCATGTGGAAGCACAGGGCTTGTCACACTGCCAAGGTGTCCTCTGGGCAGTTCCGATGCAATAGCCAAGGCCAACTGGGGTTGTACCTAGCCAGTGGGAGGAGAACTGAGGGGAGTCTGGAGAAGAGCTGCATGCTCTGGGGGAGAACACAGAGATGTCTGGCCTGTGAATGGGAAGAGAGAGCATCTCTGTGCATGGGGCGAGCTGTACCTACTGACGGTGGCGTGGGTCCTGCATAAACTAGCTGAAGATTACCCAGTAAGCATGGTCTCTCCCTCAGGCATGAGGGGTTGAAAAGAAGCCATCCTTTTTTTGGGACAAATAATAAGGGGCTTTCCCTGGGTAAGGGCCTGACTACATTAGTCAAATTTGTACCCATCAGATATCATTCCAATTAAATCTAAAGGAATATCAACACAGGTGCTATACTGAAAATTTCCTGTTGGGCATGGTGTTTATTATGATAAGATTGAAAATATCTTGCTAAATTCTCCTGGAAGATATTATTGAATTGAGCTAGGATTTGGAGTGAGAAGGACTGGACTCTAGTTCTGCCTTATTAGCTATGTGACTTTAGTCAAGTCACTTGGTCTTTGAGCCTCAGATTTTCCATCAATAAAATCGGATCGTCATGTATCTCAGTGTGTTGTGAAATTCAAATGAAATCTTGATTGGGAAAGCATCTCGTGAGTTGTCAGTATGTGGAAGTTTATTGTAAATCGAAAGTCTTTTGGTAGCATTATCTAAGAGCATTACTACTTTCTAGGCCCTCTGCAATCTACTCTCAGTCAGTTTAATGACTATATCCTTCAGAACCTCTCTTGACCCATCCATTTTTCCAGGTCAGTTTCCTTGCTCTGAGACGTGCTCCACCATCTCCCCTGCCCAGCTCAGCTCTCTACCACAGGACTCACTTGTTTAGATGGTCATGGTTCATTCTCTCTGCCTTGCAAACTTCAGAGATCTCTGGCCTACTGTCTTTGAGGATACATAGGTCTATTTTGTATCCTGGGCCTGTTTCCTCATCTGTAAAGTAGGAGGATTGGCCTAGATGATCCCCTACCAACCCTCACCTTTTGTGATCCAACCACATTCCGCTGTGGTAAAAGGAAGCAGGAATTGAAATACATCTTGTCTAGCCAATGACAAGTAGCTGATAAAAAAGACATCAGTGTAGGAGCGTGAATTAGTAAATTACTCTCTGTGATAGATAAGGCGATGTTTGCAGCAGTATTTCAATGAGCTTGAATGTTTAGGTGATAAGTGATACCTCTCATTGGTCCTCAGAGGTGACTGTTACCAGAAAGCTACCATTTGCTGAGTGCTCATTGCGTGCTGGGCATGGTTAGAAACTTCATTACAGTTATATTTTGTTGGGTACTTTAAGTATCTACTTTGTGTTAGATACTTGACCTTCCCTTTAATCTCCACAGAGCCCCACAAAACAGATATACAGATGGGAAAATTGAAGTTTAGAGAGATTAAGTAAATCACCCATGGTGATCCAACTCTTAAGCGGCAGAAGCAGGCTCAGGTGCAGTATGTCTGCCTACACAGCCTGTGAGAGATGGCTCACTCAAGTCCACTGCTGGCATCACCAATGGGCTCACTCTTAGATTGTCATGTTCTTGTTCCCAGTGTCCCAGGACTAGCAATTACCCCAGCAGTGTTCTTGATCCAGTTCTGGGCTTGACCTTAGAGTAGGAACTGATCGTTGGAAAACCCCACCTGGATATAGCACCCTCCCTTCTCTAGCATGTCGGAGACACCCAGTCTTGGCTCCTTCCTCCTTCCCTTTCTCTATGCACCTGCCCCCTGACTCAGTGCTAACCAAGAGTGGGAGGGAAACTAGAAATCCATAACACTGTTGGCTGGGTGGGCCAGTGGCTACAGCCAGAGGAGGCAGGTTTTGTCTGTGGGAGTAATTAGAAAACAAGTAGAAAACAATTAGAAAGCAATTGCAAATTCGAATATCAAATCCAGAACCTATAGAAGTTGGTGAAGCAAGTCAGCTTGTCTCAGTTTCTTGTGCTGTGTCAGGGTTTGCAAAAGAAGAATCCCCATGCCGCTCAGTAAGGAAAGCTTGGGAGAACCGGGGATGTGCTCAAGCCAGTGGGGTGCTGCCAACTGCTCAGGCCTCAGGAGGTTCTGTAGGAGCTGCAGACACTTGTGGCCAGAGACAGTTTTCAGACTCAGCCCTGGTTCTTAGCAGCGACCACATCTCTGCAGCCCCTCCTGTCGACAGTGCTTCCCACTCCCCCTCTCTCTGGAAGACATTGTTTCATTAATTTTGCTGTTAGTATTTGCTGCTCTGCTAAGGGAAGAGACCTTAAGTACTCATTCTACTCCTGACACCTAGTAAGTGCTCGTTAAATAGATTCCTTTTTTCCCCTGGGATTTCCCTTTAGCTCCTTCAGCCCCAGTCCCTCTCTGGACAGACATCATAGAATCAGAAGCTGGACCTGGGAGGGGCCAGAGGCTGAAAAGCTAAGTGCATACACATTCATTCCTAACAGGGGTCAAGTCTTCAGAGTCTTCATGGCCTGTGCCCATGTCCCACAGGTGTGCCCTGAGGACCAGGTGAAGGTGAAAGTCGCTCAGTCGTGTCTGACTGTTGCCATCCCATGGACTATACAGTACATGGAATTTCCAAGCCAGAATACTGGAGTGGGTTGCCGCCGTTCCCTTCTCTAGGGGATCTTCCCAACCCAGGGATCAAAACCCAGGTCTCCTGCATTGCAGGTGGATTCTTTACCAGCTGAGCCATCCCAGAAGCTCCTGTCTAATTCAACTGCCAGGCTGTGAAGCCCTGTGTGGCGGGCCTGGAACAGAAGCCTCTCCTTTCTCCTCTCCTGGTGTCCTGAAACATCTTTTTCTGCTCTGGGCTTGGCTCCCCCTGCTGGAACCTTTCCTACCTGCCCAGATAGCCTAGCAGAGCCTGTCCTAGAGACACAGGTGCACTAGGACAGGAAGGTTCAGAGAGGCCCTTCAGGTCAGAGCGAGAGAGAAGAACCAGAGACAGGAAGTGAGTTTCTTAAGGTCACACAGCTGATTAGGGTGCATCCACAGTGAGCACCAGAACCTCTGATTCTCCTGAGCTATTCAACTGTCAGATGCTGCCTGCCAATTTCTCCTGAACTGGCCCCCTCCTTGGCCAACGCTGCTTCTATCCTCTGAGTTCTGTCATAAATCTTAAAACAACAACAACACTGCCATTAACAGTAGCCGCCTCTATGGACTGAACACTTATCATGCGCCAGAGATGGGGCCAGGCTGTTTTACATGCATGGTTGACCCTCATAGCGATCCTGCAGCTATGAGAGCAGTAGCAGTAGCTCCACTTCACAGGTGAGTAAACGAAGACTCAGAGCTTGTCCCTTTTCTCAGGCCACACAGTCTCACGGTGGAGAATGCATGCCTGACTACATAGCAGTCTGCTGCCCGCTAAGGGGCATCCTGTGGGTGGGAGCCACAAGCGCCGTTCCTCCTCCCCAGGTGGATTTCCTGCGTTCCTGCGGATGAGGTAAGGCTGCCTGAGTCCTCACAGTGCTCATCTCACAGGCACATGAGTGGGGCTTAGCAGGATGGAGGGGGGAGGCTAGGTCTTTGAGAAGGGGATGGTTGAATAAACTCTCCTGTGACCCCAAACTGACTTCTGCAGGGATGATACTGGTAATGAGCTGAGTGAACTTTAGGATGTTGCTAGACTGTGATAGGAATGCACATATTGCTAATTTAATTATAGTCAGGGGCTCTGGGTCAGGCTTTGATTTCTTTTTGCATGTGACTTTTACTGCAGAAAGCTTCTCTCAGCTGGTCTCATTAAATCTCTAAGCAAGAATCCCAACAGGAAGAGAGCAGCTCCAGGAGACCAGACCTCACTTGTTCACACTGTACGTTCTGTTGTCTGTATTTATTTGGTTTGATCCCCTTTAAGAAAATTAAAAAATAACATTCTGCCAAAGACATGGGCACTCAGGGTACAGCTGCTGAGTGGATGCCCTCCTCGCGCCCTCGGTCTGCTGCTCTGCTCATGTGGCCGGGCTGGTGAGAGCAGCTCCTCTGCCTGCAGGAGCCAGCCCTCCTTCATTGTGTCTTTCAAGAAGAAAGGCCCAGGACATTCTTGGGAAGGGAGGGGCTGTCGGTGGGTTCAGAGAAGAACTCAGTTGTGGTGGGGTTGGGGGAGGAGTGGGCTGGCTTTGCCTTACTTCCCTTAGGAACCCAGGAACCCATCAGAGTCTTTCAAGGATGCCAGCAGGAAGCCCAGAGAGTGTACCCAGGGCGCGGTGTAATTGCGCTCACTTCACACCCAGCAAGCCTGAGAAGCTAAGCGGAGAAAGGATGTACGACTTCCATGCCAGGACTAAAGCCAGGACTGGCACCTGTGTGTCTGGAACCAAATGCCAGTAGGCCCCAGGGGATAGATTTTTTTTTATTGTTGTGGCCTGCTCACCCACTCCTTTCCCTACATCCTTTCTCTCACATTCACATGTGCGCTCCACAACAAAATTAAGTAGCGCCTTAGTTTGGAAGTGATGGTTTTTAAGTGCTTTTTTTTTAGCCCAACTTTCAATTTATTCATGTATTTCACAAGCACTTATTGAGAGCTTACTGTGTGCTCATCTGTATTCTAGGCATTAGGGATACAGTAGTGAATGCAACACACAGAACCCATGACCCGTTGCAGGAGCTTGTGTTCCAGTGGGGGAGACAGATGTTCATCAAATAACCACATGACTACATAGGGGCCAACTGTGATGTGTGATAGATACACCTTCCATGATTTTGTCCAAATTACCACCCTTGGTTCTGTCCAGTTCAAAATAACTTTCCAGCCCTGTTGCCTTCCAAGAGACTTCTGTCTAGGAGACCTAGATCTCGATTCACCTCTGTTCCTTAGTGGTGAGTAGTAAGTTTTTTTTTTTTTAATTCAATTTCTTCCTTTATTATCCATAAAATACTTGAATAACTGGCATGTGCAAGGTCTAAGGTCTTCCAGAGTCTGGGGTGCATATTCAGTCTTGACCAAGAATTCAGTTAACCTGAAGGTGTTACCTTCATCTGTCTCTGTTTTCAAATCTCTCTGGTCCACATGTGTTTAGCCTTTCTCCTTGGGAAAAAACGATGAAATAGAATTAGGTATTGATTCACTTTCTTTCCCATCTGCCCCTCAAAGCCACACACCAATACTCCTATAAAACCTCTTTTCCCTTTTCACTTGTGTGCTTTTCAGAGGACAGAAGAGGAGATAGTGATGGGGGGGTTGGTACAGGGGAGAGGCTATAGCAACAGTCCTCAAAGTGGGCCATGCAGACTTTGGGGGCCCGAGAAGGCAATGGCACCCCACTCCAGTACTCTTGCCTGGAAAATCCCATGGATGGAGGAGCCTGGTAGGCTGCAGTCCATGGGGTCGCTGAGGGTCGGACCCGACTGAGCGACTTCACTTTCACTTTTCACTTTTATGCATTGGAGAAGGAAATGGCAACCCACTCCAGTGTTCTTGCCTGGAGAATCCCAGGGACGAGGGAGTGTGGTGGGCTGCCATCCATGGGGTCGCACAGAGTCAGACACGACTGAAGCAACTTAGCAGCAGTAGCAGAGGTTCTTTCATGGGCCCAGGAGGCCCAAATGTTTTTTGTAATAAAATGTCATTTGCTTCTTTTACTCTCCTTATGTCTCAAGTGACGTTTTCCAGTGGATGCAAATAGTGTGATGTTATAACTAGCTGGATACAGAAGCAGACATGAAAATCTGTCTTCTATTAAAGAAATAGAAATTATATACGAATGAAAGGAATTTTCAAAAATGAACAACTCTTCTTACTAAACTTTTTCTTGGTTTTATTTTAGAAAATATATTTTTCTTTAAAAATTATTATCTGTGTTAATATAATGAGATCATTATTAATGTTTTTGAATGAATTAGTATTTCTTTACTAATAGTACAGTAAATATGTAATACAGTTACTATTGATAGCAGCAATTGACATATAAGCTCTTTGGGATCTTCAATAATTTTAGGAGCATGAAGGGCCCTGAGACCAAAATGTTTGAGAACTGCTGAGCAAGAGGCTAAGGAGTCAGCTAGGTGTTAGGAGAAGACCAGTTACCCAGGAATCAGACATGAGCCAGCAGAACAGCTTGTGTGCATGCTAAGCTGTTTCAGTCATGTCCGACTCTGTGTGATCCCAATGACTGCAGCAGGCCATGTTCCTCTCATTCCAAATCCTCATTTCTGATTTGGACATCTGCAGTCTGTCCCAAGGTGTGAGTTGTATAGGATGAGAGATTCCTTTGGAACTGTGGAAATACATTCTCTCCTCCAGAGGAGAGGGACTGGTCTGGACATCACCTTGCTACCATGCTTTAGAAGTATGCACTAGGGACCAGTTCTGAAGCTCTCCAGGGGTCGGGACCAGCACTGCTAGATCTTCTCAACATGAACACAATCTGTGGAGTGTGGTTCAAATCTCAGCCCAGATTCCTTAAGATGGTTGCAACACAGGAGTCCCCTGTCCATCTGCTCTCTGGGCTTGCTCCCACTCCAGGGATCATAAACCAGGCTTCTTCAATTCAGGGAGGAGGGAGCTGGGTCTCAGGAGGCAAGGGTCCCACCAGCCTTGGGTAGTCATCCTAGACCAGATGTTTCTAGAGCTGGGTTGTATTCTAGGCCCGATGTGGAGTTAGGGGTGGGTCCAGCCCTGCCAAGGATTCAGCTCTTGGCTTAACAGCGTCCTCCGTTTGCTCCACACTCGGATTAGAACGTGCAGCTCTGAACAGGTCAAAACCTGTGAGCTTCCACTCTTGGTTTCCCCGGGACTCCACTTAGAGCCTCTGCAGCTGGCAGCCAGGGGTTTCAAAGGTCACCCCAGCTGGGCGGATTGAAACAACAGATCTCTCTGACCAAGTGAAATTGGCTGCCCAGTGCAAGGCAAGTTGCAACATCTGCGAGCAGTCAGCCAAACGCCCCTTAACTTTTCAGCCTGGCCCTGGGCTCTGCAGCAGCCCTGGCTCTCCCTAACTGTCCTCCTTCTCGGACAGACCTTGGACAGGCATCTCGGCGGTACCTCAGTGGTGAAGTGGCCGCCCACGCGTCCCGACTCGTGGGAGAGCTGCCCAGGGAGAGGCCACGGTAAGGCGCGTCCATTCTCTGGCATGTGGCCCTGTCCCACTGCCTGCTCCCGTGGGTAATGGCAAGTCAGCGGGCTCAGCCCACAGCCGAGGAGCAGCTCGTTCCAGGATTAAGAGCGATGAGGGCATTTGTCGGGATTTGAGGGCTCTGAAGAGAGAGGATTAAAGTGGGGAGAGAGAGCTGTCATTGCTGGGGGCATTTGCACCTGGGTGGTTTGCTGTGTCTGCTGTGTGCCCGTGGCTCCGTGGGTTCATAGCCGACTGCCAGGCTTCCAGTACAGAGCCCGCTGGGAGCCCTTCCCTGTGGGGAAGGTATTGTATTTCCAGATGCCTTGCTGCCAGATCAGGAGCTTAAGGACAATGATCATTTGAAATGTGTGTACTTTGGGTGGAGAAGGGGGCAGCTGGTTTCTCTAAACTTCTGCTGTGTAACATGATTCTTGATTTAAAACTTCTGAGTCTTTGTGCCTCAGTCTTTTTGCCCTCTCTTTTGGCCATCGTTCCATAGTTGAAAGTGTTCCTTTCTGGGTTCAAGAGAGAATTTGAAGTGCTTTTGATCAAATTAAAGTCAAATTAATGTAGTGCTGCTTTGAATGATGAAAAAACTCTGCTACTTATGAAAACCCTATTTGGAGGTGAGCTTTGGCCCATGCCTTGCGTGTGTGTGGCAGGGTGTGGCTTCCAGCTCTCAGACCACTGCTCTTCTGATCCCCTCTTCTTTTTTTTTTTTCTCTTCTTCTATTCCTTTGATCTGCATTTAACTCGTGTTGAATGGAACCCCCTAGCTAGGTGTATTCAATTCTAGCCACTGAGCACTGCTCTGCTGGTAGAGAAATTACTGCAGAAACCACCCAGCCCCGCTGGTGCTCTTGATTGGAATGTGGTCCCTGGGCTGGATGAGGGATTAGAAGGGAACAAGGGTGTTTTGTATTATTATTGTTACTATTATTATTATTCTGATCGAGCATTCCAAATATGTCAGTAATCATTCACTGGCACGGTGGACAGGATCTGTTTGTGTGGCTGATGGCAGGGGGTGGAGCGATAGGCTGAGCGGAGCTGCTTGGTATACCTGAGCAGCTTGGGAGTGGGCTCTGGTTAATAACCAGCCTGCTCACCCACCCTCGCTCCTCACAATGCGCTTGCTGCACTGACTTGCCTGTTCTAACCTGAAGCCAGACTTTCCCACCTGGCCAGGGATGGATGACTTACTTCTGTCTTCTGTGTTTGAGGCTGAGCATATTCCTTTTGCTGATAGCATCCAAGACCTTCAAGAGACCTCAGAAGGTCAGAATCAAGAGGATTAATAGAGAGGATTCTGAGCCTGATGTCACTACTCTTAATTTCCAGCTCCCCTGAAAACAGAGGAAGAGTCTTGTGTCTTCCAAAGCCAGAACTGAGAGCAGAAGTGAGTGTTACACTCCCCCTCCCCCTTCCTTTGTGCAGTTCCCAAGCCTCTGCCTTTCGCATCTCCCATTACTGGGGAAAGCAGGAAATGCCTCGTCTGAGTCTGGGGCCCTCCAGGAAGCCCACAGGGTATGGCTGCGATCAGAATTCAGTTTGGCTTCCACTTTTTAGCTCTGTGACCTTGGATTACGTGGAGTTGACTTTCTGAGCCCTGGTGTCCTCGTTTGTGAAAGGAGAATAATCAGAACTGCCTTGTAGGACCAGGGATTGAGCGAGATTAGGGCCCAGCATGATGTCGGGTGCCTGCACCCTGCCTCTTCATTGCTGGGACAGATAGAACAGTGTGCGGGGGCTGCCAGGGCCCCCAGTCCCTCCTACCCACCTTCTCATGGTCTGCCAGCTGCTTCCCACTGCTGTTATACAATAACCGCATGCAGATACCCTTGCTCTGAGGACAATCAGGCTGACCTGGGCTTGCCGTCCTTGGTGGAAAGGATGTGTCCTACAGGGTGGGAGACTTGCTTTCCCTTTGGGAGCTGGATGATGATGTTGACAGCTAGCATTTACTAAGTGCCTCTTATGCTGCCCTGAGTGTTTTACATACACTCTCATTCAAATCCTCCCCTCAACCTTGTAAAGTTATTATCATTCCCATTTTACAGAAAGGGAAACTGAGGCCAGGAGAGTTGAAGTACCTTGCCCAGGCCACAGTGCCCTGGATTTGTGGCTGGGCATGACCCTTGTGACACCCGCCCTTACTCGACCTGATCACTGCTGGTGCTGCCAGCATGGTGTCTGCCCCCTCACTTCAGAGGCAGTGGAGGAGGGTAGATGGAGAAGGGCCCCTGTGGGGCATGGTCCTGGCAGGCCCTGCAGGGTGTAAGAACCCCATTCCTCCTCTACCCCATGCACCCCACTCAACACACACGTGCATTTGTGCCCTGCTGTATCCCTTGTTACACAGCACATGTTTAATAAATATATTTTAAATGAGTGAATGACTATATCCTGATTCTTGCCATTAAAATTATATCATGATTACTTGGAAATGGTTCTGCAAACACATACACAAACACAATGATATAAATATGGCAAAATAGTAACTGTTGAATCCAGCAATAGGTATTCAAGGTACTCACTTTTTGCCATTCTATTTTCCCATTTGAAGTTTTCCATTATGAAACTAATTTTTGGCTTAAAATTTCTATGTCAATCAATTCCTATTATTATTTTCCTTGTAAATATATACTCATATAAATGCCTGATATAGTTAACCAATTCTCACTGTTGGGTGTTTAACTGTATTTTTCTATTTCTGTTTAACTAGCTTATTTTTCTATGTATTTTCCTATAAATAATGTGGTAAACATTCTTTTATGTAAATTTGGAACTATATCTCTGATTTGTTCTCAAAAACACATTTCTGAATGTAGGATTATTGGGGAAAGAAATGGACTGTTTTTTTCGCAATCTTTTTTCCAAATTGCTTTCTAGAAAGATTGCATCCATTTATACTCCTCCAAAGGATATGAGTGGTATCCATGGTCTCACTAGTATTTGTTATCTTTCTTTTTAAATGTCAGTTTGGTTATTTTTTAAAAACAATGACTTCTTCTTAATTTGCACTCTTGGATTCTGATTGAGGCTAGACAGCGTCCATTTGTGTTGTGGTCATTTATCTTCTGTGAACTGTCCAAGTGATGGCTTGCTCATTATGTCAGCTGTTTTCTTGTGTATAAAGTGTCCTAATCCTTCATTCTTGTTTGTTGTTGTTTGTTGTTTTAAATCCTGGTGCTGTGTCACTGTTTATCTGACTGTGTTGGGTCTTAGTGGCAGCACATGGGGTCTTGGCTGCATCATTCAGGGTCTTTTGTGTGGCGCCACCGACTCTCGAGTTGCGGCGGGCGGACTCAGTGGTCGCAGCGCGGGAACTCCAGAGCACACTGGCTTCAGTAGCGGTGACACGCGGGCTCGGTAGTTGTGCTGCACCGGCTCCTGCCCTGCAGTATGTGGGGTCTTAGTTCCCCAGTCAGTGATGGAACCCATCTCCCCTGCATTGCAAGGCAGATTCTTAACCCCTGGACTACCAGGGACGTCCCAGTCCTTCATTCTCCTTGAAAGCATTGTATCCCAGATCATCATTCCCCTCTTCGTGTTGTCAATGGTGTGCTATGACACACAGAAAGTCTCAGGTCTGTGTGTGTGGCAAGAGATCCCGCTTTCTCCCTTATCACCTCAACCTCAAACACCCTTCCCACCAGCCAACTCTGACTGCTTACGGGAGGCAAGAGGGCCCAGTGGTTAAGAGTAAGTGCCACACACCTGGGATCCAATGCCAATTCTGCCCCCTGCTAAATGCCATGGGTGCATGCTAAGTTGCTTCAGCCGTGTCCAGCTCTTCGTGACTCCATGGACTCTATAGCCCTCTAGGCATCTCTGTCCATGGGGTTCTCCAGGCAAGCACACTGGAGTGGGTTGCCATTTCCTACTCCAGGGGATCTTCTATTGAAACCACATCTCCTGCGTCTCCTGCACTGGCCGGCAGGTTCTTTACCACTAGTGCCACCTGCCCTAAGCAAATTTCTTAATCTCACTGAGCCTCCATTTCTAATCTATAAAATGGGGATGATGAGACTATCTGTCTCCTAGTGTTGTAAGGAGAAATGAACTATTGTTTATAAAGTGCTTAGAATAGTTCCTGGTATATAGCAAATGCTACATAAATTTGGTTTTTCTTGTTACTTACTGCAGTGAACCTGTGAGACTTATCATTTTGAAAGGATTTTGTTTGCAAAGCTGATACCTCATCTGTGAAAGAGAAAGCTAGGTTGATCAAGCAGGGGATGTGCCCTGTTACAAACAAACCTAGGTCTTTGTTATTTTAACTTGTACTTCAAAATACATCTCTCCTTTATTTTTGTTAGATGTTATTAATTTTAAAACTAATTATATGCCCAGACACTACTGTTCATCTCTGTCAGCTTGTCCCATTTGGCATGGGACTTAAGCTTGTGACTAAAGATCCCAAGAAAGTGAACAGAAAAATAAAAACTAGAAATACTCTTTAGTTTAGCAGGTATTTGTTAAATTGCAGTCCCCTGATAGGTCAGGTACTGTGGATTCCATGCTGAGTAAGAATGGACACACGGTCCCCAGTGTGGGTCCCCAGAGTGGAACCATCCCAGCCTGGTGAGGCGTGCACCTGGTTTAGAATCTGGAACAAGGATACTTGGGACACACTCCAGGGGGTGGCACGGGTGTCCAGCAACCTTGGCTGGGCTCTAACGACCTGGTCTCTCTCCACTGCTGCCTGTTTTCCCAGCCTGCTGCTCCAGCCTTTCCTGGGGACTTCGATGGCTTTCCCACTCCCCATCTTTCCAACATATCCTTTCTCCTTTTGAGAGCCAGAGTCCATTTCTGAAGTTTGCAACCAAAAACTGGTTCACACCTGTTAATAATTACATTTCTAGAACTAACCTGAAGGAAGTCCCTTTGTTCCAACTGACCTGCCAGCCCCCACAGACAGCGAGGCCCTGGACCAGGTTTTCTTGTCAGTGATGCCATCATTGTGCTTTGTCTCTTTGGGCGAGTGACTTACCTCCTCTGGGCTTCTCTTATAAGTGGAGGAGTGAGCCTGGATAACCTTAAAATGCCCCCTTCTCTGATGTCCTATGGTCTTTGAGGCTTTTTCACAGTCTGGTCCGCAGAAATGGGATGTCCTCCCCAGCCTAGCTTCCTTCCCTGCATTCAGCCCCACACTCTCGCCTCACCTCACCCAGACTCCTTGCCGTATTAACCTCAAACTCTCTCCTTCCTGGGAGTATGGATCCCATTTTTCTTTAGCCTAAGAGCCTTCACAGTTCAGGCAAAAGAAGCTTTTACTTCCTACCAAGAGTGCCTAACGCAGGTACTGATTCTGAAGGATGAATACTATTTGGCACTGATCTTAGATATCCATTGTAAGAGCACTGAGAACCATCTGGTTTTTCTGTTCCTGCCCCAGCTGCCCCTCTCCTGAAAGTTCTCCATGGGATTTGGGGAGCCCAGGACATGCCCTGGGAGCTACTGTCTGGGGTGGGCTGGGCCTCACTCCTACAGCTTCACGAGTTGAGGATAGAGCCTCTGGTTCCCAGAGAGGAGCTCCAGGTGGACCCTGACCTAGTGAGTCTCCCTGTAAAACCCAACCAGCACCCTGGATACCCAGCCTCCTATAGGGAGGACGGGCTGTACTTTGTCTGACCGGATCTTCCTTCCTGTTTGCAGACCATGGGGGATGTGAAGCTGGCTGCCCAGACACACGTTTCCAAAACCTCACTCACTGTGGATCACTCGAGAGTCAGCTCCATGCCCCTGACTGAGGCCCCTGCTTTCACTTTGCCCCCTCGGAACCTCTGCATCAAGGAAGGAGCCACCGCCAAGTTTGAAGGGAGGGTAAGCAGTGATGCTGAGTGGGTGGCTCGGGCGGGGAGGTGGGCAGTGGAGGTGGGGGTGCTTGGGTGGGGAAGTGGGAGTGGGCTGGGCGGTTGCTTCTGTTCCAGCCTTCTCAGCAGGCTGACCTGGAAGAAAGCCTGCTTTTCTTCGGACCCTCATATAAAATGAATACAAGTCCATTGGCCCTATTTCTTTTGTTTATAGTTGACTTTGGGTTGTGTTGGAGAATTGGGGGTTGGAGAGGGACATCGAGATGTTTTGCTATTTATGCAAGTCATGCTCTGGTTCATGCACCTGATTATAGGAGAAGGGCAGTGTGATGGCAGGAAGTGTACAACTTGGGCTTAAATGTGTGTGTTAGTCGCTCAGTTGTGTCCGAATCTTTGCGACCCCATGGACTGTAGCCAGCCAGGCTCCTCTGTCCATGGAATTTTCCAGCCAAGAATACTGGAGTGGGTTTCTATTCCTTTATCCAGGGGCTCTTCCCCGCCCAAGATCGAACCTGGGTCTCCTGCATTGCAGTGAATTCTTTAACATCTGAACCATCAGTTTAAAGATGTGCCTTCAAATCTGGACAGTGGAGAATAAACTCTCATTTTTCTCTTACTTCCTACCTGGAAGGAGTATTTGGTTAACAACCTTTTGTGTATCAATCTGGTACATCCAAAGCAATGGTGTAGGAGATCGTACTCCTCATTTCAGTTCTGTCACCTTTTGCTAATAAGTATTGGTCTCTTGCCCTTACTGGGCATCCATTTCTTCCTCTGCAAACAGACAATGATATTTCCTTGTCTGCCTTGTACTAGAAAGGAGAAGAAGATGGGAAGACTATCAGTAAGAACATTGAGGTTATGTCCAGCTGGACAGACCGTTAGTAAGCTGCTGGCTCAAGCCACCAGGAAGTCAGATCATCAGCTTGACTTGGAGATGCACATGGAAGTTAGGAGGTTTGCAAGTAATATTTGTCCTGGATTTAACACAGGCAGTCTTCCCCCAAGACATGCTTCAGAAGCTGGAAGGCTTTGAGCAAAAGACAGTTGAGATGATGAACTCACAGGTTGCACTTTGAGTCTACAAGTTAAGTCTGTGGATGGAAGGGGACCTGGATGTTGCTGGGCCTTGCCTTTTGGCTGTGTGGTCATAGGTAGAGTATTCAGAGGCTATGTTATGTTCTCTATTCAGGCCTGTCTAGTTAACTGTTTGCTGGTAGATCTGATGTTCCTTGTCATATTGTATCTTTTGCTTAAAGAAGGGGAATGTTGGTGATGCTGCTGAGGGGTCTGCTCTTCTCTCTGAGCTCTATCAGGATGAATGCTCTTTTCTGTTGCTCTAACTGTGGTCCCCCATACTCCCATGCCCATAACTGGCAGGAAAGAAACAACTGGAAAAGTCTTTGGGGATTTAGAAACATGACTAAAGTTTTAATATATGATACAACATGATGAACACTGAAAATGAGCATGCTAAATGAAAGAAGCCAGACACAGAAGACCACATATCGGATGATTCCATGTATCTGAAATGTCTAGAACAGACAAATGTATGACAACAGAAAGTAGATGAGTGGTTGCTGATGGCTAGGGAGGAGGAGTGGGAGTGACTGCTGAAGGGTGCAGAGTTTCTTTTGGGGATGGTGAAAATGTTCTGAAATTAGGTATTGGTCATGGTTGCACATGGTTGCATATGGCTGCACATGTTTGGATGGCATTATCAACTCCATGGACATGAGTTTGAGCAAACTCTGGGAGATAGTGGGCTTCCCTTGTGGCTCAGCTGGTAAAAAATCCACCTGTAATGAGGGAGACCTGGGTTCGATCCCTGGATTAGGAAGATGCCCGAGAGAAGGAAAGGCTACGCGCTCCAGCATTCTGGCCTGGAGAATTCCATGGACTGTGTAGTCCACGGGGTCACAGAGAGTTGGACACAATTGAGCAACTGAACAACACGGTTGCACAGCTTTTTGAATATGTTACAGAACACTGGATTTACACTTAAAAAATTAAAAGTGAACTTTTGAAAAAAATGGCTTAGCGAAATTGATCCATCTTAGCTTCTGTAGATGGAGAGGTGTTGTTTCATTTGCTGACTGTGGAGGTCATGAAGGAGCTGAGCCTTTGGGCTGTTTGAGTTGGAACCTTTGTAGAATGAACACTGACCCAGGAGTCCACACACTGGAGTTCCCTGTTGCTCAGTTACCCTCAGGTTGGCAGGTCGGACCTTCTCTGGACCTTGATTACCTTATCTGAGAAGAAACAACTAGTTGTTTCTATATTTTCTGGCCTGCAGGGATGTGAAAAGAAAACAAATTGAGGAAGAAAATGGTAAAAGCAGTTCATAAAGTCAAAAAGTATAGTAGTAACAGTATTCTTTTAAATGAGGTAACATTCAAATATGTAAATTTGACCATCTTAAACAATTCAATGGCATTTCATACATTCATGATGCTGATTGCAGTATTCTTAAAGCAGAGCATTCTCCAGGTGAGCATTTTATTTTGCTTATATTGAGAAAATAGTTGACTTTGTATGTTACATGTGGGCTGTAGGTCAAAGTGAATGTGTTTCTTAGAAGTCAGCCTGTGGAGCTCCGTTACCACTCATCAACTCCCTGGAATTAACCCAGAACACCACCATGACAGCATGCTGGTGCATAGTGGACACAGAAGGAAGAAGATTCCAGAGAGATGTTCGGTGGAGTGTCTGGGCTCCATCTGAGAACTTCCAGAGAAAAACACAGAGGGAAGGTCTTTCATAGAAAGTGCTTTATAAACTAGCATGTTGTGAGTGTGTATTATCACTGTAGCAGAGGGCACAAAGGAATGCCTTGCATCAAGGTAGAGCCATGTCAAATGGCTCCAGAATGAGGAAGTGGTTGTTTGGATACCAAAATGCGGTTGTGCGGTGACTGCACCTGATCTGGCAACCTCAGAAAAGGGAAAGGTAGAGTCTGAGTGACACGAGCAGGAATTTTCTGTTTTAAAAGACCGAGCGCCAAATGGGGTCACCTCCTCATATCCTTTAGGCTTTTTCCACTTTGTGGCAGATGCTTTGGGCCAACATGTAACCCACAACCAGCCCCCTTTGCCCTTTCCTTTTCTGTTCCAGAAGCCATTGCACAGTTTGCCTTTGCAGCTAAGAGTGGCTTAGTGACACATTTGGCTGAAGTCTGCTTGTATATTTTTGGGAAAACTCCCACTTTTCTGATTAAAACAAATCACTAGTTCTCTCATATTCCACCTCGCCTCTGCTTCCTATCTTAACTGCTGATTTGATGCCTGGAGCTCAGGCAGTCATATTGAAACTATGAGGGAACAGGCCAGAATACAAAGGGTTGGTCAGGGTGGGCATGGGCAATGTGCATGGTAGTGGAGGGCACAGCAGTGGAGGGAGCATAAAGACCAGCAGCTAAGACACAAAAGTCCTAAGGCTTAGAGAGTTTCCCAGATAGGATCTTTGACTGTGGTCATTCACACCGGAAATTTTACAGAAAGTGTTCCTAACTGATAAACACCTAACGAGATGCACATGGAGATACTGTCTCTTTAAATGATGGGAATAAATAGGGGAGAAGACGCAGCACAGAGAAGAACCAAAAAACCCTTTCAGACCCTTACCAAATCTACCAACAGTGAGGGAAGTACTTGAGTTGAATGTGCTGTGCAGATAAAGCTCCCAGAGAGATTTGCTCCTCCCTGGCTGTGGCCATCTGGCTTAAACCAACAGGGTCTAAGGCTTCTTAAGAGGAAGTCAACCATATGGTGTTAAGTGATGATTTAATGTCATTATAGAAAACTACTATTTGATCAGGGTCTACTGCTTAGGCCAAAGCTACCTACCCCCTCCTCTTTCTTTTTTGGCTCTGCCAGCTTAAGAAGATTGTATTTTCCCAGAACTCATTCAACTTTGGATCCATAGCTCATCAGTACCACATTTAGACAACCTGAACCCACATTGTAGAAACCTGTTTCGTCATCTGAACACACCGTCACATAAGAGCAGGGCCTCTTGTCTGCCCAAGGGATGCACCCAGTGGAACCACGCCAACACTCATGTTCTGAGCACCCAGAACTCTGAAATTCTCTACCAGAAGGCCCTGAGCCCCCTTCTAACACCATCATGGGCCTCTTCCCGTGAGAAGAATTTCCTGGGACTGAGTGGGTCGATGGTCAAGGAGAGCGGTTTGCTTAGGGGACTAAAAAGGTAGATGAAACTCAGGTGTGGGGATCTGTTGTCCACCCATGGGCATAGGAGGGCCAACAGTGCAGACGCAAGTAGGGTGTGGTGTGCCGCTGCCTGTGGGGTGTTACTGGGCCCAGGGTGCGGGCAGCCTCCGTGGACAGGTAGCCGGGCGCCCACACATGCCAGCGGCTCACTGAAATGCCCCCTCCTGTTCTGCTGCCCACGAGGGCAGCCCAAGTGCCAGCAGACTGCCTCCCCCACACAGAGCCAAGTACGAAAGGAGTGAGATGGTAGGAGAAAATGCTGGAATTACTGGAGATTTCTCCCCTTTCACCCTGGAATTCATTCTTATCAGACAAAGCAAACATGTTGATAGGCCCTGGCTGTGCTGTGAATCAAATGAGCTGATATTTGAGTGCCTCTTGAAGTACAGCCCAAATGAGGTTTCAGTCCAGACTGAGGGGCTCAGTGTTTGCTGAAGGGGCTTCACAATAAAGGGCTGGCCTGGCCTCATCATGGAGGGTGGAGGAAGGGACCAGAGAAGACTTGATCCATGACAATGTGAATAACTCCTCAGTTTCCACTTTAACCAACAGTGGTATCCTTCCCCCATTAACTTCTTCCCAGTTCACTTCTAACTCAGAAGCGCTCAACTACTTAGAGAAATCTGAAGGAAGCATCTAGTGTGCTTTCTGTCCTCAAAAACCTTTTTTGGGGGAAGGTGGGGCGGGGCTCAGTTTACAGAATTTTAGTTCCCCAACCAGCGATTAAACCCAGGCCGAGGCAGTAAAAGCTCCCAGTCCCAACCACTGGACCGTCAGGGAATTCCCTGTGCTCAGAAGTATGAGTAAGTTTTAACCACAGGTTCTTAAGAAAGACTTGTGCATATAAAACAGTAGGATATGACAGTATAATTAAATGCATGAAATAGTACAATTAAATAGTTTGTACTATAGGAATTTAGAGGCGATTAAGATGAGGTTTGCAGTGGTTTGGAAACTGATTTCTTGCTTCCAGACTTTGGTCCTCCCACTTCGTCCTTACAGCCTTACAGGTCTGCCTGTCACCTCCCTGCTTAACATCCTCGAGCCTGCGATGAGGTTCCTCAGCGCTGCCCACAGGCCCTTCCGGTCAACTCCTGGCTCTCCAACCCTGAGCCCTTTCCTCCTTCCTCCCTCTAGCATTGCTTGCCCAGCCCTGCTCACCCACACAGATGCAACATGGATACTTTGTTCTGCTATCACCTTTGTGAGAAAGGGCTAACAAGGAAGGCATTTTATCTTCCCTATTGCTTAGGAATGGGGACAGAGTGCACCGGAAGGGAACCAGCATTTGTCATTGCCTTATTGGTGTCAGGCATGTGATCTTAGTCCTTTTGTCCTCATGGCAAAGTAACTTTGTCCCCATTTAAAAAAATTTTTTTAATTTATACAATTTTTAAATGTTATACTATGCTTATAGTCATTTCAAGATATTGGCTATTTTTGCCATGTTGTATAGTACATCTTGGTAGCCTATCTTACACCCAATAGTTGTACCACTTACTCTCCACCACTAGAGTGCCCTTCCCCACCCTCCCAATTGGTTCAGTTCAGTTCAGTTCAGTCGCTCAGTTGTGTCCGACTCTTTGCGACCCCATGAATCACAGCACACCAGGCCTCCCTGTCCATCACCAACTCCTGGAATTCACTCAGACTCACGTCCATCGAGTCAGTGATGCCATCCAGCCATCTCATCCTCTGTCGTCCCCTTCTCCTCCCACCCCCAATCCCTCCCAGCATCAGAGTCTTTTCCAATGAGTCAACTCTTCGCATGAGGTGGCCAAAGTACTGGAGTTTCAGCTTTAGCATCATTCCTTCCAAAGAAATCCCAGGGCTGATCTCCTTCAGAATGGACTGGTTGGATCTCCTTGCAGTCCAAGGGACTCTCAAGAGTCTTCTCCAACACCACAGTTCAAAAGCATCAATTCTTTGGCGCTCAGCCTTCTTCACAGTCCAACTCTCACATCCATACATGACCACAGGAAAAACCATAGCCTTGACTAGACGGACCTTTGTTGGCAAAGTAATGTCTCTGCTTTTGAATATGCTATCTAGGTTGGTCATAACTTTCCTTCCAAGGAGTAAGCGTCTTTTAATTTCATGGCTGCAGGCACCATCTGCCGTGATTTTGGAGCCCCAAAAAATAAAGTTTGACACTGTTTCCCCTGTTTCCCCATCTATTTCCCATGAAGTGATGGGACCGGATGCCATGATCTTCGTTTTCTGAATGTTGAGCTTTAAGCCAACTTTTTCACTCTCCACTTTCACTTTCATCAAGAGGCTTTTGAGTTCCTCTTCACTTTCTGCCATAAAGGTGGTGTCATCTGCATATCTGAGGTTATCAATTTGTTCTCTTGTATCTATGAGTCTGTTTCTTTTTTTGTATTCACTAATTTGTTGTATTTTTTTAGACTCTACATATAAGTGATATCATGCAGCATTTGTCTTTATCTGACTTATTTTAGCATAATGCTCTCATATCCTCATTTTTATAGAAGAACCACCCAGGGGCTCAGAGTAACTACAGACGTTGCCAAGGTTATGTCAGTAAGTGAAGGAGGCAGTACTTTTGGGTCCAAATCTTGTATTCTTCTCACTGTATGATGTCATCCCTTTCACATGTGGTGTCTGGTTCCTTGAACTCAGTGGGTGTTTCTTATTCATCTTTGTGCCCCAGGAGTAGCACAGTGGCTGCCACATGACAGGTGCTCAATAAATGTTTGGTTTCCTTGAGAAGGTGATAGGGTCTGGCTCCAGACCTCTTGCCAGTCAAGTTCATAGGCATTTGGTCCCATATTTCTTAACGGCTGTTGTCCCCACCCCCATCCTCCATCCTGTTCCCTGCAGTATTCCTGTCCATATCCATGCATCCCTGCTCCCTTCTTTACCTCAGGTCATGCCTTTATCATGCCTTTATCCTTCTCCCACACCATCTTATCCAGCATCAAGGTCCATTTAAACCCTACCTCCTTCAGGCTACTTTCCTTAAGTATATTTTATCTTTAAAGCATTTTATTAGAGGACAGAAGAACCATGGTAATAGGATGTAGAAAATTCCCAATAATCACATAAAATCTTTCGTGAGTAATAACCACAGGAAAGAGTTGACTACCTTGGCCTTTTAAAAATGTATTATTCATTAATCATCTCTGTGCTTATAATTTTATTATAAAGAAAATAATTATTTAAATGTTAAACTATTTTTAAAACAAGCATTCCAGCAAAAGTAAAAATGTTCTGTGCCTTGACCCTTACTTCCAGAGGTACACACTATTAACAATTTGGGTATCCTTCCAGAAATATTCCATGTAAATATAAGCATAAATCTGCATATGATTTTGCATATACAAATAGACCCATGTACATGCACTGATCTGCAACTTGCTCTTTTTGCTTAACATCTCTTGGCATTTCTTTTTAGATGTTAGCACATAGATCTACACCATAGGTAAATCTGAGCTAATTCTTAGCTTTCTAGCCCTCAATTGCTTCCCCCTCTGAATTCCTATAATACTTATATGACTCACTTTTTAAAATTAATGTGCAGCTTTATCAGTTATTGTTTATTGTCTTTTGCTTCCTCATTGCGAATGAGTTGTTTGAGGTCTAGAACTGCATTGTCCAGTACGAGAGCCACATGTGACTACTTAAATTTTCAGTGCTCAATATCCACATGTGGATAATAGCTACCGTGTTGGGCAGCACAGATTATTGAACATTTCTATTATCACAGAAAACTCTATCAGGGAGGGCTGATCACGGCCTCTCTTGCATTTAATTCAGTCCCCATGTAACCAGAGATCCACAACTAGAAGATATATTGACAATAGCTGTTCCATTCGTAGTAGAAAGTAGACATTAGATTCTTGAGAATTTTCTTAGGGCATAAAATTCATTCAAAGAAAAATATAATCCCTTGATGAATGAATCTTTGTCTTCCACTTTCATTGAAGAGTGGTAATCTTGGCGTTCCAACAAGCTGAACATGTTCCCAAAATTTCTGTGGCCATCTATTCCAAGTGATTCCAGAATTCTCATGACAAGGAGGCTGGAGGTGGGTTGCCTGGTGTCAGAGGGTCCCGGAAGTATTCGGAGAAAAAGCAGCAGAATGGAAATGACAGGACAGGTCATGCTGAAACTACAATTGTCAGCAGTTGGTGGCTGCTCTGATTCAAAATTCAGGCTGAACAGATTTGTTAACTTCTCCTCCCTGCAAATATGCCATTGAAATGAGCAGAAAGGGTTAGAAACAGTTAATTTAGAGTTGCACGGACAACAGGAGAGGGGAATTAGTGGATGAGGGGTGTCCATGCTGTAACATATGAGAGCCACATATTTGAAATGAAAGGATTTGGAAGCTAAGAGTGAACTCTAGGGCAGGTATCAGGGTGGCTAAGGGATGTTTGTTTAATATCTCTATGGAGAAAACCAAAGCTCATGGTGTGGATGGTAATCAGTATCAGAAAGTCTTTGTGCTTTGCCACCAGGTAAAATGTGTTGGACGTCCAGTTGCTGTCCAGTTACTCCATGCCCAGACACTCCAAGTGAAGCCCTCCAGTAGACATGCCCCACTCAGGGACATGGAGCTTGCAGTCAAGCCCCTCACTGAGGGAGATACGACTACACCCAGGGGATGGAAAGGCTACATTTGGAAACTAGTTCATCAGTCATAGGTTGTGAAGAGTTAATTCATGGCCACCAGATGTTTGAAGAAAATATTTGTACAATGTAATATTGCTATCAAGAACTTGTTCTTTTTGAAAAGTCAACCTTTAGACAAAGCTCAAAAGTGTTAGTTATAGTTACAGAACAGAAAGTAAACTCTGTAAGCTTTGGCAAGCCATAAGCAAAGGAATGGTGAATGGTAAGGTTGAGGAGAGGAGAGGAAGAGAAAACTACAAGGGCACTACAGTCCTCATCTTACATGGTGGGAAGTGAGATGCCATCTAAAACAGATGGGTCAAATAACAGAGACCTGGGCGTATGACTTAAAACCATAATGATAGAGGTAGAAAATGGTCAGCCCATCGGCCATATTTGGCACACAGACCTTTTACATTTGGTCAGCAGTATTCTCAAAAAAATTTGAGCTAAGATTTACAAATGGAGAACTTACACAGACAATTCATTTCTGAATGGCTTTTCTCAAAAAAATATCAGGCAGCAATTCCACATGGCAACACTTGGTCAGTGGACACTATCCCTACATCTAAGCTCATCTTTGCCAGGTTTTTATAGTCTCCCCCCACCGCCCACTCCCAGTCATCTCCCAACATGGGCAAGAATCTGTTGCCAGTTATGACTTTGCTGTTTCCCTAATCACGTTCATGTTAATAGGGGAAAAGCTACAGATGGGTAGAAAGAGCCTCGTGACATTTCTTGTCCCCACTCACTTTCTATACATGTGTATGCTGCCCAGACTCGCTAGGCATTTGAATTTGTGATCTTGCCATAAATGTACAATAGAAGACCTAAAAATCAAAAAATGATTGGTGAGAGGGAGGTAGCACAAGTCAGTGAAATTTCTCATTTATTGTAGGTATCCACTAAGTGCTTTCTAAATTTTTAGATCAAGAAATAGACCCAGAGTAGATTATCTAGCATTACAGAGTTTAATGATAAGAAGACTAGAAAGATTATTTCAATGGTTATATTTGGTAAGTGATACAATTGCAGGGAGGGCAAAGAGTGAGAGGGAAAGAAACCTTTCATCATTTTGTACCTTCAACTTTTACCTTTTACTTTATGCATGTTTTTATAGCTTGAATTTTTTAAATAGTAGGCAGGAATTACTTCTGTGATTTCTAAAGGGCACAATAAAATTGCCTGTAAAAAGATGTGGTACCTGAGTTCAATGTCCAGATTCTAACTGATAAATGGTCAAAGATGAATACACAGTTTGCATTGAAAGAAACATAAAAATATATGTGGAAAAATATATGTGACTTCCCTGGTGGCTCAGACAGTAAAACGTCTGTCTACAATGCGGGAGACCCGGGTTTGATCCTTGGGTCGGGAAGATCCGCTGGAGAAGGAAATGGCAATCCACTCCAGTACTATTGCCTGGAAAATCCCATGGACAGAGGAGCCTGGTAGGCTACAGCACTTAATCAAAATACCGACACTGCCTACAACTAGAACACTGGAAATTAAAATAACTTGAAAAATATTTATGTACCTGAAAAACTATCTAATAGCAACATATTAATGCCGAGAGCCCAGCGCTGGGAACTGAGGAAACAGGAAAGCATGCTGGGAGCA
The DNA here is from genome assembly GCF_019923935.1 of Bubalus bubalis. Taxonomy (NCBI): domain Eukaryota; kingdom Metazoa; phylum Chordata; class Mammalia; order Artiodactyla; family Bovidae; genus Bubalus; species Bubalus bubalis. The sequence goes on along the minus strand of NC_059157.1, from coordinate 113,541,360 downwards.
CCCATTGTTGGTTTAGCCTTTCTGGGGCTTAGATTGACAGAATGTTACAGGCGCAATAAAACATGGATGTGCTTTGTCAAGAATTCTGCTTTTGACACTGTAAGTTAACTCTTGAAGAAGGAAAGAAGGAGTTTGTACAAAGATGTTTGAACCAAATATAATAAAACAGGAAGCAGTTTGTGCTCAAAAGGAGGTACTTAAACAAACACATCATTATGGGAGCTATGCCCATCAGTGGAAATGTGTGTGAATAACACAAAGTGGAGAGAGAAGTAGAGCGAGGACTCTGAGCAGTCTGATCACTGCCATGTAAAAGCATGTATGTGTTCACTACCTAAAATTAGAAGAGGATTTGGAACCACATAAACAGAATTTTTTGTTGCTGTAAGTTCTCTAAGTGTCTTGTGTTTTTTAATTTTGTGGTGAGTTTACCTCTCAAGGAAGAGAATCTGAGTGCTACCTAGATACATCTGTCTCTACTAATAAGGCCTTTGGGCTTCTGTTATTTTAACATGTTTCTGATTAGTTGACTGTTTGCCTTGAAACGGAAATAAAATTGTGTGGCAAAATGAGCACTGAGAAATGGAGATGCCAGATTAGGCTTTTCTTACTCTCTGCTCACAGTGGCTGGAGGGATGGGTGTGCAGTGCCAGTTTGGCGTTCATCAGTAGGGATCTAGGTGGGAAGGTCTGGTTTATTTTTTCACATAGACACAATGTCTGAAGAACCCCAAGGTGTTCACATTTCTTATAATACAAAACTTTCTTCCAACTTTAAATGAAGTTAACAATTAAGTTGGAACTTTCTTAAAAGTTGGCCAAACTGAGTCAGGTTTCCTCTGTACTCTGGATCTTGAGACTACACAGAAAAGAATGGAATCAACAGCATCAGTAAGCTTGCACCTAATGGATTATCAGTTTTGGTAATGGAGAATTAAACTTTTCTCTGAAGCCTTTTCTAGCCCCTACAGTCCATTGTATTCTTTTCTATTGCCACAGTTTAGAAGGGTTTTATTCTGCACTCTACAGTTTAGAATTCAATGGGATGAAAACATAGCATGTGGTAGAAAGAACTCTGGACTAGGGTTCTGGTTCCTATGCTGCTGCTAAGTCAATTCAGTCGTGCCCGACTCTGTGCGACCCCATAGACGGCAGCCCACCAGGCTCCCCCATCCCTGGGATTCTCCAGGCAAGAACACCAGAGTGGGTTGCCATTTCCTTCTCCAATGCATGAAAGTGAAAAGTGAAAGTGAAGTCACTCAGTCGTGTCTGACCCTTACGGACCCCATGGACTGCAGCCTTCCAGGCTCCTCCATCCATGGGATTGTCCAGGCAAGAGTACTGGAGTGGGGTGCCATTGCCTTCTCCATCTGGTTCCTGTGAAGCTGCCTTAAAACTTTCAACAAACCACCAAACCTCCCTGATTCTCAGATTTCTTATAACAAGATAATTTAGATCCCCCTGAAGGCCCTTTGTGATCTGAAATTCTATGATTTGTATATTGTACCATGTGTTCCCTATTTCCCATGTCTAATTCATTGAAAACACACCTCAGTCCCAGCTCCTTGTAAGTGCCCAATAAGGAGAGATTATTTGTTCAAGTCTGTGAATTTTCCAAGTTTTAATCTCTTGTATCACTAAAGTAATGTCCTGCTTTTATATAAGGTAGATTTTGAGTGTTGATTTGGTCCATTTTACTAATGTTAATTGAGCACTTTACCACGAGCCAGGTACGGTTTTAGTTGCTCAGAATGGGAAGTGTTTAAGGAGAGTTGTATCAGCCTCTGAGGACTGGAGTATTTGGGATCCACAAGTCAGGCTGGGAGTTGGGCTGGTGGTTGTATGCCTGGGTCTTTGTCTCTAATTTGCCCTGACCTCTGGGCTTTCTTTTCCTCATCTATAAATAAACAGCTTGGACCTATGACTCTGAAGCCTCTTCCTGCTCTAACATTCCATGATTCCGTGACATAAAATTTAAACAAGATTTTGGAGTAGAGACCTAGTGGCTTTATCGGTGTGCCGACCAGCTGACCCCAACTACTACATGAAGCCGTGACACTCGGGAAGGCTGACCTGAGTGGGCTGTTTACAGGTGAATTCAGTTCAGTGAACAGTAGCTTTGTGCAGGCTGTTTGTGCACTGGGGGTAAAATGATGTCAGAGAGGATTGGGAGACTGTCTCTCCGTTCAGGAGATTCATACTGTCAGTCAGCTGAGGCTGTGAATCCGCTTCTCCACACCCAGTCCACACACACCAGTCCCGCCCCCTACCTCTGCTCAGGAGCACTCTGAACTGAGAGTGTGTGGGGCACAGTGATGGTGAATAGATGTGTCCTGACAGGGCTGGCCGAGTGATATGAGAATAAGAAACAGGCTGTCATGTTCTCTGATGGGTGACACCCTGGTCCCTGAGCTACTTCTCTAAGAGACGCATGTCCGTTTCCCTCAGAAAACTCCCTCAGGATTCAGGGCAGGCTGAGGCAGTGGGAGCAGGGTGGGGGCCTGTTGAGCGCTGGAGTGTGGATGGGGCTGTGGGAAGGGTTGTCTGTGGAGTGTGAAGGACTTGGCTCGGCTGTCCCCCCAGCTCTGGGAAGCCTGACAGGGGAGTGAAAAATGAGCCTGGAAGAGTTGGAACCAGAAAGGCAAGGAAAAGCAAATCAAACCTGGATCCCAACTTTAAAGGCGTGAGGCTGAGGGAGCCAGGCACCTGGACATACTTTCCACAGCCTGTCACGCTGGCCTCACCTCCTTGGTGAGCACTGAGGGGAAGTTGAGGCCATGGAGGCTGGTTCCCTGGGCTGCAGCCCCCACAGCCAGGCTCCTTAGAGACAGACACTACCCCAGTAAATGCCATACTCTGTGGGGCCAGAGGACGGGGACACTGGCCACAGTTTAGTCCAGAGAGGAGAGGGGAGACCTTGATTTCTGGAAGTGGGGCACATAATGACCTAGAACCGGTGGGTTCCTCACACACATGTGAGGAACTCTGGTGCCTGATTAATGACTTACCTGGGGCACAGCTCTTGTAAAAGTCAAGTCAGTCACCAACCCATCCCGACCCTTTCATTTTTAACAGCCAGAGCATGACTTTTTGGAGTCTGGGTAAGACCTGGATGCCTAGGTGCCTGAGTCATTGGTGGAGACCTTGTGTAGTGTAATAGGAGTAGTGAAGTCGCTCAGTCGTGTCCAACTCTTTGTGACCCCATGGACTGTAGCCCACCAGGCTCCTCCATCCATGGGATTCTCCAAGCAAGAGTACTGGAGTGGGTTGCCATGTTTCTCAAAGTAGGGTCCATCAGAACCCAGCAGAATGCTTGGAAATTCCCATCCCAGCCCCACTGAGGTGAGACCATGGAATCCTCATCTGAGTACACTATCCCTATACACAGGTTCTTCTCCAAGCCACTGACATGAGATTATTGGTCTCGAGAGATGGAACCAAAGGTTATGGCTGCAGGTTTCAGCTGTACAAGGGTGGCAGAGCTCATGGGCGTGGCTGAGGCCATGAGACAGCAGGGGACTGGACTTGCATCTGCGTGTCATTTACTTCTGGGAATGATGTGTCTGACAATCTTGGGTCAAGGAAAGGTGTTCACTTTATTGCTCGAGCACAGGGCTGACTCATAGAGGTCAGTGGTTCTCAAGGACATACTCTCTCTTTATGAACTGTGTGTATATAGTGCTTTATACATATAAAGAGTATGATTTCTCTCCAAACCAATTTTCACCCCTTTAGGGGTGCTATTGCCACCATATAAATTAAATTTTATAATGCTTCTAATCCGCTACTAGGGTGGAGGTGAGAGATCAGAAAAGAGCAAAGAGAAAGTATGAGGAGGGAATAATGGACCCTGGGTAAGATAAACACCAGAAATTCGTGGTGTACAGTCTTGTAGAGTTGATCAGGATGGGCTTCACACGTGACTATAAGCGTCCTATCCAACCAGTCCAAACTAAAGGAAATCATTCCTGAATATTCATTGGAAGGACTGATGCTGAAGCTGAAACTCCAGTACTTTGGCCACCCAATGCGAAGAACTGTCTCATTTGAAAAGACCCTGATGCTGGGAAAGCTTGAAGGCAGGAGGAGAAGGGGATGACAGAGGATGAGATGGTTGGATGGCATCACCAACTCAATGGACATGAGTTTGAGTAAGCTCGGGGAGTTGGTGATGGACAGGGAGGCCTGGTGTGCTGCAGTCCATGGGGTCATGAAGAGTCGGACAGGAATGAGCGATTGAACTTAACTAAACTGATAAGCTTCCTAAAGTCATGATGGTACGAGACTTATTTGTCCTTCAAAAATAAACTCATTCACTCAGGAGATGTATTCACAAGACATAACTGGTAGGAGCTCTCTTATGCTATGTACTTGGGAATATGTGTACATTTCCTGTGCATAAATAAGGAGAACTTTCTAAATTTTAAAGCCAGTAAGAGATGCTATAAAATATAGCTGTGAAAAGAGATGTGAAAAGCAAAGGACAAAAGGAAAGATATACCCATTTGAATGCAGAGTTCCCAAGAATAGCAAGGAGAGATAAAGCCTTCCTTAGTGATCGGTGCAAAGAAATAGAGGAAAACAATAGAATAGGAAAGACTAGAGATCTCTTCAAGAAAATTAGAGATACCAAAAGAACTTTTCATGCCAAAGATGGGCTCAATAAAGGACAGAAATGGTATGGATCTAACAGAAGCAGAAGATATTAAGAAGTGGTGGCAAGAATACACAGAAGAACTGTACAAAAAAGATCTTCACAACCCAGATAATCAAAATGGTGTGATCACTCACCTAGAGCCAGACATCCTGGAATAGGAAGTCAAGTGGGCCTTAGGAAGCATCACTACGAACAAAGCTAGTGGAGGTGATGGAATTCCAGTTGGGCTATTTCAAATCCTAAAAGATGATGCTGTGAAAGTGCTGCACTCAATATGCCAGCAAATTTGGAAAACTCAGCAGTGGCCACAGGACTGGAAAAGGTCAGTTTTCATTCCAATCCCCAAGAAAGGCAATGCCTAAGAATGCTCAAACTACCGCACAATTGCACTCTTCTCACACGCTAGTAAAGTAATGCTCAAAATTCTCCAAGCCAGGCTTCAACAATACATGAACCATGAACTACCAGATGTTCAAGCTGGTTTTAGAAAAGGCAGAGGAACCAGAGATCAAATTGCCAACATCCACTGGATCATTGAAAAAGTAAGAGAGTTCCAGAAAAACATCTATTTCTGCCTTATTGACTATGCCAATGCCTTTGACTGTGTGGATCACAACAAGCTGTGGAAAATTCTGAAAGAGAAGGGAATACCAGACCACCTGACCTGCCTCTTGAGAAACCTATATGCAGGTCAGGAAGCAACAGTTAGAAGTGGACATGGAACAACAGACTGGTTCCAAATAGGCAAAGGAGTATGTCAAGGCTGTATATTGTCACCCTGCTTATGTAACTTATATGCAGAGTACATCATGAGAAATGCTGGGTTTGATGAAACACAAGCTGGAATCAGGATTGCCTGGAGAAATATCAATAACCTCAGATATGCAGATGACACCACCCTTATGGCAGAAAGTGTAGAGGAACTAAAGAGCCTCTTGATGAAAGTGAAAGAGGAGAGTGAAAAAGTTGGCTTAAAGCTCAACATTCAGAAAACTAAGATCATAGCATCCAGTCCCATCACTTCATGGCAAACAGATGAGGAAACTGTGAAAACAATGGCTGACTTTATTTTCTGGGGCTCCAAAATCACTGCAGATGGTGATTGCAGCCATGAAATTAAAAGACGCTTACTCCTTGGAAGGAAAGTTATGACCAACCTAGACAGCACATTAAAAAGCAGAGACATTACTTTGCCAACCAAGGTCCATCTAGTCAAGGCTATGGTTTTTCCAGTAGTCATGTATGGATGTGAGAGTTGGAGTATAAAGAAAGCTGAGCACCGAAGAATTGATGCTTTTGAACTGTGGTGTTGGAGAAGACTCTTGAGAGTCGCTTGGACTGCAACGAGATCCAACCAGTCCATCCTAAAGGAGATCAGTCCTGAGTGTTCATTGGAAGGACTGATGTTGAAGCTGAAACTCCAATACTTTGGCTACCTTGTGCGAAGAGCTGACTCATTTGAAAAGACCCTGATGTTGGGAAAGATTGAAGGCAGGAGGAGAAGGGGATGACAGAGGATTAGATGGTTGGATGGACATGACTTTGGGTAGACTCCGGGAGTTGGTGATGGACAGGGAAGCCTGGTGTGCTGCAGTCCATGGGGTCACAAAGAGTCAGACACATCTGATCGACTGAACTGAACTGAACTGAGGAGATGCTATTGGGCCGAATTGTGAAGGATCCTGGCTCTGTTGTTGTTCTCTGGTCTACAATCCCTTCCTCCCCAGAACTCACGTCACCCAGCTATCTGTTCTCCTTGCTTCTAAACCAATTCAATGCCCCCCCCCCCCCCGCCCCCGCCAGTTGCTCCTCACCCCATCTCCCTGTGGTCCTGAGCTCTCTGTGCTACATATGGTGATGCTTCTTGAACCTCCCAGTGCCCACTAGTCAGGCATGATCTCTCCAAAGTTTCAGGGCTTAGAGGGATATGGGTCAGGAGATGGGACACCAGCTATGGCATAGGGTTGGTAAGTGCCTCTGGGAGGCCTAGTTCATCTTGCCTTCATCAAGAAGCAATGGTCAGCCCAGTGCTTGTAAATGTGGCCTTGCCAGGGCTTAAATGGTCATAAAATATAGGGTAGGGAACCTTCGGGCCATAGGGCAATGGGAGGAGTAGAAAGGGCACAGACTTTGCAGCCAGGAAGTCGATTCTCTAAGCTCCATAGGGAGCTGGAAATAATAATTCCTGCTTCACAGCATTATTGTTGGGAGGGTTGATATCAATACATAGTAGTTCCCTAATAAAATGGTGTACGTTATACTGGTAATAAGATCAGGATTACTCATCTGTCCAAAGCACCACTCTAAAAATCATTTATATTCTCCTAAAACTGTCTATACATCATTTATACTGTTTTGCATCCGCCCTTTTTCCCCCCAACATATTATTTTTCAAATCACTCTGTCAATATAATTTTAATGGTCAACATTCCATTACATTTGATATGTTACAATTTACTGAATGCACTGGTGATTATCTAGGTGGTTTCCAGTATTTCCTTTTATAAATTAAATTCTGGTGAACATCTTTGTACGTGAAGGTTTCAATTCAATAACTAATATTTTATTTTGGGGGTTGATTAGTTTGCAGTAGAGGGATTATGAGGACAAGGGCTTTGGGCATTTTTAAGCTCAAATGCTTTCCAAAAGACTGTTTGGCCTGACATAGCTCCTTCATCTGGGAGATGCAAACTCAGTTTGTCAATTTGTCTCCACCAGCTTCTTGCTGCCTCAGCTCACAGCCTGATTCCTTTCTGTATCTGCCAAATTGCAGTCTGAGCCAGGATCCTTCTCAGGGCCCCAGTCTGCATCTGCCTCTGCGTTAACCTCCTGGCGCTGGCTTCCTTTTCCTGGTGTCAGACACAAAGGGATGGATTAGATCTCATAGTTTCAGGCTGGAAGATTCCACTGACCACACAGGGTCAGGCCTTGAACTTCTCCTTGCTTTTCTTTTTCTCTTTTCCACACATCGCTTTTCTTCTGGACTACATATTCACTCATTTTAATCTTTCACTTTGAATCATACCCTTATTCAGAGTATATTTGTCTTCATTGGATCCCAGAGGGGGAGACTTAGAGGTGGATACTGTCTGCCCTAGAAGAAAGGGGGCTTCCCAAGATAGGGGCTGGGTCCTCTGTGCTGACTCTAACACAGGGGTACTCCAGAAACTGGGGTAGCTCCTCGGCGCAGAAAGCACTGAAGACTCAGTTCTTGTTCACCAAGCACGGGTGCAGCCTGATTAGGGTGGTGAAATGTGTGTGTGCACTTGCTTTCTAAGGTTTCCTATGTTGGATCTGTCTTCTCCATCTCCTCTCTGAGAGAGAGTTCTCCCTGAGACCAGACTAGTTCATAATCATGCATGTATCTCTTACAAATGTCTGGCACAGTACCAGGGAAGGGTGCTTTATAGGCCTTTGTCAAGTGAGTGAATGAACAAACCTCCTCAGTAAATGAGACCTAATGCCCTTTGGTCAGAGTATAAAATACTACAAAATATGTAATAAAAGCTATTGGCAAGAAGCACTCAGAAGACCTCATGGAGAAAATGGGATCCATCCTAGATCATTCTCAGTTCAGTTCAGTTCAGTGGCTCAGTCGTGTCCAACTCTTTGTGACCCCATGGACTGCAGCATGCCAGTGGTCATGTATGGATGTGAGAGCTGGACTATAAAGAAAGCTGAGCACTTACGAATTGATGCTTTTGAACTGTGGTGTTGGAGAAGACTCTTGAGAGTCCCTTGGACTGCAAGGAGATCCAATCAGTCCACCCTAAAGGAGGTCAGTCCTGAGTGTTCATTGGAAGGACTGATGTTGAAACTGAAACTCCAATACTTTGGCCACCTGATGCGAAGAGCTGACTCATTTGAAAAGACCCTGATGCTGGGAAACATTGAGGGCAGGAGGAGAAGGGGACAACAGAGGATGAGATGGTTGGATGGCGTCACTGACTCGATGGACATGAGTTTGGGTAGACTCCGGGAGTTGGTGATGGACAGGGAGGCCTGGTGTGTATTCTAAGAGTCACTAATTTATTCTGTTACAAAATAAGTCTGTGATGCTTAACTGTGCTCTCAAGAATACCCTGGGAGTAGAGGGGTACTGGTGAAATATCTTGCCAAGAAGACTAGATGGTCTTGTAATAGCTTTGTGATATCTCACATTTTCTTGCCTATAATCCTGTTTGACCTCCTTGAAAGGCTGTAGTGGAAAAATCATGAATCTGGGGACCTTGTGCAAATGACTTATCTTCTTTGAACTTCATTTTTATTATCTGTAAAATTAGCATAGCAGTGCTGACCTTCGGAGAAGGCGATGGCACCCCACTCCAGTACTCTTGCCTGGACAATCCCATGGACGGAGGAGCCTGGTAGGCTGAGGTCCATGGGGTCGCTAAGAGTCGGACACGACTGAGCGACTTCACTTTCACTTTTCACTTTCATGCATTGGAGAAGGAAATGGCAACCCACTCCAGTGTTCTTGCCTGGAGAATCCCAGGGACGGGGGAGCCTGGTGGGCTGCCGTCTATGGGGTCACACGGAGTCGGACACGACTGAAGCAACTTAGCAGCAGCAGCGGTGCTGACCTTCCAGGGCCACTGGGAGGATTAAATGAAATGACACGTGTAGTGTGGTGTATACATTGTGAGGCCGAATGTCCAACCCTTCCATCCCTGTGTAGCAGGAACAGGCATAGCAATGGCCTTGGGAAGCCTGTACTATGGTCTCTGCTGACCCTGCAAAAGTGCTTTCACCCTAGCATGACCTACTGGTAGGTTGCTTAGGAGAGGAGCTGAGAAGTGACAGGAAAAAGGTTTCATGTGCAGTTCATGAGTTAAGAGAATATTACTTAATTGTGGGTTTGATGGAAAACATTATGTGAGGTTGGTTCAGACCTTTCCAGAGGTCTGCCAGCAACCTCAGAAGTGGAGCCTTATTGAAAACAGCTGGAGAGGAGGCTGGCGCCCAGCCTCCCCTGGCTTTTCCATGCCCAGAGCTGTCTCGCTCCATGGACAGAGCTCAGCCCCAGGATTCTGCCAAGGCCCTGGCAACCTCAGCTGGGGATGGCAGTGGCTCTACCCAGATCCAGACTCCAGCTCAAAGGTTGAAACCAGTTAAGCCTGAGAGCAGAGTTGGCCAGGTCTACCAGTTGCTATCTCACTCAGGGCTTGGAGTTAACCACTGATGTGCATCTTTGCAGGATGAGTTAACCAATGTGAGATTCTCTGGGCAGGGGTGTTGGGGTGTGTGCTGCCTGCTGGGCGAGTGATGGATGGACTACATGGTCCTTTGAAGTCCTTTCAGCGGTCCTGCTGGACACCAGCTAGGGAGTGAGGGACACTGTTCAAAGCTCCTATTCGGAAGCCTCTGCCCCTCTGCTGCGCAGGACCTTCCATGAAGAATGCTGCCAGCTTTGCTACAGCCGCAGCCCATTTGGTCTTTTTTTTAGCTGGTCACCAACCATGCGGATTTCAGCTGGATTTTCTTACAGACAAAAATGGCATGCCATCCCCTCAGTCTTCCTTTCTGAATGGACTTCTAGTCACAACCATTCCCTTTTTTAAATTTATTTGCCAAAAAATGGCTTCCTAGAAAATCTGCATAATTCAAATTTCAGTAAGTTAGGTTTTAAAATATTTTTCATGTTATTCAAGAAAGTAAAAGACATTCACTGTAAAAAAAAAATTGGAAATATAGAAAAGTATAGGAAAAAAACCCAATCCCCCCACTGGAGATAGAAGCTGTTTACATTCTTGTATATTTCCTTTTAACTTTTCCTCTTTTATAAAAGGAAGAATGTATATGGTTATTAAACACCGTATTATACATATTAAATAATTGTAGTTTTATAAGTTGCCTTTTTATGTAGATTAATATTTAATTGATGTTTTCTCATGTGCCTCAAGATGATAATTTTTAATAACTGTATAGTGTTTCATCCTATTGTACCATAATTATTTAATTTTAATTAATTTTTTATGTTTTAGAACAATTCTTGAACTAGATTGATTTTGCTCTCGGCCCATGATGGTTCAATGAAATTTTTCTTGTAAAAATAACTTAGAGCAAGAGACTCGTTGATACACATTCAAAAATGACGCATGTGTGTGTGCTCAGTCGTGCCCAACTCTCTGTGGCAGCACGGACTGTTGCCCGCCAGGCTCTTCTGCCCATAGAATTTTCCAGGCAAAAATAATGGAGTGGGGTGCCATTTCCTCCTCTAGGGGAATCTTCCCTACCCAGGGATCAAACCCGCATCTCTTGCATCTCCTACATTGGCAGGCAGATTCTTTACCACAAGCACCACCTGGGAAGTCCCATTCAAAAACAGAACTATCCATATTCTTCAGTGTTCCATGAAGGGAAAGTCTGGTCTAAAGAACAGATATGACAAAAAAGTATGTTTTCAATTTTGACTTCTCTGTTTTAATAAGCAAAGAAATTTTTTTGTTGTTTTCATCTTGGTTTTAGCATCCCTTTTCTTCCTCTAAATTGATCTGGCATCCAAAATTGATTTTTTACATTAAAAAAAAAAATGAACATTTCAAAGCTTTGCAGTTTCCTTCCTATAGACAGACTTCTCTGGTGACTCAGATGGTAAAGAATTTACCTGCAATGCAGGAGACCCAGGTTTGATCCCTGGGTTGGGAAGATCCCCTGGAGAAGGGAATGGCTACCCACTCCTGTATTCTTGCCTGGAGAATCCCATGGACAGAGGAGCCTGGTGGGCTACAGTCCATGGGGTTGCAAAGAGTTGAACACGACTGAATGACTACACTACATCCATCCTCATGGACATCTTTGATAATTCCATAGGCAGATATTAGACTTATTGAATCTTTTAAAATCTTTGATAGCTATTTCCAGATTGTTAAGATCATCATTACTATGATAACTTCATAGGTAAGAAAAATGAAGTTCAAATTGTTACTCTCACATCAGCAATGTTTAGGAATTTAATTTTTAACTTTTAATTTTTGCATCCTCTCATAAGCACTGGTTATCACTTTAATTAGCAAACTTTAATAATGAATAGTATCACATTTGATTTCATATTTGCTTGATTGCTTGATTCATATTTGCTTTTAAACTTCTTTTTATGTTTGGCTGTCTCATGAGCTTTGGCTGTCTCATGAGCTTCATACCCTTTACTTTTTTCTTTATGTACTCATTTTATTTAGTAATACAAATTATATATATATATATATATATATAAAGAGCTTCCACCTTTGTTTTCTACATATAACTCGAATATTTTTCCTTTACCTTTTAATTTTGGTCGTAATTGTACTTTTGTACAAAAATTTTAAATATAAGTGCCTAAATGTATTTATGGTTTCTGCTGTTGGTATCATACTTGGAATCTCTAAGCTTATAATATGCATGTCTTCTGGCCTTTGTTACCTTTAAAATTTTAATCGAAATGAATGTTTCTCTGTGTAGTATGAAATAGGGACCTTAAATGTGATTTTTAAAAAAGTATACATATTTACTTAATAATTCATTCTTTTCTCATGCATTTTAAGGCACTTTTATCATATACTGAAGTCACATGTATGGAGATTACTTTTGGATTTTCTGGACTGTTTTATTAATCAATATGTATATTTTTGTATCAGAACCAAAATGGTTTTAATTATGACAATGTTTTAACATTCCATATTTAATAATATAATTCCACTGATTATTTTTAATCTAATGACAAAGTATTTTTCTTTATTTATTCAAGACTTGTCATATGTTGCTTAGAAAATTTGAAAGTTTGCACATCTTAAGTTTATTCCTAGATGAAGTGTGAGTGTGTGAACGTTTTCTAACTAGTAACAGCTACTAGATATGAAAACAATCTTGCTTTTTGAGTAGTTTATAACCAGCTAAAGCCAATATCAGAAATATACTCATAGTCTTTAATTTTTTATTATTGAACAAAAATATTAAATATTAATGAACCAAGCATTCAACTCACAAAATAAAATAATAGAACAAACCAAAGAAAATGATTTATTTATATAAAAGAAATGAGTTCATTATAAAGTAGAAAAATTATATTAATGAATATATTTAAGGGCTAGTCTTGGAAATAGGAAATAGCAAATCCAACCAGATCAATCAAAGAAGACCAGAAAATATAAATAAAATTTAGAAATGAGATTCTAACCACAGATCTAGAGTTGACAAAAATTCAACTCTGACAATATTTTGGGGAATCTTTTTTTTTAAAAAAGAACTAATTCTTTAAAAAGATACTTGGTTGTGCTGGGTCCTCATTGCTGTGCAGGCTTTCTCTAGTTGCAGTGAGCAGTGGTGGGGGGTAGGTCGTTGCAGTGGGCTCGGTCATTATGGCTCTCAAGCTCAAGAGCTCAGGCTTGGTAGTTGTGGTACATGGGCCTAGTAGCTTCATAGCATGTGAAATCCACCAGGACCAGGGATCAAACCCATGTTCCCTACATTGGCAGGTGGATTCCTATCCACAGGACTGCCAGGGAGGTCCCCATTTGGAAATTTTGAAAGAAAAAAATATATTTTGAAGAAGATAGAAACTACCAAAATTGACTAAAAGAGAAATTGAAAGCATGAACTATTCAGTGGAAGAAATTAGAAGGGTGAGGAGATATCTCCTGAAAACATGCTGAATCCAGACAGTTTTGTGGGTGAGTTCATTAAATCCTTCAAGTCACAGATCATTCCAAGCTCTATATTCATAGCACAAAGGTATGCTATACATAAACAGAATCTTTCTTTCCAATTTCTCTCAACTTTATGCATTCAGCTCTGTTAAGTTCTTAGAAGACTAAGGTTTGGGGTGGAAGGCGTCTTAGAGGGTATGAGGTTTCCCTTGACAAGATCCCAGCCCGATGGTCCTCCCAGCGTCCTTGTGAAGACCTCTGGGGTTGGGGATCTATCATGTTACACTTGGCCCCTTTCATCGTTCAGGCATTGTTACCCTTCCTTGTATCAGCCTAAATCTGCCTAGATTTTGGACTTTTACACCCCTGTTCTGGAGCTATGCAGCACATAGATTCTTTTGTACGAGAGCTCCTCATATATTTGAAGACAGTTATGTCCTCCTTGTGGTGCGTTTCATTCCAGACTAAGTATACCTGTCTCCATCAACTAGCCTTTATGTTCCTTCAGCAAACATCTGCTGAGCACCAGCAAGCTGCCTGCGGGGCAGTAGGCATCACGCCACTAGATCATGAGCCCTTTACCGGTGTCCAGCTAACCTGCAGTGCCTGTATCTGAGAGCATGCTGTCAGTCGCAGTCAGGCAGCATGGCATTGCCCTCTCCTCGTTCACACACCATGCTCTGTTAATACAGCTCAAGGTTAAAGAAAGTTTAAGGGACTCTTGCCCAGCTCCTTTTACACAGGAGCTGCCCCTGCCACTCTTGATTTTGTGTAGTTGAGGATTTAGAACCTTCGCAGTACTTGTTCTCTGCTAACTTTCTGTTTATTTGGACTTTTGTTCTCTCAGGATGTTGATTCTGTTATTACACGTTATGCCCCTGGTATTGTTGCCGCCTTTAGTTCTCACGAGCAGCTTTGCAGTCTTCTTTCAAGTAATTGATTAAAATGTTGGTGTAAAGGAGAAATATGAAGTCCTGGGACTTACCAGAGAGACCAGGTCATTAATTTAAACATACTGTTTGATCACCTACTATGTGCCAAGAAGATGGAGTCGCTGATGAGCCAGATCTCTGTAGTTGTTTCCACAAGCAGCTATGAGACAGGTGAGAGTAACTGCATACAGAAGAAAAATGAATTGTGATGAAGCCCACTGAAGGAAGAACATGGGGTGTCCTGAGAGCATAATAGCATGACCTAGTTTGGGACAGTTGGAGAAGGCAATGGCACCCCACTCCAGTACTCTTGCCTGGAAAATCCCATGGATGGAGGAGCCTGGTAGGCTGCAGTCCATGGGATCACTGAGAGTCTGGACATGACTAAGCGACTTCACTTTCACTTTTCACTTTCATGCATTGGAGAAGGAAATGGCAACCTACTCCAGTGTTCTTACCTGGAGAATCCCAGGGACGGGGGAGCCTGGTGGGCTGCTGCCTATGGGTCGCACAGAGTCAGACACGACTGAAGCAACTTAGCAGCAGCAGCAGCAGTTTGGGACAGTAAGAAAAGTGTTTCTTAAATTACAACTGTGTAAGACATAAAGAAATGGCAACCAGCTCCAGTGTTCTTGCCTTGAGAATCCCAGTGATGGCGGAGCCTGGTGGGCTGCAGTCTATGGGGTCGCACAGAGTCAGACATGACTGAAGTGACTTAGCAGCAGCAGGACATAAAGATGGGAGAGGAGAGACATCAATCTACCCTCTACTCTGTAGTGGATTTAGTAGTCCTGCTGGAGATGGAGAGAACTTCATAACAGGCATGGTGTCTAGGCGCCCCCTCTCAGATAGCTGACAGTCTGTCAGGGAGTTCTGCCGAATGTGCCTGGAATAAACAGAAACGTAACCTGTGTTAATGGCATAGGTGCTCTCCTCTCAGATTGTTCTGAGCCATTCTGATTCAGAATATTCTCATTTTTTCCAGTTAAGTCATCCAAATATCCTTGGAGTTCCAGGATTTTGAAGTTGAGACTTTATAACACCAGCTCCTCCTTGCACCTGGAGGCTGCCCATGAATCTCCTGTCAGATAATGTGTCCTGATTTTATATGGAAAGTATGGTCACTGTGCTTGCTGTAGGGCAGAAAGAAATATGAAAGGTGATGTCATGGTGATTAGTTTGCCCCAGATTTTCTAGAACAGGCCTGATTTTAAACAGATAAATGTCTGCTGGTTTTAAAAATGTGGTCACTTTACAGAATAGTGTAAGTGTTGAAAGCTGGGAGGTAAGAGAGATGAGAAGGGCCTGGATAATTGGGGAGACTCTAGAGGGGGAGTGAGTGGTCTTGGAGGAGGTGGGGGGAGGGTGTCTCGGAATTGCTCCTTGCTTGGTCCCACTAGCTGCACAACTCTACGGTTCTTGTTTACCTAATGGTGTATGTGAGCATTTAAAAAATATTTTTATTTGTTTGGCTGCCCTGATTCTTACTTGTTGCATGCGGGATCTTTAGTTGCAGGGGTCTAGTTCCCTGACCAGGGATGGAACCTGGGCCCCCTGCACTGGGAGTGCAGAGTCGGCGTCACTGGACCACCGGGGAAGTAGTCAGTGAGCGTTTTAAAAAGGAAAAAATTAGGATAAATCTGATGCATGACACATCCTATAGACAGACAGAAATGGAACTTTGCTGCTGGGAGGTGACTGAGAATCGGTTATATTGGCATTTAACATGGCTGGAGGATATTTTCTTCATCTTTTTTCAAATTTTTCTTTCTTGGGCTCACTTCACACCTCATGGCTTGCAGGATCTTAGTTCCTTTATCGGAGATTGAACCTGCCCCCTCAGCAGTGAATATGTGGAGTCCTAACCACTGGACCACCAGGGAATTCCCTTTGTTTTCAACTTTTAGAATAAATGCCACCTCTTTAGAGGTGGAGCGCTGTCCCCAGTCTGCAGTCTACAGGTGTGTTTAGAAGTGGGTGTTCTGAGGCCAAGGTGTGGGGTGGGGTTGGGAGCATCAGTGGTCTGAGCCCTGAGTGGTGTCAGGGGTCTTTGCCTTAGAGAAGGCCTGTGAAGGTCACACGGGTCTGGTGTTCCAACTGCACATTTGTAACTGAGGACTCTGACTCTGCCACGGCCTGCAATCGTGGCTTGCATGTCTACTCTGGGGGCAGACCTTGCCAGGGGCAGCAAAATCAGCTCCAGAGAAGCTGAGGGCCAAGGCAGTGCTGGGTTTTTCCGCTTCTCCCTGTCCAGCAAAAGGAAGGGAAAAACACCAGCCTTAGAAATGGAACCCTGACCTAATTAAACTTAAAAGCTTCTGCACAACAAAGGAAACTATAAGCAAGGTGAAAAGACAGCCTTCAGAATGGGAGAAAATAATAGCAAATGAAGCAACTGACAAACAACTAATCTCAAAAATATACAAGCAACTCCTATAGCTCAACTCCAGAAAAATAAATGACCCAATCAAAAAATGGGCCAAAGAACTAAATAGACATTTCTCCAAAGAAGACATACAGATGGCTAACAAACACATGAAAAGATGCTCAACATCACTCATTATCAGAGAAATGCAAATCAAAACCTCTATGAGGTACCATTTCACACCAGTCAGAATGGCTGTGATCCAAAAGTCTACAAGCAATAAATGCTGGAGAGGGTGTGGAGAAAAGAGAACCCTCTTACACTGTTGGTGGGAAAGCAAACTAGTACAGCCACTATGGAGAACAGTGTGGAGATTCCTTAAAAAACTGGAAATAGAACTGCCTTATGACCCAGCAATCCCACTGCTGGGCATACACACTGAGGAAACCAGAATTGAAAGAGACACGTGTACCCCAATGTTCATCACTGCACTGTTTATAATAGCCAGGACATGGAAGCAACCTAGATGTCCATCAGCAGATGAATGGATAAGAAAGCTGTGGTACATATACCCAATGGAGTATTACTCAGCCATTAAAAAGAATACATTTGAATCAGTTCTAATGAGGTGGATGAAACTGGAGCCTATTATACAGAGTGAAGTAAGCCAGAAAGAAAAATACCAATACAGTATACTAACGCATATATATGGAATTTAGAAAGATGATAACAATAACCCTGTATACGAGACAGCAAAAGAGACACTGATATATAGAACAGTCTTTTGGACTCTGTGGAAGAGGGAGAGGGTGGGATGATTTAGGAGAATGGCATTGAAACATGTATATTATCATATATGAAATGAGTCACCAATCCAGTTTCGATGCACGATACTGGATGCTTGGGGCTGGTGCACTGGGATGACCCAGAGGGATGGTACAGGGAGGGAGGAGGGAGGAGGGTTTAGGATGGGGAATGTATGTATACCTGTGGTGGATCCATGTTGATATATGGCAAAACCAATACAATATTGTAAAGTTAAAAAAAAAAAGTTTTTTCTGATATTAAAAAAAAAAAAAGAAAAGAAATGGAACCCTGGCTCCAGCCCTGGACCCAGCTGAGAGTCTCTGGACAGAAAGTGGCTTGGGAATAAACACTGCTCTCATGCTTGCGTCCTGCCACTGGGAGCAGTGGGCTCTGGGCCCGAGGCATGCCCCTTCCTTCTGGGTTGCAGACTGGCTTGCCTTCCCTTGGGTTATGGGGCAGGAATACCCTGTCCTGCTCAGGTGGGCTCCAGTGTTGGTGAAACACCATGGGAAGGTGTAGGTGAGAGGCAGAAAGGGTTTCCAGAATTTCCAGAGGCCAGGGCTCCGTGAGAAGGTGTGTTTAGAAATAGGTGCGCTGAGGCCAAGGTGTGGGGTTGGGGTGGGAGCCCTGAGTGGTACTAGAAACAGTTAAGCTTCTCCAGGCTAAAGTGGGCTCTTAGGGGCACAATAAGTTTACAGACCCTTCTAGTATCCAACCTGAAGCTGACCCTTTTTGCAACGCAAAGTATGAGCCAGGCCATCTTTTTCAGCAGCCTGCTTTCCTGAAGGCACCCTTCAGGCACCATTCTTCTGTGTAAATTGCTTCTCCCTGCCACTTCCTGACACTCCCCAAGGGACTGGCAAACCCATTCTTACCTCTTCCCCATTCCTAAAGCCTGGAGGTGTCTATAGCCAACTTGTCTAATTCCTTAAATACCTTACTTATTAGGGTGACCCCTGTGTCTGTCAGCACATCCACTCCTGTTTAGCAGCTGTGTGAGCTGCACCTGGAATGCTGAGCCGGGTGGTCTGAGCAGTTACCTACAGTGAGGCCGCGGCCAAGCCCTGCCTACAGGCTCCTTGACTCCACGCTACAACAGTGGCACCTATTGAGTTTCCTACAGTTCTCTGTGATTAGAAAGGAAGGCAGATGCCCAGGCTTTTTGTATACTGTTTACCCTCCTCCCTTCGCTGAGGATATTCTAGGACGTAGGGAGAAGGGCTCTTTGGGCTACAAAGCTTCCAACACAGGAAGCCCTCAAGCTTCTCGTGGAGCAGTCTGGGAAATGGACTGATTTTGAATCTCTCTCAACCAGCCTGGGGTTGGTCTGCTGATGTCAGGCACACAACTTTGGGGGGCTGGGGAGGTATCCTAGCATCTAGCCAGTGATGCTGTGTGTGGGGCTCGCCTCCTCTGGGGACGAACATGCTTGGTGCCAGCTCAGCTGGGGCCCAGCCTCCATGGATCCCTGAGGATCACATTGTTGAAAGGGACCTTGGCAGGAGAGGGGAAGGAAAGTTTGAGTTTTGTTTTTACTAAATAACTGGGCAACTTTTCCCTCCATTTTTCCAGATGCTTCTTCAGAAAAGAAATTTCAATGGCTTGGACTGGGAAGTCTAAATCTGCTTTAAATGTGTGTTTTGAAATAGGACTCAAACCCCTTTGGCATTCCCTGCCCCCAGCATGCCACCAACAGACACCCAGACAAGCACGGCATGCACAGGCTTGCTCACAATGGGACCTTCTAGGAGGGTCCTGGGATTTGCTTCTGCTCTCTTTCCTGTGTCCCCTGGGGCCCTGCCTTAGAATTCCTGAACAATATCTTCTGCAAGAGCTGCCCTGCATGCAACGCAGTTGGCAAGAGTCATGAATCAGGCAGAAGTGGCCGAGGAGCATGCCCCGGGTGACACTAGGGTGTTGGTGGAGGGAAGTGGGAGGAGGGTAAGGAGCCCCAAGGCTCCTGCCAGGCTGTGCTCCCACTGCCCTGGCCTGCCATCCATCTCTGTTCACCCCTCCTTGAGCCCATCCCAGGGTGGGGACCCTGAGGGGCTGCCACGAGATCAGCAGAGTTACCAGGAACCATCTGCTGTCCAGTCAGACTTGAGTGGCTGGTTCTTACACACCCAGCTCTATCAACAGCCCACCCC
The DNA here is from genome assembly GCF_019923935.1 of Bubalus bubalis. Taxonomy (NCBI): domain Eukaryota; kingdom Metazoa; phylum Chordata; class Mammalia; order Artiodactyla; family Bovidae; genus Bubalus; species Bubalus bubalis. The sequence goes on along the minus strand of NC_059157.1, from coordinate 113,521,829 downwards.
AGCTCCCTGGGGGCTGATGCTGTACTGGAAGGTGGTCCCTGGAATCCTGCTCAACTCACCGCAGCAGCAGCATATGGGGCTCCCGACATCCTCCCTGTACTCCTTCAATCCTCAGTCCACACCCCTTCTGCAGCCCTGACTATGTGTGCCCTGTCGTCTTGCAGGCAGGGAGCCACTCCAAGATGGAGTGCCTGTTGTCTCCATCTTATTTCCTGGCATGGAGAAGAGGCCTGTGTGGCAGGGGTACAGTGAGCAAGGATGGAGCAGAGAGAAAGAGGCAGGGGCCAGGCCACCCAGGGCCTTGGGAGCCATGGTAATTGGGCTTTATTCTTAGTGCAATGAGAAATTGTTGGAAATTTTTAAAATAGAGGAGTGACCTTGGTCTGATTTATGTATTTTCAAACTTTTATTTCTTGTTTTAATACCTAACATAGAGCTATTGTACTAAAGGCAATGTAGTATTTGGCAGAGGGATAAACACACGGCTCATTGAAACAAAACAGAGTTCAAAAATAGATCCACATATATTTGGCTCATTGATTTTTATTTATTGCTGTAAAATATACATGGCATAAAATTGACTGTTTTATCCATGTTTAAGTATACATACAGTTCAGTGGTATTAAGTATATTCATATTGTTGTGTAATTAAACTCCACCACCCATTTCCCAAACTTTTTCCATCTTATAAAACTGAAACTTTGTACCCATTAAACACTAACTCCCCGGTTCCCTCCTCCTCCCACCGCTGGCAACAAGCATTCCATTTTCTGTTTCCATGAAATTGATTATTCTAGATCTTCATCTATGTGAGGGTTGGACCATGAAGAAGGTTGAACGCCAAAGAATTGATGCTTTCGAATTGTAGTCCTGGAGAAGATTCTTGAGAGTTTCTTGGAGAGCAAGGAGATCAAACCATTCAATCCTAAAGGAAATCAACTCTAAATATTCACTGGAAGGACTAATGCTGAAGCTGAAGCTACAATATTTGTCCATCTGATGCGATTAGCCAACGCATTAGAAAAGACCCTGGTGCTGGAAAAGATTGAGGGCAGGAGGAGAAGGAGGTGACAGGATGAGATGGTTGGATGGTATCACTGACTCAATGGACATGAGTTGGAGCAAACTCTGGGAGATAGTGAGGGACAGAGAAGCCTGGCGTACTACACAGTCCATGGGGTCACAAAGAGAAATGACTGAGCAACCGAACAGCAACAGGTCCTTATCTAAGTGGAATCATACACTGTTTGTCCTTTTGTGACTGGCTTAATGTCCTTTAGGTTCATCCATGTTGTAGCATGTATTATAATTTCCTTCTTTTGTAAGGCTGAATATGTTTCATTGTTTGTATATACCACTCTTTGTTTATCCATGCATCTGTTGATGGACATGGGGTGCTTCTGCCTCTTGGATATTATATAAATAGTACTGCTCTGAACATGGGTGTGCAAATGTCTATTCATGTCCCTTCTTTCAGTTCTTTTGGGTTTATATCCAGAAGTGAAATTGTCAGTCATATGGTAGTTCTATTTTTAATTTTGGGGGGAAACCACTATACTGTTTTCCATAGCAGCTGTATCATTCTGTTTTCTCACCATCAGTATACAAGGATTCCAGTTTCCCTACATCCTTGCTAATTTTTTTTTATGCTACCCATCCTTAAAATGAGTTTTTATTAAAAGAAAAAGAAAACCTACAAGGACAAATAGAATGAAAGAGAGACAACAGAGGAGTAGCAGATGAGCCATGTCAACAAACTGGTTGATGATGGAAAATGAGTAGATGATTGGGTGACTTGGGTTTTAGCTTCTGTGCTGTTCTATACCCATGTCTAATAAAAAAAAAAGTAAGCCTGCTCGTGCCAACACAGTTTCTATAAAAGCTGAGAAGTTGGTGGCAACACGAACTTTGAAAGTCTGGCTTGTGGACCTAAGCTGAAAATTGGAGGATTGGTTAAAAATGTAATAACAAGCAGTTAGGGTCTCAAATCCCCTCCCATACTCCATGTGTCAGGCCACTGCTCCTCTCTTGCACTGAAAGATCAAAGTTTATCTGAAGAGAGACTGAACTTAACCAACTCTCAACTCCTAGGCATGAGGTACAGCTGCAGGCAGGAAGAGGTGTTGTACTCAAAAGGGAGAGGGGCTAAGTAGAAATCAGTGTATTGAAATGAGTCCCCTCATGGCCTTTTCTCAGTCAAAGTCCCAAATGCTGGCAGACAGACCTAATTACTGTGTCCAGACCACCACCCTCTCAGCAGGAAATCAGAAGTTCCTCTCTGTGGAACCTGATCGTCTTAAGACACTAAACTGTTTTCCGTAGCAGCTGTATCATTCTATTTTATAGTTGAGCATTTTTACCCATTCACTCTACTGGAAGATCTAACAAGTTGACAAGGCCCCACTTGCATGAAGCTCTTAATTTCTTCACTCATATATTTGAAAAGTCAGTGACGGATCATTAGCTATTCCACGGAAGCCTCTGTTATTAAAAAGACAAAAAGAATCAAAAAAGAAACCAAGTAGGAACAGAAGACTACAGAAAATGTTGAAGAAATTTTGTCATACCTCAGAGATAAGATGTTGCTTTCATTAAACAGAAAGAGGAGATTATTCAATGTGGTTTTTAAAAAATTTGTTTATATATTTGGCTGCTTCGGGTCTTAGTTGCATCATGTGGGATCTTTCACCGCAGTGCACGGCCTCTCTGGTTGTGGCATGAGGGCTCAGTATTTGTGGCACATGGGCTTAGTAACTCTGAGGTATGTGGGATCTGAGTTCCCTGACCCGGGACTGAACCTGTGTTCCCTGCATTACAGGCAGATTCTTAACCACTGGGCCACCAGAGAAGTCCCCTCAATGCAGTCTTGAAAAACCCAAAAAAAGCAGATATTTTTGAAATTAATGATAGCCAAAATAATAACTTCAATAGATTTGTTACATGATAAAGTTGAAATCTCTTCAGTTCAGTTCAGTTGCTCAGTCGTGTCTGACTCTTTGCGACCCCATAAACTGCAGCACGCCATGCCTCCCTATCCATCACCAACTCCCGGAGTTTACCCAAACTCATGTCTATTGAGTCGGTGATGCCATCTAACCATCTCATTCTCTGTCATTCCCTTCTCTTCCTGCCTTCAATCTTTCCCAACATCAGGGTTTTTTCAAATGAGCCAGCTCTTTGTATCAGGTGGCCAAAATATTGGACTTTCAGCTTCAACATCAGTCCTTCCAATGAACACCCAGGACTGATTTCCTTTAGGATGGACTGGTTAGCTCTCCTTGCAGTCCAAAGGACTCTCAAGAGTCTTCTCCAACACCACAGTTCAAAAGCATCAATTATTTGGTGCTCAGCTTTCTTTATACTGCAACTCTCACATCCATACATGACTACTGGAAAAACCATAGCCTTGACTAGACGGACCTTTGTTGCCAAAGTAATGTATCTGCTTTTTAATATGCTGTCTAGGTTGGTCATAACTTTCCTTCCAAGGAGTAAGCAAGCGTCTTTTAACTTCATGGCTGCAATCACCATCTGCAGTGATTTTGGAGCCCCAAAAAATAGTCAGCCACTGTTTCCACTGTTTCCCCATCTATTTCCCATGAAGTGATGGGACCAGATGCCATGATCTTCGTTTTCTGAATTTTGAGCTTTAAGCCAACTTTTTCACTCTCCTCTTTCATTTTCATCAAGAGGCTCTTTAGTTCTTCTTCACTTTCTGCCATAAGGGTGATGTCATCTGCATATCTGAGGTTATTGATATTTCTCCCAGCAATCTTGATTCCAGCTTGTGTTTCATCAAACCCAGCATTTCTCATGATGTACTCTGCATAGAAGTTAAATAAGGAGGGTGACGATATACAGCCTTGACATACTTCTTTTCCTATTTGGAACCAGTCTGTTATTCTATGTCCAGTTCTAACTGTTGCTTGCTGAACTGCATACAGGTTTCTCAAGAGGCGGGTCAGGTGGTCTGGTATTCCCACCTCTTTCAGGATTTTCCACAGTTTATTGTGATCCACACAGGCCAGGCTTTGGCATAGTCAGTAAAGCAGAAATAGATGTTTTTCTGGAACTCTTTTATTTTTTCAATGATCCAGCGAATGTTGGCAATTTGATCTCTGGTTCCTCTGCCTTTTCTAAAACCAGCTTGAACATCTGGAATTTCACAGTTCATATATTGCTGAAGCCTGGCTTGGAGAATTTTGAGCATTACTTTACTAGCATGTGAGATGAGTGCAATTGTGAGGTAGTTTGAGCATTTTTTGGCATTGCATTTCTTTGGGATTGGAATGAAAACTGACCTTTTCCAGTCCTGTGGCCACTGCTGACATATTCCAATTTTGCTGACATATTGAGTGCAGCACTTTCACAGCATCATCTTTCAGGATTTGAAATAGCTCAACTGGAATTCCATCACCTCCACTAGCTTTGTTCATAATGATACTTTCTAAGGCCCACTTGACTTCACATTCCAGGTTGTCTGGCTCTAGGTAAGTGATCACACCATCGTGATTATCTGGGTCGAGAAGATCTCTTTTGTACAGTTCTGTATATTCTTGCCACCTCTTCTTAATATCTTCTGCTTCTGTTAGGTCCATACCATTTCTGTCCTTTATTGAGCCCATCTTTCCATGAAATGTTCCCTTGATATCTCTAATTTTCTTGAAGAGATCTCTAGTCTTTCCTATTCTATTGTTTTCCTCTATGTCTTTGCATTGATCACTGAGGAAGGCTTTCTTATCTCTCCTTGCTATTCTTTGGAACTCTGCATTCAAGAATATCTTTCCTTTTCTCCTTTGCTTTTCGCTTCTCTTCTTTTCACAGCTATTTGTAAGGCCTCCTGAGACAGCCATTTTGCTTTTTTGCATTTCTTTTTCTTGGGGATGGTCTTGATGCCTGTCTCCTGTACAATGTCATGAACTTCCATCCACAGTTCATCAGGCACTCTGTCTATCAGATCTAGTCCCTTAAATCTATTTCTCACTTCTACTGTATAACCATAAGAGATTTGATTTAGGTCATACCTGAATGGTCTAGTGGTTTTCCCCACTTTCTTCAATTTAAGTCTGAATTTGGCAATAAGGAGTTCATGATCTGAGCCACAGTCAGCTCCCTGTCTTGTTTTTGCTGGCTGTATAGAGCTTCTCCATCTTTGGCTACAAAGAATATAATCAAAAATTCCTCAAAATTGAAAGATATGCATTATCTATAATGAAAAGACCTATTACCAAGGATCTAATACAATGAGTGAATAGAGATTTACATACAACAAAGCACCTCATCATGGAGTTCTAGGCTGTCAGGGATAAAGAGAAGATTCCAGAAGCTCTGAAGCAAAAAACCCACACACATACACTGGGTCATAGAGGAAGGATCGGCATGGCATTATACCTCTTGTATCAACACTGGATGCCAGAATCAGTGACTTCAAATGCCATGAAGCAATACCTTCAAAATTCTGAAGGAAGATTTTCCACTATAATTCTTTTCCTAGATAAACTGCCAGTTGAGTATAAAGTAGAATATTGACACTTTTGGAAATGACTTTTGGAAACTTAAAGATTTAATCTTCCTTGCATTTGTTCATAAGAAACCACTGGAGGAGGAAATGTTCAACCAAAGTGGTGGCACCCAAGAGGATGGTAAAGGAAAGTCCCCAGAGCACTATGCACCAGGCCTAGATAGCATTGAGTTCAGATTTGGAGCACAGCAACAGAATGTTCCAGGAGATATCTCTCCAATAGAGGAAAAAATAAAAGTCACCGAGACATTTGACAATTACTGAGATGACGCTTACTCCTTGGAAGGAAAGTTATGACCAACCTAGACTGCATATTAAAAAGCAGAGACATTACTCTGCCAACAAAGGTCTGTCTAATCAAGGCTATGGTTTTTCCAGTAGTCATGTATGGATGTGAGAGTTGGACTATAAAGAAAGCTAAGCACCGAAGAATTGATGCTTTTGAACTGTGGTGTTGGAGAAGACTCTTGAGAGTCCCTTGGACTGCAAGGAGGTCCAACCAGTCCATCCTAAAGGAGATCAGTCCTGAGTGTTCATTGGAAGGACTGATGTGAAGCTGAAAGTCCAATATTTTGGCCACCTGATGCAAAGAGTTGGCTCATTTGAAAAGACCCTGACACTGGGGAAAGACTGAAAGCAGGAAGAGAAGGGAATGACAGAGGATGAGATGGTTAGATGGGATCACCAACTCAATGGACATGAGTTTGCGTAGCGTCCGGGAGTTGGTGAGCCTAATGTACTAGAGTCCATGGGGTCACAAAGAGTTGGACACGACTGAGCGACTGAAGTGAACTGACTGAGATGAATTTTATAGTTCTCTTCATAAGTTGCATTCTTAAAAAAAAACAATCAAACCAAAAGTAAGGCAGGTATTAACTCCAGGGGAAAAAAATCTATTAATAATTGTAATATACTATGTAGCTTGTCAGTGAGCAAAACTAAAATAAAGCAAACACTAACACACTGGCATAATAAAAATTGTCATTAATTCCTGGGGGTAGGGGAAGAGCTTATGGGAAGGTTGAGAGCTAAAAGCTCGTGTTTCATATAGAGAAATTAAGACATAATGTCTAAAATTTGAAAGAATAAAATAGTTGTATAAGGTTGTTACTTAGAAACACTGGAGAAGAAAACAGAAGGAATGGCTAAAAGAGTTGAAGATGATTTCCTGAAGGAAGTGGAAATTGGGGGTGGGAGGGGTAGAGCAGAGATCTGCTTTTTTTTTTTTAATGACTTACTTATTGACATTTTGACCACATACATGTCTTGGTGAGAGTGAAAACATTTTAGAAAAGCATACTGGGTTATGTTTTTCAGCCTAGTGGGCAGCCAGACACTGACACTGCACAGGAAACAACTTTTGATTTCTTATCTGGCATGATTCTCTATGCAGATGAGGGTGCCTTTGGGCAGTGAGGTCTGGGGAGAACATTCTGCTATTAAGTAGCAAACTCACACTGCTGCTGTCTGCCGCTGGTGCAGATATTTTTGACAGCATCACAGAGGCGCTCTCCTGACCATGTTGATGCAGGCAGCCCCAGAGGTCCTGCCATCCAAGCTCCACCTGCTCACGCTCCCTCACAGCCTGCCACCTGGGAGAGCGAAGCAGAATGCAGGCTTTGTGTGGTGATGTGCGTGCATGTGGAGCAGGTGGTCAGCAGCCGCCAGGAGAGACAGTTAAGGTGAGGGAGCCAAGCCGAGATGCTTTAGGTGGCTGGGACCCTCTGGTCACTTTTGCCCACCTTTGCTTTTAAATAGAATTGCCTCATATTCTCAGAGAGTCCTCAGAGGATGGGACCTTCCCAGGACAATCTGTGGCCGGATTGAGTCTTGTGGATTTTTGAGTCTCGTGGCGTCTGGGCTCTACTCTTTGAGGAGTCAGAAGCCGCTGCCAAGTGGCCTGTGTGTTGTTTGGGGAGGAGCCCTCTGCTCCATCTCTCCTGCCAGCAAAGTATGTCTCTCTCTCTCCAGATTCAACTATGACAGGCCAGAAACTCCAGATTTATTACCCCAGATTTATTTCCTTCCCGAAACTTGCCCATGCCCTTGAAATTCCAAGGCTGCATTAGTCAGTGAGGCAGAAATCAAGGGGATGATCTGTGTCTTGAAGTTTCACATGATATTATGGAGTGGGATGATGGTACAGGCAAAACTACAGACAGGATATTTGTTTTAAAATGTGTTTTTTCATATTACATAAAATCAACAATCACTTTTCAAAAGGGGTTTACCCTTCAAATAAAAATAATAAGCCAGTTCCACTAAGGCAAAAGGTGTTCTCAGTTAAAGTGTTAGGTTTTTATCTAATTAAGGGTGTGACACCTTGAAGTTGTCTATAAGAATTCAGTTGTGTAACAGGAGGCTCAGCAAGCCCAGAAGTTCACAAGTACTGATATTTCTTAGGGCAGAAGCAGTTTCATGCTGTCAAAGCTTTGAGCTGAGTGGATGCTGCTGCTGCTGCTGCTAAGTCACTTCAGTCGTGTCCGACTCTGTGCGACCCCATAGACGGCAGCCCATCAGGCTCCCCCGTCCCTGGGATTCTCCAGGCAAGAACAGTGGAACGGGTTTCCATTTCCTTCTCCAATGCAGAAAGTGAAAAGTGAAAGTGAAGTCGCTCAGTCGTGTCCGACTCTTCGTGACCCCATGGACTGCAGCCTACCAGGCTCCTCCGTCCATGGATTTTCCAAGCAAGAGTACTGGAGTGGGGTGCCATCGCCTTCTCCGGAATGGAGGCTAAGGTACCTTATTACAAGGAATCACTGACCTCAGAGAGAAGAGACAGAGGACCTAACCTTTTGAATTTCTTAATGCACTGTTGTACATGTTTTTTCTCCTTTGATCATAAACTTATTCATGGAAATAGATACTGATGTAGTTCCATCTTACAGTTGTATAAACTGAGGGCCAAGTAAATTAAGTAACAAGGTCAGGCAACTGGTGATTGCTACAGCCAGCACCCACACATGGCTCTGTCTGATTCCAGATGCCATATACCTTCCTGAATTAGGACTCTTGTTTGCAAGTGACAGAAACCAAGTGCATGGGTTAAATGAAAGACAGGTATTGTCTCATACGACCACGTGGATCCTAAGTCCACCTCAGCTCTGCCTGCCATGCGTCCATCTCCTTCCTTCTCCACTGTGTATGTGATGTCTTACTGTGCACATGGCTTGCTTCTCTTAGGTGGAGGCAAGGAAACAGAGGTGGGAATGGGGGAGGATGGCTGCCCACAGGTAGCTTCAGGCTTACATCTTCCCAGCTTAGGATCCCTGTGAAGAGACAGTTTGAAAGTGAAAGTGAAGTCGCTCAGTCGTGTCCGACTCTTTGCGACCCCATGGACTGTAGCTTACCAGGCTCCTCCATCCGTGGGATTCTCCAGGCAAGAATACTGGAGTGGGTTGCTGTTTCCTTCTCCAGGAGATCTTCCCAACCCAGGGAAAGAACCCGGGTCTCCTGCATTGCGGGCAGATGCTTTACCATCTGAGCCACCTGGGAAGACAAGAGACAGTTGGTTTAGTCTCACTTTATTCTAATTGAAATTGTAGGGAAGAGCCCTGATTGGCTGACTTGGATCAGGCTCATTGTGGAAGCTTGAGTGCTTTGGCCAGAAGGCAGCTACTGATGCCTCTCCACCAGACTCACCTGAGGTGGACAGAAGGGAAGGGAGCAGATCTTTAAAGGAGGGGCTTACCCTGGGAAAGGTGGGCAGGAGATCCTGAGTACATCAAACAAAACCAAGCCACAGCGCTAATTTGTTAAACTTCTGTGACATCACACACCTCTTATTAATATTTTAATACATCTGAGAGTATGTCTCAGCTCAGTATTAGAAACTGGAGGGTGAGCTTAGCTCCTGGGCCAGCCTCACCAGCTGGAAACGCTGGTTCCACAGAAGCCTTTGTTAGGGAAGGTAAAGCCAGAACTCAGGGCTTTATGCAGAGAGGTTCCCAGTAAGGCTGAAATCCCACAGCCATCCCACAGGGACTGGATCTCAAATGGAAGGACACTTGTTTTCATAGGAAAACCCTGAATTTGGAAGCACTTGGAAAACATCAGTGTCAGAGGTTCCTGATTACATTTAGAATTCTGTTTCTTTGTAAGACTGCGCCGGAGTTTTAAATGCTTGTGTCATTGAACGGGAATCAAAAAGTTGCACACACTGATAAGCTTGAGCTAGATAAAAGGAAATCAGACTTCTTGTTTGAAACAGTCAGAAGGGCCTGAGGTATAACCTAAGGCTGCCAAGCTGTAACTTGTCTCATGCTCTTTGTGGGAATTACAGTGTGTTCTCTGTCTGGCAGGTGTGGGGGTGTGGGGGTGTCTGTGTCCTGGGCCAAAGGAAAAGAAAACTTGCCACAAGAAGTGAGAGCGGCTGATCACAGAGAGAGACTTCCGGCATCTTTCCTGAAGATCTGGGTGTCCTTCTCTGGGCCGGTGTGATGAGTGCTTCTCTGCATTTTGCTTTTGTTTTTCATGGAACTGCTTCAGTCCCTGCTGTTTCACAACTTTGGACTTAAGGGCAGAGAGGGTCCAGCAGTTTAAGCTTCTCACTAACTGCTGCTTTTAGCTGGTATGATCTCTTCCTGAAGATTCTGTGGGTTCAGTCAAGGCTTTTGACTGTTGGTAATGGGATTATTCAAAGCCTTAATTAAGTTCCTGCCCATCCAATGGGCCAGGTGCCAGGTGCTGACACAGACCCAGGCCACTAAACTGTCATGTCATAACTATGGTTCACCCTTCACTCTTCACTCTCATAATATATCCATGATGTAAGTTTCATAGGCATTTTCTGTGGTCTAGTTTGCTGGGGGTGTTAATATTTTCATTCTTTCTGTGCATCCATGTCCATTTATTATCTGGATGAGCTTATACTTGGAGATGGGACAGAAGATTCATCTTCAATGAATTCCTCAGGATTATTGGTGTCTTTGCTATTATTTTCAGTTTTTAAATCACCAGCTCTGTCCTAGTCATTTATCCTAGGAGAATTTATTTATGTAGGAGAAGATGCCTTGAAATAGGGCAAGAAGTTCAGAGTGATGGGCTATAGGCAGGTTGGCAATCATAGGAAGCATGGAGACAGTCGCGTTGCAGAATCAGCTTTGTCTGTCTTGAGGAGGGGGACATCTGTCCAGCAGGTTTCCTTAATTTCCCATCCTTCAGGCTCAGCCTTTCCCAGCATTGATTTTGGTTACTCAGTAGGATTCAAAGAAATACTTATGGACAACCCCTTCATCTATTATTCCCAGCCCCAAGGATTTCTCAGCTCACTGCTCACATCTTCTTTGTGTATCTTTCCAACTCCCCAGTGTCCCGCTGAGCAGTCCCCTTTCACCCTGGCTTTAGTGTAACCCTGGTTTCTCTCTCTCTCTTTTTGGTCTCCCTCCATTCTCATCATGAGCAGAGCTTCAGTTTCATGTCTTGCCCAGCTTGGCACTGCAGCTGTGTGGCTTGGCAGTGTGCAAACAGGGACAGGTCCACCCAGGTACAAAAGACATGCAGGAGATCATCAAAAACAGGAACATCACCTCCTTTCTACCTCTTACCAAGCTGAGAAGGCAGATGTGTTGCTCTGAGTCTTGGGGGTATGGAGGCCAGAGAAGCTGACTTTGCTCTGGGCTTACACCCTGGTAGCCTGTTCCAGGCAACCTGGAATTGACTGCAAGCCCTTCACACACATCAGAGAAAAATCAAAAGATAGGTTCAATTCCTGGGTCAGAAAGATCTCCTGGAGGAGGGCATGGCAACCCACTCCAGCATTCTTTCCTGGATAATCCCATGGACAGAGGAGCCTGGCAGGCTATAGTCCATAGGGTCACAAAGAGTCAGACGCAACTGAAGTGACTGAGCACGCACACCCTTAAGAATGTTTCACTTTCAGTCATTAAGTAGATCTCTAAATAGCACCAGATTCTGAAAAACTTCCCAGCATGGCAGGCAGATGTGACACGGCAGCAAGCAGCCGCCCGCCTGCAGCCCAGCTTTCTCCTCACCAGCCAACACACGCAGAACGAGCCCCCACTCCTTTTAAAGGTCTTTTGAGGCCATAAAGGCTCTTGGGGACATTTTATGGAACTGAAGCACAGTTTTACTATTTTAAATTATTATAGGGGTTATGGTGACTTTATCTTTATTTTTATGACAAGTTGTCAGATATGCCCTTGATTTATTTGATCCCAAGCTTTTGTTTAAGAATACAACCTCCAATTAAATGTGGTTACTGTGGCAAAAAATATGATTCTCCTTAGAATGACCCTCTTTGGGGCCATTTCCAAAAACTCATTATGGTGAGAAGTCAGGGCTGCCTACTCATATTCACAGGCATCTCTCCTTATGGTCACTCGGTTTTCCCTTATGGAGGATTAGAGAGTATTAAAGCTGTGGGCTGGGCCCAGGGCAGACTGGAAGGGGAAGAAAGAATCTTCCCCCAGAAGCTAAGTGGGTCATTATTTAATCCAGACTACTTCAGGGATAGAAGGACCTGAGGCATCAAGAACTGTTTTATCATCAATGAAAGGAAGGGATTACAACCTGAAGAGGTCAGGAAGCCAAGCCAGACCTGGGACACAGGCCTGGCTCTTAAGTCATCTGTCTTCTCTGTCCCACACGGACTCTCCTAGGGATGTCTTGGGCACATGCGTGGCATCCATCCTATCTGTCTTAGGCCATTGGGTTATTTCTGCTATAATGGAAATACAATAGATGGGGTGGTTTAAACAACAGAAATTTATTTCTCACAGTTGTGGAGACTGGAAAGTCCAAAATCAAGGCCCCAGCAGATTCAGTGTCTGGGGAGATCCAGCTCCTGGTTCGTAGATGGCCAGCTTCTTGCTGTGTCCCCACATGGTAAAAAGGAGTGAGGGAGCTCCCTGGAATAGCTTTTGTAAGGGCACTAATCCCATTCATGAGGGTCCCACCCTTCTGACCCAATCACTCCAAAGGCCCCGCCTCCTAATATAATCACATTAAGGGTTAGGATTTCAACATGAACTTTAGAGAGACACATTTAGTCTATGGCACTATCCTTTGTTGCTCCAAGGAAACAACCCTAGACTTGCTTTTAGCACGGCCATGACCATTGACATTTTTCCCAAGTGGGGAACAGATATTGCTTTAACATAGGTGAGGTTTAAGGTCTATAAGGGATAGACATTTATCAATGCTTTGGGTTCTATAGTATTTATCTTACCAAAAACATAAATTTACAGTGAGGCACAGAGAGACAGCTACTCAACTGATAGACCAAAATTGTGGTCCCAGATCTGTCACTTGATCTTAACGATAGCAAATCGTTCTTCTCCAGGCCTCTTTCCTTAGCTCTCAGGGCTTGATAATATGATTGGCCTTGCATGCTGTCACAGACACTCTTGGTACCCCACCCAAATCACCTTCACCAGGCTGCTACACCTGCTCCCAGTTGCTCTGAGTGTCAGTTAAGGGCTTGGCTTCCTGAATCCTTATCTCAGGTTCTGCTTCTGCTTCCCAAGACACCTCCATTATAGCACTGCAAGAATCAAATAAGATTCTCTATGTGGAAGACTCTGAAAACTGAAGTATCACTGGGCTTTTATGGCAGTTTTGACTGGGCTGTAAAAGTCCCAGCTGTGGCTTATTGGCAGAAGGCCCATGATGAAGGCAGATAAGACATCCCGGGAGGGCGGGGCTGTTGTCACACACCCAAGATTGTGAGTCTGGGTTTCTCTTCTTTCCCCACCTAGGAGCCCAAGATAGTGGGAAGACAATAAAAATGAGTTTACTTGAAGCTGAGTAATTTTTAGGTAAGGTTAGGTAGTGACTGAACAAGTTTTTCCATATTGGGAGGATAAGAATTGGAGCTGCGGATCATTCAGACCTTGGAACAGAAAAAGATCATAGAAATTCCTGCTTTTGCTTCAGATACAGGCTGTACAAAAGTCCATTGCAAACGGCAGTTTTCTAAGTGGCACTAGTTTCAGCATTAAAAAAAAAATCCTTGGATATTTACTTTAAGGGCACTGCAGAGGTGGATTCGGTGGTGTGGGGTGGAGGGGAATGTCTATGCATGTAGAAAATGAGAGGAAAATAGAAAGGGAAATAGGGATCTGTGTCCTCAAAATCTGGAGCACTTGCAATGTCCCCAGTTAATCATTGATGCCTCCAGCCCTGATGGCCCTAGAGCTGGCACCGCTGCAGGGGGCCAGAGTACTTGCTCGTGGAATGCTAAGGATGCATTTGGTGAAGTTAATGATTCATCACCTCCCCCCAGTCCCAGGGCCCTGCATCCCTTTCTCTGACACTGACAGAAGCTTACCTGATCATTTTCTGGAGGTGAGGCTGGCCCTGCCTCTCACAAATTCACTGTAAGACCAGACTCCCAAGGGGCTTCCTTCTGTAGGAAAGTTTCTTTCCTTAGCTGTTTCCTGAAGATAAGCTTCAAAGAGAAAAAGAATGTGTTACTAGAGTGATTGTCTGATATTCCTTGGCATGAAGTTTTGTGCCAAGAGGGTATCACAAGATGATATGTTTTTTATATGGATTATGCATTATAAACATGCATAATGTTTATTTGTGTACCACTTTTAATTCCAATTCTAGATTTAGGTACCTTGAGGGGCTCCACAAATTAATAAATGGTTGTGCTATGCATTTATTATGTGCATGTGTGTTAAGTCACTTCTGTTGTGTCTGACTCTTTGTGACTCCATGGGCTATAGCCCACTAGGCTCATCTGTCCACAGGATTTCCCAGGCAAGAATACTGGAGTGAGTGCCATGCCCTACTCCAGGGTATCTTCCTGACCCAGGAATCAAACCTGCATCTTCTGTGACTCCTCAATGCAGGCAGCTTCCTTACCATTGAGCCACTGGGGAAGTCATATATTCATTATACAGACACACTAATATGAAAGGAACAAATATTTTCGTTTAAATTTTTTTCTATTTTACAAAGATCAAGGGTGTTATTTGCAAGAATATCAGAAAATGATAGTTAAGTAAAAGGAAAAGGAGCAACCCAGAGGTGATCTCTTTTTGTTTCATATCACAATAGACATTATAATATGCATGTGGTCCCCTTCAAACCCATCACCCTAAGATAGGATATGTGTGCTTGGCAAGGCTGCAATGGTCCAGGTGTGAGTGCACAGCCACCTACCCTCCCCTTGCTCCCATGTGCTGATAAAGCATCCTCTCTGACCTCGCTGAGGCATGTGATGAGAATTATAGTTGCCATTCACTGAAGGCTTTCTTTGTAAATGCAATTTGGGGTTATCCAGTGAATTTGGGTTTTGCTGCATCTGTACCCATGCTCTTGTCTTGGAAGTGGTTACATGTGTAAAAGCTACTGCTGCCACCTATTTGCAACACCAACAGTTTCTTTCTCAGGAAGGTTCTATGATGTCTTCTGTGCATTTCCAATGCTAAAATCCCCCAATTCAGGGCCCCAGTGTTTGCCCTGATGGGCCAGTCTGAGCCCTGCTCCTCTGAAGAGGAATCCATTCTGAAGGGCTGATTGAGTTTCTTGGGTTTCAGGGCCCTTGGGGAACTTTTTCTGAAACTCAAAGTGATTTCTTTTCTTGGAACTTATTTCTCCCTGCATTTCCCCCTCATTGGGGAAACATCTCTCTGAACAAGTTGCTATGAGGCTTAGATACATTTAGGTATTTAGAAAAGTGCTTAACACTTAGCACTCAGAAGATGTTAGCTGCTAACAATTCATAGAGAGAGTGGTCTCGGGTAGCACTGCCTGATAGACATATCGAGCAAGGCACATAAGTAGGTGTACCTTTCCTAGTAGCTACATTGAAACACTAAAAAGAAACAAGTGAAATTATTTCTAACAATATATTTTATTTAACCCAATATGTCAAAGTTACTATCTTTGTAATATGTAATCAGTATTTCTGAATTATTGAGGCATTTTACATTCTTTTTCATACTAACTCTTCAAAGCCCCTTGTGTAATTTACACTTACACTCACGGTGTGACTCAGGATCAGCCACGTTTCAAGCACCTGGTCAACATGTGTGGCTGGTGGCCGCTGTACTGGGCAGCTCAGATCTAGAACCTTGCTACCCAAGGTGAGTTCTAGGGACCAGCAGCCTCAGCAGCATCTGAGAGCTTATCTGAATTGCAGAATCTCAGGCCCACCCCAGACCTATAGAAGTAGAATCTGCATTTTTAAGAAGTATCTGTTACTTGTTAGAGTGGGAAGCATCGGTCTACAATCCCCATGTTCAGTCCCCACCCCTGGGGTTCTGATTTAATTGGTCCAAGGTTGGACCTGGGCACTAGTATTTGCTTTGAATCTCCTGCAGTGATTCTAATCATGTAACCAGGCTTGAGAGACATCTGTGTGGTGGGCTCTGAAGCCAGGATGCCTGACTTGGCCACTTTCTATCTTCAGGGCCTCAAGAAATCTACCAAAACTCTACATCTCAATTTCCTCATCTCTAAAATGGAGATGAAAGTAATATTTGTTTCACGGGCTGCTTATGAGGATTATATGAGTTAATACATGTAAATTACCCAGAACAATACCTGATACATAGGAAGTACTCCTTATATACAAGCTCTCACCCTTTCTTCTTTTCCTTGAAGGTTCGGGGCTACCCAGAGCCCCAAGTGACATGGCACAGAAACGGACAAGCCATCACCAGTGGGGGCCGCTTCCTGCTGGACTGTGGTCCCCGGGGGACTTTCAGCCTTTCGATTCATGCTGTGTGTGAAGAGGACAAGGGAAAGTATACCTGCGAAGCCACTAATGGTAGTGGTGCCCGCCAGGTGACAGTGGAGTTAACAGTAGAAGGTGAGTCCCCGGAGGTGAAAACCCTGGGGCGAGATAAGCCCTCACTTTCCTGTGGCCTGCAGCTCCTGCTTCAGCCCTCTCTTGGGAGAGGAGCCCACAAGAGAAAACATCCCCATATCCCTGAACTCAGGACCTTGTTGTCTGAAGGGGGAAATGTGGTCCCCGGAACACGGAGGCATCCAGGAGACAATGTCGGACTACACATCACCTCAATCCCCAGCTTCAACCTTCCCTTTGCTTCCCCTCACACTGAGACTGAGACTGGATGGACTCCTCATCATGGCCTTACAAGGCCCAGTGCGGTCCTGCCTGGCTCTCCAGACCCATTTCCTTCCGCTCCTCCACTGTGGTCACTGCTTGCTCCACTGTGGTCACACTGGCCTTCTGCTTCTCCTTGAGCAAAACCTCAGGGCCCTCGCCTGCTGTTCCCTGTGTAAAGAAGAGCTCTTTCCGCAGCCCTGCCCCTGACTTGGCCCCTCACTTACTTCAGATCTCTGCTCAGACATCCCCTCCTTGGAGAACCCTCTCTGATGTTTCATCCCCAGGGCTCTCCATCCTCTCACTCCATCCCAACTTTTCCTTCCAGGGCTATCACTGTCTCCTATTTTACTACTTCCTCCACCCAAATACCCCATAACTGGAAGCTCCAGAGGAAGAGGGATTTTTATCTGTTTACTGCTGTATCTCCAGCATCTAGAAAACTTCCTGGCATGTGATACTGAACTATTTAGAGAATGAACGATGTTTATTATCATCATTATAAAGTAATACATGCCCATCATAAAAAGCTTTGTAAAACTCAAAAAAATATATAGGAGATAAACATACCAGCTTGTTAACACTAATTATTTTGTTGTTGTTCTTTTTCCTTTGTACTTAAAAAATTTTTTATTAACTTTGAAAGTTCCAGGAAAACATTTGGCTGTAAGTAAAACTATTCCTTTGTGGCTGGTATATTTCCCACATGCTAAAGACACTCCACCAGTGAGAACATTTCCAGTTCAGGCCACTGGCTGCTACTTAATGGCCTGACATCTTAAAGGATGTGGGCATTCATCCCTCAGAAATATAACAAGTGTCCCTCCACCCTTCCTAAGGGGTTATAAACCAGAGGGTCAGACTCATTTTCTCCTCTCTCAGGAAACAGTCCTCCCAACCTTGATTTCAAGGGGCACTGTGTGCCAGAGAAGGTTTCAGAAGGGGGTGAGGTGTACCCAGGCCAGTGTTTTTCCTGTTTGCTTGCCTCAAGAAAGGACAGACAGGCTGTTTCACAGAACAGGATATGCATAGTTTGGATGCTTTCCCCAAATTCTTCAACTAATTGACTCATTCTTTTTAATGGCCTTCCAGTAGCTGTGGGCTGGGGTATTCCATGTGGAAAGTGGTCCCTAGTCAGTCTCTGAATAGCCCCTATCTTGGCCAGTTCTGGTCCTGTGTTTTCCCCTACATTACACACCTTTCATGCCCAAACTTGAGTTGAGGCCCACAGATAAAAATTACTTTATCCTCATGTGTTACTCAGCCCAGGCTGCCATAACAAAATACCACAGACTGCATGCCTTAAATAACAGAAATTAATTTTCTCACAGTTTTGGCAGCTGGAAGTTCAAGCTCAGGGTCCAGCAGGATTTGGTTTCTGGTGAAGGCTCTGTTTCTGACTAGCCACCTTTCTGCTGTGTCCTCTCACGGTGGAGATAACTCTGGTGTCTCTTGATCTTCTTATAAGGGCACCAGCCTTATTGGATTAGGTGTGTGTATGTGTTAGTCACTCAGTCCTGCCCAATTGTTTGCAACCCCATGGACTGCAGCCCTCCAGGCTCTTCTGCTCATGGAATTTACTGGAGTGGGTTGCCATTTCCTACTCCAGGGGATCTTCCTGACCCAGGGATAGCACCCTCAGCTCTTGCGTCTCCTGCATTGGCAGATGGATTCTTTACCACTGCACCACCTGGGAAGCCCTCTTGGATTAGGGCCACACCCTTATGACCTCATTGAACCTTTGTCATGTCTTCAAAGGCCCTGTCTCCAAATACAGCCACGTGGGGTGAGGGGGGGGGGGATTAGGGTTTCAATATATGAATTTGGGTGGGGACACAACAATGTTTAAAACATCCCTTTTATGATTTTCTATTTGGAACCGGGGAAATGAGGAATCTGAGTGCCAAGGTTCTGGTCCCAACTTTTGCCAATAAACGTGTGACTTTAAATTCCATATCTCTGTTTCTGCAGAATAAAGGGTTAGAATTCTCTGGTCTCTACAGTCTGGGCTAGTCCTTGTTTTCTATGATCCATTTTAAAGGAATGGAGTTGGTAGGAGTGTAATGTGTGCTCAGTCATATCTGACTCTTTTGCAACCCCGTGGACTACCAGGCTCCTCTGTCCATGGGATTTTACAGGCAAGAAAACTGGAGTGGGTTGCCATTTCCTTCTCCAGGGGAATCTTCCTGACTCAGGGATCAAACCCATGTCTCTAGCGCCACCTGGGGAGCTATATACAACCCAGGTCACATGAAACCTTTTTTTTTTTGATTCCCATCAGTGAGGACATTAGATCTGATGTCTCAACTAAGCAGGAAAAGTTTTATTAGGTCATGGTACTTGGGGAGGGGAAAGGAAAGCAGGAGAGCTGTTAATAGAATGGGAAAACGCTAAAGCTCTCAACCCTGTCCCCTCCCCTTTGGCTTCAATTTGGGGAGACCATTGAAGATGTTTTATTCCTTCTAACACTAGGAGATAGAGAATAACCTAAAGGCCATAGCCGCTTTAAATGTGAATGGCCCTGTATTCCCTTTTGCTTCTATATCAAAGACCAGTTTCGGCCCATGTGTGGTTTGGGACCACCCCATAGACCACAGGCCTGAAAGAATCCACTCTGGTCCCTTATGCCATGGATAAATTGTCAATAGTGCTATGCTAGCCCAAAGGGAATCCCTCAGCACCCCCTGCTTCTCACTAGCTTTATATCCTATGCTTTTTACTTATGCTTCATATTTAGAAAGAGCAGAGCTTCTGGAATTAAGAGTATGATTCATATGTGGAGCTTTTTAAACCACCTAATGGTGAAGTTTAGTTGGCAGTGTTATCCAATGGTCTTGGATTTTAGCTTCACTAACTTCTAACTATGTAGAAATTAACCTTTTAAACCTCATTTCCTTTCCCAGAAACAGATGCTAATGGCTGCCCCATGGACTGTGTAAGGATCGGCACAGCACTGTCAAATAGCAGCTCTCAGTAAATGGTAGCTTTGTGATTCAAACCTGGCATTAACATCCTAAGAAGTACTCGCAGAAGGAAATCCCTGCATGAAGAGTGGAAGAGAAAGCTTTCTCCTCTGATTTCCTTCGGTAACCAGAGCCAAGAAACATGCAGTATCTCCCATGAGGGCAAGCATCTTAATGACAGGACCATTCATGACCTTGTGCAGTGGAATTAAACCCTAGGCTGAACCCTGGAAAGGGTCTGTGTAGCCAGCCCTGACGCTCACCCACCTCCAGACAGCTTGTCACAGAGCTTGGTGTAGAGCAAGGGAGAGATGTGATGCCTGCCCCCTTGGGAGCTTCTCTCTAAGGAGAGGCCATGGGCTGTTCTTTAGCCCCACACTGTCCAGAAAAATACAGTTGATCCTTGAACAGTACAGGTTTGAACCTTGCAGGTCCACTTATACAGGGATTTTTTTTCAGTAGTAAATACCACAGTGCTACATGATCTGAGATTGGTTAAATCTGCGATGTAGAACTGCAGAGACATAGAAACCACATGTGTATGGAGGGCTGACTATAAGTTATACACAGATTTTCCACTGCAGGGAGGATGGGCACCCCTAATCCCCAAGTTGTTAAAGGGTCAACTATATAATACTGGGAAATCCCATGGACAGAGGAGCCTGGTGTGCTACAGTTCATCAGGTCGCAAAGAACTGGACAAGACTGAAGTGACTTAGCACACATATAATGTGAGCCACATATGTAATCTTATGTCTTCTAGTAGCCACATTTTTAAAGTTGAAATCAATTTTGATAAAATATTTTACTTAATACAATACATTCAAGATTTGAAAATTATTCCTAATATATTTTATGTTCTCTAACATTTGCAGCATATTTTGCATAGTAGCACATCTTAATTCAAACCAGCTGTATTTCAAGAATTCAGTAATGACTGGTGGCTAATGGCTACCATGCCAGACAGCAGAGCTCTAGAAACTCCCACGTGAATAGGGATAAACAAGGTTTACATGGAGAAAAAAGAAGAGAAGCCCACAGGTATAAACAAGGTGGTGGCTTGTCCAGGGCAGTCACTCCATAGTGTGAACCTTGGGCGTGGGGTCGGGTGAGGGGTGGGGCTGAAATGAGGAGATATGCCCCTCACTGCATGCTGTGACTCTGAGAAGGCCCTTTGTGTCTCAGGGAACAGACAGTCACTTAAGTCATTTCAAGCAATAGATGGTTAATTTTAAGGACTTGAGCTCAGGAACCCAGGGAAAGCCAAACTGGTCAGCTCAGAGGTGATCCGACCTCAGAACTGCTCAGACTCACCCTTAGGCATGTTTAACGCAAATGCAAGGGCACCCAGATCACCTGGGGAATCTTGTGAAAACGCAGACTCTGGTTCTGTAGGTCTGGAGTGCTGCGCACATGCCTACAGTTATAACCAATTCGGTTCAGCTCAGTCACTCAGTCACGTCCAACTCGGCAACCCCATGGACTGCAGCACGCCAGGCCTCCCTGTCCATCACCAACTCTCAGAGTCTACTCAAACTCATGTCCATTGAGTCAGTGATGCCATCCAACCATCTCATCCTGTGTCCCCTTCTCTTCCTGCCTTCAATTTTCCCCAGCATCAGAGTCTTTTCAAATGAGTCGGTTCTTTGCATCAGGTGGCCAAAGTATTGGAGTTTCAGCTTCAACATCAGTCCTTCCAATGAATATACAGGACTGATTTCCTTTAAGATGGACTGGTTAGCTCTCCTTGCAGTCCAGGGGACTCTCAAGAGTCTTCTCCAACACCACAGTTTAAAAGCATCAATTCTTTGGCCCTCAGCTTTCTTTAGAGTCCAACTCTCATATCCATACATGACTACTGGAAGAACCATAGCTTTGACTAGATGGATCTTTGTTGGCAAAGTAATGGCTCTGCTTTTTAATATGCTATCTAGGTTGGTCATACTTTTCTTCCAAGGAGCAAGCGTCTTTTAATTTCATGGCTTCCGTCACCATCTGCAGTGATTTTGGAGCCCCCCAAAATAAAGTCTCTCACTGTTTCCACTGTTTCCCCATCTATTTGCCATGAAATGATGGGACCAAATGCCATGATCTTAGTTTTCTGAATGTTGAGCTTTAACCCAGCATTTTCACTCTCCTCTTTCACTTTCATCAAGAAGCTCTTTAGTTCTTCTTCACTTTCTGCCATAAGGGTGGTGTCATCTGCATATCTGAGGTTATTGGTATTTCTCCTGGCAATCTTGATTCCAGCTTGTGATTCCTCCAGCCCGGCATTTCTCATGATGTACTCTCCATATAAGTTAAATAAGCATGGTGACAATGTGCAGCCTTGACATACTCCTTTCCTGATTTGGAACCAGTCTGTTGTTCCATGTCCAGTTCTAACTGTTACTTCCTGACCTGCATACAGATTTCTCAAGAGGGGTCAGGTGGTCTGGTATTCCCATCTCTTTCAGAATTATTCCGCAGTTTGTTGTGATCCACACAGTCAAAGGCTTTGGCATAGTCAATAAGGCAGAAATAGATGTTTTTCTGGAACTCTGTTGCTTTTTCGATGATCCAACAGATGTTGGCAATTTGATCTCTTGTTCCTCTGCCTTCAAATCCAACTTGAACATCTGGAAGTTCATGGTTCACATATTGCTGATGCCTGGCTTGGAGAATTTTGAGCATTACTTTAATAGCGTGTGAGATGAGTGCAATCGTGTGGTAGTTTGAGCATTCTTTGGCATTGTAGTTCTAACCAGCCGCTGGTGATGCCCGTGTGGCTGGTCCACAGATCACACTTTGAGTAGTAAGGAAGAATTCCATTACAGATGTGATGTATTTATCCTAGTATGAATGATTCTCAAGGGTGAGCATGCATCAGAATCACCTGGAGGGCTTCTGAAACCACAAACTGCGAGGCTCTGCCCCAGAGTTTCTGGGTTAATAGCTGTAGGATTAGCTGAAGAGTTTTCATTTTAAAAGTTTCCTAGTGGTTGTTGATACTAGGTTGATGCACACTGGGTCCAACACTTAGAGAACCAGTAGGCTAGTGCCTCTACCTACTATGTTAGAGTTCTCCAGAGAAACAGAATAGATCATATGTATATGTGTATAAAAAGATTCATGACAAGGAATTGGCTGTCACCATTATGGGGGCTGACAAGTCCCAAGATCTTCAGTCGGCAAGCTGGAGAACCGGGAGACCTGATGGTGTCATTCCTGCCCAAATTCTAACGCCTGAGAATCAGGACAGCGGATGATGCGGTTTCAGTCCTAAGCGGGAAGGCCCTGTAGGTGATGGTTTCTAGGTGATGGTTTCTGAGGCTGCTCCACTTGTCTCTGTTGAAAAGCAAAGACACATCCTGATCCTGGCATGTCTCCCAGAGCTGAGAGTGTGTCCCTCTGTCCACAGCCTTGTGCACCACTCTGTCCCTCTCTGGGCCAGGCCCATTTCAGATAGGCTCCCCGCCCTCTCGGAGTTTACCTCCTACTGGGAAAGAGACTACAAATAGATAACCAATATAACTTGTAGAATTAAGTACTCCCTGACCATGTGTGAGAAACAGAGCCAGGTGGCAGGCCACCCAGAATGTGGCAGCAGAAGGGAGAGTGACCGCACGTCACGGAGTTTAAGGGGGAAGAGTGGCCTTAGTGACCACTAGCCTAGCTATGCTGGTGTCGCTGACACCAGTGTTATCTGGTGATATTTGGATTTGTAGGAAATGCTTTTACACTATGTTTTGCTACTACCCTTTTTTCGGGGACAGATTTCTCAGATCCCTTTCATTTTCACATTGAATTAGATTGATGACAATATATATTTTGAGACTGTGTCTGTTTGCAGTGGCTGAGTTTTAAAATTACTCTATTCCTCAAGAACATCTGTTATGATTCTCCTTTTGTTGTGTTGTTCTCTTCTTTCATACCATCTTCTTTTACCAAAATCTTCTACCTTCTTTAAAGACCGTAATTATATTTCTCATTTGTACTCTTTATAACCTCTTTTCAGTCCATAACACCCCCGATCACTCTCCTTTTTGTAGGTATATATGCCCAATTTTTTTTTCTTACCCAGTCAGAATATTAAAATGCTCTGAATTTTTGTCCTTTTCTATCTCATCAAAGTCAAATATATAAATGTGGTAGAGATAAAAGTATTCTTTTTGCTCCTGCAGTCTCACTGGTAAACAGTTGTGTGTCAAGAGTGCCTTGGCAGAGGGCTCACGTGTTTGCTACATGGAAAAGTTAGATGACCAAGGACTCGGTCTCATTCTGTTCTTGAAGGATGACTTCCACATCCTTGTCTCCCTTCCCTCAGCTGTTTCCACCTTCCAGTTTGCCTCCAAAATATATGCCAGCACTGCTGATTGGCCCAGTTTTTACTCCTGATGGTGCCATCTTTTCTCCTCGTCTCTTATTCCTCCATCCGGTTCTCCCATCTCCACCCCAACTCCCCTATACTTGCCCGTTGCTTGTAGTCCTGGCCTCCGCTCCATTCATCAAGCTTTATTACATGTGCTAACTTTGTGCTGTTATCTAAGAGCAACAAGACTTGGTAATTGCTCTTAAGAGGCTGACTTTCTTGACCTCATATTTCATTGTTATGTGATGATTAGGCAACAACATCAGGATGCATTTAGGAAGTGCTGGCTTTGTGTGGTGCCGTGTGGGAGACAAAATACTTTGTCAGATCCTTTCTGCAAGAACCTGGTTGGTCAGATAAGACCAAGACATGTTGAAAGCTAAGTCAAAACACAATCCCAGTCATAAGATAGCATTGGTTTATCTGCCAAATGATTGGCACATCAGCTCTGTAAGCTTAGAGAAGGACGAGATCTCTGGAGGCTGAAATGGTCTGTGATGTCTTCTTGGTGGAGGAAGGACTTGGTTAGTCCTGGAGGAGCAGGTCAGATGGATGCCATTTGGATGCAGAATATGATACTAATGACAGGGATGGGAGAACAGTGGAGAGAATTAAGGCCTGGGGTGGAGGGCTGGGCAGGAGCAGAGATAGTGGGAAATGAAACTGAAGGAGAGATTGGGAGGAGACCATGGCAGGTCTGGAGCATGAGGCCAGGTGGTTTGTAGACTCATATCCATCTCAGAGTATGGGACAGTTCTGCCCTTCATCGTTGCTTTTCTATTTTCATACTTCATGTCGCTCTCCAGGTGAAAGGAAAAGAACCCGAACTGTTGGAGCCCATTCCCTGTGAATTCATGGCCTGATGGGTGTAAAAATAAAGACCTGGACTGTAAAAAAAAAAAAAAAAAAAAAAAAAAAAGAATGAATGAATGAAACCTTAAAAGAAGATAACATGGCAAGACAAGTTACAGACCACTGCTCCCCTTAGCCACAGCTAGAAAGACAGACATACTATGTGTTTATTTCTGCTTCAGGAATCTTCTAACTTATTTTTATTTTTCTGAACGCATGGGTTTCTACCACACGTGATCACAGATTTTTCACATGTTCCGTGTTTGATACACCATCATTTTGCGTGATTCCAAGCAAAAATGGGTTGCTTATTAGTACAATAAATTTCTCCAGAACCATGCTTAAAATAACCTTCCCATACACTACACTTGCCCACTGGGTGGTTTCTGATCAGACATCCATATAGTAGCTGCAGCCAAATTACTCCCACCACATCAGACCCACAAATGCGGAGGGGCTCCAACCAGAGGTTACTTTCTCTTTATTTCCTTTCTGATAAATTTTTATAAAATCAGTCTTTATGACTTAAGTACTAAAGGGAGCACCTGCTACTTGGCTTGGTGTTTTGTGGGGCGGAATCACAATGGAAAGTAACTCTTGAGAAGTGAGCTGGGATGCCTGGGAGTTTTGGCCTCAGAAAGAAGACTGTAAAGGAAATAGCCATTTTCTCTCTTTAGAGGATCTAAATCCTTTTCAGAGTACTTATTTAAGACAACTGGTTGCCATTTATTGAATTATTCCTCCCTCCAAAATGAAACTTCAGGTCACTACTCCTTTGAATTCATTTGGTAGGATATGACTACCTTATCCATCAATGACTGGGAAGTAGTTTGTCTTCTAAGTGGTGAATATTTTATTTCAACCCCTTGAGGAAGAATTGGTCCTTTCCTGGGGACCCAAACAGAACTCCTGAAGTGTCAACTTGATGTCCTTGGATGACCTCCTTAGTGTTATGGAAGGATGAACGGCTGACCCTTGAACAACACAAGTTTGAGATGTGTGGGTCCACTTATAAATGGATTCTTTTCAATAAATAGTATTTTCATTTAATTAAGTGTGGGGAAAAATTTGTCTTTGATTAGAGATCACAATAATCAAATCAAAAGAACTAGGGTTTGAGTCCCAGTTCTGTACAAGTCATTTCAACTTACTCCCCTTGGGTGAGTTGTGTATCAGTTCTTTCATTTTTGAGACAGATTAACAGTATGTGAATCTTCTACTACATGGGGTTGATGCCCCCAATCCCCATGTTCTCCAAGGGTCAACTACTTGTTATTGAGTGTCATTGTGTAAGAATAATGCACACATGTACCTTCCGTGGAGAATGCACTGTGGTGTGGCAGTGACCTCCAAAGCTCACTGCCTGATTGGAGGCAGTAGAGTGAACCGTTTATATGGGGTGAGGCCCCTGCTTATACAGGGACAGGCAGCCCCTGGGAGAGGCCTGTTAACATGTATGGTCAGGACTTTCATGACTCCTGGAAGACACAGCTAAGACCTTGACAGGTGACAACACAGACCTTCTTGGGAAGGAAGGCAGCCCAGCCACCTCGTCATCCTGAAGTCCCCCCTCCCTCCCCTTCCCCAGTCCATCACCAGATCCTGCTGGGCCAGCTCATTTGTCCCCACTGCCACCATTCCAGCCCATCATCTCTGTCCTGTTGCATGGATTCCCAACTTGTCTCCCCAGTTCCACACATCAGGCAGTCAGTTCAGTTGCTCAGTCATGTCTGACCCTTTGCGACCCCATGAATTTCCACATTGCTGCTAAAAAAAAAAAAAAAATCAAACTTATTTTATCACTCCCTCCCTTCAAATCTTCCAGCAAGGATTTCTACCTTTAAACTGAAATTCAGGATCTTCAGCAGGCCCTGCACTGGAATGTCCCCTCCCCTATCTTTGAAGCACTTTGTCTTTCTCTTAAGGCTCAAGTTTTATTCTGGCCTTTATTACACACACCAGTCTACTGGCTGGAGCTCTAGCTAATGCCTTATGCATAATAGGGACTGGATCTGCGTTTTAGTACAGACAAGGTCTCAAGGATCGCATGTCATATAGCAGAAAAGTGTTTTGACGCCACACTTACAGTCATTTCCCCCATTTTTTCCACTTCTGTGGTCTGTCTCTTGTCTTGCTATGTTATCTTCTTTTAAGGTTTCATTCTTTTTTTTCTTTTACAGTCTAGGTCTTTATTTTTACACCCATCAGGCCATGAATTTATAGGGAATGGGCTCCAACAGTTTGGGTTCCTTTCCATTGATCCTCACAAAGTGTGCTTCTTTGGGTGGAGCAGGCTGGCACTTCAGATGAACCCAAGTCCCTTTCTTTTTGGCTTCCTTCTTTTTTTGAACATTTTCGTACACGTGTTTCAGGAAGCTATCTCGGCTCTTAGAGTGCTTAATATGCTTGATAGGCACATTGATTCTCTTGGCAAGAGTCTTGCCCCTAACTTGTTTGTTTACAATGATGCCAACATCATGGTAGGTGACACTGTAGACTCTCCCAGTTTTGCCATGGTCACATTTGTGGGGCAATCCTTTTTGAATAGTACCCATTCCCTTGATATCTACAATATCACCCTTCTCGTAGATTCACATGTATGTGGCCAAAGGTGCAACTCTGTGTTTTCTAAAAGGCCTAGAGAAGATGCAGCCCCTCCTCTTTCCCTTCGTGTTGGTCATTTTGGCGAATTACTGGAAGATGGCGGTTCCAGCCGAAAGGGCTCCTTCTTTTTTTGTTTTATAATATGTGTGCTGTTATTTATCCTAACACTACTTTTTCTTTTTGCTATGTTTTTTTCCTGCCTTTTTCTCTTTATTGAGATGCAGTTGACATATAACGTTGCTAACACTACTTGTTATTCTAGTGTCTACCTGTATACCTTTGTCCCTTTATTTCCATGACTACACAGTGTTTTGTGATCATTCACCTTTAAATCCAAACATGCATATGAGTCAGTGCAGGCATCTGTTTTGTTATGTCTTCTAATATGCCTGAGCATTTACATTTTGAAATAGTCATACTTGAACATCTGTTGATGTTCAATATTGAAATTTCTTATTGAAATAAATATTATTATAATTTACTTTCTTTTTATTTCTCCTTAATCTGTTACTTAGGGTTTTACATTTGTTTTCTCTTTGAAATTATATAGATAGATGGTTAGTTTCAAATATTGATTCAGCATGGCACAGGGGACCTTGCTAAATACATGTTATAAACAGTGGACACATGTTCTGATTGAGTGAAGAACCACTATTTTAAGCAATCCTCAGTATCTACTTTGCAGTTGCCTACAAGTAGGGTGACTGCTCCCTGGTTTGCCTGGAACAGTCATGATTTATTCCTGTTGTCCTGGCAGAATTATTAATTATGTCCCTTTCATTGTCCAGAGACCCTGTTTAGATAATAAATTGTATCACCACATGTTTTTAGAAGCATTTCTTCTTTTTACCCTCATGATCACAGTATTTCCCTTTTCAGCAGCATTCTCTGTGTCTAGTCAGCCTTTGACAAAAAGTGCTAGGTCCCTCCACTATTGAACTTTTCACTCCTAAAACCTGCCAGTATTCTCTTTTACTCATCCTTGAAGAATCTGAAATTACTGTTTAATACCTTAGGTGCCTTTTTTTCCCTCTCACTAACTTGAGCCTGTCTTCATCAATTCTCTTAACTTACTCTTCTATTTTTGGCATTTCTACCTTAATCCCCTTTCCACTTACTTTTTTTAAAACATAACCTTGCTGTTCTGCCAGATTTTCATACTTTCACAAAATTAATTTTGCCTTATCTGACAATTTGCAGCTTCAAATTTTTGCCTATAAATAGACCTTGTTAGCTATTTTAGTCCAAATTCTCTTTTTGCTTTGATGTATTTCTTTGGTGTTGACACACATTAAAATAAGCATTCCTCAATTCCATTTTTAGCCGACTTCTTTATATGTTACCTTTGGATAGTACCATAGACTGCTCTTACTCTGATATACAAGTACCTCCAAACAGCATTCTTTTGTTACACTTTGAGGAAATGCTATATTTTTGCTTTATTTTCTTTTTTTTAAGGAGTAAAGGAATTTTAACTTTTGGATTAAAACATTTGGTTCCCAAGAGTTTAAAGATGCTTAGTCTAACTTTTTTTTATTGTGATAAAATACACATTACATTAAATTTGCCATTTAAATAATTTTAAAGTGTATAATTCAATGGCATTAAGTGCACTCACAATGGCGTGCAGCGGTCAGCACTGTCTAGCTCCAAAGCTTTCCATCATCCCAAACAGAAAGCCCACACCCACTGAGCAGTCACTCTCCTTCCCCCTCCCCCAGCCCCCCAGCCCCTAGCACATACTCATCTGCTTTCCGTCTCTGTGGATTTGCCTCTTCTGAACATTTCATACAAATGGAATCGTACATTTTGTGTATGTCTGACTTTTTTCACTGAGCATAATTTTTCAAGGTTAATCTGTGTTAGCATGTGTCATCACTGTATTCCTTTGTATGGTTGAATAGCATTTCACTGTACAGACAGACCTTATACTGTTTACCCATTCATCCGTTGATCAGTCTAATTTTTATAAAGTCTTTACTACAGCATGAAATGAGTGGTACAGTATAGCATTATAAGTGCAGTGCATGGTACAGAGATATTTTATTTTAAACTTTTAATTTTATATATGCATACAGCTGATTAACAATGTTGTGATAGTTTCAGGTGGAAAACAAAGTTACTCAGCCATATACAGGTATCCATTCTCCCTCAATGGCACCTCACTCCAGTACTCTTGCCTGGAAAATCCCATGGACGGAGGAGTCTGGTGGGCTGCAGTCCATGGGGTCGCTAAGAGTCGGACACGACTGAGCGACTTCACTTTCACTTTTTCACTTTCATGCATTGGGGAAGGAAATGGCAACCCACTCCAGGGTTCTTGCCTGGAGAATCCCAGGGGCAGGAGAGCCTGGTGGGCTGATGTCTATGGAGTCATACAGAGTCGGACACGACTGAAGTGACTTAGCAGCAGCAGCATTCCCCCTCAAACACTCCTCCCATCTAAGCTGCCACATAGCATTGAGCAGAGTTCCCTGTGCTATATAGTAGAAACTTGGTTATCCATTTTAAATGTAGCAGTGTGTACATGTCCATCCCAAACTCCCAAACTATCTCTTCCCCTTATTCTTACCCCTGCTGGTAACCATAAGTTCATTTTCTAAGTCTATCAGTCATTTTCTGTTTTGTAAATGAGTTCATTTGTATCATTTCATTTTAGGTTCCACATATAAGGGATATTATATGACATTTCTCTCTCTGTGTTTGACTTACTTCACTCAGCATGACAATCTGTAGGTCCATCTAGGTTGCTGCAAATGACATTATTTCATTCATTAGGCTGAGTAATATTCCATATATATATGTGTGTGTGTGTGTGCTGTATCTTCTTTATCCATTCAGTACAGGGATATTTTAGATGAGAGTCTTAGTGGTTGACATGTGACTAATGCTGGGGATAGAATGTGTATAAGAGGTTATAAAATTTGAATATATTTTCTTCTGGGTATTTTATATTTTTTTATGTTTGGGTCATTTTACTATGTTAGGGTATTTTAATTCACTTTTACCTGCTTATGATCACATTGATTAGAAAAATTTGCATGCTGCTCCTTTTTTCATAAAATTCATTTGTTTAACAAATATTTGAAAGCCTATAATGTGATGGGAACTAGTGTGGTTACCTCTGCTGGATACAAAGTTCTGGTAAAGATATAGTTTGGAGTTATCAGCTTATGGGTATTATTTAAAGCCATAGGACCAAGACCTCCCAGGGAAGAGTCCATAGTGCTGAGGAGAGGGCCCAAGACTCAGCCCTAAGGTTCTCTTGGTGATAAAGTTCCAGGAAAGAAGGAGGTTGAGGAAGAACAGGCAACCTGGTAAAAGCAGAAGAGTCTGGAGGAAAAAGTGTTGGAGGGGATGGCCCCTGGTGTCAAGTGCTACTGAGTGACATGGGGAAGAGGCTGGACCACGGGTTTAGCAAGGTGGTGGTCAGAAGGGAGCTCAGTGGAGTGGAGAGGATCACAGCGCAGCTGGAGTGTGCTAAGGAGCACATGATGTAATATTTTAACATAGTTCTGAACATTTCATATATTCTGAAACATAATTCAGTGGCAGGAAAAGATGCTAATTGTACGTTTTAACCACTTATCTCCCTATCAACGTGTGACAATTGCATCATTTCCAATATTTACTCTTACCAGCAAGACCACAGTGAGCAGCGTTGTAAACTTTCTTTCCTACTTTTAGCATCATTTCCTTTGACTAGAGAGACAGAAAGGAAGATGCTGGTCTAAGAGCAGAGCAACTTTAAAGCTTACAATTCTCATGTGCTCGGATACTTTCTGAAAGAACTGACTAGCTGGCATTCCTCCAATGTTATCCAGCATCTTGACTGCAATTCTCAGTTGAGGCCTCCCAGAACAGGTCTTTCCTTTTATCTGCCTATAACTTCTTTTAACCTTGAAAAGAGAATTTAATGAGAAGAACTAAACCCACATTATGGGGTGAAAAATATACACAGCTAGTTTAGTTCAGTTCAGTTGCTCAGTCATGTCCAACTCTTTGCAACCCCATGGACTGCAGCACGCTAGGCCTCCCTGTCCATCACCAATTCCTGGAGTTTACTCAAACTCATGTCCATTGAGTCAGTGATGCCATCCAACCATCTCATCCTCTGTCATCCCCTTCTCCTCCTGCCTTCAATTTTTCCCAGCATCAGGGTCTTTTCAAATGAGTCAGCTCTTTGCATCAGGTGGCCAAAGTATTGGACTTTCAGCTTCAGCATCAGTCCTTCCAATGAACACCCAGGACTGATCTCCTTTAGGATGGACTGGTTGGATCTCCTTGCAGTCCAAGGGACTCTCAAGAGTCTTCTCCAACACCACAGTTCAAAAGCATCAATTCTTCGGCGCTCAGCTTTCTTTATAGTCCAACTCTCACATCCATACACGACCACTGGAAAAATCAAAGCTTTGACTAGATGGACCTTTGTTGGCAAAGTAATGTCTCTGCTTTTTAATATGCTGTCTAGGTTGGTCATAACTTTTCTTCCAAGGAGCAAGTGTCTTTTAATTTCATGGCTTCAGTCACCATCTGCAGTGATTTTGGAGCCCCCCAAAATAAAGTCTGTGACTGTTTCCACTGTTTCTCCATCTATTTGCCATGAAGTGATGGGACCAGATGCCATGATCTTAGTTTTCTGAATGTTGAGCTTTAAGTCAACATTTTCACTCTCCTCTTTCACTTTCATCAAGAGGCTCTTTAGTTCTTCTTTGCTTTCTGCCATAAGGGTGGTGTCATCTGCATATCTGAGGTTATTGATATTTCTCCTGGCAATCTTGATTCCAGCTTGTGCTTCACCCAGCATGATATACTCTGCATGTAAGTTAAATAAGCAGAGTGACAATATACAGCCTTTACATACTCCTTTCCCAATTTGGAACTAGTCTGTTGTTCCATGTCCAGTTCTAACTGTTGCTTCTTGACCTGAATACGTATTTCTCAGGAGGCAGGTCAGGTGGTCTGGTGGTATTCCCTTCTCTTCAAGAATTTTCCATAGTTTGTTATGGTCTACACAGTCAAAGGTTTTGGTATAGTCAATAAAGCAGAAGTAGATATTTTTCTGGAGCTCTCTTGCTTTTTCGATGATCCAGTGGATGTTGGCAATTTGATCTCTGGTTCCACTGCCTTTTCTAAAACCAGCTTGAACATCTGGAAGTTCACGGCTCACATACTATTGAAGCCTAGCTTGGAGAATTTTGAGCATTACTTTGCTAGTGTGTGAGATGAGTGCAATTGTGCAGTAGTTTGAGCATTCTTTGGCATTGCCTTTCTTTGGGACTGGAATGAAAACTGACCTTTTCCAGTCCTGTGGCCACTGCTGAGTTTTCCAAATTTGCTGGCATATTGAGTGCAGCACTTTCACAGCATCATCTTTTAGGATTTGAAATAGCTCAACTGGAATTCTATCACTTCCACTAGCTTTGTTCATAGTGATGCTTCCTAAGGCCCACTTGACTTCCCATTCCAGGATGTCTGGCTCTAGGCGATTGGTCACACCATCGTGATTATCTGGTCGTGGAGATCTTTCTTGTACAGTTCTTCTGTGTTTTCTTGCCACCTCTTCTTAATATCGTCTGCTTCTGTTATGTCCATACCATTTCTGTCCTTTATTGTGCCCATATTTGCATGAAATGTTCCCTTGATATCTCTAATTTTCTTGAAGAGATCTCTAGTTTTTCCCATTTTATTGTTTTCCTCTATTTCTTTGCAATGATCACTGAGGAAGGCTTTATCTCTCCTTGCTATTCTTTGGAACTCTGCATTCAGATGGATATAGCTTTCCTTTTTTCCTTTGCCTTTCCCTTCTCTTCTTTTCATAGCTATTTATAAGGCCTCCTCAGACAACCATTTTGCCTTTTTGCATTTCTTTTTCTTGAATATGGTCTTGATCACTGCCTCCTGTACAATGTCATGAACCTCTGTCCATAGTTCTTCAGGTACTCCATCAGATCTAATCCCTTGAATCTATTTCTCACTCCACTGTATAGTCATAAGGCATTTGACTTAGGTCATAGCTGAATGGTCTAGTGGTTTTCCCTACTTTCTTCAATTTAAGTCTGAATTTGGCAATAAGGAGTTCATGATCTGAGCCACAGTCGGCTCCCGGTCTTGTTTTTGCTGACTGTATAGAGGCTCTCCATCTTTGGCTGCAAAGAACATAATCAATCTGATTTGGTGTTGACCATCTGGTGATGTCCATGTGTAGTATTTTCCCAGCTAGCTAAGTAGTTATATTAAGGGGAAGCACATGTACAACAATTGCCCACCCAGATGGAACCACGATGTGAATGTGACGCCACTGTTTGTTATTAGCTCTTTTTCGCTGAGGTCTTGGTATAACCTTAAACCAGATATGGCTGAGAAAAGTGCTCAGCCATGAGCTTCGTCCTCCACTCCTATGTGCCTATGCATTCATGTAAGTGTGATCCGTGCTGGGATTTAAGAAAGTTTCCCCTTTTCCAGGAAACCCCCTGCAGATCTCCCACTGCAGCTGCCTGCTGTTATCGGGGAATGACTTCTACCCTTTCCATGCGTGCTTTGGGTGGAGTTTTATAAACATTCCCAGCCTATCACAAAAAGATAGCAACTTTCAAGCCTATTGTCATCTCAAAAATTTCCTCCTCTCCCCTTCTCCGTTCCTCAAAAATACCCCAACCACTTTGTGGCCACTTCCTGGTCACATTGTGAGTTGTTCCTACCAGCAGCAGCATTTAGATAAAGGAGGTGACACCAGCCACCTGGGTCTGCTATTTAACTGCTTCCTACCCAGCACAGCAGCACCACACCCAGGACCAGCAGTGCCCAGTGTCCTGCTGGTGCAGGTTCTGGGAGGTACTGGCTTCACTGGAGCCCCTCTCCAGTGATCTGCTTGTTCCAGCTGGACAGATACTGCTGTTTGCTAGGCCTTGAGTGGGGCGGTGATTGGGTCCGATGGGAACAGACTTGGCAAGAGTGATGCATGGGCATCTCCCTGCTCCATTCAGTTGGCTCCTTTTCTGGAGAGGTCCCAGTTTCCACAGGGCATCCCCAAAGTGGAAGGTCCAAGAATATGTAACTGCTCAGCAGAATGGTGGAGTGTTCTAGAACAGGCAGATTGGGATGCTTTCTTGTACCATTACTGGCTCTGTGACTCCAGAGGGTGACTTCACATCTCTGAATCTCATTTCTTCCCACCAGCTTAAAAAATATAGAAGGATTATGTGATACCAGTCTCCTTAAATTATTGCAGGAAATCCATGCACTGATACATGTAAAGTGACCGCCATAGAGCCTGACCCAGTACAGGCTCAATCAGGGTGAACTGTTACCATCATTATCTCACCCCATACTCCTTGTTGACTCCCTGACTTTTGTTGCTCCAGGTTGGTAGTTCAGACTTGACTCTTCAAACCTTTCTGTTTGTTTCCTACTTGCAGGGAGCTTTGTGAAGAAGCCTGGTCAGCCTGTTGTTTCCAAAGCCTTGGGGTAAGTTCTGGGGTGTTCAACCCAGGGTAAGGGCTGGATTGGCTCCTGTTGCCTTGACACAACAGCCTGGGGAGCAAGTTTTCTCGAGCACCCCAGGTTGTAACTAAAGCAGGAGCCTACTGGGGTGTGACATGTCATTCACACAGCCCTCCCGACCCTGTGGTCTCTGTGGATCGCTCCTTTGGTCCAACTAAATGGAAGCGGGCTATATGGACATAGTCTGCAGGGGTCTCTAATAACTGAGACCAGAGTCAGAAGACCTAAAATAAACAGACTTAGAAGAGGCAATCAATATGTGACTTTTCTTATGGCAAGTAAACCTATATTGGCAAGGGTAAGTAAAAATGGCTGCTGTAACAAACAAGCCCCTAAATCACAAAGGCTTAACACAAGCAACGTTTCTTTCTTATTCAAGCAAAATCAGTTCATATTTTCTCAGACAAGTGGAGAACCTTCCAACTAAATTTCAGGGATCCAGGCTCATTCTGTTTTGTGGCTCCATCATCTCTTCAGCAGAACTCTCTGCATCTAGCCAGAAGAGAATCACATAGAGGTTTTGAATGGTCCAGCCTAAAAGTAGCACATAGTGCTTCTGCTTTCTGTTCAGTCTGTTGGCCAAAACCTAGGCTTTGGCCAGAGTTCAGTAGAATTCAGGTGTACCTAAATTCACTGGACTTCCCAGGTGACTCAGTGGTAAAGAATCCACCTGCCAATGCAGAAGTTGCCAGAGAAATGGGTTCAATCCCTGCGTCAGAAAGATTCCCTGTAGTAGGAAATAGCAACCCACTCCAATATTCTTGCCTAGAAAATCCCATGGACAGAGGAGCCTGGCGGGCTACAGTCCATGGGGTCACAAAGAGTTGAGCATGACTGAGTAACTGAGAGGGAGGAGGAGCACAAATTCAAGGGGCTAGTAAATGAAGACTAGCCGCATGTTCAGGAGGTAGAGGAAATAGGTTTTGGTGCCACAGATATTTTCCAGGAATGTATTTGAGGCACAGAATTGGGAAGGTTTCCCTTTGCTGGTTTCTGAGCCCATCTTAAGTGACTTGGGTGGGGATAGACAGAAAAGGATCTGCATTGCCGTGGATTTCCTGCTGATCTTTTCCCAGGGACAGATTTGCACCCCCTGCCATGGAGACCCGTCCTAGCATCTGGGGAGAATGTCCACCAAAATTTGCTACCAAGCTGGGCCGAGCAGTGGTCAGAGAAGGACAGATGGGGCGGTTCTCCTGCAAGATCACTGGCCGGCCCCAGCCACAGGTCACCTGGCTCAAGGTAGGGTTCTATCTGCCCTGACTCTGGGTGAGATCCCTGGGCTAGCGGGACTCTGTTTTCCCAATCAGTCCCTGCCACTTCAACTGTAGATGGCCCTCGAGTTTCTCCTGGGTTTGGTAGCCATGCCTGTTCTTGCCCCTGTGCACATACTCTCCCTGTCACTCAGCCCACAATGTCCTGTAATCCACACGCTCACAGAACAGCATAAAACTTCTGAGTCAAGACAGACCTGACCATGTCAAGAGAGTGGACTTTGAAGTCTGGGGCTGATTTCAAGCCATAGCTCCCTGATTCACAGAGCATGTGATGCTGGGCAAGACATTGGTCTTTTAGAACCTGGGTTTCCTTATCTGTGAGGCAGAGATAATGCCACCAACCTCAAAATACTGTTGGGAGGCTCCACGTGGGCATGCTTTATAAATCACTGGGGCTAGACACTGTGAAGACAGAGGTGGGAAGCAGGGGAGAAGGGGATGAGTGGGTGTAAACAGGGCAGCGAGGAGGTCAAAGCCAGGGAGAGTAGGTTTTTCACGAGTGGAACTCCTGGATAAAAATGAGTGATGGGTGCCTTTTCCTTGTGTCCTGATTCTTCTGTTCTGACCCTGGAACATCATTAAAAGGAAGAGGGAGGCAAAGGAGAACTAAAGCGAGGAATGTAGAATTTTCCACTTCAAACTCAGACTCCTTTTAAACAAGTTCCACGCACCTGCTCTCGGCTGGACGGAACACCACAGCGCATCCATAGAGCACAGTCAGGGCCCTTGGGTGGCCCTCAGGCTGCTCTCCAAGCGTGATGACAGAGCCCAGAGCAGAGAGCCCTGCTGCCTGCCTGGTGTCTGTCCCATGTGGATTGGCAGCAGACAAGACAGAGCTGAAAGGTGAGCAGTTTTTCTGACCAAGCTGCCTGTGCCGTCCACAGGGAGATGTTCCCCTGCAGCCCAGTGCTCGTGTGTCTATGTCCGAGAAGAATGGGATGCAAGTCCTGGAAATCCACGATGTCACCCGAGATGACGTGGGAGTATACACGTGCATGGTGGTGAACGGGTCAGGGAAGGCCTCCATGTCTGCTGAGCTTTCCATCCAAGGTACAGTCCAAGCTTTCCATCCAAGGGCTGTGGGAGGGCTATTGCAGAGCTGTCCCTTCCGGGGTCCCTAAAGGACCTAGAAGGAGCTGCTTGTTCATTACACATCTGTGTGTTACATGTGTCACACTTATGTACTCAGGTATCCATCCCCAGGTCAGCATCTTGAATCAGAAGAATGGGTGAGCAAGCAGCACAGATGCAGCGAAGGAGAAGATACTGCACCTGTGTCTGCACACCTGGGTTCAGTTTTTCCTTCTTGCTCAGACTCCTTTTTTATTTACATTTCTAATTGCCTTTTGGAAGAGTGCACATTACTAGTGTCTTCCCATCATCTCGTATTTACCCAGCCTAAAATTTATCTCAGCGTCCTTCAGATCAGGTGCTCCCTCGACTTAACTCTTCCCTTCTCATAGGACTGGGCATTTCAGACCAGATTTGGCCCCTATCTCTTCCTTGCTACAGTTATCAGACCCAATTAGCTCTTCTCTTGAAATCTCTCTGTGTATGACTCCCCATTCCATTTCCCTTGGTTCTGCCAAGTCCAGCCTCAGGAAACTGGGATGTGTGGACAGGGAGAATGACTGAGTTCACTCCATTTGAGTGGGAACCTTGAGTGGGTTGGGATTTATGGATTAGGGAGTAAAACAACCCTCACTTTCTCTTCTTCCTTTCTTACCCTTATCTCTTCTATGACTTTCCTCTTCTCCATCTCCTTCCTTCCTCAGAAAGTATCCCTCCTTGCTCTCTTCATGTTTTTGGCCCAAGTATTTTTACTACCCACAGAAACAAATTTATTCTACATTGCAACCCAAGATATGTGTGTGTGTGTGTGTGTGTGTGTGTGTGTGTGTATGCCTAGTTGCTCAGTCATGTCAGACTCTTTGCGACCCCATGGACTGTAGCCTGACAGGCTCCTCTGTCCTTGGGCATTCTCCAGGCAAGAATACTGGAGTGGGTTGCCATGCCCTCCTCCCGGGGATCTTCCCAACCCAGGAATCTAACCCAAGTTTCCCACGTTGCAGGTGGATTCTTTACCATCTGAGCCACCAGGGAAGCAATATATAAAAACATGCTGCTGCTAAGTCGCTTCAGTCATGTCCGACTCTGTGCGACCTCATAGATGGCAGCCCACCAGGCTTCCCCGTCCCTGGGATTCTCCAGGCAAGAACACTAGAGTGGGTTGCCATTTCCTTCTCCAATGCGTGAAAGTGAAAAGTGAAAGTGAAGTCGTTCAGTCGTGTCCAACTCTAACAACCCCATGAACTGCAGCCTACAAGGCTCCTACATCCATGGGATTTTCTAGGCAAAAGTACTGGAGTGGGGTGCCATTGCCTTCTCCAATATAAAAACATATACATATACATATACAAATACATATACACATATATTACTAAAACCAGTTTCATGAAACAATCCTGAGTGTTATATACAATACATGCTGGCATTTTCTCTTCTCCTCTACTTCATTAAGGGGAAAAAACCCTTTTTCTGACCATAGGCTTTGGCTTCACAACTCACTACGGTCTCAGGATCCTACCGTTTTAGTCTCCCTCCTCTACTCTCCCCAGCACTGAATTAAAGAACTGATCCCTTCTGAAGCAATTAATGCCAGAATGGTGTGTTTCCCGGGATGTGTTTGAAAATACTCCCAGAAAAAGTCCCTCAAAAACAAAACAGAGAGATATAGATAAGATTGGCAAAATGTTGCTATTTCCCTAACCTGGGTGTTGGCTTTCAGTGTTTGCCATATCCTTCTCAGTAGTGTTGTACATTTTGCAATTTTCCATGATAAAACATTTTTTAAAAATAATGTGGTAGAAAAATATATCTAGTAATAGTATGTTTTTTTCTTTGAAGAACTGAATAAAATTACACTTTTTCTGTACGTTTTAAAATGAAGCAGGTATTTGTCAAAAATGATTACCTTGAGGGGTTCTTTAGAGGGCCACATGCAAGTGGAATCGTGTGGGTTTGAAGTTTTGGGTAGGTGTTTATTTTTGTTTGTCTCTCCAGCGGTTTTTGTTTCCTTCTTCGGGCTAGAGAACAGGAAGCTACTGTGCCCGGGGTGGGGCAGCAGAGGCTGTACGTAGCAAAGGCCCAGGGCAGCGCTGGAAACTTGAGTGTCTACAGGGTTCAGAGGAGTTTATCAGATTAACCTAGAAGTTCAGGACCAGGGGAGCTGAAAGGAGAGGGGGCAGAGGGCCATAGGGGAAGGTGAGCGCTTAGGAAGCCAAACTCTGTCATAAGTGAGGGATTCTTGTTTTATCACTTCCTGCTTCTGGTGTATACAACATTCCACTAACCGTCTTTCTACCTTCTCTCTTTTTCCAGGTTTGGACAATTCCAATAGGTACGTGTAGGCTTTGTGACTATCACCGGTCCATCTCGAAATGCCCTGTTAGAAAAGAGGGATTGTAATCAATAAATGCCCTAAATTTCTGAGTCATCATATAGTGGGGAGAACCGCCTGTTTGAGGGGCGTTGTTTTATTTGGAATGTTTCATTTTCTATTGTAATTTGCTGCCTAGGTTCTGGGCCAGGCTTGCCATCAGTATTGAGACTCTTGAAGACCCTGCTCAGTATCTTTACTAGTTAGCCATCATTAGGAAGGGCACTGCTCTGCAAGCATGTCCCTCATGTTCAAGGCCAGAATCCACCTGCTTGTTTTCTGGCTGGAAACTGAGCCAACTGCAGAGAAAGACTTTCGCTCTTCAGCTCAGTTCAGCTCAGTCGCTCAGTTGTGTCCGACTCTCTGTGACCCCATGAATTGCAGCAGGCCAGGCCTCCCTGTCCATCACCAACTCCCGGAGTTCACTCAGACTCACGTCCATTGAGTCGGTGATGCCATCCAGCCATCTCATCCTCTGTCGTCCCCTTTTCCTTTCACTCTTACTCTGTCCTAATTAGTGGGCTTTCATGATTCCTGGAGCCCGTGCTTGTGATGAGTAACTAGATAATTGTTCTCTTCCTTCTTCTACTTATGCCCCACCATCCATCCCTCACCACCAAACAGGTCACTCGTGAGAGGAACAAAGGTGGCCAGTACGGACATCAGGAAGGAAGTGACCAATGGAGTCACTCAGGGGTCCAAACCAGATACCCTGGATGCTGCTGCTGAGAGTAAGAACCGCCCCAGCACCCAGCGAGGCGGCTCCCCAACCTGGGCCACAGGGAGCCAGCCTCAACTCCCCAGGGAATCTGAGCTGGAGCCGCTGGGGGACTCCCTCAGAAAGGGCCAGAGGGCCCCTGTCCTGCAGAAGACCTCCAGCACCATCACCCTGCAGGCAGCAAAAGTCCAGCTGGAGCCCAGAGCGCCAGTCCCAGGCACCCCCTGTCCTTCCAGAGAAGAGATGGAGGGGCCAGCTGCGGCCCCTCCAGACACCCTCCCCACCAGGCGGTCAGGCCTGGGAAGCCAGGACACCACAGGCAAGGTTGCTACCAGGAAGGTCCCCATGGAGAGCCAGAGGGACACCACGTTTCCCAAATTTGAGAACAAGCCCCAGAGCCAGGAGGTCAATGAAGATGAGCCAGTCGAGTTCAGATGCAAGGGTGAGTAGAGCGGCCTGAGGTCTCTGGTATGCATATGGTAGCCCCGGGGTGGGGGGGCCACCCCCTTCCTTCAGCTCAGTGGTCGGAGCCTCCTGTATCCCCATTGCCTTGGACTAGACTCCCGCACCCTGGCGAAGCACTTGATAGGGGTCTCCCCTCAGGAGATGCTCCCTGCAGTGGCCCATTGTTCATGGTTGAAGAGAGCACCAACCTCGAGCCCTGATTTTTAGCCCCCACCACGGGAAACCCGTCACCACCATGGCCACCAGGAACAAACCCCAGGGTCCCCTTCTGCAGGCTCTGGCTGGTCTGGAGGCCTGGTGTGTCACTTGGCACTCTCTTCCCGAAGGGCCCCGGCCTCTGTCTTGTGGTGGAGGGGGAGGATAAGTGAATGGGTTCCAGCCAGAGGGCAGTGGCATACCAGCTGAGCCCGCCCTCAGGCTCAGTCCCTTCATCACCCACCCCACGCCACAAGCACTCCTGGGGGCCTCACATCCTTCACCTGGCCGTGTAGTTTCAGGGATCCCAAAACCTGAAGTGACCTGGTTCCTGGACGGTGTCCCCGTGAGGAGTCGGGAGGGCAGCATCGAGGTTTACGAAGCTGGGGGGACCCATTACCTCTGCCTGTGGAGAGCCCGGGCCCGGGACAGCGGGAGCTACAGCTGTACAGCCACCAACGTCCGAGGCCAGGTGTCCTGTTGCTGGACCCTCCTGGTGAAAAGTGAGTACGTCCCTCAGGGTCACCTGGTTTCTCTGTGGGAGGACCTTCGTGGGGTGCTTCACACTGGCACCGGTGTCATCTCCTGCAGTCCCCTGCCCAGGGGGTACCACCCGAGAGAACACCATTCCTGCCTACTGGCTAAGGTCAAAGTCATTGCTCCAAGGGAGTGATTCCTGATGGGAATTCACAGCAGGATCACCTCAGAATAGCCAGGCCCAGCCCAGCTGTGAGCTCCTTTTTTCTAGTTCCTCAGGTGCCTGTCTGAGGGTGTACTTTGAGCCAGACAGACACACTTAGAGTGACGTGAGGTGATGTGGGTGCCCCTCTCTTCTGCTCATCGTAGTATCTGTTTATAAAAGTAGTGCATATGCAGTGTGAGGAATTTCAACAATGTGTAATCGTATGGCTCGGAAATAAGCGTTTTTTAAATTTTTTTAAATAAATTTGTCATTATGCTGTTTGTAAACTGCTTGCTATTCTAACTTGTTCATGTTCCATAGGCATTTTTCAGTATTCTTTCTATACTTCTTATGTCGTTTGAAAACATGCTTTGTAATGACTATGTATTTCCTAGAATGATGTCTAGCCATGGCCTTATTGTTGTTTCCATTTAGATTGTTTTGACTGTTTCCAGTTTTTTCCTACTCTAACAAAACTGTTTTCAGCAGTCTTCAGTTCAGTTCAGTTCGGTCGCTCAGTCATGTTCGACTCTTTGCGACCCCATGGACTGCAGCACGCCAGGCCATGCTGTCCATCACCAACTCCCGGAGTTCACCCAAACTCATGTCCATCGAGTCGGTGATGCCATCCAGCCATCTCATCCTCTGTCGTCCCCTTCTCCTCCCGCCCCCAATCCCTCCCAGCATCAGAGTCTTTTCCAATGAGTCAACTCTTCACATGAGGTGGCCAAAGTATTGGAGTTTCAGCTTCAGCATCAGTCCTTCCAATGAACACCCAGGACTGATCTCCTTTAGGATGGACTGGTCAGATCTCCTTGCAGTCCAAGGGACTCTCAAGAGTCTTCTCCAACACCACAGTTCAAAAGCATCAATTCTTCAGTGCTCAGCTTTCTTTATAGTCCAACTCTCGCATCCATACATGACCACTGGAAAAACCATAGCCTTGACTAGACGGACCTTTGTTGGCAAAGTAATGTCTCTGCTTTTTAATATGCTACCTAGGTTGGTCATAACTTTCCTTCCAAGGAGTAAGCGTCTTTTAATTTCATGGCTGCAATCACAATCTGCAGTGATTTTTTGAGCCCAGGAAAATAAAGTCTGACACTGTTTCCACTGTTTCCCCATCTATGTCCCATGAAGTGATGGGACTAGATGCCATGATCTTAGTTTTCTGAATGTTGAGTTTTAAGCCAACTTTTTCACTCTCCTCTTTCACTTTCATCAAGAGGCTTTTGAGTTCCTCTTCACTTTCTGCCATAAGGGTGGTGTTATCTGCATATCTGAGGTTATTGATATTTCTCCCAGCAATCTTGAATCCAGCTTGTGCTTCTTCCAGCCCAGCGTTTCTCATGATGTACTCTGCATATAAGTTAAATAAGCAGGGTGACAATATACAGCCTTGACGTACTTCTTTTCCTATTTGGAACCAGTCTGTCGTTCCGTGTCCAGTTCTAACTGTGGCTTCCTGACCTGCATACAGATTTCTCAAGAGGCAGGTCAGGTGGTCTGGTATGCCCATCTCTTTCAGAATTTTCCACAGTTTATTGTGACCCACACAGTCAAAGGCCTTGGCATAGTCAATAAAGCAGAAATAGATGTTGCACCCACCTCTCTCTCTGTGAGATTCCCCCTACTTTAAATGCTATTTAGGGACCCTAGAGCCCTGTCCTACTGTTGAGGAAATTAGTGAACCGCAGGGGTAGAGCCAGCATATTGCAGGCTGTTGGAAAACTTATGAGACAAATAACCTTCACTTACTTTTTCAGCAAGTAAGTTGCAAATAAAAAGGAAAGAAGGGACAGCCTGTAGGAAACTTAACTGAAAAGACATAGGATACGCCAATAATCACAATACCTGGACTTTGCATGAATCCTGACTGAGATACCTTAAAAAATTTTTTTATAAGAAAATCAGGAAAATTTGAGCATTGATAAGATATTCAATATAAAGGAATTAGTGCTATTTTAAAGATGTGATGATGGAATCTGTGGTTATTTTTTTCAAAGTCTGTACATTTTAGATATATAAGTTGAGTTACTTACTAGTGAAATGATAGAATTTCTGATCATATCAGAATCCATGTGTGTTGGGACTTGGTGTAGCGTATGAATGAAGTGAGACTGGCCATTATGAAAGTTGAAAAACAAGTATATGATGATTCACTAGACAACTTTTGTATGTTTCTGTCTACTGTTGTGTGTGTTTGAAATTTGTTATAATAAATGTTTCAAAAAAAAGAACCTAGTTCATTCACACAGTAGGATGCCGTGCAGCCAGTGGAACAAATGGGCCTGACCTGTAGACTCTGGTGGTGAGACTGTCCAAGATATGTTAGTATGGGGATGA
Organism: Bubalus bubalis; assembly: GCF_019923935.1. Taxonomy (NCBI): domain Eukaryota; kingdom Metazoa; phylum Chordata; class Mammalia; order Artiodactyla; family Bovidae; genus Bubalus; species Bubalus bubalis. The sequence goes on along the minus strand of NC_059157.1, from coordinate 113,477,869 downwards.
GCCAAGTGCAGAGAGGATCGTGTGTATCATATGCTGCTTGCGGTAAAGGGGAAAAAAAATCTATGTACACGAAGCAAAGTGATGCTTATATATGCATAAACATTTCTGGGGAGGCCCCCAATTTCCTTTAGGAAGAGAAAGTAGGGGTCTGTAGGAAAGGGTGAGAGATAGTCTTGTTTTTCACTGTGTACTATTGATTTGCTTCTTAATTGGGAATTTTACTACATTTGTGAATTCCTTTGCAAGGAATATTGCCCATTCATTTGGAGGTGGAAGTGCCTGTAGGCAGAGGTCCCAGGTCAGGAAACACAAGCCCCATCATTCGGGGCTATGTGTTAGGATGGGGGACTCACTTGGCATCATGGCCACCAAAGGTTAAAAAAACAACAGGCTTTGGTTGGAGCATTAGCTATTATTATTAAATGGAAACTATGCATCGAGCCTGTACCTACACAAATTGAGACTGAAAGACAATGTTGATTTTTAAGCCATCGCAGAGCTGAGGGAGAGGGTAGAAACTGGCCATGCCACAAAGCTTGCTGTTCTTACCAAGATTCAGCTGCATGATTGTTTTAGAATGAAAGTTCCTCGGAATGCTGCAAGTCTTTGGTTAATTTCCAGAGTTCTGAGAAAACTGATGTTGAGTACTTTGCCAGGGCTCTTGCTCCTTGTCTGGTGGACAACTTAATGGGAGTCCTAAGTCCTCCATCCCAGAAGTCTGGCTTGTCTGCCTTTCTCCTTGGCTGTTCTGAAGTCTCCAGAAGGCTTCACCAAGATGCAGGTCATCTAACACCTCTTTCTTTTTCTTCCTATCACTGCAGAAAAGCTGCCTGCTTCCCTTACCAAGACTTCTCCTTCCATCCTTCCCAGGCCCACAGGAAATCAGGTCTAATAATGATTGACCTTCCCACCATTTCTTCAGTCTCTCCCCCTCTCCTTATCTAGAGACCCCTTTCTCCTCCCTACAGGCATGATCTGGTCTCACCTCATCTAAAAAGGAAAAGAAAATCTTCCCTCTGCCTCACTGCCCCTTAAGTTCCCAAGTTTTCTCTCTACTTCTTTTACCCCAAAACTTGCTGCTAGTCCAGTCTCTCTGTGCCCAGCTTCCATCTGATGATAGGAGCTAACACCGCCCTGAAAGCCTGTTCAACAAGTCAGGCTTTATGCTCAAGACTTTACTTACATGACTTCATTTGGTAATCTCAACAATCTTAAGAGATAATCACAGTTACACCCATATTCCAAATGAGAATACTGAGCTGTAGTGAGGTTAAGCGACTTGCTCAAGGTCCCATGCCTTATGAAAAAAAAAAAAAAAAGCATATTCCTAACCCATGTTGGTCTGACACAAAAGCCCATGTTGTCTGCAGTGCCTGCTAAGGGGATTTCTCTAATGAGGGAAGTCGATGCCTCCTGGGAGCAAAGGGGTGGAGGTGGCATCTCCCCTCACTTGCCTAGGTAAGCTGGCATCCCTTCACCCTGTACCTGTCCATTCAGATGCACCACATTCTGATTGTAGCTGTGTTCCCACTGCCTGCTCTCCTTTTAGGGTACCCCTGGGCTAGAGGAGGAGGTGTGGACGTAGAGTCAGAGAATTGGGTGTGAAGCCTTGCTTTACCACTGGGCTTGACTGTGGGAAATTATTAACTTCATCTGTAAAACGAACTAAAGATAGCAGTCTCTTGGCATTGTCACTGTCGCCTCTGGAAAAGTACCTAGTAAGCCCTCGAATATTAGTTTTTGCCCTAAAACCTTTGTACTCTCAATATAATAGAGTTTCCCCCTCATCACTGTATTGAATAGCTTCTCTGAAGAGTACCAGTGGGCTATCGTCTCATCACAAAATCCAGTTGCCTTAAATCAGCCACCTTGACTCTTCTGCAGTATGTTCTGGTTGTTGTAGAAAAGATTTTCTATCCCCATTGCTCTTAATTATGGCCCCCAAGCAAAACGTTCCCCCACTCACCTATGTAGAAGTCTTCTGTAGAGTTCAGCTCAGTGGTTCTCAATGAAAATGTGGGGGATTGAGGCCCCCAGTGCTTCTGAACTACTGGTCTAGATTAGAAAACTAGAACTCATGTAAGTCCTTGTCATTTGATCCTGTCTTGGACTTGAAAAAAAAAATAACTATAATAATTTAAAATTGAAATGTCCTCACCAGTGGGCATGTGGTCTTTCCAAGTAAAAAGATATTCACAAGAGTGTTCAGGGTCTTTTTGTTACATACAATGTTTTAGTGTTCATCCTTGTATCTTTTGAGTGAACCATAACAGTATGCTTCTAATGTATAAATATATTTGGGGGGATTTTTTTCTGTTTTTTTTTAAGACTTTTAAAATATGTGGACCATTTTTAAAAGTTTTTATTGAGTTTGTTACAGTATTGCTTCTGTTTTATGTTTTGGGTGTTTGGTCACAAGGCATGTGGGGTCTTAGCTCTCCAACCAGGGATCAAGCCCACACCTCCTGCATTGGAAGGCAAAGTCTTAACCACTGGACTGCCAGGGATGTCCCTATAAATTGTTTTTTGAGTCAGTTTAGATGATTTATGTTTTCCTTAAGAAATCTATTTTATCCATGTTTTCAATCTAATGAAACATTTCAGCCAAGGATTTTTAAAATTAAAAAAAAAAAAAAAAGTGTGCAGGGTCTGATGGGATATGTCAATGACAATATAAGACAGGAGAAAGTAGAATAAGGCCAAGATAAGGGGATGAAGGAGCTCGGTGGATGCTTCAGGACAGTGAAAGTCCAGACAAGACAGGAGGGACCCGCGTCCTGGAGAAGAGGCTGGCCCGGTCCTGAGTACTTCCAGACGTGGAGTGTCTTGTGATGATGAAAAAGGCCCTGCAGTCACCCTGCTTCGGGCTTCAAGTCTCCACATGGTGGTACTGCCTGCTTCCCTGTGTGATGATGGATGAGGCAAAGCCAGGCCACTGAGAAAGCAAGCCCTGGGTGCCCAGGGCAGTGAGGTGGCTGGCTGTGGTCAATCCGCAGCCTGGGCCGGTGGTGATCTGAGACGGCCTGTCTGTCCTTTGCCCTCACAGAGCCAGCCGTGGTGGAGGTGGCCCCGTCATTCTCCAGTGCCCTGCAGGACTGCACCGTCGTTGAGGGTCAGGACTTTGTGCTGCGATGTTCAGTGCAGGGGACCCCACTGCCTCGAATCACTTGGCTGCTCAATGGTGAGACCCCCTGCTCCAGCCTCCCGAGCCTTTGGCCTTGCCTGAATTCCTGCTTAGCTTCCCCATATATCACTCTGAATCATTTATGCATGAGAAAGAAGCATGGAGTATAGAGCGAGCATGGGACCTGGGAGTCTGCCAACGCCTGGCTGGGGACACCGGGCAAGTTTTACCCCTCTCTGAGCCTTGAGCTCCTCATCTACAAGAATGAGGCCACCTACCTTTCAGGGTGGTGATTGTGAAAGTCAAGTTAGATTCTTTATATACAACAGTTGATGAGATGCCTGGCACATAGGTGCACAAGCAATTTAGCTTCTTTTCATACAGCCAGGCTCACAAGTAGGCTCTCAATAAATACTTGTTGAGTCAATCAGTGAATAAAAAAACCCACAAATTAATGAATCACACTAGCAGTTGCTCATGGGATCTTGCCTTTTATTTAGTGGCAGGTGGTTTAGGGGTTCATAGACCAGTAATTCTTTTTAACAATATAGTCCTATGGAGACATCACAACTTTCTTTTTGCCAAGTAAAGTCCTTTGGACAAAAAAAAAAATTATTACATATTATCACCCTTCTCTCTCTCTCTCTTTTTGTTTTAAAGAAAAAAGCCTTTAAATTCCAAAAGTGTGTATGGGAGAACGCTATCACTAGCACTGAAATAGTCCATAAAATTGATGAAGTTGAACTGGTCTGCTTTTGGGGGACCTTAGGGGAGGCTGAAAGGACGCCTGCATTTGTCCTCCTCTGTATTGAGTGGTTGGGTGACCCTGGATGCCCCACTTGACAGCCCTGGGCATCAACCTCTGTATTGGTGAGGAGAGGGATTGGAACAGAGGTTTAGGGTCTCTACCAGCTCTGGCAGCGGATGGAGTGAGCACTTTAAGGGGTCAGCAGCCCATCACCCGTGCACCAAATAGTCCCCAGGCCTCTCTACACTGTTGCCACGTTGTCATGAACCTGCCTCGTCAGTATGGTTTGCTCAGGCTTTGCTAGAAATGATCTTTAGTCAGCATAGGAAGTTGCCTTGGTGTCTCCCTATCTGTGGACTTCTTGGGCAGAGAGGTGAGAATGGGGGTCTCCTCCTCCACCCCTTACTACTGACAGAGCTGCTGTTGGATCCCACGACTGTCAGCACAGAGGTTCCAGCCTCGTTGCAGCTGGAACACAGCATGGATGTTAGGGCTAGGAACAGATCTGAACAAGAGCGTTTCCCTCCTGCTTGGCTCAGGGTCCAGGCCAGGCGTCAAGAAACATTGTCTATAAAGGGCCAGATGGTAAATGTGTCCAGCTTTGCACGCCACACAGTCTCTGTCACAACTACTCAATTCTGCTGTCATGGCACAAAACACAGCCAGAGACCATATGTAAATGAACGCAATAAAACTTATTTATAGACACAAATGTGAATTCATATAATTTTCACACACGTCATGAAATATCCCTCCCTTGATTTTTTCCCAACATTTAAAATATGTAAAAACTATCCTTAACTTTCAGACTGTATAAAAACAGGCTTCAAGTGGGATGTGGCCTAGGAGCAGGAGTTTGTTGACCTCTGATTTACGCCTCTCCAGACTGAAAGACAACCCACCTTCTTCCTCTTGAATCTTGGTATTTTCACACTGATCCCACTAGAGGGCGATCATGCACAAGTCGGGGACCCTTGGCCGCCAACTCTGGTTTTACCAGTCTTGGAGCTGTGTCACCCAATTCTGAGTGCCCTGAGCCAACAACTCCTTTCTGGGGCCACCGTTGCACCCCATGCTTGAGGAGTCAAAATGAGCTATGCTCCAGTAAAAGGGGAGCTCTCAAACAGCTTGCCAGTACAGATTTCGACAGCAGAGGCACTTTGCTGGCAGTCGGGGAATATACTGGCATTCTCAAGAAACAAGAGCTTTTAGGGACACGCACACACACACACACAGAGAGCAGTGTTCAGTCCTCACAGTAGCAGGATCCTGGCCCCTTGGGTCTCCCAGCCCCCAGCCCCACCTCTGTGAAGTGCATGGGGCCAGCGGAATCTCTTCCCTCTGACCCTGTGGCTGGCTTGGCAGTCTCTGTCATGGAGATATGAGTGTTGCTATGAGCAGAAGAAAACATTGCATCGTGCAGAGAAGACCTCCTTCTGCCCTTTCTCCCTCTCCCACTGCCCACCCCTGTTTTATGAAGTGCAAACCAGGACCCTGGGGCCGACAGGGGAAGGAGCTGATAATTGCTTCCTATATGGTGAATGGACACATTCCTGCTCTAAGGGCAGGACCTTCAGTAATGAAATTTTCTTTTTTCCTGGAAATGAAAACTCACATCCCGAGATAATAAAATCCTGGGGACGTATAACATTAAGGAAACCACTGAATTTCATGGCACACACTTCTGTCTCCATGTAGGACTTTATGGGACCTGAATAAAGGGCCTCTCATGCAAGAGACTCTTGGAAGAAGGGGCCAGAGTTGTTTTTTTAATCCCCTGTCTTTATCTTTCCTATGAATCCTAAAATGCAACTCATTGCAGCATTAGGTTGAGGGCGCAGAATCGCTTCTGATAAATATCTGCAGTGGGAAATAGGCTCATTGTTTCTGGAAACATCTAAAAAGAGCTGGGAGCCTCGTGTGCAGTCTGGGTGAGGTCCATTCTGCCTGAGGCTGGGCTGTAGGCCAGGTGACCCTGTGAGATTCTTTCCAGGCTCAGAATAATGTGAAGTCTAGGATGTGTATCTGGGGACTATTTATTTAAACAGAATGCACAGAACTCTGTCCCTTTCTTGCTTGTATTCTAAATGCCTCCAGAATCTCTCCCCCAAGTCCTACCAGCCCCAGTCTTGCTCCTCGACCCTCACAATCACTCCCTCTCCTTCACCTCCCTGACTCCTGCCTCTTTCTCTCCCCTTTGAGCCTCTATCCAGCTGGCTGGGGGTGGTCCTAACACATCATGAGCCCTCAGTGGGCCTGAGCAAGTGTGGGGAGCCCCAGCGTCATGACAGCAGCCACCCTGCTGAGGACAGGACTCCCACCCCTCTGCTGGCTTCTCCCTGGCCTGAGCCCTCCTGTGCTTCCCTCCCCAGGACAGCCCATCCAGTACGCCCACTCCACCTGCGAGGCTGGCGTGGCCGAGCTCCACATCCAGGACACCCTCCCAGAGGATGATGGCACCTACACCTGTCTGGCTGAGAACACCGCAGGGCAGGTGTCCTGCAGCGCCCGCGTCACTGTCCAGGGTAGGAGCCTCTGGGCAGCCCTCTAGAAACACCTTTCCTGCCAACACATCTGCTTTGGAGAAAGGGCACCGCATCTGAAGGCAGGCAGGTGGAGGCAATGGCCTCCAGGAGCTCACAGTGTCCAGGGTCTGCCACCGGAGACAGACGTGCAAGCCCAGTCCTCCACCCCCACCCCACTGTGGCTGAGGGAAGATGCAGGGGAAAGAGGCAAAGACGCCCTTGGTTCGAGAAGCTTCCAGTCTGATAGGCAGAAAACCACACCCACTGAGAGAGGACGAGCTCCTGTAGGACTCAAGCTCTCACAAACGACCCCTCATGCACTGGGGGACACGGGACACCAGGTAACAGGTGCCAGTACTGAGGCTTCTGGAGAGCCCGTTTGTCCTGTTTCCTTCTGCCCTCCCTCCTCCCTACCACCCAGGCTTCGGCCTGGTGTCCAGTAATCTGATTAGCATGGTCATCATGCATTGATCAGTGCCAAATGTTTAGTCCCAGAAGTCCCGGTGGGGGAGCCACAGACTCAAGACAGCTGTCTGGGCTGTGGTATTGGCGGGCGTGGTGACAGAGCTGGAGAAGGTCTTCTTGGGCAGGGTGTTCAGGTAAGCCTGATTCCCCACCCTCAGCTGGGCCCGGGCCCCCAGGTCCCACAGTGACTGGGGACTGAGTGCTTAGACCGGGTGTGGCATGCCCTGCTTTGCCAGCAGCTCAGTAGGAGACACACCATCCGGCTCTGTTACCCCAGGCTCAGCCTCTTGGGGAGAGTCTTCTTGTATCTGAGCAGCAGCCTTCCAGGGGGCCTTAGAGGTGGTTTCGCTGAAAATGGGGAGGGAAAATCATATGTTGGTTATCTCGCTAGATACTGTCACCTCACCTATATTTTCTCGATTCTCAAAAACCCTGGAAGCCGGGTTGGAGAGGGCAGCGCTCTTCCTATCTTTCACAGAAGGGTTTGGAGGTCTCAAGAAGTCAATGTCACTTGCCTTGTGAGCCACACTGGCCTTTGGAACCCAGATCTCCAAGCCCCTGCTCACTCCCTGTCCTTTTGCAGAGGGCAAGTCCCTGGGCCCCAGAGTGGGGATGACGCTCACCCCAGGGGCTAGGCAGTGTCACCCCTGAGGGATAAAGGAATGGCACTGACAGCCTGTCTGTCTAGGAGGGGGACACGCTCTCCAGCCTCTCTGATTTCTCTGTGATTCCTCCTGAGTGCCTGGCATGGAGTCACCACCTGGGGACTGGCTCTGCCTCTTCCCAGGAGGCCCTCGCATCCCTGCCTGACTGTGGCCCCAGGAGCTTGTCGGCTTCATTCTAGTTTACAGTCCATCTGTTCTTTCCTCATGGATCTCGCTCATGGCTGATTGAGGGGTCTGGGGAAATCGTGGATCCAGGCCAGGGTTGCTGCTCCCACCTTCCCCCACCCCTGGGCTCTCCTTGGAGGTCCAAGAGGCCTACCCCAAAGTGGTAGTGGTGGAGAGGCTCAGAGAGGTGCACGATACTTGTGTGGTCTGAGCCCCCCTGGCTGGCTTCAGCCAAGGGCCCTGCTGATCCAGAGCCTGTCCTGGGCTGCCTGTGTTTAGATTGGATTAGAGGGACCCCACTGAGCTAACAGTCCCAGTGGAGGTGGGGGTCCCCAGAAGAGGGGCAAGAAGACTCTGGGGCCATCCTCCTCGCCCCCTAGGTCTGTGGGAGGAGTGGGACCTGGATGGTTGCCCATCCGAGCATGTTTCAAAGCAGAAACAGAGAGATCCCGTCAAGGACTCTGCCAGAGCTGTTTGGATCTGCTCTGAAAACAACCCTGTGTGAGCAGGACACCCCTCTAGCCCCCCCGCCCAGTGTGGGGTTTGACTGGCCCGTGAAGGCCAAACAGAGGCTCAGCTACCATAAATGGTGAAGGAGGCTGTAAGACGTGGCCACGCTCCGGCCACAGCGCTGGGCTGTCTGCACAGGATCGGGGAGGCCGAGCCTGGCACAGTGACACCCTGGCTCCATGCCCAGGGCACCCGGGGGGCTCTGGTCCACGTCCCACACTAGCACAGCCATGGAGTTTTTCTTACTTTATTGGCAGCTTGTTTGGCTGCAGTCTCTGTGGTGGCTCAGAGGGTGGGAGATGACCGTAGTGGAGGCGTTTGTCCCATGCAGTGCTGACCACTGTCCCGGCCTCTCCCTCAGCTGCCCAGACCTGGCCTTTCTGTCCCCTCTGTGTGGCCCCAGGCCACAGCTGGAGTGTGGACCAGGCTTCCTGGCTGTAAGTCCTGCCACTAGGCTGCTGCGTCCTGCGCTAATGACGTGGGATGTGCTCAGGAGCCCCAACCTTTAAACAAGACGAACTCTTTCCAAATGGCAAGTCTAAGGAGCGGTGTTACCAAAGGATCAACTCTGCTGCACTGGGTGGTTGTTTTTCTGTCTGTTTGTTTGGTTGGTTTTGGTAAAAGGAAGGGAGAATCAGAATCAGAGAAAGCCGGTGTTGGGCCAGATGCTAAAGCCATAGTCTGAGCACCCTGTTCAGGGAATTCTGGCCACAAGAGGGTGCTGTTCACCAATACCTCTTCCTCCGCTGTTCTGGTTTCCAGGGAGGAGGGGTTCTAGGGCAACTTTTGCTGGGGGAGAGTTTAGCAGATCCTGTTGAAGGCCAGACATGGGTGCTCTTTCTCACCTCAGGTTTTGGCAGCATCGAGAAGTTGCTCACTCAGCATTCTGATGGACCTTCTGCAGCCTCTTTTCCCTGCTCTGTTCTCTCTCCTCTGTAACCCCCTCCTCCCCAAATCTGACTAACTTCTTCCCACAAATGTCACTTCTCTTACCTGCTGTACCTCTCTTATCACAGTACTTACTTACAAGTAAGTTTTTCCTGAGCACCTCCTTGGCCCCAAGCATTGTTCTGGGGAAGCTGCCATGACCAGAAAACAGGTCCTGTCTTCCTGCCTTTTACATTCTGATGGATGGTCCAGAGCTGGCTTAATCCAGTATTGACAAGTGCTATTAAGAAAACGGAAATAGAGAGGCGGTGGAAGGGATCCTTTCTTAGGTGGGTGCTAGAGGAGACCTCTTGGGAAAGGTGACATTTGAGGGGAGACCTCATGAACTGGAAAAAAGACTGCTCCAGGCAGGTGGTACAGCAAGTGCAAAGGCTCTGAGTTGGGAACAAGAGCGGCCTATTCAAGGGCCAGTGAGGCTGCAGCCAAGGGAGTGGGATAGGGGCAAGTGGTAGAGGTTAGGTTCACCAAGAGAGGCAGGGGTACATCATGCAAGTCTCTAGAAGGGCGATGAGGGGAGAAAGCATTTTATCCTAACATGAAATTTCCTCTAATTGCCTGTTCAACTGCCTTTTTCGCTAGACTGTTAGCTCCCTGCAGGCAGGGACCATGTCTCATTATTGCATGTAGCACATGTCCTACTGTGTGAACATGTGTTCAGTGAACGGATGAAGGAAAAATGGAGGTGGGTGAGTCTCTGTGGTAGTGCAGGGGGCATTCCCTCCACCTCCTGTCTTGCCTGGGGGCTCAGGGCTCAAGGAGGTGCTCAGCAAACCTACACGCTAGCTCTCAAACGTCCCCCCAACAAATAATCCTGCTTTCATCCTCCTGTACTAGGAAAAAGTCCCCAGCAGTTAACCAGGCCATGAAAATCTTCCTCCTGACCCAGGATAGAGCCTAAAGGATGATTAATCTAAATTCCTGCAGAACCCAGGAGATCAGAGGAGAGTAAATATTTCAGTGTGTATGCACTGGTCATTGGTGCGGGGGCTTCCTTAGACTAGAATCTTTTTAATTTCTCTCACCTTGGAGTATCTTTGTCAAAGCTAAAATTCTTAAGTGACTCTAGATTTATTAACCTGCTAATGTGCCCATTTAGACAGAGTGTCTCAGCCTAATGGTTTGTTTATGTAAGTGAAGGCCTGCTGGGCTCTTAAAGCACCAAAGGACATAAAATGTGGATAAGTTAAAATTTTAAAAACCCTGATTTCTAAAATAAAAAATGAAATGTAATAAGCGTATTTACTAGAGTGTTTGTTTTGATAAAGAGCCTCTAATGAAAGTAATGGGCACCAGGGAGTCAGCCATTCTCTGGACAGTGAAAGCATCAATAAGAGCCCAGCTGGCTCTCAGATTAGTGGCAAGCCCTCTGTGGGGCAGCTTGGAACACTGTGTGTGTGTGTGTGTTTAGTCGGGTCCGACTCTTTATGAATCTGTGGACTGTAGCCCACCAGCTCCTCTGTCCTTGGAATTTTCCAGGCAAGAATACTGAAGTGGGTTGCCATTTCCTTCTCCAGGGGATCTTCCCAGCCCAGGTATCGAACCTGCATCTCTTGCATCTCCAGCACTGGCAAGGGGATTCTTTACCACTGCACCACCTGGAAAGCCCCTTGCTTTAAGCACTGACAGCCTCTTAAATATACTAAAAAAGAAAGTTCTGGGGGCTGGTGGTAAAGAATCTGCATGCCAATGCAGGAGACATGATTTGACCCCTGGGCTGGGAAGATCCCACATAATATGGGACAGCTAAACTCATGCTCCACAGCCACTGAGCGTGTCACACCACAGCCTCCTTCTACAGTCACTGCAGGCCATCTGTAGCATTTTTTTACTTGGAGTCCTTGGTCAGGAATGCCATCCAATATTACGGTTTTGTGTTCCTAATGGCAAAATGCGATCCGCGCTTTGACAGTGTGGTGGAGAGTGTGGTTTCCAGACGTGCCTCCAGAGGACACATGGGCTGGTTTGGATGGTTTACCTCTGCGTTTAGAGTTTGATTATAACTCCTAAGGCACTAAAAAGGCTGTGGTTGTAATATAGTCCCACTTCCCATCTGGCAACCCTATCATTACTGGTCAGAGATTCTTTGGGAGGGGGAGGGAGGTCATATGTCGTTGTTTCCTTTCATTCTTTTCCTTTCTACTTCACATTTGCTTCTTAGGGTCTGGAGAAATCAGTGGGGAGAAGGAAAACCAAAAGAGAGGGCACGGCTATGGAGGAAAGGCTCTCTTTTCATGCCCAACAAGTAGACCATTTGCTGACTCTCCAAGTCGGTTTATTCAGTTAGACAGACTTTTGTTGGGAGAGTGTTCATAGACATCCCTGGAGAGGGATTTGCACTGTGTGTAAATGCCCTGCCGATGGGGAGCGGCTGGGCGAAGGTAACCCTGGAGAGCCTTTGAGTCAACAGTCCTGGAGCTTAGGGAAAGGAGGAGGCCGGACTGAGACCCCTGGATGCTGCTGGATTTTGAGCACCACGTCAAGGAAGGAGGGAGGGTTGTGCTTCCGGAACTGTCTTTCATTGGTGATTCACTGAATGTCCATAGTGTAACAGGATGAATAGAATAACAGTGTGTGGAGTGAATTGGATTTGCTGTTGGAAAGACATTTTGCATTTTTATGACTAAACAAAATATTTCAGTTTCGAAACTTAAGGAAAATCTAGTAGCTCAGAGATGAAGGCAATAATTTTCCCTCTCCCTAACTGCATCTTCAGGAGGTCCATGTGTCTGCACACCTGAGAGGTGTGGGCACAGGGGATGTAGGAAGTAGGGGAGGGCCCTTCCATGTCCATTTTTATTTGGTGACAACCTGTGGATCCAGGGACACTGGTGTCAGAGCAGGGAAACTGCTGACAGACAGGGCCTGAGGCTCTGACAGCCGGACTTAGTAAAAACTGTGACAGGCAGTGCTCCCTCTTAGGGGGAGCCCTGGGGAGCTCTTTAGATGGTAGAGAATTCTGTCTGTTTCATATTGGTGTCATCATCTGTTTAAACACTTAAAGGTGACATCCTTAATTTTTTATTTTAATCTGACACAAGTTTTGAATGAGCTGGGAGCCTTCTAAGAGCCATTTTCAAGGCAAACTACTCATGTACATTTAATGCGAATTCAGACCATAAACACGGGGCACTTTAGAAAGCGGTAACTTAGCTGGTAAAAGTTGACAGGTGGAAAAAACTTCCAAGAGAAAGTGTCTAAGGAGAAACTCGAAAGTGTTTTTCTTGCTAAACCCTTGTAAAGTGAGGAAGGATTCAGAAGGGAAGAACAGGGGAATGATTGCAGTACAAAAGAAGACACTTGGATCCACACCAGCACTATAACAAAGCTGTAGGGCCTTCTTAATTTTCAAGCCCAAGAAAGCCCAAGGCCTTGCTCATGTCTCCAGTTTTGATGAGCAAGTTTATACCAGTTGTTGTGGTTGTTCAGTCGCTCATTTGTGTCCGACTCTTTGCAACCTCATGAACTGCAGCACACCAGGCTTTCCTGTCCTTTACCAGCTCCCAGAGCTTGCTCAAACACATATCCATTGAGTAGGTAATGCCATCCAACCATCTCATTCTCTGTCACTGCCTTCTCCTCCTGCCTTCAGTCTTTCCCAGCATCAGAGTCTTTTCTAAGTCAGCTCTTTGCATCAGGTGGCCAAAGTATTGGAACTTCAGTTTCAGCGTCAGTGTGACCAAAGTATTGGAGCTTCAGTTTCAGCATCAGTCCTTCCAATGAATATTTAAGATTGATTTCCTTTAGGATTGATTGATTTGATCTCCTTGCAGTCCAAGGGACTCTCAAGAGTCTTCTCCAACACCACAATTCAAAAGCATCAATTCTTCAACGCTCAGCCTTCTTTATGGTCCAGCTCTCACATCCATATATGACTACTGGAAAAACCATAGCTTTGACTATCTAGGCCTTTGTCGGCAAAGTAATGTCTCTGCTTTTTAATACGCTGTCTAGGTTTGTCATAGATTTGCTTCCAAAGAACAAGTGTCTTTTAATTTCATGGCTGCAGTCACCATCTACAGTGATTTTGGAGCTCAAGAAAATAAAGTCTGTCAGTGTTTAAATTGTTTCCCCATCTATTTGCCATGAAGGGATAGGACTGATGTCATGATCTTAGTTTTCTGAATGTTGGGTTTTAAGCCAACTTTTTCGCTCTGCTCTTCACTTTCATCAAGAGGCTCTTTAGTTCCTCCTTGCTTCCTGCCATAAGGGTGATGTCATCTGCATGATATACTAGTTATTGTATGAGAATTAATGAGAAAAGTAGCAAATAGCACCTGTTGTGTGGATGCTTAACTTCCTCTAAATAAGAGCTTTTCAAAACCTATAATTAGGATTATATAAGTTCCTGTAAGTGTTAAAACGACCATCAGTTATCATTTTTAATGAGGAACACTGTTTTGATAAACAATCTAATCAGTTAAAGCCAGTTTGTTTTGTTTAATTCCCATAACGACTCCACGCTCTGCTTTTGAATGAACTCCATTCTACAGATGAGGAAAACCAATGCTCAGACGTCAAGTCAGCAGCCACAATACACAGCTCACAGGCTGCCCCTCTAGGCCTCAAGTTGCCTCAGCCCACATGCTCATTGTGCTGCTCTGGGTCTCTGAGAAGTCATTTGTTTGATACTTTTGCTTCCCCAGAGCAAGAGTTTTATGTTTAAGTTCATGACTAGGGACTGTCTTCAGAAACAGTTTCTGATGAGTCAAAACAGAGCATAAATGGCCAAGGAGGGAAAACTTGGAGGGTCTGTGCTGTGCTTAGTCACTCAGTCGTGTTTGACTCTTTGTGACCCCCTGGACTTTAGCCTGCCAGACTCCTCTGTCCATGGAGATTCTCCAGGCAAGAATACTGGAGTGGGTTGCCATGCCCTCCTCCAGAGGATCTTCCCAAGCTAGGGATCGAACCCAGGTCTCCCACATTGCAGACCATTTCTTTACCATCTGAGCCACCAGGGAAGCCCAAGAATTCTGGAGTGGGTAGCCTATCCCTTCTCCAGGGGATCTTCCCAACCCAGGAACCCCCCGGGGTCTCCTGCATTGCAGGCAGATTCTTTACCAGCTGAGCTACTAGGGAAGCTCTGGGGGGTCTATATAGGCTCAAAGAGTGGTCTCTCTGTCTTTGTCTCTCTGCTTCCTTCTCTCTCTCCATGTTCCTTTCTTCTCCCACCTTCTCTCTTCTCTCCTCTCATTCCTCTATCCCTTTCCCAAGTCCTGCTATAGTTTAATCTACATGACATCATTTTTTACTTGTCAATAAACTGCTTATGGGCTTCCCTCATGGGTCAGACAGTAAAGAATCTGCCTGCAATGCAGGAGACCCAGGTTCGATCCCTGGGTTGGGAAGATTGCCTGGAGAAGGGGTTGGCTACCCACCCCGGGATTCTTACCTGGAGAATCCCATGGACAGAGCAGCCTGGCTACAGTCCATGGGGTCGCATAGAGTTGAACGTGACTGAGCATGTGCACTTCTTATAGCCGCTCTTAATCTCAGTTCTTGTCTTTTCCACCAGAGGACAATCCTGTTCCTTTTCCCTTCTCTCAATGTGGAACAGAACCCCCAACACCCGGCTACCCAGTTTAATGGCAGAGAGAGCCAGTGAGCGAGTGGAGGGCCATTGGCTAATTGACCAAGTACCTGAGCAACAGACAAGTTCACTTCAGAAATTTAGTCCTAGGCCAATAAATTAAGGAGGCTCAGCCCACCCTAGATTCCAAAGAGAAAAGGCCCTGTGGACTTGGTCTCAGCAGACCAGAGGAAGCACAGCTGTGGGGGAGACCTGGGGTATGTTTAATCTGGCCCCATTTGAGCTGGGTTGCAAGTCTGTCATTGCATCCCTCCTCTCTTGGTGTACCACAGCCAGAGTCTGCACTCCCCAAATGAAAAAGGCTCAGGTTGCCTGAGGTGCTGTGGCCCCGGGGGCCTCTTCCCTCAGACCCTGGTCCACCTACCCTGCCTGAAACCAGGACTGCGCCGGGTGCCAGCTAAAGCAGGACTCCAGGAGAGTCTCTAGAGAACCAGCTACTCTGGGCAAGAGCACAAGGACAGAAAGCTCCCAGGGGAATCTAGCTGACTGGCCTTTGTTCTCAGGTCAGGAAGGCAGCATCCAGACCAGGACCCCATTGGCCATGTCAGCTTTTCTGCCAGCTTCCTTCTCTGAGTCCCAGCTCATTCTGCTGTAAAATGAGGGCACATTCTTCCCGACTTCAGAGGGTGTTGAACATAAGCTGAGAGCTGCGGATATCCTTTAGAATCATTAAGTGCTGACCTTTGTAAGGCATTGTTATAATGTTATCTCAGTGGCAGCTGAGACCTTTCAGATCTCTGACCAATTATATGTGAATACCCTGATTTGAGAGGACACCATATTGTTTCATTTCTCATCATATCAATAGTTATTGTCAGATTGAGTTTGCCTAACCAAAAACAGTTGGATTAGGAAAGGCACAAAACATTTATTCTTGTACCTATTATGTGCCAGATATTCTTTAGCTGTTTTACATATGTCATTTCTTTGAATCATCTGAAAATCCAGCACTATTTATCATGCATTATACTAATGATGTGTGTATTACCCGTATCACTTGGGCATTATTGTCAGTAACTGATGATAACTGTATCCTTATCAGTTTAGAGGAGAGAACCCTGAGGCTTAGCTTGGGGGACTTGCTTCAGATCACACAGCTCGAGCTAGAAGCTCACAACATCCATTTCCATCCGTCTCTTCTTACTGTATCTAAGTCCACGCAAGAGGGAGCATAAACTGATATGTGATCTATCGGCCACAGATGAGCCGGGATAAGTTGTGTATGGCTTTGGAATTAAATGACAAACATACACCTTGCCCTTTGCCCTGACTTTCCCTGCTCTGTGTTAGTTTTTCTCCCTTGTCAGGTGTCTAGAATGGGGGTCCACATAGCACATCTGTCCTCATGGGGAGTCCAGCATGGCCATCCCTGCAGGCTCCCTTGGAAAAGACAATCTCAGAACACCTTGGCCTCATGGTCAGGAGGCCTGGGTTTGAGCTCTCAGTCTGCCTGTCACTGGCTCGGGGACCTTGGGTACCTTTCTTCACCTGAGCACGTCCCAGCCTCTCTCCAGTAAAGTTGGGTGGTGGGCTTGGGACTGGGGTTTCAGGATTCAAGTTAGGGCTGCTTTTCTGGGGTTGCCTAAGGAAGCTGCTTGCCCTAAAACTGACATCCTCATTGGCTCCGGGATCTGAGCCCAGAGTGTGTTTGTAGGGGAGGTTTGGTTGTTTTTCTCATTCTGTGAAGACTCTGGGGTGGCAATTGGGGCTGAGCCTGGCTCTCCGTGGTTCTAGTCCCACGTGACCCTGAACGGCAGGCTTGAGAACAGGTTCATTCTGCACATTTACTCCCTGTCACTTCCCTCTGCTCTCTGTTCTTGCTGTGGGGCCCTTGCTGGGGAGGCACCAACAGGGTCAGAGACGATGGGTGACATTGGAACTAAATGCCTGCCTGGGGCAGTTTCCACAGATTCAGACACTGTCACTCATCTCTCTCTGAAGGAGTGCAGTGAAATTTTGTTCTCAAAATTTAGATTTACTTTAGATATATCCATATTTTTAAGCAACACATTTGTATTCTTAACAGTATTTCCCTTAGGTGACATAAAAATGAGAATCTTTAATCCTGGGGTGAGGCTCCATTTGTTCTTCTGCTGCTGATATACCCACCAGGTAATTAAGCCCAAGAGGTAGGTGTGAGTGAGCACTCACGCCAGCCTCACACACCTGCGAATGTGGATGATGGGTAGCTGGAGAAAGTACTTTCATATATTATCTCTTTAAGCCCCCCAGGTCCTGTAATAGTACTATTATTCCCCTAAGTACAGTTGAGGGAGTTACGCTTTAGAAAGAGAGAGTGCCCTGCCCAAGATCAAGTCCCAGCCTCAGATCCTACATTTCAGTGGCTTTCAGAAGCAGTGAACTGTCACGTGGGAGGCAGTGCCAGGACGCCCTGTCAGGGCGGGGGGTGCAGATAGGCATTTAGTTGCGCTGGCTGAGACCCGTAGGGTGGCTCGGCTCTGCCAAAGCCCCAGGCCTGGAAACTGAGCGGTAGGAAGACCTAACACATGGAGGAGTCAAAGAGGAGCTGTCAACTGCTTGCAGGAAAGGGAGCTGGAGGTTTTGATGTTCCTGAAGCATCTGGGAATGAGAGTCCATCTGCAGGGAGCTCTGTAAAGCTGGGACTCTGGCCAAGACAGTGGAGAGGCGGGAACTGGGAGGGCTCTGGACAGGCGAAAACATTTTGTCCTTGAGCCTTCTCCTTCTATGCAAGAGGAAATTCCTCAACTCTCCCGAGGCAGCCTGCTTGCCCAGGGAGATCTAAGCATTCCCAATATTGAGTCCCTCAAGCCCACCGGTTGGGCCTTCTGCCAAGGGTGCCTGACTGCCCCTGTCGGAGGGAATGATGCCAGGGCATGGGTCCTGTGTCCCCTTGCACTCTGGCTCCACGCCCTGCACACAGCCCCTACCTTGGCGTAACTTGTCCTCCCACCTCCCTGGTCTTCCCAGCCTCTCCTACCCTCAGCCCCAGAGGCTGTGCAGGGCATGTTCTAAGTATGCCATATTTTGTTTTCATTTAGTGGCCAGTTTGGAGTTAGGCCTTTCCCAGGTATGTAAATCAGCCTAGAAATGTATTGTCATGGCTACAGGCTTCCAGGAGAAGATCTGGTTTGTGTGGCTGTGGGCTAAAAAGAACTCAAAATACCACAGTCCCCCTGCCCCCAAACTTAGAGTTTACCTTAGCGATACCATAGCCTTCTTTGTCTCTACCCCTGCCCACTTCAGACCCGCCACCCCCCCTACCCCCACCAAGACAAAACCAAAAAGACTGAAAAAGTTATTACTGAAGATCAAAACCATGTGGCTCACAGGACGAAGGGCAGGGTCAGAGACTGAGCAGCTGGGAGCTGTGGAAAACAGATACCAGCTCACCTCTCCGCTCCCCTTTCCCTTTGGCTCTCATGAGGTAGGTCAGAGCCCAGCTTAGGGAGGATTCTGAGAATGAAGGAAAGCCTGTTTATTACCCTACCTCCCCCAGAGAACAGAATGGGGCTGAGTGGGCCAGCCCTGAACCCAGAGAGTTGTTCTAGTTTCTGTCTTTGGCTAGCTGGGGCACTCTTTCCCTCTCCCAGAGAGAGATTTTCTCCCCATTTTGGCTGTACAACAAACTACATATATTTATGGTGTTTACTTTGAACCTTCGTGCATGAAACCTTCACCACGATTTTAAGAAATGAACATCTCCATCACTCCAAACGCTTTCTTATGCCCCTTTACAATCTATCCCCCAACCCCTGCCCCAAACAACCTGTCGCTATATTTTGCTTTTTCTAGAATTTTATATAAATGGAATCATCCAGTATACTTTCTTGGTCTGCTTTCTTTCATTCAGTGTAATGTTGGTGAGATTTGTCCTTGTTGCAGTGTTTTTGTTAGCGCTGAGTAGTATTCCATTGGTATGGATACATCATAGTATGTTTATTCATTCACTTGTTGATGCGCATTTGGGTTTTTTCCAGTTTGGAGCCATTAGGAAGAAAGCTGCTATGAATGTTTGTGTACAAGTCTTTGTTTGGACATGTGCTTTCATTGCTCTTGTGTAAATACCCAGGAATAGAATGAATGGATCATGTGCTAAATGATTAACTTTTTAAGAAACTGTCAGATTGTGTTCAAAATGGTCTGAACTATTTTGCACTCGCACCAGCAGCATAGGAGAGTTCTGGTTGTGCCACATCCTTGCCAGCATGGTACTTAGGATGATCAGTCTTTAATTTTAGTCATTCTAATGATGTAGTGTCTTTGACTTTCTTGAAGTGCTTAAAATCTCAGGAGATGGTAATGGAGCACCATGCAGTCATAGAAAACAATGAAGAGGCTCTCCAGTTCTGTTTTATGAGAGACATCTAGATATGCAGTTCTACCTGTGTACCTGCGGGTTCTGCATCTGTAGATTCAAACAACCGCATATCAAAAATATTTGAGAAAAAAAATTCCAGAAAGTTTCAAAAAGCACAATTTGAATTTGCCATGCTGGCAACTATTTATATAGTGCTTACATTATAGTAGGTATTATAAGTAATCAAGAGGTGATTTTAAAGTATATAGGAGGATTTTAGGTTATATGCAAATATTAAGCTATTTTTTTTTATATAAGGAACTTGAGCAGCTGCAGATTTTGGTATCAGCAAGGGATCCTGGAACCAATCCCCTGCAGATACCAAGGGATGACTGTATTGTTAGATGGAAAAGCAAGGTGCCAATCATTGTATATAGTTTGCTGTCAGTCTTTTAAGAGAAGAAAAATAAAAGTGTATACCTATGTGCTATTGTGTGTTATACACATGGACCATCGTTGGCACGATGAACAAGAAGCTGGAAATTGGTTGCCTCTGGGGAGAGACATTTGGCCAGAGGACAGGGGTAGAAGGGAGACTGTACACATACTCTATGTACCTTTTGAACTTTATGCCATATGAATGTGTCACTTATTCAAAAGAGTAAATAAAATTTAAGGGGTAAAAATCTCATAGGATGCCAAGCATTGGCTCTCCCCCACCACTTCCATCCCCCAGAAGTGCTCCTGGGGGCCCAGAGCCTAGGTTGGACATGGCTCTCCAGAGGCCTCATCCTTTCCTGCTGGGAGGCAAGAGCACTGTCATGCCATGCAGGGAAATGGGCACTCCTTGTTCTGAGGGGTCTCCTGGGCCTCCCACACTCCTTATCTGGCAGTAGTCGGTATCTGGTAGGAACATGAGCCCAGCACATTCACATGCTGAGTGTTCCTTTAGTCCATGTCTGTGGAATGAATGAGTGAATGTTCACCCCACCTTCTGTTTGCCACACAGAGAAGAAGAATGAGGAGAAGAGCGAGTACCTCCTGCCTGCGGCCCCCAACAAACCCGTCGCACCCCTCTTCCTGCAGGGCCTCTCTGATCTCCAAGTCATGGATGGGAGCCAGGTCACCATGACAGTCCAGGTGTCAGGTCTGCCATGTCTCTCTCCTCTGGGCATACATGAAAATGGGCATGGTTGCAACATGGGTATTGCTCCCCGATATCCTGCTCAGCTCATTGATCCATCAGAAAATCAGCCTGGAACTGTCAGTCAACGGACCTGCAGAAATGAAGCCTCTTGGCCCCTCGTTTCTGCTTTCTCTGGGCAGGATTTTCTGGATTCAAGGTTAAGCGGTTCAAGGGGGAAAAGATGGCCATGCTAGAGAGGTGGGGGATTAATTGAAAACATAATGTGGCCAGTGTAACTGGAGATTGTGAACACTGGTCCAAAACCAGATGCTGTGAGAACTTCCAGACTCTCGAAAGACAGTTGCTGTATTCAAATGTTACGGTGAGAAGATGGAACAGAGGCCTTCTCACATAGGGATGGGGTGACAAGAGCAAGGGATGAGCAGCCCAGTGGAAGACGTCACAGTCCTTGCTGGAAGCCAGCAAGCGAAGCCTGGGGAATCTCCTGGCACGGTTTTAATGACATAGACTTGTGCTGGCCTCTGATAAGTCCTGCTGACAGCCTGGAGGTCCTCTCTGGTTTTACAGTTTCTTTGGAGCAAAGGCGATAAGGACGAGCTGAGAGAGAACCCGCGGTCTTAGGGTGAACTCCCTGCTCCTAAAGGCTGGAGGCAGTCCCTGGATAATACAGGCAGAGGCTGGGTCCCCTCCCCTGCACACACTCCTCAAGTTTAGAAATCAGAGTCCCCCTGGCCTATTCCCAGGGTCTTGTTCCCCTGAAAGCAGAACACCATGGCTCAGCTCTTACCCCAGAGGAACCCTCACAGGTGGCTGTTGTTTTATGGCCCCCAAAAGTTGCTAGAAGCTACCCCCAGGGAAGTAGACTAGCAAAAACTGAAAATGCTATCCACCAAGAGCTGGGTCTGGAAAGCCTGACACCCATCTTCACCCTTGGACATTTGTATGGTACCAAAATGAAGTGCTGACGGAGCCTTTCCTTGGTGAAAACTGACAAGGGAGTTTCTGTGGAGGCCTGTGTGAGGTGTGCAGGGCAGGAAATGAGCTGGAACCCACCGATGCAGCTACCGCTCAGCATTGTCAGTCTTAATTCTGATTTTAAAAGCTTTTATACCAGTATGTTTTTCATCTCTGAAATCGTTTTTTTTCCACTTCTGGATTCTTTCTGGTTTCCCCAAATTTGTTGTTAAGCAATTGTAATGAACATGTGTTGAGTACTTGCTTTGTGCCAGGTGCTGCTCTAATCCGCTTTCTGGTGGGCTGCTGAGGGGGTGGTATGAATTTATTTAACCCTCCCAGTAAACCTATGAGGTGGGTTGGGTTAGAATATTTATGGATGGGAAGACTGAAGCAACGCAATGCCACAGTACTAAGCAGAGCTGCCCACGGCCCAGGGAAGCGCCTCTCTGACCAGCCCCGCTGCTGCTCCTCTCTGTTCAGGGAACCCGCCCCCGGAGGTCATCTGGCTTCACGACGGGACTGAGATCCAGGAGTCCGAGGACTTCCACTTTGAACAGCGAGGCACTCAGCACAGCCTGTGTATCCAGGAAGTGTTCCCGGAGGACACGGGCACTTACACCTGTGAGGCCTGGAACAGCGCAGGAGAGGTCCGCACACAGGCCGTGCTCACCGTGCAAGGTGGGGCTGACCTGTGACCTGGTGACCAGAAGCAGGGCAGGGACGGGGTAACTATGTGGTTACGGTCTCTCCAAAGACGATCTGGAGGTGAGGAAACCATGTGGGCCTACTTTGTTACCATCTCCTGTGCTCCCTTGGTTCCATCCCAGCCCCAGTGGCCAGCTCCCCGTCCTCCATCTGAGGCTCTGGCTGAGTGGGGCCACCCTTCCCTGCCTTTGGAAGCCCCTGCTCTCCCTGGATTACTGGTGAGCAGCTGCCTAGAGTGCTAGGAGAGAAATCTCCTAATACACTAACAGTTGGCAGTGACAGCTTTGGAGGTGAGGGCCTTTGAGGGCCCTTGCCTTTAGAGAACCCATATTTAAGAGGAGAGACAGGTTAAGCACACACAAGCAGTGACAGCTGTCCATCACACAGATCACTGTCCTAGCCCAGTGCCCCTGTACGTTCTAGGTGACCTCCCCTTGCTACAGCTCATGTTAATTTTGCCCTCTGAGAAGCAACCAAGACAAATTTGCCATGAGAAGGAGGTGCTCTCCCTGAATGTTCAATAAGAGTCATTTCTGGATAAGCTGTTCTTTGGGTAACATGCTGTCTTCTGACCTTCACCACCTTGGAGAGTTAGATGGATGCTCTCGGCTGAAAGGCCTTCCTCTCTAACTCAACCCTCTGCTAACTTCAGAGCCGCAGGATGGCACCCAGCCCTGGTTCATCAGCAAGCCCCGCTCGGTGACTGCCTGCCTGGGCCAGAGTGTCCTTATCTCCTGTGCCATAGCCGGCGACCCCTTCCCCACTGTGCACTGGCGTCGAGATGGCAAAGCCCTCTCCAGGGACACTGGCCACTTCGAGGTGCTACAGAATGAGGATGTGTTCACCCTGGTTCTGAAAAACGTGCAGCCCTGGCACGCTGGCCAGTATGAGATCCTGCTCAAGTGAGTCTGAATGCCCTGCTGATTTCCTCCAACCCCTCCCACCCTGTCCCTACCTCCTGGCAAAGTTGCTACTTGGGACCGGGAAGCCAGAGAAGCCACAGAAGAATGTGGGGCTGGGCTTCAGGGAAAAGAAAGAGCAGGCTTGGTGCTACTGACAAGCTTTTGTTCTTCCACCTCAAGACAGCAGAGGTTTATTGAGAGCCTTCCCTTCTGAGCGCAATTCCCCAGAGTCCTCCATCTTATTACATCCTGGTTTTGTTGCCCCCATTATTTGGTATATGAAGAATATGAGGAAAGATGGGTTAAAATTGGGAAAGCAGCGTTATCTATTGTGAAGGGAATATGCTGTGCCAAGTTGCTTCAGTCACGTCTGACTCTTTGTGATGCCGTGGACTGTAGCCTGCCTGGCTCCTCTGTCCATGGGATTTTCCAGGCGAGTATACTGGAATGAGTTGCCATTTCCTCCTCCAAGGATCTTCCCGACCCAGGGATCAAACCTTGGTCTCTGCTGTCTCCTGCATTGGCAGGCAGGTTCTTTACCACTATTGCCACCTGGGAAGTCCCATGAAGGGAATTTATTTGTTATCTCTCACCCCCATATTGCTTGAGACACCAATAATATTCTCACAGTTTCTATGGGTTTTGCCTCAGGCTTTTATACAAGGTTGCAATGAAGATGTCAGCAGGGGCTACTGTCTCTGAAGACTCGACTGAGGCTTGAGGGTCCACATCTATGATGGCTCACTCACTCACAAGGCTGTTGGCAGGAGGCCTCAGCTCCTGGCCATGTGGACCTCTCCCTAGGGCTGTTTGAGCATCTTCATGACATGGCAGCTGGCTTCCCCAGAGCTGGTGGTCCAAGGGAGACAACTAGTTTCAGTCTCCTATGACCATTCTTCGGCAGTCATTACTTCTGCCACATTTTATCCATAAGCGGTGAGTCAGTAAGTACAGCCCATATTCAAGCAAAGGGGAATTAAGTTCTCCTCTTGGAGAGAGGAGTATCAAAGAGTTTGTAGACATTTAAAACCACTACAGGGACATTAACTATCCCCATTCATTTCTCCTTCCTTTCAAGGTCTTTCTAGGGAACATGGGAAGGTAAGCTCCATGAAGGCACATTGCTGTGTTCCCAGTGCCTAGAACACTGTCTGCATAGTCGGCATTTAGTAGCTATTTGTTAAATGGATGTGATCCAGAAATATTTTTCCACCTTTAAACTGCTCTAATTCTTTACTCCATGTCTACCCTGGGTTGATGGGGACAGAACACCAGCCCCTAGGGTTGGTATTAGCACTGAAAAAGAGCACTTGTCTGTACCATGACTCTGCAAACAGATTTGCCACATCCTGAAGATGATTGGACTGCTCTGGCTCAGGTGCCTGGCCTCTTTACAAGGGGCTTGCTCTCCTGGATCATTCATTTCCCTGTACTGAGCCCACGGTGTTCAGGGCTCTGAGCTACAGACAGGCTCTGTAACCACATGCCAAAGCTACTGCCATGATGGAGCCTTGTTCTAAGTAAGGACAAAACCTAGCATGTGCTCCATCTACTTGGGTCCTTTCTGGGCATGTGCTTTATACTTGAATTGTTAGCTTCTGCTGCATAACAAACCATCAAACAAAAAATATTTGGTGAGTTTTAGTAAAATAGCCACTTATTACTTCTTGGGCATCTTTGGATCTGCTAGGAAATTCTACTTAGCTGGCAAGGCTCAGCAAACCTCACCTGAGGTAATACCACATCCGTGGCAGCTGATGAGATGGTTGTGGGCCTATTGATTATCCTATCACCATCAGCAATATGCTCAGAACACACTGATGGCCTTAGCCTTGTTCCTGAACTAGTTATTATTAGGAAGACCAATCTGCCTCCAAAATAGAAAATAGTTTCTTCCTCTCGGCCAGTGCAAATAATGGAAACTGATTCTGTGTTAGAATAGAGCTTGTCTGTCTGAAAGAAATGATGCTTTGAGACAGTACTCGTGTACTCAAGCTAGACATCCTAGAAGAGATGAGTTTTTTTGTGGGATTTTGAGGCAAATGAGGCAAGTCTCATTGGATAGACTGAGTGTGAGAGGGTAGGAAAGAGCAAAGCAAGGCTGTGGGAAGCCTGCCAGGCCAGAGTGGAGGGTTGCACTGGGAGGTCGGCAGGCAGACTGTCTGGGCCCAGCTGGGGACAGTCATAAAACTTAGACTGTCTTAGCTGGAAGGGACTCCAGAAGTTACTGAACCGCCTCCTTGTTTAATAATGGGGGAAGCTGAGGCTGCAGGGTCAGGCCACCCAAAGGTGAGTAGCAGAGCCCAGACTGGAACCCTCGGCTCTGTCTTTAAACCAGATGCTCCTCCATTCTTTGTTTCAGTGCACTGGGAACTTGGGAAACCTGGGACAGGACGTCACACTGGGGTCCCCAAACTTGCATCCCTCACCCCTCTTCCCTCCCCTGCGTCCAGCCTCCGCATTCCTTTGGGAGGCTGCTCCCTGGCCTTGGCTTTTTCCCCAGTAAGGAGGCAAGTCCATGGAAAATTGCCCTGGGGAGTGTGTGCCAGGCCTGCCAGGGGCTCCTCTGACTTTTCTCAGACCCAGACCTAGAGAGAAATCAGACCTGTGCCCAGGACAGAATGCCTTTCAAGGACAGAGACTGGGAGGAAGCTGGGCTGAGGGCGGGGGTAGGACAGGTGCTGTCTGTCTCTGCGGGAGCTGGGGGCACATGCGCGGCTGACTCCTGCCTTCCCTTCCCTAGCTCTGAACTAAAAGGGCAAATGTCAAAAAATCAGCTCCAAATTCTAGCTGAAAAATTTGAAAGATTGATACTTGCCAGGAAATTAGTTCTTTAATTTTGCATATAGAATCCATTCCAGGGGTGGGTGATTCAGTGTGGGGCAGGGTCCAAGATTTTGTAACCAGAGAGTGGGCTTCTGACTCAGAGCTTAGGAGGTAGGGAACACAGAGGATTCTGTTGGGTGCAAAAGGTGTCACTTACAGAGTGACAGCCCCATACCTCTGTGGCAGCACCTGGGCTGGGCATGGGGTTGGGGCCTCAGCCTCAGGCCTGACGTTGTAACTGAGTCTGTGCCGACACCAAAGAGGCCCCAGGCGGCTGATCAGCTGGTTCGGTTATCTGGGATGTGGGTCCCAGGTAACCTGCCTCTCTGATCTTTCCACATGAACCCATGATTTGCCCTAAAAGTCTAGCCAAATATTTAAAATGGATAATCAACAAGGACCCACTGTATAGCACAGGGAAGTTGGCTCAATGCTATGTGGCAGACTGGATGGGAGGGGATGGGAGTTTGGGGGAGAATGGACACATGTATATGTATTGCTGAGTCCCTTTGCTGTCCACCTGAAACTGTTAATTGGCTATACTCAAATACAAAGTTAAAAGAAAAGAGTCTAGCAGAGATTCTGGTGTGTGACTGTAGAAGTAGCGGACCCCAGGTCATGCCAAGAGATGACCTCCTCAGTGGGACCGCGGCAGTATTCCCAATTCTGCCCCTTAAGACTGTCTGGGTGCCCTCGCGTGAGGCCTGGAGAAGGGCTGGGCAGCAGGCTGCCTGCACCCCCTTCTTCAAGGCAGGTAATAGAAAACAACAGAAGCCCTTGCCAGCTTCCCCCGCGGGGAGCTAGTGCTCACTTCAGCTCAGGGGTCAGGGCACCTTACCGTTGAGAGCCTCTGAGGGGCTTGGCTGGGGTGAAGCATGGCCATGTGGTCAACATCTGCTCCTAAATGTGCATCTGGGCTATGTTCTATTTGTGACAGGAGGAGATTCAGCAGAGGAGATGTCAAAAAGGGCGCCCCGGAAAACATGGCCCTGGGGCACCCTGTCCTCATGCTCCATGCCCACCCCAGACCCTGCACCCTGTGCTTACAAGAAAAGTGGGAACAGAGTGGGCCCTACTAGCCAGCAACCTGGACGCAGGGTGCTCAGGGGCGAGGCCTCAGCCACAGGTGACCCCCATGGCTATTCTGTGAGTCACCCGAGCCCTGGTAGTTTTCTGTGCTGAGCTCCCAGGATGGTCTGAGGGCCTGAGCCTTCCCAGAGCTTGGTGCTGAGAAGGCACCTAAGTGCTGTCTATGGAAGACAACCAGCAGGTACCCAGCAGATGAGAGAAGGTTAGGGAGCATGAAAGGCCAACCTCTCCTCTGTCAAGCGGGTTCCCAGTGTTGAGCAGCAAATAGTGACCCCCAGGACCCTCAAGAATCATCTGCCACACCATGGGCTGCCGGTGCCTGACCTGGAGTTGGCCCTGCATTGGGAGGGAGGCCATGCAAAGCAAGGTAATTGCTTGAGTGCATTGGCAGAGCCACAGGAACATGTGCTCAGCTCTCTGTCCATGTGGGGGTAACATACACATGTTCCCAATCATGGACCGGCAGGTACAGGTGCCCGTCAGGTAGATCCCATCTACATGTGGTCGATATACACATGTACACATAGACACACATAAACACACACGTGTCCCAGGATAGATTTGTACTGAAGAGCACTGTAGGGTGGGATGGGAAAATTACAAGTCAGGTTCCAACCCTTTTCCCTACTAGCTAGCCCTGTGAGCTTAGGCAAAGTTACTTAACCTTTATAAGCCTAGTTTTTCTCACCTGTAAAAACAGTTGCTGACAGCCGCCTCACAGATCTGCCATGAGTAAAGGAGATGGAATATATGAGAGGGATTAGGTCTATGGTGGGACCTGGGGCAGGTGCCAGCCCCTGAAGTGCACACGATGTGGACAAGTGCAGGAAATGAGTGGGAGACCCCAAAAGCCCAACACTGCATCCTGGAAACCCTGAGCCTCCCCTCCTTCCCTTTACAGTGGGCACAAGAATGCTGGGAACCTCCCTGGGCTGTTGTGGGGGCAAGAAACACAGTGGCTGTGAGTCATGAAAGATGGAGGGTGCTACATAAAACATGGTTATTAGCAGGCAGAGTCGCCTTTAACTATCAGATCTGCCTGCACGGCTTCCCCCAGTCTGAGCAGCACCTTCTTAGCCTTCTCAGAGCCCAGACCTGCCAGCAGATGGCAGCCTTGGGATCTGATGGCTGATCTGCTGTAAGCCCAGCACAGCATGGGTATGGTACAGCCCCTTTCCCGAGCCCCTTTCCCCAGCTGGTCATGGACAGTGTTAGCAGTGGGCTAAAGAATCGCGAGCCCTCTCTTTGTGACAGAAGAAGAAAAAGGGTCACTTTGGTAGGGATTAGAGGGTGTTTTCATTTCATGAGCAGGTGAAGGGGACCCAGCAGATGGGAGCACCTTGTGAGTAGAAGGAATGACCACCCCAGTATTAAGGGGGCATGGAATGAGACTCAGGGTCACTGGGCAAGGTTAGTGGGGCCACACAGTCTAGACCAAGCAGCTCCATCACAGCCCTCAGCAGTTTTAGTCTTTACTCTTCCTTGACTGAGTGTCAATTGTATTATTTTTATAATATACTTACAGAAAAGTATTCCTATTTCTGGATGCCTACCTTAGCTGATTCTTTTTTTTTTTTTTCCTTCTTAAGCAAGAGCTGGAAAGATAAAGGGTGACCAAAGTCGGGGAGGGCCCTGCCCTAAACCTAGGTCTGGTGTGGGTGTGTTAGGGTCACAGCTGAGTCCACGGTCCCCTCTTCCCTGGAGCCAACCTGTGGCCAAGTTCCTGCCTGCCCTGCCCTCCCTACAGCCCTAGATCAGGCAGGCCCTTGGCCCAGAAAGCCCCTTGATCTGTATTGATCCCTTGAATTCTTCAGGAACCGTGTTGGCCAATGCAGTTGCCAGGTGTCCCTGATGCTACAGAGCAGCCCGGCCAGAGCGGTCCTGCGGTGAGTGTCCCCTGGGGGTTGCCAGGCCAGACCCTGTGCCACTATCCACCCACCTTCCTCCTGGTCCCAGCAGGCCCAGCTCGGCAGCCCCAGATTGTTTGTATCCTCTAGCTGAGGCTGCCGGAGCCAAGACAGAGAGACTGGAAGGGGAATGAGGGAGGGAGAAGGGGGGGGGGTAAATTTTTTTCTTTTTTTTTTTTGCACACACCCTTATAAGGCTACTGAAGTCATTACCGATGTAACAAACCAACTAAGCAAGCAAGCGCCTCTCACCAAAGTTCCCTTCTATAAACATGGCCTGGCCAGCCCCCCTGGCCTCCCCTTTCCTCCGCCCTCCCTCCCTCCCTCGGGGATTTGCTCTCCCTGACGTCTCTTTCTTACCCGGCCCCTTTTCCTCCTGCTACTTTTCTTTTTCCCTTCACTGGTCGCAGGGGGAGGGAGCCTGCCAGCTGCGAGGGCCTCTGTGGCCGAGGAGCTGGTGCTGATGGTGGTGGTGGTGGTGACGGCTACGGGAGCCTGAGGCCTGGCTGGCCAGTGGCGAGAGGGCAGGGTGCCCCTGCGGAAGACGACGGCGAGGACGTGCGTGGGGTGCTCAAGAGGCGCGTGGAGACGCGGCAGCACACGGAGGAGGCCGTTCGCCAGCAGGAGGTGGAGCAGCTGGACTTCCGCGACCTCCTGGGCAAGAAGGTGAGCACCAAGACCTTGTCTGAAGAGGACCTGAAGGAGATCCCAGCCGAGCAGCTGGACTTCCGCGACCTCCTGGGCAAGAAGGTGAGTACAAAGACCTTGTCTGAAGAGGACCTGAAGGAGATCCCAGCTGAGCAGATGGATTTCCGCGCCAACCTGCAGCGGCAAGTGAAGCCGAAGACCCTGTCGGAGGAGGAGAGGAAAGTGCATGGCCCCCAACAGGTGGACTTCCGCTCTGTCCTGGCCAAGAAGGGGACTCCCAAGACCCCTGTGCCTGAGAAGGTACCCCCTCCAAAACCGGCCACCCCAGATTTTCGCTCAGTGTTGGGCAGTAAGAAAAAATTACCAACAGAGAATGGTAGCAATAACACTGAGGCCTTGAATGCCAAGGCAGCAGAAGGTCCCAAGCCTGTGGGCAATGCCCAGCCTTCAGGGTTCCTGAAACCCGTGGGCAACACCAAGCTGGCTGATACCCCCAAACCCTTGAGCAGCACCAAGCCAGCAGAGACCCCCAAACCCTTGGGTAATGTCAAACCAGCTGAGACCCCCAAACCCTTGGGCAGCACCAAGCCAGCAGAAACCCCCAAACCCTTGGGTAATGTCAAACCAGCTGAGGCCCCCAAACCCTTGGGTAATGTCAAACCAGCTGAGACCCCCAAACCCTTGAGCAGCACCAAGCCAGCAGAGACCCCCAAACCCTTGGGTAATGTCAAACCAGCTGAGACCCCCAAACCCTTGAGCAGCACCAAGCCAGCAGAGACCCCCAAACCCTTGGGTAATGTCAAACCAGCTGAGACCCCCAAACCCTTGGGCAGCACCAAGCCAGCAGAGACCCCAAAACCCTTGGGTAACATCAAGCCAGCTGAGACCCCCAAACCCTTGGGTAACATCAAGCCAACTGAGACCCCCAAACCCTTGGGTAATGTCAAGCCAGCTGAGACCCCCAAACCCTTGGGTAACATCAAGCCAACTGAGACCCCCAAACCCTTGGGTAATGTCAAGCCAGCCGAGACCCCCAAACCCTTGGGTAACGTCAAGCCAGCTGAGACCCCCAAACCCTTGGGTAACGTCAAGCCAGCCGAGACCCCCAAACCCTTGGGTACTATCAAGCCAGCTGAGACCCCCAAACCCTTGGGTAATGTCAAGCCAGCTGAGATCCCTAAACCTATGGGCAACGCCAAGCCAGCTGAAACCCTCAAACCTGTGGGCAACGCCAAGCCAGCCGAGACCCCCAAACCCTTGAGTAACGTCAAGCCAGCTGAAACCCCCAAACTTGTGGGCAACGCCAAGCCAGCTGAGACCTCTAAACCGTTGGATAACGCCAAGCCAGCTGAGGCCCCCAAACCCTTGGGCAATGCCAAGCCGGCTGAAATCCCAAAACCCACTGGGAAAGAAGAACTTAAGAAGGAGATTAAGAATGATGTGAACTGCAAGAAGGGCCATGCAGGGGCCACAGATAGTGAAAAGAGACCAGAGAGCCGAGGGACAGCCCCAACCTTCGAGGAGAAACTACAAGATCTCCATGTGGCAGAGGGTCAGAAGCTGCTGCTCCAGTGCCGGGTGTCCTCTGACCCCCCGGCCGCCATCACTTGGACACTGAATGGAAAGACGCTCAAGACCACCAAGTTCATCGTCCTCTCCCAAGAAGGTAAAATGGCTGGGGCCGGGAGGAAGGGAAACTCTGTCCTAGTCACCGTCAGCTCCCAGAGCCCTGCTTGTTGACAATGCTCATAGCCCAGAGCCGGGTGGGAATGGCCGCTTTCTGCGCCCCTCACCCACAGGCTCAGTGCCCACCCTGGGCCTGGGGCACACACTCCATTGCTGGCAGCCAGAGGCTGGAGTCTGGTCCCAGGGCACATTCCCAGACCTCAGCATCTGTCTGGCAGAGCCCCCTCCTGGCACCCCTAGGCGTGGCTCCTCAGAGGAGCCCTGGGTCTGGGCTGATACCCCATCTCTGGCCCAGAGAGGGCTCCAATGACAGGCTTGGACATGGGGGCACCAAGCTGGGGCTGGCCGGGGGCTTGGGGCTGAGAGCTGCCTTTGAAGCAGCATTTTCGGTTCAGGGCAGGGTTTGTAGTGATGGGATGTGATTTGAGGTCAACAACAACTTGAGTCTTGATAACACTGTGGGTTTAAAGGGACCTGAAGGGGAAGCAGCCAGGCGGACAGAGCCACTCACTTCCTAATTTGGATGAGGCTTGTTTGCTGGTATTTCACATTCTTGGGTTGTGGAGAGAAGGGGGGTGGTGCATAAATCCTGCCATCTGGGGCCTTTCAGCATTTGGAATTCTCAGATGGGCCAGTTTATACCTAGAGAAGAGATGGGGGTGAAAGGGTCTCTTCCCTGACCCCTCCATTTGGTTTGAAATGTTTTCATAAATTCCAGTCCTGAACTAGAGCTCCAAGGATAGCAGGCTTCCCACACCCCACTCTCATGGCCGGTGCTGGAATAGAGTCTGGCCTGAGCTCAAGGCGGAGGCTGGTGGCCCTGGACGGGGCAGGGTACATGGCTCCCTGGGAAGTGGCACTTTACCCTTGGTGAGTAGAGGGCAGCCACCGCAGAGGCCCTGGAGGACAAGTCCTGTCAACTCCTGATCAGCTGAGACAGAAGCACTCCCCTGGATGCACTGCCCTCCTCCTACCCTCTGACAGCACCCCTCTCCACCCCCTCCCTCACCCTTCATCTGGCTTCCTTCCTTCCTCTTAAAAACCCTAATGAAGTACTTGAAGATAGCATTATCCCTCTCAGCTCACGATGGAGTTTCTCTCTTCACTCTGCAACTCAGACAGCAAATCTGGGCTGGCTGAGCATTTTGAATCTAACTGCTGAAGGAGTAAAGAGGAAACTGGCCCAGAGAGAGGAAAAGGGTTTATTTTCTGCTAATGTGTTGACATGATAGCTTTTCCATGTGAAAATCCTCAGTTTGGTAGGGGCCTCCAGAAGTCATCTCATCTATCCCCGTCTCTGCTCATTCTGGCCGTCCACACATAGGAGGGCATGGGGGATCACCATGAGATGATGATGATGGGGGATTATCTGAGATGTCCAGAGCAGTGGATGCCAAGCCTTCCCTGCCACCTCTGTCGGCCTGTCCTGGTTGGAAAGTGTAGGCATAAGACTGCCTCAAAACCTTGACCAGGAATATTTCCCATCTTATCCTGTGGTGACCTCTCAGAGCAGGACGGAAAGTGAGCTGCTGCCATCTTGGGGACAGGTGTGGTCCCACAGGTCTGCTCACGGTGAGGGGCATGGCTGCAGCACCCTCAGGGAAGCCAAGGTTAGGACAGCTGAGGACAATATTCCACAGCCGTACAGCGGTTCTGGGACCTGCGTGGAAACTGCAGAGCCACCAAGAGTTGCTTATAAACAAATCACTGGACGAAGCAGTGAAAGCAGACCTCAGCCCTGGTCTCAGACACACCCCCAAGCCCTTAGACACAGGCTGCTCATACCCAGGGTGCAGGGTGGGTCATATCTGCTGGGCACCGAGAGCCTGGCTACTCCAGTATTGCCTCCCACAGAAACCACCTCAGACGGACAGTTTAGGTCCAAAGCTGAAGAAGAAGAAATGATTTTAAAAGGCCAGCACAAGAAGTTTGGTAGAGGGACAGGATTATAGAGATAGCCCCAAGTCCAACCTTTAAAAATATTCTAAATATTTGTAAGTCCTCTTTGAAAAATAAGAATAGCTTGGATTAATTGAACACCACGTGCCAGACACTGACCTAGGCATGTTATTCTTTTCACTCATTTAATCCTCGTAACCAGTATACTGCCTAAGTGACAGAGAAGTTAAGGGCTTTACCAGAGGTTGCACAGCTAATTAATAACAAAGCTGGTCTTGGAATGTAGGCAGTTGAGTTCCAATGCCTAGACCACTCTGCTCCATCACCTCTTAGTTATTATAATTCTTGTTAGTGTGTCAGCATGCTGGTCGTTCCCTGATCAACTTCCCCGAGAGCGTTGCCTGTGAAGGGAAAAGGCTAATGGCTGTTCATTCCTCGACACTGTCAACAGCTGTCAAGAGGCTGGAAAACTGGTGGTGGGCTCTGGGCTGGTGAGTTTTGGTGTTTTCACTGCAGTGGAGAAAGCCGACCTTGACACCGGCCTATTGCCTTGCCAAGGTAGGGAGGGGGCTTGGTCTCAGAGCAGCGACTGCACTCTGTCCACCGTCCCTTCCCTAGCGCTTCACTCTCCAAATCTTCAGGTGCCCAGGTCAAACACAGACCCAGGAGAAAGCCTGGGGAAAATCCTTGTCAGTGACCACTTCCACAAACCCCACTGCAAGGAGTAGGGCCTCTGAGAGGTGTGAGTGAATCTGCTCTCAAAAGACCTGGAAGAGAGGACACAATCGCACAGTGATAAACCTCTTCCAGCCAAGTGCCGGTGATGAGCAGGAGGAGAGGGAGGGAGCTGAGTGCTGGGCCACAGGGAGAGGCTGGTGGTGAAAGGGCTGGACCTTGATCTGAAGCGTGGAGGCGGGCAGGGCTCCCAACAGGAGAGGGGGGGTGTGGGCTTCCCAGATCGAGGAGGAGGCCGGCTCCCAGCTGCCAGCATCCTCCAGGCTGGAGAGGGAGGTGAGGTCCATTCCATCCTCGATCATGCTGAAGAACTCAATTCTAAAGACAGTAGGAGCCCTTTAAGAGTTGGGAATGGGAGTGATAGACACAAAGCTGGGATTTAGGGGCTTTGATTGATTCTGTGCCCAAAGACAAGGAAAGGGCGTCCTGAAGAGATTGGGGAGAAGTATGGTGAGGCCTGGACTAGCAAGGTAGCCATGGCCACAGACAGGAAATGACTGGTTTAATCAGCAAGGGCAGAGTTAACAGAACCTGGTGCCTAGGTTGAAACA
The DNA here is from genome assembly GCF_019923935.1 of Bubalus bubalis. Classification (NCBI taxonomy): domain Eukaryota; kingdom Metazoa; phylum Chordata; class Mammalia; order Artiodactyla; family Bovidae; genus Bubalus; species Bubalus bubalis. Next base: position 113,443,801 of record NC_059157.1, on the reverse strand, counting down.
GGGTTGAGGGGATAGGGGTTTGGTAAGGAAGAGGAGGGGGTTCAGGACCACTGAATATCTGTGTGGGGGTGACTGGGTTGCAGTGATGGCATCAGTGGAAATAAGGAAGCTGGCATTTTGGGGTGTTTGTAGGGAGAAGGGGGTTGCTAAGTGGGTTTCTCCATCCTTCACACCCCTCTGAGTATCCTCTCCACCCCACCTCCCTGACTCAGCACCCTTCTCACTTCTCTGCACTGAACCTTACCTCCGCTAAGATCAAGGTTCCCTTCCTCCAAGCCTCACTCCCAGACTGTGGTCCCCAGGCCTTTGGCCATGACAGACCCCTGTGCTCTCCCGCCAGCGGTGTGCATGTCTGTGACCCACTGCTGGTGGATACTGTTCATAGGTTTCAGGGAGCTTCTCTGAAGGCTGTAGCTTGAATAGGGCTCATATAGCCCACGGGCCCCACAGAACATGATTATGTTCACTCCATCTAGTGCCAAGAGAGCAGAAGAGGTGTGCTGACAGTCAATTGAATAGACTGCATTCTTGGAGGGACCTGTGGAAGTGTCCTTGCTTTTCCTGCATCTCCCAGAGCTACAGGGCAGACGGTGCTCACTTACAGCAGCTGGGCCTGCCCTTGGGCCTGCAGGGTGGCCTTACCAGGCCCTTCTGGAGCAGAGCTGCTCAGGCCTTGGCCCAGGACTGGGAGGCCCAAGGACAGACAGGGAGCTCTGCGCTGCTGCTGAGAATTTCTTTCATCTTTGTGCCTTATTTTCTGTCCCCAGACCAGGTTTCTTCCCCCGGCAAACATTTCTCCTCACCTATTGATGAGGATTCATTTTTGTTGTGTTGTCAATGGGTGATTCATTTTTTTTTTTGCCATCAGTGTGGGATCTTGCAAAGGCTTTTTAAAATATGTAAGTCCATCCCACAAAACACAAGGATCTACACCACACTTACTATGTGCAAGGCAGTATTCCAGCCCATTTCATTAGATGCATAATCCACTTGAAGAATTCTGAGCTAAGAATTTCTTTCCCTTTTAGAAACCATATTATCTCTTTCAAGGGTCAGTTATGTTTGATTAAGTGTTCATGACTTTTTCTTACATATATCCTACCAGATCACCTGTTCCAGAAATTATGCCTTGGTCATTCTCAAAAAAAAAATTTTTTTTTAACTGACGGTATTCCAGGCTCAGGAAAAATATTCACAATAGTCACAGGCACTGCCCTCCAACAGCTAGGGTGGGAGAGTGGCACGTGTTTCGTAATGGCCTTGGGAAGTGAACTCAGGGCGTAGAAGAGGCCCATCTACGGCTGGGGGTGCTTCAAGATGGCCCTGTCCCTGAGGAGGTGACCCAGAGCTGAGTAGCACTGTCCTGGTGGGCCAGGGGCCCTGACACAGAGAACAGCCTCAGCAGAGCCTCTGCGGCTTGGGGCCACTCCCTCCCCCTCACACACCCCACCTCCCCTCTCCCCACACACTCAGAACCCGGAACCCAGGCAGGATCGGGGGAGGGCCTTCAGACTCTGTGACCTTGAGGGGCTCTCCCAAGGCGGGTTCTAGCTGAGCCATTCATTGGATCCCTGGTTCCCATCCCCCTCACCTTCTTTTCAAAATTCCCCACCAGACTGAGGCTTCTCAAAAAAAACTCTGGGAAATGGTTTTTCTTCTGGAGGTCAGGAATAAGCTGTCCCACAGGAAATACCAGATTCTTCAATCTGGGCTAGCCCAGCCTCCAAGCCTGCTGGGGCCCTCCCCCAACCCACACACATGGCCAGGGGTCTAGGCTGTGAGCAGCTTGGAAAAACTGCCTTTATGATATCCCACCCCTCCCCCTGCCTCCCACCCCAGCTCCCGCCGTGAAGGGCGAGGGCTCTGGTCTACATGTCCCACCTCTTCTGGGGTCTCACTACTGTTTTGTGCCATTTTGGTTTAAGGCTGAAGGCAGCTGGGGGACTGAAGCTGGGAGACAATCAGAGACTCGACCAGGAGGTTTGCTGGGAGTGGGCCTTAGCCTCAGACTGAGGAAAAACAGCAGGATGGGGTCTGTGTCTTCTAAGCCTCAAGTTTGGAGGCCAGAGGTCATCTTCTCATGCCCCTGCCTCTCGGATGAATGGAAACTTCTCTCTCTAGAAGATAGTTTCTCTCATTCCCTGATTTGTGTGCCTCATAGTTCTCACTTTCATGACAGAATTCCTGAAAATCCAGCCTAAATCCTTTCTGTGGCAGTTTCTGCAAATTCTGTGCCTAACCACAGGGGACAGAGACCCTGAGGCATTGCGGTACCATGTAGGAGAGAGAGGGAGGCCCTGCTGAGGGATGGGGTCTAAATGAGAGTGTAGGAGGGGCTGCAGATCAGCCATCCTGCCCCAGGGACTTGGTAGAACTGAGGTTTCCCTGTTGAAGACTTTGCCCAGGTGCCAGAAAGTAAACAACGCTTCTATCTCGCTTTCTCCTCCAGCCTTGGTAAGATTCTCTGTGCAGAACTGACGTCACCCTTCCTGTCTCCGAGTGTCCTTGTATTTGTTGGTCCAGTCTGTGTGTCTGTCTAATGGGGGCGCAGGTACTTTTTCCATCAAAGGCCGTGCCTCTGCACATTCACACCTGGGATGCACAGAGCTCTGCCAGCTCAGGACCAGTGACTTGTGCCGAGCAGTGTGGTGGAGAGGGAGGTGGCCAGAGCCAGTGGCTCTAGACAGCAGGATGCACATGGCTCTGGCTGTGCCCTCCTCCTCATGTGATGGCAGCTGCCATGACAACAGGGCAGCTTGGAGCAGGATGCCGTGATGCAGGCTTGTGTGAGTCTGATGGCAGGAGCGAGAGCACTGCTGCCCCCCTGCCTGGCCCAGCAGGCCCAGTCCTCAGGCGATCTCTCCCCACACCCTCAGGGAAACTCCCCAGAGGGGCCCCTCAGAGAAGGAGCCAGCCCTGGGATGAGAGAGCCAAGGTGGTCAAGGACCAGACTCCCAAGTGTACACCCAACCTGACCCTTCCTTCCCTCAACCAGGCCGGAAGAGGCGTGCTGGGGCAAGGGCAGACCCGTAGAAAAGAGAGCTGTCCCATCCCTCTCTGAGGGGACCAGAAGACCCTACCCTGGGGGAAGCAGCCCCGCAGTGCCCCTCTCCCAGCCCAGGGCCCCTCGTCAGCCAGGGGTGTCAGCTCATATACCATTCCTGAAAAGCCAACTCCAGAGTCTCTGGCTGGTCTCTGTCTCCTTCCAGCAGATCTGCCCACAGGCCAGTGTCCCTGCTGGGCAGGGGTTCCTGCCCTCTTCCACTCACCTGTTTGTTCAGAACATCCTTTTCCAGAATGCATTCCCAAAATCATCACAGTCGGCTGGTGGAGCGTACTCACCTGCCTCTGTCCCTGCCACTGTCTGGGGACCTGAACTTGTCTCTCTTGGTGACGTCCAGTGCGAGGGCCTGGATCCATCTGCCCTTTGCATTGTGCTCCTGCTCTCCAAGGTCAGGGGCTATTTCTCCCTCTTCTTCTTACCTTGCTGTTGTATGTTTCCATGAGAGAACTCACTAGAAGAGGGGGTTGGGTGTATTTAGAGATCAGTTATTTTGGATCTGGGTTATCTGTGGGCTTTGATGAGGAGAGTGGGTTGGTTCCCACAGGACCTCTGACTTCTGGGCTCCTGAGGATGCCTGTGTGAAGCGCACTTGCTGTGATACTCCCAGTGCCAGGCAGATGTTGGGCTCAGACCTGGTCCACTCAATACATCTTCCTCCTCCCCACAGGCTCCTTGTGCTCCGTCTCCATCGAGAAGGCACTGCCCGAGGACAGAGGCTTATACAAGTGTGTAGCCAAGAACAGTGCCGGCCAGGCTGAGTCCTCCTGCCAAGTCACCGTGGACGGTAGGTGGTGTCCACCCAACACAGCCCCACACAGAGTCCCACTTATCAGCGCCCACCATCCCTAAACAGATCTGCCCCCAAAGCGGTCATCCCCACCAGAGGCATTCTCATCGTGGATGAGAAACCATCTTTTGCAAGACGAGACAGGAAGGGAAACAGCAGCTCTGCTTGATGGTTCCTTGTGGCCTCGCAGTCCTGCCCTCAGCTGGAAGGAGGGCTGCTCACCTTATGGGCCCCCTCCCCGGTCCTAACCACACCCCCACACCAGGCAGGGAAGCCGGACACAAGACAGGAGGAGAGAGGAGAAAAGACACACCCACAGGAAAATGACTACATAGTATTTTACAAGCTGAAACAAACAAGTGTCAGTGCTGGCTGGGCAGACCCGTGAGGCGGGAGCAGAGTGGGGTCCAAGTGGGGCACTTCTTCCAGGAGGTGAGTCGGGGGCTGAGGCTTTGGGTAGAGCGGCCAGGCCTGCCTCTGTGATTTGAGAGGAATAATCATAATGTAACAGAGGGAGGGGATGAGAGGCGTGAGGGCAGAGGGTCCTGCCAGGGCTGAGTGGAGCTTCCTGTGAGGAGGGGGCGAGTCCAGTCCTGTGGGGATTTGTCCTAAAGACACGCAGGTGGCGTGTGTGTGAGTCTCCTGCTCTCCTCCGCGTTTTGGAAGGAGACTAGATGGTTTAGGCCCCCGCCTCCACCTGGCGTGACAGGACACCGGGCTCCCAGGGAAGGGAGAGCGTCCCTCATGAGCTTTGCTGCTCTATTAGGGCCGAGCTAGGGCCGGAGTCCCATCTGGGGACTCACAATCCAGGGCCCATTCTTAGTATTTTGTTACTTGCCTGCAATGGCCTACAAAGGTAGTTTGGGGAAACACTTTCGTGCCTTTGAAATGCCTGGCTAGTAACTATCAGTGACATGTTAAAAGCTAGTGTCCAAATAAGGCATCTTGAAGACCAGTTTTTTGTTCCTCTGCCTGTGAACACGATCGCTTGACTTCTAAACTCCTAACCTGTTTCACAAGATGTGGAATCGTTGTCTCTGTTCTGGATATTGTAATGTGATTTCCTGATCATGAAAGCCGAGATCATGATACACAGTGAGCGGGAGAAAAGGAAGGAGAGTCTTAACAACCAAAGTCTTTAAACACACACACACACGCACACACAATGGCAACACAAATTAAATTGTCAGTTGCCAATAGTAAACCTGAGATTGTAAGATACTGTGTGTGTCTCCCTGGAGTTCTGTGAATGTGTTTGTCACAGATACTCTGAGTTTAAGGGAGCAGATTCGATGGGTCAAAGTATACAGTCAGTTCAGAAGGGGGTTTGAAGCATGTGTTTTGAGGCTAAGGGGCTGCTGCTCCTTATTCCTCCTGTCACCCACCCAGGTCAGATCCTGTTTCTTTCTAGACAGGTGCTGTAGAATAGTGTTCCTGGAAACTTGGCCTCAGAAGCCTATTTCTAATAGCCCATACTTGGGAGCCATGCTGATTTCCGAAGGAAGCCCCTCTTGCTTATGAGGTTATATGCTTTTGGAATCCCTGGCCTCTTTGGGTCCTATTCACATGTCCAGCTGAAGGCAGGACAGCAATTCATTCTTATCTGCAAAGTGTCAGCACCTTTTCTAGAAAGAGCAAAATGGTTTATTTTTAAAACCAAACTTTGTTTTCAAAGTAAAATTTCCTTTTTCCTTACAGAATACATTTGGGGATATTTTTAAAGGTTTGGGGAATTCATTCTACAACTCAAGGCACTTTTGTTGCCCCTAAGTTGGTCTTCTTAGTAGACTCCCTTAGGAGACTAATAGACTCCCTGGCTGTCTCCATGAACCTTGACCATCATAATTTATCTGTGGTTCCTTTGGAGGGGCCCTTGCAGGGTTTGCCCTCCAACTACAGATTGGGAGTTGGGTCTTAGGAGAAGAGCTAGGAAAGGGATCAGAGGGAAACCAGCTGAGATAACAGCGCTGACTCCAGGTTAACTGGGTTTCGGTTTATATTTTTTCAAAGAGAAAAAAGGGCAGCCCCTTCCACACCCACTTTCTTTTCCCTGTTGCTACACATGGAGATATGTTCTTGTCCTGCATGTGAGTTGCTTTCTTGCCACATTTAGCTTTATCTTTCCATCAAGAGCCACCTCTAAGCACATAGTTAAGGATTGCAGACTTCTGAGCTGCTCCCTGGCCCCCTTTCAGCATCTCTCTCGCTGTGCTTCTCTCAGCTGAATAGGCTTTGAGTCCTGCTCTGTGCCCCGATCCTCTCAGCTCTCCCCACTCCCTTACTCAATAAGACCTGGGGGTAGTACCCAATGGGTCCATGCGCCCTTTGATCTTATAGGCAAATTTCTGTGTGTTTGTGGATTAGAGCATTTTTAAAAAGATAGAGTCCATAGTTTTTAACCATATTCTTAAAATGAGTCATGAATTAAAATAGAGAGAAGAACCACTTGCCCTAAGAAGTAACCTTGACTGAACTTTTAAGCCCAGTCATTGTGCAGGGTCTTCCATTTCTCTCCATCTGCAGCTTCCCGCTACACCTCTGGATAAGACATGTCTTGCATCCCTCCTAAGGGGCTGCAAGGTCCCTGTCCACTAGGGGTAAGGAACACAGCTGCTACTGATGTCAGACTGGCCTCGCCCCCGACAGTCACTCACCATCACTTGGGTAGCCTGTGCTGGACACCACTTAGACTCTACATCTGTGGTCAATAGAATGATATATTTCAAGACCTCATGAAAATGACTTTGATTCATTGGCTGTTCTGTATTAGCTACACTGCTGCCTCCCTCAGAGGGAGGTAGCCTTTATATTGCAGCACATCTGGCTCTTTTAATCCTGCTGCTTCGGTTGTTTCCATAAGAAAAAGGGTGCTCTGTGCACTGTCTTGATTATGGTCATGCCCCCATTCCGTCCAAGGTAGCAGCAGGCATGTCAGCTTGTACTGCAGAAAGCAGCTGAAGCCTGCAGTGGGTAAGGATTTGTCAGAAAAAAATCCCAACTAGGAGAAAAGGCTGGGCTTCAAGGCCTGCCATGGCCAAAAACTCTTGTGCATTTTTAGTTTATGCAACAATTGGCCAAGGTATCCTTCTCATTGGGAAAACCCAGGTTCAGTGAGAGTCAGAAGGCTTCCCCAGTCACTCAGACAGTACGAGGAGATGCCGTGTCCTTGACTGTCTCTGATTCCAAAGCCCAGGCCCTTCGAGCCGCCCTGCTCAGGGAGTCACAGCATGAGTTACCCTGGCAGGACTTGAACCCAGGTGTGTCTGGTTTTGAAGTCTGCACCTTTCCCTGGACTGTGTGGTGCCCCTGAATAACACTGACGTTTCCACTGTCTGAGAGAGCCAGGTCTCCCTTACTAACAGCCTTTCTTGCTGGGAAGCCCTGCACCTCTGTGAGTGGCCCAGGTGAGAGGTGAGAAGGCAAAGCCCTTTGTAGGCCCCAACCCCAAGACAGGGCAGCTCTAGCCACCCTGCCCAGCTGCCCCGCCAAGGGCTTCGGGCCTCAGCCACCTGTGAGATCAGAAGTTTCACAACCATGGGGGGTGGTATGTGTGTGTGGTGGGGTGTAGCGTTCCAGTGGGCATTCATTCAGCCAGTACATCAGTGCCTGCCCTGCCAGGCACTGCCCCTGGGGCTGGGGTTCAGAGCAGTGAATGAAACAGAAGCTCCTGGTCTCAGAGCCTTTACACTGGAGTGAGGGAGAGACAAAAACATGGAGGAGCAGACAAGTCCTACGATCTCAGGCGATGACACGTGCTGTGGAGAAAGCAAAACGGGGCAATGGGGAGGGTGGGGCCTGTCTGAACAGAGGCCTGAAGACGTATGGGAAGGAGTCTCAGCAGTAGGAAGGAAGAGTAAGGGCGGGAAGGTCAGCTGAGGCTGTGAGCAGGCGCTCCCAGAAAGAGAGGTAAGGAGGCCAGTGTGGCTGAGCACCAGGCCAGGGGCAGAGAGTGGGAAATGAGGCTGAGGACCTGCAAGGTCACGTGGGCTGCAACAGGACACCGCATTTTATTCTGAGTGAGATGGGACAACACTGGATGTGGTAAAGGATCCCTCAGGTCGTGACCGGACCCAGGAAGAGGACGAGGAGAGCAGGTGCGAGGTGGCCATGATGTCCGGGGAGCTTAGACTCCGTGGGAGAGGTGGGAAATGACCAGACTGATCATGTTCTGACAGTACAGCTGATAGGAGTTGCTGAGGAACCGAAAGAGGAGAGAAAGGGAAGTCAAAGGTGACCCATAGTTTTTGTGAGAGAGCACATATCAGCGGTGGTACCAGCTACTGAGGTTAGAATGTGGTGGGTAGGGTGGGGGCAGAGTCAAGTATGTGGAGTTTAAGGGGTCCATAAGACATCCATAAGATATCCAAGGGGGCTTGTCATGTTGGCCAACATTTAGACGAATCTGGAGTTGAGGCAGGAGTCGGGTTGGAGGCAGGATATAAGGAGTCAGCTACATGAGGCCACTGAATGTCCTAGGATTACATGGGGTCCCTACAGGTGGATGTGGATGACAGAGAAAAGGAGAGAGCCCAACACTGAGAAACAGGGCAGGACAGTGGTCTGCAAAGGAGACACAGAGGACTGGCTGCAGTGAGACAGGAAGAAATCAAGGAAAGAGGGTTGTTCTAGAGGCCAGAGAGCGATCATTTCAGCAAGAAAGGATGATGGAAGTCAATACGTCAGATGCCTCTGCCAAGTAGAATAAGATGAGCCTGAGCATTGGCCTTTGGATTTGGCAACCCGGGGTGATTTGTAACTGTGAGAAGGGAGTTTCAAGACTAACTTGTGGTGTATGCAGCTAACAACCCATGCCTTGGCTCCTAACTGCTGCAATCCACTGCCACTGTGGCCAGGTAACGCTTCTGACGGCTGAGTTGACTTCGACCCACTCTTCTTTTCTTGGATCGAAGAATCTGCTCCCACTCCCATTTGTTCTTTATATCGACTCAGGCAGCTAATGTGTATTAGGTTGAACTAAATCAAATTACCATTTTAGCAGGTCAAAAGCACCTGAATATTGGCAAACAGTATGGTTCAATCTGAAACATGGGTATAAAGTACTTAGCATCATACCAGGCATGGATTGGGGCTTCCCAGGTGGCACTAGTAGTAAAGAACCTGCCTGCCAATGCAGGAGACATAGGAGACGTGGGTTCAGTCCCTGGGTTGGGAAGATCCCCTAGAGGAAGGCATGGCAACCCACTCCAGTATTCTTACCTAGAGAATCCCATGGGCAGAGGAGCCTAGTGGGCTACAGTCCATGGGGTCTCAAAGAGTCAGACACGACTGAAGCAACTTAGCACAGATGCCCAGGCATGGACTAAGTACCCAATAAATGCCAGCTGTTACTCCACATCTCATCTCCTCTGGGAGGTGTGGCTGTTCTCATTTTCCTGGTGAAGAAGATCAGGAGCTTGCCCAGAGACTCATGATCACTGGACTGCAGAGCTGGGAAGACACTCATTCTGGTCCGACCTCTCTCTCCTGGCCTTGCCAGCATGCTGCTTGCTCCGGGGCAGAGAGAGAGAGGCCAGCCCCTCTGCTCTACCCATTCTGGGGGCTCCTGGAAGCTCAGACACCCACTCAGAAGCCTCCCAAGACATCATTCCCCCTACCGAGAGTTGCAGCTCTGGGAATGACCTCTCTTGGGGGAGACAGAAGGAGAAAGGCTGCGGTGGAGGCTGAGCCCAGAGCTAGCCCAGGAGTGGAAGTGGTGAGGCGTTGTCCATATAAGGATGTGTATTCCTCTCTATGTCAAGGCCCCCCATGTCCCCACACCACTACCTTCCTCCCCCGTGTTTCTCTGGGGGCACAAGCAGTCCAGCAAAGGACTTCCAGCCCTGGGGCCCAGGTCTAGAAATGGAGTTCAGTTTCATCACAAGCTGATTAAAATAGACAGAAAATACACGCTGCTCTTAAACTTTTATAACTATTATTTTTATCCCCTGGGCAGGCGTGTGAGCACAAAGCTGGTTCTGATTAAGCACATGGTCCTCCCAGCCTACTCCTTGCTGTGGTTCTCACGGACAGACTGATAGTTAATGGCTTGTGGTACAGGCACAACCCCCAGGGGGGCGGGGGTGCTGCAGAGGAAAGGGGGGCTCCTCCCACCCCTGCAGTGCTCCATGTCTGCAGGAGTGCCTGGTTTGACAGTGAAAGTTGAGCCCATTTCCCCAGGGCCAGATGGAAAGATAAGCGCAGGGAACCTCTACAAACAAAACTCAAAGCACAAGACAGTTGTGTCCGACTCTTGGTGACCCCAAGGACTGTAGCCTGCCAGGCTCACAGGTCACTGTAAAGCAGTCACCCACGCTCTGAGGACGGATGCAGGGGCAGGAAACATACAGCAGGGCCTCCGGGAGGGCTTTCTGAAGAGGGAGGATCTTAAAGTGGATTTGGGAAGGAGGCCAGACAATGTGGCAAACAGGAGAAGTGAATGAATAGGTAAATGATCACCGTTGCATGCCTTCTCTCCCTAGAGTCTTGCAGTGCTGCAAGGCAGAGAAAATAAGTGTCATTTCCTTTGTACAAATGTGGAAATAGAGACCCGGGGCATGATCCCAGGATTCCTGATGACAAAGGCGAAACTAGAGCCCTCCTCTCTCCTTCCTGACTCTAATGGTGCTCAGAAGCAAAGTCCACCACAACCCCACGAGGAGAGAAGGAATCTCAGTCCCTGTCTGCCTTCTTTCAGGCACTCATGGAGACTGGCCCTCTCATCCTTTGCTTGCTTGGGCCTCAGTCTCCCCATCATTAAAATAAAAAGTCTTGACCCTTCTTTACCTCCCTCCTCTGATGCCCTGGAACTCACTGGGAAAAAGATGGCGAGAAGAGTGCTGATGCCAAGGAAAAGAGGACTGTGTGTGCCTACTCTGTCCTCACCTCCTCTTCCGTAAAAGGGGGGAAAACAAAGAAGTGTCTGCGTGTGCCTTTCTTTGAATTGTTATTGGTGCTGTCGGTGCTGGTCTGGAAGCAAGGGAAGAAGGGAGGGCCTCAGACAAGGGAAACTAGACTCATCTCATGACCTTGGTTTATGGCAGCCTCATCCACAAATGTCAGGGAAGCATGGACAGGTTTTCTTGACTCGAGCAGTAGTCCCTGAGACCCGCCCCTACCTCTGCGCTCACCCGAAGACCCACCCACCTGAGCAGAGAGACTAGCAGTTTTCAGCCTGGTGGCATATTATTGACACCAGCCTCCCCACACAGGCCAATCAAGTTGGGATCTGGGGAGTGAGATACCAAGGTACAGGTGCTTCTAATGAGCAGCCAAGGTTGAGAACCAAAGGTTAATAAATATGTACTAAGGATTTTTCTGGAGAAGGCAATGGCAACCCACTCCAGTATTTTTGCCTGGAAAACCCCATGGATGGAGGAGCATAGTAGGCTACAATCCATGGCATTGCAAAGAGTCGGACACGACTGAGTGACTTCACTTCACTTCAAGGATTTTTCTGTAGATGACAATGATTTCTATTTCTGGGGAGAATACCCAATAAGAGCAAATGAAATCCTCCCTTCCCCATGGCACTTCCTGCTCCTTTTTCCATATCCACACGGAGACCAATGTGGGGCAGCCCACTGAGGAGACAGGACACAGGCCATGTTGGCTCTGGATGGCGGGGCCCCTGGCTCATCGTCTGGGGCTTTTTGGCTCTTACGGAAGGCAGCAGAGGATAACACTCAGCTGGGGATGGCAGCAGGGCAGGGGGATTCCTGGATTACCCAGCTAACAAAGAGTGGGCTGGCCTTGGCTTAGGAAGGAAGCCTATTGGTGTAAAGGAATACATAGGGAGAGACCCACATTCTAGAGCAGGAAAGGAACCCAACGCCATCTAGAAGGAGCAATGCATCCTGAGAGGAGCACTGAGTCTGCATGCTGGGGAAGCGTACGTGCCCAGCCCCTAGTTCTGTGCTTATGTGCCCACCCGCCAGAGCCCCTAGTGTCCAGTCTAGGGGAGAGCACGTGTTAGCAGCCAGGATTGCCCCACCTTGGAGGAGGGACAGGGAGATGGCCCTTCCTCACCAGCCAAGCCACAGCAATGTGGCCAAGCCTCAGCTGGAAAGTCCCACCCGCTCCTTTCTCCCTCGTGCTTCCTCTTCAGGGGCAGGAAGAGGATGCACAGGAAGGGGCTCTGAGTGGGGGAGGCTCCCTCCTAGCACAGCCTCTGAAGGGAGTTCCTTGTGGGGAAAATGCTGGAACCTAGTGATAGCAGCACAGCCAGCTCCTCCCTATCCTGGTCCGCAGGCAGTTTCCCTGCAATTTGCTCTGGTCCGGTCTCTTTAAGGCCCAGTGAGGGCCTTTTCCTTTTCCACTCAGCCCAGCCCAGCACCATGTTATCCTTGGCAATTAAAAAAAAAAAAAAAAAGCGTAACGTGAGAGTTGCAAGTTAAGCTTTATTTAGCGCAAAATGAGGACCATAACCCAGGAAACAGCACCTCAGATAGCTCTGAGAAACTGCTCCAAAGAGATGGGGGCAGAAAGGTAAGTATATATGAAATTTTAGTGAAGGGTGAATACATGCAATCAAGCACATATTTTTCCAAAAGGTTTCTGCTAGTCTCATGAAGCTTGTGCTAGTCACGAGAAACAGTCATCACCATGAAGGATTTTAGTGTTTTTCTAGATATGAGGAGATACAAGAATTGGGCTCCTAAAATTTGTTCCTGAAAGTATGTTTATCTGAAGTTGTGTCCTGCGAGTTTCCTACCTGCTGCCCTCCCAGAGCGCAGAGTGCCTTGGCTCTGCTCTCCCTCCTGAACTCCTTTCGGGAGGTATTGGAGGTCAGCAGCACCTATTGAATCTTTGTGGAGGTAGATGGCAAGAGCCCATGGCAAGTGCCAGTTTGTAGTTGATGCCCTGCTGCCAAGGGAGGGCTTCCCCTGGCATCATCCACACTTGGCGTGAACGTGAAGAAGGATAGTGGAGGACAGGCCTGAGGAGTCGTGTAGCATTTCAGCTCTGCCCACAGGCTACCGCTGCGGGGTTCCACTGGGTCCGCTTTGGGGAGAGTGCAGAAGCCCCCATGACACGTCCAAATCCAGAGCGAGTGAAGCATGCCGACTGCTGGCTCAGAGGCCTCCATCTGATCTGGAGTTCTGACTGTCAGTGCCCTTGTTCCAAGGGAGTTAGAGAAAACGGAGGCTTCAAGACCCCTCCAGATCGAGCCCAGGGGCAGCCACCCTGTGCCTTGCTTCCTCTGGTTAAGAGACCTCTCTGCACAGAGCAGGCTTCTGGAAGTCCAGAATGTTTAGCCCAAGTGGGTTAAGACCCAGTGAAGGGAAAGGCAGTGCCTGGGTGAGCAGAGGGGCCCTGCTGATGTGGTTCTGCTGGCCCACACCCACAGCAGAGGTGGAAATGCTCACCAGCTCCCAGGGAGGCCTGTCCATCCATCTTCAGGGGGACTTTGCTCTGCACTTGATGTATAAGGCCTGGTGGCACAACTGCTCCGTCTTTGGTGCTCTTGATGCCAGCCCAGGTGCCATCTGCCCCGTAACACGAAGGGCCCTCTGAGTGGAGCAGGGTGGGGAGGACTATCGTGGTGGGTGGTGGAGGTGGGATTTTTATTGCAACGTCTCTTCTGCTTCTTTCCCTGGGTGGCTGCCGACTCATGTTTGTTGTTCCCATTTAGTTCCAGATGCCCCCGCCAGTGAAAATGCCAAGGCCCCGGAGATGAAAGCCCGGAGGCCGAAGAGCTCTCTTCCTCCAGTGCTAGGAACAGAAAGTAAGTACCTGTTCAGCTCTTCCAGGTAAGCCTAGGACCAAGGGCTGCCACTGCCTTGCCCGTGCTCTGCAGAGTCTGGCCCCTGTGCTCACCCTGGTACCCCATGAGCCCCTGGTGACCCTTCCTCATCCCTCCCATGTCTTCCGGCCGAAGCATATCCATGTCCTCTGTCAGCCCCAGTCAGGCCCCTTCTGCTTCCCACCAAGACCCCTGGGAGACCATCCCCTAGTCTCTCTCAGCTGTCTTTCCTGCCAGATGCACCTTCTCAAAGGGGGCTCTGACCAGATCAATCCCAGCTGGAGTCCCCAGTCACCCGCAGAGCCCACCAGCCCCGTATGAGTGAACCTTTCCAGGTGGCCGCCCTGGCACGCCTGCCACACGTGCACACACCTGCTGACATCGCACCTCAGCCTTCCAGTCTGAGTGCTGCCCCCGCCCCCCAGCTCCTTTCCCCCGTTTTATCCTCAAGGCAAGCTGAGCTCCTCGGCGTGCTCCAGCCATCCCTGTGCTCCTCCCCTCGTGCCTTTCCTTGGGCATCTCTGTCTTCAGACAGACTCCCACGGAAAAGCTGTCTCATCCCTGAGTTTGTCCTTGCTCTGGCTGAAAGGAGCTCTTCCCTCCTGTGAGCCCCCGTAGTACTCAGTACCCACTTCTGCCAGAAGGCTGTCTCCTTCCCAGTGTCATGGTGACATGTCTTTCTCCTCCTCCCTCCTACTTTGTAAGGTGACTGGGCCAACTCAGGGGTGCGCCTTTCAGGATGACGGTGCCGTGACCTGTTCGTAGAAGGGCCTTACCCACATCTTTTGGAGTCAGCTTGCAGCTGTGGTCTAAACAGCTGAGCAGGAATGGGGCTTTTTCTGTGACTCTGCACGGCTTTCTCCCTCTTTTTGGATCTCGGCCTCCTCCAGGACCCCCTCATCTTATGGGGGGGCTTTTACAGTCCCACAAAAATGTTTCAGTATCTTATAAAATTAGGAAGAAAATTAACTTTTAGATCAAAGAAGATGTTTTAATTTTTAATATTAATATTCATCTTTATACCAATGCAGTTATAAAATGTAACTTACATATATACATATATATATTTTTTTTTTCTTTAATGAATAAAGGGGCCTTGAAAGGCAAAGGTGCTTAGAGTCCACAAAGATCATAATGCAGCCCTGGCTTCCCCTGCTGCTGCTGCTGCTGCTGCTGCTAAGTCGCTTCAGTCGTGTCTGACTCTGTGCAAGCCCAGAGACGGCAGCCCACCAGGCTCCCCCGTCCCTGGGATTCTCCAGGCAAGAACACTGGAGTGGGTTGCCATTTCCTTCTCCAATGCATGAAGGTGAAAAGTGAAAGTGAAGTCGCTCAGCTGTGTCTGACTCCTAGTGACCCCACGGACTGCAGCCTACCAGGCTCCTCCGTCCATGGGATTCTCCAGGCAAGAGTACTGGAGTGGGGTGCCATTGACTTCTCCTGGCTTCCCCTACTGATGAACTATTGTCTAATTTTGTTAGAACTTTGCCTTGAAAGCTCCAATGTTAACAGGAGGTATGGGGTTTCCTGGACATCCCAACATGCTCTCTCTGTGTTTTAAAGAGCAAAAGACAAGACAAACTCCTGAATACCTGTGCTAACAAGGGAAAGTGAGCGAGGGTAATTCACAGGCTGCCTCCACTTTTCCATTACAAGGCAGTGTTCTGGAACTTAGTTTTATTTGCATCTCATCAAAGCAACATATATCCCTCCCCAGTGAGGAGCTTGGGTTCCTCATGCACATACCAGCTAGGCTGTCAGGGGGCCCTCTCAGCCTGCAGTATGCTGTGCCAACCGAACTGGAGTGATAATTTCTCATGGATATCTAACTACCCAGGAGCCTCTGAGTATCCAAAGTAGGAATTTAATGAGTTGTTGGAAATGCAGAAACAATTCTTTCAAAAAACCTGGTGAGAAGGGGTTAGTGATTTTACCTTCTGACTTGGGCCTGTGCTCTTAGTTATGGGAGCAAATCAGCAGGAGAGGCGTGGGCTCTTAGAAGAGCACCAAGTGGCAGTGAACTGGTCTGAGCGGCTGTTCTTCCCTCGTGGGGCAGAAGCAGGGATCCCTGGGGTTCCAGCTGGGAGGCCAGCGGTCTCCTGTCCTCCGCCCTGGCACATCCATTCCAATGAGATCCCCGGGAAGGGAGGTGGGGTGGGAGCAGAGTTGTGAAAGAGAGACACAAGCTGGAGACTGAGCAGCCTCGTGGGTTTGTGGCCCTGGAGAAGTCTTCAGAAAACCCTGGTCGAGTTGTCATCATGCACTTCTAGGGAAGGGGCTCGCAATGGCTGCATATTAGATTCACCTAGGGACCATTTAAAAACGCTGCCGTCTGCTGTACCCCAGACTCACTGGATCAGAACCTCCTCTGGTGGTGGACAGCTTCAGTATTTGTTTCAGCTCCTGGGCCCTCCCAAGGTGCTGCCAGTCAGGCTGGTGAGCAGCTGCTCCAGAGGGAAGCCTGGTGCTCTTGCTCCGCTGGTCTTGAGAAAGCAGAAGCAGGTCTTCTCTACTGCCTCCCTTAAATGTGGAAGCACCTGGGGGCTCCTCAGGCCCAGGTCCTCAGGGTATTCCAGCACCCGCCTTTACAGAGGGAGCAAGATGCTCTTTGGTAGAGGCTGAACCCCATGGTTCTTTCCCCTGCAGAGGGCTCAGGGAATGGGGCTCAGTGGGCAGTGCTGCTTAACAGGAGGGGCGGGGCTGGCTGAAAGTGCTTTCTCTCCCTAGCAGACACACACATCTGTGATGGCATTAACTCCAGCCGACACTGCTTGTCTGCTGAAGGGAAATTTCACTCTGTGTAGAAAAGCCTTCAAGTTGGAGTCACAGACAGATGTCTTACTCCCAAAAGGATGGAAGTGTGTGTCTCCATGTATGGTAATGGCCACGCTGAATCTCTTTGCTGGCCCACAACCCCTGCCCCCTCATTACCCCAGCCGTCACCCGCTGGGATGCTGAGAGCATCAGCGGGGTGATTCCTTCAGAAACCTGCAAGTTCCCAGGGTACCTGCGCACCACCCTGGGGCTCCCTTCCCAGGAGGCTCCTGAGAAGGCAGCTGCCCAAGACAGGAAATGAAGGGGATGTCTTTCAGGGTTGCACCCCAAGTTCTTTTCTTACTTTGGGGGATAATTTGCATTATTTTTTAATTACATACATTAAATATGCCTGTCTTCTTGTTCAAATATTTTGAATAGTACAGAAGTTTACCCAGTGCAACATGAAAGCCCTCTTTCATCTTACCCTAATCCCACTCACCTCCTTAAATATATTCACAATTACTGTTTGATAAATATTCTTATATACACATGCAAATACATCAGTTGAATTTTTTCCCACAGAAGTGGAATTACGCAGTCTGTGCACCTCTTCAACTTGTCTTATTCTGTTAGCATTGCCATCCTCTGCCCCAGGCATTTCTGATTCCATGAGAAAGCCCAGATTCTCATGTCGTTGAGTGGTCTGGCTGTGTATGTGTATTCATTTTTGTCTAGGACTGGGAAGTACCTAATGTAACCAGGAAATACATCTTTCCTCCAGTGGCCAAGGGAAAGCTGAGTGGTTTCCTTGTCAAACAGATGGTGGCCAGATGCGTGTCTGGTGGCCTCCCCTTCCCAGCTTGAGTGTTTGGTCCTGTGAAGAGCTGTCAGGTACGAGAGTGGATGGTCCTCGTCCACACATTGCCTAAGAGTCCCTGGGGTCCCCACTGCAGCCAAGCTCTGGGGAACATGAGGGAAAAGCCAAGCTGATTTGCCCAAACCCAAGGGGCTGGATGAGAGAAAACTGGTGGAAGTACAAGTTAACCTGCTGGACAACCAGCTCACAAGTACAGAGGTGAGGAGGCTGTCAGATTTGGGAAGTGAGGGAAGATTTCTGAATGACGGAGATGGTGAGCCAGGTTACAGATGAGGAGAGAAATGTGGTTTGGTTGATGAGGAATAACATTCCTCTTATTGAGGAAAGACTAGAGGGAGAAATGCGCAAGTGCTACAGAAGATCACAAGGGCCTCTGATTCAGTCACCGCCCATCGCACCAAACAAGAGTTTTCCTGAGCACCTATGTAGCAGGCATCATCTTAGACACTCAGTCTGTGTTGCTTCAGGCAAGTCTCATTCCACTGAGCTACAATTAGTTGTTCCATTTTACAGATGAGCTGAACTGAGCCTTGAGAGCTAAACTGCCCTGCCCAGAGTCTGGCAGCTGGTAAGATGTGGGCACTGTGAGGGCAGCCCTGACCCACACTCCCCTGGCACCAGTCTGCGCCTTCCACAGTCTCAGGGCCATCCTTGTGCTATCCAAACAGCAGAGGCACCATCCTCCAGGGGACACAGGTCTGACTGCCCTCAGAGCTGCGGGGAGAAAAAGGTGACAGCTGGTATGCTTTTACTGGTTCTTGAGACCTGTCAGGGTCTTTGCTGCATGCCTCTCAATGGGAAGTTTTTTTATAACTTTATTCTGGTATAATTTCAAATTTACAGAAAAGGTGCAAGAACAGTATAAGAAACTTCCATTATTTACATTTTGTCCTATTGTTTTGTCATTATGTATAAACTCATATATATACAGTTCAGTTCAGTCCTCAGTCGTGTCCGACTCTTTGTGACCCCATGAATCGCAGCGCACCAGGCCTCTCTGTCCATCACCAACTCCTGGAGTTCACTCAGACTCGTGTCCATCAAGTCGGTGATGCCATCCAGCCATCTCATCCTCTGTCATCCCCTTCTCCTCCCACCCCCAATCCCTCCCAGCATCAGGGTCTTTTCCAATGAGTCAACTCTTCGCATGAGGTGGCCAAAGTACTGGAGTTTCAGCTTCAGCATCATTCCCTCCAAAGAAATCCCAGGGCTGATCTCCTTCAGAATGGACTGGATGGATCTCCTTGCAGTCCAAGGGACTCTCAAGAGTCTTCTCCAACACCACAGTTCAAAAGCATCAATTCTTCGGTGCTCAGCCTTCTTCACAGTCCGACTCTCACATCCATACATGACCACAGGAAAAACCATAGCCTTGACTAGACGGACCTTTGTTGGCAAAGTAATGTCTCTGCTTTGGAATATGCTACCTAGGTTGGTCATAACTTTCCTTCCAAGGAGTAAGCGTCTTTTAATTTCATGGCTGCAGTCACCATCTACAGTGATTTTGGAGTCCCAAAAAATAAAGTCTGATACTGTTTCCACTGTTTCCCCATCTATTTCCCATGAAGTGATGGGACCGGATGCCATGAGTTTCGTTTTCTGAATGTTGAGCTTTAAGCCAACTTTTTCACTCTCCACTTTCACTTTCATCAAGAGGCTTTTGAGTTCCTCTTCACTTTCTGCCATAAGGGTGGTGTCATCTGCATATCTGAGGTTATTGATATTTCTCCAGGCAATCTTGATTCCAGCTTGTGTTTCTTCCAGCCCAGCGTTTCTCATGATGTACTCTGCATATAAGTTAAATAAGCAGGGTGATAATATACAGCCTTGACCTACTCCTTTTCCTATTTGGAACCAGTCTGTTGTTCCATGTCCAGTTCTAACTGTTGCTTTCTGACCTGCATACAGATTCCTCAAGAGGCAGGTCAGGTGGTCTGGTATTCCCATCTCTTTCAGAATTTTCCACAGTTTATTGTGATCCACACAGTCAAAGGCTTTGGCATAGTCAATAAAGCAGAAATAGATGTTTTTCTGGAACTCTCTTGCTTTTTCCATGATCCAGCAGATGTTGGCAATTTGATCTCTGGTTCCTCTGCCTTTTCTAAAACCAGCTTGAACATCAGAAAGTTCACAGTTCACATATTGCTGAAGCCTGGCTTGGAGAATTTTGAGCATTACTTTACTAGCATGTGAGATGAGTGCAATTGTGCGGTAGTTTGAGCATTCTTTGGCATTACCTTTCTTTGGGATTGGAATGAAAACTGATCTTTTCCAGTCCTGTGGCCACTGCTGAGTTTTCCAAATTTGCTGGCATATTGAGTGCAGCACTTTCACAGCATCATCTTTCAGGATTTGAAATAGCTCCACTGGAATTCCATCACCTCCACTAGCTTTGTTCGTAGTGATGCTTTCTAAGGCCCACTTGACTTCACATTCCTGGATGTCTGGCTGTAGGTGAGTGATCACACCATCATGATTATCTGGGTTGTGAAGATCTTTTTTGTACAGTTCTTCTGTGTATTCTTGCCACCTCTTCTTGATATCTTCTGCTTCTGTTAGGTCCATACCATTTCTGTCCCTTATCAAGCCCATCTTTGCATGAAATGTCCCCTTGGTATCTCTAATTTTCTTGAAGAGATCTCTAGTCTTTCCCATTCTGTTGTTTTCCTCTATTTCTTTGCACTGATCACTGAGGAAGGCTTTCTTATCTCTTCTTGCTGTTCTTTGGAACTCTGCATTCATACACCATTCATCAAATATTCATATCTATATTTATAATACCATATATATGCTATATCTAGTCATACATATTCACCATTCACCATATAGAGATGGATTTCCCTTGTGGTTCAGCTGGTAAAGAATCTGCCTGCAATGTGGGAGACCTGGGTTTGATCCCTGGGTTAGGAAGATCCCCTGGAGAAAGGAGTGGCTACCCACTCCAGTATTCTGGCCTGGAGAATTCCCCCTGTATAGTCTATGGGGTGGCAAAGAGTCGTACAAGACTGAGCGACTTTTCACTTTCACATAGAGACAAATATATATACTGCTTACAAATAGACATCATGCCCTTGACCTCTAAATGTCTTATTGTGTATCTTCTAAGAATATAACCGCAATGCAGTTCTTAAAATCAGGACATCTAACATTGAACTGATACTATCTAACCCACAGTCCCATATTTGACTTTTGTCAATTGTCCATTCTTCTTTCTGGCCGCTTTCCCCCCTCTTGATGGAAATGTAGTGTCTGCACTCCTGGAAAACTTTACACACATCTCCAGCCCAGAGTGGGTCGTCTCCCACCTTTGAAGAAGGAACAGGAGAGGAGCGTGGGCTGGAGGAAAAACATCTTCCACCTGTGGGGGTGTGGGGACGTGGGGGGCCCCAACACCCTTCCCTGTCGGACCTCCAGATGCCCCTTTACTGTGTGTGCCCCATGCTGGGCCAGCACTCAGGCACAAGGTACCACCAGACAGCCCTTGGGGTGGAGAGCAGAGAGTGAAGGTTCTTGGTTCTGCCTCTGGTTGAATGTGGCCTTGACCTTGGTCAAAGCCCCTCCTCCTTCTACAGTGTCAAATGGGGACTTTCTCCAACTGACCCCAGGCCTTTTCTAGCTCGAACATCAGGCCATTCAATAGAATGTTTTTCTTTGGAGTGATGCAGGGTTGGCTAAAGCCCTTCACATCATCTGGTGTGTGGAAAGTGGAAGCTCCAGCAAGTGTGAACACACAGCAGCAGAGACATCCAGACAGGAGGGAGGCTGTATGCATGGTGTCCAGGTTTAGGGTGTTCCAGCTGGAGGGGATCTGACGAGTTTTGTGTGAAAGAGACATTGCTGGGGCTTAAGGAATGGCTTAAGAAAAATACAGAGAGGCAGGATCCGGTGATTAAGACTCTGAGCTTCCAACACAGAGGGTTCGGGTTCAATCCCTGGTCTAGGAACCAGGATCCCTGGTCTAGGATCCCACTTGCTACGTAATGTGGCCAAAAAGAAAAAGAAAATACAGAGAGGCACTGTGATAACAGGCCCAGGGATTCCTCCTATCAGTCTGTAAAGCTGATGATCTTTTAGAAAAGACAGAAACATCCATAGGGCACATGTACGATTAGGGAATAGGAACCAAGGCCTGTCCATCTCTGAAATTTCAGTGGCTGGTCTGAAATAGGGATATAGTAAGTATTTCCCTTTCGAAGTGTCTTCATCAGTTCCCATGTTCCTGGGATCTGGAGATGGTGAAGGTGGAACACCCCTTGTGTTCTATGCCTGGTCTTGGCCTGAGCTTCATCCCTTTTACCAGTCTCTTTGACTTCCCTCAGTACTGTCCTAGATTATGATGCTCTTAGATGTCTTTGCCTTGGTCTGCTGAATGTGTCTTTCCCTGAAACCAAAAGTCGGTCACCTTGAAAGCATTTTGGGGTATCAAAAGCAGTGTCGAATTATCTTGAAGGGTTTCTCCAGGATCTCATCTTTCTTTTCAATATGCTCTCCAGGAGTCAAAGGGCTGGAAGGAAATGCTAGAGAGGTTAAGACTTGGCATTGAGACTTGCTCCACAGGGAAAGTTGTGGGACCCTGGAAGAGAAGCGGGGCTATTTCCATGAATGTCTTTGAAAGCTGAGCCAACTCCTGGTTACTCCCAACCAAAGTATTGGTCTTGGTGCTCATGCCACCCTCCAGCACACTGTGTGTGTGGACCTGTGCTTCCACCCCTGGGTTGCTGGGTCCGTCTACTTCCCTGCTCTTCCGTCGTCTCCCACGAGCCAGTTCCATGGCAGTGTGGGTCCTCCCAGGGATGCCCTGGAGGGTGGCAGTCAGACAACGCTGGTGCTGCTGTCCCAGCCATGCGGGCTGCCCCTTTCACAACGGCCCCAATGTTCTGTGTCCCAGCGGCCTGGGGCTGGGTGTTTGCAGTAACAAGAGGATCAGTGTTCCTCTGGAATCTTATGTGACGGCCTTTGCTGTGAGGGAATGTGTACAGGAAATTTGCCCAGAGATGTTCATTCTGGGAAAATGACCAATGTTTTTCCACAAGTTTGTAAGGAGGGGCTGGAAAGGGCCTGATGTGTGTGGGGTGGGGGTGGAGGGGGACAGTGTCGAGGGTGCTGTTTAAAGCCCCCTGGGGCCCTGAGCCTGCCCGGTGCAGGACAGTGAGGTCTAGCCCCTTCCCCAGATCCTCACCGCCACCCCTTGCTGTGACACAGCCTGCAGGGTGGGTGCTCCCTTCACATGTCACCCAACCCGTGTCCCCTTCAGGAGCTTGTGGCAGAAAGTGAATGCTTATTTGGGGAATTGTGAAGGGTTTGATGTCTATTTTTAGCCAGCTACCTAAAAAGGGAAATGTCCCCAGAGAGGCAGAGATCCAGGGACCTCCCTGGACCCAAGGCTACTGATGCTACCTCCCCGGTTTCCTCCAGCTCTTCATTATCTCAGACCCTTTGGAAGCTGTGAGATCCACCTTCGAGCTCTGTAAATATCTCTCAATGGCTGACTCTGATCTTTCTGCTCTATGGATTCGCTGGAGAGACAGACTCATGTGTCTTCAAATTGAGCAGCGTGGAAACTCCTGTGGGGTGCTAACCTCCTCCCTCCCAGGGCAGAAGGAAGGTTCATGAGGCCAGAACTAGCTGGGTGTGGGCAGGCTGGGGCAAAAGCAAAAGATGCCTTACCCACACGATTGGAAGCTAGTCTTTCCAGCCCAGCTCCAGGTTTCCCAGGAGGCTTCTAAATTCAGTGTTTTGATTTTGATGTTTTTATTGGGCTGCTTCACTTCTTCCAGACTCAGTCTCCGTCTGGGGTGGAAGGCTCAGCACCTGGCCACTTTGATCTAAATTGGTGACAGAGCTAGGGGCCTTCTCCTTTTCATGGAATGTTGCACAGGATTCAAGCCAACGGGCTTCATCTCTGAGCATCAGAGCCCAGGGCTGTGATGAAGTGTTCTCAGGAAATTCCGTGTTAGCAGAGTTCCCCAGGGATTCCACTCATTCCTTTAAAAGGTATTTTCTAGCCTGTTCCTGGTACTGAGCAAGGCCTGGGGATACAGAAGATGAACATAATGGCCCTGTGCCTGTCCTCAGGGAACTTGCAGGGTGTATGCGTACTGGGGGCAGGTTTCCGCAGTTGCGATGCCTTGTGATAACTGCTGATGAAACCACCTCAGAGGGGTATGGGACCCACCCGGCAGCAGTGATATGTGAATGAGTCAGCAAAGAGCTGACAACAAAAACCTGGCACTGTTGAAACTGAAAGGCCTTCAGTGTAGTATACGAAGCGGTATCCCCAGAAGGCACAGGGATCAGCAGCATCCACACCCCAAGGAAGGTCAGGAATCTGTGGTTTTAGTAATTCTCCTGCATGATTATTATCAGGCATGCTAAATTTTGAGAACCACTGCCATTGAGCATAGAAGGCATGGGTGAGGGTATTCCCCAAGAGTTAGAAAGAAGGCTGGAGATGAAAGCTGGGGACAGATCTCGGAAACCCATCTGATGAGTTGGACTTGATCCTAAGAGGCAATGGGCAGCCACTGGAAAAGTGTAAACAGTGGAGTGACATCAGGTTTGCTTTTGACAAAGATCACTTTGGCTACAGAGTGATGGATGTACTGGGTGGGGACAGGGAGCACAAGTGTAGGAGGTGCTACAGTAAGGACTGGAATGGTAACAGAGGGGATATGGAAAGAGGAACCAAGGAAGTTATTTTGTTGATGGAATTGAAAGATGTTAGTCAGTGGCTGGAAATGGGCAGGGGTGGTGGGTGGGGGGCTTGGGAGAAATGGAGATGAGCAGCAGTGTGGGGAGAAGAACTGCATTTGGTTTCAGGTGTTGGGTTTACAGTGTGTGCCTGGGGAGATGGTGTCAGGTAGTGGGGTGTATGGGTGGGCCCAGGAGAGAGGTCTGGGCTCCAGGGAAAATGAGGACAGCAAACAGAGGGATAAAGAGAGGAGCTTAGGGTAGTTTGGAGAGCTTGAGAGTTTGGGGGGCAGTGCTGTGCCAGGAGGGGTATACTGCCTGGGACTGGCTGTCTGGGAGAGGGACAGACCCTGGGCAAGGAGAAGGAGGATGCTCTGCTCTCCTTACAGGCCCTGTGGCCAGAAGCCACCATGGGGTTTGCAAGGATGGTTACATCTTTTTCTATTTCTGTGAAACTCCTCTCTTACAATGGCTAATGCAGAAAGTTTAGGATGTTGGAGTAGGAGGTGGGGGACAAAAGGCTGACAGCAATAGTAAGATAATAAGAAGGAAGCATCCAGAGGAAAAGAAACTGGTAGGTGACCCAAGAGGTACTGAGAGTTTGGGCATCTGGACCAGTGAGAATTTGACCTGTACTGAGGCCTCTCTCAGCAGGAGAGAGCTCATATAGGTATAAAGCTGGCCTGGCCAGCAGTGCAGGGACTAGACAGATGAAGGAAAGGACAGAGAAGTCCTTTGGGGATCTGTTTGGGGAAGAAAGGAGAATGGGTGAGGGGAGAGGCTGGGGAGGGGAGGGTAAGACTGGTGTTGGAACATGTACTTTATGCTATACCTTCACCGACACAATGGGCATGGGTTTGGGTGGACTCCGGGAATTGGTGATGGACAGGGAGGCCTGGCGTGCTGCGGTTCATGGGGTTGCAAAGAGTCAGACACGACTGAGCGACTGAACTGAACTGAGCTTTATAACATAGCTTAATTCTTTACAACAAATTTTATTTATTCTCCCCACATTCTTTGAATGGGGACACTAAAGCTCCAAGAGGTTACATAGCAAGTTTTAAGTCACACCCCTTAGGGAGTAACAGGGCTATATTTGAACCCAAGTCCAGGGCCAGAGCCTATGCCCATTGTGTTTCTGCAAAGGGACAGAGAAGGGTTTTAAGGCCCTGATTTGAGGATGGGGGAGAGTGTCCAAGGGAGTCAGGAGACAACAGGAGAAAAGCAGCCACACGCTAGGCAACAGAAGGTTGAAGTCCTGTTTCTAATTCAGCCACATGTCATTTTATGAACCCAGCAAGGCATCTGACTTTTATTCAAATCCATCTCCTTTTTCATGAAATGGAAACAATGTGAAGTGCCCTGCTTGTGTTTGGTTGGGGTAAGAACCCAATGAAAAAAGGATGATGACATCATGGATTAGAAACTCAGCTTGCTGAGTCTAGCTCTCTACAAGAAATCAGGTGCTAGAATCTAGTAACTCTGCTTTCTAGTCCATTAATCATGTTCTCCTAATCCCAGAACACATATTAATGAATTTCAGCAGATGGGCCTCTAAAATATACATAGAATAGGATACAGAACATTGTTAATGTTTAAAATAGCTGTGACTGATGGGAACCAAATCAGTTTCAGATGCTAATGAATTCAAACAGGAGATGCTCCAAATTTATTGAACAACCAGAAAACTTTGGCCTTCAACCATATTTAACTATAGCACAGAAAGACAGATATTAGTTCAGGCTCTGCTTCTGGCCATGCAAGTCTACCCACAGGCCCCAAGATAGTATAGGGGGAACTTTGGAGTCCTCACTTTTACTGTATGTCATCTTTGCCTCTTTATTAACTCCTCACCCACGGCTCCAGAGGCGGGCACCCTGCCCCCAGAGCTTCTCCCCAGTTCCACCAGTGTGCACAGACTGGGCGGCCTCAGCGTCAGCGCTGTGTTGTCTCACAGTTCTGGAGGCTAGAAGCCTGAGGTCAGGTGTCAGCAGGTTTGGTTTCTCCTGAGGCCTCTATCGCCTTGGCCTGCAGGGGGCAGCCTTCTGGCTGTGTCCTCACACGGCCTTTGCTCTGTGCGTGTCTTCCTGGTGTCTCTCCATGGGCCCAAATTTTCTCTTATAAGGACACCAGTCAGCTTGGATTAAGGTCCATCCTAGCAGCCTCCTTTTAATTTAATCACCTCTTTAAAGTTCCTGTTTCCAAATATAGTCATATTCTGAGGTACTGGGGGTTTAGGGCTTCAATATATGAATGGGAAGCAGGGGGCGGGGTGCAGCTCAGCCCATAACAGCAGCCCTCCGCACTCTCCCGCTCCCAAGAAGTCAGGTCCTGGCTCTGGGAGGAACCCCCTTTTCCTTCCCAGAAGGGTCGCTCTCTTCCAGTTGGGCCCTCCCCCTTCCCATCTGTCCTGGGTGCAGGTGGGCAGGGGCTTCACGGCTCAGCCCATCCCCAGGGTTCTGTACCCCCTCTGGTGCCCACTCTGAGGGGTCTGGGAGTGCCCGGGAGCATTTGCCTCCTAGCATCTCTGGGCTCTTCCTCTCCTAGTCCTAGCCTTCTGCTTTCACATCTGGATTCTTCTCTCTCACTGTAGAAGAAAACTTAGCTTGACATTTCCTCTTCTGTCACCCTGTCTCTCTGTGTCCCTCTCATGTTGGGAATTCTTGATGGGTTAGTTGACTCACTACCTGTTTTCTTGAGAATCTCCTCTAGAGCAACTTCTGACCCCATGTCCTGCCCTCTCAAACTGGAGGTGGTGGTGCCTCTCCTGCCCACGCATCACCCGATGTTGGTCATACCTTCTTAGTGCCCTTCCTCCTCCGTCCTGGGTCTCAGGGACAGTCCCTCCATAGCCCTTCTGCCTCATCCCAGCTCCTTACTGGTGGCATCACCTCGGATAAGACCCTTTTTCATCTTTCACTGTACTTTCCCCCCAAAGAACTGACCCATCCTCACAGTTCCCATTAATGACCGCATGTTTGATCCTGTAATCTTTCTCTTTCAGCTTCCACCAACTCTTTCTAGAATTCTGATCCTGGACTTCTAGCCTATATACTATTTAAACCCTTTTATCAACCACATTCTCTTAGACCAAGCCAAACTCCTCATCTTTTACTCCCAAATTCCATATTGCATCAATAAAAATTTTTCCCATTTATTCAAGCACGAAATCCCTGAGGAATCTTTGTTCCTGTCTCTCATTTAGCCTTTAAAATCTTTTAAATTTTCATCCATCTCGTATTTGTATTTTATTTTCTGGAGGCTTTACCAAGGCCAGACCTGGATCAGTTTCTTCTAAGAGTATGGCAATAGCCTCCTAATTGGATTTTCTCATGCCCTGGAATTGGAAAGACCTCCAGAGGTTCTCTAGACTAGCTGGACTCTTGTTTGAGTCAGGACTCCCTGTTACTCAGAACAAAGACCTAACTCGCACATTCATTCTAGACTAGAACTGTCCAGTAGAATTTTTCTGTGATGATTGCAATGCTCTCTATCTGCACAATGGAAGCCCCTAACCATGTATGGCTATGAGCACTTGAAATGTGACGAGTGTGACTGAGGGACAGAATTTTTCTATCTTCTTAAATTGTCCCAGCATCTTCATGCCACTGCTCTCTGAAACCAGCCCTGTGCTCTAGCCACCTCCCACCAAACATCATCCTACTGATCTTCCACCAAACATCATAAACAGGACTCTCTACTCTGAGACACTCTGTTCCTAATCAATAGGACTCTTCTCTGCAGGTCAGATCATCACAAGGGACTTCCCTGGCAGTCCAATGGCTACGACTCTGCTTCCACTGTAGGGGGCAAGGGATTGATCCCTGGTAGGAGAACTAAGGTCCTGCATGCCACATGGTCTGGCTAAACAAATAAGATTATGCCTGGAAATGTCAGTTAACAGAAAATATGCTAACATAAAGAAAAAAAATTTTTTTAAAGATCATCTTTCAGGTCCACTCTGTTCTGTGACCCACCTTCCAGCCATCTCACCAGACTGTTCTCTCTTTCTCCTTCTTTTGAACAACTACATCATGTTGATGGGACATAACATTGTTTAACTTTCTGTTTAACTTTTATTCTGAAATTTCAGAACTAGAGAAAAGTTGTACTATTTAGTACAAATAATCCTTGTATACCCTTCACTCACATTCTTCAAATACTGATGTTTTATCATGTTTGCTTTATCATATATTCTCTCTCCTCTCTGTTTTCCACTTATCTTTCCTTCTACCTCTTCACAAACATATACACATATACATACATGCACATTATTTTTTATGAGCAGTTTGAAAGTAAGTTTCACATATGGTATCCTCTACACCTATATACTTCAGTATTTCTTCCTAAAAATAAGGACAATCTCTTATAAAACCACAGCTATTTGATGTAGAGTGGTTCAGGAGGATCGCATTGATTAAGCAACTCTTTCCCCTTTTTCATATTAAGGTATAATTTACACACAATAAAATTCACCCGTTCTATTGCACAGTCCTTGACGAATGTTTAGAGTCCTGTGACTACCACCATGACCAAGATACGGCTCCACACCTTAAAACATGTCCTTATGCCCCTCAGTAGTCAGCCCCTCCCATGCCCACCTTTTCTCTGTCCTTATGGTTTTGCCTTTTCTAAAACGGCCTACAAACAGAGTTATACAGTACATAGCCTTTTTCTTCTCTTAGCGGAAGAGAAGGATGAATCATTAAGATTCATCATGCTGTGTGTATCAGAAGTTTGTTCCTTTTTGTTGGTGAGTGAGTGGTATTTCCTCATGTGGATGTACCGCAGTCATCCATTCTCCAGTTGAAGGGCAGGTGGATAACTTCTAGTTTGGGGCAATCACAAATAAACCCACTACAAACATTCATATACAGATGTTTGTGTGAATGCAGGTTTTCATTTGGATAAGTAGGTTAGATAACTTTTGAACAAGGACCTGAAAGAAATATGAAAACAAGCCATGAAGATAGTTGGGAATACTTTTGCATAGTCACCATATTACTACTTAGACCAATGAATAGTTCTGTGCTGCAAAACTGGTCTGTTTGGGTCATTTATCTTATGTGAGTTATTTGGAGAGTGTGGCCTTAAGAATGGAGGGGACCATTGATTGGTTCATTCATTTGTTCATTCATTCACTGATCCATTCAACAAACATTAAAAAAATAAATAAAAGCCACCAATCCATAGTCTGTTACAAAAAGGAAGCCTGAGACCCTTGGATCCACACCAAGGACTAAATTTAGTCAGTTTATCTGACATAATTTCCTTTATGAGTTTCCTGAAAGTTAGGGTAAGAGAAGAGTTAGTGAGTTTGGGATTATCCTCACTGAAATGGAGAATGGACACTTAAGCATTTTTGAAGTGTTTATCTCTATGGAGGTTCCAGGGATCCCTCCAGAGGCCCCCCGAGAAGGGATATTCATTTGCTCGTGAGGTTGTCCATGTGAGTCTGCAAGGTTTCCAAAGGCATATTCAAGTGAGGGCTCTGTCTGGATGAGCGGCCAGAGGGTAAGACTGCACCCTTCCAGGACTTAGGAGCCTTGTGAAAACACAGAAGATAACCTGTGAATGTCTTTGTTTCAGGTGACGCAACTGTGAAAAAGAAACCTGCCCCCAAGACACCTCCGAAGGCAGGTAATTGGTCACAGCAGCATTTAGGAACAAGGGAGTCATCTGGCGTGAGGGGTTTTCCCTTTGCTCTGCTAGATTGATCACTGGGAATGTGGTCCCAGGAGACTACACCTGACCCTGGATTCAAGCTCTGCAGTAGTTAGGCTGAATTTTCCCTGAGTTTCTGCAAGTCTGGGTCCTCCACCGTCTTCCACCACTTGCCTTTTCTCCTTCTCTCCTGGCATAAAGCCTGCTCACCACTCTGTCCTCTGGTCTGCCCTTGTGGAGATGATCCATCTGAGCTGTTCTCCTGGTCTGCTCTGTAGGTCCCTGTCATAGGAAGCACTGTTTGTTTTCCATGGAAAGATGTTTGAGGATGTGAGCCAGTTTGAGCCTGTCAGCCAGAGTGACCTGGATGTTAGATGGCAAGGCACTGCATAGTTAAGAAAGGAGTTAAGACATAAGATTCAAAAAATTAGGGGAAATCACAAATACCAGAGCAACCAACCAACCGAGAGTCATGCTATGTAAACTGTATGGGTCGCTTCTGTTGGAATCAGGATCAAGAGACCAACAGACCTAGCAGGCCCATCAGCCTAGGTATGTGGAGCAAAGGTCACTGCCCTCAGTCTCACCCTGAAGGTTCCGGAAAGTGAGAGAGGAGTCACAGACCAATGTGACCGGAAGCATCAGATGGTATCAGAGCGTTTGAGGCTCCCTCCTCCTTGAGCTCACTCTCCCTCTTGTACTCCCCCAGCCATGCCACCTCAGATCATCCAGTTTCCTGAGGACCAGAAGGTGCGAGCAGGAGAGTCTGTGGAGCTCTTTGGTAAGGTGGCTGGCACCCAGCCCATCACCTGCACCTGGATGAAGTTCCGAAAGCAGGTCAGTCCCGGAGGGCAGTGGCCCAAGAATACCCTGCACAAATTCCAGAGCAACTCTGGGCCAGAGGGGATGAGAAACATGATGGAGGGAGCATCACTGTTCACCAAGGGGGCTTTAGACATGGGAGAGCCCCTCACCACCGTCACCCACCCACCAAATTTGAGCTCTTAGTAACCTTTTCTTCAACACCTAGCAGGAATGCCTGTTTTATAGACAATTTGTGTGATAGAGTATGAAGGACATAATAGAACAAACCACCCATGGCTCCCACCTGATTTTGATATCTCTGCCTAGAGTATGAAGGACATAATAGAACAAACCACCCATGGCTCCCACCTGATTTTGATATCTCTGCCTCGGAGTCAGGAAAATCAAACCAGTGACCTGAATGACCTCTCAGACCCCTGAGCTTTCTGTGATTCTGTGCCAGCTTACTGAGCCCTATCTGTGGCAACCACTTAGGCTTAACCGCGTGATGGAGAGATAAAACTGCGTCTGAGTATTTTCATAGATGACTTGTACGTTAAACAGAATTTGGGCTTCCTGACCCAGAAATCTAACTACCATTTATAAGAACAGTCCTATGGGAAAATGTCTGAATTTCCAAATAACTGGTTCCTTTTAAAGGAGCTTGGGGAGCTTATCCGTTCCTCCAGTCCCACACTGGCAATGTGTACCCACGTGCCTCATCAGCAGAGACCCAGGAACGGCAGGCTGGCCCTGGGTCAGGAACTCCACAGAAGGTGTGATGACTTCCTGAAGACTCTGTTGCTCCATTCCCAACCCATTCAAACTGTCCTAAGGCCCAGAGGTAGGAGGCTAGTACTAGGGAGGAAAGAAGGGTTGTTCTCAAAAGACAAGAAGAGAAGCTGGCCTTTTCCCAAAGCGTGTTTGCTTGGGTTTTGTCTGGGTTAGTGGTGTCTGAAGTGAGATGCAAATCTCAACCCTCTTCAGAGACATTTAGCCAAGTCCCAGCTCCATCCAACAGAACTTTCCGTAGTGATGTAATTGTTCTGTATCTGTTATCCAGTATGGTAGCCACTAACTACATGTGGCTATTGAGCGTGTGAAATGTGACTACGGCAACTGAGAAATGAATTTTACATTTCAGTTAGTTAAAAATGGTTATAACAGTTTTGTAGAGATAGAATTCACACATCAGAAAATTCACCCTTTTATAGTGTACACATATTCACAAGGTTGTGCAACTATAACAATTTTCTAATTCCAGAACATTTTTATCACCTCGAAAGGAAAGCCCAGATCCAATAGCAGTCATTTCTTTCCTTCCCCCAGACTCGGGTGACCCTAACCTATATTCTGTCTCTAAGGATTTGCCTATTCTGGGCATTTCTCATAAATGGAATCATATGTGTTCCTTTGTGTCTGGGTTTGTTTTTTTTTAACTTAGCATAGTATTTTCAGGGCATATCCATACTGTAACATGAACCAGTACTCCATTCACTTTTATGGCCAAATAATATTCCATTGTCTGGGTGTACCACGTTTTCTTTATTTGTTCATTCACTGATGGACATTTGGGTTATTTGCCATTCAACTAAGATTTGAGTAGCCACATGTGATGGGTACTGGTATTTGACAGCACAGAGAAGGTCGGAACCTTCTGGGTGGGCTTTGTACCTGACTTTGATCAAATGTGTTCTCCCACCCTCCCATCCCAGAGCAGGGGAGCGGGCTGGGATGTTTCTCGTTTCCAGTCTAGGGCAGCGAGTGAAGGCATAGCTTACTCCCAACCCCCAGACCCTGCTCAGCACCCTTCCTGCCTGCCCAGATCTGGGCCCTGTCAGAGCAGCTTGGCTCTGGATGCAGGAGAAGGGGTCCTGAGTGGGAAGCCCAGATTGCAGACAAGACTAGCCCCACACCACTATCCAGCTACATCTCTTAGGGGGTGTGGGGCGTGGCTTGGAGCCCCCTTCCTTTCTGGCTCAAGTCTCCAGCGCCTGCCCCACTCTCTGCCCCCAGATCCAGGACAGCGAGCACATCAAGGTGGAGAACAGCGAGCAGGGCAGCAAGCTCACCATCCGGGCAGCGCGCCAGGAGCACTGTGGCTGCTACACCCTGCTGGTGGAGAACAAACTGGGCAGCAGGCAGGCCCAGGTCAACCTCACCGTGGTGGGTGAGTCTGGGGAGGGGCGTGCAGAAGCCAGGATGGCGGGCTTCCAGGCCTCCCCTTTGGGGTACTCCCCCAGCACATGTGTTCCCTCTGCCCACGGCCTTTCTTTCTCTCCCTGTTCTTACACTGTGGCTGCCCTTCTGCTTGTTGAGAATCAGATCTTGCACATACAGTGTTTTCCTTTTTCTGTGACTCTCCTCAGGCTTCCCTCTCTAGCCTGGGAGACCCCGAGTTCCACCACCACAGCTCTCCCTAGCTAGCCCCTGTGACACCCTCTCCCCTGGTCCTGTGCCCTCCCAGTCCCCTGGCAGTCCCTCACCTGGAATCAGTGCTGCCTTTCACCTTCACTGCCACTCTGCCTGAGCCCGTGGTGCAGCAGGGAGATGACATCAACTCACAGCCTCAGCCCTGGGATCTGTCAACATCCAGGCTCAGCGGAGGCATTAGTGCTGGTCAGCGCTGTCTCCCACTTCCTGTGAGCCATTCCTTGAGACTCTTTACCCTGCAGGCCTCGGCCTCTGGCCTCTCCGAGACATAGGAGGCATGAGGCATGAACTTGCTCAGCTTGATGGCCCCACACCTGCAGGCATCTCTCTGTCCCCATGTTGACTCCACCCTCCAGGCTCTGGGGGTTGCCCACCTTTCTCCTCAGACTCCAGGCTCCTTAGGGCTACAAGCCCCCAACCCCCATAAGTCCCCAACCCTTCTTTTTTGCAACTTCTCTTTTTCTCCTATAAATGTTGCCAAGGCTCCCCCATCATCTTCCCCATGTTCACAGGCACAACTCTTGCAGTATCTCGTCTCACTCTGGCCACCTTAGTGTCTTTCTCCTGCTCTCTCTCCACAGCCAAGCCCTCTGAGAGAGCCAGTCTCTATCTTCCCCTCACTGGCAACACTCTTTGGCTCCCTGCAGCCTGGCCCCCAGGCCCTGTCCGTCTGTGGGGACTGCCCTTCTGATGCCACTGTGCCCTCCTAACCCCTAGGCCGCTCCCTTTTTCTTGTCTTGTGCATCATAGGACTGAGTTCAGAGTCTGTCTCCAGACTCACTTTTCCCTCTCCACCTCAATCGCTGTGCTTTTCATGCTCGGGTCTACTCTTTCCTGAAATACCAAGCAAGCTTCCTCACTGCCTTCCTGCTGTCTGTCGTGTTCAGCCCGCTGTCCGCTCATGTGGCAGGCATTCAGGACCATGAAGGAGCAGCAGATGGACAGCAGGCGGTCCCTGCACAGGTCCCTGCTCAGGTGGTCCCAGTGCACTCGTGGGCCTTCACACGTGGCGCACACGAAAGCCTTTCTCCTGGCATTCATTGATTTCATCCTCTTGTGTTTCGTTTCCTTGTGTATGCCTGTGTGTGTGCTCAGTCACTCAGTTGTGTCTGACTCTTTTTGACCCCATGAACTGTAGCCCGCCAGGCTTCTTTGTCCACGGGATTCTCCAGGCAAGAATACTGGAGTGGGTTGCCATGCCCTCCTCCAGGGGATCTTCCTGACCCGGAGATCGAACCCACATCTCCTGCATTACAGGCAGATTCTTTATGCTGAACCACTGGAAAAGCCCTTGGTTTCCTTAGGGCAGCAGTTTTTCTCCCTGGGAATGCCAGTGGGCCAAGGTCTCAGGGAACAGTTTCTCATCTACAAAAGACAGCAGGGACCCTTGTCCTCCTCGCTGTCTCTTTGGTGACTCCAGATACTTATTCTAATCCGTTCCTCCTAGAGTCAGGAACACTCTGGGGGGTGGGCAGTTGGTACTGGTGATCCAGTTCATCTTTACCCTCAAATCTGTACCTGAAGCATCAATTTGGCCCCATGCCCCACCCATCAGCAGGCAGCGGTTTCCAGTTTTCCTTGGTGTTCTCTCTCATCTGCCCTGGCTGGGGGAACTTTAGGGTCAACTCCTTGGAACTGCTCTTCTGTGGCCAGTGCCCCCAGCCCTCGCGCTCCGCACAGTGCCACCAGCTCCCCGCCCCCATCACCACCGCCCGGCCTGCAGTTGTGGCCTTTTATGGTCTAGTTTCTCATTCTCCTCGGCCAGTGCTGACAGGGCCATTGGCGTGGCTGCCCGCCAGCTGGCAGGAGCAGCATGTTAAATGCCGTCCTGGAAGGGGAATGGAATGGAGGGGAAGGCTTTCTGTCTGCCTCCCTCTCGGAGAGCTAAGAATAGAATTGCTCAATAAAATGAGAACTTGCATTGATGGACACAGCAAATCCACATTCATTCAGAGCCTGTGGATTTAGACTCAGTCCAAAGTAAACCTGGATTAAGCCCAGATTTACCTGCCTGTCTCTAGGGACATCTGTGTATTATCTGATCAGGGTTGATTAAGTAGATCTAAAATGTAAATGAGAAGAAACAGAGCTTGTTTGGCCAACTCTGGGCTGTTTCCAGCACTTTGGATGCATCCATTTGTAAGCCCACTAAATAAGGCCGATTTAGCACAACTTCTACTAATTAGCAGTAAACTTCTCCTCTGTATGTTCTTTAAAATACCCCGTTCTTTTCAGGTAGTTTATGACTCCTAGAATTAAAAATCATAAACTATCTGAAAAGAAAGGAGTACTTTAAAGAACATACAAGAAGAGAAGTTTACCACTAACTTTATGACTCCTATTTTTTTTTTTTTTTTAAAAGGGCTTCCCAGGTGGCTCAGTGGTAAAGAATCTGCCTGCCAGTTCAGGAGACCCAAGAGACGTGGGTTTTATCCCTGGATTGGGAAGATCCCCTGGAGGAGGAAATTGCAACCCACTCCAGTAATTTTGCCTGGGAAATCCTATGGGCAGAGGAACCTGGCGCGCTACAGTCCACAGGGTCACAGAGAGTCGGACACGACTGAGTGACTGAGCACACAGCACACGGTTTTAAAAATGATGATCAAAATTAGCCTTTGCCTCAGTGACTTTAAAAGAGTGATGTTTAGCTATTTTGAAGGCTTATTATTATTATTATTATATGTTAAAGGACAGATAGTGGAGAACAGGGAAGCCTGGCGGGCTACAGTTCAGGGGTCACGAAGAGTCCCACACGACTTAGCAACTGAACAACGGCAACGAAGGGCAGTGCCGGGACCTGTGGTGCTCAGAGGGCCGCTGCCCGTGCCCGGCCTCCAGCCTCAGCCTCGAAGGGTGAGGGAGGGCCGCTGCCCGTGCCCGGCCTCCAGCCTCAGCCTCGAAGGGTGAGGGAGGGCCGCTGCCCGTGCCCGGGTCTCCAGCCTCAGCCTCGAAGGGTGAGGGAGGGCCGCTGCCTGTGCCCGGGTCTCCAGCCTCAGCCCGGGAAGGGTGAGGGAGGGCCGCTGCCCGTGCCCGGTCTCCAGCCTCAGCCCGGGAAGGGTGAGGGAGGGCCGCTGCCCGTGCCTGGTCTCCAGCCTCAGCCCAGGAAGGGTGAGGAAGGGCCGCTCGGGTTGGAGAGAGCAGCTTGCCCCAGACGAAGTCCTCATGTGACTAATTCAGCACAAGACAAACAGACCATTCTGCAGATCTTTAAAGGAGACGAACACAGCAGAGAGGATCCCAGATACCCAGTAACCACCCCCAGGGCTATCTGAGCTGGGAACTTACATGATTTTTAAGGACAGGTGATTTCACTTCATAACACTTGGCTTGGGCTTGAGCAAGATGCTTTCTTGATCTTATGTGGCCTGATAGCCTAGAAAATAACAGGCCCCTGGAATGAGGGTTTGGAGACATTTCGAATCTCCTTTTGGCTCTGCCACTGGCCAGCTGGGTGTTCTTGGTAAGCGCAGCACCTTGCCTAACCCCAGAGGGCCGGGATTACCCAGGTGCACAACCTGGGGGCCCTCGCAGCCCTGCCAAAGTTTAAAAGCTGCAGGTGCATGCAAAGGGAGGTCAGGGTGGGCTTAGATCCAGTCAAAGACCATCTTCAAATGCACAGGTGCATAGAGATTGTCAGTATAGAGAAGCATCAGAGATGAGATCCTTCGATTTCCCAGAAGTGAGAACATTTACTAAACATTTTCTAATCCTGGATCTATTGCCACCAAAGACCCTTCCCTTACACTCAGCATTTCCCATTCGGCTAGGCCAGTGTCCAGGGAGTTATGAGAGAATTCCACAGAAGCATGGAGCTTGGGGCCCCAGTCACTGAGCCCAGCTGGCCTTTGCCAGGCCGTGCCCAGGTCTCCCTCCCAGACTGAGTTTGTCTGCGTCATCCCCAGCTTGTCCAGCCTCTGTGTGCACTCTGTAGGTTGGAAAGAACAGAAGGCATCAGGCACAGCCCATGGCTCTAAGGGCAGTCGTGGAGGTGGGGGCTTCCAATCTCCCATGACTTCAGACTTGCCTCTGTTCTGAACTCCTTAATTTGGCATCAGATTCCTTGAAAGCATTGAGGTTTCACTTGGAATTAAAGATGTTCTCTCCAGTTTTGCATCTTCTCTTGTGCTTCAGGCCATGACATATGACTGGTGCCTGTTTTTTTCTCTTTCAGCCAAGAGACATTTGGAGCAGGTTGGGGGATTAATAGTACCTCTTCCAAAATAGCCATTTCTCAAAGTTTTCTCTTTTTCACTAAAGCAGGAGGGGAATATATCAGTCAGTAGAGTGTATCTATATTTGTTGTCTCAAACTACAGGACACTAAATGTGTCCAGTCAGAAGTTTTCCAGGCATATCCTCTAAAGGAGGCAAGGAGTCTGTCTTTCATCCTTCTTAGGCCTTTTTACTTCTTTTGCTGGATCTTAGAGGATTTGAATCACTTGCCTGTAAGAGAGTTTAGAGTAATAAACATCTTAGCCAACACCAGAAATATTTATAAAAAGACCAATATATCTTTTAGAACAAACAGTTTTTCTAAGAGAACATGTTGAACAACCAGTGAAAGTGGTTCCATCACAAGAGGCCTCCAGAGTGACTGTCACCAGCAGGGAGTGGCTCTCACAGCCCCAGAGTCATTCCAGGGCGAGTCAACCCAGATTTGGGCTGCAGGGGATGAATGGCTTCCAGGCAGTGCATTTCTGGCTGGAATGAAGAAGCAGCAGGATTTGGAGGGGAGGGTATGAATATGTATGTGTACAGGTATATATGGTATGTATGTGTATAGGTGTATGTGTATAGGTGTATGTGTATGCACACGTATGTGTATATGTATGTGTTTATATGTATATGTATATACACACATACACACACAGAATGTTTTTTTTTCTTCTCCATGTGCTTTGGTCGTCTGCAGGAATTTTCTTTGGCCTTCCTACCTAGCTGAGGGGTAGGAAAGTAGGAATCAAGTACATTACCTGGGTTCGCTTTATTTGATGCTCGCAAAACCCCTGAGAGACTGATATATAACCCCACTTTCCAAATGAAAAGAACAAGCAAAATAGTCTTGGAAGTTAAGGAATTAGTTGGAACTCACATAGCTTACAAATTCGCAGAGCATAATACATGACCTTTTTTGTTTGAGAACTCTAAAACTCAGATTGCCTTGGAGGAGATGAAGGTTACTGAAGATCTGTATCTGTCACTAAACCGACTACCTGCAGAGACTAAATCTGAAAAATAGGAGAATTTTGTTCAGAATTTTGTTCAGATGTGCTTAATCATGCTTAGTTGCTCAGTTGTGTCTGACTCTTTGCAACCCCTTGGACTTTAAACCACCAGGCTCCTCAGTCCATGGGATTTTTCAGGCAAGAATACTGGAGTGGGTTGCCATTTCCTCCTCCAGGGGATCTTCCAGACCCAGGGATCAAACCCGCATCTCCTGTGTCTCCTGCATTGCAGGTGGAGATGAAAAACTGTCAAAATTCTCAAAACTCAAGAACCTCATTAATGAACATACTGGCTGCTGTGATCTGCCTTGAAGTTGGCAGTGTTACTGGTTCTTAGCATTACTGGTCTGAGTAGGAAGGTGGCCAGCCCAAGGGACTGCTCCTAGTTTGTATCTTTGACTCATTTTCCGGCCCTTAAAGATGACTGTGATTTGCTACTGTGGTTTGCTTTGAAATTCTCTATCTCATTTTATACCAGTCCTAGGAGGTTGGAGGGCTTCCCTGGTAGTTCAGTGGTAAAGAATCTGTCTGTGATGCAAGATACCCAGGTTTGATCCCTGGGTCAGGAAGATCCCCTGGAGGAGGGCATGGCAACCCACTCCAGTATTCTTGCCTGGGGAATCCCATGCACAGAGGAGCTTGGCAGACTACAGTCCATGGGGTCTCACAGAGCCGGACACGACTGAACGCAGCAGCAGCAGGAGGATGAAGAGAGGGTGGGAGTAATGTTTTATAAAGTTAGAAATGAACTTCTGCAATATTGATGGCAGCTGCTGCTGCTGCTGCTGCTAAGTTGCTTCAGTCGTGTCCGACTCTGTGCGACCCCGTAGACGGCAGCCCACCAGGCTCCTCTGTCCCTGGGATTCTCCAGGCAAGAACACTGGAGTGGGTTGCCATTTCCTTCTCCAATGCATGAAAGGGAAAAGGGAAAGTGAAGTCGCTCAGTCATGCCCAACTCTTGGCGACCCCATGGACTAGAGCCCACCAGGCTCCTCCGTCCATGGGATTTTCCAGGCAAGAGTACTGGAGTGGGGTGCCATTGCCTTCTCTGATTGATGACAGCAAGGTTACTCAAACAGGATGTTTTCCTAAGAATATCTCATGACAACCTTGTGATCCAATGCTGTTATCATGCACATTTTCAGAGGAGGAAACTGAGGCACAGAGGCTGAGAAGTAGTGAATGAAGACAGAGCTGTATTCAAGCCCTGTGTGTGACTTCAGCACTCGCTGTGCTGTACTGACCCTCAGCAGGGCAGGCATTTCCCGTGTCCCAGAGAAAGCAGAGACTGGTTCCTGTTATGTCTCAGGCCACTGGCCTCAGGCCTGGAGGAGACACATGCACATACACACATTGAACTCTCTTTCGAGACATATTTTTGATGGGAAGCAGTCCACACCTCCTGCGGAGCTTCCTAGATCTGTTTACACTGAGAAATATGTTTATGACTTGGGCAAAGCACAGGAAATCATGACGTGTAGACTAGAAACTAGCCAAAAAAGACGGTATATTCAAGCAAATAGTATTTGTATTTGTTGGGCTTTCCACGTAGACAGGTGTTTGCATAGGTGTGACTGTGCAGAGGAGGGAAAGAGAGCCAGGACCAGGGACCACAGCTGCTTCTCCCTCGTTGTTGTTCAGTTGCTCAATTGTGTTCGACTCTTTGCAACCCAGCAGACTGCAGCACACCAGGCTTCCCTGTCCTTCACCATCTCCTGGAGCCTGCTCAAACTCATGTCCATTGAGTCAGTGATGCCATTCAACCATCTCATCCTCTGTCTCCCTGCTTCTCTTCCTGCCTTCACTCTTTCCCAGCATCAGGGTCTTTTCCAATGAGTCAGCTCTTTGAATCAGGTGGCCAGAGTATTGGAGCTTCAGCTTCAGCATCAATCCTTTCAATGAATATTCAGGATTGATTTCCTTTAGGATTGACTAGTTTGATCTCCTTGTTGTCCAAGGGACTCTCAAGAGTCTTCTCCAGCACCACAGTTCAAAAGCATCAATTCTTCGGCATTTAGTCTTTTGTATGGTCCAGCTCTCACATCTGTAAATGACTAGCTAATTCAAAAACCTTCTCACTCTGCAATTCTGCACAGCTGAGTGATGCTATGCTTCTGTTTCCCCAGACAAGCCAGACCCCCCAGCCGGTACACCTTGTGCCTCTGACATCCGAAGCTCCTCGCTGACCTTGTCCTGGTATGGCTCCTCATATGATGGGGGCAGCGCTGTACAGTCATACAGTGTCGAGATCTGGGACTCAGTGGACAAGACGTGGAAGGAACTAGCCACGTGCCGCAGCACTTCTTTCAACGTCCAGGACCTGCTGCCTGACCGAGAATATAAGTTCCGTGTGCGTGCAATCAATGTCTATGGAACCAGTGAGCCAAGCCAGGAGTCTGAACTCACAGCCTTGGGAGAGAAACCTGAAGAAGGTAGGCTGCCTTCCTTTCATCACTGGCTTGAGATAAATGTACATGACTTACCTTGTGTGTGTAGAAGTCTGAATGGAGAGTGGTACAGGGGAACTGACAAGACTTTGCTGGTGACTGTCAGGGTCTTTTGGGATCTTGCTTTCCAATGTATATACTGAACCGTACTCTAAAAGAGGTACCTGTGATCTTTCAAAAAATATTGAACCAGCAATTTTGATACACTGCCACCAGGGGGCGATGGTGTGTTAATCAGGAGTTCAGTTCAGTTCAGTTCTCAGTCGTGTCCGACTCTGCGACCCCATGAATCACAGCACGCCAGGCCTCCCTGTCCATCACCAACTCCCGGAGTTCACTCAGACTCACGTCCGTCGAGTCAGTGATGCCATCCAGCCATCTCATCCTCTGTCGTCCCCTTCTCCTCCTGCCCCCAATCCCTCCCAGCATCAGAGTCTTTTCCAATGAGTGAACTCTTTGCATGAGGTGCCCAAAGTACTGGAGTTTTAGCTTTAGCAACATTCCTTCCAAAGAAATCCCAGGGCTGATCTCCTTCAGAATGGACTGGTTGGATCTCCTTGCAGTTCAAGGGACTCTCAAGAGTCTTCTCCAACACCACAGTTCAAAAGCATCAATTCTTCGGCACTCAGCCTTCTTCACAGTCCAACTCTCACATCCATACATGACCACAGGAAAAGCCATAGCCTTGACTAGATGGACCTTTGTTGGCAAAGTAATGTCTCTGCTTTTGAATATGCTATCTAGGTTGGCCATAACTTTCCTTCCAAGGAGTAGGCGTCTTTTAATTTCATGGCTGCAGTCACCATCTGCAGTGATTTTGGAGCCCAGAAAAATCAAGTCTGACACTGTTTCCACTGTTTCCCCATCTATTTCCCATGAAGTGATGGGACTAGATGCCATGATCTTCGTTTTCTGAATGTTGAGCTTTAAGCCAACTTTTTCACTCTCCTCTTTCACTTTCATCAAGAGGGTTTTTAGTTCCTCTTCACTTCCTGCCATAAGGGTGGTGTCATCTGCATATCTGAGGTTATTGATATTTCTCCCGGCAATCTTGATTCCAGCTTGTGTTTCTTCCAGCCCAGCGTTTCTCATGATGTACTCTGCATATAAGTTAAATAAGCAGGGTGACAATATACATCCTTGACATACTCCTTTTCCTATTTGGAACCAGTCTGTTGTTCCATGTCCAGTTCTAACTGTTGCTTCCTGACCTGCATACAGATTTCTCAAGAGGCAGGTCAGGTGGTCTGGTATTCCCATCTCTTTCAGAATTTTCCACAGTCTATTGTGATCCACACAGTCAAAGGCTTTGGCATAGTCAATAAATAATCAGGAGTACAGTCCTGGAAAGCTGGAATTCAGGTAGACCTTTTCAGCATCTTCCCCTACCATCCTTCTCCCTCCTTTCTGCACTCCTATTTGAGGGTCTACTCAGTGTCAGGTACCTGGGAAATGAAGACCACTAAGAGAAGAAGCTTAAAAACCAACAGTGAAAATCTAACTTAAAATCTATAGTGAAGACCATAGTTAAGACTAACTATCTTGAGATGGGCCACATCCGTTTGATATTATAGCAGTATAAACAAATTGTGGAGATACAGCAGAAAGCATGAATAGTTTTGCCATAAAGCTTGGGAAAGTCTTCCTAGAGGTAATACTTACACTGAGTCTTGGAGAAAGGAATAGGATTCCAAGAGACAGGTCAGACAGAGAGAAGCATTACTCACAAAGGAAACACCGTGAGCAAAGGTACAAATTGGTAGAAACCACATTTTGAGTCTCTCATGTGTGGCCAGGGGAATATGCTGTGTGAGGTAGAATAGGAGGAAGCAACACAAAAAGGATAGTCTAGATAAAATTGTAAGCTATCAAAGGTTTTCAAGTAGGGGCTTGATATAGTTAGATCTTTTTTTTTTTTTTTTAGAGTTTGAGGAAGTGTAAACCTTTACAACTCAAGGTGTGGTCTGGACCAGCAGTCTTGGGATCCTGGGAACTTGTTAGAGATGCAGATTCTCCACGCCTGCCCCCATCCCCCGCCACCACCTGCCCCCCCCCCCGCCCCCCACCCCCCTCACCCCCACCCCCTCCCACCCCCGCCACTTCCCTAATACCTTTTGAACCTTCATTTTAACATCATCCACCCTCAGCCCCCCATGGATTCATATACACA
The DNA here is from genome assembly GCF_019923935.1 of Bubalus bubalis. Lineage (NCBI taxonomy): Eukaryota > Metazoa > Chordata > Mammalia > Artiodactyla > Bovidae > Bubalus > Bubalus bubalis. The sequence continues at coordinate 113,401,145 of NC_059157.1, read as the reverse complement.
TGAATGTTTGAGAAGCACCTGAGCAGATGGGGTGGGGGGTGAGATTGAAGTCAGTAAGATATTTATTGGGCCTCTCTGTTGTAGTCCAGGAGAGGATAGTAAGGGAACCTTAGGAGGTGGAATTGACCATTCCTAATCACTTCTTGGGCAGGGAAAAGTTAGAAGAGTCTAAGATTACTCCCACATCTTGGCTTGTAACTAAACACAAATTCAGGAGCTGGCCACCTGCCCTGGCACCCCCACTTTTTTTTAGAGATTATTATGTTTTATGGTGGCTAACATATTTAACACTTGCTATTAATATACAGCCAGATTAAAGCATTTTGCATGCATTATTTCACACATCTAACTCAATGAAGTAGATACTATTATTACCCCCTTTTTATAGATAGGGGTACTGAGGTTTAGAGGAATGAAGCTACTTGCCCAAGGTCACAAAGCTTGAGAATGGTGTGCTGAAGCTTGAACTCAGAGCCGTCTGGCCCTGAGCCTGAGTTCCTTTGGTTACACTGATGGAGGAGGTTAGGCTGCCTCTTAGTGATTTAGAGGTTAGATAGCAGGGAGTCGCAGAGGAGGTGGAGGCTCTGGTTTTGAGGTGTCTGAGGGCTGTCCACAGGGAGGTGTCTTCAGACTGTTGAATGGTTGAGTCCAGAGCTCAGGAGAAAGGTTTAAGCTTGAGCTGTCTTCACTATTGAATTGGTAATTGAAGCCATGAGCATCAGTGAGGGCACAGAGAAGGTGGTAAGGAAAGTCAACACTGATGCAGAAATGAAGAAGACTGCATGACTGGGAGAAAGGACGAAGAGGGGAAAGAACCAAGGGGGGTTGCTGTGTTGCAGAAACACAGGAAGCAGCAAGTGGCAAAGAGGAAAGAGATGAGGGTGCGGGAGGATGTCTGGGTTTAGCCCTTTGCTGTGCAGTGATCTTTGAGAGCAAAGTCCATAGCACTTCTGTGCGTGCTCAGTCTCTCAGTGGTGTCCAGCTCTTTTGCAATCCCATGGACTACAACCCATCAGGTTCCCCTGTCCAAGGACTTCCAGGCAAGAATACTGGAGTGGGTTGCCAATGCCTATTTTGGGGGATCTTTCCGACCCAGAGATCAAACCTGCATCTCCTGCATTGGCAGGCAGGTTCTTTACTGATGAGCCACCTGGGAAGCTTCCATGGGGTATAAAATGGTTGGCCTGTGGCTAAGGAATGAATGGAAGAAGGAGGCCTATGTGGAATGTCACTTCAAGAAGCTTCCTGTGAATAGAAGAAAACAAGTGCTGTGAATTTAAGATGGAGAAAAGGTTGGGGGCAGGAAGGGAAGGGAGAGGGAAAGCAAGCAAAAGGGCTCTAGGAGAGAATGAGCTTTAAGATGCGAGGCAGAGAGGAGACTAATGGACCAGTGGCTCAACAGAGCAAGAGCCTGAAGCCACCCTGAGAGCCAGAGGCATCGTAAGTGTGGAAACTGTCATGACACGGTTACCCTCTTTAGTTTTAAAATTTAGGTTTAATATAGAAATTAAACTTTACTCTCAAGTTAAACAAGGGCTCCACAGAGAAAGTTTGGAGGATGCCAATGAAAAACACACCAAATTTAGAAATTTGCCTGTGCAGTCCTGCCTAGGGGGCCTTTGCCCAGGTGAACCCTGGAGATACTGGGAGATCAGGTCTCCTTGAGAGCTACAGCATGCTAGGTGGGGTGGGGGGAGACCTAGCCCGGGCCCAGGGCAGCCCTGCCAGTCTCTGCAGTTTCCTGGGGCTCCTGCCATTAGCTACTCACAAATGCCTGCTGAGAGAAGCAGAGCCGTGCAACTGCCGTCTGCAGCCCTATGACGCCCCCCTTCCATGTGAGCAGAGTGGGAGCAGACTGGTTGGAGTGGGGGTGCCAGGGCAGGTGGCCAGCCTCCAGTCTGCATGTTTTTAGTATTACTTTGTCCAAGAAGACGACTCCCCACCTCTTGGAAAAGTGACAGAAAGGGGATAACATGGCAGTGAGACGCACATTAGGGGGAAAGGAAAGCTTCCAAGGTCCTTTATAGCATACACCAGGAGAGACTGCAGAATCCCTGATGAGCCCCACACAGAGGGCCGGAGGCCACAGAAGCTGCCAGTATGGCTCCTAAGAGGCCTGGACAGCAGCTTCCAGGACTGTGAGGATGGTCTGTGGAGAGAAGGGGCTGAGATCACTTGGCTCCAGCCAGGTGGCCCCTCCCTTCTTCCCCACAGTCAGTTGAACCCCCCACCCCCACCCCTACATACACACTGTGGTTCTTAGATTCTCCTCCTGGGGTCCATCCTGGCTGGGAGCAGACAAATGTTGAAATGTTGAAATCTCCTGCAATCCAGAGGGGGTCCAGTCCACTCAGGGCTTCCAGGCTGGCAGCTCCCACCCTCAGAGCCAGATGAATGGTCTCAGGGGGAGGAAGGGGAGGGGCAGATCAGCATGTCCTCTAAGGGACGGAGGATGGGGGGATGGGAGGGGGAGGGTAAGGGGGGTGGGACTTCCAACCGAAGCTCTCTGTGGTCTGTTCAGATGCCTGTTAGTTACAGCCAGGGTCAATTGTCTCTCTTCTTTTTAAAAGTGCCGTGGGTCTCAGTGTAAATGTGTGTGTGTGTGTGTGTGTGTGTGTGTGTACACATGTACATGTGTAGAAGCAGGATGGGGTAAGTGATTATGGTAGGTCATTGCTGCGAGCCAGTGGGGTCTGGTCATCAGAAAGGCAGTGCCAGGGAGCCCTACTTACTCTAAGCCCCATTCACGTTGATCCTCATTTTCCCCAGAGCTACCACGGCCCCTTTTCCCACCACTTGAGCAACTGTAGCTTTTGGCTTCATCCTGACCTCGCAGCTCTGTCCCAGCCCTCACTCTGCGTTCATGCAGTGTGTCCTTCACCTGCCCTGTGCTCCCGGCGCTGAGGGTGCTGGGGATACAGTGGAGGCCACAGCACTGCACAGAGGCCCCCACCCAGCTCCAGTGGCCTCCTTATGCCTGGGCCACCTCTCAGACAGGCTCCCTAACCTGACAGCTCTCCTTCTTGACTTCCCAAACCTGGGTAAACTAGCACCTCCCCTTCCCTCTACCCTGAAAACAGCCACTCTCTCCTATCCCGCCCCCAGGAATCTCCACTCCCACTCACTTCATCCCCGGCCAGGAAGCTCCACTCAGCTCTAACTCCTAAATCCACACCATCCTTGCTCCTGATCCGAATTTGTTCTAGTCTGTATGCCTGCATGCATGCTCAGTCGCTGAGTTGTGCCCAACTCTTCATGACCCCATGGACTGTACAGGCTCCTCTGTCCATGGGATTTTTCAGGCAAGAACACTGGAGTGGGTTGCTATTTCCTCCTCCACGGGATCTTCCTGACCCAGGAATCAAACCTCTGTCTCCTGGTAGGCAAATTCCTTACCACTGAGCCACCTGGGAAGCCCTCTAATCTGTATAGTTGTTAGCAAACAGCTGTGATAGAGGCATCTTGCAGAGTAAGGGCTTCCTTGAGCCCCAAGGGTAGTTAGAGATGTAGAGCCCCCAGAGATGTAAGGAAGATCAGCAGCTCACCCAGTGCAGGGGGTGGGGTGCCGACCATGGCCATCCTCCTGAAGACGGGGGCGCCCTCTAGTGTCCACTGGGCACACAGCAGCACTCCGCTGTGCAAAGGGATCACTCTGTCCAGGGAGCCCACTGAGCACATGCCCTGTGAGGGCAGGAGCGCTATGCCTCTCCTCTCCCAAATGCCACTCCAGGGGGATGGGACTCACCTGACTGCATAAATATCTCAGAAACATATTCCAAATAGTTCTTGCACTTAACTCTTGCATCTCACAGCTCTGAGTAGATTTTTTGTTTAATATTTCATTGAAGTTCTTCCAACTGCAATTTAGCTCCTTCCTCAGTGGAAAGATGGATGCTCAACGGCCACCTCTCTCATTACTGCCCCTTGATGCTCAGAGAGCTTGACTAATTGAACTGTGGTCTTTCCCCCACTCCTCTGGGACTGTTCCTCACCTGACCGTTCCCCCTGCAAACAGAGTGGAGGCAGGACAAAAAGGAAAAGGAGGAAGGGAATTGTCTCAGCCTGGAGCCTTGGTCCACGTCCCACACAGAGGAAGGGTTGCCATGTAGCAGTGAGACAGAGACAGAGGCGTGGATTCCCTGAGCCTGAGCTGTGTCCCTACAGCCATGGATCAGGAAGGCGCTCTGTGTCTTGACTGCTAGGGAGAAAGGCAGGAGGTGAGGGTAGGTGTGGTGTTTGAGGTGACGGCAGCTAACACCACTTCTAGCTGGTGTCAGAGAGATGGGGAGAGGCGAGTTCTAGAACTGCCTGCTCTTTCAGGGCAACCTGGAATATGCCTCTGGGGGACAGGTTGCCGGAAAGTCCCTCGAGGGCTCACAATACTGCTGCTGCTCCTTCACTAGGAGAAGACAGACCATTTCTCCTGGAGATTCCAGGTCAAGAAAGCTTGCCTCTCTGTCCTCTCCCATCCTGCTGCTCATTTCACACCAGCATGTGTGGTGTGGGCACTGAAAGGTCAAGACAGGTCAAACCACTGTCTCAGTTGGGGCCTCCTGATGATGCCCCATCAGGACAATGGAGTTCCCTGACACTAAATGTAGTTATTATCATTAATATTTTGTCTCTAAGTCCCCATCCAGTAACTGGCATCCATGGGTACTTAGTTAGTGATTGAATGGATGTTGAATCTCTTGCTTTCTTAAAGTCCTATCTGAAATACCATTGTTGAACTCAGCTGAACATTTCTTGAACCTGTTTATTCTTCTTATGGTAACTCTTGAGATGTGATTTCCATATGCCTACAGCCTTCCCCCTATATGGGGTGTAACACTAATTTGTTCTCCCAAGTTATAGTATTCATTAGTTGGTGAAAGTTCATAACCCTAACCTTACCCTTGGCTATTGTGATTTTTTTCTTTAATCATGTCTGCTTTAGGCCCCTTTCCCAACTAGAGAGGCCTAACCCTTTCTGACTGTCTCCACATGGCAGCTCTTCCTGTCAATGACCCATACTTCTTCCAGCTCCATCAAGACTGTCTAACAGCCAGCATTCCAGGATCACATGGCCCCAGGTTCTACCCAGGACAGAATAATAATACCTATTTGCAGCCAGAGCACATTTCCCCAGTGACAGCATTCTGCTGGCCAGAGAACTTGGTTGAGGAACTGGGCTCCCAATTTTGGTCCTAACTAGATACCCCAGGACTTGTGAGGCTGAAAGTGTGAATGATCCAATTCTCCCTGACAGTGTGACTCCATCACTACCTTCCAGCTGCGTCGCTCTCACGCACGTTCTGGTTGGCTATGTCTCTGGCAGTCTCACTCTCAACTCTCAAATCTGTGATTTGATTTAATCAGTTTTACTCACATCCCGGGAATTTCTGTGAACCCTACCACTACTCTTAGAGTCCCCACTGATCGTGTTGTATTTTTATTTTTCCCTGGCACTTTCCTTTATGTAATAAATATTGCTTCCAATCCCACTTGTGTTCTAAACTTCACCCACAGTGTTTTCATAACTCTAAACAAGTCAGAGCCTCTTTTGTTCCTGGTCATGTGCTTATCATCTCTTTCAAGACTCTTTTCTAGTAAGGGGTCCTTGTCTGGTATGGGAACTGTGTGGCTTTTCTCGGGTTGTCTGCTTAGATTTCGGTCATTTGTTCTGCCCTCAGCTGAACAGAGGGGTTCACTATCCACAGTTCTGAGCTGCACCTTGTCCCTGACCCGCACCTTCATCCCATTTGTGAAGCTGAGCCCGCTCCCATACAAACCCTCCCAGCTGGCCAGCATCTAACAAACCCCTCCACCCATCTGCTCTGGTCTTCCTTCTACCTGCCGTCCACTTCCTATCCTCAGTCTTGCTCTGCTAGGACTTTCAGCAAATCATACCCTTTTCCTTCATCTTGTGCGCACACACACACACGCACACACACACTCTAGAAATCTTTGTCCTCCCTCTCTGGCTTCGCCGGGTCCTTCCACATCTTCTGGAAGCCTCCCTTGGCTCCCGCTGTCAACTGGGACACAGTCCACATTGTGGCCAAGCAGCACCTAGAACATCACAAAGCATGGACCCCAGGGCTAGCCAGGGGCCCTAGAAATCACCCAGAAATACAGCGCTTTCCTTTTACAGATGAGGAAACTGTAGCCCAGGAAGCAAAAGGTACTTGGCCACGGTCAAGAAGCCACAATGGCCCTTTAGGAACAGATTCAGTTCAGTTCAGTCGCTCAGTCATGTCCAACTCTTTGCGACCCCATGAACTGCAGCACGCCAGGCCTCCCTGTCCATCACCAACTCCCGGAGTTCACCCAAACCCATGTCCATCAAGTCGGTGATGCCACCCAGCTATCTCATCCTCTGTCGTCCCCTTCTCCTCCTGCCCTCAATCTTTTCCAGCATCAGGGTCTTTTCAAATGAGTCAGCTCTTCGCATCAGGTGGCCAAAGTATTGGAGTTTCAGCTTCAGCATCAGTCCTTGCAATGAACACCCAGGACTGATCTCCTTTAGGATGGACTGGTTGGATCTCCTTGCAGTCCAAGGGACTCTCAAGAGTCTTCTCCAACACCACAGTTCAAAAGCATCAATTCTTTGGCACTCAGCTTTCTTTATAGTCCAACTCTCACATCCATACATAACTACTAGAAAAACCATAGCCTTGACTAGATGGACCTTTGTTGGCAAAATAATGGCTCTGCTTTTTAATATGCTGTCTAGGTTCATCATAACTTTCCTTCCAAGGAGTAAGCGTCTTTTAATTTCATGGCTGCAATCACCATCTGCAGTGGTTTTGGAGCCCAGAAAAATAAAGTCAGCCACTGTTTCCCCATCTATTTGCCATGGGGACCAGATGCCATGATCTTAGTTTTCTGAATGTTGAGCTTTAAGCCAACTTTTTCACTCTCCTCTTTCACTTTCACCAAGAGGCTTTTAGTTCCTCTTCACTTTCTGCCATAAGGGTGGTGTCATCTGCCTATCTGAGGTTATTGTTATTTCTTCTGGCAATCTTGATTCCAGTTTGTGCTTCCGCCAGCCCAGCAATTTATGCTAAAGCAAAGGAAAACCAGGACCTCGGGACTGGGTGTGTTCCTCTGGACATTCATGTCCCTCTTCCCACCCTGACATAGCTGTGTGAACAGCCAGCATGGGCTGCTCACGTCCCTCCTTGCTGGTTTCCTGCATGACATCACCCTTCTCACTGTATTCCATTATTTCCTCTAAGACACAGCTCAGTGGCTCCTTCTTCCCAGATTAATTGCTCTGACTTTGTACTTACCCACTTGGGTCACTTTCCTCCATTGTCTACTTGGTTTGTGTGGCAATAACATGTGCTTCCCCATATAACACTCATAATGGGTATTTCAAGTATATGTATATTTGCCTCTCCAACTAAATTATAAGCTCCAAGAAATCACACCATGATGGAGAGATCACACCATCTGTATTTTGTTTTGTATACCCACAATCACTGGCAAGATATCTGGTACACGGCTAGAATTCCAGAAAAAGCTCAGTAAATAGATAAATGGATTTGATACTAGTAGAAACTATAAGAGGAGAAGGCAATGGCAACCCACTCCAGTACTCTTGCCTGGAAAATCCCATAGGCAGAGGAGCCTGGTAGGCTGCAGTCCATGGGGTCGCTCAGAGTCGGACACGACTGAGCGACTTCACTTTCATTTTCCACCTTCATGCACTGGAGAAGGAAATGGCAATCCACTCCAGTGTTCTTGCCTGGAGAATCCCAGGGACGGGGGAGCCTGGTGGGCTGCCATCTCTGAGGTTGCATAGAGTTGGACACAACTAAAGTGACTTAACAGCAGCAGCAGCAGCAGAAAGGGACTATCCAAGTTGTCTGTAGGTTCTAGAAACTAGAAAAATGTGAAGATGGACATGTCTAGGAGACCTTGAAAGGTGGGGATGGAGGAGGGGCTGGGTGGGGTGAGGAGGCCAGGGCCTGTCAGTGTATTCGTGGCCCTGTTGCAGTGTGAAGCCTCTGATCCCATGGCGATGCACAGAGCTCTGGGCTTAGTCTCGTGCTTGGGAAGGCTGAAGCCAGACAAGGCCCCCAGCTTGCTTAGCTCACGGGACCTTCAGTATTAATCACCTGTATCCTCTCTGCCCCCAGAGCCGAAGGACGAAGTGGAGGTGTCAGATGACGGTGAGTGCTGGGCCCTGTCCTTGGGTAGACTCGAGGGGTGGATGGGGGTGAGGAGGGATCTGATGGCTCACACTCACCCCGCCCCAACCCTGCAGATGAGAAGGAGCCTGAGGTCGACTACCGGACCGTCACGGTCAATACCGAGCAGAAAGTGTCCGACTTCTACGACATCGAAGAGAGACTAGGATCGTAAGTGGAGTGGGAAGTGGAGTGGGCCCCCTTCTGGACCCCAGAGTGAGGGTGGCGCGAGGTTAAATTCCATGCCTCCTCTTCCCGTCCTTCCCTGGGTTCTGCCAACTCCCCAGACTGAGGTTCTGGGAAGACTTGACCTGCGAATACCCACAAAAGCATCACCAGTCCAGGGCTGTCTTAGGAGCTGCTGTGCCCGGGGCTCAACTCCGCAAGCTTAAGCAGGTCCTTCCTTCTCTGCGCCCCCGCCCCCATCCCTCCCGCAGGACATAACCCAGGGCAGCCAGGCTGGCTTGGCCTGTCTGTAAGATCCCTTCCCTTGGATCTATGCTCCCATTCAACCGGTCTAGCTTTAGTGCTGCAGCAAAATATGCCCGCTGGATACACAGTTCCCATCATCACCCCTCACACCGCGAGCTTGGTCCACAGTCTTTGCTCAGGCTCTTCCCTGGGTTGTGGAGACACCAATGGACTCAGACCCCAACACTGAGGCCTGGGCATAGCCAGGCTGTCCCCGCCAGCAGCAGCAGCATCCAGGGCCTCCTGCCTCCCTCTGACCATCTGTCCTTGGAGGAGGATGGAAGGTGGAAGAAAAAAGAATGGGGCTCAGCTTTTATTTCCGGAGGGTTTCTGGCAAGTAAAGGAGTGCCATCAACCTCATAAGAGTCCCGAACAAGGACCCTGTGCTGTGGCAGGAGTGAGGTCAGAAGACTGCCACCACCCATCACCACGGAGGAAACAGGGCCTTGCTAGGCTGTCTCCATGGCCCCGGTGCTGAAAGTGTGTGGAGGCAAGGCAGTTGCCCAGAAATTCTCTGTATTTGGGGAGGACTTCCTCAGCCTGATGTCATGGATCCCTTTGGGGGGAAAGGAAAAAAAGTCTGTTGCCAAGACCGAGGCCTCAGCCCAAGGAAATGACGGTCCTAAAAGAATAGCAAGGACTTCCCTGGCAGTCCAGTGGTTAAGAGTCTGCACTTCCACTGCAAGGGGCATGGGTTCAATCCCTGGATGAAGAGCTAAGATCCCACATGCCATGGTGCGGCCAAAAAAAGAAAGTATTTACTAATAGAACAGCAGGACTAGACAGAGTTTGGGTAAGAATGTGGGGCCATACACGGGCTGACATTGACCAGTGATGGAGAGCAGATTTGTCAGCCTTAGCAATGTGCTCCATTGATCTAGAGCAGGGACTGGCCAGCTTTTTCTGTAAAGGGCCAGATAATGAATATTTTAGGGTTTGTGGGCCAATTCGGCACTGCAGCTCCTGCTCTGCTCCTGAAACCCAAAGGCAGCCACAGACAATGTGGACACAAATGGGCATGGCTGTGTTCCAGGAAAACTTTATTTATAAAAAGAGGGCAGGGGCCACATGTGTCCCACAGGCTGCCGCTTGGCCATCCCCATTCGGTGGACAGCTGGGCTAAATTTCTCTCTTCCTTTCATTCACAGTGGGAAATTTGGACAGGTCTTTCGACTTGTAGAAAAGAAAACTGGAAAAATCTGGGCAGGGAAATTCTTCAAGGCGTATTCGGCCAAGGAGAAAGAGAACATCCGGCAGGAGATCAGCATCATGAACTGCCTGCACCACCCCAAGCTGGTCCAGTGTGTGGACGCCTTCGAAGAGAAGGCCAACATTGTCATGGTCCTGGAGATGTGAGTGGTCCGGCGAGGGGTGGCCCTGGCGCAGTGGGTCCGGGAGGCCCTCCTGTTCCTCCCCTACTGCCCCCCCACCCTACCCCCACCCCCCAAGATGGAGAGCACTCCAGGCAGGACTGGGACGTGCACGACACTCTGCAGCCCGTCTGGCCAGGTGCTGACCACTGAGAACAGCCCACTGTGCACGGTGCTGCTCCCAGCCCACTGCCCTCCCCTGCCCTCTGCTCAGCTCCAGAACACACTGTTAGGTCCTTGAGGACCCCTTTGCCCCTCACCTCCCTGTGAAAGGCCAGGGCAGCCCCTGTGCCTCCTTGGTTTCATTCGGGGCATCCTGACCTAAGGTGGCTTTAGAGCAGAAGTGGGGGATAGAGCCTGTGAGGGAGAAGGGGGCCCAGCCTTGCCCCTGCCCTCTGCTCTGTCCTGCGTGCCCCTGGCCCATGCTGGTTTGCTCTCTCTTCACCTCTCACTCACCCAAGAGCAGTGCTTTCTGAGCTGGCTGTACAGAGGCAGGGAGATGACCAGATGACATGCAGCCAAGGCTTCCCTGGATTCTGTTGTTTCTTCAAGTCCCAACCTTCTCTTTCTTCCCTCTGAGCTGCTGGTCTGCGTGTGCACAAACACACACACACATACACACAACAGACACATACACACAAACACACACACAAATGCGCATACTAGAGTCGGTAAGCCAGGCCTCCTCCACAGTGTGTATTTTTTAAGCATTTCCTCTCCTTTTTATAATCTGAATTTTAAAAGTATATGATACAATCATATCAAAAAATATAAGAAAATATACAATGAAAGTCTCATTCCCACACCTGTCCCCCATCTACCCGTCATCACCACCGGTAATGAATTTTGTTAGTTCTGTGTCCTTCCAAAGTTTCTTTATTGAAATGCAATCATTTATTATTTATAGATATGGTGGTGGTGGTTTGGTGGTGGTGGTTTAGTCGCTAAGTCATGTCCGACTCTTGCGATTCCATGGACAGGGGAGCCTGGCAGACTACAGTCCATGAGATTGTCCAGGCAAGAATACTGGAGTGGGTTGCCATTTCCTTCTCCAGGGGATCTTCCCAACCCAGGAATCGAACCCGGGTCTCCTGCATTGTAGATGGATTCTTTACCAACTGAGCTACAAGGGAAGCCCACTTATAGATATAATTCACATATATTTTCATATTTCTCACCCCTTAACCCAAAGAGAAGCTGCACTCAATATTCTATACTTGGTTTCTTTGCATTCAACAGTGTGCCTTGGAGAGGCCCATACCAGCAGCCAGTGGTTCCTCATTCTCCCTTCTCCCTGGGATCTCATCATGTACATAGACCACAGTTTATTTGTCTTCTTTTGATAGGGGCTTGGATGTTTTCCAGGCTTTTGCTTTACAAAAAGGCAGTGTTTGTAACCTTGTACATACATCTTTACCCTCATGCCTGCTTTACATCCATAGGATAAATCCCACGAAGTGTGGGAGTGCTGGAACAAAGGAGATGTGCATTTGAAAGCTTTGGCAATATTCTGAAATCACCTCCAGCATCCTTGAATTGCTCATGCCGAGACTCAGGGATCTCAGTCCTTTGGAGAGGACCCTGTTAACATCTCAGTGTCCTTTCCTAGGAAAGCTGAAGCCAGCGAGGCAGCCCCAGTTTGAGGAGTGACTCCCTGCACTTCTTGAGCCTTTTGGTGTGTTTCCTTTCAGTCTGTGCTCCTCGGGGAGGGCAGTCACGGTGAAGAGACAGACTTGAGTCTGAGCAACCTCACTCCAATCCCTGCTCCGCCTCTTGTTGCATGACCTTGAATAAGTTACCCAAGTGTGCCAGTTGTTAGTTTTATTATCTGTAAAAGGAGGCTGTAAACCACCCCGTGAATAAAGTGGGACTTAGATGGAATAACATGTGTCAGGCAGAGGCTTTATAACTGAGAGTTATTCTTAGGAGTATGATGCATTGACTTTTTCTATATCCCAGTCTTTTCTCCACTTAAAATTATTTTGTGAGCATTTTAACACACAACTAAATGTGTGGAAATCCTACTTTTCAGGAAGCCCGGGGGCAGCTTCTATGACTGTTGAGCCATGATTCTGTAATTATGAAATCCTTCCCCTGAAGAGCAGTATTTGATGAGACTTTTTAAATTCTGAAGTTCTGTGCAACTTTCACACAGATTCAAAGAAAATCCTCATTCGTCAGTTGGAATCAGTTTTCAACCCCCAATTCAAACTTCGCTCCACACTTCTAGGGAAGATTCCGCCCGAGTGCATGGCCTCACTCGTCATGCCCCCACAACAGCCCCGTGGGCTTCTGCTCTTCACATTTATTGTACAGCAGGTTGCTTGGTCCGGGAAGTGTGGGCATGTGGGGACATGTGAAAAAATGTCTCATCTTTAGAAATTAAACCTTGAGCAAGTTCATGAGAAGGTGCAGGAGGGGGTAGGAAGCAGCCCGGCCTGGGTGAGGCCGGGCAGCAGCACCAGTGGGCAGAATACCATACTTAGCTTGGAATTGGGACTTGGCAAGCTGGATGGAAAATGTTGGGAGAAAACGTAAGAAGGCTTCATCTGGTCTGGCTTTCATCCCTCTGCCCCACGCCTCCCCCATGGACAGGAGTGAGTCTTCCATGCACAGACACCAGATGATTCTCCTGCACTTGCAGTAAGGAGCTTGCCCCTTGATAGGAGCTCGACTAAAGTTGAAGGAGTAGATTGATACTCCGTCTGTCCTTCCCTTCCATGCTTAAATAGACCTGGCATTGACAGGGAAAAGGTTGGCTTTCAGCAGTACAATCTGTTCTTCTCCTTGTTTGATGGATAAACAGATTAAGAGAAGGACAATCCCTGGTGATACAGAAAAGTGAAACTGTATTCCAAGGTCCCAGCTTTCAGATCAGCTGCCTCACATACACTGAGAAAGCAGAGTTAAAGTATCTTCAGCTTTTCTGACCTTTGATTACAGGACAAGGCCCCACCATTGTAGCAGTGTTTCTCTGTTACAAGGGTTCCTTCAGACTCCTCTTCAGGGAGTCAGGGATGGTCCTTGTGGGACATTCCAAGTGGTGGTAGGACCCTGAGCACCCAAGCAGATGCAGCTTAGGCTGAGTCATCCGTTGCCTGTCTTACCTTTGTGCTACCATTGGCAAAACTGATCAAAGGAGAAGCAGCTGGCTGCCATGACACAAGGGCAGGGACGGGGTGTGGAGCCCCATAGAGTAGCGTCCTTCTGGCTGCCAACGAGGGCTGGCCGTTATCTACAGTTGGGGGATAAATACAGTCCCTTGGGATAAGGTGGGTATTCATTAGTTCATTCACTCCCGCTCTCACTATTTATCTATTAAGTATACATTTCCTTGGCCCAATCTTGGCCTGTGGCTTTATCCCATTGCTGTGGATGGTAGCTTCTTTCCACCCAGAGTCTTGAGCATTTGGAAGATAAACCTATACAGAAGCAATAATCCTATTTGTGTAAGCCCTACCATCCTTGAAAATGAACCACAGGAACAGTTTTCAAAATACATTAAATAGGTTTGAATTGGTGTGAATCTGTATGCACCTTTGTTGAATAGACTACCTCTGGAAATGCAGCAGTAACCATCTCCATGGCTCAGATTTCTACCACTCATTGCCACAGACACTCCCCAAGGATGCTACAAAAAAAAAAAAAAAGGTTGCTTGCTTTTTCAGAATATTTAAAAGTAAACATTTTGGGATACCTTGTCTGTGCCAGATATTGCCAGGTATAAACAGGGGTCTAGAGATGAACCAGACTTTTTCCAGACATATTCACAAACAACATTAAAACAAAGCAGACTTGATGCAAAATGTTCAGAGATGAGACTATGGGAACCCACAGAAGGAATGATCATATGATGAAATCGAGAGTGGTTTATCAGGGGACGTGAATTTCAGCTGGCCTCCCAGGGGTGGTAATTGAGTAAACCAGTATTTCTCAAACTTATCTGATGGTAAGAATGACCTGCGGTACTCACTGAAAATACGGATCACAGACCCTGCCAAGATTTTCTAAATCAGAATCTACAGGAGAGAAGCTTGGGAGTCTGTATTTCAACCATAGCCTCCTCTGCAACTGGTTGTTTTAAAATAATAATAATAATTAGTATTATTGAGCACTTACTATATGCCAGGCACTTTTCTAAACACTTTACCTGAATTAATTCACTCAGTCTTCACAGAAACCCTGTGAGGTGGCACTATTTTTACCGACACCTTGCAGATAGAAACGGGCTCAGAGATGTTAAGAACAGCCTGAAACCTAGGAACTTATGAAGGGAAATTAGAGTTTGATTTAGAGCCTGGGTGGAGAGCAATAGAAATGAAGGGTTTGAGGACAGAGGCGCCACCTCCTGGCTGCGCAGGGACCTCCTTTTCAGTTGGTTCTAAAGTGTTGGTTCTAGCGCCCCCCAGTGGCCACTGGAACAAACCGACCTTTACCAGTTCAGAAGTGAAAGTCTGTTCTGTGGTGATGGAAGCCTGCAAAGGCTTCAGTGGTCCCATGGGCCCCATTGTGCATCTTTGTCTGTCTCTTCCTCAAGGGTCAGTAAACAAGATCCATTTGACCCCTTTAAGGTTGTCAAATGATAATTAACATGTTCTGAGCACCCACTGTATGTCAGGCATGTTTTACGGAAGTTCCTTCACTCCTAACTACTATGGTGTAGGCACAGGTGAGGAAACTGGGGCTCAGAAGGGTTAAGTAATGTGCCCATTGTCACACAAAGTCAGGGTTCAAGCTCAGCTCTTGCTCTTCTTGATGATGACTTCCCTTAGAAGAGGGAAGGCCCTTGGAAGACGACAGGCCTAAAAAGAAGCCCACTCAGCGTTGTTCAGCTGATGGATCTATAGGCCATTGTGGAAAAGAGCGTACTAGTGTCTGGATGCTACATAAGTTACCAAGGAGAGCTTTAAACTTTCTGAGCAAGGAAGGTGGGTTGGAGGGCTGGGAGAGAGGCCCCATGCATTTGCACTGAAGGGAAACATGTTGGCTGGCTGTAGCCTCTGGGCCAATCCTTAGCAAAAGGTGCCTGCAGCAGGCCCCAGAACCACCACGGCCAGGATCCAAAGTCTATCCAGGCAGGAAGGATGTACTACACTCCCAGCCTGAGCCAGGCAGCCAATGAGACACGTTAGTTATGGATGGAGGAGTAAACTGATGCTATAGGCCTAGCCAGAGGAAGCAAATTGGTCACAACTACAAGTATTAATATGAGTTACAGCCAATTAATTTTAGAAAATGTGCTGAAGCTCCTTATTATTGGAGATATTTTTCTGTTTCTGGCTTTGTGAAGCCACTGCTTATGGAGACTGTGAGTATTTTAAGCTTCAGTTCTTTACGGCTGAAAGACATGGCTGGAGAACAGGATGGTCCCTCACATCTACAGTTATCTGGGGGAAACAGGCTACCTGGAAGTTACCCTTTCTGCTCAGGAGAGCATTGTGGATCTCTCAGCTCATGACCACCTCTGAAATTGTCCAGCCTAGATGTTTCCCTGAATCCCCCCAAAGCTTAGCAAGCACAGGCAGGGTCCCCCAAGCAGGAAACCAGGAGGCCTGTGTCCTCCTAACACAATGGAAGGCTGAGACCCACATAATGAGGCAGTGGCCTAGAACTTAGAAAGCTGCAGAACATGCCCAGCGCCCCCAACCCCTGGGCGTTCCTGCCCTTGACCCCTCCCCTAGCCTGTCCTAGGCCAGTCTCCCCGCTCCTACGGTCTGAGTGCCCGCTCTGTCCCCGCAGCGTGTCCGGGGGTGAGCTGTTCGAGCGCATCATTGATGAGGACTTTGAGCTGACGGAGCGGGAGTGCATCAAGTACATGAAGCAGATCTCAGAGGGGGTGGAGTACATCCACAAGCAGGGCATCGTCCACCTGGACCTCAAGCCCGAGAACATCATGTGTGTCAACAAGACAGGCACCAGGATCAAGCTCATCGACTTCGGTCTGGCCAGGAGGTTGGGTAAGGCTGAGCTGCCTCCCCTGTTGTCACCAACGCGTCATGGCAGTGGCTGTTTGTGCTCCATTCCGTGGGTGCTAAGGGGGATGCCCCAGATTGGAGCTGAGATCAGAGACCGTGGAGACTGCCCCTCCCACTTACTAGCTGTGGGAATTTACATCTCAGATTATCTGTAAAATGGGGTAATAATGGTACCCACCTCATAGAATTGTTAAGGGAATCAAATGAGCTAATACATTAGAATGATAAGAGCAGTGCCTCGGGCATAGTATGCACTGTATAGTGAAAGTCGTGTCGGACTCTTTGTGACCCCGTGGACTATACAGTCCGTACAATTGTACGGACTATACAATTCTCCAGGCAAGAATACTGGAGTGGGTAGTAGCCTTTCCCTTCTCCAGCAGATCTTCCCAACCCAGGGATCAAACCCAGGTCTCCTGCACTGCAGGCAGATTCTTTACCAGCTGAGCCACAAGGGAAGCCCAAGAATACTGGAGTGGGTAGCCTATCCCTTCTCTAGCGGATCTTCCCGACCCAGGAATCAAATGGGGATCTCTTGCATTGCAGGCAGATTCTTTACCAACTGAGCTATCAGGGACGCCCGAGTACTTATAGGGGTCAGCTATTCGTTTATATTATGATGATTATTTTCACTCTGGCGCCTTCATCAGCAGAACATTCTGGTGACGGTGCATCCTGCTGTCCAGTCTCCAGAGCACTTCCACATCCTTTCCTTCATTTGATTCTCACAGCAACCCTGTGAGGTAGGCAGCGCAGATTTGTGAGCCTCAGTAATAGACCAGGAAGCTGAGGTCCATGTAACTTTGCCCAGCAAGTCCCACCACGAGCTGCAGTGGAATCAGGCCCTAGGTCTAGGCCAGGGTCCTCTGAAGCATCTCTGCTGTTCCTGCATTTGCAGGAGGCAGGGCGTGACAGGGGAAGGCAGACGGGGACTTAGTACCCAGCCCTGGAATCATTTTGGTGGGTGATGGTCCTTTAGGGCTCAGAGGCACCACCTAGGGGTTATGGCTTTTCCTGACTAACCTCCCGGCAGCTCCTGGGAGGAGAGACATGACGCTGCATGTGGAAAAGTGGTACGAGGAGAAGGGGCGCGCAGCTCAGGAGTCAGACTACTGGGTTAGGTCCTGACCACCATTAACTGGGTGGGCGAATCAGTCCCTGGGCCTCCCTTTCCTCCTTAGGAAATGGGGGTCATGCTCCTTCTTAGGCAAGAGTATTAAACAGGAAAGTCTTCATAAAGCAGGCAGCGGAGCACTCACAACAGAGTGCACGGTGGAGGTTATTGTCAAGCACAAGTCACAACCCCTGCATCGGGAAGCTCGTAGGAGAGACAGACGCACAGAAGGCCATTCCATCCGGGGCAGGGCTGTCACGGTCTCTCCCCACTCCCCCAACCTCACCCTAGACATCTGAGTTGCACGTGTAGTTTGTCCGTTTTACTGGTGTGTCTGTGCACTTTTTCTGTGAGGAGACCGTTGTCTCTGTGCCGTTTTGCAAGGGGAGAGCTGCTGAAGGCCGGCCTGACTTGTGTCCCTCCTGGCATCGACTCACCTTGGGTTGGCTTAGGGATGTTCCAGTGATTGATCGCTCTCCATCCTGGTTGCAGAGAATGCAGGGTCTCTGAAGGTCCTCTTTGGCACCCCGGAGTTCGTCGCACCTGAAGTGATCAACTATGAGCCCATTGGCTATGCCACGGACATGTGGAGCATCGGGGTCATCTGCTACATCCTGTGAGTCCTGGGCCGCACGAGGGAGGGCCCCAGGCTGCCCTGATGTTGGAGGGACCAGGGCAGGGCCTGATGGGGAGCCCACCCAGAGTCAAGAGGGCCACAGGCTCCCAAGCCCCTCCTTGCCGCCCTGCCTCGCTCCTGTGCTCCTGGTGATGTCCACAGCCTGTGTCAACTTCTGTGGGAGGGTCTAGCTCCACGCACACGGTTCCCATTCTGGGCCCATCCTCATCCCTAAGGCTGGCCAGCCTGGGGCCTTTGGTCAGGAGGGCAGGAATATGGCTGCTGCTCCTGCTGCTAAGTCGCTTCAGTCGTGTCCGACTCTGTGCGACCCCAGAGACGGCAGCGCAGCAGGCTTCCCCATCCCTGGGATTCTCCAGGCAAGAACACTGGAGTGGGTTGCCATTTCCTTCTCCAATGCATGAAAGTGAAAAGTGAAAGTGAAGTCGCTCAGTCGTGTCCGACTCCTAGCGACCCCATGGACTGCAGCCTACCAGGCTCCTCCGTCCATGGGATTTGGCTGGTGCTGTGTAATTTACCTTCGCATGTGTTTGTGGGTCTGTAGAGAAGCAGAGAGGGAGCCTAGGTGCGCATCTCCTGTGGGTGTCATCCTCAGGGGACCGCACCCCATCCTCATGGCAGCAGGACACCACTGCCAGCCTCATCTCTGAGTTCAGTATATGGACTGATTTGATGACAGAGCCTTTAGTGGGGCCAACAGACAATGGAAAGCTACTGTATAGTAATTAGAAGTGGGAACTTAGGTGGAAAATAGGGAGTCATTCATTTACAAATGCTGCAGAAAAGCAAGGAGGCCAGGGATTCAGACCAGGTCTGCACAGACGGTAATCTGCGTGAATCCCCTGGGCCTCTCCTTAGATCACAGGTTCTGATTCAGAAGTTCCGGGGACCCGAGAACCCACATTTCTGACAGGCTACAGGTATCTGATGGTGCTGGTCTGAACTCTACACTTTGAGCATCAGACCGTAGAGCACACCCTCTTGCTGGAATCTGGCTGATTCAGTCTCTGAAGTCCCAGGCTGCAAGCAGGCATTAACCTCAATGGAAACCTGAGCTTTGCGGCAATGCACAGTTATGGGCTGGTTTCCCTGAAACTGCAGCTGTGCATGTAGTCATTTTGAAAAAAAACTGCTGTCATTAAAGCAAAAGGACAAATTAAACATTCTCATAGAAAACCTGAAGGAGACCTCTACAGGTACTTTCTTAGATCCCCCAGGTCTTTGGACCCCATTGTAAGAAATGGCTTTAGGTGATTCTGTTGCACAGCCAGGTTTAGGAACCACAGTTACCAACGCTTTAGCAGAAGTGGAGTGATTTTTTGGTGCAGTGAGGCATTTACATGTGCTCAAGAGTCTGACTCTCCCGGTGGCGTGTTAGGACGGCTTCACTCCATTGAACCTGTGTCACGGGTTCTGGACCCCAGAGAGTCATGTTCTTCTCTGCTCGGGGTCACCCCCACAGCATAGCCTCACCCTAGGGCAACAGAGGAGAAACTGTGGCCAGGAGTGCCTCTCCAGGAGAAAGAGAGCTGAGGAGCGAAGAAAACTACACCAGACTCTATGGTTGTGGCCCCTTGGTAAATAGAGAGAGCCAGGCAGCCAGGGCTGCACCAGGCTGGATGGTGCTCTCACTGGATCTTTCCCTGGGAGAGACACCTGACTCTTGAGAAAGCCTTTTGTCAGCTACATGTGGCCTGGCTTGGTCCCTGGGTTCCCCTGCAGCCATCGAGGAGACTCATCTTGCTGTCTCCATCAGTTTTCCCACTGGTATAGGATCCGGATCATCAGTTTGGTCCTCAGGACAAACCTGGGAGTGGGGCGGGGCAGGCAGTTGATCATTATTTGACATTGAGTTCATGGGGCCCACGGAAGCCCACATGGCCACCCACTTCCATAGTCCTAGAGGGTGGCGGCTGTCCCAGTTTACCATCACTGCCAGGTCTCCCAGGATACAGGGCTTTCAGTGCTGAAGTGAGGACCATCCTGAGCAAACTAGGAAGACTGGTCTTCATGCAGGTCAGGGCCAGAGCAGTGACTAGATGCTCAGTGAATGTGCTGAGTGAACACAGCTATACCCAGACCCAGCAACTGCCCACTTGCAGCCCTCCCAGTAGCCTGGCTCCAGTCACCCCATCAGGGGTAGCTTGATCCCCATTCTAACATTGTACACCATGATCGCCTGTTCTTGAACTCTGCATAAATGGAATCACACAGAAAGGCGCATCTGGCTTCTTCTGCCCCATCTTGTTTGCGAGCCCCATTCATATCGTGCTGTGAGGCTATGACTGGTCCTTCCCAAGGCTGTGTAGTGTGCCGCTCTCTGAACCTCCTCCATTTTCCTCATCCATTCTATGCTGATGGGCTCTTGACTAGATTCCAGTTCAGGGTATCGTGAGTATCCTGGTGCATGTGCTTTAGTAAATGCCTTCATGCATTTCTGTTGGATCTAGAACTAGAATTACTGGGTAACAAGAGTACTTTATTTTAAAATGAAAATTCTTTGAAGAAGTAATTTGGATATCACGTGACATGGTTTGCTTAATTACTTTTAAAGCTGAAACTTAGAAATGGGGAAGGATTTTTTTGAAATGGGGAGAAAATAATTGTGATGAACAGGGTACCAGCATCTGGATGGGGTGAGAGGAGGGTGGAGAAGTGCATGTCGAAGGGAGGCAAGCAAGCAGCAGGGGAGATGACACAGGCCAGCCCTACACAACCTCCCCATATCCTGGCTCCTGCCTCCTGCCCCAGCCGGCTTCTCTGCCCCCTGGGACTTTTCCACTGGCTCTCACAGTGGGGATTGAGGTCTGGGAGTCTCCCTCCTGAACTAGGGCTCTTCGTTGGGACGTGGTGTGAGAACAGAAGGTGGAGCAGCCAGCCAGGTGTCTTCCTCTCAGCCCTGCTACGTGGCATTCTGGAGCTGCTGCTGGAACCCCCCCACCTTGCCCCGCCCAGGCAAGGTTCTCTGGCGGCCCTCTTGTACCTCCATCCCTCTGTATGGAGCTTGTTTGTCTGTCTGGCAGTCCTTATCAGGGTTACCTTCCTTGTTAGTTCCAGAGGACCTCCCCCCATCTCCTTCCTGGGGCCAGTGAGAGATGGAAAGTTGGGGGCTGGGTGAGAAGAGATGTATCACTCAGCACGTATTTGGCTAGCACCTCCGAAGTGAGCAGCCACGCCCAGTAGGTTGTTCTGACTTTGCTGAAGGAGAGATCAGGGCAGATCCTGTCACAGCACAAGAGACCCAGCCCCACGGCCAGCCCAGGGTCCCCAGGCAGGGCAGAGATGCAGCTGGCGGGGTTGTGGGGTCCCCACCCTCTCACCCCTGATTCTGAAGGGAGAGAAGAGATTTCATGAATCTGCTGAGACTTCTCCTGTTAGCAGTCCCCATGTGGTTTCTGGCAGGAGGAGAGAAGGCTGGGCTCTCTTGGCCATACTTCAACCTTAAAGACATTCAAAGCCTCCTTTCCTCTCCTGTCTCCTTTCCCCAGTTTCCTGAGGACTTGGTGTTCCTCTGCTGCCTGTGGAGACCCATCTCTGTGTCCTGTTATCACCCCTACTCCAGAATTTCTTCTCCTCCTTCCCTCCCTCACACCTCCACTCTGCTTTCTCCTCCCTAGCATCTTCCTGCTGTGCTCAGCAGCAGACTTCCCATTCCCAGCTAATTTGTGAGCATGTACCATGGTCCAAGGTTCAGCAGACAAAGAATCCACCTGCCAATGCAGGAGACACCAGTTTGATCCCTGGGTTGGGAAGATCTCCGGGAGAAGGAAATGGCAACCCACTCCTCTGTTCTTGCCTGGGAAAATCCCATGGACATAGGAGCCTGGTGGGCTACAGTCCATGGGGTCAAAAAGAGGTGGACACGACTGAGCAATTAAGCACACACACACACATACACTGTAGTTGAGAGAGCCAGGTCCATCCCATCTGGAGTGTGACCTCTGGGGACAACATCCTTGTGAATGGGGAGAAGTCCCACTGCCCAAGCATCGGGTACCTACTCAGACTCAGATTTGGATGCAGGGCTCTTCACAGGGATCCAGGAGCTCCACCCAGGGCTGCCTCTGCCCTCTTAGTCCCTGAGTCCAGACATGCTCTCTGACTCCAGCTCCTGTGACCTCTAGACACCCCATAGCCACACCAGGTCCAGAAAACACCTGCAGGTTTTGCTCCCCAGGGACCTGAGCTGTGGTTAACATGACTAAACCCTGGGTTGCTGTTTTGTGGGCTACTACACAAAACAATACCCAGCTCTTCCTCTGGGTGCCCCCAGCCCTCTCAAATCTTCCCAGCGCACCAAGGAATGAGTATCCCAAGGCTAAAATGGGAGAAAAGACTAACCCCTTCCTAAGCACTCAATAGTTCTGCTGGCAGATATGTGGTCCCCTTTGCTGACTGTTCATACAGTAGGGTCATCTGCTGTTTAAAAAAATTATAGATAAAGTGTAGTTTAAGAGGCATTTTTGCCTGACGTTCTGTCCTGAGAGCAGAACGGGTCTCTGCATCAGATTCTCTGGTGAAGTTTGGCTGCAGTAAGAGATTAAGAATTAAAAAATCAGAACACCCTGAAGTCATATCCTTTGCTGACTCATTAGCACAAAGACTAATATTTAACCATTAAAAATGAACATGAAGACTGTATACACTTGAAAGACAATGTCAAGTGAAGAAGTAGAGGATCCAAGAACTTGCCCACACTGATTACAGTTTTGTGAAAACCAAACAAATTCATTGGTTATGTTGGGAAGGAAAAAACTTTCCTTTACCCTCTTAGATTCAGTTCTTGGGGGCTTGGAAATCAAACTGACAAAAGACAGATTAACGAAAAGAAAACAGATTTAATTATGTACATATAATAAATGTTCATAAAGGTGTTCATAAAAAAATGTGACTCAAGATGCATTTAAAATTTGGAGCTTATATACTACTTTAACAAAGAGCGATAAACCGTATAGAAATGACTGGACAAAGGAAAAAGGGTTTGGAGCTTCTGGAGGGGCTAAATTGTGACAAGGTGAGAGGAAATGTATAGAGACTGTTTAGCAAGATCTGATATGCAGATGAGGGTCTTTCTCCTCCTCCTGATAAGAGAAGAAATGGACAAACAGACCAAATGGAAATTCATGTCACCTTAACAAAGAGACATTTATGTCCTACTTTTAGGTAGAAAGAGGTGGGACAAAGAGTTAATTGCCTTCAGCTCAATGCAATGTTTATACCAAAGTTCACCTTTTGGGGTGGTATACTCTGATCTCCTTCAGTTAAAAATTAGATAAAACTAGGAAAAGAGGTGAGCTTCTAATGATAAGGTTATTATGTTTGTTGGTTGGATTGAACAACCCAACCATGAAGTGAAGTGAAGTGAAGTCACTCAGTCTTGTCCGACTCTTCGCGACCCTGTGGACTGTAGCCTACCACACTCCTCCATCCATGGGATTTTCCAGGCAAGAGTACTGGAGTGGATTGCCATTTCCTTCTCCAACCACATATGATCCTATGCAAATTCTAGCACTTAAAAAAAAAAGTCCAAGAAAGAAGGTTTAAAAATGCTGCAAAATCCCACCACCAAGAAACAGGATTACTAAAATTCCAATACTCTCTTCGTCATCATGCTCTGCATATTGTGCAAGTTTTATTTTAGAGACACATTCTCTTTATCAGGGGGAGTTCTGGGGAAGCTGGGGCAGTTGAGGAGGCAGCCAAGGCTCAGGAGGCTCTCAGATGGAGGGGCTGCCAGGAAAGAGGATTGCCAGAGGCCAGAGACCAGGAGGCTGTCCCCGACTGTGAACATCACACAGAGATTAAGCCCTATTTTTGCAGGATTGCAGTTCCTAATTAGGAAAGGAGGTTTATAGAAGGGGGACTTTCAGCATTCCACAGTGGGGTTGTTGGCTTTCCCGCAATCTCTTGGCACACTGCAGGACTTTCCCCTTTGTCTCAAATGGAAAATGCAGAAGGAAGGAAGACAGAAGGAAGCACGTAGCTGAGGGGCAAGAGTCAGGCTCTATCTTAATGGGACTAGTCAAAGTCACCCCAGGGTCTAGTCAAAGTCACCCCAGGGTCAGAGAGCCAAGAATGCTGGGAACCCCTAGGAATTCTAGCCCAATGCCCTTGATGTGTAAGGAGGGACTCAGAGGCCCAGAGAAGAGAAATGAGTATTACATAACTGCAGAGACTCCCACCCTTCCCTCACTGTGAGGTGATCAAGAGTGATTGTCTCCATGCCATCTCAAAATGTAAATTACTGTCTTGCTTTAAGACATTTTAATGCCATCTATAAAACTCTCTTATTCAAAAGCACAAATATGTTGATTAGGGTGAGATCAGTCACTCTGAAAAGCCTTTTTTTTTAATCAAGATTTTCACCGGAGGGTTCTTCCCATGGCAAGATTTCCTTGCAGAAATGCAATGGGTTTTGTTTTACAAAATTTAATATTCAGGGATGGGTGTATTTCACAAGCTGAGGCCTCTTGAATGGCAAAACAGCTCCCGAAGGGTTTGCATTATTGTTTATGATGATGGATTTGGGGCAAGGGATGTTAGTGAAGCCTTAACTGTGAAGGCTGATGGCACAATACATCTCGAGGGACAGACAGGACTCGATACATAATTTGTGGGGTCCAGTGCAGCATTAAAAAGTAGGGTGGCTTGTGCAACATTATTAATAATTTCAAAATTATGGCAGCAGAGCATTAAACCAAGAGTGGAGCTCTTCTAAGGCCCATGAGGCTAGCCCTGGATCAAGGTGGAAGGCTGGAGAGTTGGGGTGGAGATGAGGTGTCCAGAGGTGAGGCTAGTAAGCCAGAAGTTTGTTCCATTTGACTTTGAGATAGTTCACCTTCCAAATTTTATTTGGCTTGAGCTATTGGTAAATGAATCATTCCCGGGAGCACAGATTGATGAGGCGATGGGGGTGAACTATGTACAGAGAAGCTGTGTAATAGGTATGGTCACAGACCAAGCTTTTTATTGCAGACCAGGCCTCCTGCCAGTGCTGTCGGCCGTGGCTGACTTCATCTTTCCAGAAATGGTTGTACAAAGTAGCAGTTAAGGAAGGGGCTCACTGACTGCAAGACCCTGGGCACGTTATTTAACCCCGCTCAGTGTGGCAGTTTCCTTATCTGTTAAACGAAGTGATGCGTTACCTGGGTTAAAGAGTGGTGTCAAGACTGAATCTACTTTAGCTCTCTGCCCAGTGCATGGCACATAGTCAGTGTTTGATAGACGTCTGCTGTCATGATGAGGCCGCAGGAGAAAGAGAACAGGGAGAGGCAGCGTGGTGCCCACTCCATAGTTCCGTAGCAGGTTGTCCATCTGATGGAGGAGGAAGCTGACACACGGAAATCGGGGTCCAAGGTCACCCGGCAAACCAACCGGCCTTGGTCCCTTGGAGGGAAGCTTTCTGGTTTGGCCTAAATGCCTCAGGAGCTTTGAACTCAAGTGTAGCTGGATCCCCAGACTCACACTGCAGGCTTGAGGTTCACTGTCCCTGGAGACACCCTTGCTGAGCCCTGCGTGGGCTGGCTCTGTTCTTGGTGCTGAGGGTGAAAGGTGAGAGGGCGGGACAGGGCGGGGTGACGAGTGCTGCGTCACGTGACCACAGGGTGTCCGTGACCTGTCCACAGGGTGTGGGGAGGGGCCCCGGGGAGGAGGGGACTTGTCCTCCAGAATGTTAGAGAAGGTTCTGTGGGGCCACATTCTAGGCTGGGCATCCAGGGAGAACAGACGATAGGGAGGAAGGCCCTGCTGTACTGTGTGGAAATGGTAAAGTGAAGAAAACTCCTTCCACCTCAGCTTCACAGGCAGGGGGTGTCAACAGGTGGGGGGTATCCCAGAAGTACAGAGAGTGAGGCTGAGAGCATGCCCTCTTCTTTCCCGGGTGGAAGGAAAGGCGGGGTGCTGGGGTGCCCTCACCTCTGACCTCAGTGAGCGCTCCCCTGGGGGACCACCCTCCCTGCCAGCCTCCCCCACTCACTGCTCTGCTCTCTCATCCCCCAGGGTCAGCGGACTGTCCCCCTTCATGGGTGACAATGACAACGAAACCTTAGCCAACGTTACCTCAGCCACCTGGGACTTTGACGACGAGGCCTTCGACGAGATCTCCGATGACGCCAAGGATTTTATCAGCAACTTGCTGAAGAAGGATATGAAGTAAAGAGTTGAGCTTTTAGTCTTTTGGGGCTCCCCACACCCTGGACTGGGGTCCAGAGGCAGTGACTTCCTTTCCCTGTGGTGGGCTCTTTTGCACCCCAGAACAGGAGGGTGGGCATGGTGTGCATGAGGGCCCAGAAAGGGGTCTTCCTGGGCCCCTGCTCCCTGGGGCCAGACACTGTCCTGTCTTTACAAGCACAGACACCTCTCTTGAAAAGCAATCCTTGACTGAGTGTTGAGGGAAAGAGGCAGCTCGCGTATGAATAACAGCCCCTTTTAGTTTCCATGTACAGCTGTGGCCAGGAGCAATCCTGCTAAAACCTTACCCTCCCTTCTAGGATTTCAGGGAAGAGATCCTATTTGTGGGGCCTGATCATACTCCCAGCTGTTCTGGCTTGATGCTTATTTAGTAGCTATAATATATAGGAACTGCCTGCCCGAGTACAGCCAGGTGCCTTCCACCACTGGTCAATGAGACTGCTATCCCGGCTCTGTCTCTGTCCCACTAACAGTGCAGCCTGTGAGGTTCCCCAGCCCCACCTCGCAGGGCTGCACAGAGCTGCCAAGGTGGTCAGTGGATGACTGTATAAAACATCTGCAGACATCAGGAGGCTGGAGTGTTCAGGCATGTAGACAGCCTAAGGCCCAAAGTGCTTGCCAGTATTTCAGTGAGAGAAGCTTGGAACAGTAGAGGAGGCTAGAGCAGAGGAGGGGTCTTGCATGTGGCTGGACAGGATTCAGTGGAGCAGGGAAGTGGCTCCATCACAGCAGGCAGGTGAGTGGGGCTCTGTGTGTGCAGGGAGGACTGTCCTGCCCCAGAGAAGGGAGCAGTGGCAGTGTTAGGTGTGGACAACTAGCTACTGGACTCCTCATCTGTGAACAGGTGGCCAGATGACACAAGGCCTGGTTCAAACACGGGGTGTTGCTTTTGGCAATAGGAGCAGCTCTAGGCATTTCCCCAGAAGATGGTGAAACTCGCCCCCACAACTCCACACCCCCACCCCTCCAAGGCTGTCCCTCATCTTGCCTACTCTGGAAAAAATCCTTTCTGGGATAGGAGAGTACAGTTGCTAAAGGAATGAGGTTAGGGGGTCTCTTAAGTGGTTCTGTCTGGTTTTCTGGTTATGCAGCCACCTCTTGGTCCTTTGTAGCCAGCTCTGGGCCAAACTCCTCACCAGAGGAGACAGTCCACACTCTTTGACAGTGAGGTCCTCTTAGCGTCTTGCTGTCTCAGTCTTTATATCAGAAGTAGGCCTGACCCAGGGAAGATCCGGATGTTGTGGGGGGCCTGGATTTCCTTCTGGTGTGAGGGATCCCCACTTCCAAGGTGCCCCAGGGAGATGGAAGCCTCCCTTCTAATGACTCTGGTCCAAGGATGGCTTCTGTCAACCAGACTTCGTTTACCCGTGGTTTGGTAAATGAGGTATTGTTTATATCACCTATCTTCTTATCTGACCTTGAATTTATTCAGTAATGTGCTGGCTCCTCTGTGCTTGTAAAATGGACTCACCCAAGAATTGATTTCATATAGATCAAGACACTAGATTCCCATAAACTCAAACTCAGCATGTCTTCAACCAGAAATCTCCATCTATCAGCACTTTAAAAAATGTTTTTTATTATAAATAAATATATATAAATTGTACAAATTTTGAATATATGAAAGTTAAAATAATCCCTATCCACTTATAAAGATCACTACATTTTTCTATATTTAGCAAATTTACTTTTACTCATTATGTTAGCACTTGGTGCTTTGGACTTTACTAGTTCTTCTATCGGAGAAGGCAATGGCACCCCACTCCAGTACTCTTGCCTGGAAAATCCCATGGACAGAGGAGCCTGGTAGGCTGCAGTCCATGAGGTCGCTAAGAGTCAGACACGACTGAGCGACTTCCCTTTCACTTTTCACTTTCATGCATTGGAGAAGGAAATGGCAACCCACTCCAGTGTTCTTGCCTGGAGAATCCCAGGGATGGGGGAACCTGGTGGGCTGCTGTCTATGGGGTCACACAGAGTCAGACACGAGTTGCTGCTAAGTCGAAGCAACTGAAATATGTCTAGATTCCCAGAGCTTTCAGAAAATTAAATGAATTTCAGTGGTCTAATTGTCATAATTCATAGGTTGAACATAAGGCATACCTCTTTTGAGTTTTAATAGGCAAAAATCTGATGCTCCACCACACCATAAGACTTGAGAGTTCACTGATTCTCGAAGATTTGGACTTAAGGTTTCACTCTTCCCTCCATCAGACAAACAGGTAGAAGGATCCGGCATCCACAGCTCCCAGCCCTCATGTGACCTGCAGAATGACCCCACCCTGGAATATGGTGCCAGTCATTCCAAGACATGTCTGTCCTCCAGCACTTAGCCTCTCTAGACCCCAAGGGCAGGTCATGAGACTCCAGCTGCCCATCAGTGTTTATGCCTGCTTAACACTAATCTATCCTGGGTCTAGTCATTGTAACCCAGACCAAGAGAGGAAAAAGGTTAGGATCACCATGATTCTCATCACAGTGGATGGATTGGGAACAGACAGCCATGGGCTCTGCCCCATGTATCTAGGGACAGGTGACCTCCTGTTTCTGGTCTGACCAGCAGTCTCTGAGATCCTCTTCTGCTCAGAAATCCTCTGATCTCTGCCTCTATCAGAAACCGCCTGAACTGCACCCAGTGCCTTCAGCATCCATGGCTAATGAAAGACACCAAGAACATGGAGGCCAAGAAACTCTCCAAGGACCGGATGAAGAAGTACATGGCAAGAAGGAAATGGCAGGTAATGGCAGGGGTCACTTTGGACTGGTCTCTTGCCCCTCATAATTGCTTTATTCAAGCCACCCTCATTCCCAACTTGCCCTGACCTCACTCCATAAAAATGTTTACATTTATTTCTGAAATAGTCTGGGGCCAAGACTGACATTTCATGTCTTTGTGGGTAGGGAGGAGCAATGTCACTTGCAGGACTATTTGGCAACCCTGGAGAATGTGATCTTGTTACAGGCAGTGTGATGGTTTTAACATTTCTTCACCATGAAGGAGGTGGGCGTGTGATCTACAATGAGAGACATGGGGGGTTGTGCGTTACTAGCTGCAAATCCTTAACCAAGTTACTTAACCTTGCTGTGCCTTCATTTACTCATCTATAACATGGGGATAATAGTGGTACCAAATCACAGCATCGTTGAGGATTATATGAGATGATCATCATCTAACCTCTAGTACATTACGTGGCACATAGTAAGTGTTCACAAATGAGATCAGTAGCTAATATGTACAGAGAGCTGGCTCTGTGTCAGGGAACATTTAAAGCACTTTCTATGCAAATTATCTTTTAATCCTGGGAGGCAGGTACTACTGTTATCCCCAATCCTCAAACAAGGCCGAGAAAATTTAGGAAAGTCACCCAGGATCACAGCTATTAAGCATGGGAAAGCCAGCATTCAAACCCAGAGACTAGCTCCAGTTACACAGTCTTAATGACACACAATTTAAGGACACAAATTGCTTCTGATTGTTAGCAGATGGAGAAAATTATCACCCAAATCCATAGAGAACTTATCATCCTCTATTTTATTTTTATTATCACTGCTAGTAGTGTAAAATTCCTGGGCTACTGGAGGGTACATGGTTTCTATACTCAGTGAGTATATAGTAAAGCAAATAGACATAAAAGGACATAACACACAGCTAGAATTATAAACGATCACTATAGTTTTCCATACCCATATATGTGAGTGTGGACAGAGGATGGAGCCAATCACACCAGAGTTGGATGTGGTTGTCAGGAAAGGCTGCCAAGGGCAGGAGTTTGAAGTTGGCCGTGGAACATGGGTGAAACACAGAGAGGAGGGGAATACAACATAGAGGGAAAAGCTCAGAGCTATGAGCCGGACCTCACCCTGGTCCTGCCGGCCTGACGGGAGAAGTCTTTTAGCTGGGCACTCAGGGGACCAGGGCTTTAGACCTTGCCTCTGTGGCAGAGAAAAAGAAATCACCATTCTAGGGGCAACTGGGACACTGGTGATTTGCCACACAGAATGCCTAAACCACAGGCCATTGAAAGGCTGAGAGAAGCAGGAGAGCCGGGGCTTCGGGAGTGAGGGTCTGAGCGACGCCGCCTCCTGCGCATCTCAGCAGACCCCCTGCAGTGGGATTCAGTTCTTGGTTGTCCCCTCCTGAAGTTGAGTGATCTCCTCACTTTGCTCAAGTACCTGGTGAGTGGGAATGCAGTGCTGCTTACCTCACCTTCTGGTGCCAGTAGGGTCCAGTAAAATCAGAGGAGCAAATGCTCTTAAAAAAAAAATGGGGGAGAAGCCACAAAATCAAGGGTTGGCTTTATGAATGATCCTGTGGCCAGTAGATCTCAAAGAAATAGTATTTCTGAGGTGCACAGGGTGCCTGATGTAGGGGTGGGGCCATTCTCAGAGCAGGAAATCTCACTGGGTTTTGCTTGGATGAGGCTGTGGGTTAAAGGGCAGCCTTATCACGTCAAGCTTCTGGGAGCATGCACACATCTGCTGGTGAACCAAAGCCAGAAAGAGCCTAAACCCAAGGGTTAGGCGCAGAGAAAAGATAAGGAGATTCCAAAGGAAATAAATGGAATTTTTCAGTCAGATGGGTCAGGAAA
The DNA here is from genome assembly GCF_019923935.1 of Bubalus bubalis. Classification (NCBI taxonomy): domain Eukaryota; kingdom Metazoa; phylum Chordata; class Mammalia; order Artiodactyla; family Bovidae; genus Bubalus; species Bubalus bubalis. The sequence continues at coordinate 113,370,625 of NC_059157.1, read as the reverse complement.
CCATAATTTGTGGTGATATTTTAATCACTTATGTGTTTTCTTGCTGTTTATAGTGTTATTAGCCATAAAGTTTTTTGAAAATGAGAAAGAAAATGAAGAACTCCAAGAAGGAACATTAACTTCCTATTTTAATATAGGTAGCAACATTTGTAAAGAGCTTTTCCACAGAAACAGTGGTTAGGCTTCATAAAATTGCATAGAAAAATAGTCTACCAAATCCCATTCAACACATAATGTCCCTGAAGCTGGTAATAGTTCAGCTGCCTCTTACCGTGTTGTGTTACATTTCTTCCTTAGGAAAATGTTTTCCACATTTTCAGCTCTGGATACCAAGACCTTGGCACCCCTGGAGTAGGGGTTCCCTCTTGGAGCAGCTGAGGCTCAGTGTGGTGAGGCAGAGTACAGTGGAGGGGGATAGAAAGGGGTGCGCTGTGGTGGAGGGAGAGGGGCATGTGGCCCAGACTCTACAGCTGCATGAGAAATGGTTCCTAGTTATCATCTGGGTGTGGTTTTCATAAAAGGGGAAGGTAGTGACATGGGAACAAATCCTAACAAGCAAGGCAATAGATGGATGACTAATCATATTACTGATCTTAGAATGAAGTTATTCTGAAAGAGAGTAGGGTTGGTTTTATTTTTTTAATTTATATCAAAAGAATGTTGAAAAGACATGGTGAGTGGTGGCATTGAGGGTGGGCAAGTTGAGCAGGACCACAGGGCTTCTGCATTGCAAAATGGAAGCAAAGGACTATGAATTGGAGGCTTGTGAGCAGCTCTCTTTGTTCTCTGAGAACCACAAAGACTTCAGTACTATGGACCAAAGGGCCCTGGGGAAGAAGGCTTTTGACTCAATATTGCATGGAGTACTCTTGGCCCTTGTTGTTGTTTAGTCACTAAGTCCTGTCTAACTCTTTGCAACCCCATGGACTGTAGCCTGCCAGGCTTCTCTGTCCATGGGATTTTCCATGGAGTAGGTTGCCATTTCCTTCTGTAGGAGATCTTCCCGACCCAAGGATTGAACCTGCGTCTCCTGCATTACAGGAGGATTCTTTGCCACTGAGCCACCAGAGAATACGGCACTCCTGGCCATTACATTTAGATAATATGCATTCTCAGGGGAAATTGTAGTCTTGGGGCTGTCGGTGTATAGGTAGGGCCCATGATGGCTACCTGACTGTAGGGTGATCACCTTGCCTGGATTTTCCAGGGCCTGTCTCAGCTTTATCCCTGAAAAACTCTCATTGCGGGTAATCCCTCAGTCCTGGGAAACCAGGCTGGTTAGTCATCCTTGCTGCCTTTCCCAGGGGAGGGAGTCTGTGCTGTGTTAGGAAAACCATTGACAGACTCTGCCTGCCTAGAACACAGAAACCCTGTGTAGGCAATTGCTCTCCAATAAGAAAAAAGTCTTGCTCAAAACAAGGATGGGACTTCTCAAGAATTGAAACTTCCTTTGATGATGTTTTAAACATTTCCAAAAGTCTTGGTTAGCAAAGCAGCAACCTATTTTCAGCTCAAAGGCATAAAACTGGAAGGCTAGAACGTATATTGTTCTTTTCCAGTTCTGATAATAACTTCCCTACCAACTTTTTTTCTCCATGAATCAGCTTCCAAAGATTGACTTCTGATGTGTAGGTTATTTTTAAGATTTTCTTTGTCGAGTGCTTACATTTCTCCCTGTTTTAGAAATTATATGGTCTATTGCTCCATCTGATGGAAAATTTCCCCCAGTGTGTGGTCTATTTGTTTGTTATTTGCTGCCTCCTCTGAAATGTGATGGTTTGATTTGCCTTATTCTCATAGCTTCCTATGAGTAATTTTGTTAATAGAAGAGGAAAGACTTCACTTTTCTACACCATACACATAAAGACAGTCCTGCCCCAGGTTCTTTGGGATTAGAGAGCCCATGGATTCAAAGGGAGCATTCCCTGCTACCATTTGCATGTCTGAATCATAGTCTTTCTGTGGAAGACTGGAGCTGCAGGGAGATTCGAATATTCCGGTCCAACTATAAGGGCCAGAGAGGGGAACTGACTTGTACAAGGTCACAGGATAATCAGTGGTTAAAGAACTAACCTGTCCTTTGTTAGGAATGAACTGTCTCAGTTTAGAGACTCCAGCCTAGGGCAAGCTAGTCTGTGTTGGATGAAGGCAATGGAGAGCTGAGAAGGGCTGATTAGGAAGTAGTCTAGTCTGATGTGGACTCAGTAGGGAGGGCTGCTATGGCTGACACCGCCTCTGAGCCGTTCCTGAGGTCAGGGTAAGCGCCCCTTGGGAAGAGCTGGGTCTCCCCACACTCCAGCTAGCAGAACAAACAGATCAATGATGTCACCAGTAACAGCTTCTCCCAGGAGAGAGTGCAAGTTGCCAGGCGGCTGTCTGCCAGGGCATTCTCTGCAGGGCCACAGTGCTTCTGCACACAGCGGGTCATCATCCCTCACCTTCTTCTCTCTTCATCACCTCCCCCTGGGGCCTCCTGGGTTCCTTTTAGAGTGATCTAGCTTCACTGTGGGCCAGAGGGCCAGGGGCATAACCACACCGCACAGTGTTACGTGAGAGGGTGGATGACCAGAGGACAGGGCGAGATGGAATGCCTGTCGAGAGTGCGTGAAAGGAGTCCACGGCCAGGATGGGATGTGACATAACAGGAAAGTGACTGTGGTTACAGGAGTAGGTCTCTGCTTAAACCACACATACACACATTTTCTGTATGATTCCCTAGTACTCTGAAATTATTTACTTTTGAAATAATTTTTTAACTGAAGTATACTGGCCTGCCTGAAATGCTTTAGCGTGTGAAGTTAATTCAGGAGGAAATGGCTTTTCCAGCACAGTTTGAGGTTCAGCGGGTAAGTGCCAGCCGTTGCCTTTGCACAGGCTATTTCCTTCCTCTCTCAGTAGCCAGTCTGTGGCGACATCTGCTCCCTGGATGCACAGCATCTGGATTCTTCAGAAGATGCTTCAGGTGCAGGGCTGGAAAGCACTGGTTATGCTTTAGTTTCTTTTCTTAGTCTTTCATTCCATTGACCTTAGGAAAGGGGTAGAATCTTAAAGGTGTGGTTGGGGACTTCTTGACCTAAATCCTGTGCTTGGTAGAATTTTCACAATACAAAGAAAATGTTCAAGTCCTGGCATATTTTTCAGTAGGAATTCTGTCCTCTCCCAAGGCGCCCCAACTCAGAAAAGCCAAGAGCTGTGCTTTTCATTTATTCGGGTGCTGCTTTTTGATGCCTGGGTGTATGTACCTCAGGGAGGAATACCCCTCCAGAACTCCACTGAAGACTTGTGCTGGGGCCAGCAGAGTGTTTCCCCAAATCTCCTAAGTATCTGAATCATAAACAGAACTAGATGAGACCTAGATGAGACCTTGGAGATCATCTTGTCCAACCCCCTCCTTATAAAGAGAAAGGAAACTGAAGCCCAGCAAGGTTAAGCCCAAAGAGGCTACTTGCCTATGGTCAACAGAAGGCTTTTTGTTTTTTTGTTTTTTTGTTTTTTTTGTCTTTCCAACAGGACCTGTGGGATCTGTAGTAACTGTTCTCTTGCCCAATTAAAATCCTATCACTAGCGTTGTTTTATGAGAAACAGCCCCACTGCGCCCCGTCCGCAATAAGTCTTTGGAGCTGTCTCAGCCCGCAGTTGCTTTATATAAACTATCCCTTTTATGGGAGTTGAAGCACAGTATGAAAAGGGTTTTTGTCTCATGTTGACCTTGTTTAGTCACATTAACGCACGCATCGGTTCCAGGCCCCATTCCATTCTCCGAACATCTTCTGACACGCTGATAGTGCTGAGCAGAGCAAGGTTGGGCTCACTCCTCTGGTGGAGCTCAGCGCTCGGGAGGCTCTCATCTCAGGGACAGCTGCTTCTCCTGGGCTGGGCTTTTCTCCCTGAGCTGCTCAGCTGGAACCAGGGACACCACCTGAGCCCAACGCCAGTGTCTATTTTCCAGAAAACGGGCAATGCTGTGAGAGCCATCGGAAGACTGTCCTCTATGGCAATGATCTCAGGGCTCAGTGGCAGGAAATCCTCAACAGGGTCACCAACCAGCCCGCTCAATGCAGAAAAACTAGAATCTGAAGGTAAGGGACTCCAGAGAGATTTTCTTCAGCCAAATGGGGAGAAAGGAAGGGTTGGGGGTTGGAGGGGGATTTAGGGTTGTTTTTCTTTTTTAAGGTGGGAGATTGATTTTATTTTTCATTAATACAACCTACAAGGAAAAATTCAAAACTACTTTTACATTGCCCTGACAATAATTACTAAATCTAGTAATTGCTTTTTAACTGTTTCACCTGAGGTTGAACTATTTTCAGAGGGAAAGTTGTTCTTTGTCTAATAGAACTAGATGGTCTTTTCCCTATACTTTACACAAGAATTAGCAAAAACTGCATGAAAAGTTTCCTTCTTACTACAAAAGCAATGTTTGTATGACAGGCAGACATAAATAAGTTGCATATAGTGGTGTACTTTTTAAAAATATGCTTCAATTTTTTTAATGTGTCTTTGTGCTTATCTTTTAACAAAAATTGACTCAGATAGTCCATATTTTTTGGTAGTTTTCGTGATGCTGAAACATGTTGTTTGAATTGGGTAGACAGTGATTGGCAGGGCCCCTCCTAAAGTCCAACAGGGTTAGTTGCTTGCCCACTGTCTTAGAAATGCTACCCCATCTATCTCCTCAGTGAAGGCCTCGGCCTCTTCCTGCTTTGATACATGTAGGGTACGGCCTCTATCATCTTGAGGTGCCTTATTTAGCCTGAGATACCACCTCCCTGCTGCCTGATACCTTTGGTATCCAGAGGCGAGAAGCTGAGTCTAGATCCTGTTGTGCACAAGGGATAATTGATGAAACTGCTTACTGAGCTGCCCTGATGTACCCGGGGACCGACTCTGCTGCACATGGGCCTGGTCCCTCCTTCTCTACCCCTGCCACTCCCCAGATGACCCAGAAATAGCCTGAAGGAGAAGGAGAGGGTCAGGAACCCCTTCCAAGTTATGGCTTTTCCCTGGACCAATCCCAAATCCTGGTCCAGAGTCACACACTGTGAAGGCAGTATCCTTGTGGAATAGACTGCTCCACAGCAGGCAATAGGCAAGTCGACAACGCCTCTGATCTGTCTCTTCCGTCCCAAGGAGCAGATGGAAAACGCCTGCTGCTGCCACCACGGGAGGAGGGGGGGAGGCCCGAGGGCTGCTGGGCTGGTACGCTCCCGTGCTTCTTAGATACCCTCAAATGGATCCTGAAACGGCATGAAATGCAGCCAAAAATCCTTTTTAAAGATTATTTCCTTTTCCAATGTGTCAGCATAAGGGAGGAAGTCCAAACATTTCCCCGTTTGGTCACAGTTCTCTCTTCTGCCAAAACCATTTGGCAGCAGGCTACCCTGCCCCCAGGAGAAAGGTGTGCTTATGATTCAGTCCTCTAAGCTGCATTATTTGCTAAATCATAACAACTTGAAAAAAAAAGAAAAAAAAGTCAGCTCTTTTAAACCAGGGAAGAGGAGAGAACAGGGAATAAAGAAATGGCCATGTCCTCTTCCCTCCCTTCTAGAAGATGTCTCCCAAGCTTTCCTGGAGGCTGTCGCTGAGGAGAAGCCCCATGTAAAACCCTACTTTTCCAAGACCATTCGTGACTTAGAAGTTGTGGAGGGAAGTGCTGCTAGATTTGACTGCAAGATTGAAGGTAAGTCTCCAGCTGTCCTTCCCTGTACAGGGGGTGTGGCGGGCCGGTGGGCCCCTACTGTGCGCTCTAGGCAAGATGGCAGTTCTGGAATAGCCAGGCTGTGAGGGAAAACGGGTCAGAAGGAGTTGGCCCACTGCCCCCCTCCACCCACTGAAGAACAGTGCTGTTTAGTCACTCTGATATTTCACCCACTTACATCAGCCACTAGACCCAAGTTAAAAGTGGTTTATCATGGACCTATTTAGCTCTGGAACGTGCTTATTGAAATGAGCTTTGCAAGCTTCTAGGAGGCATGTGAATTGATAATATAGGAGAGATAAAAGGCTCTCACAGGAAGGCTGGTGCAGAGCATAGTATGGGGAGAAGACATCTCTGCTGTCAATCAGCGGCTTGTGTGACCTGGGGCAGTGTTTTAGCTCTTCTGAAGCCCAGGGCCTCCTCTGTAAGACAGTGTCTAATGCCCTGAGCGGCTCTGGGGACTCTGTGAGATGACACAGATAGAAAGGGGAAACCTTTCCAATCTTTTAAATACGTTATGGAGTCATAGGGGAAAGTTGTGGGACCGGTTAAGTGCAGAGAGAGCCTGCGGTATGACTTTAGAGAGGGGAAGTTGGGATGCAGGCCTCTGGCCTGTCTGCACTGTGCTTCTCTGCCAGCCAGAAATAACGTGGTCACAGTGAGTCGTTGGAGCTCAAAGAGCCCTAAGGGGTCTTAGCATAGCACCTGAGGAGTCAGCAGTCTTGGTAACACACAGCATTTAAGTTTCCACAGACTGCAACATTCTAGAAAGAGAAGAGGTATGATAAGAAAGACAGGCCTCTCTGCTTCGAGTCTGTGACTGTCAGGTGACAGAGTTGCAGGGCTCTCTGCCACTTTCAGTCAGACTGACTGCCCCAAGGCAGCAGAGCACCGGACAGAAGAAAGAACAAACTGTGCCTTCCACGTTGTAAGAGTCTCCAGCAATCTGGCTTTTTGGGTAAAATAGCCCAAAGGTAGGAATGAAGAAACAATTTTTCTCCTGCATCACTGTATTATCAAGTTGGCTTATAAATGCCTGGCCTACCATCATCTTTGACGTTTTTCATCCAATTGTTTCAGAGTGGATGTGCTGCCTTTGCTAGTGTGGAAGTGCTCAGATAGGGGGCTCTGCTGAGAGCTTGGGGGCCACGGCTTGTAGCTCTCGCCATCACCACTGTCTTTGGGTCTTAAGTTCTTTTTCCTTAATTTTTTTAGAAAATATTATATAATTATTATCTTTTTGCTTACTTTTCTCTTTGGGATTATTTTCTTGGTATTTGCATTGCTTTGACTGAAGTGCCGAGGGGAAATTAAAGCATATGGATGCTGTTCAATAAAAACAAAATTCTACTCGAAAAAAATGTTAGAATTCTTAAGTTGTTCTGTGTAATTTTTATTCTAGTTGGGGATACAATTTTGTCCTGTAAAACAACTTCTCCAAAAATTTAAAAACAAGTCAGTTAGAAGGCAGAAAACATTTTTATTGCTGAACTTTGCAGCAGTTTGACTAATACATAAAATGAGACTAATCAGTGTGGTCAGTGTCTTTTTATCTACAGGCATATTATCTGTCTTTGGATCAGAGTAAGACAAATACTGCTTTCTTTTTCTTAGCAATATTATCAGTTCCTCCAATTTATATTTTACAGGTCATTATCACCTTCAAATTATAATTTATATACCATAAAATTCACCCATTTTAAGTATACAATTCAATTATTTTTAGAAATTTACACAATTGTGCAGTCTTTATCAGAATCCAATTTTAAAACATTTCCAACACCCTCAAAAGATCTCTTGCACCCATTTTTACTGACTCTCATTTTTTTAAATTTATTTTAAGTTCAACTTTTTTTTTTTTTTATGGCTACACTGGGTCTTTGTTGCTTTTTTTGCAGGGCTTTCTCTAGTTGCTGCAAGAGGGGCCTACTCTTTGTCACGGCGTTCAGGCTTCTCATTTTGCTGGCTTCTTTTCTTGTGGAGCACGGACTCTAAGTACTTGGGCCTCAGTAGTTGCAGCATGCGAGCTCAGTAATTGTGGGGCATAGGCTTAGTTGCTCCATGGCATGTGAAATCTACCTGAACCAGGGATTGAACGTGTGTCCCCTGCACTGGCAGCCAATTCTTACACACTGTGCCTCCAGGGAAGTCCTTAAGTTCAACTTGTATACAGGATAAAAAAAATTTCCTTTTAATCCAAGAAGATAGTTAGTTCTAGGGATGTGATTAGAGTTGTGGCAGTGTTCCAGAGAATAATCTATATCTGTATTAAGGTGGGAGGTGGCACAAGCCCTACATGGATGAGAAGTGGGATACATGCACAATACCTGATGTGAAGTTTCAGACATTAGTATTTACAATATATGCCCATATTCAAGTGTAAATATCAAAATAGATGCTAAAAACTAACATATCCCCCCCCCCATCCCCTTAATCATTAGAGGTAGCTCAAGAGTTTGTGTGGGAAAACCTTAAATAATAATTTCTGCAACTTGTGTTCCCTCCCTATGATGCAGGATACCCGGACCCTGAAGTCGTCTGGTTCAAAGATGACCAATCAATCCGGGAGTCCCGCCACTTCCAGATAGACTACGACGAGGATGGGAACTGCTCTTTAATCATTAGTGATGTTTGCGGGGATGATGATGCCAAGTACACCTGCAAGGCTGTCAACAGTCTTGGAGAAGCCACCTGCACAGCAGAGCTCATCGTGGAAACCATGGAGGAAGGAGAAGGAGAAGGGGGAGAAGAGGAGGAGGAAGAGTGAAACAAAGCCAGAGAGAAGCAGTTTCTAAGTCATATTACAAAGACTATTTCTCTAAAGCTCAAAAAAAAAAAAAAAAAAAAAAAAAACCCGCAAGATAGTAAAAGCACCCGGTGTGATAGATTATTTAGTTAGGTTATTTGGGGGTTGATTCTTCAGCAACAGTGGTTGACACCCAGCAGCGTTATTGATGGGCATTACTTTAAATTAGCTGGCACCTTAAGATACTAGTACAGCTAGATTTCATTTGGGGAAATCACCAGTAACTTTCTGACTAACTGATTTTAGAGAAAAAGTAATCAAAAGGGAGCTTTATCTGGGCAAAGTCATAAATTCCCCAACTGAAAGCACTCATGAAAAATAAGACCCTCTGGTCACAGCCAGCCCAAGGGTCCCTGGATACGGGGACTCCCCAGCTCCTCCTCCAGGGAACTGGGTCTTCTCCAGGCCTGTGGCACTTCATTCTGCAGGCAGTTGAGCCATTTTAATTTATGAGGCACATTATTTGCAAAGTATACCATAGACATTTGAACTTTTCATTTCCGTCCCCTGTTCTACCTGCCAGTTTTTCTGGATCTGGACTTGCCATGAGTTTAAGCATTAGGAACACTTCCTAGATTCTGAAGACATATATCCTGCTCTCATGGATGACTGGCTTCCTTAGAAAAATAAAATCTCCTTTCTTCCAAAATCAGTAGAAAATCTAAACTTATCCCCTCTGAAGATGTCTAGCAGCTTCAGACATTTTTATTAGAACCTATGGGGAAAAAAATCCTTGATAATGTGCTTTTTCCCCCTGAAACCAGGATTCATATTTGTGCTATTTAGAATATCAGCTCTGCATGTGTGGTAAAGATTTTTGTGTTTGAATGTATGAAAAAGCAGTTTGCTGAGAAGTTAGTCTTAATTATTTATTGGCCACTATGAAACAGATTTCAACTGAAGAGCTATAGAACTCCAAGTACTTTGGAATCTCAGCCAGGATAGTCTGAGTTTAATATACCTTCATTTTTAAACATGTTCCAAACAGCTCTGTCTACCTTCTGGGTTCTACAAGGTTCTTCTTCTTGGGTGTGCATCAGTCATGCCTTGCCCCCAACCTTGAAATATATTCTTAACCCGATACATGCACTCAGACTTGCATCTTTAGGAATTTCTAACTTTCTTTCACTACATTGGCACTTAAATTTTTCTTCATAAAACTTTTTGCAGGTCATAAACAAAGACCATAAACTGATATGCCTAATACATTTCCTCTGTGTGTGTGCAACATTCCAAATATTTTTTTCTTTTCATCCACTATTTGTAAAGTGCAGCAGTTTAATATTTCAAGGGACTTTTAAAGAGTTCTGTAAGAACCAATTTTAAATTACTTCAGTGCAATCCTACACAGCATTAGAATTTTGATGTTACTTAGTCTTATGTTATCTTCCATTCTATTTTTATCTGCTTCTTGCTGCTAGTTTCAAATCGCCAGTATTTTGCTTTTTAAGCAGTTACAATATTTTTCATAATAGCCACAGTATTGCCACAGTTTATTATAATAAAGCGTTTTAAAGTTGATTTAGAGCATTCAAAGCTTTTCTTCATCACTTTTCATTGTATTTAGACTATAACCTTCGTGTGCGTGTATGTTGTATACGTGTGCGCATGTGTGGTGTGTCTTTTTGTTTGCAGGTTTTTTGATGCCTTCTTGAAGTTGTGTTAATGTTCTCCCAGTTTATTATGCCATCGGATGAGAACACTACAACTGTAGCTAGCTCACAGGTTTTAAATAAAGGACACCACAGTGCATGCCGCTTGTTCAGTCTCTGCAGCCTTCTTTTCCTTTCCATACCACCAGTTGCGGATGACCGAAATAGATCTCAGAAAGAAGTAACAAATGCTCTGCTGTGTACATGCTTTATGTGGTTCTCTTTTACTAAGAAACAGAATGACTTAGGCACTTCTAGTTTGTACTAGGTAGCCTAATTTGCACACTTACTTCAAAATTTCTCTCCAGCATCATTTTGGTTCAATTACATTCTAATATCTATAGTACCCTCATAGTGCTAAAATCTATCTGACATTTTTAGTATGCCACAAAACCATCATCATAACTAATATTACTTACCACCACTTGGTCTGCGTGTGTAACTATGGTGCAGTCGGCTATTGGCAGCCAAGTGCTATCTTTGCATGTCTTGATATTGAAGCATTTGTTCTCAGGAAACCATCATTCCTGTTTCATAGTTAAGTCTGTTATCAGAGAACAGATGGTGGAGTCCCCCCATGTCTTGAGTATTCAAACAATATTGTAGATATTCTAGAAAGAATCAAGACATACTATTAAATGCTGGACTAGATGATTCTATAATTCCACAGTATAGTCTGGAAAGAATCCATTGTCCAGATAATGTTAAATTGTTTCATAGTTTTTAAGACAACCACAATCCACCAGTGTTCCTACTCAGGAAATTTTATTTTTAAAGAAAAAGACCTTTTATTCCTTGCTAGTGAAAAATGTACCTTATGTTCTGAAAAATAACAAATAATTTATTTTTATCCTGTTCTCACCCTAAACATATTTAAAAAAAAAACATTGATTATTCCTTACATTGCAGAGCTTCATATTAAATGAATTTCTATGTCAGCCCTAACTTTACTTATAGAAAGTCTCTTTTTATCAAAATGTTTGAGTTTTACTTCCCACATTTTACCTGCTCTTAATACATCTGTCCTAATGAGTATTAAGGAAGTGAAGAATAATTGAATTTTAAAGAAACTAAAATCTCCACATTTCAAGAAAACACAGATAACACTACATCCTTTACCCCTTGGGAACCCCTCTGTTTTTTGCAAAGGAGGCTAACATCTGTGACAGTCATTACTGAGGCTATTTGCCCCCAGCACATGATCAGGACCACGTGCCCGCCTCCCTGGCCAGGTAGGGCTGTGTGTCTAATCCTGGTCAGTGGTGATCCCCTCTGGTCCAGAGAACTGAAGTACTGGTGCAAGACTCTCCATAATGATTGTCAGATGGTGGCTACTTTATCCACCTGGGTCCCAAGCCAACCCCAAATGGGTACATAACACAAGCAAGAAATAAATCTTCGTTCTTATAAATCGCCAAGATATTAGTGTTCTTTGTGGCTGCAACATAGCCTAGACTATCCTTTTATAAGGTCATCACCATATTCTAGATCTGTTCTGACCGATATCATAGCCATGACTCACCAGTGGCTATTTAAACTTAAATTAATCTAAATAAAATTTAAAATTCTGTTCCTCAGTTGCACTAGCCACATTTTAAGTGCTCAATAATTACGTGAGACTAGTGGCTGGCTACCTTATTGGACAGCACAGATTAGAACTTTCTATAAAGTTCCACTAGGCAGTACTGTTCTACATGGACTATGAAGAATAGAGAAACTCCAAATTTTACTTTAACTATGCATATTGCTTTCCAAATTATTGTGAGATTAAAACTTAAAAGTTGGTATGAAATCAGTCTGGAGAGTATGGTCTATAATTTCATCAATTGTATCAAATAACAGTTTCAACATTTACATTATTGTGTTTGATTATTTATATTCACATATTTTTTCACTTTTTAAGACATTTAAGAAGCACCAGTTCTGTGCTTCTCACCACAAAAGCTAAATAGATCTGCAATTTATGAGCAATTACTGAATTACTTGTGATATGAAGCAACCAGTTAGGCCAAAAATCTCTGGTGTCTTTGGAACTTGGAGCTACTTGGGATAGGGGAGCCTCCAATGAGGATCACTGAGACAGCAGAGAAAGAGAGAGACAGCATCTCTGGGGCAAGATTTCCTTGACAGTGAACCAAAAGGAACCAGAAGGGGCCATCTTGACAGCTAGAATCCTTTCAACCTCAATGGCTTTGGTCATAACTCCCTTCCCATTGGAACCAGAAATACTCAGGAGACCTACAGCATGTGGAGACAACAGTCAATTTCTAACTGCTGGTTGTATGAAATTTTAGCTCATAGGCCTTCTGGTGTTCCAAATTCTTGTACACTGCAGGGAGGGCTTCATGCCAGAGACCACAGCCCCAGTAGTGACCACACAGAACTACATGATAAATCTTCACATTATTTGATTCTCTGGGACTAGATTTCTTCCAGCTGGAGATAACTAAGGAGGAAGAAGGTTACAAATTAACCTGAGTCAATTTCTTATTATTAGCTTCTTTGGGGCAGACATCAGTAGCTTCCAACCGTTAAGATACAGGTTAAGCTACGGGACTTCCACCATAATCTTGCTCCAGATGGTATGTTACAATGAATGATAGACTCTGGTCAAATTCAACAAACATTGATTAGCAAGCCAGTATACAACCTATTCTGTAAGCTCCATGACATCCCAGCTCTATCTCTCCGCAAGGCACCTTACCTGTTCACTGAGGGCAAATGCTGCAGCATATTAGGGTATGATCTCACTAATCAGGTTACTCAGCCAAGTGGACTCAGTTACAGATGTGCTTCTCACTGGGGCCCTGTAGCTTGTGCCTAAGTTCCCTCATCTATAAAATTAAAGTGATAATAGTTCCTCTCTCACAGATTGTTATAGAAATTAAAAGAGCTGATGCACAGTACCTGATACTTATGGAAAGCTCTATTCTTCTAGCACTCGGAGACACTGAGATGTGTCAGAAATATCCTCTACCCTCAAGGAACTGATAAAACTTCTGTAGAAGCAAAACAAATATGTGGAAAAGTTATATACTAATGAAAGATGGAACAAATTATTTCAATTCCACCCCTCCAAAAAGAGGATCTTAGAAACTGAAAGTGCCCATCCAATTGTACAAAACACAGTTGTTTTGAGTTTAAGAAATGTTACAACTGTTTTCAGGAAATGTTTCCTGTTTTCAGGAAAATTTAACTTCCAGTCTCTAAGTACTCTCTTCACAGTCAAAGGAGAAAAGTTTATCTGACCTTTGGAGATGGTCAGATTTCCTATTTCCTGAGGAAATTTCTCATGATTGGCTTGACTTTAAACTCACATTTAACATTTAATCCCCAAATGTTTGCTAATTATAAATTCGTATTTACAAAAGCTAATTTACATTGACTTATTTCTGACTGTATATTAACCACAGAACAAATAGGGCCCTGCTAGGCAGTTTCAAGAAGAGGCTGTGTAGATGAAAGCTTGACATGCTCCTGTTTTCTGGAGAACTAAGAGATAAAGGGTTTAGAAAACAGGAAGTTACCATAGTAGAGAGAAGACCAAACATGAACTCCTGAAGACAAGCAGTAACTCTGCTCTCTTCAGAACCCCATTAAACTGAGAATAAAGGAATAATGTTTTAAACTTATAAACCCCTCAAAGACAAATACAGGACAAGAAAGAAAAAAAAAATCAGAATTTTAGAAGATGGAAAGCAAACAGACTAAAGGTAACTTAGAGCACAGAAGTTAAAACCTGACTTCCTGCAGGGAAGAAAGCCAATAGGAAGACAAGTCAGTTTTCCTTGGAAGAAGCCCCAAAGGTTAGAAACTGAGGAACTATGTGCCTATGAAGGGGAACCTCAAAAGCAATGTAAGGTAACAAGTCACTGATGTCAACCAAGGTCACTGAGATCAAATCAGATAAAAATTCCACCCAGGAGATCAGCGCAGAAGTAGGATGGGATACTTAGGAGTTAGGACAGACAAGGGTCCAGAGTCCAGGAAGTCAGTCTGAATATGTCAGTAGTACCCATGGTCATAGTACAAAAATAGCCTGACTCTAGAAAGGCATTTGCTTGCTCAAGGAATTTTTGAAGACAGATCAACTCATTTAAAGTTAAACTGGTTGTCCAAGAAACCAAATCATTTAGACTTTTAATAATGTACTCTGTTAATGAATGTTGTACTCCTGCCTGGACAATCCCATGGACGGAGGAGCCTGGTAGGCTGCAGTCCATGGGGTCGCTAAGAGTCGGACACGACTGAGCAACTTCACTTTCACTTTTCATTTTCATGCATTGGAGAAGGAAATGGCAACCCACTCCAGTGTTCTTGCCTGGAGAATCTCAGGGACGGGGAAGCCTGGTGGGCTGCCATCTATGGGGTCACACAGAGTCGGATATGACTGAAGTGACTTAGCAAATGTGGAAGCATAGTTAACTAACTTCCATTTAATCCAACTTGCCTGACTTAACCACAACTTTCATTCCTTCTGTAAAATAAATTAACTGATGCCCACATCCTTATGTTCTACTAACTTATGCCCACTAACTGAGTAGTATTATTTACCAAGAGTCAGTTGGATTTGTTCTTAAACTTCTTTATGCCAGTTGTACAACTGTAATTATGTAATTTAATTATTATATAAGTCAATAAAAATGGAGTGCTAAAGGGAAGAGAAGCTGTTTCTATGGAAACTAAATTGAGACTAGTGGTCATTCTTGGCAGGTTGGACACTTGCATTCATCTCCTGCCTCTCAAAATCTCACTAAAATGAAGGTAAAGGCACAAAAGGCATTAAACCCACAGGGCAAAGAATAAGAGAGGTGATACATTAGACTTGAGTTGTTGACAAAATTTTTGGACAGACTAATTGGTAATTAATTTTGTTTCAACTTGTTCCACTCTGCAAGCATCTATAGGGGTTATTGTTGTTGTTTACTCACTAAGTCATGTCCGACTCTTTGCAGTCCCATAAACTGTAGCCCATCAGGCTCCTCTGTCCATGGGATTTCCCAGTCAAGAATACTGGAGTGGGTTGCATTTCCTTCTCCACGGGATCTTCCTGACCCAGGGATCAAACCAGCATCTCCTGCATTGACAGGCAGATTCTTTACCACTGAGCCACCAGGAAAGCCCATCTGTAGGGGAGAAAGCCTCTAAAAGCAAGTTGAGTCTTAAATATAGCTAGATAGTACACTTTAATTTGAAAATCCCAGGCAGCGCCAAAATATAACCCACAAAACTGTTGTCTCCTATTCCTTTTGAGTTTCCCACCAAAGATTCAACCGACACAAAAATATAAAAGAATTTACTGATTTTGTAAGGCAGGTAAATAAGGGAGTTCACATTGGTCAGCATTTCATTTGAAAAATCCTCCCAGGTCTGTCTCTTCTCCAAGGTTTCTCTCTTCTTTACTCCCCTCATGATGTTTTTACCTTTCACTCTCTTCCTTCCCCACTCTGCAGACCAATTTAAGTATGCCCAAGATAGGGAGAGAAAAAAACCAACACGTCACTGATAACTATCCTCATTAGAAGACAGGAAGACATAGGGCTTCCCCAGTGGCTCAAATGGTAAAGAAGACAGAAAGGGATTCATTTTTGAAATTTTTTTTAAAAAATCACTAAAAAAACCACTCATTGGGGAAAAAAAGCAAAAGACATACAAATGGAAAGACCATTTAGAAAAACCCTAATGCCCGACCAAAGATAAACACTAATAATATATTGGTATATTCCCTTGCGGATTTTTTCTTTAAAGACAGATACATCTAACCATCATAAAAATGAGATCTTAGTACACAGTATGTATAGTCCACTTTTCTACTTAATATATTCTAAACAGTTTCCACATCAAATGTATCTCTGCATTATTATTTCCCAAGCTTTTTAAATGTTTTTCAAACTTGGAGAAAGGGTGAGAGAATAGTTCAATAAACATACTTAAACCCCTCAGTAGAATATTGCTCTGAACATCTCACTTTTCTGCACAATTCAGGTCTTCTGAGCAAAAGCATTTACAATCAATTCAAGAATATTTGTATAAGGAGCTGAAGGAGATCAGAATGTGGCACCCCTGAATATGCCACATTGACATAAGGACTATTTTGAGCTGAAGGCAAGTGAAAAACAGCAGATGCAGAAAAGGCTCTCCATCCTCCCCCAATCTGCCTAAATGCAAGGCATAAATTTCCCTTTGTGAATGCGTCCCCCTCCTATCTCTTACATCAGGAAGAGCAGAATAACTCTTTATCATCAGATGCAAGTTGACTAAACTCATCAGAGTCCAGAGATGGCAGCTACATAACAAACTTTACCAAAAACAACCCTTAGTTTCCATTAGTTTTCCCCACATGCTTAACTTCTCACAATTTACTACCCATAAAAACCTAAACCCATTTTCCTTTTTCTTGGCACTTCTCCACAAATTTATTGCTCTTTGTTAAAATGGTATATAACCCTCTGGGTCTGATCACCTCTTTGGGACTTTTCCACTTCATTTCTGTTAGGCCTCCCATATGTATATGAAGTAAACCTTTTTCTCCTGTTAATCTTTTGTCAGTTGAATTCAAAGGGTGCCAGACACTGAACCTAAGAGGGTAGAGGACAGAGGATATTTCCGCCCCCCCTACAGAGACATTCCAGGGTAGTAAAGCTTAGATGTTTTTCTCTCCCCAGAGATGGTTCAGAAAAGTAAAGACATCTCCTTCCCCTCTTGGAGAAGACTGCCTTACATTCTAGAATAAAGACAAAGTCACCACCAGCCAAACATCAGAGTTTCCTAATTTCAGGGCTTGCCTCCTGTAATGCACCCCACTGCATAGGCAGGTGCCATCTGGTCCCCACTATGTTGCCCTATATGGATGGGACTTGGGAACCAACATAAGATACTGCTCTGGCTGCTGCTTTTGCCATAAGTAATAAACTGTTTGTGCTTTCAGACTCAGAGGGCTTATTATTTATATTGAACATATATTTATAATAGTATAATATCTGTATAAATAACATTTACAGTTTACATATATACGTTCCAAATAGGAAAAGGAGTTCGTCAAGGCTGTATATTATCACCCTGTTTATTTAACTTATATGCAGTGTACATCATGAGAAACGCTGAACTGGAAGAAACACAAGCTGGAATCAAGATTGCCAGGAGAAATATCAATAACCTCAGATATGCAGATGACACCACCCTTATGGCAGAAAGTGAAGAGGAACTCAAAAGCCTCTTGATGAAAGTGAAAGTGGAGAGTGAAAAAGTTGGCTTAAAGCACAACATTCAGAAAACGAAGATCATGGCATCCGGTCCCATCACTTCATGGGAAATAGATGGGGAAACAGTGGAAACAGTGTCAGACTTGATTTTTCTGGGCTCCAAAATCACTACAGATGGTGACTGCAGCCATGAAATTAAAAGACGCTTACTCCTTGGAAGGAAAGTTATGACCAACCTAGATAGCATGTTCAAAAGCAGAGACATTACTTTGCCAACAAAGGTTCATCTAGTCAAGGCTGTGGTTTTTCCTGTGGTCATGTATGGATGTGAGAGTTGGACTGTGAAGAAGGCTGAGTGCGGAAGAATTGATGCTTTTGAACTGTGGTGTTGGAGAAGACTCTTGAGAGTCCCTTGGACTGCAAGGATATCCAACCAGTCCATTCTGAAGGAGATCAGCCCTGGGATTTCTTTGGAAGGAATGATGCTAAAGTTGAAACTCCAGTACTTTGGCCACCTCATGCGAAGAGTTGATTCATTGGAAAAGACCCTGATGCTGGGAGGGATTGGAGGCAGGAGGAGAAGGGGACGACAGAGGATGAGATGGCTGGATGGCATCACTGACTCGATGGACATGAGTCTCAGTGAACTCCGGGAGTTGGTGATGGACAGGGAGGCCCAGCGTGCTGCGATTCATGGGGTCGCAAAGAGTTGGACACGACTGAGCAACTGATCTGATCTGAACATACACATCCTCTTCCTGCCCCTCTATCTGGACCCACCCACCCACACATACCCTAAGTCACAAAGTGCACCCTGAGAGATCAAGCTCTGCCCTGCTTCTCTTCCTGGGAAACCCCACATTCTATCTACCTAGTCCAGGCCCCAGTTCATGGGTGCCCCCACGGTGTTCAAAAGAAGAGAACGTCTCCTCATCGAGAGACTTGGGTGGAGAAGCCAGCTTCCTCATCACTGGGTGCTGGAACTTGGGCTGGGTAACAGAGAGCAAAGCCTTGAGGTTGCCCTTTGGGAGGAAGGCCCCTCAAACTGGCAGTAATGGTCTCCATGGACAAAAATCTGGGCCCCTTGCTGCTGCTGGGCCCTAAAAGAAAACTATATATTAAAATATGGGAGTGGTGGGGAGTGGGTAGGCTACCTTGTTAGCTTGCAAGCAGAGTAAAAATTTCAGACCTTTTATAGTTTGACTTAACAATCATATCATTTGCCACATTTGCCCTTCGCTCACAATTTTTCATACTTGTCCTCTCTGTTACACACACATACACAAACATACACATGCACAAACACTCCCTAGTTTTGCTGAATCATTTGAAAGTAAATTTCTGCAAAGTCATTTTAAAAGTCTGGATGGTATACTATTTTAAACCTCTATCATAATTTAACCAGTCTGTACTGTGAACATTTATTTACCACAGTTTGATATTATAAGTAGCACTGTGATGAGCATTCATAACTAAATCTTTTTCACATCCTAAATTCCTAAAGATAAACAGATTCACAGACACAGAGAACAGACTTGTGGTTGCCAAGGGGAAGGGGAGCGGGCAAGGGAAGGATTGGGTGTTTGGGATTAGCAGGTGCAAACTATTATACATAGGATAGATGAACAACAAGGTCCTCTATATGGGAATGGAACCTAAAAAAGGGTGGATAAACACACACACACACGTCTGATTTATCTTGCTGTATAGCAGAAGCCTACACAGCATTGTAAATCAGCTATACTTCAATAAACAATTTTTTTAAAGTTTAGCTAAATTCCTTAAGATAAATTCCAAGAAGTATAATTATTGGGTCAAAGAACATTTGTGGTTTGAAGGTTTTCGTATGTATTACCAAGCTGCCTTTCAGACAGTATATCTATCAATCTATACATTCAGTAGCAAAGTTTAAGAATACCCATGTCATTATATCCTTGCCAACAGTATCATTTTTAAAGAAAAAAGAGGGCATCTACCTCATTATTTTAATCATTATTTGCTCATAAATGTTATTGATCTTCATTGGTGAGTTCATTCACCATTTACAAGGAGACCCATTGCCTGAAGCTGATCGTAGAAAGTCGTCAAGTACTAAGATAGTTATCTCACAGCCTCTCATAGAGGGCATCCTCACTCCACATTGGCTCAGGTGTCAGTTTCCTCAAGCTCGAATTCTCAAAAGAATAATGTGATACAACCTTTTCATGTTAGGTCATATCATTGGCCATCCTACGGGCTAGCTAACTGGAAGTTTAGAGTGGAATTTAGAGCGTGAATTCTTTTATGCACCCCTCCTTTTCTCCAAGTTTTTGTATGATAGTGAAACTAGATTAGGAAGGTGGGGAATGACCTCAGCACTATCGCCCAAGTGGCCGTTAACACAGAGTCCTCCACTTGAAAAGATGCCCAACATCACTAATTATTAGAGAAATGCAAATCGAGCTACAAGGAGGTGCCCCCCTACACCGGGCAGCATGGCCATCATTAGAAAGTCCACAAACAACAAATGCTGAAGCATGTGTAGAGAAAAGAGAGCCCTCCTACACTGCTGGTGGGAATGTAAATTGGTATAGCCACTGTGGAAACCAGTGTGGAGGTTCCTCAGAAAACCAAAAATAGGATTACCATACGATGCAGCAATCCCACTCCTGGGGAATACCCAGACAAAACTACAATTCAAAAAGATACTGGCGCCCCTTTGCTCATAGCAGCACTATCCACAGTAGCCCAACCATGGAAACGACCTAAATGTCCACCAACAGGTGACTGGATAAAGAAGATGTGATACATATATAAATGGACTACGCAGCCATAAAATATGAAATAATGCCATTTGCAGCAACATGGGTGCAACTAGAGATTATTATACTAAGTGAAGTAAGTCAGAAAGAGAAAGACAAATACCATATGATATCACTTATATGTGGAATCTAAAATACGGCACAAATGAACCTCTCTACAAAAAAGAAACAGACTTACAGACATATAGAACAGACTTGTGGTTACCAAGCAGGAAGGGGAAGGGGGGAAGGACTGGGAGTCTGAGATTAGCAGATGTAAACTATTACATACAAGATGGATAAACAAGGTGTTACTGTATCACATAGGGAACTATTTCAACATCCTGTGATAAGCCCTAATGGAAAAGAACATATATAAAAAGAATGTCTGTATGTCTATAGCTAAGTCACTTTGCTGTACAGCAGAGATTGGCATTAACATTGTAAATCAACTATACGTCAATAAAAAGATAATAAATTTTAAAACTCCAGAGAGCCCTATAAGGGTATGTTTTCGAGTGTGTGACCAACCATGAAGAATGCTGACATTTGGATGTCCACCTTCCTGCATTGAAGATAGATTGTCCAGCAGTACAGAATCAGAATTACACCCCTCTTCCCTATCCACAATTACAGGCAGAGAAACTAGGAAAGAGAGAGAATGGTGCACTGCAGGGCAGAAAGAAGCTTCAGTCTGGCTGCCTTTCAATTTATGACTCTGAGCACAGTATCTCATCCCCTGGTTAAAACATGGCCCAGTGGATTTCACAGATCATAATCATATTACTCTTTCTTCTTCCCTGTGGGACCAGATATATATTTTTTCCTGATATTTCCTGTGATGGGTATCTTTCATTTTTGGTCACCCAGTATCTAAACACACTTCCTATTTGAAGAGAATTCCAATAAAGAAGCTCAAGGGTAGGGAGATAGCCCCTTTCCCAGAACCATATGCTCCTACCTAAGACCTTGACTCTGGAGTGACACAGAAATAAATGGCAGCTTAGAATCTTTCTAGAGGTGATAGAGGAAGCAATAATGGCAGCATCCAGTGCCCAATGACAGCTGTGCCAATGACAGAAGTTATTGGATACTGACCAGATTCTTCCTGTGCATTGATTTTTAGGTGCCTAATTTCCCTTGGCTCCTGTTGATGTTCCAAACCTTACTCTTCAGCTTTTTCATCAATTTTGTGAGCTGCCCAATGTCCGTTCAACACACCCCTCTTCTAACTAGTCTGTTTTGGTCTTCACTGTTTCGATTCATACGTAACCCCTTCTGGACAGAAGTTGCCTTTTCTATGGAGATGACAAGATGATGGAGAGGGGTGCCTCCCTATCAACTGCTCCTGGGTCATGTGCCCAGCTTGAGTCCAGAAGTATCGACTGTCCTGAGTGTGTGATAACAGTCTTAACATCTCTATATGCATTCTTATCTGTAGTCAGAGGGATGAGGATCAAAGGGTACAAAATATGTCTACTATCTGTTACCAGATCTTTGCCTGCTTTAACATCTTTATTAACCCAGATTAACTACAATAGCACCTTAGAAGATCATCCTCAGGCAGTATTTCCTAACAGGATGTCTCTCTCTTTTTTTTAATATATATCATTTACATATATTTAGCATACAAAGTATATCTAACATATAAAGTATAAGCAAGAAGCACCCAAAACAAGACATTTTAATGAATGATCACTAAGGGAAAACCTATGTAACCACCATCGAGGTCAAGAAATAAAGTATTTATATTACTCCCAGGACTCCTCCCCCTGCCACTCTCCCTACTACTTGTGCCCCTTCCCACTATTCGCTATCAGGGTAAGTATCCACTGTCCTGACTTTTGGGATAATTTTTTTCTTTTTTTGCTTTCTTTATAGTTTTACCACCTGTGCATGAATTCCTTAAGCAATCATTTCATTTAGCCTGATTTTGAAGTTTAGAGGAATGAATCATACTGTGTATATTCTTCTATGCCTGACTTCCTTCACTCATATTGTTTATGAGATTCCTCTATGTTCCAGTTAAATGGAGCTGCAATGTGTTCACCTGCATTGCTGTGAAGTACCCCATTGCAAGATACTGTTGCTGTTGTTTAGTCACTCAGTCGTGTCTGACTCTTTGCAACCCCATGGACTGCAGTACGCCAGGCTTCCCTGTCCCTCACCATCTCCCGGAGCTTGCTCAAACGTGTGTCCATTGAGTCGGTGATGCCATTCAACCATCTCATCCTCTGTCATCCCTTTCTCCTCCTGCTTTTAATCTTTCCCAGCATCAGAGTCTTTTTTAATGAGTCAGCTCTTCGCATCAGATGGCCAAAGTATTGGAGCTTCAGCTTCAGTATCAGTCCTTCCAATGAATATTCAGGCCTGATTTCCTTTAGGATTGACTGGTTTGATGTCCTTGCAGTCCAGGGGACTCTCAAGAGCCTTCTCCAACACCACAGTTTAAAAGCATGGTAAGATATACCGCGGTTTATTTGCTTATTCTATTGTAGACTGATGTTGTGCACTATTCAGTGTAGCACTATAATGAACAATACTGATTTAAGCAGTCTGGTTAAAGCAGACTTAGTATTAACTAAGTTGCTCAGTCGTGTCTGACTCTTTGTGACCCCATGGATATGTATCCTAGGGATCTTTAAGGCCATGAGCCTAGCATTAGAAAAAATAGTCATGGGATATGTATATCTTTGACTTTCCCAGATAATGCCAAGCTGTTTTCCAATGTGAATGCGCCCACCTGCAGTCTGCAAGTTTCTACCACACTATACCCTCACCAAAAACTGGTGCCATCAATGGTTCATTTTAGCCACTGAAGGATGGCTAATTGTATCTCACTGGGTTATAATTTTCATTTCCCTGATTAGTAAGGAGTTGATCTGTATTTGCATGCTTATTGATCATTTATATTTTTTCTTTGGTAAAGTCCCTATTCAAGTCTTTTGCCCACTTTTCATGGTGATTATCTCTTACAGATTTGAAAATGTTTTCAAACATTGTGGAAACTAGTCCTTTATTAATTATACATGTGGCAAATATCTTTTCCCGCCCTGTACCTTGCTCTTTTTTTGGCTTGTTTTATGCTACCTTTTGATGAACAAAAGTCCTTTAATATAGTTAAATTGTAGCAACCTTTTCATTTGAAGTTGGTGCTTTTTATATCTTGTATTAAAATTCTTTCCTTACCTTTGAGATCATATTCTTTTGTACCAATTCTCCTATACAAATCTAAAAACGTTAAATGTTGATTTTTCACATCTTAATTCTAGAAATGATTTTTGTGTAGACTGTGAGGTAGGGAAATTTTTTCCCCATATGAATATCCATTTGTCCCAGCATCATTTATTGGAATGTCCATCTTTTCTCTACTGTCTCTCTGTCATACATGAAGTTGACTATATATGTGTTGGTCTGTTCCTGGGATCTCCATTCTGATCCATTAGTCTATTTATCATCCCTATGCTAATACTATACTGTCTTAATTACTATAATTTATAATAAATGTTGATATAGAGAAAATTCTTCCAATATCTTGGCAATTTTTGGACCTTTAAAAATTTCCATATAAAAATCTCGATCTGCTTCTCAAATTACACGAAAATAAAAACAAACAACTACTTGTGAAATTTTGATTAAGACAGCATGTAATTTATAAACTAATTTTGGGAGAAACACCGTCTTTACCATACTGAGTCTTTCAATCTATGAACTCAGTATCTCTCCATTTATTTAGGTCTTCCTTACCATCATTCAGTAATATTTTATAATTGTCTACATAAAATTGGAACAATAGCACAGAGGCCATGTAATTAATTATACATACACATTCAAAATTGTTGTTTTCCTGGTGAACAGAACAGTTCATCATTATGAAAGATTTTATCTCTAGTAATGCTTTTTGGCTGCCATCAATATAGATATATTCAATGAAGTAGTTTTCAATTACTGCAGTAACAAATTATCAATACCAAAAACTTAGTCGTTTAAAATAATACAGATTTATTATCTTACAGTTCTATATGTCAGCAGTCCAATAGAGGATTCACTGGGGTAAAATCAAGATGTTGGTAGGCCTGCAATCCTTTCTGAAGGTTCAAGGAAAGAATCTATTATGTTTTCCACATTCTGGGAACCCCCTTTCTTCACCTTCAAAGCCAGATAAAGATGCATCTCACTATTTCTTCCATAGTCACACCCCTTTCTGACTGATTCTGATTCTTCCTCCACCTCCCTTTTACGATTAAGGGGACCCACCCAGATAATCCAAGATGATTTCATCTCAGGATCCCTGACTTAATCACATCTGCAAGATTCCTTTTATCAAAGAAGGTAACTTCTATGGTCTGACTGTCTATGACCCCCCTCAAAATTCATATGTTGAAATCAATGGGTAATGCCCTAGAAAACTCAACTTGATCAGTCTCTCGGTCGGTGCTAGCAGTGGTATTAGCAATCTACCTTCGCAGAAATCCTGGCTTTCAATTTTACTGATTACAGTTCTAGTTTCAATTTATTGTTCTTTACCATCACCAACAAAAGTCCTCTCTCCACTTCTGATCCCCACTTAGAGATACCCTTTAATGAGTTCCCACAAACTCACCAATGGTTTACAAAGAATACTTATAATTTTTCTAACCTTTGGGGTTTCACCTCTCTCAGTCTCAGTCTGTCTCTTTGGTAATGGAATGTGATAGGCTGAATAACAGCCCTGCCCCAGATATGTCTATGCTTTAATTCCTAGACTATTACTTATACAGTAAAGGGGACTGGCCATATGATTAAGGATCTTGGGATGGGGAGATTATTCCTGACTACCTGGTTGGGCTTAATGTAATCTCAAATGTTGTTATAAGAGAGAAGCAGAGGGATAAAATCAGAGAAGGCATTCCAACAACAGAGAGATTGGAGAGATGGACCTGTGAGTTAAGGAATGCCAGCTTCTAGAAGCTGGAAGAGGCAAAGAATGGATGGAGCCTTCAGAAGAACCAGCCCTGCCAACACCTTGACTTTTTCCCTGAAAGAATCATTTTGGACTTCTGACCTACAGAACTTTAAGAGAATCAATTCCTGATGTTTCAAGCCACTAAGTTTGTGGTAATTTGTCACATGGGCAGTAAAAATCTAATAAATGGGAGTTGATTTACTTTACAGATAATACTTTTAATCTATAACTATTTAAGAACTTGATTCATTATCATGTCTTAGTTCTTAAATTCCCCAGTCTAGTACTCAAGCCTCAACTATTTATTTAAACACATTTTTCTCACTTCATCTTGGTTATCCTTCTGTAGACACATGGCTGTATCCTATTACATTTCTTACCTTTTATCTTCTCTCACTTTAATGACATTCACCCTTGTCGTAACACCTCCCTTACTCTATAATTACTTTCGAGACACATCTTCAAGAAGCTTTTCCTGACCTCTCTCTCCTCACAACAATACTGTTTTGTGATTCTCAGAAATGGGTGTTTACTTAGAACTCTCTAACTTGTTTAACATTCTAGATTATTCTTTGAATGTAGCAATTCTCTCAATAGGAGACTGTAAGATACTCGAGGCAGATAACATGCATTCAGGATCTGCTGTTTATATTGTCTGTATTTGTTTTCTGTTGCCACTGTAATAGATTATCATAAACTGGGAGATAATCACACTTCACAATTCTGTGAAGTCTGAGATCAAGGTATAAAAAGGCAAATCTGTACTACCTCTGGAGGCTCTAAAAGAGATTTTTACATCTTTCAGATTCTGGTGACTGTCAACATTTCTCAATTTGTGGTTCATCATTCCAGTCTCTGCCTCTGTTGTCACACTGCTTCCTTCTCTGCCTGCTAGTCTCTTTTTCTTCCTGTGTCTATTCTGTAAGGATAAGCGATTGCATTTATGGCCCACCAGTATAATCCAAGATTATCTTCTCATTTTAAGATTTTTAATTTAATCATATCTGTAAAGACCCTTTCCCCAAATATAGTGACATTCAGATACTTGACATCATTGGTGGGTGGGGGGTGGGCATTTTTCAGCCTACCATAACTGCCCAGCATCTATTCTCGTCTTCTGGTAATGACTCCCTTAATACTTCTAACTGGTAACTCTGTCCCACAACTAATACATTGTCATTTCACCTGACTCCCTCTACATAACCTTTGAAAGACCAAGTACTTATGTTTCATTTAGGGCCATGAACCCCAGTGCAACCTCACAGATGCTCCATAAAAAAAATATTTGCTGGTATGAATAAAGAAGTATTGTATACCACCATATGTACAGTGGGTTCTCTGATAGCTCAGTTGGTAAAGAATCCACCTGCAATGCAGGAGACCCCCATTTGATTCCTGGGTCAGGAAGAGCCACTAGAGAAGGGATAGGCTACCCATTCCAGTATTCTTGGGCTTCCCTTGTGGCTCAGTTGGTAAACAATCTGCCTGCAATGTGGGAGACCTGGGTTCGATCTCTGGGGTGGGAAAATCCCCTGAAGAAGGAAAAGGCTACCCACTCCAGTATTCTGGCCTAGAGAATTCCATGGACTATACATTCCATGGGGTTGCAAAGAGTCGGACACGACTGAGTGACTTTCACTTTCATATGTATAATAATTACTCTAAAGAGATGTTTCAGTTCAGTTCAGTCACTCAGTCATGTCTGACTCTTTGCGACCCCATGAACTGCAGCACACCAGGCCTCCCTGTCCATCACTAACTCCCAGAGCCTACCCAAACTCATGTCCCTTGAGTTGGTGATGCCATCCAGCATCTCACCCTCTGTCGTCCCCTTCTCCTCCTGTCCTCAATCTTTCCCAGCACCAGAGTCTTTTCAAATGAGTCAGCTCTTCACATCAGGTGGCCAAAGTATTGAAGTTTAGGTATCAGGTAATTGATGATTAAGAGACTTCCACAAACCAAAAAAACCCTTTAACAAAGCAATGAACGGAAAGAGGGGTCTGCTGGTTGAAGCAGTTTCGCTGTCCTGGTTTCTTCAAGCAGACAGGTTTTCCGTGTGAGCCAACATCCCTCTAACATAGAATACTGTAGTGGAAAGATGTTCACTCCAATCGACACCTTACCCTTAGCCGACTGCCTAATTGCATTATCCTCGACCTGCTTCGGTGACAGGTGAGCCTACCTGGCATGGGGCAGGAAGATGAATTGGACATACTTCAGACCCTCAAGAATGACACTGGATCCTAAGTCACACAGGCAACTTTAATCTAATAGGAAAAGGGGCATACTTCTCGCTGACCCTGAAGGAAAGTTAAATGGCTCAAAATAGCCTGGAGTTTAAACTCCCCTCCAGGTCCTCCCCACCATTTTATACAAAACAAAGAACTCTCTCACCCAAAGGGGAAAAAAAAAAAGGACATTAAAGTTTATTACACCCAGCTCCTAGCCGGTCCAGCCTCTGGCCTATCTCCAGAATTCCTTGCCCCAGTCGTTTAAGAGATAATTACTCCAAACAACCTTGGAGAAGAACAGGCCCCCTTAAGACAGTAGATTTCCACATATATGCCTATATATGCTTACTCTTTTCTTGGGTTAGTGCAGCAGCTCACTAATCTGACTGCTGCCCCTTCTTGCCTCGTTAAAGGTGATCTGTTCCTGTGAAGTGCTGGTCTCTTTCTTTTTCCAAACCTCGCCTTCTCTAACTCCCTAACCCTACATTTTTTGGTGCCAAAACCCAAGAGGTTGAGGTTCCTTCTCATTCTCCACGGCCAGCTCTTCAAGGCATGGAAGCCTGCTGAGCTCACTTTCCTGCCCGGGCTTTCAAGACATCCTCGAGATGACACCCTGTGCCTTCGTGAGTGGTACAAGTCCTGTGTATAGGGCTTTATTGGTTTTCCACGTAACCCGAGGAATACTGGCCTCTCTCTCTCTCTTCCTCTTTTCTCTGCACTTTCTTTTCCGCAAGACGGACCAACTCCAGGACAGAGGCCTTTTGCCATTTGACCTCCCTCCATCCACCACGAATTCTCGCCTGACGCAGTAGCCCAGGTAAGCCATAGACTATTGTCCTTTCCGGATTCCCAAGGAACCCTCCAGCCAAAAGGCCTTCTGGAGAGGCACTTGAGGGATGCCCCTCCCTCCTTCAGAGTCTCTCTCTCTCTTTGTCCAGTCAAAAGATTAGGTGATGACCTTTTCTCTTGACCAGAGAGTCGCTAGCCATTTGCTATGGGGTCAAGCCAATCTGACCCACGGGACTCTCCCTTGGCCTGTGTAAAACAAAACCTCAAACCTCTACTCTTGATTGATCTCAAGGTTCATAAACTCGAGTCACTTTGCACTCAAATTTGGCCTCAATACAAACTGGATAACCAAAACGGCTGGCCTGAGTTCAGGACTTTAAATTTCAATATTTTATCAGATCTCACTAACTTCCTCAAACGGAGTGGCAAATGGTTGGAGGTCCCCTATATTTAACCTTAGAAGCTGTCCTTCTCTCTGCAAGGACTGTTCTACCTATCAAATCCTCCTCTGCTCTCTCTCCCTCTCCATTACAAAAGAATCCAAATCTAAAGCCCCTAAAAGCCCCCCTAAACCCTCAGCCCCCAATTTCGACCCAGCAGATGAGCCTCCTCCCTACCGCCCTGGAGAGAAAGCTTCTGGAGATGAGATCCCATTCGCTAGCCCTTCCTTCTCCAAAACAGGAAGCGATGACTCCAAAACCCCAAGAGATTTCCACCCTCCTCCATCAGCCAGGACCTGAAGCAAACACGTTTCCTCTCAGAGAGGTAGCGGGACTGGAAGGCCCTACACGGGTTCATGTGCCTTTCTCAATTTCCCATATGAGCCAAATTGAAGAAAAATTTGGATCCTTTTTAGAAAATCCTACTAGATACAGAAAAGAATTCCTCCGCCTTACACAAGCATATCATTTAACATGGAATGATATTTCAGTTCAGTTCAGCTCAGTCGCTCAGTCGTGTCTGACTCTTTGCAACCCCGTGAATCGCAGCATGCCAGGCCTCCCTGTCCATCACCAACTCCCAGAGTTCACCCATACTCATGTGCATCGAGTCGGTGATGCCATCCAGCCATCTCATCCTCTGTTGTCCCCTTCTCCTCCTGCCCCCAACCACTCCCAGCATCAGAGTCTTTTCCAATGAGTCAACTCTTCGCATGAGGTGGCCAAAGTACTGGAGTTTCAGCTTTAGCATCATTCCTTCCAAAGAACATCCAGGGCTGATCTCCTTTAGAATGGACTGGTTGGATATCCTTGCAGTCCAAGGGACTCTCAAGAGTCTTCTCCAACACCACAGTTCAAAAGTATCAATTCACAGTCCAACTCTCACATCCATACATGACCACAGGAAAAACCATAGCCTTGACTAGATGGACCTTTGTTGGCAAAGTAATGTCTCTGCTTTTCAATATGCTATCTAGGTTGGTCATAACTTTCCTTCCAAGGAGTAAGCGTCTTTTAATTTCATGGCTGCAGTCACCATCTGTAGTGATTTTGGAGCCCAGAAAAATCAAGTCTGACACTGTTTCCACTGTTTCCCCATCTATTTCCCATGAAGTGATGGGACTGGATGTCATGATCTTCGTTTTCTGAATGTTGAGCTTTAAGCCAACCTTTTCACTCTCCTCTTTCACTTTCATCAAGAGACTTTTTAGTTCTTCTTCACTTTCTGCCATAAGGGTGGTGTCATCTGCATATCTGAGGTTATTGATATTTCTCCCGGCAATCTTGATTCCAGCTTGTGCTTCTTCCAGCCCAGTGTTTCTCATGATGTACTCTGCATATAAGTTAAATAAGCAGGGTGACAGTATACAGCCACATTACATCCTAAATGCCACTTTAACCCCTGATGAAAAGGAACAGATATGGCAGGCAGCCCAGACTCATGCTAATCAGCTCCATAACCAAGATTTAGGACTAATCTGGTGGCTGATGATATAGTCCCTTTAACTGAGCCACGGTGGACATAACAAACATCATATGATCACCTGCATCTTATGGTCACCTGTTTACAAGAAGAAATGCTAAAAAGCTCTCATGTTCATGTTAACTATGTTAAGATTAGGGAAGTGACTCAAGAAAAAGATGAAAATCCTGCCCTTTTTCTTTCACGGCTTACTGAGACAGTCCAAAAATACTCTAATCTAGATGCTTCCACTCCCACCAGACTTCTGTACCTACATGTCTGGTTCATAAGCCAGTCAGCCCCCAATATTCACCGAAAACAATGCCAGTTAGAGAAGGGCCCCGAAACCCCTCAGTATGATCTCCTAGAAATAACCTTTAAAGTTTTCAACAATAGGGAGGAAGAAGCGAAAAAATAAAAAAAGGAAAGAAAGGTCAAATATGCTTTATTCACTGCAGCTATCCAAGGAAAAAATTCAACCCCTTTGGCTTATCAACCTTGGCCCACCCCTATGGGACCTAACCCTCTAGGCCCCTGCTTCAGATGTAACCAAATGGGACACTGGGCTAAGTTCTGCCCAAATCCCTGGCCACCCACCAAACCCTGCCCCACCTGCAAACAATGGGGCCACTGGAAAATGGATTGTCCTCAGACACTAACCACCAAATTTCAGGGTCCACCCCAAGCCCAACAACAATGGGCCAGAAACCAGACTCAGGGAGGCCCTGGCACCCCAGACCATGGTTCCTCGGATGAGGTTAGAGATGGTCCAATTGTGCCTGAGTTATTCCAGTGACAGAGCCCAAGCTCCAGACCCCAAGTCTGCCCCATATGGACAGACTCGGAGCTTCGGGTAATTGGCATGGTGGCCAGACAAAAGTCTCGTTTCTAATAGACACTGGAGTGGCCTTTTCACTTTTAACCTCCTTTAAGGGGCCTCTCCAACCTTCATAAGTAGCCATGAAAGGGGCCTCAGGCATCCCTTTTTATCCCAAAATAACCCCTCCTCTCCTTTGTTCCTTTGGCGAAACAACACTAACACATTCTTTTATAGTAGTTCCCCCATGCCCAACTTCTGGCTAAGCTACAAACTTCTATAAACCTCCCATTCTTAGATCCCATATCAGTTCTTTACATCCAAATGGCACCTGAACCCCTGGCCAGCCCTCACTCCCAAAACCTGTCCCCTGACCTTCCCCCGATAGATCCTCAGGTCTGGGACACTGAAGCCCCATCAATAGCCAGACACCATTCCCCCGTGCAGGTCTTTCTTAAAAATCCCTCTCAAGTAATAACCCAAACTCAATATACCCTGACCACAGAATCCCGACAAGGACTTAAGCCAATAATCTCCCGACTGCTCAAAGCCGGCCTTTTGCGGCCTATCTGTTCTCCTCATAATACTCCTATACTGGCAGTCAAAAAGGGACCCCACTCCTGGCGTCTACTCCAAGATCTTCGCAAAATCAATGAGGCCATAAGACCCATACACCCCGTGGTCACTAACCCTACACCCTTCTCTCACATACTCCCCCTGACACACTCTATTTCACAGTATTGGACAAAGATGCTTTCTTTACTATACCTCTACACCACTCCTCACAGCCCCTATCTGCCTTCACCTGGACGGATCCAGACACATATCAATCTCAACAATTAACTTGGATTGTTTTACCACAAGGGTTTAGAGATAGCCCTCATTTTTTCAGTCAAGCCCTTCAAAGAGGCCTACAAACTTTAGACCTAGACTCTATTACCTTACTCCAATATGTAGACAATTTATTGCTATGTAGTTCCTCTCGCCTTAACTGCCTAGTCCACACTGAGATGGTATTAAATGCCCTAGGCAACTGGGACTACACAGTCTCATTCTCCAAAACACAAACTGCTTCCACCACTGTCCATTACATGGGATTGCTTCTCACTCCCACATCCAAAATAATCCCAGCTCAGAGACTTCGAGCCTTGACACAGATCCCCAAGCTCCAAACCAAGAGAGAACTTCTTTCTCTATTAGGTCTATTAAACTTCTTCCAAATATGGGTCCCAAATTTTGCCCTCCATGCAAAATCTCTCTACCAAGCTACTCAAGAAAACTTAGATGAATCCTTATTGGCCCCCCACCTCTCTCCACACTCCAATACAGACTCTTATCAAACATTTACTACAGGCCCCTTCTCTTTACTTACCTGATTACACCAAGCCTTTGTTCCTTTTTGTACATTCTCGACAAAGACATGCCTTAGGGATTCTGTGCCAAAAAGGGAGGTACATATGGGGCCCTCTAGCTTACTTATCTAAACAACTCCATCTCATCATGCTCAGATGGCTACCTTGTCTCCAGGCCTTAGCTGCAACCACCCTCTTAATACCTGAAGCCCAATAACTAACCTGAAATGCTTCTCTAAATATACACTTACCTCATGCCTTCAACGGAGAAAGCAATGGCACCCTACTCCAGTATTCTTGCCTGGAAAATCCCATGGACGGAGGAGCCTGGTGGGCTGCAGTCCATGGGGTCGCTAAGAGTCGGACACAACTGAGTGACTTCACTTTCACTTTTCACTTTCATGCATTGGAGAAGGAAATGGCAATCCACTCCCATGTTCCTGCCTGGAGAACCCCAGGGATGGGCGAGCCTGGTGGGCTGCTGTCTATGGGGTCGCACAGAGTCGGACACGACTGAAGCAGCTTAGCAGCAGCAGCAGCATTCCTTCAAAGATTTACTCTCTCATTGGGCTTTCCTTTCTCTGTCCCCTGCTTGACTACAAATCCTCCACACATACCTCCTCGATACATCCCTTTCTTTCATGCTTTGTAAACCTCTTAATCCTGCTAGCTTACTCCCTACACCAGATCCAGAAGCAGAACACCTATCTCATGACTGTATTCAGACCTTAGATATGACACTTAATCCATTTGAACATATAACTGATCAGCCCCTTACTGACCCCAAAGTCCCATCCTGGTTCATAGATGGCAGTGCCCAGAAACAAGCCCCATTTGGGGCTAGATATGCTATAGTTCAGGGACACCCCGACAAAGTTATCCCTCCTCACCTCATCAAGTCAACCACACTCCCAGCTCACACATCCTCACAACAGTGAACTGATAGCGCTTACACAAGCTTTGACTCTAGCCAAAGACCAAAAGATAAACATTTACACTGACTCCAAATATGTCCATAACATATTACATTCTAACATAATCTGGAGGGAGAGGGGATTCCTCACTCAGAAGGGCACACCTATTCTCAATGCTTCTTTTATTTCTGAACTCCTCCATGCGACTCAGCTCCCCAAACAAGCTGCTGTAATGCATTGCCGGGGACATCAGCGACATAGTCCTATCTCCTTTTATAACAATATAGCAGATTACGAAGCAAAGCGGCAGGCCGCCTGTTAGTCCTGTCTTTACTATAGCCCAAATTGATGAGCCTAACATCCACACATTACTTTCATATTTACGTTCCCTTCCCCCCACCCCCGCCCCCGCTACAATAGTAGACTTAAGACTTTCCTTCAGGACTTTATTGAGTTCACTAAGGATGATGTGACTTATTTAAATAATCTGACCCAAACTTGTACCATTTGTCAGTGGACAAATCCTAATTCTAACATTCACCCCCTTCCTTTCCCCCCCACCAAATTCATGGGCATCTTCTCACACAAGACTGGCAGGTAGATTTCACCTACATGCCACCTGTATAAAGTGCTATATTTCTCATAGTCTTCGTAGATATATTTTCTGGATGGATTGAAGCTTTCCCAATTACTAACAAACGAGCCCCTACTGTGGCTCAGCTTATTCTTACTGAAATCCTCCCAAGATTTGAAATGCCTTCCTCCCTCCAGTTTGACAATGGGCCCAAGTCCACATCCCAAATCACCCAAAATATTGCATGAGCCCTTCAAATTCCTTGGAAGTTGCACATTCCTTATCATCCCCAGTCTTCTAAGGTTGAGAGAGCCAACCAAGTCCTAAAAGAAACTCTGACCAAATTAATGATCGAACTTTATCAAGACTGGACTAAACTCCCTTTAGCCCTCTTAAAGGTCTGGGTCTTACCAAAAAACCCCTTAAATATCAGTCCATTTGAGGTCATGTATGGGAGGCCCATAATACCTTTGGGTCTTCTCCCTCCCAGGACAGTCCCAAACTGCCTTCCCACCTTCCTTTTCCTTTACTTGCCCAGATATGAGATGCCCTTTGCAACACATAGATAACTTACTCCCTCGACCACACCCCAATCTTCCATACCCATCCCTTCAAATAGGAGACAAAGTCTATATGGCAGTTCAGTCCCACTCAGATCTAACCCCAAAATGGCAAGAACCCTACACAGTAATTCTGCTGATCCCTACCACTGCAAAATTAAAAGAAATCACCCCTTGGGTACACATCACCTGATTGAAAAAGGTTATGCAGCCCAATGATGAAAATGCTTGCCAGACTAATACTTACCAAGTTTCTCAAACAGGTCCTACAACTCTAAAGTTCTCATGGCTTCCACTGGCCCCAACTGGTGACGGATGAGCCTGTCAGTTTCACAGCTGCAATTATTACTGGAACAACTTCTGGCAGATATCTGGGTCTCGAGTCCTCAAGGATCCATGCTCGGACACATTGAAGATTACATCCACCATGTGGCTACAGGGAACCGTTTATAACTTTTACCCCTTTAAAATCCAATTCTTTCCCATAAAAATCTATCTTATACTCACTTCCCCAAATGTTATTTAACATCTTCTTATCTTCCCTTCTTCCTCTGACCAACGAACTCCTTCAAAATCCTAACCTCAACTATCTATTCTGGACCCTTAATTTAACCCATACCCTTCTCAATGCTTTTAACCCACAATTGGCTAAAGACGGCTGGATATGTTTATCAGTAACTCCTTTGGGAGATTCAGCCCTCCCCACATCCATCCTCGACTGGACCACAGGTAACATGTCCCTACACCACTCATACTGTGGAGAGCCTTTACTCGTCTCATATCTTAAATATCTTCACACTAGTGACCGAATCAGAAATTTAGACATACTCTTAAAATCTTTACTCACCAAATTTCCCTCCTTCAACAAAAAACCTCCAATAGGAGGCCCTATTGCC
Organism: Bubalus bubalis; assembly: GCF_019923935.1. Lineage (NCBI taxonomy): Eukaryota > Metazoa > Chordata > Mammalia > Artiodactyla > Bovidae > Bubalus > Bubalus bubalis. Next base: position 113,335,507 of record NC_059157.1, on the reverse strand, counting down.
CAGAAAATAACACTGTTACAACCAGCTCCTTTTTACATATCCAGAAATTCCCAAAACAGTTCATATGACCAACCCATGGACACAATCCCTAACTCCATGTGCATCCACACCTCCACCTTACTCTTTGCCACTGGAAAGGCCATATATAATTTTTCTGGTCCTACAGGACACTCTTTAACCTTTACAGGGTGGTTTCCTTCAACTTATTCCTCCACCTTTCCCATAGTTGAGGCCACCTTAGCGGGGTGTCTGAGCGTCCTTGAATGAACGATCAAAACCTCCCCTTGACTCCTCTTCACCATCGACTTCAGCTGTTGTATTACAAAACCTGGCTTATATTTCCTGTGTGGGACGTCTACATACCTCTGTCTACCTACTAATTGGACCGGGACCTGCACCCTTGTATACTCCAGTCCAAACATTTTAATAACCCCCAATGATCAACCCTAGCCTATTCCTCTCATCCACAAATGAATAAAACGAGCCATTCATTTCATTCCCCTCTTAATAGGACTAGAAATAGCAGCTGAAATTGGAACAGGAACCGCCAGCTTAACCACCTCCATCCAAAACTATCGGACACTATCTAAAGAAAGACCTATCAGACAGCTTCCATGAAATAGCTCAAGGCCTAATAACTATCCAAAATCAACTTGATTCCTTGGCTGCCATAGTATTACAAAATAGAAGGGGATTAGATCTATTCACTGCAGAGAAGGGAGGTCTAGCCTTTTTCTAGGCGAATCCTACTGTTTCTATGCCAACCAATCAGGTATTGTCCAAAGAGCTGCAAAAAACCTTACAGATCAAGCCTCATGAATCCGCCAGAGATTAAGCAATTCCTGGCAGTCATGGTTAACAGATTGGAACTAGATGCCTTGGGTTTTACCCCTCCCTTCTCAGACCATTCATTTTTATCATCTCCCTACTTATCTTTGGGCCTTATTTGTTTAATCTTTTCCAGGGATTCCTCCAAGACCGAATCCAAGCCATTTCCCGAGACCAAGTCAAGACTGTTCTTTTGCTTGAGACCCTGATGGCTAGAATAGAAAATCAACACTACGGGCCTTAGACTTCCTTCCTCCTGGACCACAAACCCCTGACCCTTATTTATCAGCACAAAGAAGTCCTGAACATTAACGGTGCCCACCTCTCTTTCTTTTTTGTATATATTCCTTAGGGTCTAAAATGAAGAAAAGTTACATGGCTCAAAATAGCCTGGAGTTTAAACTCCCCTCCAGATCCTCCCCACCATTCTATGCAAAACAAAGAACTCTCTCACCCAAAGCGGGGGAGGAAAAAAAAAAGGACACTATGGTTGATTATGCCCAGCTCCCAGCCAGTCCAGCCTCTGGCCCATCTCCAGAATTCCTTGCCCCAGCTGTTTAAGAGATAACTACTCGGAACAACAACGTTGGAGAAGAACAGGCCCCCTTAAGACAGTAGCTTTCCACATAGATGCTTACTCTTTCCTTGGGTTATTGCAGCAGCTCACTAATCTGACTGCTGCCCCTTCTCGCCTCATTAAAGGTGATTTGTTGCTGTGAAGTGCCAGTCTCGCTCTTTTTCCGAACCTCGCCTTTAACTCCCTTACCCTACAGACCTCCACTATTCTAGTGTTGTAGCCACGGCTTCCGGGAAACAAACTCATGCAGAAGGACAATGCAGATAGTGAAGTGCAGTTTATTACACCGGCGGGCCCAAGGCAGAGTCTCCTCTTAGCCAAGGACCCCAACCAGTTTTTGTGAAAACCTTATATACCCTAAGTATACGTGCGCAAAACCACCTCCCCAAATTCCCCAAAACTAGTCTGAACAAAGGAAGAGAAAGATACAATCAGAGTTAACCTGTGATTCATATGCCTTAGGCCCAGGTAGTTAACAGTGGACAATTATCAATAGGCCTGTGTTCATACCCCAATAAGCATAATAGAATTTATGATTCTATTTGGTTACACAGATAATTAGGGTATTCTTTTAGGCAATGGAGAGTCTAGGTATGAGCCCTGGGGTTCTTCCATCTGGGGGCCTGGTTTTCCAGTTGGTATGTCATTTTCAGAGATACTGGGCATATAGCTCAAAGTTCACAGTCCGGCCCAAGATGGAGTCCTGCTTTCAAGATGGAGCCTGTTCTGTCTGTTTGAAGAAAGTAGGGAAAACCACTAGACCATTCAGGTATGACCTAAATCAAATCCCTTATGATTAGACAGTGGAAGTGAAAAATAGATTTAAGGGCCTAGATCTGATAGATAGAGTGCCTGATTAACTATGGAATGAGGTTTGTGACATTGTACAGGAGACAGGGATCAAGACCATCCCCATGGAAAAGAAATGCAAAAAAGCAAAATGGCTGTCTGGGGAGGCCTTACAAATAGCTGTGAAAAGAAGAGAAGTGAAAAGCAAAGGAGAAAGGAAAGATATAGACATCTGAATGCAGAGTTTCAAAGAATAGCAAGAAGAGATAAGAAAGCCTTCTTCAGTGATCAGTGCAAAGAACTAGAGGAAAACAACAGAATGGGAAAGACTAGGGATCTCTTCAAGAAAATCAGAGATACCAAAGGAACATTTCATGCAAAGATGGGCTCGATAAGGGACAGAAATGGTATGGACCTAACAGAAGCACAAGATATTAAGAAGAGATGGCAAGAATACACAGAAGAACTGTACAAAAAAGATCTTCACGACCCAGATAATCACGATGGTGTGATCACTCACCTAGAGCCAGACATCCTGGAATGTGAAGTCAAGTGGGCCTTAGAAAGCATCACTACGAACAAAGCTAGTGGAGGTGATGGAATTCCAGTTGAGCTATTCCAAATCCTGAAAGATGATGCTGTGAAAGTGCTGCACTCAATATGCCAGCAAATTTGGAAAACTCAGCAGTGGCCACAGGACTGGAAAAGGTCAGTTTTCATTCCAATCCCCAAGAAAGGCAATGCCAAAGAATGCTCAAACTACCGCACAATTGCACTCATTTCACACACTATAAAGTAATGCTCAAAATTCTCCAAGCCAGGCTTCAGCAATATGTGAACTGTAAACTTACTGATGTTCAAGCTGGTTTTAGAAAAGGCAGAGGAACCAGTGATCAAATTGCCAACATCCACTGGATCATGGAAAAAGCAAGAGAGTTCCAGAAAAACATCTATTTCTGCTTTATTGACTATGCCAAAGCCTTTGACTGTGTGGATCACAATAAACTGTGGAAAATTCTGAAAGAGATGGGAATACCAGACCACCTGATCTGACTCTTGAGAAATTTGTATGCAGGTCAGGAAGCAACAGTTAGCACTGGACATGGAACAACAGACTGGTTCCAAATAGGAAAAGGAGTTCGTCAAGGCTGTATATTGTCACCCTGCTTATTTAACTCATATGCAGAGTACATCATGAGAAACGCTGGACTGGAAGAAACACAAGCTGGAATCAAGATTGCTGGGAGAAATATCAATAACCTCAGATATGCAGATGACACCACCCTTATGGCAGAAAGTGAAGAGGAACTCAAAAGCCTCTTGATGAAAGTGAAAGTGGAGAGTGAAAAAGTTGGCTTAAAGCTCAACATTTAGAAAACGAAGATCATGGCATCCGGTCCCATCACTTCATGGGAAATAGATGGGGAAACAGTGGAAATAGTGTCAGACTTGATTTTTCTGGGCTCCAAAATCACTACAGATGGTGACTGCAGCCATGAAATTAAAAGACACTTACTCCTTGGAAGGAAAGTTATGACCAACCTAGACAGCATGTTCAAAAGCAGAGGCATTTACTTTGCCAGCAAAGGTTCGTCTAGTCAAGGCTGTGGTTTTTCCTGTGGTCATGTATGGATGTGAGAGTTGGACTGTGAAGAAGGCTGAGTGCGGAAGAATTGATGCTTTTGAACTGTGGTGTTGGAGAAGACTCTTGAGAGTCCCTTGGACTGCAAAGAGATCCAACCAGTCCATTCTGAAGGAGATCAGCCCTGGGATTTCTTTGGAAGGAATGATGCTAAAGCTGAAACTCCAGTACTTTGGCCACCTGATGCGAAGAGTTGACTCATTGGCAAAGACTCTGATGCTGGAAAGGATTGGGGGCAAGAGGAGAAGGGGACGACAGAGGATGAGATGGCTGGATGGCATCACTGACTCGATGGCTGTAAGTCTGAGTGAACTCCGGTAGCTGGTGATGGACAGGGAGGCCTGGCGTGCTGCGATTAGTGGGGTCGCAAAGAGTTGGACACGACTGAGCGACTGATCTGATCTGAGTAACTTAAAAGGCAGGGAATAAACCTTCGGAGACTGAAATCTTCAACCTAGCTACAAGTTAACATAAAGGGCAGTTCCTGCTTGCCTCTGGAGATGATGGGAAGCGAAATGTGCGTCAAATGACCTGACTCAAAACGGAAGGTTTACTCGGGGCCGCATTAGGGGAGAAGATAGGACCACTGGGAGAAGTCACGATGACAAGAGAGAATGAAAGAATCATTTAATCCAGTATGGAGGCGGAAATTATAGGAAAGAGAATAACCACGGACGACGATGCATCTAGATGGTAGAAACAGGGAGCCTGCCCAGCAAGGCCAAAGACAATATTGACCTAATCAAGATGGCGCCCGAGGTTATTCTCCGGAGGGCAAAAGCGGCGGTGATTACTCAGTTCCAAGATGGCGGTGGCGACGGAGGCTCGCGGAGGGGCGGAAAGCGCCGGGAGCGTCTTTGCCCTCCTCTAAGATGGCGGCCGCCGTGGGCGTTGTCCCTGGCTCCGCCCCGCGGCCTCCGCTCCGCCTCTCCCGCGTTCTTCCCCCCGCCCTCTCGCTGTGGGCAGTCCGGGCGGAGGAGCTTACGCGAGGAGAGTGGGTGCCCGGCAGTTGACATGGCGGCGGCGGCGGCGACGACTGCAGCGTCGAAGGGGAATGGGGGCGGCGGGGGCCGTGCCGGGGCCGGCGAAGCCAGCAGCTCGCGGAAGAAAAAGGGCCCAGGGCCTCTGGCCACGGCATACCTGGTCATCTACAATGTGGTGATGACCGCGGGGTGAGGCTGGGGTTCTTGAAGGCGCGGGAGAGCCTGGCCGGGGAGGGGGCTCTGCGGCCGGAGGAGCGGCCCGGCTCGGCCCGCCACGCGCAGCGCAGCCCCGGCGGCGGGAGTCCGGGCCCCGGCACTTGGGCGCTGAGGGCAACCGAGGCTGGATCCTCCTCGCCTGTGCCTACCCAGGACTCTCGCCCGGGCCGGGGGCCGAGCAAGTTCCCAGGCACCGGTGTGCCCGGAGCTGGAGTTTCGAGGCTCCATGGGGGCTCGGGGAAGGCTGCCTAGGTGGTGGTTCGGAGGGCCTTGGGAGGACAGGTGGGCTGGCCAACGTCCAGGTCTGGGGGGCGGTGTGCCGGGCGATCCTGCAGCGCGGAGAGCCCAGGCCGCAAGTCACGGATGGCGAGCTGTTCCCTCTAAAGGGAATGGAGGGAGCTGTGGTTGCAGAGTGACCATTTGTTTCCGCGGCTGTTTTCAAAATCCACGATGAGCTTTAATGTGAAAGGTGGTGGCAGAGCGTTCAAAGTTTTTGCCCAGTGACATGAGCAGTTCTGTGCTTTAGGTGAATTTAGACTTTATAGGTCCATGGGGTCGCTGGAGTCGAACCCGACTGAGCGACTTCACTTTCACTTTTCACTTTCATGCATTGGAGAAGGAAATGGCAACCCACTCCAAGTGTTCTTGCCTGGAGAATCCCAGGGACGGGGGAGCCTGGTGGGCTGCGGTCTATGGGATCGCACCGAGTCGGACACGACTGAAGCGACTAAGCTGCAGCAGCCGCAGACTTTATAGGGTGGGTTGGAGCAGGGAGGTTACTGGTGAGGAGGGGAATAGACCCTGGAAACAGATTTTACCCCCTCTTGTTTATTATTTCAGTCCATCCCTTGTCATAGCGAGTTTTGAGTTCTAGTTACGACACTGACTAGCTGTGTGACCTTGGATAAATCATTTAATTTCTCTAGACCTCCGTTTTTTTATCTGTAAAAACTAAAGAGTTGAGCTAGGCGCTCTCCAAGTTTCTCCAATTGTTTGATCTCCTGATTTTTGATCACAGGATCAGACGAATATATAGATTTTTAAATTGTATTCATTTGTAAAAAAATTTTTTCATAACATTTTATTTTGAAAATTTTCAAACATACAGAAAAGTTGAAAGAACTGTATAATGAACATCTAGTTTGATTTATTTTTAAACTAGATAATACAATAGCCAAATGCAAAATTGAAAATATATGCAAGGGCATACAGTGAGAATCTACTCTCCTATATTCCCTTTCACACAGGTTTCCTCCCTAGAAGGCAGTTAATTTTGTCTGTCTTTAAGATACTGATACTAGCAAATTGTATAATCATACCCCACCCCTTTTTAAAAATACAAATTCTAATCTATTAGCATTTCAGCACCTTGCTTTTTCACACACACACACATGCACAAAACATATCTTGAGAAGATCATAGGAGCTTTATGACTATTGCTAGAAATAGTATTGAAACCTAGGCTCAGAGAAGTTGTGACTTGCTTATCTTGTTTGAAGTCACAGAACTTGTTAGTAGTAGTTCTGGGTCTAGAACCCATGTCTCGACTCAAAGACTAACGAAGAAATATTGCATGCAAGCTTACTTTATCACATAAATGGTCACAGTGTTTTTAAAAGAATATTCAGGAGTGTTATGTGTGTGTTTATATATAAAAATTCTTGTCATCTTAGTAAGGGCATTGTACTGAAGATAGATTTTTAAGATACATTGGGGAAGGTGGAAAGAGTAATTTTAAACCATTAACATAGAGAACAGGGTGGCAGGTAAGAAATGATATCTTAAACCAGGAAGACAAGTTGGGGGTGTGAGAGTAAAGTAAGGTTTTTTCTAGGCCACTAATCGGTAAAGAATCTACCTGCAATGCAGGAGACCCGGTTCGATTCCTGGGTCCGGAAGATCCTCTATAGCAGGAAATGACTACCCACTCCAGTATTCTTGCCTGGAGCATCCCGTGGACAGAGGAGCCTGGCAGGCTGCAGTCCATGGGATCGCGAGAGTCGGACACGACTTAGCAACTAAACCACCACCACCAATGCTGAACCAGTAACACCATTAAGGAATTAATTTCTTTTTTTTTTTTTTACAAACTCTTGTTTGATGTCTTTGCATGATAGTTTCTAGAAATAACAGACCACATTCCCCATTGCCTAGTTAAGATTGTACACATAAATAAGTCTGTTAGCACCTTCAAGGAGACATACTTTAATAAAGGTATACAACACTTCAGTATGGAACTTAACAAATAAAAAGCTGCAAGATCTGAGAAATTTATTTTGGAGGAGAGTAGAACAAATGTGTGTTCAGAGCCATATGCCTAAATGCTTCCCTTTTGCATTTTGTATTGATCTGACTTTCTTTACTGAATTGATTTTGGGACTCTCAGCTTAAAAGCCTTTTATTCTAAAAAAAAAAAAAAAGCTATTCATGTCATTTGTAGTCTTTTAAAAGAACAGCTTTTAAGGTACCAGTTAGATACTTACATAAATAGTTGAAAACATCTTAATCTTCACCCTGTTATTATTACAGACCCTTTAACTGCACAGGGCATTAAATTTTCCTGTAGTAGTTTCTTTTGTCTGTACTTTCTGGCACCTAATATAGTCGCTCAAGGACCAATTTAGCTTATTCCCTTCCTTTTGGCCTTGTTCTCAATAGGCAAGGTTGCCAAAAGGCCGAGCTCCAGATGGGTGAGGTGCCACTGTGCTTTTACAAAAAGCACTCTTGGTAGGATGTTGCTGATGGTGCAGCATTTCTGTGCATTACATACAGCTTGGCATTTGAGGGTGATAATCCATAAATCCAGGACAGATTCTTGAGGTCACCTTTGGCAGTATCTGTCATTGCCATGTCTTTCTATTACAATCCTACTTAACTTTTTTTTTTTTTTTTCTGTTTTTTCTTAGGTGGCTCGTTATAGCAGTTGGTCTGGTCAGAGCATACCTGGCTAAGGGTAGCTATCATAGCCTTTATTATTCCATTGAAAAGCCTTTGAAATTCTTCCAAACTGGAGCCTTATTGGAGGTGGGTCCTGAGATTTGTTGTTGTTGGTTTCTATTGTAAAATTAAAAACAAGCTACTAAATTATATTGAAGTAGCCATGTTTCTGTTCGATTTGCTTTAAATGTTAAAAACTTGCCTCATAGTATGCTACGTATAATGTTGACGTCTGGTTTATCTCTTTGATCAGGTAAAGTAGATCTCATTTAACTTGCATTACCTGGAATGTGTTTTACATTCAACTTTTATTGAAAATCAAATTAAACAAACTTATATTAGGATTAAAAAAGTTCCAGGAACATTCTAGGGAACTGCTAGCAAACTCGGATAATCTTGGGGCCTGGCATATAATGGGCACAGTGAAGTTGGTAAGTGTAGGATGTCAGGAGTGATAGATATAAAAAATAGTAGAGACTGTCTAGAAGCCTCCAAAATTTTTTTTAAAGAATAGTTTACTAATTTCCCTGTATTAAGGATAATGTATATATCCATCCCTGTCTTCTGGGTTAAGTACGTTAGGATTTTTGAGTGGCAAGTGACAGAAGCCCAATTCAAATTATTTTAAGCAAAAGGAAATTTATTGGCTTCCGTAGTTGGTAAAGATATAGGGTTAGCTTACAAAATCAAAGGAACCAGCTCAGGAATGAGGAATAAGAACCAAGGATTTGATGTTGCAGACTCTCTTTCCATCTCTCATCTCTGCTTCTCTGTTTCTCTTTGAATATTGGTCTTAGGCTCTCCTACTGCAGATTGCCTTCGCTACATGGTGGGAGAGAGCTTATTTTTCTTAGCATCAGGGAAGGATTCTGGTTGGCCTTACTTAGAACAATTACTCTTGCCAGTGATGTGAGATACTTGATTAGTCAGATCTAGGGCACATGCTTCTGGCCAAGAAACTGTAGACTTTGTTAATGGAAAAAGGAAGATGAGATAGCTTTGGGCGCACAGAATAGCTGTCATAGTTCATTATGGTGAAAATTTTTCAGGTTGCAGAGCAGATCTGGTATTCAGTTTCATTTCACTTAGCCTCTAGGCCAAGCCCATCATGATGTTTGGAAGGATATTTAAGAAAAGACCATTTATCTCTATGAAATAAAATGTGTTACTTCCACCTCTCCCCTAATTTTTGAAAGCAGAAAGTTAACAGTTTTTGTTTTTTTTTCTCTCAGAAGGCAGAGAGATTTTGATACTGTCCTTCCTTACACATTTAAGGTAGATAGTACGATGTAGAGAGCCTCCAGCCGGAGCTTGAGTGCCTTATTCTAAGCATGCTAGTTTTACTAACTTACTTTGTGAATTTGGGTGTGTCATTTATCTCGTCTGCCTCTTTTTCTCATTTGTAGAATAATTAGGTGGAAGTAGATTTGCAAAGTTCCTTTCTACCCTAATAGTTTAAGGAAATTTTAGCAAATAGTTTAGGCCATATTTTAAACTTGGAGGCTGAAATTCTTTTGGAAAGAGGCAGTAGTAAATAAGTAGAACTTGTCTCCCGGACCTTTGGCCCACACAGTTCTCTAAAGCTACAGAGAAGCAAATTTGGAATCAAGACCATTAGAAACTGCCTCAGTGCTTGATACAGTAAGAAGTTGTACCCCATTGGAATAATGTAATAATTTAAAGGGGATTCTGTCTCTGTAAGACTGGGTAATATTAGAGGTATAATTTTTAAAATTTAAGAATATCTTAGGGAAAGTAGTGACCTTAAATAGTGTGATACAAAAATCCACTTAGGAACCAAATCTTAGCCTGGGAGGGATTAGCCCATTTATCCTTATAGAATTTTTAATAGGGATTTAAGAAAATACTTTGGAGTTTTGGTTTTATCTCTATTATCCCCAGTAAAAACCAATTTGGTGACAAATCCTGGATTTGATTCTGGAAAAAGTACTCTGCAAAATGAATGAAGACTCCCTGTAATGTGCAGTGTATTAACTTTGTAGATGGCAGTGGTGGGAAGGGACCCCTCAACTGGGGAGAAGAGATCAGGCTTGCTAGAACAGTGTTTCCTGAGCTGTCCATTAAGGAATGTTTTCTTGCCTACCCAACCTAGATGGTATGATAATTACATGTGCTTAGTATTGTTTAGTTACAGATAGGTTGTCCTTCTGTGAATTATTAGTGCTTGATAATAAACCCTGTTTATAGGAGGAAAAAATGCGTCCAGACAGGTCAGCCACTCACTTGTACCTCTGTAAGAATATTCTGAATAATAATCTGTATGATTATTCCTTAGTAGGTTCTATGAGAGTTTGCTTTCAGAGGAAATAGACTTTACTTGTTCTCAAGAAAATTCAAATCTTCTCGGGAAAATATAACACTTTGCTTTTTAAAAAATTTAAAAACATTTACTAAGCATGTGTAAATGGACATGTAGTAATGTAATACAGAAAGACTTTCTGAGGAAATGAAGTTTTGCAAAATATGTACAAGATATATTGAGTTTGTGAAACAATAATGTAGCTTTTTAATAAAATAGAAATCCTAGTTTTTTCCCCACATACTCATACAAGAATGTCTTGAGTAATTTTTATAGATAGTTTTCCAAAATATTCCACAGGTGATAGTTAAATAAGTATGTGCTTGAGTCACTGTGCTGATAAAGATATTAAAATTTTATTGAGTAGATAATTATGTTAGGACCGTTGGCTAGAGATTATAGAAACCTCCTTGACTGACTTCATCTGTAATAAGGGGAATTTGTTATAAATGTATAGTATGTCCCATGGAACCCAGTGGTGGGGCTGCACCTGGGACCTAGGAATGGCCTGGAATCAGGGACTGGAGCACCATTGGGAACCCAGGAGTTCTTGCTGTGTTTCTTTACCGTGTTCTCTCTCTTTCTCTGATTCTTCTCTTCCTGCAGACTGGTTTTTTTTTTTTTTGGTTTCTTAGTCTATGTAGCAGACCATGGTAACAGAAAACTCCTGAGATTATAGTTTCTGCAATCAAGAGAGCAGCTAATTAAAAGCAACCTTATTTCCATTTCCATATTCCTAGTGAAGAGCCTAATTGTCCAGCTTAAATTAGGTACTTACTTCTGGTCCAGTCACCTATAGACAAGAGCAGGATCACATTAACCATATAGAAGTTGGAGGGAAGGGACAGTCTCTAGAAAAGTGGTTTTAGGCAGCAAGCCCAAGAAAGTATGTACCAAAGTCATGAGACACAGTACAGTGAAGATAATGAGATATGAGATGATTTATAAGTTGATAGAAAGTAAAATGCTGATAACTTTGTAAGCCAAGAGATCAGTGTGTGAATACATTGTGTCTTGAGTTGAATCTGGAGTAATCCTGGGAGTTAATTAACATAGGTAACAAAAGTATATTTTTTAAATGCCATTCATAGATAAATAAAAGATGGTATCTCCATACCCTAAAGTGAATGAATTACTGGTACTTGTTACAACATGGATGAATCTTGAAAACATGCTTTGTGAAAGAAGCTAGAAACAAAAAGCTATGTGTTTGATTCCATTTATATGAAATATCCAGAATAGGCAAATTCAAAGAGACAGAAAGTGAATTAATGGTTGCCAAGGGCTGTGACTGCTTATGGGTACAGGATTTCTTTTTAAGGTGATGAAAATGTTCTTGAATTAAATGGTGGTATGGTTGTACAACCTTAGAAACATAACTAAAAATCACTGAATTGTATACTCTAAGTGAATTTTGTGATATGTGAATTATATCTCAGTTTTTAAAATACCATTCATCTATAATGACCTATGGATAAATTTTCTTTTTACTTTATTCTTTTCTGAGGTGTCCATGATAGTCCTGGATAAGGAAGGACTCTCTTTCCTGTTGAGAATTGGGTTAAAATTAGAAATTGGTATATTGATCCTACATTATGGCACTTTAAACTTATTTCTAACAGAATTTGGATTTCTAAATATATTTAGTTAACGTAAGACTGTAATTACCACAAAGACACTTTCAGGTACTTGTAATTGGATGTGCCTGTGTGATTGACAGTGAAGATTTCAATAAGTTAAGGACTGCTCTGCAGAGACACTCATTGTTTTTGCTGAACAGACCATCTTCCACACATGTCCATCAGTACATACACCATTTACCAGCCACTGTCCATCTTGGACTGTCTAATGGACCATAGGCACCCCTTTTCCTTCTTATTGTCTTCCAGATCCCTCTAATGCTTGGAACCCTCTTATCTACCAAAAAAAGAAAGAAAGAAAAAAGTTTCATTTGTTATCTTTTCTCTTGAGTTGATTTAGGATTGGGTCTGAAATGGCCAAACTGGTTGGTTCTGGGGAAGGAAAGAAGACAGCTTTTGTTGTTTTCTAAGTCCCATGTCTGTATTCTGCTCTGACTCTTACACCTCACCTCACAACTCTCCTCAGATCCTTTGATGAAACAGGAAACTGATTTGGATATTTCTCTAAAATACAGAAAATTCTTAAGAACTTGTAGTATCCTTAGGAAGAGGGCTCCAGTCTTGTCTCCCTGCTGCGTTTTTGTCTTTTTACCTCAACTACTGAGTGAGTTTTTTTTTTCCCGCCGAAATATTAGGTGATTGGTTTCTGTGATGTTACTAATACAGTCATACATTTTAGGCACATTGTCTGTTAAGTTTGCTTTTCTGAACTCATCTGGGTACATAACCATCACCTGTAATGTTTTTCTTCTTTGTGGAAACATGCTGATTTCTCAATAATGATTTTTAAAAGGAACTTCTGAAACAAGCTATATGCACATTTTAGACTACTTTTTTTCTGAGCCCTTGTTTTGAGACACCAGACCTCTGAGTCTTCTGAAGAGCAAGCAGAGCAAGTCATAGTGGAGCTACCTGACACAAACGGGAATGACAAGAAACCAGACAAACCAGCTTCAGAAACTGAAAACCAGAGGGAATAGGAAGAACTTGGTATAATTACTAAGTGTCACAACATCAGAAGGGAAGGGGGAAACTGTGGGCAACAGGCGTCCGCCCACACAGGCCTCACTGCTTAACAACTCAAGCAAATAGAAGCAAATTGATAGGGTATTCAGAGAAGACAGGTAATGGCTGTAAAAAAGAGCATGCTGATTTTTTTTTTTTAAAGAGAACTGAAAATATCAATGGTTGCAGTTGAGGACAGGAAGGAAGGTGCAGTGCAGAAAAGTATGTAATATGTACTGAAGATTCAAGAAAGGCAGGAGTTCCTGGTTATGGTCTCAGATAAAGTAGATTACAGAGTAGAGACCTCTGGTGGACTAGCTAATGTGTGAATGATTATCAGTACCACAGAAAAAGCATACAGGAGAGTAGTGGAACTTAACAGACTAATAGTGTAGTAGAACCAAGATATCTAGAAAAGAGATTGAGAGTATTGAACCTGTCAAGATATATGGCTACCAGAAGTAGAAAAGGTTGGAAAGTATAATTCAAAAATAATCAGGAAAAATTCTAGAAAATTATTTGGAAGTGAAAGCCCCTCTCAGTATGGTTATTGAGAGTGTATGGAGTTACACATAGGAGCTGTTTTTCAAGGGAAAAACTCTTCCCTTCCTGAGTACCTGCTTGTTAAATTTTTAAACTTAAAATGAATATAAGTGATTTCTAACAGAAAAGAGAAAATCTTCAGATGTAATAGTAAACAACTTGGAACCTTAGACTTTGAAAAATAAAAATATTCATAGGAAGCCAGGAGAATGCATTAGGTCTCTGAATAAGAGACCATGCAGTTTCCTACAGATGGAGACATTTTGAAAACACTTACCAAAATAATAGAACTTTGAAAGAATCCCATCAAAGGATTTCTAACTGATGTATAAATAAATAAAATTAATTCTTTAGACCGGCATTGTCCAGAAGAACTTTTGCAATGATAATACTTCAAATCTGTGCTATCTGTCCAATACACTAGCTACTGTTGAGTCCATGGGGTAGGTGAGACTGAGAAAATGACTTTCTAGTTTTATTTCCTTATAATTTAAACTGAAATAAGCTCTACTGCATTGGCAGCATAGCTTTAGACCGTGGTACAGATTGCAAGTCTTCCCTGTAGCTCAAATGGTAAAGAATCTGCCTGCAACTCAGGAGACCTGGGTTTGACCCCTAGGTCGGGAAGATCCTCTGGAGAAGGGAATGGCAGTCCACTCCAGTATTCTTGCCTGGAGAATCCCATGGACAGAGGAGCCTGGTGGCTACAGTCCATAGGATCGCAAAGAGTCGGACACGATTGAGTAACTAACAGTACTACTACAGCAATAAGGGTGGAATGACCCAAACCTTCATTCCCAAGGAGTCCAAGTCCTTAGTCATTCTACCTCTGTTTGGTTTCTGTAAGTTTTTCATTAACCTTTACTATTGGAAATGCTAACAGGTGCCTCATATCTGGCTTCTGTACATAGTCCACTTTGCCTCCATTCCCTATGGCAACGTGATCTCAATCAGGATCAACCATTCCATCCATCAGTAAACCCTGTTTTTGTTTATGTTCAGTAGCATAAATAAGGAGCCCAAAATGGCCAGGGGGCAGTCTAATCTTCCAGTTCAGTAGAACCATTGTTGTGTCACCTGGTGCAGCCAGCAACCTGTGGAGACTTAAGATCTTTTAAACCAGTAGAGCTCAGCATTGCCAGAATGGAAAGCAAAAATTCTTCAGGTGAGTGAACAGGGATAATAGTGAGAGTAGCCACTCCTGCTTCCTCCTCTGGATTCTTGGGACTTTGTAATCCAGTTGTGAGGAATACAGCATCTGTGATTCAAAGTGTAGACAGCGTCCTGTAAGGCAGAACCCCATTCTCTGAAGGTAAGGTTCCCCAATTGGCATTATAACTTAGTCTTCAGTAAAGCATTCTTCCTTTCAGCTGAGCCAGGCATTTCTGGTTGATGAGGTGTGTGGTAAGATCAGATGATTCAGTGGACCTGAGCCCATTGATGTATGGATTTCTTTTGCTGTGAAGTGTGTTCTTTGACCAGACACAGTACTGTTAGAATGCCATGATGGTGGATAAGGTACTCTGTGAATGTATAGATGGTAAGGCTGGCAGAGCCATTGTGGTCAAAGAAGGCAAACCATATTTAGAATATGTGTTTATTCCAATAAGTACAAATATCTGCTCCCTCCTTGATGGACAAAGTCCAGTGTAATCAACCTACCATCAGGGTGTATGCTATCCCCCTGGGAAATGGTATTTTATAGGGCATTTAATGTTGATCTCTGCTGTTAGCAGATTAGACACTCAGCAGTCGGGTTAACCAGGTCTGCCTTGCTAAGAGGAAGTTCATGTTGCTGAGCCCATGCATAGCCTCCATTCTTGCTGCCATGGCCAATTTGTTCATGAGTCTATTGAGGAAACACTAGGGTGGCTGGGAAAAGAGGCTAATTGATGTTAATAGTGTATATCATTTTGTTCACTCTTATTAAGAGTCTCCTTTACAGTGGATGCAGTTTGATGAGCATTCATGTGAGATAGGCTTCCCTAATAGCTCAGTTGGTAAAGAATTCACCTGCAATGCAGGAGACCCCAGTTCGATTCCTGGGTCGGAAAGATCCACTGGAGAAGGGATAAGCTACCCATTCCAGTATTCTTGGGCTTCCCTTGTGGCTCAGCTGGTAAAGAATCCGCCTGCAATGCAGGAAACCTGGGTTCGATCCCTGGGATGGAAAGATTCCCTGGAGGAGGGAAAGGCTACCCACTCCAGTGTTCTGGCCTAGAGAATTCCATGGACTATTCAGGAATATATTGAATATCTTGTTCCTTGAATATCTTTGACTTCCTCTTCTACCACCAGCTGGAGAAAACTGCTTTTAAAAGACTGGCCCGGTTGGATCAGGCCTATCCATATTATCTCTGTACCTGAAAGTCCATTGACTTCAGACTTTTAACTACATTTGCAAAATTCCTACCCTGTGGTTCCTTGTTTAGTGTTTGATTGGATAATTTAGGAACAGGAATCTTACGGGAATCATCTTTACTATTCTGCCTACCACAGTTGGAATGAAGAGGGAACTTAACTGAAATAAAGGTATCTCAAAATTGAGTAATTCGTTCACTCTGCACATTCTGTTCTGTAAGCATTATAGCATTTTCAGCTGGCATAGTTAGTTGAAAAGGATTTCAGTGCAATAATGTTATTAACTGCAAAAGCAATGAAACTGATTGAAAATATGAAACAGACTTGAGATTCCTGTTCAGACTTTAGGTTAATGGCAACACATGTAATGTAGGAATCTCATTCAATTTCTTTAATATAACTACTTTAATAGTATTTTATATTGCCTTTGTTTGAATCACTTTCATCCTAAAAGTATTCCCAGTCTATTACACAACCACGTTATCACATCATCTCAGTATTTTCATTCGTTTTTTTTTTTTTTTTCTAATCCATATTCTTTTCCTTGTCTTACCATTCAAAGTATATTGTCTCCAAGTTCTTTTTACAGACTAGGCACAGGTTATATGTCTCAATGGGATTTCAAGTGAGAAGGATACCTTCTTGGTGATACTTTCTTACTGCCCTATCCTGGGACATTATCTAGGGAATTATTTTGACATCACACAAATAAATAAGACCTAACTTGATTTGTGATAATGTTTATGCTTCCTCATTTCCTCTACTTTGTTATTTACTTGCTGTCATTATTCTAACTTCGGTTAAGATTCTTTCCCTGTGTTCATTATTGTTTTAATTGTTTCTGTTCTAGTGCTGGCCTGTGCCTCTGCTCTCTTATTTTCCTATTCTTGCCCAAAGTGCTTTCTGATACTCTTATTTTTAAATCCAAACATATTCATCATAAGTTGATACCTGTATCTGAGTGCTTCATTATGTCATTGTGTCCCCAAGCATTTATATGTGGAAATACACGTTTTTTTAAATAAACAACTTTCTTCTTATTCCTAATTTACATGTCAGATGTTGTTTATTTGTTTTCGTTTTTGTATAGGTAAGTTATACCATCTCTGAATTATATAATAAAGGAGGCAGTATAAAATATGTGATTAAAAGGGAGAGGTTGGGTCTCATGTGACTAAGATCTGTTGTGTCACACAAAGAAGATATGAGTGGCCTTAAGTGTTATATGTCCTTTTCTGCAGTGTCCCTGTTGTGAATCAGCAGCCTGGATGTCTTGCCACATACATGAATAGAGTAGGTTTTCTGTCTAGGCATTATCATCTGTCTTGTCTCAAAGGATGCTGGTTGCTCATCTTTCATTCCATTTCATTTTAATCAGCACGTAGCTTAGTTTTCCTTGATCTTGCAACAGGAGGTTCAGCTTATCTTGTAATATTCACACATTTGAGATTCTTAGCAGTGTTTTCTTTTGAAAAATGTAAGATTTGAAGTCTAGTAATTCTTTTGTTCTCTTATCAGTTATCAACAAATTTGTGCAGCTTGATTTTTTTTTTTTTATCCAAGCCACCCTCTGCCCCACTGTCTTCAAAAAAGACTTAGCAGAATAGTAGACTTGAGTACAGAGTCTTACTAGGCGTGTTGTAGATCAAGTTAAGTCTTGTCAAGTTATAGTTTTTTCAGATATAACTAATGTACAGTGAAATGATAGAAAATGCAGTAGACTAGAAATAAAATCTAGGTTCTTGATCCTGAATATCACTTACTACCTTGTTTAAGTTGGACAACTTTTCTAAGTCTTTGTTTTTTCATCTGGAAATAGAGGTATGTGTCCTGCCCATCTGCCAGGGTTATTATAGTTTCAAACAACACAGTGACAGCTACAGAAATGTAAATTCTAAAATGCACTGCAATAGTTGTTAGTCTTATTGTCCAGAAAAACTTTGGTCATTCAATCAATCTTGTAGATGGCTTCAAATTACTTTAGTATTACCACCCAGGTTAAGGTGCTAGATACAGGATGAATTAGAAGGGGATTTGGAAAAACCTAATTGGCTGGCTAGATGGCCATTGAGGTAGAGAGGAGATAGCAGTCTCGTCTATGCACTGGAAATAAAAAACTGGGGAACATGTGCCAGAAGCATTGGCAGGACTCGGAAACTTGCTTGATTTGGGGGTGAGGGAAAGGAAAGAGCAGTTGAATTGAGAGTGGGAGGTTGGTGAAGAGGCAGGTAGGTATGAAAGAAAGAGAGGGTGAACTATCTGTTGAAGTGTGCCAATCTAGCTTTAGATGTCCAAAGGAATGTGGGGCTGGAGTTCAAAGAAATCTGGGGTTAGAGATTAGATGGGGCCCAAGGGTGGAGCTTTGTAGAATGAATGTCTGTGCTGAACGGCCTGCCAGGCAAGAAAGGTGTCTTCTGATCCTGTGCTTCACAGTCTGTGACAGTTCTGTACAGTGTGGCTCAGGGGACTAGGACACTACTGCTCTTGCTAGTTTATGTCTTACAAAAGAAGTCACTGACATCTGCTAAGCTATAGGGTGAGATGTACTCCCTAGCAAATCCTCCACAGATAAATAAACTAAAAATGAACAAAAAACTGAATAAGAATTTGCATTTTGTTAAATACCCTGTAATGAAGTTTAAAAATGGAATGTTCATTTTTAAAATTCAATACTGCTGGCAGACACTGCTCTATTCTGATTGAAGGCTAATTTGTATGAAATAAAGCTATTAATATAATATTCTTTACTAATTCTCTTTCCCCCCTTTTTTCTCTCCAGATTTTACACTGTGCAATAGGTAAGTATAGAATCCCCCCACCTGCTACTTAGATACTGTGAATTCTGCTTTTTTTTTTTAAAGTCATAAATGATAGGTTGATTAGATTCTTACTGAACATTAAAAAAACTAAACTTGAATCATTATTTATAAAATTGCTTAGGCTCTTGGCTTCTAAAATCATAGGTACTATTTAGATGTTCATTGAACACTTTATTAAATGCCATGGCTATTTTTCTGTGTCATTTTAAAAAAGTTTCTCCTACCTTCTGAATAAAGGATAAATAGAGAAACACTAACATATTTATAACCATGTGACTTGGAGTGCTAGACTTTGTTGAAAGCCCTCTCTGATTACTTAAATGTTACATTCTCTGCCTTATCTTTTAAGATGGAGTACTGTATATATTGCCTACCTCATAGATGAATATTTAATGTATGTGAGAGGGATTGGAAAGTACAAAGGGTTATACAAATGTGAAGGATTTTTACTAAAAGCAGATGCAGTGTGTTTCCCTTTGGGAGAATGGAGAGGGTTATCAAATTCTGCTGTAGAACTGAGGCAAAGCTTCTAGTCTCGCGTGGCTAGACTCCTCTCAGCAGAAATCCATTTTGGAAAGTTGATAGACCCTGCGGAGTAAGCCCATGGTGGTTGCTGTCTGTTTATTTGGATTTCTTACTCCAAGGGAGAATTCAAAGTTGATAACTCATTGAGAAGCACCAAAGGTCTGAAAACTCCAAAACTGCACTCAAACCATTAGGGCCCTGATCAACATAATTGATAAATGAAATGGGCACTTATTATATTTGGGGCTCTGAGGAATTCAGAGATGAGGAGACTTACAGTTTGGTGGAGACCGAGCAAGCTCTCCACCGTGGGCCGTAAAGGGATCACTCTGATACCTGGACTCCATTACTTTTAAAGAAGACAGATATCTTCTTTATAAAGAATTGCACCTCAGTTATTTTCTCACTAGAAGGAGGTCTGCAATCAGGAGTTTCTGAAATGATTTGCAGAATTTTGTATGAAGGAGTCTATGTTTATTTGGGAAGGTAGGTAGCATTCATAGCTTTCATAGATTCTCAGAGTGAGTATGTGATTCAGAAGGTTAAGAAAGGCTGCTTTAGCACCTTTAAGCAAGAGATTTGAAAGGAGCTTGGAGACTCATTTATTTTCAAATGGTCTGAGCTTTACCAGAGAGGTTAAGGGACCTAGACCAGGTCACATGGTCACTAAATGGTACAGCTTCACTTGGAACCTGGCCAGTCTGAGCCAGAGCCCACCTGCCTGACTATTTTATGATGATTGGGTTTCAGCTAGTGTATAGTCTTTGGTACGTTCCCTTTTTAGTCCTTTATCTATAGTTTTGAGATGAAAAATGTGTCCCTTCTTAAATGCTTAAATTTGCAGATTGGGGAATATATTCAGCCAGACAAAGTTCTGGAACCACTTCAGGCCTCTCCACATGACTCAGCCCTGTTCCCCCACTCTCTTAACCTTCAGCTGCCTCTGTGTAAAGCTCTTAGATGTGTATTTTGCATATTTTAGTATTTTAATTATTATTTAACTGTATTTTAATACCCAAATCTCTTGCATCGCTCTTATAATATATTCTCAGGCCTCTTTATAAAATTTCTACTCCTAGAAATAAGATTTTGGGCAAGTATATTTATTCATTCACACCAGGAACTTGATTGAATGCCTCCCAGATGGGGCAAGACACTGATGGGTAGTGGGAGTAGAGAGGTAAATAGGCACAGACTTGGGCTGGGGAGGCCCACAGTCAGATGGCCACCCCTCGGCGCTTCTGTAATGGGATGCACTCCGAGGACTAGCATCTATGTCACTGTGCTCTGACGGTTCATTGACCGGTGTCCCTAGGTCTTCGTGTGGTGCCCGACACACAGGAGATACTTTAAAATTCCTTCTTATTTTCTCAAGAACCTTGTTCTATCAGTGAGTCTGTCTCTTGCATCATCACCTTTTGTCATCTGCCTTTTCCATCTCAGCTCACAAGAATGTTCCATCCTGAAAATAATTGTTACCTGACCTTTGCCCCTTCCTTCCCCCTTGTTCCTGTATAATTCCTCTGCATCCCTTTGAGCAGGCTCATCAGTGCTGCACCCTCTCCCTTACCCACACTCCCATAGCCAGGTGGTCATCAGGTTTGCTCAGTTCTGTTTTCTAAATAGTTCTGAGTCTCCTGTTTTTTCCAGTCCTATTCAGGACCTGAGTGTGTCTTATCTGGATTTCCATATGGATCTCCCTGAACTTGTAGGCTTATGATATTAATGTTAGTAATAATAACAGCAATTAATATTAATATATTAATATTATTAATAATATTAATAATATAATAAGAGTGTTTACTGTGTCCCAGTGCTTTACATTTATTATTTGTTTACTTCCCAATTTACAGTTGACAAGACTGAGGCGTAGAAGGTTTTATATCTCTCCAAGGTTCATGTAGCTAATAAGCCCTAGAGCTAGAAGTTGAACTTATGGCTGTGTGGCTTCAAGTCTGCTTACATCTCTCAAGGGATTTAGTTAAAAGATAATTCTGAGCATGTCGCTTGTGTGCCTAAAACCCTTCACTGGTTTAAACTTCTTCATGATTTGGACCCTGCCCTCCTCCCTAGCCTTACCTGTGTCCCTGCCTCCCACCCCATGCTTCAGCAACCCTGACCTCATGGTACCCCACACCCGGCCCACCCCCCAACACCCCCCAATAAGCCATGCTACTGCGCTCTTTCTTACCTCTGGTCTGTGCCCAGGCTTTGTGCTCTGCTTGTAGTGGTAGCCCACCCTCTGCAGCAGGCAACTTCTAGTAAACTCTCCTGCCACCCACTGGCTAGATTATATACCATTCCTCACTTTCCTCTAATACCCTGCAACTCTTTTATTGCACTTTCCACAATGTATTATGGTCTGTCACTGTACCTGTATCTCTCACCAACATCACTGAATGTTTCTGAGAATGGGAACTGTTTCCTGTTTTCTGTGTCTTAGCACTTAACAGTTTATGGCTCCTAATGGGAGCTTGGTGAACTTAATCCTACTTGGTGATCATAATGCTACTAAATTTTGGTGACATTTTCCAAAACTTGTTTCAAAATGTTTTCAGTTCCTTAAAATTCAATAAGAATAATCATAAATAGGCTGTTTTTAGCATTGGCCTAAAGGCAATCCTTTATTATTATTATTTTTTTTACTCATGATTTGAGTTTACTTTTGGAATGATGGTTTATTTTCCTGTGTCTTTCTGCAACTTCACTGTACCGGCTTGGTCTTTTAGAAACTTGTTTTAGAGCCTTGCGATGTCTTTAGTTTGCATATTGTTGATAAGAAATCTAGACCTCAGTCAGACCTGGGTTACTTACTAGCTGTGACTTTTAAGATGTCACAACTTCTATGTGTCTTCCTTTCTTCATCAATAAAAGGAGGATAATAATACCCACCTCTAAGGTTATTGTGAAAATGAAATAGGACATGCCTGTAAAACATGCGTGAGAAAATGGCAGCTATTAACAATACTAATGTCATAGAATATTAAAAGTTTTATTCTGTCCCTAATGTAATGTTCCATATTTAGATTAATATAACTTTTCCATATTCTGACGTTTCCTCAATTGCAGTTTCTGTGTAAGTGAGGACTTCAGGGCGGCCTATTCTTAGTATGGGTTGGAGTTGCTTGTTCATAGTTTTGACAGTGAAACATAAACTAAAATTCCACATGGGGGATTCATTTCTGTGAGAAAGTCAAGCCTCTGTCTTTCCAAATGTGTTTCTATGTCCCAGCTCCTGATAGTGCAGGAACAAGATTTCTTTTGGTGAGGAGCAAATGATAGCCCATTTGAACACATGTTGAGGACATATTTTTTTAAATTAAGGCATAATTGACCTGTAACACTGTACTAGTTGCAGGTATACAACATAATGGTATTTTATATGTATATGTTGTGAAATGACCACCACAGTAAGTTGAGTTAACGTCCATCACCTCATACATTTACAGTATTTTTCTTGTAATAAGGACTTTTGAGGTCTGCTCTCCTCGCAGCTTTCAAGTGCGTGGTAGAGTGTCACTGACTGTGGTGGCTATGCTACGCGTCACGCCCCGGGACCTACTTACGTTATAGCTCGAGGCTTGTGCCTTTTGCCCAGCTCCATTCATTCCCCTGTCCCAGGCTCTGCCTTGGGCAACCGCCAGTCTGTTCTTTGTATCTGTGAGTTTGGGTTTTTTCCCTGGATTTCACATACAAGTGAGATCATACCGTGTCTTTTTCTGGGATAGTATTTCTTAAATTCTGTGGTTGCAGCCCTCAGCTCAAGATTTGTAGTGCTTTTATTTGTGCAGTGTTTTTCTTTCTGGAAATGAGGATTTTAAACCCAGTTGGTACACATCTTTTACAAGGCTACAAAGAAGAGTTGTGGTTTTCTTAATCATGTGATACAGTTTATATTGAAAGAAGTTATCTGCTTTTCTGTGTCTTGCTCGGATTAGATTGTGGAAGAGGCATATTGGATATGAGTGGTTCCCAGCTGACTCCAGAGTATGGTTACCTTACTTTGTTGGGATAGAAATTAGAGGTAGAGGGATAGGAACTGGTGACACTGGTAAGATATGACATTGTGCGTTTGGTGAATCTTTGTGTTGAAACTTGTTGTTGTTTGGTTGCTCAGTCATGTCTGACTCTTTGCAACCCCATGGACTGTAGCACGCCAGGATTCCCTGTCCTTCACCATCTCCCAGAGTTTGCTCAAACTCATGTCCATTGAGTCAGTGATGCATCCAACCATCTCATCCTCTTTCGTCCCCTTCTCTTCTTGCCTTCAATCTTTCCCAGTATCAGAGTCTTTTCTGATAAGTGTTGGAACTTATACTGTCAGTGTAACTAACTTTAGAACTTCTTGATTGAAAACTGTAGAACAGGAGCTCAGTCATAGCCCAGAGGGTATTGTGTCTGAAGTTGAGTATTAGTACTCTAATATCATCAACAGACAAGGACAGAAGCCCTCACTTAGCTAGGCCAGATTTGTGGTTTTAAATATTTGCTGTATGTTCCAGCTTGCACACCTCTCTCAAGCTGATGACACTTCTGTTTATTTTTAAAAAGTGAATTTTAAGAAATTTGTTATTACCTTACAAAGGTAGCATATGGCTTCAGACTGTTTTATTAAGTAACAAATGATGCCAAGGAGGAAAGGGGCAGCTGCTGAAGAGACAAGCACCAGAAGACCCAATCTCCTCCCACCAGAAATCTCTTCCCTCCCACCAGTGACAGAGAACTAAATCCTCTCCAAACTGCACACCTCCCATCTCCCCCTGCCCCACCCCCCAGAGGGTCAAGCACTTATCAGTCATTTCCAACGCAGTGTTGTGAAGGAACAACCCTCAAATATCACAGAAGCCAGACCCAGAACCCTCCATGGTGCAGCGAAAGAGAACCCTGAAAGGAAAGCATTGTGGAGGGAAGGGGTGATCCCCCCGGGTCTGTTCACCTGGAATTCTGCTTTCACCCCGCATTTAGCCCTCATAGGTATGGCTGGGCACAGAGACAAAACAGCTTTCCTTGGTTCCTCTTAGCTTAGCTGACATTTTTAAAATGAACTTTACCAAAAGTAAGAAAGAACAGAAAGGGAATGAGTATCAGAAATACAAACAATATAAAAATAGTCATATTCCCAAAATACAAATGTCTGATCCTGACATCTGTCTCCCATTTTGTTACTGGGAGCTGACATGGGGTCACACGGACCTTGCTGGCTCTCTTCCACCCTGTTCTTACTGTGTTCAACCCTGGGACCCGTTTTCCCAAGCCTATTTTCCTGGCTGGGGGAATAAAAGATGGTTCAGGTTTCCATTCAGAAGCTGCTTTCTGCCTGGGGGCATGCTTAGTGGTGGTACTGGCAGGGGAAGGAGAAGCCCTTTGAGGTGGGGAAATGGACTTGACCTTTCCCAGCAGGCCAGCCTGAGTCCATTGCCTGGAGGGCTGTCTGGGTGCAATGGGGAGGTTAGAGGCCTGGTCAGCTCCTTGCAGTTCTTTCTTTGTCATTTATTAATGAGCATAGTCATTTCCCAGCATCCTGACACCAGAACTCCACTACGGCCATGTTCAAACCATAATCTTTCCCAGATCACTCAAGCCCTTCAGACCAGCCTAGCTTAGTCTCCTCTGTTTTGGAACTTTGATTAGTCTGTTGCCTCCTGATCACATTTTGCCTCCTCCTCTCTAGACAGAGAGAGAAGAGGAAAGAAAGATAGTTTTAGCACCTGCATCTTCTGCTCCTGATGCCCAGAGTTTCACTGTTCTCTGAATAAACTTTGCATTTTCACACCCCATAATTTTGTACATAAAATGTCCTTTGCCTGGAACACACAGCTCCCTAAGTTGTTCCCAGCTCTGTGTGAATGTACTGAGATGAGAGGAAGGTAGAAATAGGGCATGCTCATCAGGAGCCTAAAGTGCCTGAGCAGGGGAGGTGGGGGACTTACCCAGAGCTCATGCACACTGGGCTTAACCAGAACTCAGCGGGTCCCAGGGTTGAGCCAGTGAGAACAGGAGGGAAGAGAGCCAGCAAGGTCCATGTGACTCCATGTCAGCTCCCGGTAACAAAAGGAGAGGTAGCTCTCAGGATCAGAGAGCCTCCTGGCACCTAGCAAGCACTCAGTAAGCTGTAGTGGCTTCTCCATTGATTATTAGTGGGCAAAATGTAATCCCTGAGAGTTTCTGTGTTCACTTGGAGTTCAGAAGGGAAAGCCATGAAGAGAGCCTAGATCAAGGAGTTTTACCCTTTGCCATCTTTATAGGAACAGCTTGGGGTTTGGTTTGAATTGAAAGCTGTTATTGAGATATTTAAAATCTCTTCTCTGTGAGGTAATATTATCTTGTTTTCCAGGCCATCAGGAATCAAGCTAAGGCAAACCAACCCCACTGGAAATATCACTAGCTGTGTGATAAGTCAGCCATCCTCCCCCTAGGTGTTAGTTTTCACATCTGAAGAACTAGGAGTTGGACTAGATAATAGATAATCTCTTAACATTCCTTTCAGCTGGACGATCTGAAATGCCATGAAACTATGAAGTAGCTCTAGAGATGTAGGTCAGTTATCTGAGCGGTGATATGAAAGGAGGCTGCGTGTGTGCTTAGTCACTTCAGTGGTATCTGGCTCTCCCCGACCCTGTGGACCACGGCCTGCCAGGCTCCTCTGTCCTTGGAAATCTCCAGGCAAGAATACTGGAGTGGGTTGCCATTTCCTTCTCCAAAAGGAGGCTGCACTAGATGTTTAAATATACCTGTGTGTTAGTGTGCTAAGTTGCTTCCGACTCTTTGTGGCCCTATTGACTGTAGCCCACCAGGCTCCTCTGTCCATGGGATTCTCCAGGCAAGAAAACTGGAGTGGGTTGCCATGCCCTCCTCCAGGGGATCTTCCCAACCCAGGGATTGAACCCATATCTCTTAGGTCTCCTTCATTGGCAGGTGGCTTCTTTACCACTAGCGCCACCTGGAAAACCCCGTTTAAATATACCTATGATATGAATATTAGGAAACTTGTTTAAGTATAGTAGTTTTAGTACATTTTCCCTCTCAGTGCATTTTTTTAATTGAAGTGTATTTGATTTAAAAGTTGCAGGTGTGCAATATAGTGATTCACAGTTTTAAAAGTTGTACTCCATTAATAGTTATTATAAAATATTGGCTGTAATCCCTATGCTGAACAATATATCCATATAGCTTATTTATTTTATACAGAGTAGTTTGTAACTCTTAACCCCCCTACCCCAATCCTGCCCTTCCTCGTTTCTGTCTCCCCACTGGTAACCACTGGTTTGTTCTCTATTTATGTGGGTCTGTTTCTTTTTTTGTTAAATTCACTTCGTTTCATTTTTGATTCTACATATAAGTGATTTTATACAGTATTTGTTTTTTTCTTTCTGACTTACTTTACTTAGCATAATGTCCTCTAAGACCAACCATGCTGCAGCAAATGGCAAATTTTGATTCTTATTTATGGCTGAGTAGTATTCCATTGTATGTCTATAGCACATCTTTATTCATCTGCTGAGGGACATTTAGGTTGCTTCCAGATCATGGCAATTGTAAATAATGCTGCTGTGAACATTGGTGAGCATGTATCTTTTCAAATTAGTGTTTGGGTTTACACCCAGGAGTGGAATTGCTGAGCCATATGGTAAGTCTATTTTTAGTATTAACGAGAAGCCTCCATACTGTTTTCCACAGTGGCTGCACCAATTTACATTCCCACCAACAGTGTACAGAGGTTCCCTTTTCTCCACATCCTAACCAACATTTGTTGTATTCTTTTTGATCATAGCTATCTGACAGGCTTGAGGTGATATCTCATTGTGATTTTGATTTGCATTTTCCCTGTGATTAGCAATGTTGAACATCTTTCCATGTGTCTGTTGGCCATTTGCATGTCCTCTTTGGGAAAATGTCTATTGAGTTCTGCTCACTTTTTAATCAAGTTGTTTAGGTTTTTTTTTTTGATGTTGAGTTGTATGAACTGTTTGTGTATTTTGGACATTAGCCCCTTATCAGTTATATCATTTGCAAATATTTTTTCCAATTCAGTAAGTTCTGCTTTCTTTTTGTTAATGGTTTCCTTTGCTGTTCAAGAGGCTTTATGTTTAATTAGGTCCTATTTGTTTATTTTGCTTTCTCAATGCATTTTGAAAGCCCCATCAGAAAGTGGAATTAGAATCGGGAGAAGGACACTCACATTCTATGGCATACATTTACCCATGATCATCACTAGATGGCACCCTTGTATTAGTAAGGAGGTACACTGCCCTTAAGGACTCCTGGAGGACGTCTAATAAAAATAGGCAGTAATGAGTCAATAGCTGAAACAGGAATGAGTGAGTTAACAAGAGAAAAGAGAAGTGGATGTTTTTCTAATCACTGTCTCATGCTGCTGCTGCTGCTGCTAAGTCACTTCAGTTGGGTCCGACTGTGCGACCCCATAGACAGCAGCCCACCAGGCTCCCCCGTCCCTGGGATTCTTCAAGGCAAGAACACTGGAGTGGGTTGCCATTTCCTTCTCCAATGCATGAAAGTGGAAAGTGAAAGTGAAGTTGCTCAGTCATGTCTAACTCTTCGCAACCCCATGGACTGCAGCCTACAGGCTTCCTCCGTCCATGGGATTTTCCAGGCAAGAGTATTGGAGTGGGGTGCCATTGCCTTCTCCACACTGTCTCATGACTTGATCATTAATATTTTAGGTAATGAAAAGCTGAAACTTCCTGCATTGCCCTGGAAATTCTCTTATAAATATTTCTTAATTATAGGCACAAGGTACCTTTAAAATTAAAAATTAGATTAATTTGGTTAATTAAAAAGCTGGAGGAAACAAAAGTATTTTAGAAGATCTCTGGTCAGATGGTTTGCGAGAGTCTGAAGTCAATAAACCTTCCACTTATGTTCTTAGCTTCAAAAGCAAAGTTAGTCCAGCAAAACTGGAAATACCATCTAGTAACCAAGTTAACTCCATTGAACCAAAAAGTGAAAGTTTAGCAAAAGAATTCCTTGGTTTGTGAGTCTGTTTTAGGAGTTAAATGGTAAATAATGTGTTAATGAAGGAAGCAAGAACACTTTGGAATATCTGTATGATGTAGTATGTCTGACTTTTATAGTCTGTACAGCTTTCCTGGGAAAGGAATTTTTTTTCTCTTCGTAGTGAACATCTATCCACTAGTATTTTTCTTTTTCTTTTTTTTTTAGTATTTTTCTTTTAATAACAGTTCCTACCCCTCTATGTTCTTTCAGTTAGTAGTCTACATTTGAGATGCACCCATTTCTTCACATGGTTTGAAAGTTCATTCTTTGTTATTGAATAGTATTCCACTGTAAGAATGTACAGTTTGTTTATCTGTTTACCTATTGAAGGACTCTTGATTGCTTCCAGTTTGGGATGGTGATGGATAAAAGTGCTGTGAATATTTGTATGCTGGTTTTTGAAGGGATGCATACATCCTACTTCATGTTTACTGTCAACGTATAAAATTCAATATTTATCTATAAGCTTGGTCTAGATTTTTTTTAATCTTCTATATCCTCATTTATGTTTTGTCTGAGTGATCCATCTTGCACTGAGTGGTAATGTTAAAGTCTCTACTTATTAATGTGTTTCCAGTTTTCCTGCCTTCTATAGCTTCTACTTTAACAAACATGTTGCTTTATTATTTGGTAGTATATGTTTGTAACTGTTGTAACTTCATTGTGAGTTACAGCTTTTAGCACTTAAAATAAAAGTCTTTTATGTATGACCTTTCTGAATCACTTTTGTATTAGCATAGAGTTGGATCTTGTTTTGTGACCTAATTTGAAAAATCTCTTTCCTTTAGTAGGTGAATTAAACACATTTACAGTTATCCATAGGACATGTTCGGTGTTACTTTGTTGCATTTTTGTTGTAATTGCTACATATACTATTATTATTACATTTATCTACATGATACATTGTCTTTGCTTTTTAAAATATTTATTTTGGTATTTAGAAGGTTTTGCAGTTGTTCTAGTGGTTACCTTTGTATTTTTACCTTTCTAAAGGCCCTTAGTTCTCTGTATTCTTATTTAACCTGTTCCTGTCTGGTTTGTCAGGTTTTAAAGATTTGTTTTGACTCTCACCTATTGCCTGTGCAGTCAGTAAGCTTATCTACCTTCTTTTTTCCCACTCCCTTCCCCTCCCATTTTTTTACTTGCATTATTTCCACTTTGTCAGAACCTGTAACATTAGGAGCCCAGTGGACTGCAATCCATGGGGCCACAGAGAGTCAGACACGACTGAGCACAATGACGATAACATTTACATAGTCTCTCCCCACCGCACCCCCCCACCCCGCCTGCCGCCCCATCCTGATCTTTGTTTTAGTTCACGCTTTAAAATATCAAATGTTTACTGTCAGTCTTTCTCCCGAAGTTTTCTGTTATCTTTTAGTTGAATGAAATTTACCCTCTTGTAGTGTTAGGAACCGTGAAGGGTCTGAGGTTTTACCCTACTTATAAGCTAGCTGGTTACTGTTTCATGGATGGTGGCAGCACCTAGTAGTCTGTGTTACAGGAGAGGACCATGGAACTTGGGGAACCTATTGCTTTTATGGTAAGTAGAAGCAGACTCGCTCTTTGTTTTAAGGGTAGACACTACCTTATCTCTCGGGGTTACTCCGTGCAAACACAAACCTAAGAAATGACCTGGGTAAAAGGCAGTCAGGCCTTGCCCTTTTGGCAGGTATATTCAGGGATGCTCAGGGCTCATGGCAGATTGCCTTTCCCAAGAAGCAGATTCTCAAGAAGAGCTTGTGGGCACAGTGTTTCCCTAGTTCATACGTGTTTAAGACTTTTTATAACCTTGATATTTAAAGGGCTAATTTGTTCAATATAAAATCCCTAGTTGACACTTTGCTTGAATTTCTTAAAAATGCTGTTCCACTATTGCCTTGCTTATATGTTTCTCCTGGGAAGTCTGATATCTTGCCCTTTTAAGATATTGTGTCTTTTTATCTGAAAACCATAAGGATTTTGTTTCTACCTTTATTGAGATATTAAAAAAATGTGTATTTATAGTACACAGTATGGTTTTAGTATGTATGCTGCTGCTGCTGCTAAGTCGCTTCAGTCGTGTCTGACTCTGTGCGACCCCGTAGACGGCAGCCCACCAGGCTCCCCCGTCCCTGGGATTCTCTAGGCAAGAACACTGGAGTGGGTTGCTATTTCCTTCTCCAATGCATGAGAGTGAAAAGTGAAAGTGAAATCGCTCAGTCATGTCCGACCCTCAGCGACCCCATGGACTGCATGCAGCCCACCAGGCTCCCCCGTCCATGGGATTTGCCAGGCAAGAGTACTGGAGTGGGGTGCCATTGCCTTCTCCGTTTAGTATGTATATACATTGTTAAACGATTGCCGCACTCATGCTAATTAACATATCTGTTCCCTCACAGTTATTCTTTTTTTTGGTAGTGAGAACATGTAAGATTGTTCTCTTAGCAGATTTCAGATACACAGTATACTGGTATAACTAGTCACCATACTGTACATTAGTTCTCCAGAACTTATTCATCCTGCGCAGCTGAATCTTTGTATTCTTTGACCAGCATCTCCCCGTTTCTCCCATCCCACAGCTCCCAACAACCACCATTTTGTTCTTTGCTTCTATGAGTTTGACTTTTCTTAGATTCCACCTGTGAGTGAGATCATGGAGTATTTCTTTCTTGCCTGGCTTGTTTCACTTAGCTTAGTATCCTTCAGGTTTACCTAGGTTGTCCAAATAGCGACTTCCTTTTTTTAAGGCTGGATAATAAATGGGTGTGTATCACATTCTCTTTGCTCATTTATCCATCAATAAACACTTAGATTGATTAAATATCTTAGCTGTTGTGAATGTTTCTGCAATGAACAAGGAAGTGCAGACATCTCCTCAAGATACTGATTTCATATCCTTTGGATGCATACTCAGAAGTGGCTTCACTAGATCATATAGTTATTCTATTTAAAAAATTTTGAGGAACCTCCATACTATTTTCTCTAACAGCTATACCAATTTATATTCCTATCAACAGTGTGTAAGAGTTCTGTTTTCTTCACATCCTTGCCAGCACTTGTTATGTTTTGGCTTTTTTAAAATAGCTATTCTAATAGGTATGAGGTGGTATCTCATTGTGGTTTTGATTTGCATTTCCCCAATGATTAGTGGTAAGCTTTTTTCATATACCTATTGGCTATTTGTATGCCTTCTTTTGAGAAATGCCTATCCAGGTCCTTTGTCCATTTTCTGTTTCGGTGTTTGTTTTCTTGCTATTGAATTGAGTTCTTTATATATTTTGGATATTAGCTCCTTATAAAATGCATTATTTGGAGACATTTTCTCCTATTAGGCAGGTTGTCTTTTCATTCTGTTTGTCATTTCTTTTGCTGTGCAGAAACTTTTTAATTTGATGCAGTCCCATTTGCCTTTTTTTATTTTGCTGCCTATACTTTGGGGGTTATAGCCAAAAAATAATCCCCCAGACCAATGTCAAGAAGCTTTCCTCCTGTGTTTTCTTTTTTAAATTTTTATTTATTGATTGATTTAATTTTTTATTTTTTAGTTGTAGTGGGTCTTTGTTGTTCACGTGGACTTTCTCTAGTTGAGGCAGATGGGGACTACTCTTGACTATTGTGGCAGGCTTCTCATTGTGGTGGCCTTTCTTGTTGTGGAGCACAAGCCCTAGGCGCCTGGGCTCCGTAGTTGTAGTGCATGGGCTCTGTGGTTGTGGCACACAGACTTAATTGCTCCATCGCATGTGGGATCTTCCCAGACCAGGGATCAAGCTGATGTTCCTTGCATTGCAAGGCGGAGTCTTAACCACTGAAACACCAGGAAAGCCCTCCCTATGTTTTCTTATAGTGGCTTTACAGTTTCAGATCTTATATTCTATTGTCTTTGATCTGCCTTGAGTTGACGTTTTACGTGGCCTGAGATAAGGGTCCAGTTTTATTCTCCTACATGTGAATATACAGTTTTCTCAGCACTGTCATTAGAGAGACTGTCCTTTCCCCAGTGTGTGTTGTTGGCAACTTTTTGTTGACCATAAATGTGTGGATTTATTTCTGGGCTCTCTATTCTGCTCCATTGGTCTATATGTTTCTTTTAATGCCAGTATCAGGTTGTTTTGGTTACCAGAGTTTTATGGTATATTTTGAAATCCAGGTATGTGCTGCCTCCAACATTGTATTTTGTTTGTTTTTGTTTGTTTGGAGTTGGGTGGTTGGCTCAAGGTTGTGTCAGCTTTTCAGGGTCTTCTGTGGTTCCATATGAATTTTAGGATTTTTGTTTTCAGTTTCTGTAAAAAAAATGCCATTAGAATACTGCAAGGGATTGCCTTGAAT
The DNA here is from genome assembly GCF_019923935.1 of Bubalus bubalis. NCBI lineage: Eukaryota > Metazoa > Chordata > Mammalia > Artiodactyla > Bovidae > Bubalus > Bubalus bubalis. The sequence continues at coordinate 113,302,999 of NC_059157.1, read as the reverse complement.
CTATAGATCACTTTGGGTAGTATGGACATTTTAACAATATTAATTCTTCCAATCCATGAATGCAGTATATCTTTCCATTTATTTGTATCTTCAATTTCTTTTATCAGTGTTTTATAATTTTTAGTGTACAAATCTTGTATCCCTTTGGTTAAATTTATTTTGAAGTACTTATATGTTTTGATGCTACCATAAATTGGGTGATTTTTTAATCCCTTTTTGGTATAGTTCATTATTAATTAATGAACTATTAATAGTAATCAGTTAATTATTATTAACTGATTTTTTATGTTGGTTTTGTGTCCTACAGCTTCACTAAGCAGTTTTGTTTTGGTGAAGTTTAGAGTTTTCTATATATAAGATCATGTGATTGCAAACAAAAACAGTTTTCCTTTCGTTTCTGATTTCGATGCCTTTTGTTTCTTTTTCTTACATAATTGCTCTGGCTAGGACTTCCAGTACTATATGGAATAGAAATGGTGAATGCTGGCATCTTTGTTCCTTATCTTAGAGGAAAAGCTTTCAACTTTTCACCATGGAATATGATGTTAGCTGTTGGTTTGTCATATATGACCTTTATTATGTTGAGATACATTCCTTCTGTACCTAATATGTTGAGTTTTTGTCATAAAAAGGTTTTGAATTTTGTCAAATGCTTTTTTGCATCTGTTGAGATGACCATATTATTTTTATCTCTCATTTTGTTAATATGGTGTATCACATTTATTGATTTGCATATGTTGAACCATTTTTACATTCCAGGTATAAATCCCACTTGATCATGTATGATCCTTTTAATGTGCTTTTGAATTTGGTTTGCTAGTATTTATTGATAGTATAATAGTAGTAGTATCATTTTTGCATCTGTGTTCATCAGAAAGATTGGCCTGTTTAGAACTATTCACTCCTTTTTCAGTTTTTTGGAAGAGTTTGGGGAAGACTCATATTAGTTCTTTTTTAAATGTTGGGTAAATTCACTAGCAGAGCTGTCAGGCCTTGGGCTTTTCTCGTTGGGAGGTGTTTGATTACTGATCTCAATCTCCTTACTCATTGGTTTGCTCAGGTTTTCTATTTCTTCTTGATTAAGTCTTGATACCTTGTATTTCTAGGAATTTATCCATTTCTTCTAGGAATTTATCTATTTCTTCTAGGATGTCTAGTTGTTGGCATTTGAGTGTTTGTTGTAGTCTTTTATGATCCTTTGTATTTCTGGGGTATACATTTATAATTTTATTTATTTGAGTATTCTTTCTTTTTTTTCATGGTTTAGCTAAAGATTGGTTAATTTTATCTTTTAAAAAACCCAACTATTAGTTTCATTCATCTTTTCTACTGTTTTTCTAGTCTCTGTTTGATCTTTGATCTGTTTGCTTTGATCTTTATTATTTCTTTCCTTCTGCTAACTTTGGTCTTAGTTTGTTCTTCTTTTCCTAGTTCCTTGAGGTATAAAGTTAGGTTGTTTAAGATCTTTCTTAGTGTAAGCACTGTTGCTAACTCTTCCCTCTTATAACTACCTTTGCTGTATCCCATAAGTTTGGTATGTTGTGTTTTCATTTTCATTAGTTTCAAGGTATTTTTTTAAATTTGATTTCTAATTTGCCAGTTTTATTCCTGTTATTGGTTCTAACTTGATAACCATTGTGGTTGGAAAAGACACTTGATATGATTTTAATCTTCTCCCTTTTTTTTTTTTTTTTGGTATTTAAAGTCTAATAGTTTTACTATAGTATACCTTCAAGTTGACTGTTGCAGGGCAATTTCCCAGGTACCCAGTAGCCTCTTTTGAGATGTAATTCAGGCCTTCTTTTAATTCCTGAAGAGTTTTTCTGAATTACCTTATAAAATTTTAGTTCTGTTTCATTCTTCTGTTTTTCTTTTTCAGGAACTCCAGATACATGTATGTTAGATTTTGTTCGCCTCCCCTTTTCAGCCACTTTCTCTCTTATCCCTTTCACTTTATTTAACCTCATTTTTATTCTCTTGGTTGCTTTGCTTCCTTTTCTTCAGTGTCTTTTGTTTACTTCTCATTTGAATCTATTCTGCTTTGATCACCTTGAAATTTAAGTAGTCTTTTGTTCATGTATCATTTCATCTTTCTCTTCCATTTCTGTCCTGACGTCAGCTTTTGTTTCACCTCTGCCTGCTTTGGCCCATTTCTGTTCTTAGTTTTTGAACTTCTGATTAAAAGTAATTTTTCGTATACTCCTGTGCTTATTTAAGGGTATTCAGTTTGGAGTGTTAAAGTCTCCTTTGTGATTTTTTTTTTTGTTTTTTTTAGTGCATTTTCAGTAGCTAAAATATTTGATCTTTTTTTTTTCTTCTGATAGTAGTTTCGTGTAGTTGTAAATTGCTTTCATATATTCATTTTGTGGATAGTGTTGGAAGTTTGGTTTGGTTTATAAGATTCCTAGCTTGAGGGTTTTCCTGGTGGCTCAGAAGTAAAGAATCCGCCTGCCAATGTAGGAGACAAAGGTTCGATCCCTGGTCTGGGAAGATTCCACATGCCACAGAGCAGCTAAGCTTGTGTGCTACAGTCATTGAGCCCGTGCTCTAGAGCCCAGGACCCACAACTACTGAGCCCTCGCACTACAACTGCTGAAGCCCGCACATCCTAGAGCCTGTCATCAGCAACAAGAGAAGCCACAGCAATGAGAAGCGGCTGCACAGCAACTAGAGAGTAGCTTCCGCTCACTGCAGCTGGAGAAAAACACGAGCAGTAATGAAGACCCTGCACTGCCTAAATAAATACATAAAAATTTTAACAAGATTATTAGCCTGAGAACACTTTTATCTGTAAACATAGTCAAGTGTAGTCTCTTCAAAGGATGGCTTTTTGTTTGCGGAGATAAGTAAGAAGAGGAATTGTATGCCTGTCAATTGTTTTGAGCTCTCATTTGTGTTACAGGAGTACAGATTTCCTCCTGTCTCTTTCCTCCTTCACCATCCACTCACCAGAAGACATCGTTCCTTTCCTTTTTTAACCATTTCTTGCCCAGAAGTAATGCCTTTTTGAGGTTGCCACTCGAACCCTGCACACAACATTCCCTTCGCTGTCATCAGTGTTCTAATTGACAAGGTGTTTTTCTCAGTGTTTTTATAGTTAGGGTGGACTGTCTCTTCCTGGGGGAGTTTTTAGCTCAAATTTAAGCCCTCTATTCCTCTCTCTTTGCTAACATGCCATTTTTCCAAGCTCACTTTCCATAAAAAATTTGCATTGGAAGCTCAAGACATGCCTCTGCTGGAATTTGGTGTTTATACTTCTACTTACATGTGATTCGAGTCTGTAGTCATCTATATATAACTTTTAGTTGTGCTGAGGGTATAGATTTCATAGGTTTATTTGTTGCTGATGGTCCATATAGATTTTTTGGAGGATGTATAGAATTCATTATATAGACGTATTGTGATTTTTAAATCAGTGCTCTGTTTGTTGAATATTTAAAATATGTAAATAACTGCATCTGTAGCTAAATCTGTACGCAACTGTGACTATTCTCTATGGATAAATTTATAGAAATAAGTCAAAGATAACATCATATTTCAGGCTTTTATTTCCCATTGCCCTTCAGAAAACCTCCCAGCATTTATTGAGTTTCTGCTGGGTAACAGGCATTGCACCGACTAAAGCACTGGGTACAAATATCAACAGACCCTGGCCTATTCTTGAGACAGGGTTGAAAGGGGTATGGAAGCATAAGAGAGGTGACAGTGCTTTTTGGAACCCTTTCTTATTGGAGGCAAATTCACCTCTGTCTTCACAGAATAATTCCTCAGCTTTCTTTCCTTAATGGAAACCTCGCTCTACCTAAGGACAGCACCACTATTTCTGCTCCTGAAAGTGGGGCTGGTCACTCTTTCACATGCCCATTCTCTGTCCTAGCTCACTTCCTGTGCCTTAGGTCACGGGCCCCTGTCCTTAGAATCTTTCATGGGCTCTCTTTTCTCCCTCTGTCCCTCAAATATTGGTATTCCTTGTGCTTTGGTTCTCAGCCTTCTTCCCTTGTGCAGTTTCCCTCCTTGACCTCACCATGCCTTCCCCGTAGCTTCACTGGCTCCCACCTATTCTCTTCTGGGCCAGACCCATCTTCTAACTTTCCAACCCAACTGCTCAATTGATAATCACCACAAACCCAACGTGTATAAAGCTTAACTCATCATTTTATCTCAGACCTGCTTTTCCTCCTATTCTCTGGATCTGTTAGTGGCATTCCCAGTTTCTACTAGATGCCTAATCAAAGCTCAAACCAGTCAATCCTAAAGGAAACCAACCCTGAATATTCATTGGGAGCATTGATGCTGAAGCTGAAGCTCTAATGTTTTGGCCACCTGAGCTAAGAGCCAACTCACGGGAAAAGACCCTGATGCTGGGAAAGACTGAGGGCATGAGGAGAAGGGGGTGACAGAGGATGAGATGGTTGGATATCATCATTGACTCAATGGATATGAGCAGACCTCAGGAGGTAGTGAAGTACAGGGAAGCCTGGCATACTGCGGTCCATTGGGTTGCAAAGAGTCGAACTTGAGTGAGCCACTGAACAACAAGCGGTGACTCCCCTGCTGCTTTGCCTTTTACACCATTTATCCCCATCCCCCACAGTCTCTTGCTCTCTTGCTCTTGGTCTCACTCTCGCTCTTTTCCTTGAAGGAAAGTTGTTTCTCTGTCTTTCCATATTTTTATTGTCTCTGTGCTCTCATGTCTTACTCTTAAATCTCTCTGCTCCTTCTCTTCTTCCTTGCCTTTTCTTCCTCCCCTTCTTGCTCATTTTCTTCATTTCTCTTTTTCCACTTTCTTCCCCATTGTTTCTTCTGCATTACCTGTTTTCAGACTCTCCTCAGCCCTCATTGCCCAGCTTTGATCATGCCTCTGCTCTTCTTCCTGGAGAGAATTTGAGTTAGGATGAGACAGCTTGTAGCCAGAGTACCATTTTTAAGCCTGAGGCAGGGGAGAATAGTGTGGGCAAAGTATCAAATCTTTCGAGACTGGAAGCCAACTTACCGATTTCTCCTTTCCCTTCTACAACAAGAGGGACACTAGTGTTTGTCTCCTGGGCATACATGGGTTTCCAAATAACAGCTCTGGAGTGTCTTTGAAAGCCACAGTTAAAAACGGTGTAAGAAACACCCCCCAGAAAGGCTTCAGTCTGATAAAAGAGACCTAAATGATTAGGTATGAGGACTTTAAAGGAATGTCCATCAGTGAGCTTCAGCTAATCTTGGTGTGTGTGATGGTGGCTCTTTTTCACAGCCTCCTTGAGATTTGGTTCATCTTTAGCTTTTCTCACAGTTGTAACCTTGAGAGGCACAACTAACAATTCCAGGAGGCAGTTGAGTTGAATAAAGAGTGTTTTGAACTCCTAAGTTATTCTGTTAATGACAGCTACTGAGAAAGGAATCAGGAGTCTATAAATAATGACAGATTAGCACCTTGAATAGACTGTTAGGAATCAAATAGACAGCTTGTTCTTATGATAGGTTTTTGGAGATGGATGTATTATTTCTTTATTGACTTACAAGAAAAGAGAAAAAGTAAAGTATGTGACAGCTTAAGGCAGGAATAGTCTTTCTACATGTATGTTTAATATATATTGTTTAATTTTTTAATAAGTAAGTAGGGTAACTTTTGAAGGGACATTGGGGATATGTTGTTCTCCCCTTCCACCGTGATTAAAATGGGGTTACTCTTTGCAGAGAATGAGCAGATAGTCAAAATATTAATTTATGATTACATATAATTATGTAATTATATATTCCATGTAGTTAGAAATATATGTTTGACCACTTCCAATTTGCCTTGATTCATGCCCTAACATTCCAGGTTCCTATGCAATATTGCTCTTTACAGCATCGGACCTTGCTTCTATCACCAGTCACATCCACAACTGGTATTGTTTTTGCTTTGGCTCCATCCCTTCATTCTTTCTGGAGTTATTTCTCTACTGATCTCCAGTAGCATATTGGGCACTTACCAACCTGGGGAGTTCCTTTCAGTATCCTATCATTTTGCCTTTTCATACTGTTCATGGGGTTCTCAAGGCAGGACTACTGAAGTGGTTTGCCATTCCATTCTCCAGTGGACCACATTCTGTCAGACCTCTCCACCATGACCCGCCTGTCTTGTGTGGCCCCACATGGCATGGCTTAGTTTCATTGAATGAGACAAGGCTGTGGTCCATGTGAACAGATTGGCCAGTTTTCTGTGATTATGGTTTCAGTGTGTCTGCCCTCTGATGCCCTCTCGCAACACCTACCATCTTACTAGGATTTCTCTTACCTTGGACATGGGGTATCTCTTCACAGCTGCTCCAGCAAAGCGCAGCAGCTGCTCTTTACCTTGGAGGAGGTCACCCCTCCTGCCCTTGGACCTGGGGTAGCTCCTCTTGGCCTCCTCCCTGACCTCGGGCATGGGGTAGCTCCTCTCGGCCACCGCCCTGACCTCAGACGTTGGGTAGCTCCTTTCCGCCACCACCCTGACTTCGGGTGTGGGGTAGCTCCTCTCTGCTGCCGCCCCTGACCTCAGATGTGGGTAGCTCCTTTTGGCCGCCACCCCTGACCTCGGACATGAGGTTCCTCCTCTCAGCCATTGCCCCTGACCTCAGACATGAGGTTGCTCCTCTCAGCCACTGCCCCTGACCTCGGATATGGGGTCACTCCTCTCGACCACCGCCCCGACCTTAGACGTGGGGTAGCTCCTCTTGGCCGCTCCTGCGCCCTTGCAGCCTGGCGCTCTCCATCGCTGCCCCTGACCTTGGGCGTGGGGTAGCTCTTCTTGGCCGTGCTTCTCTGTGGTCCGTCGCAGCCGCCGTGCTTCTGGAAAGAAGCACGTGAACATTTCATGCAAAGATGGGATTAGCATGAACATTTCATGCAAAGATGGGCTCGATAAAGGACAGAAATGGTATGGACCTGACAGAAGCAGAAGATATTAAGAAGAGGTGGCAAGAATACACAGAACTGAACAAAAAAGATCTTCACGACCCAGATAATTACGATGGTGTGATTGCTCACCTAGAGCCAGACATTCTGGAATGTGAAGTCGAGTGGGCCTTAGAAAGCATCACTACGAACAAAGCTAGTGGAGGTGATGGAATTCCAGTTGAGCTATTTCAAATCCTGGAAGATGATGCTGTGAAAGTGCTGCACTTAATATGCCAGCAAATTTGGAAAACTCAGCAGTGGCCACAGGACTGGAAAAGGTCAGCTTTCATTCCAATCCCAAAGAAAGGCAATGCCAAAGAATGCTCAAATTACCATACAATTGCATTCATCTCACATGCTAGTAAAGTAATGCTCAAAATTCTCCAAGCCAGGCTTCAGCAAAACGTGAACCATGAACTTCCAGATGTTCAAGCTGGATTTAGAAAAGGCAGAGGAAGGAGAGATCAAATTGCCAACATCTGCTGGATCGTCGAAAAAGCAAGAGAGTTCCAGAAAAACATCTACTTCTGCTTTATTGACTATGCCAAAGCCTTAACTGTGTGGATCACGATAAACTGTGGAAAATTCTGAAAGAGATGGGAATACCAGACCACCTGACCTGCCTCTTGAGAAACCTGTATGCAGGTTAGGAAGCATCAGTTAGAACTGGACATGGAACAACAGACTGATTCCAAATAGGCAAAGGAGTACGTCAAGGCTGTATATTTTCTCCCTGTTTATTTAACTTATATGCAGAGTACATCATGAGAAACGCTGGGCTGGAAGAAGCACAAGCTGGAATCAAGATTGCCGGGAGAAATATCAATAACCTCAGATATGCAAATGACACCACCTTTATGGCAGAAAATGAAGAGGAACTAAAAAGCCTCTTAATGAAAGTGAAAGAGGAGAGTGAAAAAGTTGGCTTAAAGCCCAACATTCAGAAAACGAAGATCATAGCATGTGGTCCCACCACTTCATGGGAAACAGTGGAAACAGTATCAGACTTTATATTTTTTTGGGCTCCAAAATCACTGCAGATGGTGATTGCAGCCCTGAAATTAAAAAACACTTACTCTTTGGAAGGAAAGTTATGACCAACCTAGATAGCATATTCAAAAGCAGAAACATTACTTTGCCAACAAAGGTCCATCTAGTCAGGGCTGTGGTTTTTCCTGTGGTCATGTATGGATGTGAGAGTTGGACTATGAAGAAAGCTGAGCGCTGAAGACTTGATGCTTTTGAACTGTGGTGTTGGTGAAGACTCTTGAGAGTCCCTTGGACTGCAAGGAGATCCAACCAGTCCATTCTAAAGGAGATCAGCCCTGGGATTTCTTTGGAAGGAATGATGCTGAAGCTGAAACTCCAGTACTTTGGCCACCTTATGCAAAGAGTTGACTCATTGGAAAAGACCCTGATGCTGGGAGGGATTGGGGGCAGGAGGAGAACGGGACGACAGAGGATGAGATGGCTGGATGGCATCACTGACTCGATGGACGTGAGTTTGGGTAGACTCCAGGAGTTGGTGATGGACAGGGAGGCCTGGTGTGCTGCGATTCATGGCGTCGCAAAGAGTCGGACATGACTGAGTGACTGAACTGAACTGAACAAATATATGTGGGTATATTAAGTTATATGTATGTTTTATATATATAGCAGACATTGTATATGTATATACATAGTTACATATAATTATAAATATATGGTTATGCAATTTGTGTAATTATATAATTACACATTAATTACACAAATTGTTATATTTTTATACAAAATGTATCAAAATATAATTTTATATTGAAAACATGGTTCTGTGTTTACTGATAAAACCAAGTGACTTAAAATCACAAACATTTCCTATCTCATGGTTCTATGGATCTGGAATTAAGAAGCAGCTTAGTCAGGTGGTTCTGGTTCAGTCTCTTGCAATTATACAGTCTGATGCCAGCAAGGACTGCAGTCAGCTAAGACTTGACTAGAACAGAAGGCTATGTTTCTAAGATAACTCACTCACATGGCTATTGGCAGGAGACCTCAGTTACTCACCACTTGGTCCTCTCCATATAGGGCTGCTGAAAAGTCCCTTATGATGTGGCAGCTAGTGTCCCGCAGAGTAGATGATCTAAAAGAAAAGGCAAAGAGGAAGCCAAAGTGCTTCTTATTATCTAGTCCCTAACATCACACACTCTTACTCCTATTTTTTTATTTTTGTTCAAAGCAAGGCACTAAGTCCATCCCACACTCAAAAGGAAGAAAAGTAGGCTACCTCTTAAAGGGAGGAGTATCAGAGAATGTGTGGGCATATTTTAAAGCCATCCATGGGTTTGTTTTACTTGATTTTCTCTTGCCTCTGATTGGAGATAGTGTAGCATAGTAGTTAAGAGCATAGACTGTGAAGCCAGACTGCCTGGTTTTGGTTCTGGTTGTACCACTTACCTGTAGTGCAAGTTACTTATCTTCTTTGGACCTTGGTTCCCTTCATCTATACAATGAGAAAAATAGCACCTACTTCATTGGAATTGCGAGAAGTAAATTAGTTAATATAAGTAAAGGATGTAGAACCATAACTGATGCATAGAATACTCTCAGTTAATAGATTTTCATGTTACTGTTGTGGTTTGAACAACATAGCCTAATTTGTGTCTCCTTTTACTTCCATATAATTTAAAATAAATCATGTCCTAACAGATACCACTTAATACAGATTTGCTGGTCATTTTGGCAAGTACTTTGGGAATATATGGCAGGAGCAAAATAAGCTGGTGCATTATTGTATGTATAGTGTGAACTCCACCTATGGTAGAATAGCCTGTGAGGGCTTTAGCTTCATAATGACACACCATAGGGAAATGGCATCCCTCTCTGTTCTGAAACTCTAACCATGAAAGGATTTTCTCCTAAACTTTAAAAGAATCTGCTCTGGGATGTATGATCTGTGTTCGTTATTCTTAGGGTTCATTCATATATTCAGCCCATAAATATTTACTAAGTATCTTTGGAGGTCAAAGCAAACTGATTCTTCATAGCACCTTGTTTACTGTGGAGTATCAAGTAAAATACATATTTTCTAGCTCTCTGAAGCTTATCTGCCTTCATATAATATTTTCATCTTAGATCTGTGGCTGATGTGCTTAGATAGAGTATGGTGCTTATGGATAGAATTTTTCCTTGAAGTAATCTCTGTAGAGGGAATAGGGTAATTACATTTCCAACACAGTTGAAGAAAAATGGTTTAAGGGCAACCAACTCTTTATGATTGTTAAATACTTCAGTAAATACTGCATTTATATCTGCTAGATATTGACCTGGCATTGAGTTGCCCTGGCTCCAGAAAGATGTTTTTGTAAGATGTTTTTAAAAGATGCTCATGAATGCCACATGTCAAAATTGCGAAAGAGAGCAGATTATAATGCTTTTGATTTTGAACATTAAGTATTAGTGGGTTGGTTTTTTTTTTTTTTTTTTTTTTTTTTTTTTTTTTGAGATATAAACTTAGGTTTAGAGATGATTTAGGAAATCGTTGACCAGGAGGAAATACTACCCCAAAGTTCACCATCTTCTTTGGTACAGATGCCATTAGTCTTCATGACTGGAAAAGTAAATTGGAATAACTTCTTTTTAAAAGTGTTACCTTGTCCTGCACTTTGTTGCTGCTGTTCAGTCCCTAAGTCGAGTCCAACTCTTTGCAACCCCATTGACTGCAGCAAGCCAGTCTTCCCTGTCCTTCACAATCTCCCAGAGTTTGCTCAAACTCATGTCCATTGAGTCAGTGATGCCATCCAACCATCTCATCTTCTGTTACCTCCTTCTGCTCATGCCCTCAATCTTTCCCAGCATCAGGGTCTTTTCCAATGAGTTGGCTGTAAACATCAGGTGGCCAAAGTATTGGCGCTGCAGCTTCAGTATCAGTCCTTCCAATGAATATTCAGGATTGATCTCCTTGCTGTTTAAGGGACTCTCAAGAGTCTCTCCAGAACCACAATTTGAAAGTATCAGTTCTTCAGCACTCAACTTTCTTTATGGTCCAACTCTCACATCTGTACATGACTACTGAAAAAACTATAGCATTGATTATACAAACTTTTGTCAAAAAAGTGATGTCTCTGCTTTTTAATATGTTGCCTAGCTTTGTCATAGCTTTTCTTCCAAGGAGCAAGCATCTTTTAATTTCGTGGCTGCAGTCATCTGCAGTGATTTTGGAGCCCAAGAAAATAAACCCTGTCACTGTTTCCACTTTTTCCCTGTCTATTTGCCATGAAGTGATGGGACCAGATGCCATGTTCTTAGTTTTTTGAGTGTTGAGTTTTAAGCCAGCTTTTTCACTCTCCTGTCTCACCTTCATCAAGAGGCTCTTTAGTTCCTCTGCGTATCTGAAGTTGTTGATGTTTCTCCCAGCAGTCTTGATTCCAGCTTGTGCTTCATCCAGCCCAGCATTTTGCATGATGTACTCTGCATATAAGTTAAATAAGCAGGCTGACAATATACAGCCTTGACATACTCCCTTCCTAATTTTGAACCAGTCCATTGTTTCATGTCCGGTTCTAACTGTTGCTTCTTGGCCTGCATACAGGTTTCTCAAGAGACAGGCAAGGTGATCTGGTATTCTTATCTAAGAATTTTCCACAGTTTGTTGTGATCCACACAGTCAAAGGCTTTAGCATAGTCAATGAAGCAGAAGTAGATATTTTTCTGGAATTCCCTTGCTTTCTCTGTGATCCAGCAGATGTTGGCAATTTGATCTCTCCTTCCTCTGCCTTTTCTAAATCTAGCTTGTACATCTGAAAGTTCTTGGTTCACATACTGCTGAAGCCTAGCTTGAAGGACTTTGAGCGTTACCTTGCTAGCATGTGAAATGAGCACAACTGTTTGGTAGTTTGAGCATTCTTTGGCATTGCCTTTCTTTCGGATTGGAATGAAAACTGACCTCTTCCAGTCCTGTGGCCACTGCTGAGTTTTCCAAATTTGCTGGCATATTAAGTGCAGCACTTTCACAGCATCATCTTTTAGGATTGGAAAGAGCTCAACTGGAATTCCATCACCTCCACTAGCTTTGTTCATAGTAATGCTTCCTAAGACCCACTTGACTTCACACTTCAGGATGTCTGGCTCTAGGTGAGTGATCACACCATCGTGGTTATCTGTGTCCTTAAGACCTTTTTGTATAGTTCTGTGTATTCTTGCCACCTCTTCTTAATCTTATCTGGTTCCACTAGGTCCTTGCCATTTCTGTCCTTTATTGTGCCCATATTTGCGTGACATGTTCCCTTGGTATTTCCAATTTTGTTAAAGAGATCTCTAGTCTTCCCATGCTGTTGTTTTCCTGTGTTTCTTTGTATTGTTCACTTAAGAAGGCTTTCTTCTCTCTCTTTGCTGTCCTCTGGAACTTTGCATTCAGCTGGGTGTATCTTTCCCTTTCTCCTTTGCATTTTTATTCTCTTTTCTTAGCTATTTATAAGGCCTCCTCAAACACCCACTTGCCTTCTTGCATTTCTTTTTCTTTGGGATGGTTTTGACTTCTTAAGTCTAACCAAATGCCCTTCAGATTTTGGGTTCGTTTTCTCAGCTGTAAAAAAAAGAAGATATGTAGAATTGCATTTGGCTGTACACGCCAGAATTGTGACTACTGTGCATTAGCCAAGTAGAAGTTTCTTTTTCCCATATAACAAGAAATCTGCCTTTCTGCTCTTACCATTCATGAAGATGTGTCACTTTTGTCTTGGTGTGTGTGGTCCTATAGTTGTAACATGGCTCTTATGAGTTACGTGGTGTCATGTCACATTACAGGCAGAAGGTGGCTGCAGGCACAAAGTGGCTGCACAGCAAGGCTTTCCAGAAATAGTTTCTTTTTCATTGGTCAGGACTGTGCCACATGCTTTCTCCAACTGCAGGGGATTCCAAAGAAGCTCGTGTTTTAGCACGGTACACTGCTATTCCACATAAGATCAGTGCTTTGTTAGTAAGGAAAAAAGAAAAATCTCAGTGAATAATCAACTAGTGGTGGTTGCCACAAAGGATTTGAATGGTTTAGTCTTGAGCCAGTCGAGTGATCCATGAGTCCATCCACTTGGCAGCAGAGTATAGTAATATTAGAGTACTTGATGTGCATAATCAATCTGCTTTATATTTTAAAGTTGGATTTGAAAAGCATAAACACAGGTTGGTTTACCCCTACATCATATTCAATATGAATGGTTACAAATCTCAGTATCCCTAAGTAATACACATGGTCATGAATCTCAGTAATGACCTTGTACATGATCAACTCCTCCTGCCAAAGTCTTCATTAGAATAAGGAGTACCTGAATAAACTCTTTCAAAAGCTGTTTTCAACTTGGATTTTTGATTATATATATATATATATTTTTTTTTTTTTTTTTTTTTGCCAAAATAATTGTAAATCAGTTGTGTGTGAAACAATGCAGGGGGAATAGGGTTTCCTATTGTTTTGTTTGAATTTCTACCCATTTTTATTTTTAACAGAATTTGTACTATGGTGGCTATTAAGTCCTGTCTTGATGACATTTTTAAGTTAAAAGGCCTATTTCTATATAAAAGTAACACATGTATATTCTTTTAAAGGTCAGCTATTTAATACTGAAAGACATGAAGAAAGTAAAAATCACTTTATTTACCCAGAAATAGTTATCATTACATTTTGATATACATTTTTGTGCATATAAAGTATTTGTATTTTAGGATAATGTATTTTAGATATTTAGGTAATATATTTTAGAATTATTTGTAAACATAGTACAGTGTAAATATCTCTTGACACAGTTTGGAAGACTGAGTAAGGAATTTCATTTCAAACTTGAAAAAGGTAAATGAAAGTTACTATTTAATTTTCATTATTCATAGCTGGAAGATTTTAAGTAATATTTCTGGAGAAGTTTGGCATTAATAAATCCTCACTAACTTTGATTTATAACAAGAAATAAAAAAGGTTCTGCTCTAAGCCTAAGATTTCCATATTCCTCCTTAAGTCCATTTATTTATTTGGGAGGTTCACAATTGAAATATATTCAGGTGACTAGCAGATAATTAATGTGAAAGTTGAATTTTTTTTTTTACAATGACCATTTAAAGTTCTGTGTAGGTTGGGTCTTTTTGTACCTGAGCATTCATTTGCCTATCGTTTTCATGCTGCAGATATATTCCACCTCTCAAGTTAAATTTAGCTGAGGAATTGTTAGGTTCAGATTATAATTGCTCTTTCTCTTCTCTTCACTTTCCCAGCCTCTGCAGTACTTTGACAAGCTTCACTCCTCCTGAGGCAGTGTTTTCAGTGTGTCTTTTATGCACTGTCGACAGGCTTTTTCCATGTTCTGCTGGCCTCCTACTCAGTGAATGCCACCACCGCCTCCACCCCCGCATTAGTGCCGGAGTGGGAGAGAGCTGGGCAGAGTCGTTGAACTTTTAACATCTACTGTATGAACAGCCCCTCAATAGACCCTTTCTTTTATCCTTCTTAGACCTCTTGCTTACAGTAAGAGTCAAGTTACCCCCAAATGGTTCTTACTGCCTTGATTATGGGCTCAAGGTTCAAAAAGCTGGGCTTTCATTTAAGTATGGGTAACAGAGTGAAAATACTATGTTTTCCATTTAAATGCCACCGTAACATTATTTATTAGACAAATAACATTATAAATACAATGGAATTCATTTTAATGAAAAGAAAAAATGCCCTAAATTCTGCAATTCTGGTCAATAATTTTGTTTTTCTGTGTTTCCTTCCAGACCTGGTCTATGTGTTTATGCAGTTTTTGCATTATTATAATCAGAGTGGCTACTATTTGATTTCTGAGTTTTTCCTTTAATATAGCCATTTTTCCATTTTTTTTTTTTACATAATCTCTATGGTGATACTTAAATGAGTCTATTTTTCAAATGGCTACTTCACTAAAGGGTATACAGTGATAAGTGAGCCCCTGTTCTACCATCGTTCTCCACTAACCCAGTTCCTTTCCCACTTACCTTAGTTTCTTGTGATGTAATGGGGTATATATATGTTCTATTTTTCAGGCTTGGTTCTTTCCCTTTATTTACCAGTTTTCAGAATAATGTGTTGGTTTCCCAGAATCCTCTATAGAAAACCAGTACAAATTTGTTGGATTTTTTTCCTATATACTATATTTTTTATTCTTTAAAATGGTTTGGGGTTTGGCTTTAAAACAGGCAGCAATGTTCCTCATCAGCCTGACAGCTCTCTTACCATGTCACACTGGCTTCAACTAGCAATATTTCATTAAATCCAAAAGGAAAAAGCAGTTTCAATGTTGAGGGGGAAAAAATCCAGTTCTGAGAATAGTTAACATTAGTTTGTAAGTTAAAATGAGGGCTAGGTTTCATGTTGCTTTATGCACCCTTGTCCTCCCATATAGAACTGGAGATGTCATTTACCTGACCCAGGCAGGCACTGATACTAATAGACACACTCAGATAAACACACACACACACACACACACACACACACACACACACATTCACCCCTTCCTCCAAACAACATAGATTGGGCCATGTCAAAGGGACAGTGAAGGTCTTTGCTTCTTATCATTGTGACCTCATGAATTTT
Organism: Bubalus bubalis; assembly: GCF_019923935.1. Classification (NCBI taxonomy): domain Eukaryota; kingdom Metazoa; phylum Chordata; class Mammalia; order Artiodactyla; family Bovidae; genus Bubalus; species Bubalus bubalis. The sequence goes on along the minus strand of NC_059157.1, from coordinate 113,287,518 downwards.
AGCATATTTGGTGTTTTTCAGTATGTTGTATCTCTTCTTTTTAGTGCCCAAAATGGCCATCTTTGGCCAGTGGGAATATCTTCAGATTGTCTTCCAAGTCCTCTATGATGGAACCTTTGCCATCTTTTTAGTGTCGTTGCTTTCTGATATGACAAGATGTTTCAGGTTTGTCTTGTATTCACTGGTATTTTTTTAATTACAAAATATCTTACTGAATTAGATGTATTATTATGCCTCCCAGTGTAAAATGTTCAGGTTGTTCCCATTTTTAAATATTAATTTTTCAACCAGTATCTGATATGTGATTTTTTTTTAGTCTTCAGATTATGCCTTTTGTGTATATTTTCATATATAATTACTAATCCAGAGTATAAAGATTCATTTAACTCTTAAAAATATTGCCAAATTGAATTGCAAAGGATTATTTTTAATATTCACTAAGATAATCATATAAAATCATAAATTACTCTTGTTTATCGTTACTGTTCAGCCGCTCAGTCGTGTCTGACTCTTTTACAGCCTCATGGACTGCATCCCACCAGGCTTCTCTGTCCCTGGGATTTCCCAGGCAGGAATACTGGAGTGGGTTGCCATTTCCTTCTCCAGGGGATCTTCTGGACCCAGGGATAAAACCTGTATCTCTACATTGGCAGGCAGATTCTTTACCACTGGGCCACTAGGGAATCCCACTCTTGTTTATTACTTTTTTGCTAATTATAAAATTATGTATACTTCCGTATGTTTGTTTATTATGTTCTTATAATATTATGTGAATTATTTACTTATGCTGTTTGTTTTATTTGCCCATTAGTGTCTTGATTTTTTTAAAAGACAGAAACAATTATTTCTTTATATGCTTTGAATGTTAACCTGTTGTCATATTGGTTGAAAATACTTTAATTCTGTTATATGTTGACCAATAATTAACTTTTTTGAGAATAATCACCAAATTTTAAACATAAATATTAATTTGTTGTATTCGGTTATCATGTAAGCTTGGCAGTCACTTTACTTCTTCAGACCTCACTTTCTTCATCTGTCATGTACTGAATTGAACTTGATCTCTTAGATCCTTTCCAGCAGTGACAGCCAAGATTTTCTTAGCTAAAGATCACCGTATTTGAATAACCCTTGTGGTTACTTGCTCTTTTAAATAGAGAGTCTTTCCCAAGGAAACCTTCTTTCACAACTTTCTAGTGAAATTAAACTTCAGTATTCCTTCCCTACCCACAGGGTTTGGTAGAACTCTAAGAACATGGTTTGGTAGAAGTGTGTTTTTTGGTTTGCTTAAGTGAGATCCTTTTTTAAAGTAGTAAGGAAATGATTTTACTCTCAAACTTGTTAGATCTTGCATTATTTCCAGTAAATGACAGATTGGGTTCAGCCTTTTGAAAAAGCTTTATGTAATAGAATTTTCAGAAGTATATTGAGACAAAACTTAGTAAGTTTAAAAATAGAGATACTAATAAGTCTTTTTTTTTTTTTTTTTAAGAAAAACTTATTATGTAGCTTTGCTAGGGAAAAATATATGAACTATCCCCATTTCAAAGCTACAATTGACAGTTTGATCTAAAACACCTGCAGTGACCACTAAACCTAATAAGATGGTAATTTACTCTAAAAATACTGACTATAATACAGATGTTTGAGTAAGTTTCCATGACTTACAATTGACTTTTTGTGTCCTCTTTGAGAATGGCTTCTAATACTTCTGTGTTTTCGTCTTTTTTCAAAATGCGTCACCCTTTTGTGTTATCCTCAGAATAGTTGGAAATGTGTCATTTTTTTTTCACGTTATATTTTGCTCTCATTCAGAGATTAGACTTCCAGTAACTTTGTTAAAAAATAGAGACCCCAAAGGTAAAGAAAGTGAAATCACTCAGTTGTGTTCGACTCTTTGTGACCCCATGGACTGTAGCCCACCAGGCTCCTCCATCCATGGAATTTTCTAGGCAAGAGTACTAGAGTGGATTGCCATTTCCTTCTTCAGGGGATCTTCCCGACCCAGGGATCAAACCCAGGTCTCCCGCATTGCAGGCAGACGCTTTACCATCGGAGCCACCAGGGAATCCAACAAATGGGTATTTGATAAAGCATGCAGGAGCTCATTTCCTTTAGAGGTCTCTAAGACTTCCAAGGCTTCTCTTACAGCCAACTTATTGTTACTTTTTACATGTAAGAGCCTCAATTAAGTGGAGATTCTTAATTAGTGGCAGAGACTCTGACCACTGGCCATCTGAAACAGAGGAAACAGTAAAGGCATGTAAAAGACATCCAGTAAACTTGAAATCACTACTATAGTCAAAGCCATTTAACATGTAAGTACATGGCTCAAAAAACTGGGCCTGTTGGTTCCAGTTTTTTCATGTACACTGAATTATACATGGATTGTTTTCTCTCATTACATCTGTCATAAAGGAGCTCTAAGCCAAGTTTGGGTTCTGCCCCAAGCAAGTGCACAAGCCTTCTCCATATCTGTTTAGGTATTAATTTCTCCCACGGTTTCAAGTTATTTTTCCTACCCCTATCTTCTGTAGGCTCAACTTCCTACCTTATATCTTTGTTATATATCATAGTGCTTTTCCAGCTTTTCACAAGTTTGCCTAATACCTGTGAGAAGTGCAATTCCACTGTAAGAGGTTTGAGAGTAAAGACCAAATAACTTGCCATAAATATCGAACACTTTTGAAGTTCCCTTCTTTATGTTTTAATGTAAAAATGGATTTCCCCTCAGAATTTCAGGGAAAAATTAATGAATCATGAAAATACATTATATGTATATCCTGTGACTTTGTCTCCTAAAGTAGAATTGGTTATGCAGAAGTAAAATTTCAATGAAAAATACCTTAAATTGTCCATGTAATACAATATAACTTACTATTGATTCTCAGTGAGTCCAGCACAGGCACTTTTTCCTCCAGTGTTGAAAGTGTTTACTCTTCCACATATAGCAGTTGGCTTGCATTTGGGGCCTCATTGTTGTTCAGTCGCTAGGTCTGTCCAACTTTTTGCCACCACCATGGACTGCAGCACGCCAGGTTTCCCTGTCCTTCACTATCTCCGGGAGTTTGCTCAAACACATGTCCATCAAGTCGATAAGGCCATCCAACCATCTCATCCTCTGTTGCCCTCTTCTCCTCCTGCCCCCAATCTGTCCCAGCTTCAGGGTCTTTTCCAATGAGTTGGTTCTTTGCATCAGGTGGCCGAAGTATTAGAGCTTCAGCATCCAACCCTTCCAGTGAATATTCAGTGTTGATTTCCTTTAGGATTGACTGGTTTGATGTCCCTGCTGTCCAAGCGACTCTCAAGGGTCTTCTCTAGCACCACAATTTGAAAGCATCAATTTTTCAGTGCTCAGGGCCTCATTGGATGACTATTACATTATCTTTGACTGTAAAATCACAATCAGCATGGCCAGGAGACCTGAGACCACCACTCACTCTGTTCACACTGTGAAATCCTGGGTAGAGTCGCCTGCTGCTGCTGCTAAGTTGCTTCAGTCATGTCCGACTCTGTGTGACCCCATAGATGGCAGCCCACCAGGCTCCCCCGTCCTGGGATTCTCCAGGCAAGAACACTGGGGTGGGTTGCCATTTCCTTCTCTAACGCGTGAAAGTGAAAAGTGAAAATGAAGTCGCTCAGTTGTGTCCGACTCTTAGCGACCCCATGGACTGCAGCCTACCAGGCTCCTCCATCCATGGGATTTTCCAGGCAAGAGTATTGGAGTGCGTTGCCATTGCCTTCTCCGCAGAGTTGCCTACATGAAGTAATTTTTCTGTCTTATTTACTTTGGGTTGAGTTCATACTTGATTGCTTGTGGGATGTTGCTGGACTGGACCCTGATGCACATCTTTTACATATACATGCCCCAGTTTGAGAAGCACCACTGTATTTAAAATTTTGTCACGTAAAGGGAAAAGATTTCTTTCTAACTACATAGTCCTTCCCAATGCTAGACACATGAAGTATTCTTGTACCTGATTTTATATTCATTTCTGTTTTGTGAAAAAAATAAGCATTTAGTAACATTATCCTTTTAACACAAAATGTAATGCCATCGTATAGTTTAGTACATCTTTTTGAAATGCCAGTCTCAAATCCAGAGCTTATCGTATGAATACCATAATTTTGCTATTGATTTCAGTGTAAGACACAAATTTCTTTTGTCAGAGGCTCAATAAAGTAAGTGTGCTTATGTTAAGTATATTGAAAATTGCTTTCTGGGGGGTCAGGTGTTGCAACTCCAAGAGGAATGGTCCGTTTTCTATATCCCAGAAAAAAAGGAAAGAAAACTGCCTCTCTGTTAGTCCTTTAAAAAACAAAAAAAGCCAGACATCTTCCTTGAATTTCATACTCCCACCCTTCTCTTCATTTTGGTCAGAAATATTTTCTGTTTCCCTAAGATTAGCTTGTACTCTAAGAGAAAATATTTAAGAAAATTTCTGTTTAAGATTGGAATTAGTTCAATTTCAGAATTATCTTTTGCTGATGCCAAATGTTTAGTCTCTTGTTAAGAATGATGATTTTATTAGTTTTAAAATTTTAACTCTTATTTTTTATAAGGAGTTTAAGTAATGTGTAAAAGTACATAAAGTTTAAAAATGATTCCAGATTCTACCAATAGTGCTAATCCTGACTAATATTAGATAAGCATCATTCAGGAAGCATTCTCTTTACATATATGTTCATACAAAGAAAGAAAAAGTTAATAGAAGAATCAAGTTGTATAGTTCATGCTATACATGCTATTTTTCAGTAAAATTACTGGGTTTGTAAAAAATAAATACATTGTAAAACCTTTAACCATGAGAAAAACATTATTTATCAAAAGGTCCCTTAAAGTTTAATAAAAAGATTATGAAAAATTTAGATTAAACTTACATTTAGCTATATTTTAGGCAATATTTAATTCTGTTAAGAGAAATAGTATTGTTATTTGTTCTTCCATCAGTTCTTCCCTGACTCCCATTTTAAAATTGTTACTAATTTAATATTAGGACTTCCCTCTAGCTCAAACAGTAAAGAATCTGCCTGTAATGCAGGAGACCCAGGTTTGATCCCTGGGTGGGGAAGATCCTCTGGAGAAGGGAATGGCAATCCACGCCAGTATTCTTGCCTGGAGAATCCCATGGACAGAGGAGCCTAGCAGGCTACAGTCCATGGGGTCACACAGAGTCGGACACGACAGAAGCGACTTAGCACAGCACAGCACACTCTGTTTTATGACCATAATTACCATAATTGTTTAGTTTTAGTGTTATATGTAAATGGATTCATTGCCTACAGTGGACCCCTTTAGCATGACTTTTCTACTCCTGAGTTCTTTATCTTGATTTATGTCTAGTTTGTCTGAATTTCTGACACCGTGTGTTTCTCAGGGTCAGTCACATAGGCATTATGTGACAAATTCTTAAATATTTAGTGGCGTCTACCTTTTGCCAGTGACGTCTTGGCTGGGTATCATATTCTTGAACATACTTTCTTTTCCTCAGACCTTTGTATTAATAGTGTTGCTTCATCGTTTGTTGACATTGAATGTTGCTGTGGAGAAATTTGAAGCCAGGCTTATTTTCTTGCCACTTTGTAGGTAACTTGTTGTGTTTTTTTTTTTTTTTTTTTTTCCTCCTTGGATCCCAGAAGTATTATTTTTGTAATCAAGAAAGTTCTAAGTTTTACTTTTTCACTGTTCTTTCAGTACAAATGTAGTTCTTTCGTTTCTTGGACTATACCCTTAAATACGTTTTCTGTTCTATTGTTGGTTTCTCTACTTTGAGAATAGCAATTATCCTTGTGTTGGATTGTCTGTATTTTCTGTAATTATCATCTTCCTTCCAATTGCTTACATCTTTGACTTTTCTCCTAAATTCAATGCTTGGTTTATTTTTTTAATTTAATTTTTTTGGCTTAAATTAGCACCTGTTTATTAGCTCTTAGGTCAGAAGTTCGGTGGGCTCAGGTGTGTTTTTGGCTTGGAAGTGGAAGTGTTAGTCATTCAGTCATGTCCAACGTTTTGTGACCCCCATGGGCTCACCTGCTAGGCTCCTCTGTCCATGGGATTCTCCAGGCAAGAATACTGGAGTAGGTTGCCATTGCCTTCTCCAGGGAATCTTCCCAACCCGGGGATCAAACCTGGGTCTCCTGCATTGCAGGAAGATTCTTTATCATCCTAACCACCAGAGTGTTTTCTGCTTAGTATTTCACAAAGCCAAAATCAAGGTATCAGCTGGGCTGGATTCTTATCTAGAGACTAGGGGAAAATCTGCTTCTAAGCTTATTGGCAGATTTCAATTCCTTGTGGTTACAATGCTAAGATCCAATTTCCTTTCTGGTTATTGTCCTTAGGTTGCTCCTAGCAATTGGATGATGCTCTCCCGTCTTTGCACATGGCCTCTCCATCTTCATAGCCAGCAGTGGTGCCTCAGATCCTTCTTGTGCTTCAGATCTGTCTGACCTCCTCCTGCCAACAATGCATGCTTTATTTTACTTGCATTATGTTCATGTGATTGCTGTGCCTTTTGTCTTGTGAGCAGCTCTGTCCAGCCATTTTCTTTGCTCTGATACAAACGTTACTGAATCCACCCTGACTGCATTTCCACAATGTTTAAGGTTCAGTTGTTTTTCCCTCTGAGCTACAGTTCAAGGATGGAGGTTTTCCTGATTTATGTATTTTTCTACACGCTGAGGATATGGGAGTAGGGCTTAGAGAGTATATGGATATTAAAACATCAAGCCTTAATAATTAAAACTGTATGCATATATTGATATAGAAAGATATTCAGGATTTTTTTTTTCTCATTTGTTCATTGGAGTATAATTGCTTTACAGTGTTTTGTTGGTTTCTGCTGTACCACATCATGAGTAAGCCATATATTTACATATATTCCCTTGTCTTGAGCCTGCTTCCACCCTACCCCATCCTACCCATCTAGGTCATCACAGAGCACCTAGCTTAGCTCCGTGTGCTATACAGCGGCTTCCCACTAGCTGTATTTTACACATGATAGTGTATATGTGTAAAGACTGCCATCGTGGAAACAATTGGAAGAGTGTGTATAAATGTATCTTTACACATTGACTCACATATTTGCTGTTGATTGCCTAAACTGTATCTCTGGAGTGATAGACAAAGCATTAACTGGTTGCCTGTAGGAAAGCCACCTGAGTGGTGGTAGGATGGATTTGGGAGGGAAGCTTTTCTTGGTGTATCTTTTTATACTTTAAAAGTTTTGAACAAGGTGAACGAATTACTTATTTAAAGACACATGAGCTCTTTCTTCTCTTCTGAGACTTAATTACTCCATCCTGGAGTTCTTCAACCCTGTAGAAAGTATATCCTGTCCACATAGGGAACTTTGCACTAGTCTTCCAACTCTGTGGGGGATCTGAAAGGCTTAGCATCAATGAGGTGGCTCCCAGTTAGTCATTTCCCCGTCACTTTCCAGCCTCCGTGTCTGTCACACTCCAGTCAGAAATTTGTGTTTCTCTCCAAATCTAGGCCTGTTAGTGGAGATTCTTGCAATTTTTTTGATTCACCAGTATCACTTTTGGGGGTTGAGGACAGAGTAGGAGGTATGCAATAATCCCTTCTTTCTTGGCTAGCACTTTTTAAAATGTGTGACATAACGTTTTACCCGATTCCTTTCTGGTTACTGCTAGCCATTTTTGTTGTTGTTATTTAATGTTCATTATTTTTAGTTCAGTGGATTTGGAATTTGGGTAGGGAGATTCTGATTTCAGTTTCCACATTTAATTTAATTGCTGGCACCAACTTTGTGACTCCTGTCTTTCTTTGGTAGCGGGCTCCATCTGAACACAACCCTGCTCTGCTCCTGGCCTGTGTTGCCTTTCCTGTACTTAACTTTCATCCTGGTCTTGGTCATGTGTAGCTAGTCTCCCAGTCCCACTAACCTGGCCCATGTGAGGGATGCATCAGGCAGGAAGGATTTCTCAGTGCTACTCAGCTTCGCAGGGCTCAGGTGGTTGGAGCATCCTCGTAGCACCCTGGTTCAGGAGAAATGAGAAACTGATGGCCAGCTCCCCTTTATACAGCTTTTGCTTAACACATCCACACACAAGTGCCTGCGTTTCTTTTATCTGCCAGTGTTTTGCTTCAAAAGTTCATCACCCTTTCAACATAAATTCTCATAATTATTTCTCAATTTATAACCTTGCTTTGCCAAAGATTTGCAGTGCTGACAGAGATATCTTTCTGAAACTGAGAAGCAGTCATGCCATTTTCCTGTTTACAAATGTTTTACTAGCCCCACATCAACTTCAGGGAAAATGTGCTAAAAACAAAAGCTATTCCAAAGCAAATCAGTTATAGCCTGAGAGTGTAAGTTCATGGGAGCAGGGACTTTTCCTTCCCTGTTGTACCCCCAGCATGAAGAACAGTACCGAGTAGGTACCCCCAAAATATTTGTTGAATTAGTGATAGGTTCCTCTCAATACTTCTGTCCAATAGATAAATATCATGGACCGAAGAACCTGGCTGACTACAGTCCATGGGATCGCAAAAAGAGTCAGACATGACTTAGCTACTAAACCACCCAACAACAATATATACCTAGTAATCATTTTGAATGAATTTTGATCTAGTAATAGCTTACTGATCAGGTTGCAGAATCTCTCTTTGTCGTTTGGAAACAGCCAGTTGAAGCAGTCATCCACAGCAAAAGTGTGCAGTTTGGGTAGTTTTAATATGCTATGTTAATGAGCACTGTGTTCAAATAAAGGGTAATGGTATAACAGATGTGATCACAGTGGGATTGACTGTTAGAAGTCTAGAAAAGATCTGCTGTCATGAGGGTCAGAAGTGCTGTTTACTGGGTGACTGGTTGAGGTAGGTTCTGTGCTGTAGAAACTAAGTAAAGTGAGAGTTGGTATAGATGGCATCACTTGGAAAAATTTCAGGTGCCTAAATAGCAAGATTCTCTGGAACAGGCATGTAGGAGCACCTGCAGGCAAAGCCAAAAACATCTCTGCATCTGTGTCAAATTAGAAAGCATTGATCGGCTTTTTATTTCCTAACTTACTCAAATTTAAATTTACTGCTGAGGCAGCGCTAAAGCAGGCATGCTTCCATGCTGCTGGTAGGAGTGTATATTGATACAACCTTTTTGGAAAGCAATTTGGTGGTATATTTCAAGAGCTCTAAAGGCATTCATGCCATTTGACCTAGTAGTTACACTTCTGGGAAGTGTCCCAAGGAAATAATCCTTTTTTTTTTTTTAAAAAAAAGGGTCTACGCCTCAAAAAAATTTTAAGTGTTACTTTTAATACTTAATTACTTCATTTATAGTATCAAGAAATTGGAACAATATAAATGTCTCACAGAAGAAGAAGAGATAAACAAATATATACCACTCAAAGGGATATTATGACTCAAGTTAAAATATTTTTAATATGTTGTAAGATAGAAAATTTCTTAAAATGTTAAATGAGAAAACCAAGCCACAAGAGTATAAACAATAGAAGTTGAACTGTATTTAAAAACAGAAGAAAAGACTGGCGGGAAATTTACCAAAAAAGTAAATCTTTATTTTTGGTACCCAAACTTACTTGTTAAGGAAAGCAATCAAATAATTCTTGTTTAGCGCTTTTGAAAGGGAAACATATAAATATCCATGTTTCCTAGGAAAGGGAGCTTTGTAGTAGAGAAGGGATAATTAGTAAAGCCGTATATAGTTGAACGGTGATATTCATCTCCAGATCTCCCAAACCCCTCTGTTTAAAATCACACTTACAAAGCATTCTAATTTTGACAGCAAAAAATACACCCCTAGATGAGGGTCTCTAAAATCGTAGTCATTCAGTTATTACAAAGGCTGTGCATCTATTACAAGTAAATAAATTGACATTTTGGTTTGTTAGCTAGTCTCCTATGAATTTAATTAATGAGCTGGTTTTTCCCAAGAGACTAATTCTTGCTCTTGAGTAACATAAAATCAGATTTTTGAACTTGGAAGTCTGAGGTCCAGATCCTGGACTTTTTTGATCCCCAACCAAATATAGCAGCAGCCCTAGAGTACTGCTCAAACCATTAGCCATCTAGCCTGTTGTTTCAGTGATAAAAGAAGAGCAGAAATTAAAGGAAAAAAATATTAATTTTTACGTGATGAGCTGGTCTATGAGTTAAAAAAAAAAAGAAGCTAGAAAGAGTGGTGGTCTTTCCTTAAGTGACAAGTACTTGATAACTCATTTAGGAAAACCTTTGATTGTCAATCTTTTTTAGTTTTTCTTATTGGAATTGTGATCTGGCTAAGTATATTCACTTAATGTTTGACTTACTAATTAGCTTCTTTAGCAGTATTACATATTACACCATCAGGCTCTATACTTCATTTGTGCATTTGTTTAAATAAAAGGTTTATTCACATACCATTTGATTCATTCATTTAGAGTGTACAGTTTTAGAACATAATCAATTTTAGAACATTTTCATTACCCCAAAACAAAACTGTGTACCTACTGACAATTACTTTCCATTTTCTTCCTAACCTCCCAGGCCCAGGTCACTACTAATCTCCTTTCTGTCTGTATAATTTTGCCTACTCTGGATATTTCATCTTAATTGAATTATATAGTACATGCTCTTTTGTAACTGGCTTCTCACTCAGCATCATGTTTTAAGGTTCATTAATATTGTAGCATGTATCATTACTTCATTTCTTTTTTCTATTACTTTCTATTTTATTTCTAATGTCCCATTGTATGGGTATGCCACATTTTATTTATCCCTTCATCTGTTGATGGACATTTTTAATATTTCCACTTTGGGACTAATATAAATACCACTATAAACATTGGTATAAAAGTTTTTGTATGGGTGTGTGTGTGTGTGTGTGTGTGTATATATATATATATATATAAACGCTTTTGAACTGTGGTGTTGGAGAAGACTCTTGAGAGTCCCTTGGGCCACAAGGAGATCCAACCAGTCCATTCTAAAGGAGATCAGTCCTGGGTGTTCATTGGAAGGACTGATGCTAAAGCTGAGACTCCAATACTTTGGCCACCTCATGTGAAGAGTTGACTCATTGGAGAAGACTCTGATCCTGGGAGGGATTGGGGGCAGGAGGAGAAGGGGATGACAGAGAATGAGATGGCTGGATGGGTGGCATCACCGACTCGATGGACGTGAGTCTGAGTGAACTCCAGGAGTTGGTGATGGACAGGGAGGCCTGGCGTGCTGCGATTCATGGGGTCACAAAGAGTTGGACGTGACTGAGCGACTGAACTGAACTGATACATGTTTTCATTTCTCTTGGGTATATATATTCTAAGAGTGAAATTTCTAGGTCATAGGATAATTCTGTATTTAACATTTTGAGCATTTTGAGGCAGACTGTTTTCCAGAGTGGCTGCACTATTTCCTAATCCTGTCAGCAATGTATGAGGGTTCCAGCTTCACATCCTCACCAATACTTGTTATTATGTTGTTGTTGTTCAGTTGCTAAGTCATGTCTGACTCTTTGTGAGCCCATGGATTGTAGCACACCAGGCTCCTCTATCCTCCAGAATCCCGCAGAGTTTGCTCAAATTTGTGTCCATTGAGTCAGTGATGCTATGTAACCATCTTATCCTCTGCTGCCCCCATCTCCTTTTGCCTTCAGTCTTTCCCAGCATCAGAGTCTTTTCCAGCATCAGGTCTTTTCCAGTGAGTCTGCTCTTCAAATCAGATGGCCAAAGTATTGGAGTTTCAGCTTTTACAACAGTCCTTCCAATGACTATTCAGGGTTGATTTCCTTTAAGATTGACTGGTTTAATTTTGTTATTATATGTCTTTTTAATGGTGGCCCTCCTAGTGGATGGACTTCCCTGGTGGCTCAGACAGTAAAGTATTTGCTTGCAATGTGGAAGAACCGGGTTCAATCCCTGGGTCGGGAAGATCCCCTGGAGAAGGAAATGGCAATCCACTCTAGTACTATTGCCTGGAAAATCCCATGGACAGAGGAGCCTGGTAGGCTACAGTCCATGGGGTAGCAAAGAGTCAGACAGGACTGAGCAACTTCACTTTCACTTTCACTTTCCTAGTGGATGTGAAGTGTATCTACCTCATTATGACTTTAATTTTCATTTCTCTAATGATATTGAGCACCTCTTCATGTGCTTATTGACCATTTGCATATTTTCTTTGGAAAAATATCTACTCAAATCCTTTGCTCACTTTTAAATTGGATTTTCTTTTATTATTGAATTATAAGAGCTCTTTATATATCTTACATATAAGCTCCAGATTATATATGTATTTGTAGATACTTTCTCCTGTGGGTTTTCTTTTCACTGTCTTAATGTCCTTCGAGACACATAAGTTTTTAGTTCCGATAAAGCCCAATTTTATTTATTGTGCTTTTGTTTTCATATCTGATAAACCATGGCCTAATCCAGAATCACAGAAATTTACATCTATGTTTTCTTCAAAGAGTTATTTTGCCTCTTACATTTAGATCTTTGATCCATCTGGAGTGATTTTTTATATTTGGTCTAAGAAAGTGTCCCAGCTCCATTCTTTAGCATGTGGATATTCAGTTATCCCAGAACCATTTGTTGAAAAGACAAATATTTTTCCACTGATTTGTCTTGGCACTCTTGTTGAAAAATCAAGTGAATATGAATGTGAGGGTTTACTTCCAGACTCTCAGTTCTATTCCATATATTTATATGTCCATATGTTTATATTTTTATATTCATTCTATATCCCTGGAGAAGGAAATGGCACTCCATTATTCCCCACTCCAGTATTCTTGCCTGGGAAATCCCATGGACAGAGGAGCCTGGCAGACTGTAGTCCATGGGGGTCACAAAGAGTTGGATGCAACTGAGTGGCTAACACTTTGACTTGCATTCATTCTATAAAGGTTTATTGAGCATCTTTATATGCCAAGCATTGTGCTTGACATGTCCATTTTACTTGCTTTTGAAAACCAAACTGTACCTCTTCAAAGCCCAAATCTTTAAAACTCATTCTAATAGGATGTAGCATCTCTTTTTCTTAATGAGATATAAAATAATTTTCTTTCGTAGCCAAACCTATAGAGGTAATTTTAGCTTCATATGATTGCACATATGTCTTTTGGCAAGTTGTAGTTTGTCCAGCTATATAAATGTCCAGAAGTCTGAGTGATTTTAGAGGGCTTGGAAGAATGAAAATTGATCAGGGATAGTCCATTGAATGTATTGAAGATAAGGTTAGTTTTAAAGTGGATGAAGAATTTACTACCTGTGATAAGGGGTTTCTGGCAAGTGTGGAGTTGCCCACATGCAACTTGACAGGTCTGGGAAGTTGGTAAGTCTAGTTACTAATAGCAGTATGACCAGAGAGAAATGGTGGAGGGGTTATTGGACTGGAGACCCATAATTCTGCTTCCAGATTTTATTTTTGTAGCAGTTCCTTGCCAATGTGAAGTTACAGAGAGGAGAATATTTTTAGATAATGAATTATTACTCAGTTTAAAATGAATTAAAGGATGGAAGATTTTTATATAATGGTGGTGGCTGGTCTCTAGATACAGACTGGTTGTATGAATTGAAGGGAGAAGCCAAAGAAATGTAAACTTAGCAGAACTTGATAATTATCAAAAATAACTAAACATGATTCTAGCGTTATAACTTGAGGACATTGGAAAGATAATTGTACCAGTGCTTACCCTAATGAATAAGGTGAGAAAAAATGGTGTATAAACTTTGAGTTTGTCTGCTTGTTGGCAAAATATAAAAAATGCCAACCTAACTGTTAGTGTATCATATCCAGTCTGAAAGCCAGGAGCTTTCAACATTCTGTTGACACAAACAATTGATTTTCCTTTCCATAGTTGCGTATTCATTTCTGAAACCCATATTGTAAAATGAGCTTTCAGTGTCTAATTTTAAGCATTAAGCAGTGGTTTTATTTTCTCTGCCTGTAAAAGTATTAAAAAATACTATACTTTGTCAGTGACTTTGAAAGACCTAGGAAAGTTACCTAGATTCCATGGTTTGCAATTACCAGTAACAATATTATTGTGTTGAGGGAGGAAAAAGTTTTAATATTGACTACACTGAAAAACATAGTCTATATAGCAATGTAGATGCTCATGATGGCTTTAAACATTAAAATTTGGATGTTTTAGGAAATCTATTACATTTTGAAACTCACTACAATACATTTATTTACCCATCCTAAATTTTCTTTCAGGAATTGTTCCATCTTCTGTTGTCCTGACTTCTTTCCAGGTGATGTCAAGAGTTTTTCTAATATGGGCAGTAACACATAGTGTCAAAGAGGTAAGCATTTAAATAGACAAAAATAAAATAATATGAGCATTAACAAACTTCAGTCAACTTTTCTTTCTCACATGTGTATTATTGCTAAAGATGGAACTCCACATCATATCAATATAGCCCAAATAAAATTCACTTGTACTATAGGAATTTGGTTACTTGTGGGAAACATAACCCAAATATACAGAATTGAAAAAAGGAGACTGATTACACTAAGTCCTGAAGTCTCAATTCCCTCTGAGATTTGGCTGGTGTGGCTATGGTCTGTACCTTAGTTATATTTTTCTGGTTTCTTGTTTGAATTCAGCACCTTAAACTCTGGACAGCTGCATCTTTGTAGTGGGACTGTTGGCGAAGTGAGGGACGTAAATTCATTCCCAGTCCAATCTTTGTCAGACCAGGGTAAAGTAACAAACTTGTTCCTACCTAGTCCACTTGCATTCATGGAATTCCCAAGTGTGCTGAGTCCAGTGGTTCAGGGAGATGAGTGCTCTTCTGAGGGTCTGAGGCAGATGCCCAGCCAGGCCAGCTTCTTATAAGAACTGGAGGGAGGAAACCATCATTACCATGGCTATAAATCCACAGCTATCTTTCATTGTCTGGTATTGGAGAAGGGAATTGTTTTTCAGTATGTTTTTCGCTTTTTAAAAGTCCCTTATTGTTAATGTCACCATGAGGCAGAGTACTGGTACCCACCAAGAAGATTCAGATTTCAGTTTTCCAGTCCCAGTAACTTACCACCAGCATTATGGGGTACTTTAGCCTCATGGAATGCGCTTTATTAGTTTAGCTATTAGCTTTATTAGTTTAGCTATTAGCATTATCCTGGTGTTTTCTTTGTCTTCTATTACTCTGAAATCCCTGTCAAAACACTTGGTTTTTCAGGATTTATTTAGACAGTTTCATTTGTTTTTTAACTAGTGATTGTTTTTAACTTTTTATTAGCATGTGGTTTATACATAAAAAAATGCACATAGTTAAGTTTTTAATGAAAATTGACTAAGCTAAGTTGTTGTTCTTGTTACAGATCCACAGAATTTTTCTTTTAAGCTCATTTTCTCCTTGAAGATGTCTATTTACGCTTTCTGTGTAGGAAGGATGTAAAGCAATCTGATACTTTGACATGATCTCTTTTTAGAGTGGCCACATTTCTTTAAAAAAAGAAAAAGTCAAAAACAGGCAAGTAAATCCTAACGTGACATATTGCCCCTTGTTGTCATTCTTAGTTGTTTTTGGAGTAAGGAAAAGTTACTCTCTTCATTGGCTTCAATGTCCTTTCTATAAATCATAATAACTTGTATTTCTTCCTTCTTTCCTTTCCATTTAACCAGCAACTCATAGTTTTAACTTCCCAATAGTCTTAAGTGACCTAAACTTTCTTCCTAATAGTAACTCATTTATATTCTTAAACAAGTAATTATGTACTTCTAATAATTAAATGTTAGTTACATGAAGATAGAGTGTTATCAACTGTGGAGTGTTTATAATCAGCCAAGAGAGTCAGATACTAGGTGTTCAGGAGCTAATGCTCCAGCTGATGGATTATTCATGGCCTCTGCTTCTCCTCTCTTCTGCTTCAGTAACCACTCCTGCTTATTTGCACTTCTGGCAAAGAGTATAGACAAGTAAATCAAAAATGCTTACAATTCAAATTAAGCAATTGTTACCATATTGCTGTTACCAACATTTCCTAGAATTTTCTGGGCAGAGCAATAAGACAGCTTGGCTTAAAAAGCTATTAAATGTCTCTGTGGATTACAGGTATGCAGACCTGGCCATTGCCCTTAGTAATCACCCACCTGACAGATGCACAGACTTGCATTTAACAGATGGTTTCACATGTAGTGTCAACACAGTAATTTCAGTTATATGCTTGTTATGTTTGCATATTCAGAATTGTTTCTCTGCAGCCAATGTTACCCAATTTTACTATCATTAACATATCATTTTCTTAGGAATGTAGTAAATCTTACTGTCTTTCTGTTACCTCTTCCGTTTTCTTTTCATGTATACCCTATTGATTGACTTATTCCTTTCTCACGTAAATAGGATTCATTGTTTCTACTGCTCCATGATCACACTTCTTGTCTTTTCTTTGAAAAGAACCCATTCATTGTTTTGTTGATGGCAGTAGATTCCCCCTTGACCCACCCCAAGTTGCTGATAGGTAGCTTGAAGACCTGTTAGTGTGGCATTTCAGAGGCCAGTTTGTTTTCTGTCACCTGCTCCTTACCCCCCTTCTCTTAGCAAAGGCTATTTTTTCTGCTGTCAAGTTTCATGTTAGCTATAATTTAGTTTGTCCTATACAACATTATATATGGCTTCCCTGTTAAATGTCCATTCTTCTCTTTACTGAAACATCTTTTAAATATCATTATTTTCCTTATATTCAGCTTTATTTTTAATGGTGGGAACCACACAACTAGTAACTAAATTCCCAATAACTAATGCATAGGGAAATTGATTCCAGAAATAACTGCTTAATAAAATATATCTCACTTTATCATATTAATGTTCAAATTCTTTTCACAGTACGTTGCTTTCATCCTCAGTTTCTTTTCTTACATCACATGTCCTCTAAAGTGGACACGCATGCCTTGTTCTCATAGCATTACATTTGGGTTTGGACTCTTGGCCCCACCCTCTTTGGCCTGCCTGGATTTTCTACACTCGTTCCTCTTGTTTTCTGTAATTGTACATGATGTACTAAGGTATAACCTGTATACATTTTAGGACTAGATACTACATTTTTCATATTTGAGGTAGATTTTCTTTTAAGAGGCCCTATAGAACATGCATTCTTACCTGTCATTTTTATTCTCTGCTGCTGAGAACAGCAGAGAACTAGTCACATAAATGTTGCCAGGTATATCAGAGAACTAAAAGATGATCAGATGGTTTTCTTCTCTGACGTATAAGGATCCACCATCACTAGCAGGACTTCTTGATGAGCAGGATATTAAAGATAAAATGTCTGTATGCTCAAAAGCTTTTTCTTGACCTAACATAGCAAATAACCTCCCCACTTCTTTCCTTTTAAAGGGACTCTTTATATAAGCAAAGTTAAGCTTCTGATAACAAGTTCAGGGTGAGATATAGGGATTGTGGGATACAGGAGGAATCAGAAATTCTAGCCAACCTGTTTTCTTTGCAGTTTTTCCACATGACCCCCAGAAATGAACTGGCTTCTGCATTAGCCAGGATGGCAACTGCTACCGCCACATCAGGCTTCTGTGGGCATTTGTTCCCCTCACCTTCTGTTTGGGTCAGTGTCTTTGTCTCTTCATTGACCTGAAACAAAATTGATGTTTTTCAGAGTGAACTGCAGTAGGAAATGCCACCTTATGTCCCTTACTATGACCCCCCCACCCCCCACTCCTATCCCCCATCAAAAACAGAAGTCCATAGGGCACATATTCTTCCTTCTCTAAAAGTAGCTAAGCCAAGCCCCAGATTCCTGGACACACAAGTAGGCCACTGTCCCTTTTCTTGGCCAACCCTCTTTGAAGAAGCCCCCACATATCCTCTCCTGAGTTCTCAGTGTGAGATTGCTGTGTTCTTGAGCAGAAGTCCCAGGTTACCGCTGTGAGCAGCAGTTAAATAAGAAGTTGTTGGGCTCTCACTGTGACTTAGCCTAAGTGCAGCGAACACCTTCAACACCTTACTAGGTGGGGTAACTTGTGTAAAATAGAGCTTTGCCCTGGATTGCTGAGCCTTCTGTCCTTTCTTCCTTACCCTTTGCCATCATTAGAGAAAAGGATGTTTTCTCACATTCCTCTGGAATGTCCTGTGAGTTCTCCTGATTTCACCAGTCAGCTGGTTCCCACTTCTCTCTGGCATGCCACTGGGCTTTGTGACTCTCAAGTTGCCATCATTGTTAACTTCTCATCAAGCTGCCTACAAAAAGTCTGTCATGCATGTTTAAGAAAGTAATGTCCAGTTCTCTATCATTATGCTGGTTTTGTTGTTTGTTGCATTACACTTTACAGAGGGCTTTATTAAAATATAATTATTCACTCTTGACAGTTGTCTCTAGGGGTAGGTTGTAGATTCCACTTAAGGCTTGGAAGCTAGAGCGGCAAACGACCGTCTGTCAAATGGCAGAGTTGAAAGTAAACTTCTGAATTCAAAGTCTTCATCCTGCATTAAAGTTTGCTCTCACCAGTTAGAAATGTGATGCAAACACATTCTTACTTTTGTATGCCAATCATACTTTATCCCGTGTAGAGTTGAAAACACCCATCTCAGTTATCACTGCCGTCTATGGGGTCACACAGAGTCGGACACGACTGAAGTGACTTAGCAGCAGCAGCAGCAGTTACCCATTCCAGTATTCTTGGGCTTCTCTGGTGGCTCAGACAGTGAAGAATCTGCCTGCAGTGCAGGAGATCTGGGTTGGGAGGATCCCCTGGAGGAGAGTATGGCCACCCACTCCAGTTTCTTGCGTAGAGAATCCCTATGGATAGAGGAGCCTGGCAGGCTACAGTCTATGGGGTCGCAGAGAGTCAGACACAACTGAGGGACTAAGCACATCACATCTCAGATGCAGAAGCACCTTTCCTCTTCAGCAGTTCTGTCATACCACATGCATATTGAAATATGGTTCTCTAGTCAGATGGTTTATGCATGAAATGTACAAGTAATTGCAGGCCCTGGGTGCTTGTCTGCAACACTTTGCCAGTGTGCTTCTCTGCTGCTTTAGTGCTCATTTTAGGGCTTCTGATATATCCCTCCAGTTAATTGACCTTTCTTCTTGAAAGTTCCAAGACTATTTTTCATACTGGCATATGGACTATTTGGAACAGAATTCCCTGGAAAGCTTCTTAGAAATGCACCTTCCAGGTCCCACCCCATATTTGATACAGAATTTTGAGGAGTGGAGACAGAGAACCATCACTGTTATTAAGCTCCTTGAATAATTTGATGAGATCTAAGATTAAAAATCCACTGTCCGTGGAACTGCAGCTCAGGTACATATAAGAGGAAGCTTGAGGGCCACCTTGCAGGCAGAGGCAGATCTGAAAGCACGGCAGGAAGAAAGTTAAAGTGTCATTTGTTTTGGGCGTAGGTTGCAGGGAAGGGCTCTATCGTGGGCATGTGCTCCTTGTTGCCTGGCAGTGCCACCAGGTAGGTCACTTATGACAACTTCTACCCAGGGAAATACTGCATCTCTCTTCTTGGGTTTTCTCAAGAAATATTGTTGTAGCCACATGTTCCGGGAGACAAACTCACTCAGAAGGACAATGCAGATAGTGGAGTGCAGTTTATTACACCAGTGGGCCCAAGGCAGAGTCTCCTCTTCGCCAAGGACCCCGACCAGTTTTTGTGAAAACCTTATATACCCTAAGTGTACATGCCCAAACCCACCTCCCCAAATTCCCTGAAACTAGTCTGAACACAGGAAAAGAAAGATACAGTCAAAGATAACCCATGATTCATATGCCTTAGGCCTAGGTAGTTAACAGTGGACAATTATCAATAGGCCTGTGGTCATACCTCAATAAGCATGATAGAATTTATGATTCTATTCAGTTACACAGATAATTAGGGTATTCTTTTAGGCAATGGAGAGTATAGGTATGAGCCCTGGGGCTCTTCCATCCGGGGGGTCTGGTTTTCCAGTATACACTTAGGGTATATAAAGTTTTCACAATAGATACTGGGCATATAGATCAAAGTCCACAGTCCAGCCCAAGATGGAGTCCTGCTTTCAAGACGGAGCCTCTTCTGTTTCCTCCTTCAATATCACCTTCCTTGGATAGTTTTTTATTTTCTAGGTAAGTCAAACACTGTATTCTAGAACATGGAGGCTGAGCAGCCATATCTTACATGAGGGTTGGTGAGGGTGGTCTTCGGCAGGCACTTACCTTGTGGCTTAGGACAAAGTACTTCACCTTTCTGAGCCTTGTTTTTGTCATCTGTGACAGAGTAATACTAGTATCTGCCCTGCTCATGTCACAGAGTTTTTATGAAGATTAAGTGACAGGACTATATGAAAACAAGGCATCAGTGTTTAGAAATATCAGGGTCTCTGGCTTGCAGTTTTTTTGCTGAGCAGCTTCTAAAATCATAACGTATAAAGTAGTTTCACTTCAGAAGGAATGCTGCTTCCTTCAGAGATGTAGCACAGTTTTCCTTGTCTTCCTCTTGTCCTCTTCTTTTTCACTCTGTGGAAGCTAAAAGACCAGGTACAGTGATATCCTGACCCTATGCTTCTGTTGCTGTTGTGTTGTGTTGTAGGTTTCTTCCTCTGCTGGGTACTACGGCTGGGTTCGCAGCGCGCTCTTGCTCTTTGCCACCTCCTGGGGTTGCCTCCCTTGTCAGCACATTTCCTGTTGCTGCACATGCTCCTCGGTGTCCCCAGTGGCCATCCATGAACTCGGCCTTTCAGTGGGGGAGGCAGGGCACCTTCTCATCCCCATCGTTCAGATGGGAAGCTGAGAGGCTGTGTCTCTAGGGCACGTTGTGCCATGCCACTATCTTCTTCTCAGGGACCTTTTTCCAGTGATGTTTCAGCTCTGCCAACAAAAGACATTGGGATACATTCAGTATCTTTTGGCCCCCTGAGTGCTGAGTGTCTAAAGTTCTCCACCCTACTCTACCTATTCCCTTACTTTCTATTTTAAATATTTCTGTAGGTGGATTTGCATCACCTTCACTTTTAAAATTAGCACTTCTCCTAAAGGTAGAAAAACTTCATCATTTGATTGTTAATCAGACACTGTCAGACTTTAGACAACTCCAAGACAGATGTAGCAGTTATTTAATGCCACTTCTGCATCTGTTAATAATGGACACATAAAGAAAATGTTACTTTTCTCCTGGCTAGATGGTTCACTCTAACATTGTGTATATTTAGCTTAGGTGATTTGAGCAAAATCAGGTTGTCTATTTTTCTCTGAGTGTTTTTCTGTCCCTTTCCAACATTTTCTTGAACTGTGTATAAAAATTTTATTTCAAAATATTGAAAAATATTTAGATCCTTTTGGGTTCAGTGTCAGTTCACGTCTGACATCTCCTGTTGCACCTTTCTCCCATTGCCTTGGTTCTTTTGTAGCCCTTGGAAAACTCCAGTGGAACTCCTTTGTTCAAAGTGTATTATACTTTTTTCTTTGATGATTAAGTCAGTTTTGTTTAAAATAAGACATCTTAAACCATGCAAGCCAGTATTACCACTACACCCTACAAGAACATAGCCCCATTTTTCAATTAAGAATTGAATGGGTTCCAGGCTCAACAAAATCAGGAAATCAGTTTCATTTGTGTTTAATGTTAATCTTTTTCTCTTCTGGCCACTCCTCTTCACCCTTCTCCGTTGGTGACCCTGCCCTACAAACACCCTCACACTTGAAGTTTCTCAGGACTTTCTTTTGCTCTCTTACCCCAAGGGCTGTCTCTGACATCCTTCTTTCCCGTTTCTCAATTCTGGCATGAGGGGGAGCAGTTACATCAGACAAATTCCGTGGAAGACTGCATAGTTATCTTCATTTGGGAGGGTGTCACGCAGGGCAGGAAGGGCTAGGGCCTGACCTGTCAGCTCCAAAGGAAAGTGTCCCATGGTCAGGAGGTTCTTCTGGGACCAAAGCCAGACCTGCCTGCCTGCCTAGTCCAGACTGCCCCGCACGTGCCCGAGCCCTTCAGGCTGAGCAGTGTTGGCCTCTTCCTTTCCTTCTGCCCCAGAACTTCCAGATTTTTGGTGTCCCCAAGATTCAGTTAGTCTTTTTAAATATTATGCTAATACCCTTCTATCCCCATTTGACTGATGTTCTGGATGTGTCAGTGGTATCTCCTACTTTCCTCCTATTTTTGATAATGAAGTTTCTAACAAAGAAACTTGTTGGTGGAATTCATCCTCTTTGGGCATAAGATGTTTTCAAACTATTGGGTAGTATCTTAACATATGTAATTGCTGCTACTTACAAACAGTAGGAAGCCTATTTAGAGCCAAATCTGGATAGGCAAAGTCCTCAGATTCACAAAGATGTTTGACTCTTGGCACGGGAAACTCTCATGGAAAAGGAATAAGAGTGGAAAAAGAAAAAAAAAATGTTACCTTTGTTTCCCAAAGAAACAACTGAGATGGTATTTCCACTGAGATTTCCCATGGGAGCCTCCGTGGTTTCACCTTGGTTGTCTGTTCAGCTTAAGTTGAAGAATGGCTCAGGGAAGTAAGCCTGTTATTTGAGCTCTGCTGTCAAGTTGTACTGTCAGTGGATAGTTACCAGTAAGTGAATTCTGACACGAAAACCAGTTTTCATCCATGATTTGAGAGTAAAGTGAATTCAGATGTTTATTTCAAGCCAAAAAGGGTAATTTTTTGCTTCTGTATAGTGATAGAAGCATGTTGGTTACAAACATTTTTCTTTCGAATATTTATTCTATCCTGGGACTGTCCATAGGAATTTTTAGCAATGAAAAAAATGTTCTGTGCCTATGCTATTCAACATAGTAGCTGCTAGTTGTATGTGTGCACATATTGAACCCTTGAAATAACCCTGAGTGACTAAGGAAGTGAATTTAATGTAATGTAACTTCAGATAGCCACATGGGACTGGACGTTACTGCGCCGGACAGTGTAGCTGTACTTGTTCAGGGTAATATTATTGGGTCGGCCAGAAAGTTCATTCAATTTTTCTGTAACATCTTATGGAAAATCTCAAAACTTTTTGGCCAACACAGTATTTACCATTTTCTTTATTTCAATCAATTAGGTTTTCATATATTTTATCTCATGTGCAAGATTGTATGATTTAAAAGGAAAAAACAAGTAGCCACAGGAAATGTATATGACATACTTGGTATGCTGTGTTCTTTAAATCCAGGAATTCTTTTAGTACTCTAAATTAAACTCTTTTTTTTTTTTAACTGTTGTTCAAGGCTAAATGAAACTCTTCTAAAAATCCTGACTGCAGGTGTGGGAAACTGTGTGTATTCTCATCTGTTGCAAAGATAGCAGTTCATTAACTGGTGAGCCAGGAGGCCATGCAGACTCCACCTTGCAGACCTGGAGCTGGGCCTCTGCAGTGCAGTCACCATGGTACCACGCCCCACGTCTGGCTTTGCTGAAAACCGTTTCACAGACCTTGTCTCTCCTATTGACTTCAAGGATACCTTAGAAATATAGTCAACATTATTATCCCTATGAGCTCAAAGATTCTCACCTCACACTGTAAAAGATGATTGGCATGCATCGTGAGCATTGCTAAAATAAATCAGCAGAGTCATGGAAAGTTAAAAATTATTAGCAATAAACGGCTTTTAAATAGGTGTGCTCCACGGTACAATAAGTGGAATTTTAAAGCATTGATTAATATTCATTTGAAAACTTTTAATATGTAGGAGGAGGAACTGTCTCATAAATTATCTGCTCCTTTGCCAAAGTGGTCCTTTGTATACTGTTGCTTTTTTAATATAACTATATTTTCAGCATGAATGTGAAAGATCATTTAAAAATACATAAATTGACAAGAATACCAGTACATTCAGTCTCTTGGCAGTTGACTTGCACAGTGAATGCAGCAGGTAACTGGTTTCGGTAGGAACCTTGAAGACAACAGGGGAACCTGAAGAAATCCCCATTCCCCTGCTCCCATGAAGTATCTATGAAGTGTATTTCCATGGCTTCCAGGAGGAGGACTCAATAACCTTTTTTACCTACCCATGTCAAGAAGCCCTGTATAGTCAGGAAGCTCTCATTAAAAGCTGTGATGCATTACAGATAAAATTAAGCATATTACTAAGTCGTCTGCATTTTCCAGAGAATGGAGCCCTTTCAAGTCTGAAGTGAAACCCTGGTGCACTTCGGGAATTTGTAAGACGTGACTTGATATCCACATGTGGATGTGTGTGGAAGCATGCTGAGGATATGCCTGCATTTGAAAGGGAGGGAGGAGACTAATTATTAGGCTTGATGCATTAAAGACTTTTAACTTATCTTTTCTTTTAATTGCCGCCATAAACATCTGTTTTTAACAGGATGAGTTTTGGTATCTTCTCCCCTTTACTGTATTTTGCTCTGGCAAAAATATTACCACAATAGCTGAAAACCTGAGAATTGTGCCTCTCTTTTGCCTTCTGCATTGGTGCTGTCTTGTTAAGCCAAGTTTAAGGAATCTTTCGTTGAGGTCAGTGTTTCAAAGCAGTACATGTTGAGAGCCTCAAGTGTAAACACTAATCAAATTAACCAAGTTTTTAATATACTAAATACTTTTTTTAATTTTAGAGTTTTTCAAATAGTCATGTTACATTTATGTAGCACCTTGCCATCAGTAGCAGAGCTTATCAACTGGTGTCAGATGTCTGTCCCCCAGGTGGGTGTTAAAAGAAATTTCAAGAATAGGATGACTAGAATGTCTACATCATCTCAGAACAAAGGTGGTGCTCACCTCAGCTAGTAATTGGCAAATTGATCTAGTGTTATGCAGTCACTGTTGTTTTGTTTTTTTTTTTTTTTTTTAAGAAAAAAGCAGAAATACAGATTTTTTCATGTGAAATCTCTCAACTTAAAAAACTGGCTCAAATATTTTTTAAAGCACTGTACAAACTCAAACAAAACATTTGTGATCCAGGATTATGGGCATTGTTTTAATATTTTTGTTCCAAGAGATGATACTCAAAGCCTTTGTTTTTATTTTCTGTCTTACATTTTTGCAATTATTAAACCATCATAGAACAAAAGAACCATGACATTTCACAGTGTATATTGCTCATTTCATGTTCTTTTGACCACACCAGTTACACTTCTGACAGTGATCCGTCTTGTCCCCTCTAGAGTGTTGGGTAGGGACACTGGGATGGTGCATTTAGAGGTCAGGGGGCAGACTGTGGGGTGACTGCACCAGCTCTCCCCATGAGACCACAGTAACCTACTGCTGGGCATATTGATCTCAGGCTCTCTTGGCAATAGTTAAAGGACTATTGCTTCATAGAATACTTAGGCTGTATTGGATATATATGGTCAAGGTGGAACTAATTAATGACTGTTTTCTGAGGCAGTCTTTATACTTGAGTTTGGTTGAAGGTAATAATAGTTGCGTGAAAACTGTTAATAACATGCTCTTTGGAGCTGAGAGAATCAAACTGAACTTAGGAGGAACATCGGGAAAGGCTAGCAGCTGGTGAGATCCTTAGACATCCCAGATTTGGTACAGGCTAATGCTTTAATACTTAACAGAAAACACAATGACAAAATATTATTTTGGTAATTAAGCCTAAGAGGCAGCCACCAGCCTGTACTGGATCCCAGCAGTGACTAGCATAGATAGTAGAAACTTAATAAATATTTGTTGAATTGAATTTTTCTTTCATGGAATAAAAATAATAACTGCTATTTATGAATGGCTAGCACTTTACTCGGAGAAGGCAATGGCATCCCACTCCAGTACTTTTGCCTGGAAAATCTCATGGGCGGAGGAGCCTGGGAGGCTGCAGTCCATGGGGTCGCTAAGAGTCGGACAGGACTGAGCGACTTCACTTTCACTTTTCACTTTCATGCATTGGAGAAGGAAATGGCAACCCACTCCAGTGTTCTTGCCTGGAGAATCCCAGGGACGGGGGAGCCTGATGGGCTGCCGTCTCAGGTCGCAGAGTCGGACACAACTGAAGTGACTTAGCAGCAGCAGCAGCAGAACTTTACTGAGTTCTTGATAGGTTTTTCTAACCTCATGTGAACCCATGCAAGGGCAAATATGTTACCTCAGTTTCCATATGAGGATGTTGAAGCTGGGAAAGGATAAGGACATGCAGCCTGGAAGCCTGGAGGTCTGTTTGGTTCCAGAGTTGCAGTGATTGGAGAAGAGGCTAGTTGTAGGAAATTGCCATTCTTTCTTCATATTTCCCGGGAAATGGGCTGAGCAGATGGTAGCATTAAAGTTGGACTAATGGGAACATTTTAGCTTTCAGACCTGCATGTCTGATTTTGTCATAAATGCAGAATTGACCGTGCGTTGCCTGTTTACTGCATGCTTATACATTTTTCTCATTGCATGTTCAGAAAAGTTAATTTCATGACCAAGACTTGTTTTGGTAAGCCAAAACATTTAACTAGGCCATCATCCATATTAAAGAGTAGTTCTTAGTTATTGTGTTGTAATGGAAACAATTTTTAATCAGTCCCCCTTGTCATTGTTGGTTAAGAAAAATCTATATAGTTGCATATTTTTCTCTCCTTTAAAAGGGAAGTATATTAATATAACTCACATTTTCCATATAAAAAGAGTATTATTTTCTGGTTTGTTTACTGTGTATCCTATCATAGGTTTTTATTTTATTTTTTAATTGAAGGATAATTGCTTTACAGAATTTTGTGGTTTTCTGTCATACATCAGCAAGAATGAGCTATAGGTACACTCTTGTTCCCTCCCTTCCGAATCTCCCTCCCCATCCCACCCTTCCAGATTGTCGTAGAGCTCCTGTTTGAGTTCTGAGTCATACAGCAAATTCCCACTGGCTATCTATTTTACATACAGTATTGTAAATTTCCATGTTACTCTCTCCATACATCTCACCCTCTGCCTCATCCCCTCCCCCATAAACATTAAATCATGGATACTTTACATATGCACTTGCCATGTGAAGAGACCAACACTTATCCAGACATCTTTTTTTTTTAACCACCACACGTCAGTATTTATTACATTTCAATTTCTTATCAAGGAGGACATTCCTTTTAAGTAGATAACTAGATGAGTTACTTTTTTTGTTCAAAAAAAATAAAGTTATGGAAAGGACCAGGATTGTCGTCAGAACTGTCCTGTGCCCCAGCCCAAACCTTCTGCTGACGTCACCCTCAAGGCAGTAGCCCTGTGACCTCACTCTCCCAGGCGCCCAGCCCTCCTCACCCAAGGCTATTCCAGCCAAGGCAGGGAACGTGCAGACCAGGCTGCAGACAGGTCAGCAAATACTTATTCAATACCTTCTCTGCTCTGGTATCGTGCTCAGCACTAGGATGCATGGAAAAGAGAAATCACAGGTGCTGCCTTCACAGGGCTTGCTCAGGAGCAGAGTCAAGCAGTGCCTTAGAGTAGGGTAACTGACAAGGCAGGAAAGACAGGCTGCTGGCACCACGTGTCACACTCCAGCTGCCCAGCTGAGGGGTACACCAGCCTGATCCAGCTCCTAGGGAGCTGTTCTAGTCTCCCAGGCCCACTTGTTCCTCCTCATTGGGTGGTCCTGGAGGTACAATGTGTTAATACATATAAAGAATTTAGAACAGTGCCTGGCACTTAGTAGGTGCTCAGTAAATGTTAGTTACATATTAGCTATAATGTAACCTTGTCTTTTCCCAAACTTTCAGTGACAATTTTTATATAACTGTGTTGAATTCTTCTCTGTGTCCTGAAGCAGAGATATAATTGACTTTTAAAACAGATACAATTGACTGTTCACATAGGAATGAATTCTTTATACTTATTAAAATAGTTTCACAGTTAGCTGGTGAAGATTTATACATAATTACTTTTACCATACTTAAGGGATAATTAGCCCTGCTAATGGGAGTTATCATTATCTTAATCATCATTATTATCCTAATCTAAGGCATTTATTGAAAATCTCATTTTGCCTTTTAAGTAAGCTAACCCCTTTTTCAAAGGGAGTTTTTGGACCTGCCCTTGGGGTACTTAAAGTATAAGACAGCAGTAATTTGGATGCCAGTTCAGCCTCAGCATTAAATCTATTGTTCTGTCTCAAGTGTGCTTTTATTGATAGTTTTTATTATAAATGTTTTTACATCTTCTTTTATGGTTATATAGCCCACCTCTTCCAGCAGATTCAGATTCTTCATATCAAAGGCAATTTATAGAAACCAGGTGATATTGTTTGCTTCTAATTATGTCCCCAAAGTGGTTGCTTACTACTCAGGTGGTATTTTAAAATAATTTATTTGAAAATCATTTCAGGTTTACAGAAACTTTAAATTAGAACAGTACAAAAGACTGTCATGTTTCCTTCATTCAGATTCTCCAACTATTGACATTTTACTACATTTGTTCCATCACCTACTCCTCTGTATTTGCATATCGTTCTTTCCCTGAACCTTGAGAGCAAGCTGTACATGATGTCCTGTCCCCCCTAAATACTCAAGTGCCTGTTTCAGACACTCGCCTACATCACCTGCATGCAACCCTCCAATACGGAAGCCAGAACTGATAAAATACTACCATCCCCCCACAGACTTCACTCAGATTTCACTAACAGTCTAAACAGTGTCCTTTTTTTTCCCTTTGTGGATGGCAAGTTTGGCCTTGGAGTACTGGAAGTAGAGGAAAACAATAGAATGGGAAACATCAGAGATCTCTTCAAGAAAATTGGAGAGATCAAGGAAACATTTCATATAAAAATTGGCACAATAAAGGACAGAAATGGTACGGACCTAATAGAAACAGAAGAGGTGGCAAGAATACGCAGAAGAACTCTACAAAAAAGGTCTTAATGACCCAGACAACTGCGATGGTATGGTCACTCACCTAGAGCCGGACTTCCTGGAGTGTGAAGTCAAGTAGGCCTTAGGAAGCATTACTACGAACAAAGCTAGTGGACATGATGGAATTCCAGCTGAGCTATTTCAGATCCTAAAAGATGATGCTGTTAAAGTGCTATACTCAATATGTCAGCAAACTTGGAAAACTCAGCAGTGGCCACAGGACTGGGAACAATCAGTTTTCATTCCAGTCCCAAAGAAGGGCAATGCCCAAGAATGTTCACACTGCCATACAATTGCACTCATGTCATATGCTAGCAAGGTTATGCTCAAAATC
Organism: Bubalus bubalis; assembly: GCF_019923935.1. NCBI lineage: Eukaryota > Metazoa > Chordata > Mammalia > Artiodactyla > Bovidae > Bubalus > Bubalus bubalis. The sequence goes on along the minus strand of NC_059157.1, from coordinate 113,258,500 downwards.
CTTCAAGCTAGGCTTTAGTAGTACGTGAATTGAGAACTTCCAAATGTACAAGCTAGTTTTCCAAGAGACAGCGGAACCAGAGGTCAAGTTGCCAACATTAACTGGATCATGGAGAAAGGAAGGGAATTCCAGAAAAACATCTGTTTCATTGACTATGCTAAAGCCTTTGACTGTGTGGATCACAGCAAACTATGGAAAATTTTTAAAGAGATGGGAATACCAGACCACCTTACCTGTCTCCTGAGAAACCTGTATATGGGTCAAGAAGCAGCAGAAACTTAGATGGAATGACTGACTGGTTCAAAATTGGGAAAGGAATATGTCAAGGCTGTATATTGTCACCCTGTTTGTTCAACTTGTATGCAGAGTACATCATGCGAAATACCAGGCTGAATGAATCACAAGCTGAAATCAAGATTTCCGGGAGAAATATCAACAACCTTAGATATGCAGATGATACCACTCTAATGGCAGAAAGTAAAGAGGAACTAAAGAGCCTCTTGATGAGGGTGAAAGAGGAGAGTGAAAAACCTGACTTAAAACTCAGCGTTAAAAAAACTAAGGTCCCATCACTGCATGGCAAATAGAAGGAAAAAATGGAAGCAGTGACACGTATTATTTTCTTGGGCTCCAAAGTCAGAGGACAGTGACTGCAGACATGAAATTAAAAGACGCTTACTTGGAAGAAATGCTATGACAAACCTAGAATAGTGTTAAAAAGCAGAGATCTGTCTCACTTTGCGGACAAAGTCTGTATAGTCAAAGCTATGGTTTTTCCAGTGGTCATGTACAGATGCGAGAACTGGACCATAAAGAAGGCTGAGCACTGAAGAATTAATGCTTTGAGATTGTGGTGCTGGAGAAGACTCTTGAGAGTTCCTTGGACTGCAAGGAGATCAAGCCAGTCAATCTTAAAGGAAATCAACCCTGAAAATTCACTGGAAGGACTGATGCTGAAGCTCCAATACTTTGGCCACATGATGTGAAGAGGCCAGCTCATTGGAATAGACCCTGATGCTGGGAAAGATGAAAGGCAAAAGGAGAAGAAGACAGAGGATGAGATGATTAGATATAATCATGGACTCAATGGGCATGAATTTGAGCAAACTCCAGGAGATAGTGGAGGACAGAGGAGCCTGGTGTGTTACAGTCCACAGGGTCAGAGCTGGGCACAACATAGCAACTGAACAGCAACAACATATACATATATGTATACTCATACACATGTACATCTAAAAGTATATCATTGTGTGTATAAATGTGTGTAAATATATATTCAGTGTATAGTTTATATATGTATATAAGTGTATAAATCTGTGTTATAAAATCATGGGCTCATACCAGTTCCTCCAGTTACAATCCAACACCATGGTATTCTTTCTAGAGTTCTCCCTTCCATGTTTGTAAATACCTGTTCCAATGGCAAGAAGTCCCATTTTTTGAACTATATTGTTTTATTTACTCGGTTTATTTATTTACAACATGTAGCTGATTTTCCATCCACACTAGCCATGTCTTCAGCCTGCCACCTCTGTGTCTCTCCCTCACCTCCTCATCCTCAACTGCAAGAGGGATATTTTCCCCACAGCAGCAGGGGTGTGTGTGTGTGTGTGAACCCCAGGAAGACAAGTCAGAACTGTTCAGAGTTTGGGGGCACAGGCTGGGTTCAACATCTGTAAACCTCATTTTTCCCATCTGTAAAATGGGAATTCGAAGAGGTAATATATGTTCAAAAGTGCTTGGCATATAGTATGAATTCAGTTATACTATTATTCAATCATACTATTATGTAGGATTATTTTTACTGCTATTGTCATCATAATTATTAAAAAGATTATTTCCCCCAAAGTTAAAAGTGAGCAAAAGACATTTCTCAAAAGAAGATACACAGATGACTGATAAGTACATGAAAAAATGCATACCAAAACTACAGTGAGATGCCACTTTGTACTCCTTAGGATGGTTACTGTCAGGAAAGAAAAAGTAAAATAGCAAAATGGTGGTAAACAGGTGAAGAAATTGGAACCTTTTTGCACTGTTGGTAAGAATGTAAAATGATGTAGCCAATGTGGAAAACAGTTTGGCAGTTCTTCAAAAAGCTAAACATAGTATTATATGACCTAACAATTCCACTTCTAGGCATACCCAACAGAATTGAAAAAACAGGTGCTCAAATAGATATTTGTACACTCATGTACATAGCAGCAGCCAGAAGGTGGAAGCAATGCAAATGTCCATCAGTAATTGAATCATTAAACAAAATGTGGTATTTACATACAGTATAATATTCAGCCTTTAAAAGCAGGGAAATTCTGATACATGGCTTTAACAGGGATGAACCTTGAAAACATTATACTCAATGAAAGAAGCCAGATGCAGAAGGAAACAGTATCATTCCATTCAATTGAGGCACCTGGAATGAACAAGGAAAAGGGTCCTCACAAGGAAGCAAGCATGGTGGCACCCTGCTCTTGGAATTCTAAAACTGTGAGAAAAGACATTTCTACTGTTTGAGCCACCCAGACTATGGTGTTTTTTTATGGCAGCCAGAGGAGAAAGATAAACATACTCTTCACAGTTCTGCCAAGAATGGACTCTAGTCTTCATCTCCTAGAGTTTACCAGAATCTCTTCTCTTCACAAATGAAAGGGGTATCAAGAAGAGAGAAGCCTTACCAGCAAGCTTGATCAGGGGATTTCTTTGAAATAACCAGAGTGATGAGCAGTAGGTTCCAAAAGGCTAAGAAGAATAGGGTTTCTTCATAGAGATTTGCTTGTGTGGCACCATCTGTTTTTCTTTGAATGTAATAAAAATGACAGCTTTTCATGTACTGATACTCCCTGAGCCTTTTAAAGTCCAACATATGATGCTGTTTGTGTATAAAGGTTTTTCTCTTGTGCCCATTTGATTCTCAAGCTTGAATTTCTGTGTAAACTCCCTTGGCTAAATTACACAAGCCACCCACTCCCCATGCCTCCTCTCTCACTGTAGAGCAAGGGGCTGAAACCTGCCATCTGCAGTATGGAGGGTCCAACACACAGCTCACTGCCCCAAGCAAAGGAAGATTTCCTGGCTGACCTGGTTGCCCCATGCCCACATCCTCATTTGTGCTGTGAGTGAGGGCATGCAGCTTTGAAACATGGCTTCAAAACATTTTTGGTCAACCTAGCCCAAACTGCTTATTGGTCTCTTTAACTCATTAACTCATTTTAACTCATTCCATTCTACCCCTGTTTTGAGTTACTGGATCAGTTCAGTTCAGTTCAGTTCATAGTTATCTGCAAATTAGACAAGCTTGATCTCTGACTTTACATGAGCTCCTTCTTAATAACATGTTGTACTTCCTGTAGATCTGAAGATATCATTTGTACAGAACGGTCATTTTCCCTATCCTTAGGCTTTTAACGGAGAAGGCAATGGCAACCCACCCCAGTACTCTTGCCTGGAAAATCCCGTGGATGGAGGAGCCTAGTAGGCTGCAGTCCATGGGGTTGCTGAGTCGGACATGACTGAGCGACTTCACTTTCACTTTTCACTTTCATGCATTGGAGAAGGAAATGGCAACCCAGTCCAGTATTCTTGCCTGGAGAATCCCAGGGACAGCAGAGCCTGGTAGGCTGCTGTCTATGGGGTCTCACAGCAGCAGGCTTTTTAAAATGATGACGTAGTCTTCACAGCTGGATTCTGGGAACAGACTGTTTTCACATTCCTCCTGAGTCTGAGTTTGTCGCAGTCCTTTTGGTCTAACTGAAGGTGTGTGTGAATCAAATACCTTCTAGACTGGATCAGAGCAGAAGGCTGGGGGGCTTGCTTGTCTGCTTCTCCCTATTTAAAAGCCTCCAAGACTACACAGAAACTAGTATCAGGTATCAAAGCGCAGGCAGCTGATTAGGATTGAATTGTTTTGCTCCACAAATATCTGTTGAGCTCCTACTTGTGAAAAGCACAAAGTGCTTTTGGGAATCAAAAAATGAATAAAACACGCTTCCTGCTTTCAAGACTATTACAATGCACAATATTAGAGAAGAACTTCTATTATAGCCCAAAGATCTTTGAGGAAGGCTTTCAGCCCATAGCTGTAAAAGTATATCTCCTTAAGATGAGGATTACAAAGTATATCAAAAAAAAGCAAAGTGTGCTTTGAAATTATATTTTGGTATAGATGGGTTTTAAGCAAGGATTTGTGGACAGACTGAAAAATGAAACATGAAAGCTTTAAAGGGGTTTAACTTTTGCTTTACTTTGGCTAATATAAGAGCACCAAGAAAACAAAAAGTATTCTCGCTCTTGACAGTATAAAATTCTTATTATTTTTAGAGAATAGTAACTGTGGATTTATGAAGTTCTTTGTCAGAGCAATTTAGTTAATAGGTATGTAAATGACTGCTTATTTCATTGTGTAGGCAGATCACTCCATGTTCACTTTCTGAGGAAGAATATAAGTGCTCAGTAACATTCCAAATGCAGAGAAGCAAAAGTTAAGGTTACTTAACTTTTTTTTTGCCATACTTGTCTTATATTAGATGTTAGGAGTAAGACAGAGATGATCTTGTAAATGATATTTGTTTGGTTTGCTCAGCGGAATTTCTTATTCACATACAACTCTCTAACTGCCCTTTTTGAATGTAAGAAAATATAAGTGAATTGAGGTGCAAGGTTGTTTCTTATTCTTACTATTGGTTTTCAAGCATAAAGGATCATCATAAACTTAGCTGGAGTGGGAAGGCTGGGTGTGCTGAAAGTTAATACCACAGTAATAAATGTTCATGCAAGATTTGCAGTCTGAGGCATATCGTGAGAACATCCCCTAAAATGAAAATACCTAAGAAGTCAGTGAGAGATTTTATTTTGTGGGGCTCCAAAATCAATGAAGATGGTGACTGCAGCCATGAAATTAAAAGACGCTTGCTCCTTGGAGGAAAAGCTATGACCAACCTAGACAGAGACATTACTTTGCTGAAAAAGGGCCATCTAGTCAAAGCTATGGTTTTTCCAATAGTGATGTATGGATGTGAGAGTTGGACTATAAAGAAAGCTGAGAACCAAATAATTGATGCTTTTGAATTGGTGCTGGAGAAGACTCTTGAGAGTCCTTGGACTGCAAGGAGATCAGACCAGTCAATCCTAAAGAAAATCAGTCCTGAATATTCATTGGAGGGACTGATGCTGAAGCTGAAACTCCAGTACTTTGGCCACCTGATCTGAAGAACTGACTCATTGAAAAAGACCCTGATACTAGGAAAGATTGAACGCTTGAGGAGAAGGGGACAACAGAGGATGAGATGGTTGGATGGCATCACCGACTCAATGGCCATGAGTTTGAGTAAGCTCCGGGAGTTGGTGATGGACAAGGAAGCCTGGCGTGCTGCAGTCCATGGGGTCGCAAAGAGTCAGACACAACTAAGTGACTGAACTGACTGACTAAGGAGCCTTATTAGAAGCATATTGGTTTTTTAGCATGAAAACAAAACAGCTTCAGAGGAGGCTGAGAAGTCCAAAATTCTTCTGGCTTTAGCCACCTCCTGTGATTAGCATAGAAGCCTCTGTAATCCCTGATTTAAACCAGGCTCATCTGGGATCAGAAGTCACCAGTGGGAGAGAATAAATGGGCTTGCCTCATAGACGATCTCCAGCTTCCCTGACATGAATTCATCCTGCCCAGGGAATTAGCTTCATCCTCAGTTGTGTTTTTATCATTATGTTGCCCTTCTCTGAAATTTCGTTGGATTCCAGATTGTCATGGAAATCAAATTAAAATTCTTATTAATGGATCCCAGGCTTTTCACCAGTTCACTCTTCTACTGTCTTGCCTAAGCGTTCTTGGCTCCCACAACACCGGTTCACATTCACCACATCATGTCAGCAAGCAAACACGCAGAAAGTCCCTCATCGTGTTTGTTTCTCCCTGTGGGCTCCAGCTCAGGTAATCCCCTCTCCCTGTATCTCTCACTCATCAGTAAGCCGAGTTTCTTCTCACTTGCCCCTCGTCCCTTGGCTCTGCAGTTGTTGTCATAGACATGTCTGTATTCTGTATGTGGCAAGCTCTTTCTGTGCTGTGGCCCTGAGGTTACAGACAAGGAGCTGTGTTGACTTCAACCCCACCAGCTCAACAAGGGGGAAAGGACTCAGCTCTCCACATTGTGAGTGCTTCTTTGTTAAAATGTTTTGTGTGTTTGCTTTTTCCTTTGTCTTCCTTTTCCTACAGGTCCAGAGTGAAGACAGTGTCCTCCTGTTTGTTATTGCCTGGACCATCACAGAAATTATCCGTTACTCCTTTTATACATTCAGTCTGTTAAACCATCTGCCTTACCTCATCAAATGGGCCAGGTAAAGAAGTACATGAATGATGACTAACTTTTGAAGTCTGTACTTTTTCTTTATTGCCTAAATACTGTTTTTTATTTCTAAAACTTGTGTGAGGTAGGGGTTGAATAAAATTCTGCTCTGTGGATTTCATCAGGACAAGTGACTATGTAACTGTGATCTATAAAAACACTTTTAAATTTTTTATCTCTACTTAAGTGATTTATTTGGGATCAATTCTCTCAGTTAAATTATTCAATAGAGATTTGATAGAGCATCTCTTTTTTGTCCATAGAAAACTTTACTGATGAGCTTCTGCCATTATGATGGTTTTTTGGGACCAAGTCCAATTCCTGTCTCAATTTTTCCAACACAATAATTCTTAAATTACTCTTTAATTAATAACAAATGTTACAGGGCACTTTCAGCATATTATCAGTTTAGTTTGCTTTGATTATTTTTAACAATAGTATTTGTTACGAATTTGGTGAATTTCTCATCATTCATCTGATTATCTGAACTAACCTGTGACACAGTTGTGAGCAACTTCTGAGTTAGAAATGACAACAGGAATGAGTGACAAAGCCAAAGGATCAAAATTGTCCTTGGGGCCTAAGTGCCTCATTTCATAAAAGGAAAACAGTGGTTACTAGACAATTTATGAGTTTAATGATTAAACAGAGACATAAACCAAATGTTTCCAAAGCATGGGAATTTCTTTCCTTTTTTTTCACCACCCCCCTCTCCCCACCCAGTAAACATTTGTATTAGGAAAAGAGGAGAATGGGAAAAGTATAGTGGTTTCTAACCAAGTTGGGCAGCAAAGCTGATAGGAAAATAGAAAGCTGTCTATCCTAGTTATAGGGCAAGTTTATTGACCAAACCCTGCTTTTAGTATTAGAGAAAGATTCCCTCTGTGGCCCCTGCAAGAGTCGTGCTTTTCCACCCTCCTAAGCATGGCTGAAGGTGACAGCGGAGAACATATCTTTCTTTCATCACATATTTCCTGTATGTGGAGGTTTACAGTCCAGTATTTACTGTCAGCCACAAACAGCCAAAGGCTTTTTAAACATGAGCTGATGATTTATTTAGCAATACTTACACCTCAGAATGGCTTCCAGTTAGTTCCATAGGGTGAGCCTCTCCAAAATTCTTTTTAAAGCATGAGAAACTCCTTTTTAAAGTGAAGAAAATAGTGTAGAGTCACCCATGTGATAGTAATTGGGTCTTTTTTTGGGAGGGGGACTGGAAAATTACATAATGACCAAAGCTATCATACAATTTTTAATATTTTTTAAACTTAGCATGTATTTTATTTTTCACAATAGCATGTACAGGCTTTTGAAAACTTTGCAGTATATACACATTGGATATGCTGCTTTTTTCAGTCCACAGACCAGAATTGGTGTGCATTGTAGGGATTCTTGGACACCTTGTTTCAACACCTTCCCCCCGAAACCCACACCCACCTATGAGGCAGGACCCTTCAGTATGAACCATGACTCCATGCCCCTACTTTGCCAGTATTTGACATCATCTCAGTTATTTTAGGGGGTTGTTTTGAAGAGTTGTTTATTTAGTCAGGCCAGATTTTGAGGCTGACCAAATACATTTTGTTTTAAAACATTCGGAAACATACCTGCTTTGGCCCTTTTCAAAAACTGGCTTGTAAAACCTGAATTTAAGCAGTGGGTAAACAGCAAAGTGTATAAACAGTAGCTTTCTACAAGACCAGTCCTGATTACTTAACGATCAGTACTGGTTGTGGAGGTGGGAGGGTGCATCTTTCTACTGAAGCTGGCTTCAAACCTCAGTAATGAATATTTTGTTTTGTTTTAGGTACACACTCTTCATTGTGCTGTACCCAATGGGAGTGTCCGGAGAATTGCTCACAATATATGCCGCTTTGCCCTTTGTCAGACAGGCTGGCCTGTACTCCATCAGTTTACCTAACAAATACAATTTCTCCTTTGATTATTATGCATTCCTAATTCTGATAATGATCTCTTACATTCCACGTAAGTAGATATTTATGCATATATTTATTTATATTTTAAAAATTGGCTCAACAATAGCTAGAGTTAAATGCCTTTGGTTATTTTTACACCATAAATCTAATTTATCGGGGACGCTTTGGTTTTCATTGAAGCTGACTGCCAGAGAGTTTTCTCTGGTAGTAACTGAATAAAGATGAATTCCTCTCAGCTGCTAAAATGCAGCCCTTAGTGTGTGTGTGTGACACAGTGAATGCCAGCATAGGTTAACTGCCTATTGGAGGAAAGGACTGAGTGGAAAGCAAAAAAAGAAACCATTAGAGACCTTACCTTGACTTTTTTCAGTCTCTTAAAAGCTGCTTGTTACGGTATTTGAAAAACACTGTAGAGAGAGTTTTACACTTTCGCCAAATCAAAATAGACATTACTTCACTTTTAAGGAATGGGTAATTGACTAGAAACAAGTAAAATAAAAATAGATTAATTGATTAATTTTTTCTTTATTTCTTTTTTGGAAATAAACACTTAAAGCCATCTGAACAGGACATAGCATTCTCTTCAGGATGGTTTCCAATTATTTTAATAGTCCTGCTGAAGGTTTAAATATATAGATACTCAAATCTGCCTACCAGCACATTAACAGAGAGAAAAGGCCACATTTGAGGCTTCCCTGAAGTGAGTATTATTTGCTGAGGATGAAGAGTTGTTTACTCCTTTTCTCAAATTCTGATGTTCAGTTTCTATCCTATAATTGATTTCCACATATCCAAAAGTCCTGTTTTACCCAAGGCCAAGTAAACTGACTGCTTCTTCTCCCTTAGCTACTTCCGTTGGCATTATGACTCTAAATCTTATTTTAGGCTGTAAGATGCTATATTCTCCCCTAAACCTCAGGTTAAATTCAGACTGGAAGGTTGGATTTTTCTTCAGCCCACAGCATTAACTGAATGAATCATCCTAACAATCACAGGTGACGAGCTTGTGTCCCCTTGTGGATTTTGAGGGAAAAAAACGACATCCCAGTTTCTTGTGAACATTTATCTTGGAGAGGTTCTTGGATGCACTTCTGCTTTGTGATTCCTTTTACACCTGTTAGTAGCAATCAAGTCCTCCTCTCTGTTGCTGGAACCAGGGTGGCTAAAGGCCATCTCTCTCCAAGTGTAAAAGGTCGATTTTCAAACAAAAGATAAATATGGAAGAGTGTAAAAATTTACGTAGTAAGAATTAACTTAGAGCTTTTCACCTTTCCGATTGTGTTTCATTTCCAGTCTCTAGAGCAACAATTCCTAACTGCAGTTTTGCCACACCCAGGCTAACCAGTATTATCCTGATGAGCACCACAAGATTTATTTAAATTCAGCATAAGTCTTTAAATGGAGATAAATGCTGTGTTGGATAACTGGGAACAGGGCCAGGAGACTATCATGAAATTAAACCAGTAACAAAGTGCTGCCCCACTAATGGAGACCTGGGCCCTGCCTCAGAGGTGCTGCCAGGTTTCCAGTCTGTTGCAGGTGGGGCTGTCTTCCAGGAGCAGTACTCTGGGAAGCTCAGGGCACTCTGCACCTCCTAGTCTCTTTTTGTGCCACGGGGGCCAACCAGAGCCAACCTTTTGCCTCACCCTGCTGACCTCTTGATAGAGAAGGGGCCTGGTCAAGCACAGGATGACAGGATTCCTGGAGGAAAACAAACCCAGTTCTGTGGGATTTTCCTTCGTGGCCTTAGAAAAGAAGAGAGCACAGACCTAAGAGTCAGCTGTCTTAGAGCAGGGAAACTCCTCTCAGCCAGCATCTGCTTTCCGTACCTCAGTCCTTCCCCCTTCTACCGTTCTCAGCCTCCTTTTAATGAGAGAACTTGGCTTGGTTAAAGTCCATACTCTTTCATTTCTAAGGTAGCTTAACTCTTGTAGGACAAAAAAAGGATTCATTTCAAGGACAGAGATTAAAAGGTTCCCTTCAAATCCCTAACTCCCCACCCAGGCTCAGGATGGCAGCACAGACCCTGTACTGCTGCAGATCACTCGTGTCTGCTGGCGCTCACTGTGCTTCTGGCCTGAGCCAGTGGCCCTGAATGTTTTCAGTAGTTTATGTTGTTAATACTGACACCAGTTTGTACAGTTCATTCCAGCCAACTGCATGTTTCCAACTTTCCAAAACTTTGTATTTATAAGAAGAAAATGCAGTCAGGAGAGGTTGCTGTTGCCATGCAGCCTTCTTTACCAAATTTGGATTCCCTTCCACAACTTAGGTTTCTTTCAGTCCCCTCTCATGGGACGTGGGTGATGTGCGTATCTTAGAAAGCAGCACCTCTTCGTTGTGGTGTTGACCAGATGTTGCAGTGTCGCACCTGCAGCCCATGTTGTGCGTGGCCTGTGGCCGCAGCCCTGGGAGTTTTCTCATATCAGGGTGCTTTGGATTCCCTTTGGGGTGTTCCTCTCCTCTGCTGCAGCTGCAGTAGGAGTATGGACAGTATCTGTTTACATTACCTGCCCTCCCCCTTTTGCAAATTGGTGAAAGTTAGCTGCAGGGCTGGGGTTTAAAAAAGGCAGAGAGAAATGAGAAACAGTGATAGAGGTCAGGGTCACCAAGAAGCAGGGCACTGTCCACGTTGTCAGTAACCATAACCGCCCTCTGATTATTAGAGAAACAGAAGGAACTTGCCCCAAGCAGAGTGTTTCCAGTTGCCCTCTGCCTTCAAGTCTTAAGAGCGCCCTTCTCCTTACAGGAAGGTGTGCCCAGTGCCGCCGCAGCCACCCACCCACCCTCTGGCACAACAGGACGGACACATGCACAGCCGCCGTCTCCACCCTACATGTCCTGAACTGTAAGAGCAGAGGCTAGAATTCTGAACAGCCTGTTGTCAGGTTGAGATTTTCAGTGTAGTTAAAAGCAGGCAGCCATGCATCTGGAATTATTTCAGTCACTGTAGCTGGTGTGACCATGTGAGTAATTGAGATGGAGACAGTGTCCCCCAAGTTCTGGTCACCAGGGAGTCACTGCCAGAGGAGCAGAGAATCTCTAGCCCAAGTACTCCCACTTTCCCCGTCTCCCCCACACATTTCTTTCTCCTGGGCACTGAGCAACTTCTGGAAGAATGTAACAAAATGAAAGGGCCATATCTGCTCCCCAGTCCTGACCAGGAGCCTCGTAGCTGGCAGGCCCTTGCATGAGGATGAAGGTATATTTAGGCATCTTGTTGCCACTAAAGGCCTATTGAATGGCTTTTGGATCGTTGTCCTGCGTCAGACCCTGTGGGTCCATAGCCACACTTTATATGAGTGACATAATCACAAATGCAGCCAGTGGAAAAGTCCTTAGTGTTCTTTGCTGCAAAGTTTCCCTTTACTAAGGTATATCTATAGAAATGTGACTAGCCTTACATTTTTAAATGATTACAATTAGCATTCCTTATGGTTTAATTATATCCTTACTTCCAGTTTTTAGATTATAGAGCTTGTCAAGTTTTCTGGCGTTCATACCAAAATAGTTCTCTCACTATTGAATTTTATGCACAAGCTGGGTCTTTTCTGTGAATAACTTCCTGCCTGCAAATAGTGAGTGGAGTGGATGGCAGCGCTGTTCAGCACCGGGGCCTCCTCTGCAGTTTATCAAATCTGTGTGCACACACCCACTGATGTCTTGGTACTTTGGGAGGATCGTTTGACATTTGGCCAACTTGGAACCCATTTGGAAAGAAAGAAACTGTCAGAGAAGAGTTGGCAGTAGTAGAAATCACCTCCCCCAAAACACAGGTTACTGTCTAAAATATAGAGAGTGGAGCCGTTGAGAAGGGAAGGTGGATGGTGTACGTCCAAGACCATCTCACTGGAATATTTTATGTGGTTTTTGAACCCCCAGTTTACAGTAACCTTGTGAAGGTCAGATAGCTTAAGCTGGCGTCTCCCAACAGGGACACTGTAGGCCTTTGGGATGGGACAGCTCTCAGTCATGGAGGGCTGTCACATAGTGTGGATTTTGGCATTACTGGCCCCTTGCACTGAATGCCAATAATATCCCCACTCCATCCTCCCACCCCCGTTTCCAACTACTCCCTAGAGAGGCAGTACCACCCTGTTCAGTCGAGAGCCAGTCCTTTTTAAAGTAACTTATGAAATGACCAAGAACAGAATCTCCAGTGCGTAAGGGTTTGCTTTTCACATCCAAACGTGGCTTAGTGGTGTTCAGATCAAACACCACTCCACGGTCTTCCCAAAGAACAGCATTTCTCTGGAAGTACCTTTGGGACATCCTCCTGGGTGACAGAGCAGGGGGACAGGGAGGGTGAGACTGAGGGTCAGGAGCACGGAGCCTGGTCCTGACTGTCAGTGATTTGCTGTGAGACCGCAGGCAAATGCCCAGCCTCTCTGAGGCTTCCATTCCTCCTCTGTGAACAGGAATAATAACTCCAGCACTAGAATTCATCCCCTAGTTGTTGGGAAATCAGAGAATAAATGTGAAGACAGCATGAGCTTGTGTCAAGAGTATTATTTGGCAGCTCTGCGGCATCTTGATTGGTAATGCTAGTGGCAGTAGTATCTGACATTCCAATCCACGTTACCCTTCCCCCTCGGCTAAAGCCGGAAAGGAAGTTTCTTTGTGTTTTTCTTCTTTCTCCAAGCCCGTCTTGTTACCATCCTTGGTTGCTGGGAGAGAAAGTGGTTGGAGTCAGAGAGGACCTCAAGTCCATGTGCTTTACATAGAACATGTGGTTTTAAATCAGCTCCTTAACCAATTCTTTCTTTTCTTTGCAGTTTTTCCCCAGTTATACTTCCACATGATACACCAGAGAAGAAAGATCCTTTCTCATACTGAAGAACACAAGAAATTTGAATAGTTCCTTCTTCCTGCACATCCCCAGAAACAAACTTTCCAATGACAAAAAATGCTGCAGACTTTTTCAGTTCCCAATACGTTTCATAGAAAATAAGTAAGAACTATTTTTAAATACTAAAAAAATAAATAAACAAACCAAAATCCAGTGTCATGTGGGCCTGGGGTTTTCTAAAAAACAAAACAAAAAAACGAAAGCTGTTACATAAAACATCCTGGCCGGTCCATTTCAGCATGCTCTTTCAACCAGAAGTTCCCAATATTTATGATGGCGCTGGAAAGGGATTTGGCATTTCATATCCTCCTGTTTCCTTCACATGTCTGATAAATAAAAGATCTGTAACACTAAACACTTGAGCGTTACAGTCTGAGCCATGAAGTTGCGCCCACTGAATGCCCAGCTTGGAGCAGGTACGTCTCAGTCTGCAGTGTGTTTAGCATCCCCTCTCTAAGCGCTTGACTGCATGCTGGAAGCCGTTTGTTCTCTGGCATGCTCTGAAGTTATGGCTGGGACCTTCCCCTCTTATCTAGTGAATGAATTATACAATGTACATGTCTGTGAAACTTTGGGGTAGTGCCTATAATCAGAAAACAACTAGAACTGTTTTGTTTGTTTTCATTTGAGTCATTACTGCTTGCCACTACGAAATGTGCTTGAATTTAATAAGTATGTGTATATTGTAGAGAAGCTACCTTAACTGGGGCTCAACCACAATCCTATTTTAACAAAACTGGACAGTTCTGAGGAAGGGAAAGCTCAGTAGCTAGTCAATGACAGGTACCTTTCACAGTACCATTCTCAGAACACCCTGAGTAAGGAGTTTGCCAGGAGCTATTCTTGCTTAGGGACCTGAAGCCAGTCTAGTGCACAGAAGTAGAGAATCTGTTCTTGAAAGCACATGGAAGGCGTTACTCTAGAAATGGAGTTTGGAAGAACAATCAGGAATGGGTTTATGTACCCTTATTATTTTATTTTCACATTTTTATTCAGCTCTTCTGTTTGTATACTTTTCCTTATTATGGTACTATGTAATTCCCACCAAGTTGTAAGTCCAGAGGCAGTGAAATGTTCCAGTTGGGCAGTCATGAACTAAAAGTAGTATCGTCCCCGCATTTTGGAGCAGCCAAGAAATACTTTGGACATATGGACATTGTCTAATTAACGTCTTGTCTACATACTATAATTGCTAAACTGTGCATTTAAGACTTTTCAAGAAAGGGTTGGATGAAAATGTAAAGCCCAAGTTTAGACATGCGTTAGATTTTAAATATACAGTGTTCTTTACGGAAACATTTTCCCTTTTTTTTTTTAATTGGTTGATCTTTTAAAAGTCTAGCTTATTAGCTTACTGACTGGTTATCAACTAAAGTATAATTACCAATATTAGAAGGGTGTCATAATGGAAAAATTTTAAATGCTTATTTTAATAGAAGCTTGAAAATTAAGATGAAAATGAGAAGAAAATATGCAGCCTGAGATTTAATGCAAGCAGATGTATAATATGTTATTTTTGAATTGATCATTAAAATTCTGCTTCTTAAAAGCAGCACTCTTGACTTGGGTGTGGTGAGATTAGAATCTATTCTTGTATTTGATAAACAAAACATGTGGGAAGATTATTTTTCATGCTTTTTTCTCTTATTTTTCCAAAATGTTTTTCTACCATAAAATATAATCAATTTGGGTTATATTAGCCTTATTACTTAAGTTGAGTAAGATTTTTTTCATTTGTGTTTGAAATAGTTATAGAAGATGGGATGAAAAATGCAAATTTTCCAGGATTGCTGGATTGGGAGTTTTATTCAGTCCTCTCTATTATAATTTGTCACTATTTATGAAAAACAGTCTGTCACAAATAGTGGTCATGCATCAAATTGAACTTTGACAGCAAGAACGCAGCGAACAACTCCCTTCTCAAAAAGGGTCTCAACCCCAGTGTGTGTTTTTGTCCGTCAACATTTAAAATGCTCGTTGCAGATAAGTAAGGCATGCACTGTGTCCTTCAGTCACCTCTCTCAGTAACTGGTTTCTTTATCTCTAATGTGAATTCATTTCTCTTTGGAAGTGGTGGTGTTCGTTTATGGACTGAGAACATCTAACCCCACCGGATATCACATCTTCTTATAAGGTGTGGATGAGGAAGGTGGTGTTTTGGTGGGTATTTTCTCAGACTTAACCACTTTCATTTCCAGGCAGAGTCAAAGGCATCATCTGCTCCCCCCGCAACCCCTACCTGATGGGGTGTTTCAGTTCCCCCGCTTTGGGGACCACCTTCTGGCAGAGAATTCTTTGAGATACGCAGTAGTGCTGTATCGACACAAGCTGCTAATCTGCATCTTGCTGTGTTCTGTTTGCTAAGGTTGGGGTCATTCATTTAACACGTACTGACTGTTTTCAAAGGCTCCGTCGAGAGTTAGTCATGGAATAAAGCACATCCACCTGATGGAAATATTTCTCTGGAGCAAACTTCCGACAGGAAGGGCTTAGAAGGTGTAGCTTTGAGGCATGTGAAGAGATTGTGCCCTCACTTCCACTTGTGTTTTTGGTTATTCATTTATAATAAAAGGTTGGCATCGATGTGGTACAACCTGCAAATTAGTTTCAATTCTGAGTTTTGGATAAAGCATTGTAAGACAAAATCGGTACATACCGCTCCTTTGAAATTTGGATAAAAAATTATACAACCATATATAAAGTCATTTTTATATTTTTTCTATGTTGTGAAAACCAAAACTGTAATTTTATAAGTCTTTGATTCACTAAAATTATATAATTTAAATGTATTTTTTGTATATTTAGAAATAAGGAGTTCAAAGACTATGCTTAACTTTCTATGCATGCATTTGGAAGCTGTTTTTACCTGATAATGTAGTAATAAGTTGTATTCATAAAATACTGATCTGTGTTGCATTTCAAAATAAACTGATGTGTGCTCTGCCTGGATTTGATATCTGACCAGTAGATCTGGTGATTTTTCACATTGAGTTGGCCTGAAAATGGTATTGTAGGATTATGGAAGTTTCAGTTCCATTATAGATTCTAGCTCTTTCTTAAAAGTTTTTAAATCGATTTCTGCTCTTCATAATGGTTCTACACTTAAAGAAAAAGCAGACAAATTATATTAAGAGGTTTCAAAAAAATCATTCTTCCTAGCAGTCAGTCTTCAAGCTTACCTCGCTAGTCTCCAATCTGGCTGCAGAAGGACAAGACAGATTCATCATATAGGTGACCAGGAGAAATAAAAAATTAATCAGTAAAAGATGGAGGGCCCTTGTCCTACAGTGTGTATGTATGTGAGTTTTAATCTAATTTTTCTAATATAAGTTGAGAGAGGAAATACTGTTGCCCAGCAGTGTTCACCTTATAAAACAAGTACTTGGTCAAGCGGTCCAGTACCTCCTCCTAAAAACACCTCCAGGCACAGAGCAATCCTAGAAACTGCTTTACACACAGGGACAGGCGGGGAGAAAGACTGAGAGGATACTCAGCTCGGCTGCTTCCAACCCGCGAGTTCTGGACCCCAGATTTCCTCACCTCAAGCATGCTGGTGTGTCCATGTGCCAGTCCCTTTCTAGGGATTTCTCTAGGTGGTCTCAGGGTGCCTCCAGCAGGGGCATGAGCCCACCTGAGTCACCCTTGTCCAGGACTGTGGAAAAATGTTCCAAAGAGGAGCATATTTTTTCTGAATGCTGTCTGGTCACAGTTAGAAATTACCAGCATAGTGGTTAAAACAGCCTCTCTCCTCATATAGAGTTAATCTACTTCGGAGATAGGCACATTTATGAAAAGAAAATTATTTCAGCTGAAACTGAGGAACAGATGGTAAAGTTAATAGTAGAGGCTATCCAGAAAATACAACCTTTCCATCTTAGAGTGGCAATGGGAAACCAGCCAGGTCTTTGTAATTTGTCATTGTCATATTTTATGGCAATTATGTGTACTATGTTAACATAAGCTCCAGCCTTAGGAATTACCATTGGTATAATTTAGACCCACTGTTACACACGCAGTATTCTGAAAATACCGCCGTGGTGTTCTGTTCCCTTTAACAAGAATGAAGAAACTAGCTTTGCAATTCCTTATATTTTTTTATCCCAGCATTACAAATAGACTGGTTTGTTGTTATACAGTTTAGTGGTGAAGAAACTGTTCTAAACATCTATTACCAAAAATAGCTATACCTATTAAACATTCCCCTGCCAGCAACTAGGAACCAGAGTTAGAAGAGAGCTGTGTGGGTTTTTTTGACCTACACTTTGATTTAAACATGTGAGAAGCTAATCTGGGTTGTTTTTTGTTTTGTTTTGTTTTCAAATTTAGAGAAATACCCCTTACTGTTACAGGGTAAGATCTCATTACCAAAAATAATCTTTTTTTTTCCCCCACAAAAAAGGCAATTCACCCTAAGAGTCACTTGATAAGCAAAAATAAAATATGTGAGAGGCAGTGTACTTTAAGCACCTAATACCCGTTTCATAAATCTGTTTATGTTTGGAAATTGTGTTTTCTGTTCACTAATTCCAGAACATGGACTTATTACCATGGCAGCGCTTCCACATCTATCTATGACCGTGGATGCAATCCAGATGCTTTTTCATGCTCAACTTAGTTAAAGCCCTAAGGCCATTTCCACCTCCGTGTTGTCGTAGCTGGGTGGCCCCACTAGGGGGCAGCACTTCACAAGTGATTGGGGGTCTGGGGAATCCAAGGCGTTTGGAACATAGCTTTGACCCAAGGGCAGAAAGAGAAAGGCACACTAATAAAGGTCAGTCACAGACTTCTACTGTCCATATAAAGTAAAGGCAGCCTCATGTTCTGGAGGGGTACAGGAAATAACACTTTTTTAGAGCAAAAAACCCGAGTTTGGATTTGAGCTCTGAGGCTCCAGCTGTTCTCTTCCTGCGGAGACCTCCCTGGCTGGGACTGCGCAGGCTGCCTGGTTTTGAAACGAGAGATATTGGAGCTGGTCATAAAGCAGGTGTTAGTGCTCCTGCTTAATGGAGAGCCTGCTTGTTAATCTCTGAAACATTCAGGGAGGTCAGTTCCCGCTCTTCTTCTGTCCCTGGATATTTTTGGAGGGTGGCCTGGGCCATGAGAAAATGTCAGGCCACCTTATAAGGCCACGTCTGGCCCCGAGAATGCTTGTCTGCAGCATGTCCAGTACACTCTGTGGGTGTGAGTTGACTCTTGGACTGTGAGTTTTCTCACAGATTTAAAATACTTCTATTCATGCCAGGGATTATTCTCACTCTTTAACAGGCTTAAAGTCTTCCTCAAGAGCTGTTTAAATGACACCAATTTTGGCCATACCCAATAGATCACCCACGGCATATGTAATGCCTCATAGCCACACTAGTTGTGCCAGGGCAGATAGTCTCCTGCAGGTGGTTTACTTATTTTGCTAGTGTATGTCAAAGTGGAATCCACAGAATATTAGTTCTGGGGGCAATGGGAGCAGTAGTATATTAGGGAGTGGGGGCGGGGGGGAGTCTGTGGTTTAAAAAGTTGAAATGAAAAGTTTTCTTGTTGGGGGCCAGAGTGAGGCACTCCGCCCGTGGCAAAGGTCATGAAGAAGAAGGCTCGACATACGCAAAGGCGGGATCGAGCCTCAGGAGTCCCCCTGGAAATCCTCGAGCATCTACCCCCATAACCAGAGCCTGCCTACTTTACTACTTTGTGCTCTCACCTACACCTCTGACTTTACGGGGGGCTGTCCCCCACCACCTCTTTTGGAGAAGGAGTTAACCTAGAGCTCCAGTTAATAAAAACTCCTGGGAGTGACAAGAGTGTTTTAACCTACAAACTCCTCTGAAGGTTCTCTATCCTGCCTGACAGCCTTGTCCAGCCACATGTGATTGCTCACAGCCTCCCAACCGTGAGAGGCACGAGATGCTTTAAACCTTCTAAAAACAGGTTCCTTAGAAAAGTTAGAAAACTATTAGTATAAGTATAATGGGCTGATTAGAAATTGTATTGGTGAAGAGTTTTTCATTTGTTGAGCCAATGTTTGTTGCTAAGTCTCCATATCCCCTGCCCTTACACACATTAATGAATATATAGAAGAAATAAGTATTAACCTTTGATATTAATCACGTTAGACCTTAGGCTAAGTAAATTCTTTCCTTAACTAAAACCCACGACACCCTCACCCTATAGGAATGTAACTTTATTTGGGTGGCGTCTGTTTTAAGAATAATCACCCCTGGAGAAATAAGTGTCCTGGTTGACTGACCGCTGTCACAAGGAGAGGGTCGTAAATTGTCAGCAGGCCCCCAGGCCCCCTGGCCAGAAGATGATGTAACACCCCTAAGACCTCTGTATACATTTGTATGAAGCACCTGACTTTGATAAAAGTCAGGACTGCTGACCCCATGTGACTTTTGTATAACACAGTGTATAAAAGTAGACCATGGAAAATAAAGAATTGGGATCAGTTTCTCGAAATACTGGTCTCCCCATGTCGCGCTCTCTCTCACTCTGGCTGAGTCTCCATCTTGAGCATGGAACCCGCCATGCTTACTAATTATGCCTGGGCTTCTAAGATCCGACCGGGGAGGCCTCAGTGTCTCCTCTCCTTCAGGAGAACGGAAGGACGCCTGGGCTTCTTGTCTTGAAGTTTTATTGGTCTCCCGCATAAACCAAGCTACTCAGCCTCTTTTCTCCACTGAATTTTCCTACTGAGCTATCCTCATTCTATTACTCTTAACATCTTTAATTAATATCTAATTGAAGCTATCGTATCCTGATCCTCACCAACGCCATCCCCGCTTCGAACTCCCTGGATCAGCCGGGGCTGGACCCCGGCATTTTCTCTCCTGCTGGACTTTTTGTATATCTTTTTGCATGTGAATACAGTTTGTGAATCTCCAAGGAAGGGGGAGCTGATACAGGGCCAAAGCCACTTTCAACTTTATCCTTGAAACATCTTCAGGGCTAAAGCTCCTTGAACACCATGAAAACTACTAATCTGTTGGCGGCTTTCCCCATCAGAGAACGTTAATGCATCCTGAGGGGAAAAAACAAAAGAGGGCTTAGCCTGGGATCTGGGAAGGTTTTCCTTGGTTTTTTTGTTTGTTTTTTAAAAAACAACCATCCCATAGGTAAATGAATCACACGTTAGATTGAGAACCCAGATGTCAGCAGCCCTGGATGGAGTCTGCCATCGCTCGTTTCTGCCACATCTAGAGGGAGCTTCCCAGTGGATGAGAGCTCGTCTGAGAAGACCCAGATGGAACTGCAGCCCCAGATTGGGTCAGTCCAACTCCCACTCCCCCTGTGCCCACACCCCAAGTTTCTTAAGCTCCTGCTGTCAGAGCCCTTTATTCAGGCTCATGTCCTTGAAGCTCCTGGTGTCTTCCTGACTTTACCGTCAATCCTGAATACCCCCAGGTGCCGGCTACTTTGTCCTGGTGTGCCCTGTTACGTGACAAGGCCCCAGAGTTCCTTTTGCTCTGGGCCCTTGTCAGTTGGCATCCTCCCCATGTGAGCTCACCATGTTCGTAGATCCTTAAAGCCAGGGAAGACATCAGTCTCTGCGCAGAAGAAACTTGGGACCTGAGAGGGCACGTGACTTTTCCAGGGCCACACAGTGAGACAGTTGGGACCAGCTCTCTGCCCCACCCACACAAGGGCAGCTCCAGGGCTGTGCCCTGCCCTCTGCTGCCCACACCCATCATGGCTTTGCTGGAGCTCCTAACCCTCTCGTTCCCCATCTCCCTATTCCCCAGTCTCTCATGCCCACGACCCCTCAACCTTCCCGACCTTCTGCCAGACCCCACCGTTTGACCACTGTAATCAGGAACTCCCATGCCCCCTGCCCTCCCATCACACCCTCTTGGCAAAACCCCAAGCTCGGATCATGTGCCTTCTCCCCTTGCCCATGCCTCACCCTGGGGGCTGTCTGCCTGGCACTGCCCAGGATTCTCTTAAACTCCATCCTCCTTAGACCTCTGACTCACTCCCAGTCCCAGATTGCACCCCCAGTTTGACAGAAATCTGCAATCAGGTAGCAATTGCTTCAGCTTTCTATTACCACACCTAGAGACTTACCTATATGGAGCATACCCTTTGCTTTACCTCCTGTTAGAATGGATGGGGCAACCCTCTGTCCAAAGTTAATCCCTTCCTTGTACTCTAGATGTTTCCACCCCCCACGCTTCGGGCCCTCACTGCAGCCGTCCCATCCTCTCTGTACTTTGTCTCGGCCATCTCCTCCCTTAGAGCGTCTCCCCGTCTTGGCTCTGACCCCGGGCCTCCTCCCTCTCTCCTCCTGTTCTCTGGGAGAGGGCCTGCCAGTGCTCCTCTACTCTTTTCACCTCCCACTCTTCCCATCTCTCCCACCACTCCTCCTGCTGGTGCGGCTCTCTTCCAGGTCACTAGTGACCTCCTTGTTGTGAAATCCAGTGCAGACTCTGTGGCCTTTGCCTTAGGGTTGAAATTGGGGTACTACTGGCTGAATGTTAGAAATAATGGTATGGCTTTGGAGTCGTACCAGTGGGGGCCCAGTAGTACTCCATCCTCATTTTCCCTCCCTGCTCCTTGCATCTCTAATGAAGGTGTAGGCAAAAGAAAGGAGGGAGAACCAGCCAACAAAATGTGTAGTGATTAACTGAGTCGAGCCCCATGAGAGCATCCTGGGAAGCTCCTCACAGAACACTCATGATTTCTAAGCTAGTAAGAAGTAATGGTTCAGACTAAAAGGCAATTGTGAGGCCTGCTCAGCTTACCTCTCACCATATTCTTGTTCATCCCAGATCTTAGAGCCTACCACTGTGATAGGGAGAAAGGCTGACCCAACACATCACCAGCTCCAGGGAAGGGAGGTTCAAAGATGGTGTGCATGTGCCACCATGCTTGGCACCAGGCTGGCCTGGGTTGGGAAGGACAGGAAAGCATCCAGGCAGAAAAAGCAGATCTGGCTGTGCTTACCACTTCATGGCGAGAAGAGCCAGAAGAGAGCCCCTCACCCCTGTACACCAACCTCTTAATGCCCATTGACTCCACTGCCTCTCACGAGCAGATGGAGCTCCATCAGAATCTTGAACCTGAGCACGAAGATTAGCATTCTTCTTCCTTGGGAAGGAGCCAAGACATGCTGGGAGAATGAAGAGGGACCTTGGATTCCCTCCCGGGAAGCCAATGTCGTTCTTGAAATGATCTTTGCTCTGGACAGCCTGTTCTGGTTTCCTCCTTCCTCCTTGACAAAATTTGCTCAAGTCTCACTCAAAAGTTGAGTGCATTAAGAATCACTCAGGGTGCTGGACAAAATCAGATTTCTGGCTCCCTCAGACCTACTGAATCTGAATCTCTAGAGATAGAGACTAGAAGTGTATTTTTATCCAAGTCATGGGGGGATTCCAGTCCAGGGGCTTACTTGGAAGAACATGCCTTGGGGGTCCTTGCCTTTGGGGTCCTCACCCTGAGAGTTCTATTCTAACTCCTCTTCTCACTTCAAACCCAAGTTCTCTGACCAGGTTCCCAGCCTCTGGACCAGATTTGGCCCTTGAATGTGATCTGTTTGACCCGTAGTACTTGTTGCAACTGAATCAGAAGATGAGGCAGCAAAAGTTCACCTTCCCATATACCGGGCATCGGTGAGAACCAGAAGGGCTGCCCCTTGGATCAGGTGCTCTGAAGGGATCAGGCTCAGGCCCCGGTGCCCCCGCCCCTGCTCAGCCAGGCCCCCTGGCATCTGATACAGGAACTGGAGAGGAGGAGCAGGGCTGCCTGGGCTTCAAGCTTCCTCTCTGTACTGAGGACTGCAGCCTCCAACTTAGGCCTGCCTCCATTCTAGAGTGCCACCAGACACCTTTCTTTGGGCATCTCAAAGGCACCCAGAGCTCAGCCTATCCAAAACGAAACTCCCCTCCTCCCCCAGCCACACACCTCTTCCTGCTCCCCCCTTCCTAGTCTTTCCCATCTCACTGGATGGCACCCCAGCCACCTGCTGGTCAAGCCAAGAACCTGGGAGTCATCTCCCTTCTTGTGCTCCGTCACTAGCCCTCACTTAGCTTTCAATCAGTTGCTAAATCCTACTGTTTATCTCCTGAGGATCAGTTGAACACATCAACTTCCTTCCTCCACCACCTCTTCTCTTATCTGAACCACTGCCGTCTCAGCTGGACAGCAGCAGCAGTAGTAACCTCCCAGCCAGCTCCTGGCTTCCACACTTGCCCTCCCCTCAGATCCATTCTTAATACAGCAGCCGAAGTCTCCTTTTAAAATGCAGGTATTATCATGTCAGTCTCTGTTTCAGCCTTCAGTCCCTCCCTGTCATTCTTGGTATGAATCCAGACCCATGAACATGACCCAGTGACCTTCTGAGACTGTTGTCCGCTCCTCCTCTGTCCTTCTGCACCCCACATTCATGAAGGCCTATCAGGCCCTCAGGGTACCTGGCTCTCACCTCCTGCCCTTTGTACCCACATTCCCTCTGCTAAGACTCTCCCTCTCCTCCCGGGAACTCCTCACTGTCCTTCAGGAGTGTCTGTGGCATGGCCACCGGGAAGTGCCTGCCCGAGGTCCTAGGACCGGCCCTGGTGCACCTCCTGGTGCTACCACAGTAGAGCAGGGGAGCGGGGGGAGCAGGGCAGAAAAATCAGGAGACTGGCAAAATGAGAATTTCAGGTAACAGTGAAGTATGCTTCATGAAACAGTATCACTCGTGAAGACCTGTGACTGCCCACATGGCCCTCCAGGTTCCCACCGCCATCTTCCCTCACCTGTTCGCCTGCTGAGACTACAGACTCCACAAGGCGGGGACTCCCCGGCTTGTACACCACTGTATTTCTCAGTGCCCTGCCTCACACTAGGGTTTGGGGGATTGGCAGGAAACATAAGTGATTAAACAGGGCATTTCAGATACCAGTAAATTCTTTAGAGAAACAGGAAGGTCATGTGTTTGGAGGGGCCTAGGCCTCTGAGCAGTGGCAGAGGCAGGACTGGATTCAGACCCCACAGACCCTGAAGCCCATGGCCGTTTCCAACCACCACCTTGCCTTCTTGCTCCCCAGAACACAGGGGCCTTGGTGGGGGCAGGAGGTGTCTCACCCAGAAAACCTCTCAAAGGGCACAGCTGCTGGCTCCTTAGAGACTTTCAGCCTTCCTGGCACCTTGAGGTCCCCTGGAAACCCCTTGGACTGGATCCCTCAAGAAGCCCAGTGGGAGGTTAAAATCCAGGAAGGGGTCTCACCTCCCAGGTTACAGCCTGCAGCACCCTATCTGACACCTCTGGTCTGAGCCCTGGGGTCTAAACTTAACACCGCCCCCCCCAGCCCCTCCCCACCCAGACTCAGCTTTTTCTTTAGTCACTTCTCCAGCAAAGCTGTTGACAGCTAAAAGTCTGGTTACAAAGGATTCTCGCAGGCCTGCTGGTTTCTTATCTGCAGCAGAGGCCAGAGCTCCTCCCCAGAGCTGGACTGGGCCTGGCCCACCGTGCCCGCATGCCATGGGCATCTCTGTCCACAGCCTAAAGCCTATATCTCCTTGCTTATCTCTGCCACTTCTCCCCAGCCTTAGGATAGCTGACCAGGTTGAAAGCTCCAGACACTGATCACAGCCTGCCAGAGGCTTGGGGCTGCTTCAGTTCATACCCAAAGTCAGGAGAAGATGAACCTCCCCACCCGCTCCGTGGAGAGCTGTCACTGAACACCACCCACCTCATACCTTCCCAAACCTCCTGCCCACGTCGCACATGAGGGAACGGTGACCTGTCAGAACCGGGAGAGGCCTCAGACTAGCATCGTCACCTCAAGGCTCCACTTGTCCCAAGTTGGAAACTAGTTCCAAGGAGAGAAGGGCACACAGGTGGTCAGTGGCAGAACTGGAACCCGTGTTCCCAGCCTGCAGCACGGCCCTGCAGGCCACTTCCGGGTGTGCAGTGATGGCATTTCATGCTCCTTCCAGGGACTTGAAGTCCCTATCCATGGAGGCAGAGCCTCAGCTCCCAACACTGTATCAGGTGTAGACTTACAAGGAGATTGGAGAACTGGGGGAGATCGACCCTCCCAGGCTCTGGAAAGGATGTCACAGACACTGCCCATACCTGGAAGCCTGAAGGACACAACGGGGGTAGGGGGGTGGTCTGTGGTGGTGGTCTGTGCCAGGCAGACCTATGAAGGCTGAAGACAACAGGAGGAGGAATCTGCCTTGGGGTTAGAGGGGGTCTCATCTGGCCACAGAAGCCCCCTGGTTGTACAGGCCCAAGAGGGTACCCCAGAGTTTCCATAGGTATTTACCCAAGAATGGAAGTTGGTGGCACCTTCTGCAAGTCCCAGCTCCCAGCATCAGCCCCTCTTCCCCCTGCTGGAGAAGCAGAGCCCAGGATGCAACCTGCAAACGCTGGATCCAAGGCTCGCCCAGCCTCCTGTCAGGAATCTCAATTCAGAGCCAGGCAAGTTGCCTTGCCTGGTATATTTAGAAAAGTCAGGCTCCGGTTGCTCCTTGTTCCCTTACAAAGTGTGAACTGCACCCATCACATGGAAATGTGATTCACTTCTCAGCAGCCAGGCAGAGCAGCTTCCCACCGCCTCCAAGCAACCCTCCCTCTCTGCCCCTCTCAGCCCTCTGGCACCTGCAGTTTCGTGTACTCCGCACGGAGCCCAGGGCCCTGGGAGCACAGTGGCCACCGAGAAGATGTACAAGGTAACTCCAGGGTCAAAGGCAACGTACCTCTCTTGTATCTTTTTGGCAATGCATCGGTCTGACTCAGTCTGGTTCCTTTCTACAAATCTGTGTGCTTCTTTCTCACAGCCCTCAATTCTCAATCCCCCCCCAGGGCACACTGCTCCTCCCGCAGTTGTAAGCCCTGGGGAGGCTCACAGTTTGATGACGAGACCCTCATGGAAATAAGTGCAGTAAAGCTGAGGTTGCATCCTGGCAATCTATGAGCTGAACTTTTTTTTTTTTAATTTTTCCTTTTTCTAAAATGATATTCTAAACTGTTTTGGTTACTAACATCTTTAAATTAAGAGTGTTGACATTAAAAAAGTTGATTTCCTGCTTCTCTTAAAAAAAAAAGACCTGGCGTTTTCTGGCCTAGCCCTGCAGGGCTTATGTGGTTACACGTGATCCCTCTTCGGACAGGAGGGTTCTCTGGGCCACCCTGCTAGGCCACGTGTTTGTTTGTGTTTCAGACAGGTAGCCCCACACATCTAGGGTCTCCTACTCTAGCAGGCCTACACCTGGAGGTACCTGTATACAGCAGGTATAAGGCAGGTGTATACCCCCTGCCAAAGAGACACAAAGGAGATGTAATTTTTCCCTCTCTTCCTCTAATTTCTCATTCTCACAATCCTCAGTCTCCTGAATTTATCTCCTTTTTCTCCCCACCCCTCTGCAGTGCCCTATATTATTGGTTTGTGTGGTTCTATTTTCGCCCCACACCAATCTCCCCAATCCCTGCCTGATTCCTTAGAGAGAATGCATCGTGGAGCTTCAGGGTCAGGCCTGAGCCTGATTCCTGCTCCACTTTCTGCCCTCACCATTTCCCTGAGTGTCTTTGGCATACAAGATGGGGATGAAATAATACCTAGTTTGTGGGGTTGCTGGGAGGATTAAATGAGTCATCGCCCTGCACATTAAATGACTGACGGGTCTTGAGTGTGCTTCAGTGGAGGGCAGAGCAGAGGCTGTGGGAACCTCAGCCACTTCCCCACCTTGTGGTCCTAGGAAGGAAGGAGGCCAAGTGCCTGGCTGCTCCCCAGGGGTGCCCAGGGGTGGCGGTGCCTCTGGTCCCCAAGGAAAGAGCTCCCCTAAATGATGAGTCTCATCTGGTTGGAGGACATTGGAGGATACTGCTCAGGCCCAGGCTGGGCTGTATGCCAAGAAGCCAGTCCAGCAGGACAAGCCAGGGACTCAACCACGGTTCCCCTCCTTCCCCAAATGACCAGCTCCAGTGCCTGCCCAGGGCTGTAGGCACATCCACCTGGGGTCACAGACTGAAAAAATCATCAGCAGAGGCCTGACCAAGGCCAGGGTGAAGGTAACCACCTCTCCTCCACCTGGGAGGCGCCAGCTTGGTGAAAGTGCACTGGGCTCTGTAGAGGATCCGGCCTGTGCCCACCCCATCTCCCCAGGATGTCATCTGCCCTCAGGCAGCATTGCCCCAGGGTAGATTTTTGATGGTATTCCTATGATGGAAATGTTCCCAGGGAACCCACGAGTATCAAAACCCAGAGACACTTCCTCCAAATGCAGAATGACTAACCCATGTGCTGGTCCCTAATGCAAGGGCAACCCATGGACAGTAACATTAGCCAATATTTAGCTCTTACAGCGTGCCAGGCACTGTTCATATTTTTCATGTATATTAAGCTGTGTATTTCTCCCAAGAGTTCTATGAAGTCAATACTGCTAGACTCCCATTTTATAGATGATGAAACTGAGACATAGAAAGGGTAAGCAACTGAGCCAAAGTCACCTGGCAGGTGAGTGGCAGAGCCTGAACATAAAGAGAAATCCTGCATACTTCATGACTACACTGATTATATTGCTTTTACTGTTGCTCCAAGGCTATAGGAGCCCCCAGCCCCACTCTCTGAATGCCAAAGAACTGATGCTTTCTAACTGTGGTGCTGGAGAAGACTCTTGAGGGTACCCTGGACAGCAAAGAGATCAAATCAGTCAATTCTAATGGAAATCAACCCTGAATATTCACTAGAAGTAGTGATGCTGAAGCGAAAGCTCCAGTACTTTGGACACCTGATGTGAAGAGCCAACTCATCAAGATTGAAGGCAGGAAGGAAAGGGGGACAGAAGATGAGATGGTTGGATGGGTTCATCGACTCAATGGACATGAGTTTGAGCAAACTCTGGGAGATAGTGAAGGACAGGGAAGCCTGGCATGTTGCAGTCCATGGGGTCACAAAGAGTCAAACCTGATGGAGTCACTGAACAACAACAGACCCTCTCTCACCATCTGAACTCATCTCCAGCTGCAGCCCCCAACCCGGTTCCTGAGATGGTGACCAGTGAACACCATGTGATGCATGCCTAGCAACAGGCAAGTGCCTGGGTTTGACCATCATGAAGAACTAACCCCCTCTCATTCTCAAGTCAATCCCTGAGTCCTCTTTCCTTTGCAGTTGCAGAGAAACATAAAGTAGCCCACTCAAATACCCACAAAATGAAAAATCCCCCCATCTCTCTCCTTCATTGTTGTCATCCTGCTCAGTCCCAGCCAAAAGGATTTCCCTCAAATGCCCGAGGCAGCTCCTTGCAACCCAGCAGCCTGGGTCCCCTTCGAAGAGCCTGGAGGGCCTCTTCTGCCCCCCAGGGGCAATGACAGGAGACCTTCACTCACAGAAAGAACATGCTCAGAACCAGACACAGTAGAGCCCCGTGGCCTCCTTGCTTGGATGCTGGCGGGAGTGCAGTAGTTCTTCTGGAAGGGGAAGTCATGCCAGGTGGGGCCAGTAGGCGGAGGGCAGAAGCAAAGAAGAGAGATCTGCTTGGATGCTGACTCTCTGACAACACCCCTAGCCCTGCAGAGCCCAGAGCGGGCACTCCACACCCCTGAAGGGTAGTTCCTCCAGGAACTCTGGCTGCTGCTTGGGGCTCCCAGTGGTTTCTTGAGCCCCTTGTGCCCCTGTGTTAGCTCCGAAGCACTCAGGGGCCTTAGAACAAGCAGTACAATCTCTATTCCACAAGCCCTCTAAATCCTGTCATTCCCCATCTTTTGGGTTCCCCAGGCCTTGATCACTGCTCCCGTCTCCCATGCAAGCACTAAAGTCCCTCTCCTGCTCCATTATGACCTGGCTTCCCCAAGGAGAAGCAAACAGTCCCCAGCCTTCTCTGAGAATCAGGACAAAGGAGTGAGGACACGGTGGAGCTGCAGAACCACACCCCTTGCCAAGCCCCGAGAAGGCCTGGCCTGCCCCACTGGAAGCCCTGCCGTCTAAGTGGCCAGGAGCCTCCTGATCGCTGATTATAGGTCCAGACAAGTCTGCCCAGTGAGCCTCCCTTCTCCCCTGCAGGACTGGCGCCCAGGTTTGCAGCCAGTGGAGAAAACAGCAAGATCTTTCCCCCAAGCAGGAACCCAACCTCTTCACTTAGAGGCTCAGAGAAGCACTCCTTCACACACACAGCAACCACAGGCCCTGCTCAGTCTTGAAGCCAGGCTATTCCTGGTGGGCTGAGCATGCACCACAGGGGCTGGCAAGTCTGGAACCAGGTTCCTGGGGTCCACTGATGGCCATGCAGTGAAGGGAGGTGGCTTACTCACCCTTGATCTGGATCTGAAGGACTTTGGGGGCCCAGGGGGATCACTCACAGTGGCCCAGGCTCTCCAGAGGACAGCCCATTGCAGCACAGGCTTCAGCCAGCTCTGAATAGGACTGCGCTCTCTCCCAAGGCTCTCACAGACCATCCTCACATGTCTCTTCTAGCTTCTGGGGGCTTTAGTTGCCTTGGGCTTATGGCCCCAGAACTCTAGTCTTTGCTTCTGTCTTCACAAGGCCTTCTCCCCCATGTTATCGTCTCACATCCCTGTCTCCTTTCCTTTCTCCCATAGGAACACCAGTCATTGGATTCAAAGCCCATCCCAAGTCCCAAATGACCTCATCTCCAGGGCAGATCATAATCTCATTTTGTTCTCAAAATATCTTAATCCTTAATTATATTTGCAGACCTTATTTCCAAATAAGGCCACATTCACGGGGATCAGGGGGTAGTACTTGGACATATCTTTCTGAGGGACATCATTCAACCTGCTACACTCAGTTGCCTCCTCTGTATAATGGGACAACAGTAGACCTGCCCCACGATGCGGTGAGGATCACGTGGGTTAAGGCAGACACAGAGCTTATAGCAGGACCCAGCACCCTGTAAGTGGTCAGTCAGCACTAACTGCTGCTATTACCCCTCATCCTTCCAAACGCTGCCGGGTGCAACTTGCTCTGAGCTGCACCCACCCCCTCGTCTCTCAACCAACAAGAGTCACTGCTGTTCCATGGCCTCTGCAGATCCCTCCAGCTTTATCCCAGGACCTGTACCAGGCAGGATGGAGGCTGGTCTCCTCTGCCGACCCACTGGCTCCTTTTAAAATACTAGATCTTATTCATCTTTTTAAAGAACAACCTTTTTTGAGTTGTATGAAAATATCCCACGTGTGGAGACGTCACAGAGAAAACATATCTCATCATCACGAGCCCAAATGTTTCTGTTTTCTCCCGACAATGTTACTGATACCCTCACCTCTGTCTCTCTAGCATCTGATACAGAGCCTGCCATGTGGGAGTGGGGCACAGATATTTGTTGATAAATTGAAGGAGGAAGGCAGCCTGAAGGTCAAATCAGAAGTAAAGGAGCTAAACGTACAGCCGAGCACTCCATCTCTTGAGGGGGACTCTGGTGTGTCCTGCGGTGATAGGATCATGGAAGGACAGCTCCAGGCTGGGGGAGCTGTCCAAATGGGTAAAAAAGGTGTCAGTAATCACATATGATGGAACAGTACCTGGTATCAAGTAAGCTCTTAGCCCAGAGCCATGACACATCCGGGAATGGAAACAGAACAAGAGACAGGCCATAACCACTGGCCTGGCTGTGTTAAAGCACATCACCTTTGTTTGGCTTGTTTACTATTTACTACTAATTATTATGTAGCATAGTAGCAGTATGTATATAATTAGGTGGCAGATTAATTTTGTTATTAGTTTCACTTAATTATATTGCTTAACTCTGTGTACTGTCTACACTACCCCCTTGAACAAAAACAAAACAAAACAGAAAAACCCTCTAAGGCCCACTGCAAGGAGATCCAACCAGTCCATTCTGAAGGAGATCAGCCCTGGGATTTCTTTGGAAGGAATGATGCTAAAGCTGAAACTCCAGTACTTTGGCCACCACATGTGAAGAGCTGACTCATTGGAAAAGACTCTGATGCTGGGAGGGATTGGGGGCAGGAGGAGAAGGGGACAACAGAGGATGAGATGGCTAGATGGCATCACTGACTTGATGGACGTGAGTCTGAGTGAACTCCGGGAGTTGGTGATGGACAGGGAGGCCTGGCGTGCTGCGATTCATGGGGTCGCAAAGAATCGGACACGACTGAGCGATTGAACTGAACTGAAGGCCCACTGCTCATGTCTGTTTTCACAGTTGGAGGAGGTGGGGGGCGGTGCAGCCCCGCATTCACAATGGAAGTCGGTCCCTGGCCAGAGTCACCCTTTCAGCTGCTGCTGAGAAGTGTCTCATCCTGAGCCCTGCTGTCCTGGGCCAAGAGGCTCCTCTCCATCAGCCCTGCTGATTGACGCCCATGTAATAAGCACGCTGCACCGGACTCTAAAAGCCTCAGAGCGGGTCAGTCCCCTCTACGTGCCTGGGGTCGGGGAGGAGTCATCTGGCTCCAGAGCTGGGGGATGGCTGGGATGACCTCAGAGCCTCCGCTGGGTGCCTGGGTTCACTCCAGGGAAGTCCACCCTGCCCCTACCCGCCCTGACGCCCGGCTCCAGCCAGCAGCTCGGCCACTAGCTCACCTGTTCCTTCCCCCACCATCCTCAGGTCTCTTGTTCCTTCTGTGCCTCCTGTCCCTGGTTTCTAGAGTGACAAGCACCACAGAGATGCTGCTGGCTCCTCGGTTCCAGTCAGAAAGCTGGGCTGGGAGGAGGCAGGAAGCCACAGAGAGAAAAGCCACACAAGGTGTGCCTCAACGCTGGGCCGCCGTCACTTCCAGAAGAGAGAAGTACCCCGAGGAACCCCTGCAAGACCTCCATGGGCTGCAGCCACCCTTGGGCTCCATTCTCACTGTGAAGCTCTTCTCTCATCCAGCCGCATTCTGAGTTCTCACGTAAGAGGACAGTTTCCTCAGCCTCCCTTCTTGGTGAGATTAAACCACAACCAGCCAGCCTCCTTTGAGGAAGCCCCTTTGGAGCCCTGGCCTCTATCCCCTCCCCTCCCCTGCCCTCACACACCAAGGCCTTCTCAAGACTACACATCCCGGGTTCCTTCCACAACACAAGAAGCTGAGGTTCACTGGGCACTATGGCCACTGTCTGCACTGATACCTCCAGACCTGGTCTCACTTGCTCTTCTGGGGGCCCCGTGAGGTAGATGCTGTCATTACCTGTCACTGATCCACAGGTGAAGAGGATGAGGCTCTGACAGGCTGGGAACTTGCCCAAGACGCACAGCTGGCAAATTCAGAGTCAGGATTTGAAACCAGGTTTATGCTGCTCTAGAGCCCATACCCACTCCAGCACTCTTGCCTGGAAAATCCCATGGGAGGAGCCTGGTGGGCTGCAGTCCATGGGGTGGCGAAGAGTCAGACACGACTGAGCGGCTTCACTTTCACTTTTCACTTTTATGCACTGGAGAAGGAAATGGCAACCCACTCCAGTCTTCTTGCCTGGAGAATCCCAGGGATGGGGGAACCTGGTGGGCTGCCGTCTATGGGGTTGCACAGAGTCGGATACGACTGAAGCAACTTAGCAGCAGCAGCAGAGCCCATGCTTTTTTTTTTTTTTTTGCAGCACTGCGTGGCATGTGGGATCTTAGTTCCCGGACCAGGGATTGAACCCATGCCACCTACAGTGGAACCATGGAATCTTAACCACCGCACCACCAATGAAGTCCCCCTATGCTCTTAACTGCTGCATTCTAGCTCCTCCTCTCCTACCATCATTCAGCAAACATTGGGGAGCATCTCTTCCAGGCTGGATCCTGCATTAGGTGCTGAGGATGGGCCCACGAACAAGGCAGAGACAGACAAGACCTTGTGGAGCCGACACCCAGGCCCACCCAGCAGGTGTGAGCTTGTTCTCCTGGGTCTCTGAGAGCCCTGACATGGTGGGAATCTGCAGCACTGACTCTGTTCTCTGCTGAAGAGGCAGATGACTGGGAATAAGCAGTCTGTCACAGAGCAAGCTTCAGGCAGCTGCTGCTGCTGCTGGGCCTCAAAGCTCCCTATATCCTAAAGCTTGAACATCAGCTGGGCCTTCCTCCTGTGAGGTTGGCTCTCCAGCAGGGGAGGAAGGCAATCATTCCCTAACATCCTTCCCTTTGGCTCCCTCAACCAGACATCGTTCCAGCTGGAAAATGAGCCCGCAGAGCTCTCCAACTCCCCTCCCTGCTGCCCTGTCACCTGACCAGGCAAATTACCTGGTCAGCAGGACCACATCTCTGGGCTGGTGGAAGGCAGACAGAAATACTGGGGGTGAGGGTCTGAAACTGGCCGGCCAGCCTGCTCTCCCTCCAGGCAGAACAGCTGAGGAGCCTGAGGGCAGGGAAGGGATGCCACCTCCTCCGAGAGTGGCTTGGTGCCAGAATCACGCCGCGCTGGGAGCCACGAATGCCTTTGACAGGTGGGTGTCCAGTGAGGCTCTGATGGGAGGTTACCCCTGAGACGGCAGTGTTTCTCAAGTGTGGTTTGGGATGGCTTCCGTCTCATCAACATTGATTCAAGATTTGAGGGGTGGGGTTCAGAGACCTGGTTTTCACAAGCGCCCAGCTGATTCTGAAGCACACTCAGGTTTGTGAAGCAGGAACCAGGGGACTGAAGTCTAATCCAGACAGCGAGACCACCCAGGGGATGAATTCATTAACCTAGAAATTGGGAATGAGCTAAACCTGCACCTTCCCCATGTGTGTATGCCAGAGTCAAAGACCAGAAGGCCCTCCATGGCTCCCTTCACGGAGTCAGGTCCCTTTCCCTCTCCACCTCATTTTCAGATTTTATCTTAAACACCCATCCTTAAGGAAGCCCCACTCAGTAACCTCTGGCTTCCAGTTCCCTGCAGTCGTTCTTATTGTTCCGTATTTCTTTCTTCAAGCCCTAGTACAGGTGGCACGAAATGTGTGTGTGAGGTTCTGTGGTGCCTTCTAGAATACAGACTCCAAGAGGGCAGGGGCTCTTGCTTTGTTCACAGAAGTATCTCCAGAACTCACACAGGGTTTGGCATGTAGTAGGCGCTCCTGGAGGTTTGTTGGGTGCTTGGCTCAGGTTGCAGAGCTGGGAGAAGTCAACTCAAGCAGAAGGAAAGAAGTGTGGAAGACAGACTGCACCTTGCGGTCTGCAGGGCCTTGCTGCAGGGCCAGCTAGGAATTGCTCAGCCTGCGTAGGAATTTCACAGGGCCGCGGAATCCTCCTGCCATGGAATCAACCCATCCACCTCCCTGCATCTAAGCCCTTCTGCTGTTCTTCTCAAAGATCCATGCCAGAGAACATTCCTCAGCACACCTTCTGCCTTACTCGTGATTGTGGGTATGCTCTTTTCTATGGGAAGGTCTTCTTTGATCTGACTCCTGTATTTCCTACGCCATCTTTATCCCCCTTTCCCTCCTTTTGAACACAGACTCTAATGTTACCAGAACTAGACAGGAGCTTAGAGATGACCGAAGAATGCAGATTTCAAGGCTTTTTTTTTTTTTTTTTTTTGTCTCTTAAGTAGGAAAAACCCTTTTCCAAAAAATCAGAATCTGAATCCTGAGATGTGAAGCCAACAAAAGGGGAGCAGCACTGATTTTTATAGGGGGTGGAGGAGCTCGGAGGAACCCAGTTTGAAAACAAGTGATAGGCAACATTAGAGGCGCTCAGCAGTTGTGGTTTTTAGAAAGTGTGTTTTGGTATCATTTGGGGGACTATGCAATGGCACCCCACTCCAGTACTCTTGCCTGGAAAATCCCATGGATGGAGGAGCCTGATAGGCTGCAGTCCATGGCGTCGCTAAGAGTCGGACACGACTGAGCGACTTAACTTTCACTTTCCACTTTCATGCACTGGAGAAGGAAATGGCAACCCGTTCCAGTGTTCTTGCCTGGAGAATCCCAGGGATGGGGGAGCCTGGTGGGCTGCCGTCTATGGGGTCGCACAGAGTCGGACACGACTGAAGCGACTTAGCAGTAGTAGCAGCAGGGGTCTATGTGTTTTGTGTTTTCTCCTTTATGGTTTCTTTTTTGCCAAGAAATTGGCAAAGTTATGCAAACATGTTTCCCAAATCTCCAAATCTTTGAACAAAGATGGTCATTATTTTCTCAAACATTTCCACACAGGGCTGCAGAGTAAGGCCCATCTTTTTTGTATTATTTACTTATTTATTTCTTTTGGAGTGTGTTTTGAGCACAAACCATGCTATCTCTACAGAGATCCAATTGGAATGAGAAATGGTGGCGGCCTTGTTGCTGGGACTCATTAAGCCTTTCAGCCCCGGGGGCTTGGGGATTTTCATGGAACCAAATTCCTTCTTGGGACTGTTAATATAATCCCATAATTGGAGCATTAAGGGACCTATTAGCTGCTGGCTCAGTGCTCAGGAGCTCATTCCCAAGGACCAGGAGGCAGGTCTAGGCCCCTTCGTGGTTTCCCATGAACTACAGGCTCTCTGCCTCCTATCCTCACCTTGCCTTCCACCTTCAGCCAGCTCCCAGACCCCAGTGCTAGGGAGTGTGAGGGGTCTCAGAAGAGTGGGGGCAACAAGACCTGGACTATAACAGTTCTCACTGTTCACCCATCCTCCATGTACCACCCTTAGAACGTTCGTCAGTATAATCATACTTTGTTAGTCAATACAATCATATTTTGGGTGTGTGCGTACTCAATCGTGTCCAACTCTTTGCATAGACTGTAGCCCACCAGGCTCCTCTGTCCATGGGATTTCCCAGGCAAGAGTACTGGAGTAGGGATCTTTCTTCTTCCAGGGGAACTTCATGATGCAGGGCTCGAACCTGCGTCTCCTACGTTTGCATTGGCACATGGATTCTTTACCACTGAACCACAAGAAAATCTCTAATCATCCTTTAGGTGCCATTTATTAAGCTTCTAGTATGTTCCAGGCACTGTGCTAGTTCATCTAATGCTGAAGACAAGAAATGATAATGGTGTTATCTTCATTTTGCAGATGAGAATACCAGTTTTTCAGAGGAGCCTGAGCTGAGCCAAATCTTATTTCATTTGATATTTGCATATATTATTTCTTCTAATACTAATAGTGGTTAACTCTTTTTGAATGTTCACTATGTTCTAAGAGCTTCACATGTATAAACTTATTTAACCCTCAGGACAACCCTATGAAATTGAGTATTATTATCATCCCCAGTTTGTATAATGAAATAACTGAGGCACAGAATGGTTAAGAATCTTGCCTGAGGTTAGTTCCTCAGCTCTCGGCCTCATCACCGGTTCTAGGTAGTCTCAGCTCACTTCAGGCATTGACGTGTTCCCTCCATGACTGGGGAAAACAGCACTGGGAGTGGTTAAGAGCAGGGACTTTGCAGTCAGACACATCTGGGTCCCAATTCCAGCTCTGTGTGCATGAGTGTGGGCGAGTGGATTAGCCGTCCATTGCTCCATAACAGAGTGCCCCAGCATTTGGCTGCTTAAAACCACAAACATTTACTATCTCATGGTTCTGAGGGTCAGGGATGTGCAAGCAGCTTCCTGCGAGGTTCTGGATGGGGTCTCTCATGATGTTGCCATCAAGACATCATCCGAGGCTGCAGGCGTCTCCAGGCTCTCTTGTGGCAGGACCTATGACCAAGTTCACTCGCTGGAGCCTCTCCACAGGACTGCCTCACCACCAGGCAGCTGGCTTCCCCCAGGGACAGTGATCCCAGAAAGCGAGAGAGCACCCAAGATGGAAGCCACCGTCTTTTATAAGACTCAGTATCAGAAGCAACTTTCATTAATTTTTATCCTATTCTAGTCATTAGAAGTGAGATGGTAAATCCAGCCCACGCTCAGACTTTGGGAGATTACACAAGGATGGCAAAAGTGAGGAGGAGAGGAAGATTGGGTCAGCTTAGAGGGCCTGCCATGGGCTTCCATGGTGGCTCAATGGTAAAGAACCCACCTGTCAATGCAGGAGACCTGGGCTTGATCCCTGGGTTGAGAAGATGCCCTGGAGAAGGAAATGGCAACCCACTCCAGTATTCTTGACTGGGAAATCTCATGGACAGAGAAGACTGGCAGGATACAGTTCATGGGGCTGCAAAAACGTCAGACATGACTTAGCTATAAAATGGGAATCAGAGTACCTGCCTCAAAGAGTTCCCTTAAGGCCTCAGTGAGATAACACCTTTATAGGCAGATCGGAACAGTGCCAGCAAACAGGGAGTGCTCCACAAGCGTTGGGTGCTTTCACCACTAAGGCTGTTAGCTCCTTGCGGGCAGGGACACTGCATCTTTCTCGGCCACATCTGACCTTCAGTGCCTGCCTAGCTCAGCCCCTGGCATGTCCTTTCTCTGCAGAGTGCCAGGCACCGACAGCGCCAGTGCAGGTAGGGGTCAGAAGGCACACACTCTTTGCACCACTACCAAAGCCTGTGGGAGAGGCCTCTCCAGGACATCAGGAACTTCCTCCAAGACCCAGCCATGGCACCAGGGCCTCTGGCTGCTGCTGGACCTCAACCTACTCTACCCAAAGATAGTCAAGCAAAGCAAAGACCACGAGGGGCTAGTCATGGGTGCAAATCTGCCAGGCCTGCTCCTGTAGGCCCTGATGCGGCAGAGCCCCCAAACACTGCCCAGACCGCTCCTGAGACCAGCTGGCCCAAGGGCAAGGACAAGTTCCGGAATGTGAGACCACGTGTGGATGGCGACAGTAACTGTTGATGGCTCCCTGAGGTTTGTCATCAAGGAACAACATGTTGCCCTCTAAGTGCTTGGCGATGGTGGCAGCTGCTGGCATTTCAGACCTGGAGCTC
The DNA here is from genome assembly GCF_019923935.1 of Bubalus bubalis. NCBI lineage: Eukaryota > Metazoa > Chordata > Mammalia > Artiodactyla > Bovidae > Bubalus > Bubalus bubalis. The sequence goes on along the minus strand of NC_059157.1, from coordinate 113,220,740 downwards.
CGGGAAAGGGGCAGAAGGGAGGGGACAGGGAGAGAGCCAAATCCTTGGCAAAGGACCACATACCCAAGCAGGCTACAGACCAGGAAAAGAGACCAAGCACAGCAGAGAAGCAATGGGCTTCTGAACAGGAAAGACACAAGCCACAGAGTCATGGGTTTGACTCATGGCTCAGCCGCTTGTCCACTGGATGGCTCTGCACAGGCTGTGTAATTTCTCTTCATTTCTGGAGCCTCATCCATGAAATAGCCTTCCACTTGGCCCAGAGATGGTGAGAATCAACAGTGTGAGGTGCGGTGTGTGGCTCATGGGAGGTGTTCTGTAAGTGGAACCATTATTATTATCTGCAGGGGTGGGGGAAGAGGGAGGGTGCTTAGAGAAAGACTGAAAGCTAAGTTGTGTGCTTCATTTTGCACATTTAATTGATATATATATATATATATATATATATATATATACACATTAAAAGGTGCATGGATCATAAGTGTACAGCAAGACCAAAATTCCCAACATGTAACCACATACATATAACCAGTGTCTCAGTCAAGAAACAAAGCACAACCAACACCCCAGAAACCCACTTTGTGTTCCTTATACCAGTTCCTATCTACTTGCAAGGAGACCCACTATGCTAACTCCCAAGACCATGCTTCTATACTTTGTTTCTATGAAGACATATGGCGTAACCTCATTTGTGTCTTTTTTGGCTGAATATCCACCCGTGCAGCTGCACGTGATTTTGGTTTGCCAGTTCTCATTGCTCTCCAGTGTTTCAATACCTGAGTGTACCCCAGCTTATTTATTAATTCTCCTGTTGATGGACATGTGGACTGTCTTTGGGGCTCTTAAAAACTGATGTCATGAACATTCTCATGCCTGTTTTTACTTGATGGGTTTTGGGGGGAATTAGTGGGTCAGAGGCCATCCATACTTAGCATTTTAGTAGGTACCGTCACACGATCAATGTAGGCTCGCACCAGTATTGAACAGGAGCGCTCCTCGCTCCACATCCTTGCACTCACTTGGTGCTGCCACTCTTCTTCTTTGTGGTCATTTCAGTGGTGTGTAGTGGTGATTTTAATCATGGCTTTCATCAATATCCTCTTGGTGACTAGTGAGGAGGAGCCCCTCTCCCTGTGCTTATTGGCTACTAGGTATGAATCTGAGCAGTTTAATTTCTATCCTTGATGGAGCGTGCTCTAGGGAATTGATCTCACCCCCTGCCCATTGGAAATTTTGGATTTCACACCTGAGTAAAATGTGGGCATTAAGCCACAGAACTGCAGACTGGATCGAGCGCTCCATCCCTCGGGCAGCAGGCCTTACAGCTTCGGGTGTGCCCGTGACCTGCCTCTGCCAGGCAGGTGCACTGGCATGAGACTGAGAAGGCAGAGAGTGGCCAAGCATGTGCTTTTGCACTACAGCTGCTTTTCTGGACTAGCAGGGGACAAAGAAGTTTGGTTCTCCTGGGGTGGCGGTAGCAGAGATTCTAGGCCCAAGCTCTAGTTTGGGGTGGGTCAAAGGGCAAACATGTGGCATCACTCTTGCTGGTGTGGATCACAGGGATCACTGATGGGTGTGGTATGGTCCTGGAGCTGGCAGATGGGGCCAGGGACTTCCCAGCTCCCCAGACTGCCCATCATGACAGAGATGGCAGAGCTCCTGGCAGGACAAGTCTTCTGGGAGGTACTCCCAGAAGCCCAATCTACCTCTGCTCACCAGTCCTTTCAATGATTTTGTTATGTTCTAAATCCCTGTATTAAATTATTTTCTGCTTAAAATAGCTAAAGAGACTGCTATACCTGCAATTAAACCCCAACTGATAGATTGCGGTACACTGATACTAGCGCTTCATGCAAGAAAAGATATTTTAAGACCAGAAAATGGGAAGAACATAAACCTAAAATAAAAGGACAGTTCTCTTATGTTTCATTGAATCAATCCCATAAAAAGCCCATTTTCCTTTTCTTATTCTGCCAGTGGAAATTTCTGCCCTCACAGCCTCTAAAGGAAAAAGTGAATTTAGAAGAGGAATTAAAAGAAAACATAAGCAGTGGCCCCTGCAATGGGGCACAAGAAAGCCAAGAACCGTTGGGCTGCCATGTGATTACTTAATCATGGCTCCAGGGGTAATGTGACCCAAACTCATTTAAAATGCCACAAATAATATTGTTTCCATGGGTTCTTTCACCCTGCCCCAGAGTCAAGGGTCAGGGAGAGCTTTTGGTGATGGGGAGCTGGGCATGAGGCACTGTAGATGTGTCTCAGGATATAATCTGAGTGATCGTTAGTAATATTGGGGGAGTTATTTGGTACAAGAAGTGGTAATAACAGGATGCAGGGGAAACAAATCCTGAAGGGAGAGAGAGGAGCTACAGTGAGGAGCCATCCAGGAAGACCTGGCCAGGCAGCGCAGGTAATGACGAGGTTTGCTGGGTATCTGGGATCCAGGAGTTTCCATCTGCCGTCCTTGCTCTGCTCAGGTACAGTTGCTCCATGGCTGCAAAAGCCTCAGTTCTGAAGCCTGGCTGGGGAAGGGAGTCTCCGGGCATGGGCTCTGGCGACAGTGGCCTCAGCTGGGGATGGGGAGAGGGCTAATTCTTGATGTTGTCAGCAGAGTCTGGCTTGAAGGGACAAGGAGAGGGGCGGATGCTACCGTGAGGAGCTCTAGAGATGGAAGCACCTTCGTCATATTTTGGCCCGGTGGTACACAGTGATGCTTTCTTTCTCATTCTCTCCTTTCTCATCTTTAATGGTTTATAATGGAAATTTTCAAATATACACAGAAGTAGAGAGTATAGTACAATGAACCCCCGTGGACCCATCACCTAGTGACAATAATCATCAACTCATCAGTCCAGTGATTTTTAAGCAGTTTAGCCTCTGGTTCTCTGCTCACTTGTGTATGTATAGCTGAGTGAAATTATGAAATATTTACTTCTGTTTTTTTCCTATCCCTTTCTCCCATTCAAGCAGATGTTAGGAGAACTAACAGTGCCCTGGAGAACTTAAGAGTGTTTGCAAGGGAGGTAAAAGAGGGATAAGGAATCTGCATTCATTTGCTAGGGCTGCAAACAAAATACCACAACATACTGAGTGGCTTAAACAACAGAAATGTATTGTCATCATTCTGGAGGCTGAAAGTCTGAGATCAAGGTGTTAGCAGCATTGGTTTGTTCTGAGGGTTATGAGGGAACTCTGCATTTCAAGCCTCTCTTGTTGACTTGTACATGGCTGTCTTCTCTCTGCCTCTTCACATTGTCTTCACTCTATGCCTTTATGTGTCCAGGTTTCCTCTTCTTATAAGGACACCAGTCATATTGGATTAGGGCCCACTCTTGGTACTGTTGTTCAGTTGCCAAGTTGTGTCCTACTCTTTGAGACTCCATGGACTCTAGCACACCAGGCTTCCCTGTCCCTCACCATCTCCTGCAGTTTGCCCAGGTTTATGTCCATTGAATCAGTGATGCCATCCAACTATCTCATCCTCTGTCACCGCTTTCTCCTTCTGCCTTCAATCTTCCCCAGCATCAGGGTCTTTTCCAGTGAGTCAGCTCTTCACATCAGGGGGCTAAAGTATTGGGGCTTCAGCTTCAGCATTAGTCTTTCTAATGAGTACTCAGGGTTGATTTCCTTTAGGGCTGACTGGTTTGATCTCCTTGCTATCTTAGGGTCCACCATAATAGACTCATATATAAGTTAATCACCTCTTTAAAGGCCCTTTCTCCAGATCTGGTCACATCCTGAATTATTGGAGGTTAGGACTCCAACATAACTTGTTTTAGGGAGACACCATTCTACCCATGATGGGGATTCACTGGCACTGACTGAGAGAATGTCTCAAACACAAAAGGGAATTCCCCCACCCCAGGCTAGAAAGAGTTTTCCCAGGGTGGAAGATGGGCTAGAGAGGGATGAGAAGAGAAAGGCAGAGGGAACCGTGGTCGCTTCCAAAAGGTGCCCATGCCCCAGCAGACACAACTGGACCCACAGAGACAACTGGAGAGACGTGGCTTGTTAGTGGGCAGTGCATCCCAGAAGTGAGGCACGATCTGAGAGAAGAACTCCAAGAATATTTGGAGTGAATATTTCATCCAGCTTCTGAGAATGGGTCATGTGAGTCAGAAATTTAGAAATTTCGAAACTAGAGGAATTGGTTTTCAGAACCTTCTGAGTTTGTCAACTAAGAGTTATATCTGCCAAACTTAAAATAGACAAAAGCAGAACTGTTCTAGGTGGAGCTCACCCCCAACCCTGGCTCTTCTTGCAGCGTCTCAGGGCAATCCAAGGGGTCCTAGGGTTCCAGGAAACTCAGTGTGAAAACACTTAGGGTCCCCTCTCCCCTTATTAAACACACAGGACACAGAGGCTCAGAGGAGGAAAAGGGACAGGTACAAGGCAGGTTAGTAGCAGAACCCAGAGCTCGTGATTTCTACCAGGACACATTCCTTGATTTCCTCAAAGATTTCCAGGGAGGCTGATGCGGTATCTTCAGTCTATATCCAGGTGCTAGCTGCACAGCAGATGGCTGGATCCCAGAGCCATCCTGGAGAGGCAGAATCACTTTTTGGGAACTTGTCAAGTTTTTGTTGTTGTTTTGTTTTAGCCATTCTTATGGATGTGCAGTGTCCTGTGTTCTGACATGCCCTCAGTAATCTGAGGGCATCTTTGCTTTCTAGCTGAAGAGGGCATTCCAGGTTCACCTTGTCCTTTCCCTACCCCAAAAAATTATCCCTGGAATAAGACATTTATCCTCAGTTCTAAGTGGAGCTTTCCTAGAAATTTCACCAGAAGAGGGGTTGGTGGGGTGTGGGTTGGGGGGACACCATCTAAAAGGCACTTTGATAATGTAGATTGGATTATTCTACAATCAAGTCATCCCCCCCATACTGAGGTAATTCCCATATGCAGAAACGGCTAAGAACGTCCCCCTTGAACTTGCCCCCACCATCTTTTAATACATTCCTTTCCTGCTTCAATTGTGTGTGTGTGTGCACGCTCAATCGCCCAGTCGTGTCCAATTCTGTGACCTCATGCACTGTAGCCTGCCAGGCTCCCCTGTCCATGGGATTACCCAGGCAAGAATACTAGAGTGGGTTGCCATTTCCTTCTCCAGAGGATCTTCCTGACCCAGGGATCGAACCCATGTCTCTTGCGTCTCCTACATTGGCAGGTGGATTCTTTACCACTGTGCCACCTGGGAAGCTCTCTGCTTCAATTAGTTAGAATGAATTCCATTCTCTGTAATTAACCCTCATCAATAGAGTGACTGATACCAGGGTGGTGGCAAGCAATAGACTCTGGAGGAAGTGAGAATCTGAGGTTGGATATCTGACCTAGTTGGATTCAAAGGCAACAATGATCCTATTAACATGAGGAGACAGTACTCAGGTAGTCCATATCACACAGTGGCAGTGCAGTGGCCTGTGGTCACTTTGGAGGAAACTAAGGTTTTAGAGGACAGGGTTGTTGGGGAGATAAAGCACTGTAGTGAGAATAAGGAATATAAAACCTGGAGAGTGAACTGGCTGCTTCTAATAACACAGAGTGTTTAAAGAAAGAAACAACCTCAGGGTTTTTTCTTCCTTTTAAAAAATAGCTTTATATAGGGCTTCCCTGGTGGCTCAGTGGTAAAGAATCTGCCTGCCAATGCAGGAGACACAGATTCAATCCCTGATCTGGGAAGATCCCAAATGTCAAGGAGCAACTAAGCCCGTGTACCACACCTGTGCTCTAGAGCCCCGGAGCAGCAACTACTAAGCCCATGTGCCCCAACGACTGCAGCCTGTAGGCTCTGGAGTCTGTGCTCTGCAACAAGAGAAGTCACTGCACCTAGAGTAGCCCCGCGCGCTGCAAGTACAGAAAAGCCCGCGCAGCAACAAAGACCCAGCACAGCCACAACAAACTAAATAAAATTGTTTAAAAAATACTTTAAAAAAGAAAAGTAGTTTTATTGTCAATTTAGTTATGTATTTTGTTGTTTAGTCACACAGTCACGTCCTACTCTTTGAGACCCCATGGACTGTAGCTCACCAGGCTCCTCTGGGTCCTCCAGGCAAGAACACTGGAGTGGGTTGCCATTTCCTTCTCCAGGGGATTTTCCTGACCCAGGGTTTGAACCCGGGTCTCCTGCATTGCGGGTGTATTCTTTACTGCTGAGCCACCAGGGAAGCAGTTATGTATAATGACATACAATAAATGCACACATTTAAACAGTTTGATGTTTTGACATATATATGTACACACACGTGAAACCATCACCACAATCGAGATAATGAGTATCTATTACCGCCATCTCCCAGCCCAAGTTTCCCTTTCAATCAATCTCTCCTGCTTCCTGACATTCACAGGCAACCACTGAGCTGCTTCCTATCACTACAGATTAGTTTGTCTTTTCTAGAATTTTTTTTTATAAATGGAATCATATAGTATGTACTCTTTTGTCTGGCTTCTTCCAGTTGGGATAATTATTATCATCATTTTGAGATTTATTCCTTTCATTATATCAATAGTTCATCCCTTTTTATTGTTGAATAGTATTCCATTACATGGATCTGTAAAATGTGTTTATCTAGTCATTTGTTAATGAATATTTGGGTTGCTTTTAGTTATGAATAAAGTTGCCATGAACATTAGCATTAGGTCTTTGTGTGGGCATATGCTTATATGCTTTCATTTTTCTTGGGTAAATACCTAGAAGTGAAATCGATTGATTATGTGGTACGTGAAATGCTTAACTTAAAAAAACAAACAAACTGCCATGATAGAATTACTTAAAAAGAGAAAACTGTAACAATACCTTGCATTTGTACCGTGCTCTTAAAAAGAAAGAAAACAGTTTTTAAAAGCTATTCAAGGAGAAGGCAGCGTTGGAATTGTCTGGTAGAGAGCAAACCAGATGGGGTAAGAAATGTATTGTCTTATTCTTACCAACTCAGTAACAATGAGAGTGTTAAGAGAAATCTTTCATCCTTAGCCACCCACCACCCCCACCCCCCAACCACCACACACACACAGGTGGGAATACCAAGGAAGAGTATCACAAGGGGTTGTATCATTTTACATTTCTACCAGCAGTGTGTGAGCGTTCCAGTTGCTCCATATCGTATCCAACACTTGGTATGGTCACTCTTTAACTTTAGCCATTCTAATAGTTTGTGGTGGTATCTCATTGTGATTTTCAATTTGTTTTCCCCTGATGACTACTGATGTTGAGCGTTTTTCCATGTCCTTATGTGTTATCTGTATATTTTCACCTATTCACTCATTTTTTTGGTGATGTGTCTGTTCAAATCTTTTACTCATTTGTATTAGAATCTGTTCTCATTATCAAGTTTAGAGTTCTTTTTAGATGCTCCCTACAAACTTTTTATCAGGTATGTTTATCTGCAAACAATTTCTCTCTGTATGTGACTTATCTTTTCATTCATTTAACAATGTATTTTTGAAGAGTTCCTAATTTTGGCTGAGTCCAATTTACCAAAAAAATTTTTTTTAATAATTGGAAAAGTAATGAACCAGTGTTGCAGTAAAGAAATTTATAACCCAAGGTCACAGAGATTTTCTCCTGTGTACTCTTCTTACAGTTTTAAGGTTTACATTTAGGTCTATAAGACATTTTGAGTTGATTCTTGTGTGTTTGGTGTGAGGCAAATTTTCCTAAAGGGTCAGATAGTAAAGATTCTAGGCTTTGTGGGCACCCAGTCTCTGTCGTAACTAGTCAACTCTGCAAGTAGTGCAAAAGTAGGCTGAGGCAAAAATAAATGAGTGTAGCTGTGTTTCAACAACTTTCAAAAACTGCATTTCAAAAACTTTATGTCTAAGAGCAGGCATTGGCCACATTTGGCCCAGTGGCCAGTTTGCTTCTTTAAATGCCTTCCTTAAATGTCTTCTTCAAATCTTCACACAGCACTGAAACTCCCCAGGCCACACATGCAGCCCCATCCAGTCCTGTTTGTTGAGTCTGCTCCTGCCTGGCTTAAAGATCCTTAGCAGGTACCTCGCAAGAAGATGGCAGTGTTTCTCATGTGCCACCCCCACATTTCTTCACTGCTTTCAGACCTACAAGCGATCAAGCATATTTCTGTATGCCCCAGAGGACAGAGCACAAAGTCTGACTCAGGAAGAGAAGTCTACATGCTGGAATCTCAGGAGGACAAAGCAAATTGTTAGGTCATTCAGCGTCTTCATCCACTGCCTGCTTTAGGGTGATGATAAAAGTCAAGAAGGTTAGGTTGCATTCTGTAGCTAATGCTGTGTGATACTCTTCCTTGGTATTCCCACCTGTGTGTGTGTGGTGGTTGGGGGAGGGTGGTGGGTGGGTAAGGATGAAAGATTTCTCTTAACACTCTCATTGTTACTGAGTTGATAAGAATAAGACAATACATTTCTTACCCCATCTGGTTTGCTCTCTACCAGACAATTCCAATGCTGCCTTCTCCTTGAATAGCTTTTAAAAACTGTTTTCTTTCTTTTTAAGAGCACAGTACAAATGCAAGGTATTGTTACAGTTTTCTCTTTTTAAGTAATTCTAGAAAGCCCAGCCCCAGGATTTCACAATCTGTCGCTGTCCCTTGGTGCCTCTGCCTGTTGCCAGGGAAAGAGATTATCCTGGCTTGGGGAAGGTCAGCCAGCCCCAGCACGATCGCTAACACGGCTTGGCTTGCCATGCCCAATCACGGATTCACAGTCCGTGATACAGAGACTGGGCAAAACCACTCCAGGGCCAAGCAGAGTGGCCGGCAAGAGGAGAAGCAACACTCAGCCCCACTCGAGCTCCTCACAGACCACTCTAATCACCGCCCACGCCGGCAGGAGGGCGCAGCTCCCCAGTCTGCACAGCAGACAGGCTGCAGTCTGCCAGAATCCTGAAAGAGGTAAGGTCTTGGAGAACAGAGCCCTCATCTGCATGGCCCTAGGGGCCCTGCTTTGAACACAGCAGAGATGAAAGAGCAGATCTCCCAGACTACTAGATGAGCTGGTACACACGCAGCACAGACATAAAAATATTTATCACAGTCATCTCTAAATGTATGCAAGAGCCTGAGACCCAGAGATGTGCCGCCTTCCATGCTAACCTCGTAAATGAATATCTGACTTTATTAAGAGTGAATTTATTATTTTGCTACTATTAAGAATGATCCCTGGTTTACATAAGGGTGAATAACTTGAAAAGGAATTTCACATCATTGTCTAGATCCTCACATCAAATTGTTAAGGGCAGGAGAGTAGTCATCCTTGCTGGGGACCGCAGTTTAGAGAGGAGACAGGTGACTTGTCAGACATCATGCAGCTGGAAAGTGGTAGGGCTGGTGAAGAACCTCCAGGTACTCTGACCCCAAGTTTAGTGCTCGTCCCTCAGTCCTGTGTTAAGTAGACTGTTTGCTCATCAGGTGAAATGACTTTGTAAGGAAGCATATGGAGGAAAAGAGATGAGTTAACTGATGCCTAAAGCAAGTTGAATCGGCTCAGCCTACCAACAAGGAGTCCGCTGATAGGGCCAGATTGGGCCCCAGTCCCGAATCCTCTCTTCTTGACTGACAATATTGCCCTTGCCTTAAAAAACAAACTGATTAGAGTGCAAGCGCTGTATTTTCTTTACAAAAGGATTCATCATAGAGAGCTTTAAAATGTCATCTCCCCAAGGGAAATCTAAGATCAGGTTCAAACTACACAAATGGTCTGTAAACACAATCTGGGGAGAGACCAGTATATTGTATGGGCTTCCCAGGTGGTGCTAGTGGTAAAGAACCTGCTTGCCAGTGTAGGAGACGCAAGAGACATGGGTTTGACCCCTGGGTTGGGAAGATCCCCTGGAGTTGGAAATGGCAACCCATTCCAGTATTCTTGCCTGGAGAATCCCATGGACAGAGGAGCCTGGCGGGCTACAGTCCATAGGGTCACAAAGAGTCAGACGTGACTGAGAGACTAACACAGACACCTATAAACTGTAAAAGGTCCATATACATATATATAGGCAATTACATATGCAGATAGACATTGGGGTAATCTGAGACAGAGGATGGGACTAAAGACCTCTGAAGGCTATAGGTCTGATGGTCTCTGACTCTTTCTCTCCCACCCTCAATAGAAAGAGGTTGTGGACTCATTTGTGTGTGTACTCATGGAAGAAGATACACATAGTGAGGGAAAGCCTGGCTTTAACACAAAGGCTGAAGTTCAATGATGCTGCTTTCCAAGAAGGTTGCCTTTGACTTTTCTAATGAAAAATGAATAGGCACTTACTTGCTGCTGACTTTAATTACATTTGCTAAAGACAAGTGTCTGCCAACCAGCACGGCTCTGGCTGTCTTCTGTGCTGGATCTGCTCTCAGCAAAGCTCACTGCTTTTGGGAGGAGAAAGGGTGCCATTTTGCCTGAGCAGCTGAAGAGGCAGACACATCGTAGGATGGAAGTTGTATCATATTTTCTGCTAATGGATCCCCACCCATAGGCAGTCACCTGACAGGGAAGCTGAATTAAACATGCCTTGGTAGAGCACAGAGCAGGATTCTGAAACTGTGGGTTGAGAACCCCAAAGAACCAAGGAGATTTTGAGAGAGGGCCACTAAGCCTTGTTTGTAGGCATAAGATGCTTGGCTACAAATACAGAATCACTTTTCTAGCATATATAAATACTACTGGGATTAGTAAAGTATTAATTCATTTACCAAATGAAAATCAATTAATAAATTTATAATAGCTTTTAACCACTATATATATTCTTAACTAAAGGTACATAAACACCATGTTGAGGTCCTGGAAATTTTTTTACCTTGAAAATGAGCCTTCAGAGACTTCCCTGGCAGTCCAGTGGTTAAGACTCCATGTTGCCAAGGCAGGGGATGTAGGTTTGATCCTTGGTTGGAGAACTAAGATCCCACATGCCATGTGGCACGGCAAAAAAAAAAGAGGGGGAGTCTTCAGAGAATTCCCTGGCAGTCCAGTGGTTAGGACTCCACACTCTCACAGCCGAGGTCTTGGGTTCAATCCCTGGTTGGAGAACTAAAATCTCATAAGCTGTGCAGTGCAGCAAAAAAGAAAGAAAGAGCCTTCATACAGGAAAAGACCAGGAACCTGAAACTAGGGTATAACTGAACTGGAATTACTGAAGGAATGGTCTTTCTGGATCCCACTTCCCCCATTTTTAAACAGCTTTATTAAGATATAATTTATACCTCATAAAGTTCACCCATTCAAAGTATGAAATGCAATTTTTTTTAGTATAGTTAGAGATATCGGAGAAGGCAATGGCACCCCACTCCAGCACTCTTGCCTGGAAACGCCCATGGACGGAGGAGCCTGGAAGGCTGCAGTCCATGGGGTCGCAAAGAGTCAGACACGACTGAGCGACTTCACTTTCACTTTTCACTTTCATGCATTGGAGAAGGAAATGGCAACCTACTCCAGTGTTCTTGCCTGGAGAATCCCAGGGACGGGGGAGCCTGGTGGGCTGCTGTCTATGAGGTCGCACAGAGTCGTACACAACTGAAGTGACTTAGCAGAAGAGATGTGAAACCATCCCCACAATCTCAGAACAGCTTTCACCCTCCCACTGTATGCATGAGTAATTAATCCCCATCTCCCCCATCCATTCCCTCCAAGTTCTAGGCAACCACTGATCTCTTTTGTGTTTCTATAGATTTTCCTCTTTTGGACATTTCATATAAATAGGATCATAAAATACGTGGTCTTTTGTGACTAGAGGAATGTTCTGAATCCTCAAAACTCCATTCAGTTGTTGTATATCCAACTCCCACACATACTTTCGGCTTCTCACCTCTCCGAGAAGCCCTTCTTGCTCACCCAAGCCTATCAGAACACTTCCTCCGATAGTTCTCAGCCTCCTTGTTTAAGTAGCGCTTGGCATAAGCTGCATGGCCCATCTCCCCTGGCGCTGCGCTGTTCTCTAGCTTTCTGTGACTTTCTCACCTCCAACGTCTTGAGGATGGCATTTTGATGGCATACTTCTTGGGTTCCCGCCACTCAACTGTGTCCAGCACAAGTTTTCTGCTTGAAATGGACAATTAGTTTATGAGTGTTTAAAGAATAACTGGTTCATAAGGATGTTCCCATACTTTCAGGAAAATGACATTCAGAAGTAAGTTCAAGAAAGCAAAATCAAGAACAGGATCAAAGATAAAGCATGGAATATGGATATTAGAATCCAAAGGATTGGCAGCTGCCCATCAGGAGTAATCTAGTATTGTGACTAGAAGGCATTTAAAATGCCCTGGGCCACAAAGGGTCTCCCATTACCTCCAGCAGCAGTTGGAAGAACATATTAGTCACTCCTTCAGCTGAAGGCATTAACCGCCTCCATTAAAATGCAAATGTCAACACCTGCGAGAGTGGCAGATCAAGCTATTATCAGCCATTTCCACCTCTGCTACAATCTGAGCTCTTTGAGTATTTCCTGTTCCCTGAGGCCCGAGGTCTGGAGGTGAGTGTAGAGTCTGGAAAAATCTAGGGCCCAATTCCCTATGGTCAATTACAAACTACCATCCCCAATTTCCAAGCTAAGGAAGTCAGAGGTCCTTGGTTCCTCCTCAGAACTCCTTGTGGGGGATGGGTTAGGGTGGAGGGTGGCTCCCAGGAACCTCAGCCATCTGTGCCCAGTAGCAAAGACACGGGGCCCCACGCCTCCATGGTTGACCTACCTCCAGACACACAATGTTCCATCCTGTTAGCTACTCTCTGACTTGGGGATAGTAAGTTAGTTCCTCAAAGGAAAGGTAAGTCATCTAGTTTTAGGCATAGGGCTTGCTCTCAAAATGCAAATAATCCAGAGGAGGGTGACATACCTTTGGGGAATTGTGCGTTAGTTGCTCAGTTGTGTTTGACTCTTTGCGACCCCATGGACTGCAGCCTGTCCATGGAATTCTCCAGGCAAGAATACTGGAGTGGGTTGCCATTTCCTCCTCCAGGGAATCTTCCTGACCCAGGGACCGACCCGGGGAATTAGATGATCTTTAAGATTCTTCCACCCTTGAGAAAGCCTAGGGTCCTTAGAGTTCTTTATTTCCTTGTGAAGACCTCTTCGGGCTCGCCCAGGCAGTAGGGGAAGTTTATTTTTAACCTCCAATTCCTAACTGGCTGTCATTTCTGCACTCCTCCTTCCTGCTCCTGGGCCCACGCCCTCTTCTGCTTCCATTTGCCTTGGAGGTGCTTAGCGGTCTCAAGTGTTCTCTTGTTCCTCTCCCTAACCCATTCCTGCTCCTAAAGAGCAAGCAACCTTTCTCTCAGTGAGAAAAGATTGTTTTGGCATTAGAGGGAGAAGCCTGAGTAAACTTGTCTACACTAACAATAATGACTGGCAGTCCTGGCATAAATCCTTCAATCTCCCAGAAGCATCTGCAATAAATTTTTCAACCAGATTTTTTTTGGCTGTGCTGGGTCTTCATTGCGGGCTTTTTCTCTAGTTGTAGTAAGCAGGAGGCTACTCTCTAGTTGAAGTGTTCAGGCTTCTCATTTTGGTGGCTTCTCCTGTTGCAGAGCATGGGCTCCAGGGCACTTGAACTTCAATACTTGTGGAATGTGGGCTCAGTAATTGCAGCTCCCAACTAGGGCACAGGCTCAATAGTTGTGATGCGATGGTTTAGCTGCCCTGATGCATATGGGATCTTTTCAGATCAGGGATCGAACTCATGTCTCCTGCATTGGTAGGCAGATTCTTTATCCATGAGCCACCAGGGAAGCCCCTCAACCACTTTCTTGAAATATAATTTATATACCACAAAGTTCACCCAGTTGGGTTAAAGGGCAATTCAATGACTTTCAGTATTTTTCTCGAGTTGTGCAAACATCACCATTATCTAATTCATGACCCAACCCTCCAAGGAAATTTTTTACCTATTAGCCATCACTTTCCATTCCTCCTCTTTCCTAGGCCTAAACAAATACTAATCTACTTTCTGTCCCTAGATTTTCTGCATTCACTTTTAGGGAATGATTGTCATCCCAAAGCATGACTATTTAATGGTGAGATAGTGCTTATACTATCCCACTGTGAGGAAGCGCTGTGAGGAAGGAAGGTATTTTTAGGTAAAAAGGATTACTGAGACTCACTTCTACAAATATTTCTAAACATTCTAAAATATTAGTATTTTAATTTCCAAAATACAACTATTCTTTCAAAAAGAAGTCTGTGGGAAATGAAGAATGAAGTCCTGAAGGGTAACTGAGGTACAAGGGGCAGATGGCTAGAAAAAGGGTCTGCAGATCTCCCAAAGGGCCTGCTGTGCCCTGGAGTGCATAGGTACCTCTCCTTGCAAACCAAGTGCTCACTTCAGACAGAGCCCCGAGGTGGTCCTTGGGTCAGCTCCTATCTGATAACAACAGCCAGGTGCCCATCCTGAGTTGCTCTTCAAAACCTCTGCCTTTCAGGATTTCCTGAGTGGTCCATTGGTTAAGAATTTGCCTGCCAACGCAAGGGACATGGGTTTGATCCCTGGTCGGGGAAGATCCCACATGCTGCAAGGCAACTAAGTCTGCACCACAACTACTAGACGGCAGTCTAGACCCAAGAGCTGCAACTACTGAGCCGTGCTCAACTACTGAAGCCAATGTGCCCTAGAGCCTGTGCTCCACAACAAGAGACCCATTTGCAATAAGAAGCCTATGCATCACAACTGGAAAGTAGCCGCCATTACCAAAACTAGAGAAAGGTGCTCACAGCAACAACAAAGAGCCCAAGGGCCGCCAGCCGGGACTAAGACCCACTGTAGACAAAAAAAAAATTTTCTGCCTTTTGCCCTTGTGACCCCCACCCCTCTCGGGTTTTCATCTGACCTTTCGAACTCCTCCTCGACACACTGGTTGACCCCTGGGTTTCCTATCCAAGTACCAACCAGGCCTGACACTGACTGCTTAGCTTCTGAGATCAGACGAGAGATCAGGCCCGGTCAGGGTGGTATGGCCATAGACAACCCCTGGGTTTCCTTGTCAGCCCTTCACAGCTGTCCTCCAGCCAAAGGCATCATTCCCATCGCCATGCCACTTCTGGGCTCCATCTATACCTTCTCTGACATAGCTTCCTAACTAGTCCCCTCTGCTTTTAAATCTTGCTTTTCCAAGCTAGTTACAACATTGCCAGAGTCTGCCTCCCAAAACATAACAGCCCAACCTTTTTCCCCCAATTCAGGCACTCTTCCCTGTTTTTAAACTGAAGCCCACGCTCCTCCAACAGAGTATTAAGGAGCCCAACCCACTTTTCCATCTTCACGCACAGTTGCCAGTGCACTCCCTGCACCCCACCCCACCCCTCAGACTCCATTCTCATCACTATTCCCCAGATGTACCATTTGTTTATCCAACAAACAGCTAAGGGGTACCTCCTATATGCCAGGTACCAGGCACAAGAATGAGAAAGATATCAATTCTGCCCTCAAGGAGCTCAACAGACTGTGGAAACAGTTCTGAAAACAAGTCAAGACAATACAATGTGACAAGTGCAATAAAAGAGAAAAGCAAGGTGTGCTGGGAGCTGAGGAAGAGGGAGTGCCTAGCCTGGGATTGGGAGCGCGGGAGGGAAGAGGCTTTAGAGAGGCATCGCAGAGGTGCTATAAATTTGGTTGTGCTGGGGGTGTATGTGAAGAGTGATCTCTGCAGAGGTTTAAAGAATCCTTTAGGGGTGGCTAGATGATGTGGGGAGGTGGTGGATACTGAAAGCTGACGAAGTTTTTTGGACAGTTTGCAGTTGGGCATGACATGTATGATCAGATGGGAACAAAGTGGAGGACAGACTGGATGGCAAGAAGGGAGAGTTGGTAACTGGCCAGGCAAGGAGAAGGGAGGACCTGGGCAAAGGTAGTAGCCAGAGAACGTGGAAGAGACAGATGTGAAAAGACATGGGTATGGTTGCAGGACTATGGGAATCGGGACAAGAGGGCTCACTGGTCTAAGATCCAGGATTCGGGTAGATGGTAATTCCACCAGGGGTGAGAAAACAGATGAAGGAGAAAGCTTCTTGGGTGGTGACCTTAGTTTTATGCAAAATGAATCTAGGGTATTGGTGGATACCAAGGAACAGCCATAGGGATTTCTCCAGTGGACAGGGGTAGGTAAGACTGGAACTGAGAAGGGGAGGCAGGGGCTTAAGATTCAGATTTCAGAAATACCTTAGTGAAAAGATGTTTATCTTTTGGCTCAGCAATAGTACTCATAGGAATTTCTCCTAAGGATACAATTAAAGATGTGTGTGAAGATTTATCTACAAAATGCTCATTGTTTATAACAGTAAAAGAGTGGAAACTTTTTATAAACTGCTATGACAGTGAAAAATGTCCAACAGTAGGAGACTGGTTAAATAAATTTTGCTATATTCATGCAATGGAATTCTGCTCAGACAAAAAAATGGGTATTGTAGATGGATGCTTATTGGTATTAAAAAAAATCCACATATTTTGCTAAGTAGAAAAAAAGCAGATTCTACAACTCTTTGTAAAAAGTCCCGTTTTTTAAGAGAAAAATTAAGATGTTAATGGTTCTTGCTAGGTGTTGTAATTTATAAGTGCTCTCTTTTGTCTTTCTTTTTTCTAGTTTTCCCACATTTAATCATACATAGCTTTTGTTATAAGATGATGGTTATAAAAAAATTGTGAATAAAATGGAAAGGAATGACCTAGGGAGAGCTTAGGGAATGAGAAGGAGATCAAAGATGGAACCCAACCACCCTAATACCTCAGGTCATCTGGTTTCTGTCCATGCAGCTGCCAGTCTGGGTGTTCTTATATCATATTTGTTACATGGCTGTGTGGTAGAGTACAAGTAGACTGAACCTAGGTTTAATTCTGCTACAAACTGGGCAAACTTTGATTCTCTGTTTTGGTTTTCTCATATCTATAGTGGGGAAAATGACATCTTCCTCAAAAGGGTTATATGACAATAAGATTCATAGACTTATTGTTGTGGCTTAGTATCAGTCCATTCTCTTTTTCTCTTGACTCCTATTCTGCTGGCTCCAGATTCAACCTCTTTTTGGTGCCTACAGTAGGAATTAATGCCTTGTCTCTCCAACCCCCCAAAACACTCTCTCTGGTCCTCTGTTGAATATGGACTGAATTGTGTTCTGAACTGGAGTTGGCATCTAGCTGCTCTCCCTCCCCGACTGTAACCAGAGGTGGGTAACCTCTCCATCCCTGAAGCACCTAGCATGGTGCTTTGCACATAGAGGGTGCTCTTTGAGTGTTTGTTGGCTAAATTCAGGCTTCAGGCTTTTTAAGTCTTCGCTAATCAGGGATTGATTACTCAAACGATGGAATACTCTAGGGTTAGTTTATTCAGATCTCTTGGAATGGTTCTCCTCCCAATTTGCAACTCTGGGAAGGTTTATCTTTCAATTTCCAAAGAGAGGACCGATAGAGAAAGGATGGGAGGCTCACCCAGGCCTCTAGTCTCTTTGTCAGAAGCTCCACAGGGAGAGCTGGAGGAAAAAAGTGAAGCTTGTTTCTCCCTCCCGGGATTAGAGGTGACTGTTCCCCATCCGTCCAGAGTTAAGGCTGTGGGAACTTCCAGCCGGACTGCTTGGGGGAAGAATTGGATAGGTACCTCATTCCACAGGCCTAGGTCCTTTAACCCAAAGAAAATTCCTCTCCACTCCTGCCTCTTAATCGCTGTGTAGGAGCATCTGGCCCCCCTCCAGCGGGGCATGTCCACCTTACTCTGGTGCCTATCCCTCCTGATAACACCTTGCTAGGTAAGGAGCCAGCCTGGAGCTGACGAAAGATTTTTGCGTTCCAAGTCAGGAGAACTGTGCGGCCCATGGCAAGTTAATTAAGCTCTGAAGCTCTAGTTTCTACACCTGTAAACTGGGAATAATCACCTGGACACTGTTCCCTGTCACAACCCAGGGTTATTGAGGGGAATCAAATGAGATTTCAACAACAACAACAACAATAATAATAACAACAACATATGAACGAGCAAAGAGAGCTCTTCACAAACGCCAGGTGTTCGTAATGCTGTCTGCGGGGTTCTTGCTCTGTAACTATCCACCAAAGCATTCCTGTCCGCCCAGCCCTGGTTGCATCGGCCTCACCAACTGCATCTCCATCTTTCCCGTAACTGTCTTCCTGGGCCTCAGAGATCCTCAGTCTCTCCATCTCTCCCGTCCATTTCCGGGTCTGGCTCTTGGGCCCCTCTGGCCCTCCAGGGACTCTGGTCTTCGGCTCCCTGCGGCAGTCGCTGCCTGGGCGCCCCCGGCCCGGTGCGCCCTCCTTCGGCACAGCCGCCCGGCCCGAGAATCGCCCAATAAGAGCGCCGGACTCAAGTCTGACAGCTCAGGAAGCGGCCAATCGAGCCGGGCCAGGGAAGGGGGGCGCAGCGCGGGGGCTGAAGTTGGGTTGAATGGGGGGATGGGGGATTAAAGGGGGATACAAAAGAGGGGAGCTAGGACTAGGGGCGCAGGAACCCAAGCAAGGGGCGAGGGAGGACCGCATGCCACCAGGTCGGGCGAAGGGACCGCGGGCTGGATGCGGCTCCAGGCGCCAGGGAGGGAGGGGACGCAGAGAGAATTTTAGGTGAGGAAGGGGAGCCAGGGCCCCCACAGTAAAGGGCAGCTCACGAGGCCGGGCCTGAGGATGCCGGCGGGGTGCCGAGGCGGGGGCCGCGGCCGGGTCGGGGGCGGAGGCGGCCGCGCGCCTCTGTGAGCCGAGGCCCGAGCGGCGCGGGGGGCGGGGAGGCGGCGGGAGGAGGGGATGCGGAGGGCGCTCCGGCGGCGGCGGCGGCGGCAAGCGGGCGAGAAGGGAGGAGCGGCGCGAGCGGCCGGAGCAGCGCAGGGCCCGAGGCGTGCATGGCGCGCCGCGAGCCCGGCTCCCGCGGCTCTCCCCGGAGCGCCCCCGGGGCGCAGCAGCGGCTCTTGGGCCGGCCCCTCTCGGCTGGCTGCATCTGAGTCCCGGCTCTCGATCTCTGGATGCCGTGCTCCCTGCGAGAAGCCCGCCTGCGTTGGGGCGGAACGGCGGCGGCGCTGCGCCGGATTCCGCCCTCAGCTTAGTCCTTCTGCGCCCGGCCGCGGTGGGCCCGCAGCCGGCGGCGAGGAGCCTGGGGCTTGAGGAGTCGGCACGACAGCCCTCCTGGGCCGGCGGGTCCGGGCCAGCCCCACTCCGTTTTGGGGGAAGGGGTAGGCGAGAGGGAAGGGCCGCGCTGCAGGAGCCGGTCCTCGCCCCCGCCCCCTGCGCGGACCCGCTGAAGGCTGGGCTCGGCTTTGGCCGGGGCCAAGCTCCCATTCTCGCCGCGGGAGGTGGTGGGGGATGCGGGCGACGGCGCCCTTGGGCTCCAGGACCCTCCCCGCGGGGCTCTGGAGCTGTTGCTCCGCCCGCCGCCCCCTCCCCCGTCCTCTCCACCCCCCCATCCCACCTCCCCACCCCTCGTAAGAAAATAATGCTGGCTGGCGCCCGCACCTCCCAGTCGCTCCCAGTCCGCCGCGAGGGAAGGGCGCCCGCTTCGTCTCCACGCCGGGACCCCTGCCGAGCCGTCCTAACTGCCTTCTCGCCGTGCGTGCCGCTGGTCTCCGCTTAGGCAGAGTCTGCGAGTGCCGCGCCCGGGCATTGCAAGCCCCGGGGAGGTGCCGCCCGCAAGGACACCTCTCCGTCCCGCCTCGTCCGCAACTCCGGTCCTTGTCGAGCTCGACGCGAGCCAGGAGTCCGGACGTCCCTCTGCGCGCGGCTCAGCAGCTCCAGCAGTCCCCGCTGTCCCAGCTCGGAGCCAACTCCCTCTCGGACCTGGGGCTCCCGACGCGGATTTTCAGCCACTTCTCACCTCGGGGCTGTGCCTGCCTCCCTTTCGCTCTCCCGCTGCCCTCCTTCTCCGCTCAGGACGGGGGTGCCAAGATGCCCCGCTACTGCCCAGGGCCCCGGGCCGCCCCCGACGTGTGACCCCAGCCTGGTCCCCCTGCTCGGCCGTCCACCTTCCCCTTGGAGACCCCCGGCCCGGCCCCCGGGGGAGGAGGAAGAAGACGACGAGGCCGAGGGGGGGATGTCCAGCTCCAAAAGCGTGAGCCCCCCGGGCTACGCGGCGCAGACAGCGGCGGCGCCGGCGTCCCGGGGAGGCCCGGAACACCGTTCCGCGTGGGGAGAGGCCGACTCCCGCGCCAATGGCTACCCCCAAGCCCCCGGGGGTTCGGCCCGCGGCTCCACCAAGAGACCTGGGGGGGCGGTGACCCCGCAGCAGCAACAGCGCCTGGCCAGCCGCTGGCGCAGCGACGACGAAGACGATCCTCCGCTGAGTGGCGATGACCCCCTGGCCGGGGGCTTCGGCTTCAGCTTCCGTTCCAAGTCGGCCTGGCAGGAGCGCGGCGGCGACGACTGCGGTCGCGGCAGCCGGCGGCAGCGGCGGGGCGCGGCCGGCGGGGGCAGCACCCGGGCGCCCCCTGCGGGCAGCGGCGGCGGTTCGGCGGCTGCGGCCGCCGCAGCGGGCGGGACGGAGGTGCGCCCCCGTTCGGTGGAGCTAGGCCTGGAGGAGCGGCGTGGCAAGGGCCGCGCGGCCGACGATCTGGAGGCCGGCGCTGTCGAGGAAGACGAAGGGTCCGGGGATGGGGGCAGCTCGGCAGGCTCGGGCGCGGGGCCTGGCGCGGTGCTGTCGCTGGGCGCCTGCTGCCTGGCACTGCTGCAGATATTCCGCTCTAAGAAGTTCCCATCGGACAAGCTGGAGCGGCTGTACCAGCGCTACTTCTTCCGTCTGAACCAGAGCAGCCTCACGATGCTCATGGCTGTGCTGGTGCTCGTGTGCCTAGTCATGTTGGCCTTCCACGCGGCACGGCCCCCGCTGCAGCTGCCCTACCTGGCCGTCCTAGCGGCCGCCGTGGGTGTGATCCTCGTTATGGCCGTGCTCTGCAACCGCGCCGCCTTCCACCAGGACCACATGGGCCTGGCCTGCTACGCGCTTATCGCCGTGGTGCTGGCCGTCCAGGTGGTGGGCCTGCTGCTGCCCCAGCCGCGCAGTGCCTCCGAGGGCATCTGGTGGACTGTGTTTTTCATCTATACCATCTACACGCTCCTGCCCGTGCGCATGCGGGCTGCGGTACTCAGCGGGGTGCTCCTGTCCGCCCTCCACCTGGCCATCGCCCTGCGCACCAACGCCCAGGATCAGTTCCTGCTCAAGCAGGTAGGGGCCCACCTGGGCATAGGGACTGGATAGTAGGGTGTGCAGGCCTTGGCCTGACTCCAAAGAGAGGCAAGCCACCTTCCCCTTTAAACTGGTGAGAAGATCCAGAGAGACATGGCTCTGTCAGCTGTGTGGTGTCTTCTACCCTTGATCCCGCACTCTGAGCCCCAGCATCTTCCTTTACAAAAAGGGTGCTCTTCTATGTAATCTTCCCGCTGATAGACACACTAAACCCTATCCATTACTGTAGGGATGCTAATGAGGAAGGAGGGTTGGAGGAGAAAATTCTTGGGAGAGGTCCCCTTCTCTTCCTATGCTTTTGTCCCTGTATATATGGCCCCTGACCAAAGTGACTGGACCCTCTAATCCCTCTCCAACCTCTCCCTGGGGAGAGCCACTGATAGTTTGTAGTGAGTCCTGGATGTAGTGAGTCCGTTGAGTCCTGGATGGAGGATTGATGAGGGGAAACCCTAGGAACTCCTTGCCTAGTCTTAGGGAGGAGAAAGGGTAACCCTGCCAGTTGCCTGAGACTGGGGGTTTGAAAGCTGGAAATATACCTGAAATTGAGGGAAGACTGACAAATGTGTTTCCTTTGTGAAAGTGCCCACAAGCCAAAGAGCTGCCTTCAGCAAAAGTGGGAAGCAACCTTTTGGGTGGGGACAGTCCTCTCCTGGCCTGAGCAGAAAGCTAGTGTCCTATGTCAGGACCCCTTCATGTGGGTACTCCTGGTTATTACTTGTTGTGGGGGCTTTTTATCACTCCTGGGATGAGTTAGGTGAGCCTTGAATGATGGGATCAGGAGGAAATAAAACTTCTGCCTGGTTAACTGGTGGTTCTTCTGAAGACTTATGAGAGGAAGGCGTGCTTGCCATGGTGACCTTGATGAGACTGGCTCTTCTGACAAGCACACTTTCTCCCCTTAGCAGTGCCCTTGTCCGTGGCACCATGGGCCTCTTCCACTGGCCCCTGCTCAGCCTACTTGGTTGTGCTGCAGCTTGGCTGTGAGAGTCAAATGGGCCCTTGCTGCAGTCTAGTCTCTTGACCGTAGATCCTACTGCACCCCCTACCTCTCTCTGGGCATCTGCTTCCTCTACAGAACTTCTTAACTAACTGAATTCCAGGCATGGCCTCCCCACTTTTAGTGCCTTTTCTCGGACTTCAATCCTATTGAGGACTGTGTGTTTCTCCAGGGGCTCTCCTGTACCCCCTGGCTTTCTCAAAATAGTGCCAGTGTGGGCTTCATGGCGCTGGGCTCCAGGTGTACCCCCAAGGCACTCTGTGACTGGGAAGGAGGGGATCTGCAGCCCCTCCGTGCCCTAGGTTCCTTGTCTAGCAAATGAGAGGATAATGCATGACCCTTCCAGTTCTACCCTCTCTGTGCCAAGCCTCACCTCTGCAAGGAGCCCTCCTTCCATTCCAGCCATGTCAGCCTCTCCCTCTTCTGCATGGCCAACAACAGAGTCAGAGCCACAGGGTGGGGCACTTACTTATTCCTGAGTGCCCCTGGTTTTACTCCCCATCCAATGTAAGCCCCTTGGATGCAGAATTCCTGAGGTGTGTTTTTCCTTCTCTACCATCTCTGCCTTATCTAGCATTGTGTTGAATATATAGGGATTTCATAATTGCTTAACTGATTGTATTCCAATGAGTGAAGTAATTGGGGTTGTTGATGCTAAAGAAGTTTTTCTGATCTGGGATTGGAAGGAAAAAAATTCTTTAGAGATCATCTTTAAACTTAAGAGAAAAACCTATTGAGAGCTGGTTTGAAAAAAGTTAACTACTATTGTTAGTGCTTATAAAGGCTCCAAATGTTTTGAGCTGGGGACACAAGCTAGCATATGAGTATTTTATCTTTGAGGGTTGTTCCTGGCTTGAATGGGAGGCAGGTTGCTTGGGAGGGTATGGCTTTTCTGCAGAAAGACAGGCATGGCGTGCACATGGAGCAGCAGAGGTTTCCAGGATCATTCAGAGTATTTACTGAAACCAGAGTTGGGACTCAGGGCCTGATTACAGCCCTAGACAATCCGAGGTGAGTGATTTTAGGAGACTGGAGTCAGATCCCAGGATGGCAGTGCTGGACCTGGAGTGTTCCATCTCCATCTTAGCATGAAGATGCCACTGCAGCAGCAGAGTTAGCTGACTGACTTCCCCATCTAGTTCCTCAGCCCAGTCTCTCTCCCTTCTTTCCCCAGCTGCACACCTCCCAACTCATGCTTCTTTTATCCAGTTGTGGTCTTCAGACCTTCCCCTGTCTGTAGGCTCTTGCATACATTTGCACTTCTCATGACCTGCTGTGCTGAGTATAGCAGAACTTGTTAGAAATGGTCCATGATAATCAGAATGCAAGCATTCTTTCTAGTTGACTTAAGACAAAACTGTATCTTTTTTTGGTTTGTATTTCATTTGCCTTTCTAATTATGATATAAACTTTGTGTTTCTTGAGCAAATCTTATTGGATGGTGGGAAATATTAGTGAGACAATCAAGCATTACCCTCTGCCTCAGGTTACCCCAGAGTAGCAGGTATTGGAGAATGGCCTCCATTAGATGCCTTGTTCTTATCTTTGATGAAGATACACATCCAGGTAAATGGGCCAGCAATGTGTGGTTTTTAATATTGGGGCTTTGGGAATCTGCCTCCATGACCTTGGACACAGAGTAGGCTCTCAAGAATCTGTTGGCATTTTTTCAGTTCTCATGAGAGACTGGTCCCCTTGCCAGCTGCCCCACAGCTCAGACCTTCAACATCAGTATCTGATCTCAGTATTTTATTCTTTCCCTGTCCCTCTTCTGTCTTGGGCTCTGCCCTTTGCTCCAGTTAGAAGGGAGAAACATCTAGTATCTTATCTGATGCCTCCTGATGGTTTTTACTCAAGAGGAAACTGAGAGGCAAGGTGGGGCAGCCCTTGGCATCCCCCAAGGTGGGGGATGATGTTTCTTCCTTTTGCTGTATCCCCTGCTCCAGCTGTTCTCCTGGTATTCACCCCCCCCCCGCCCCACTCTTTTTCTCTCACTTCCTTTCACTTTCCTCCTCCTCCAGTCCCCTGTTGCTCTCCTCTCCTCTGCCTGCCTGCTTTTCTGCTTCCCCATCTCTTACTCCCTGTTTTGCAGCCTCTCAGCCTCGCCTTCTGTGCTCGTCTCACTGTCGTCTCCTTGGTGGGATACAGTAGGAGCGTCATGGGTTGTTTTTTTTTTTTCCTTCTTTGCCTGTTAGAAGTCCCTCTGCTACACCCATACCATAAATAACACTCAAGCATCTGCCAAACACATTCCTCACTTGTGTTAATAGGCTGCAATGATGCCGGAGCCTGTTGCCATGGCAACCTCATTTTTGTTTGACTGTATCCCACTCTGCTACATAAAGCCTCTGCATGCACTCACACACAAACAAGTATGCTCACACAACTATTACATATGCTTAGCCATTAGAGATTATTTTGGAGAAAACATCTTTGGGTCTTATGGGGATGGACAGTCATTTGGCAAAGGAGATGAGTGTCTCTGCTTGTCCAGTGTTACTCTCAGAGGTGATAATGGATGGAAGAGTGCTTTGAAAAGTAGAGAGTCCTGTTCAGATGTGGGGTATTATTAGTCTGCAGCAGCATTAAACCCACCTGATACAGTTTTTGAAAAGAAGATTCTGACCCCATGTGGGTCCCTGTGAGCCTGGGAGAGCTGTCAGAGGTTGCCCTTGTGGTGTGGGCTGACCCATCCCTACCCAGCCTGTCTTCAGCTCCTTCCTTGCTTCCCTCTGTCCCTTTTGAAGAAACTCAGTGATTTTCTGCATTTCCTCCTCTGTGCCTGTTTGAATCCACAACTGTCACCAGTTGTTCCAGTGATCAGAATGGCAGTTGCGCTATGTGAGTGATGTTCTGTGACCATGAGCACATGTGAGTGTCTGTACTTGGCTGGATGGGGGTGGGGAAGCAGACCAAGAAATGACTACTGTGGCTGAAGGGTGGGTGTCTGTCTGTCATGTGGGCAGGCTCTAGTATGTATGTGCATGTGTGTGCATGTGCGTGAACATGTGTGTGCACGTGTGTGTTTGTTTGTGTGTGTGTATCTGTTGTGTGTGCTGGCCCGGGTTATGGAGGTGGGCCGAGGGAAGCCTTTGTGTTGACTTTGAAAGGAAATCATCACAGCTCTGTCCTGTTTATTCTTTGTTTGTGGCTGACTTCCTGTGGCTGTTTGCATTTCTGATTCTGGGCCTTGATCGACCTTCTCACCTTGACCTCTGGCTCCCCAGGGAAGTACCCTGGATGCACATGCCCCTACTTTCCAAAATGAACCTGGGGGCTAGACTTGAGCGGTCAGTTCCCCTGCCCCCATGGAGTCTTGCCCTTCCCTTTCAAAAGCCCGAGCTGCCCACTCACTCAGCCATCCGGTAAGCCCTGTGGTGAGCCGCCACCTCGCTCTGGAACTTGGCCCAGAGGCCTGTGTGGTGGGTTACCATGTCTGCCCTGTGTGCCCTGATGGCTGCCACTGCCCCCCTGCTTGCTGGGTGGTGTGGAGAGGGCCACACACTTTCAGCATGACACCAGGGGTCATCTACCACCAGTTACTTTCCCCATCACCCACATTTCTGGACAGGAGAAATCTGGCCATGGTGACCCCAGCAGCAACAGTAGGCTGGGGTTGGGGGGTGGCTCTGAGTCTATAGCCAGGGAGGGTCTGCTTGTTTTGCCTCAGTGCTAATTGTATTTGCTAATTGTTTTTGGTTATGTGGCCTCCTTATCTCTGCGATGGGAAGGGGGTGCTTGGAGGGAGGACAAGCCTCAGGGTGGGGGTCAAGCAAGGCTTCTAGGTAGGAGGTCATCTAGGCACATCTAGATAGGGGTGTCTCGATGCCTGTGGGGAGGACTTCAGGAGTGGCAGAGGCCTGGCCAAGGAGCAGAACGGTCAGCTGCTGTGCTTTGGGAATGTTGACGGTTAATAATTCTATCTAAGTTTTAATCTGGAGCAAGAGCATGAGGTCTGTGTGCTGTGGAGCACAGAACAGTGTGCTCATGTCTGTCTATAAAGAGGACACAGACCATGCATTAAACCCCAGCACCAAAACCTGCCCAGCCTCACAGAAGAATTTTGAAAATCAGTGTAAAAGGCCTGGACAGAAGCTGTCCTGTGCAGACAGGCCCTGGCCACGGTCACTCTGTCAGAGGGTGTAGGGCTGTGGAGCACCCATTTGGGCCCAGCCAGGGGAGGGGTGTGTGTTGGGGGAGGGAGGTGAGAGCCTCTCTGCAAGTGTACGGCCTCTTGCCGGATGACTTTCAGTCATGGCGGCCTGCTTGGCACCTCTGTTAACTTTATTTATCTTGTGGTAGATCTGGCCAATGGCCATTTACTTCCCACGAGCATCCTCTGTGTTGGGAATGGAAACAGTTTTCTCTCGGAGTCCCATGTGACTGTGGCCCAGAAATTCTTTAGGGTGCAGTTACATAAGTTACACTTGAGCATATCTTTCTTTCCTCCATGCCTATCAGGTGGGGGGAGCTTGCTAGTGGAGGGCAGTCAGTATTGATTTTCTCTCCCAAACGCAAAACTCCATGAAGATAATTGGAAAGCTCTACTCCCCCCACTCCCCTCCCACCCACCTCTTTTCTCCAGGAAACATTCAAATCCAGGACAGGGAAGAACTCTCTTTCAACATCATGAACAAAATCTGGGAGTTTCTAGTTAACAGACCATGAACTTCATGGGAAGCAGCATTTTGGTCTAGCTGTTGGAAAAGGCCAGCAGGGTCTTGGTTAGGCTGGTGGGCATATCCAGTTGATAGGAAGACTAAGGCCCCATCTGAGATTCTATGTTTGATTCTAGAATTTAGAGGACGGTACTAGTTGTGGTCAGGGGATTGGAAACCTTGACTTCTAAGAGAACATTTGAAAGAGTGGGAGATGTTTAGCTGGGAGGTGAGAAAGCAGAAACACGGGCAAAGTGTTATTTATTGCTGGGATCCCTGTTATCAGATGTTAGAAGAGGGACTGAACTTATTTTTGGTTGCTCCCAAGGGCAGAGTTGGGGTAAATGGGTAGAAATAGTAAACAGATTTCAGCTCCAGGTGTGTGCGTGCTGAATTGCTTCAGTCGTGTGTGTAGCCTGCCAGACTCCTCTGTCCATGACATTCTCCAGGCAAGAATACTGGAGTGGGTTACCATTTCCTTATCCAGGTAGAAGATACTTTCCAGCCTTTGGGGTTGTAGCCATTACACCAAAAGCCCCCTGGGGTAGCCAGCTGTGTCAGTGGAGGTGTTCAAGCGGACACTGGACTGAGGAAACGGAAGACTCTGCTTCTGAAGATCTGGGGTGGGTCCCAGGAAGGGATCTATATTTTTTGCCAGCTTGGATCTAGTTTTCAAAGCTCTCTAGCTGATCTTGATGACCAGCTCTTAGGTTTGGGATTGTTGGCCAAGATAACCATTCAATTCACATCCAACCCTTGAATTTTATGGTTTCGTGTCTTGCTACAGCATGAATGCCTGCTGAGTCTTTTGGGATGTCCGTCGTCATGCCTACCTTGGTCTCTGTTTAAAAGTCACAAAATCACTGCAGACTCGCAGGCCCCTTAGGAGATGTCCCGGTGGGGCTGGTGAGCATATTGGTTGTAGGATGCGGAGGGGAATGTGACTGGTAGTGGTGAGAGAGGGTGGGAAAGATTGCCTGTACCTCCCATGCTGCCTCCCAGCCATTCCCATCCCCCCACTCTTGATTGAGGCAAAGCAATCTGTGGCTCAGTATTGGTGGTGGTTGTGGTGAGGGTGGTCAGCAGAGAGACAGACCTTAGTTTGAGTCCTGGTTTACTCATTCATTTGGTAAGTGAATATGAAAAACACTGAGGATACCCCAGGTCCAGAAGGGATGGTACAGAATGTGGAAAGTGAGATCAGGGGTAGGCAAGAGGTCAGGAACTAGGAGATGGTTTGAAGGAGGAACAGTAGGATGTCAGGCAAGGAAGAGGAGATTGGAGCTGTGAGTGTGGGGAGGGGAAGAGCTTGGAAGTGGGGGCAGGGATGCTGTCTGGAACAATGGGATATAGTCACAAGAAGAGGGGGGTAAACAAGCAAACACTGGGAGACAGTAGTGGCTTTATTCTTTGGGCCTGCCTCGTGTGTCAGCCTGGACAGTCTTCCCCCCACCTCATATACATACACACACTTCTTGCTCTGGGAGGGTTATCGGCTCTTGCTTCTGGGCTTTGAGGCTTCCTGATCTCACATTGGGTGGCCTCCTCTTCCGTGTCCTTAGGGGCTTCCTGGGGGTAGTCTCACAGGTTGCCACAGTCCCACTAGGCTATTGGAAGGGGTCCTGAGGGACCTAGGTACATGACACGTAGTAGGTATTCAGTGAGGGTTTGAATGAATGAACGAACGGGTGGTGGGGTGGGTGGACGGCTGCATGCAGACTCTCGGCTGTTCTGAAGTGCTAGACCAACACCTCCACAGAAGGAAGCGATGCGGCTCGGCTTGGAGCCTATTTTGGTGGATTGTTATCCTAAACTCCGAGCAGGGCTTCCAGAGTACCTCCTGCTGCAATTGAGAACGTGTGTCTTCTTGGAAACAGAGAGCTGTTGCCTGGCAGTGCCGGTACTATATCCCTTCACGGATTTGAAAACCATTATTAAGTCATTCTTTCAGCCTTCTCCCCATTCATTCAACCATTTATTAGGTGCCTACTGTGTACCAGGCGCGTGCTAGGCCACAAGGGTCCAAAGATGACTCAGCCCGGGCCCCAGCACCTAGCATTGCCTTTAGCCCAGACGCTCCCACTAACTGTCCTTTGGAGGGATGTTGCTCAATGTTTCAGTACACACATTCAGTCCTGTGTCAGGTAAGTTTAAGAAATACTGGCTTGATCAGAATTCTTTATTGTAGAACTTTAAAGCTTTTCATATGTTAATATGCCATAGAATTTGCAAAGAGGGGGTTTTTGCATGAAGCCATTATCAGACATATTTGACCCCAGAGCCAGCTTTTGAAGGAGCATAGCAGAGGCATTAGTGTCTGTTGGAACTCACGTTGGGACACCCTGCTTCAGGGGCTGGGAGGATCTCAGCATCCAGCCCCCTGCCTCATGGATAGGCCTAGGCAAGGTCATCTAGATGTGGGCGTTTGTTTGTTTGGGGGCTCTTCTACCTCAAAAAGGAGACCGAGCATCCTGCATTAAAAGTCTCATTCTCTGTTTGCATCCAAAATTCTTTGTAAAGTAAAATGATGGGACTGGAAGGGACCAGGGAGATGCCTCCTTTATCTAGTTTCGGTTTCCTTTAAGGGTTTTCTGTTGTCGTCAGACACTGGAGCCTGTTGGGCTCTGTATTGTGACCTTTGGTGCGGGGGCGGGTCCATTCGCTGAGGGCCTGGCTGCCTACGAGAAAGTGGTGATGGGCTGTTCAGAGCATCCTGGGGCCAAACAGAGTTCCCCAGTTTGCTTTGTTTCCTACCATCTAAAAGGAGGAAGACTTTATAGAATGTCGATTAAAAACAATGAGTATATATTGAGATTTTATAGCGAACTTGGCACTAAGCTAATCCCTTACATATATGACTTTACTTAGTATCAATCCTGAGAGAAAGACATTCTTACCCCTATTTCAGGGCTGCAGAATATAGGATAAGAGAAGGTAAGTAACTTTCCCAAGGTCACTCAGTGAGCAAGCACAGCAGATGGTTCAGCGCCTGCCCATATTCCCTGGGCATGTACCTTTCACTCTTGCCAGCCAGACTGCCAGCTGTCAGGACCTGAGGGCTTTCTCTGGCCCTGAGCCTCTCTGCTTGCTTGTGGGGCAGGTCAGAAGTGCTGGGGAGGGAGTGCCCATCCCCAGAACAGCTTTCAACCAGTGACTGTTGGGCGCTAGTGGATAGATACCCTAGCTCCCTTGACCCTGGTGTAGGGGGAGTATAACGGAGACAAGCCTTCTTGTTAGCCCCCAGGCCTGCAGGATACAGCTCTGGTTGTCCACAGTGGTACAGGCTGGAAAACTATTTTTCTTTTTTTTCCTTCCTTCTTTATTTTCTCCCTCCTTCCCTTCCTTCCTCCCTCCCCGATCTTCCTTCCATCTTTCCGTTCTCTTTTTCTTCTTCCCCTGTTTTTTTTTTTTTTTTTTTTTCTCATTTCTCCATTCTCTAATATTTTCTGGGGTCACCTCCCAGGCAAACCTCTTCTTTCAAATCTTTGTCTGAGGATCCTTTTCTAGGAAAAATCCAAATTGAGAGTAGAGAAACTGAGATTCTAATCCGGTTTGACTTGAACACTAGGGAGGGGAGTGATCACTTTACTGGGGCAAAAAATGCATTGGGTACAGGGACTTCTCTGGTGGTTCAGTGGCTAAGACTCTGTGCTCCCAATGCAGGGTACCTGGGTTCGATCCCTGGCCAGGGAGCTAGATCCCACATGCCACAACTAAGAGTTTGCATGCCACAGCTTGAAAAAAAAAAACAACGATTCCACATGCTACAACTAAGACCCAATGCAGCCAACTAAATAAATAAATATTTTTTAAAATGCATCAAGGACAGAACTCTGTGGCAAACTCAGAACCCTGGCCCCTCCCTCCTATCTGATGATATATGTTTGTCACCAGAACAGTTGTTTCTGGACTAGTGGGATGATGTGAAAAAATGTATTTTTTGTCTTGTGTTATATATATATATATATATATATATATATATATATTTGTTTTGAATTTCTGCTTCTTAAAAATGTATGGCTTTCTGTCCCCTAGACAATGTCTCGAATATCAGCCAAAAGACTCAACTACTTTGACCTTTGATTAGCATTTTGTAGATGACAAAGGACTTTACCATGCGTGATCTTACTTGCTTCTCACTACTGCCTTGAGGAGGTGATGAGTTAAGAAGGCGCAGACATTGGCTTTGGGGCCCAGGAGAACGCCCTGGCTGGGTGATCCTGAGTTGCCTTACTCTCGCTCAGTCCATCCCCTCTCTAAACTGAGGATAAGTTCCTGACTGACAGACTCTGTTGTTGGGTGCCCAGACAAGGTAATACATGTGAGAGCTCTCATAATTACAGACCTGTGCTGCTGATATTGTGTTGAAGAGGAGGAAGTAGGGGTTGAGAGAGGTTGAGTGACCTCATTCAGGTCACACAGCCAGTTAGTTAGCTTAGGAGCTGCTGCACAAATACAGATCCCTGACTCCAAATCCCGTGCTCTTTGCACATATGAACCCAGCCTGAGTCCACCCCATAGTACTTAAAGAGGCTATAGAAGGCACAGCTGCTCTCAAGCAGTTGTCTTGGGTGGTTGTGGAACACGTGGTTTCTCATTTGTGACACCTCCTTCCCATGGGGTGTCTGGCTCAGATAGGCATTAAATCATTTGTCACTTCCGGAGCCTGCAGCGATGCTGTGAGAGGGGACAGCGTGAAAGTGTTTAGAGGACAACTGGGATCAGATGTTTATCTGTGAAGGGCCCCTGAGTGGGCTTCAGGATGGGTCAGGAGGGATGCAGACATGAAGAGGGGTCAGACACAATGCCGGGTAGCTTATGTCTGGGTGTAAGGCTCCCTCATATCCAGGCTTCTGGTGACAAGGGTGGAACAGAGGCAGGAAGGGAGGAGGCAGCTGGGTACACATCAGCATCACTTCTCGGAGGTCAAATCTGGGGGTCTTTCTGTAGAGTCTCATCTAGTGGATAGAGCAGTTCAGTGTTTACTCTAGGATGTCTTTAGAACCCAGCTCACCCAAACCACCATCATCCTAACAAGTACCCCAAATATCCTGCTTCAAAGCCACTTCTGTTGTTTGTCACTCTTCTCAAGAAAAATAAAGGAAAATGTAACTCCTGCCCAAGTGCCATTCTTTTGCTAAGTGGATTTTCAAGATTTTATTTTCGCATTTTCTTTTGGGGATGAGTGTGGTGATTTGGGCTTCCCTGGTGTCTCAGATGGTAAAGAATCTGCCGGCAGTGTGGGAGACCTGGATTAGATCCCTGGGTTGGGAAGATCCCCCAGAGAAGGGAATGACCCACTCCAGTATTCTTGCCTGGAGAATTCCATGTGTCCCACTCTTTTTTGACTCCATGGACTGTAGCCCACCAGGCTCCTTTGCCTATGGGATTTCCCAGGCAATACTGGAGTGGGTTGCCATTTTCCTTTGCTGTTTGTTTGTTCACTTAACAGGCCCAAGCCCCTAGTCTTCCTCTGGCCAAGTCCCTTTTCTTGTAACCATTTCACCACACTGCCTGAGAGGGACCTGGCTATCCTTTGACGGGCTCCCAGAGGGTAGCAACAGCTCAGAAGCACCTTGGTCCTGACAGCCGAGTGGAGGAGGCAGCCAAGGGAGAGTGATGGCCACTGAATCCTGGGTGAGCAGGGTAGGCTTGTACCCCTCCCTGCCGAGGAAGGAGCCCTGCCTTTGCAACATCTGACACTCAGCATTTAACATCAGAGTCACTCTGAAACACCCTCTTCTTTTCCTCTGGAGCACTCATACTGGTTTATAATTTTATTTCAGTAGGTTTATCTATCTGTCTTTCAACTTGTCAGTCAGCTCTTTGAGGACAGGGGCCTCATCTGTTTTAATACTCAGATATTTACTGAATGTTCCTGACTCTCTGACCCCCGCTGCCCAGCACTGTGGGAAGCAGGTGGCTAGTTCCCATTTGCATGTTCCATAGGGAATGCTGACTCTTGACAGCCAGGGTTCCCTCCCTTGACCAAGGTGAGCTTGTCCCCTGCTGGCACGGGGCTCTGAGCCTGGGGGTGTGATCTTAGGAAACACTGCTTTCCATCTTTGCCCTCCTTCTTATGGGTTCCCTGCTGGTCTGTCTGGTAATGTCAGGAAGGTTCCCTGTTGTCTGCGTTTGCTTCTCCCTCTCATCCTTGGTCCCCTTTCTCCTTCTCCTTTTTCTTCTGGTATCTTTTTTACTCCTCCTGAGTCCTCCCACTTCCCTCTTTCCAGCTGTAAGACGTGGGAAAGACCTGAGAGACTCGCCAGGAGGCAAGCTCAACTATAAGGACAGTAAATATGAGCATGGCTAACTACACAAATTCCAAACAGTATTCTTCATGCTGTTCCAAGCAACCCCATGAAAGAGCAGTTCTCACAGTGTGTTATAAACTTCCTTATAGTTGATTGCCCTGTATCGCAGTGCAGGTGGCAGCTCTGTTTTCACCTCGAACGCCCAGCACCGAGACATTAACTTTCGGGCTGGGTTAACCTCCAGTCACCCAACAGAACTTGAGGCGTGGGAGATGAAGGTGCACCTAGGAGTTCTTATTAACCTTGGTACCCAGGCTATCTGTAGTGGGCCTGGACATCAGCATTTTGGGATGCTCCTGCTGATTCTGACGTGCACCACAGATGGGAACTACCGCCCTGAGCCTCCCTGCATCAGCAGAGGGCTCGGGGGGATGACTCTGAGTCTGATTTATGGCTGTATCGAAAGGAGAGTTGTTTATATTGAAAGGGGTTTATTGTGGTGATTCAGTAAAGAGTGATGACCACTAAAAATTATTGCAGGTGTGTAATAGGGGAAGAAAACTTGGTTGGTGGTTGGTGTATAAAATCTTATCAGGCCAGGCTGTGGCTCAGTATATTTATGTTCCTCTTATCGCCAGCAATTAGCCCCAAACGTGGCTTGATAAGTGGCTTAGCACAGTGTTGTAATAACTGCAAGGATAGTTTAGAAAATGACTGCTGTACCATGCGCTCCACGGAGCCATCTTGGCAGACAGGCACATCTCACTCAAGGCTCCTGACGGCCTGAGGGCTACACGCAAAGGCCTGCTGATCACTGTTAACTCTTCCCTTCTCTCTTTTTTATGTGGTATTTCCTTTCAGAATTGGAGAAGGAAATGGCGACCCACTGCAGTATTCTTGCCTTGGAAATCCCATAACAGAGGAGCTTGGTGGGCTACAATCCATGGGGTCACAAGGGTTGGATACAACAGTGGGAGAAACTGTACGTTAGTCTTTGTGAGTCTCCCTCCAACTGGAATGTAAACTAGAACAGTGTCTGTCGTAGATGTCTGTTACAGAACGAATGAATTTGCACAGAGTTAAACAGCAGTTAAACAGCAGGCAAATGGCAGTGTGAGTCCAGCACTACTTTTTTCTTTGACCCTTAAGCTCATAAAATGTGCAAGGAATTATTATATAGTCAGAGACTCCCCGTCTGCATGTATTGTTATCAACAGGCATGGCAAAGACTTAGAGTAAAGAAAGGTGATGGAGAGAAGGGCCTTCCCCCCTGGAAAGGATTTCCTTCCTGTGGACTTTAAAGCTACTTCTTTCCTAGCACCTTTGGCTAGGAATGTACAAGGATCCTGCTCTAGCCCTTATGCTCTGGGAGGACTGAGAGACACACATGAAACCAGGGTCCATCTGAGGACCAGGAGGATTGAAAAGCCCCACATGTGTGGACTGAGGCCTGGGAAGCGTCCCTATCCCAGGACAGGGAGACATCCTCAGGTTAAATCCTCCACGAATGGCCACATGTGGATTACGACATGGTTGATTTCAGAAAGGGGTTATCTGGGGAGAGTTAATTTTGGATTTTGCTTTACATTTATTTTTAAAGTGGAATATTTCTCTGGCATTGGTGACAATGGCCTAGAAAAGCCAGTTAGTCACCACATCTGACATCTTCCCTGTGTCGAGTGTCTGCTGCCCCTGCTTCTTTCCCACCTGACGACTGTGGGGCTGATTTACATCCTCTCCCTCGGGGAGCTTTCACTGGCAAAGGATCTGCAAGGAAGCACTGCTGGACCTAACCGGGGTCATCCTCTGCTCTGCCCTGCATGTCGGGAGCGGGCCCTGGTGCTGCTCTTTGCCTCTCCTCACAGGGGGCGATGGCATCCAGGCCTTTCCCTGCCTCATACAGGTCTGTGAGGCTGGTTCAGTCTGCATCCTCCAGTGGTTTTTTTCCCTTCTTTCACTCTGTACAGTCTGCTAGTAGTAAAAGGAAAATCACCCGAAGCCTGTATTTAAAGAACAGAGCTGGTTTCTCTTAAGGGAATGGACAGCGAGACAAGCCCCACCGCATTTCCCCAAGTGTCATCTGTGGTTCTGCTGTGGAGCAGGAGGAGGGTCTCAGGGCAGCCGCTGGAGCCTCTGTGCTGGGAGGAGTGCGGGGAGTGTGGGAGGAGAAGGGAGGAGACACTGGAGAGGTTCTGGGACATGGAGAGAAGGGCAGAGGCT
The DNA here is from genome assembly GCF_019923935.1 of Bubalus bubalis. Taxonomy (NCBI): domain Eukaryota; kingdom Metazoa; phylum Chordata; class Mammalia; order Artiodactyla; family Bovidae; genus Bubalus; species Bubalus bubalis. The sequence continues at coordinate 113,185,494 of NC_059157.1, read as the reverse complement.
GGCCCTGAACTGATGTGCGAGGCATTCCCCACTGGATCTTCACACCCCTAGTTGTAATTCATCTAAGAGGGTCGGGACGGAGTAGGCAGTGGCTGTGGGCAGGTGAGCTCAGAGGACCTGTTGCAGTTGAGTGTGGTGTGGAGCAGGGCCTTCTCTTCCCAGTGAAGGTGCCAAGGCTCAGAGCCTTGGGTTTCAGAAGCCGAGAAGCCACCGGGCTGGCCACACCTGGGTGTCATATGCTTCTCTGACTTGTTCCAGCCCCATGGTGCAGCACTGCCCTTCCAGGGAATGGGTATCAGATGGTCTTGGAGGTACCTCCCTCCCTGTTTGTGTGACCCCTGACCTCTCCAGGCCCCTAGAGTGGAAAGCCTGGGGGAGATATCTGACTGGTCGGTGGGAGTAGATGGGGCCAGGTGCCTGGCCTTCTGCTCCGAGGAAGGGGGCGCTGTATGATCTACCTCCATCCTGGGCTGGGGAGAGGCTGAGCTCAGGTACTCCTTGGGGAGGGGGCACTGCTCCTTCCTGCTTTGCTCCAGGGACCGCTCTGGATTTGGAGGTGTCCTGATAACCTGCCTGGTCAAGACTGCGTTGTCCTTTGGGAACAGCATTTCTGTTTTTTTTCCATTCACCAGCCTTTGCTGCTGTCCTGATCAACTCCTGGGACCCTGGGCATGGGAAGGAATGAGGGGGCTTTGTTCTTCCCTTGGGGGCATGTTCAGTCTGATGGAAATTTTGCCTTTCTGAGATGCTCAACTTAAAGATAGGACAACATTACTAATTCCTTCCATATATCGTGCACTTACTGTGTGCCAGGCAGCACTGAGCCCTGTAACTCATTTGACCCTCGTAATCTCCGTTTAGATGGGTTTTTAAAAAGAGAATATTTTATGGATGAGGAAATTGAGGCCCAGAGAAGGTTAGTGGCTCATGTGAGGCTGTATGTTTGGAGAATGGTACAGCAGGCTCCAGAGCTCATGCTTTCAGCCAGGACACCGGCAGCTCCCACACTAGTGTGTGCAGGAATTCCCCACAAAGTCAATTAAAAAAGTTCCTGGGCCCCTTGTCAAGAGAGCCTGATGCAGTAAGTCTAAGGTGAACCCCCGGAATCTGCATCTCAAGTTGGCACCCTAAAAGGTGAGCCTGTTGCCCCAGAAACACAGTTCCACCCCACAGTGCCTCCCCCAGTGGAGAAAGGATTCAGCTGACAGGGTCTCCCTTCCCTGAAATGATAAAGGCTGGTGAGGGGGAGGTATCTGGCTCCTACAGAAACAGAGGTTTCTGGGTCAACTTTCCCAGGATGTAGCTGGGAAAGGCAGAGTAAGACAGTTAGACTGAGGTAAGGAGGGGCCTTTCTGCTGGGCCTGTGCTGGTCTCAGGGGGCAGGGGTGAGGGGACTTTTGGAAGACGTGAGGGAAGGACTGTAACCCAGAGGATGAGAGCTGAGAAGTGGTCTGAGAGCTGAGCGTATGTCAACCGCCAGAGACAGGAGCAGTTTACAAAGGAATTCTCAGGTGACTGCAGGGCCGCCGGCTGTCACTCTGTAGGCACGGAGGTCTTGACCAGGAGACATCTGCCTTGCCTTAGTTTCTTCATCTGGGCCACATAAATCAGACATTCCCTGAAGGTCCATCCAGTGAGTATACTAACAGGGTAGCATGTGCTAAGTTGCTTCAGTCGTGTCCAACTCTGCCACCCTATGGACAATAGCCCACCAGGCTCCTCTCTCCATGGGATTCTCCAGGCAAGAATGCTGGAGTGGGTTGCCATGCCCTCCTCCAGGGGATCTTCCCAACCCAAGGATCAAACCCGAGTCTCTTGCATTGGCAGGCAGATTCTTTACCACTAGGACCACCTGGGAAGTCCTATTAATAGGGGCGCTGGGGCCAAAAAAGAATTTCACTCCAGAGGTTTGGTTGGGGAATGCAACAGTGACAAAAATGATACAGCCCTGGGGGGACTGAGAGTCACAGATGGTGTGTGGTCCTCATGGGTCCTTGTCCTTTGATTGTCCTGGTCAGTGTCCCTCCAGTTCCTTGAACTCAACACATCCCCAAAGAAAATTCATCGTCTTCCCTAAATTGACATATAAAATAAATGGACTTTATTTTTATCATGTCAGTTCTCTCTCTGCCTGCTGCTGCTGCTGCTAAGTCACTTCAGTCGTGTCCGACTCTGTGTGACCCCAGGTACTGGTGTTAGATGTTTGTGGGACTGAGTTATTTAACAGATGTCTACCATGTATTTGGTGCTGGGAAACCAAGATGAATAAGCTGCAGACTGTGCCCTCAAGGGCAAAGCCTGTGTGTTGTGCCTCCTCTATGCCCGACTCTGTTCTAAGTGCTTTGTGTTTGTTCTGCTAACTCATTCAATCCCCACAACAGCCCCATGAGGTGAGCACTGCTGTGGTCACCCCCATTTTGCAGATGAGGACACTGAGACTGACATGTTAGGTAACTGGCCCAAGCTCACTCAATGAACTGGGCAGCCTGGCTCCAAGTCCGGGCTCTGACCTCCCAAGTGCAGTGGACAGATGGGTGCTCACACCTGCTGGGAGCCGCATGATGCCTGCAGTTTTCGCAGCAGAGACAAAGCATGCAGCCTGTAGCAGGCAGGGAAAGAGGTATGTGTGGCAAAGGTAGGTTGGACTACGTTGGGAAGCTTATAGATTTCTGGACCAAGGCAGTTGTGTTTTTTGAGACAGTGGGCATCTCTAGGTTTTTATGCAAGACAGTGCATGGACATGGCCCCATCTGTATTGGGAAAGTGGCTCTAGTGTGTGGAGCTGGAGGGAGCAGCCTGCACGGTGAGGGAGAGGCGGTGCTGAGTGCAGAGGCTGCTGCCCTTGTCTAGGGAGGCTGGAGAGGGCCCGGGAGGGGCGGAGGTGGGGTGGGGGTGAGGGTCACGGCCTTCAACATGAAGGGGAGGGTCACAGGGAGCACCTGGGCGTTTTCCTATTGATTTCTCCTTGCCTTGGTTATCAAAGGTGCCAAACCCATTCCCTTCTGCTCCCTAATAGACCAGCTCCCCAGCCTCTGAGAACCAGATAGCATTTCTTTCCCAGGGGACCTGGGGTGGATCCTGAGGGCTCTCTTTCTTATCTTTTCTTGGGATTTAAATATCCCATGTCAGGGACTTCCCTGGTGGTCCAGTGGCTAAGACTCTGCACTCCCAATGCAAAGGGCCCAGGTTCGATCCCGGGTCAGAAAACTGGATCACGCAAGCTGCAACTGACAATTCATAGGCCACAACTGAGAGTTCGCATGCGGCAACTACAAATCCCACATGCCGTGACAAAGATCAAAGATCCCAGGTGCTGCAGTTAAGACCCGGGGCAGCCAAATAAATAAGTAAACATCTCGTGTCAGCCTTCTCTCCTTAAATTCCCAGGACTCTGCCTTTATCTAGGTGTTAAGCACCCAAACATTTGACCTCTTAGCTCCTCCTCCCTCTAGAACCCAGGAACCCCCACCCCAAGCAGCTCCTGGTGCCCAGAGATCACAAGTCTTTGAGCACTTCGCTCCTCTCTGGGCCTCTGGGACCCTGGCCACCCTGATCCCCAGCAGAGCTCTTCGTGTGCCTGAAGGCCCAAGATGCCACTCTTGGACACAGTATCCCTCTGGGGACCACTTGACAAAATGCATATTTACAGAGGACTTTGTTCATTGCTTGTCCACTCCCCCTCCCCTGTTAGAATGTCAGCTTCCCCAGGCAGGGACTCCTTGTGCTCATGGCTGTGTTCCCTGTGCCTACATGGTTCAAATCCCAGATCCTCCATGTCCCAACTGTTTCTCCTTGGCAGGCTCATTGCCTTTTCTAAGCCTCAGTGTGTTCCACAGAATGGGATGGAATGAGAATTGCCGCCCCTGAGTTTTGCACCGAACATTCTGTGTGATGATGTATGCAAAGCCCTTAGCACAGGGACTGCCAAGAGATACATCCTCCATAAATGACCTGGAATCTGTCCTGGCTTCACACAAGCTTTTAAATTCCCACACTTTATAGGAGAGCTTAGTGTTTCTTCTGAAGTCCTTTGTGTATGGACCGTGGCAAACAGGGTAGGAGAAAACTGCATTACCAAAGTTCCCAAAGAAGGCCGAGTGGAAGAAGGGTTTTCCCTGCACCCTGCCCCATCCTTATTCTGGGTGCTGGCCACCAAGTGACCAGCATAGACCCTCCACAAGTGAGGCAGCCTCGAGCACTGATTGGCACCCGCCTGGGAGCTGGAGCCAGGAGTTCCCTGAGGGAGTATGAATTGGGGAGGGGGCGGTGGGCTGAACCAGGTTTCCCTGAATTTGACAGTAGCTGTAGCTGAGGGAGGAGCTTCCCAGGTGGCGCTAGCAGTAAAGAGCCCACTTCCCAGTGCAGGAGACATAGGAGACGTGAGTGTGATTCCAGGATCAGGAAGATCCCCTGGAGAAGGGCATGGCAACCCACTACAATTTTCTTGCCTGGAGAATCTCATGAATAGAGGAGCCTGGCGGGCTACAGCCCATGGAGGTCACAAAGAGTCAGACACGACTGAGTGACTTAGCATGCACGCACACACATGGCTGAGGGAGACTTCAGGGATGTGACCAGCATCCTATCTAGCTGCTGCTGCTACTGCTAAGTCGCCTCAGTCGTGTCCGACTCTGTGCAACCCTATAGACGGCAGCCCACCAGGCTCCCCCGTCCCTGGGATTCTCCAGGCAAGAACACTGGAGTGGGTTGCCACTTCCTTCTCCAATGCATGAAAGTGAAAAGTCAAAGTGAAGCCGCTCAGTCGTGTCCGACTCTTAGCGACCCCATGGACTGCAGCCCACCAGGCTCCTCCGTCCATGGGATTCTCCAGGCAAGAGTACTGGAATGGGGTGCCATCTAGAGAGGCCAGTAAATAAGCTTGAGGATGATTCTGGAAGGGTTAGAACCACTAGCAAAGAGAGCAGGCAAACATCTGCTTCTCCAAGATGTGCTTCCTTCTGTAACTTAGTAAGACATGCACACCTGCCCCAGAAGACAAAAGTACCCATGGGCCACCAGAGGCCTCAGGGTGGAGAACACTCAGAGCCTGAGAGAAATCAGTTGAGATGCTGGAGGGATCTGGCCAAGGTCAAGTGACAACCAGGACATTGAGTCCAATCCCTTGCCCCCAAGTGAGTGTCTAGGTGGGGCAGGGCCCATGCCCAGGGTGAGAGTATGTGACAATGTCCAGAACTTCCCCCAGCTGGTTGGACCTTTGGGACTGCACCAGGGCTGGCCAGCTGGGTGGACTGTTGGAGGATGGCTGGGCAGCAGCCTGCCGGCTTCCTGCTGGTCCATAACCTTGTGTGCCCCTGCCTGGGCCCCTTCTCTCCAGGGCTGTTACCCTCACACTGAGCGAGGGGGCCTCTGTGCCTGGGCTTCACTTAGGATGCATAGGGAGGGGCTATGGCAGAGCCAGAAACCACAGCAGCCCCGGACCCTGGCTAATGGAGGCGGTCTTGAAATGGACGTTTTTTCTTTTTGGCTAAATTAACATTTGGCATTTCAGGGTGCTGGCCCCACGCCCGGCCACTCTGGCCTTCTGCCTGTCAGCTCCTTTGAGGCTATTTTTGCCATTCACTTATTTATTAACTATTATTGCTCCCCAGGACAGATGGGTGTGCACGCTCACGCGCACGCGCGCACACACACACACACACACACACACAACATGCCCTCTCTCTCTCACACACACAAACACACACACACTCTTCAACCCAGAGCCCGTTGGAAAAACCATCCTGCACCCACCAGGCTGAGCATGGGAAGCAAAAGGGGGAAATGATGGTCTGCCTGAGTCAGGGTGGAGGAAGGGCTGTGGGGTGATGGGAACCAGTGGCCTCCCCACGCTCATCACTCCCCAGAAACACCTCCACTCCCAAAGCATCTCTCTTCCTGTTCTCTCACCTGCAGAGGTGTTCAGCCCTGGGAAGGGGCCATGTGTGTGAGAATGCTATGGGTCCTGCCTGAGCCGTCTTTCCAGAGAAACCAGCAGGAAGACCTGGGAGATCTAAGGGCCCCTTGTTAGGTTGCAGGAGGGCCCAGCTTCCTTCTTACAGAAGGCCTGCTCCTCTGCCCTGACCCACCAAACCCTCACCTTCCAGAGGAGGGGAACTTGGCTTCTGCCTTCAGAGAGCTCCCAGCCTGCTGGGGACAAGCCTGGGCTCTGGTTGTCAGATGAACAGGCCCCGCTGAGAGCATGGAGCATCAGGAGGAACAGGTCCCACCTGAGGGGCAGTGTGCACTTGGCCCTGACCATCATTCTCTCCCTCTGAGAGCAGGTTGTTAGCAGAGCAGGTGCCGGCCCTGCCAACCACACAGACCTGTGCGCGGGGCACTGTGTGTGGTACCAGGGTGAGCAGTGTGAGATGATCCCCACATTCACATCCAGGCTCCATGCCTCAGGGCAGCTCTCCTGCTCTGAGGTTGGAGCCCCAGCTGTGCTCCTGGGACTCCCCAGAACCAACATGGCACCAATGGGAGAAGAGAATGAGCAGCAGGGACCCTCCTGCTTCCAGAGGCTTCCTGGGGCCTCTCCCGGGCCTTGGTTTGCACCTGTGAGAATTGGGAACGCTGCTTCTGCCACCTCCAAGGCAGGGAGTGAGGGGCTCAGGGGCTGGAGTGGTGGCAACCAGGCCTGAGTTCCGGCATGGCTCCCTCTTTCTCCCACTCATCTGGCCAACCCCACCCTACCCTCCTTAGGGCATGTGCCATCTACTTTCCTCATCCCCTCAGGAAGACACCACACTCCTGGGACTAGAGACTTACTCCACAGGGACCACCAACTGCCGGGCTATGTCCCGTGGGGCTTTTCTGCTGTGGGACTCAATGCCAGCCCTTTTCAGACTCAGGGAACTCCTTGTGGGCAGGGTCTCCCTTCCATCAGACTGAGAGTGAGGGCAGGGACTGCATTTCCTCCACTGAGGCTAGGAGCTCCTGAGGACAAGGACCACGTCTCCCTCTTTAGACTGAGAGCCCCCTGAGGGCAGAGACTGAGTCTGTCCCCACCAGATTGGGAGCTCCCCGAGGGCAGAAGATGCTACCACCTCCTTCAGACTGGGAACTCCCTAAGGGTGGGATCAGGACCCAGTTGGTCCTGGGTGCCTGGAAAGCTTGAAAAGAGGGTAGAATGCTGGGGGCCACAAGGCTGTAGCTGGGGACGTGGAAAATGAGAAACTTCCCAACTCCCTACAGGAAGTCCGAACCAAGAAGTCCATCTCCTTAATTAGGAGCCTCCCTCTACTTCCCCTTCTCTCCAGGGATGGCGTAGGGATGGGTTTTATAGCTGGGGTGGGGGGGCAGGATTTCACAAGCCCAAGAGCCAGTTGAGCACTAAAGGTTTGTGCTAATAAGCTCATGGAGTGGGTCCGGGTGGCAGGTGAGGCTGTGGGACGGGTGGGCACTCAGGGAGGGTTGGGCTGGGGCCCCTGGTGGTCTCAAGACTAAGGGTCCTGTTGAGCTGTTGCCTCGTGTGACCCGCTCCTGAGCCAAGGGCCAGTGCAGCCCTGGTAACTGGCCTGTCCTCTCCTTCTGAGGTGCAGGGAAGTGTCATCTCCTGTCTTCGAGGTCAGCGCTGATGTTTCTCCCCGGGAGGCATGGTTGGGGAGTCCTGTCTGGTCTGTGCATCCAGATTGTGCTGGCCCCTGACAGACTGTGATGTATCTGTCCTTCGCTACTTGAGAGGGACCATCTCATTAATTGGTGTGTTCACCTCTCTCCCGAACTCAAGCCTTGGACTCTGCTGGAGTGCGATGACTTCTCAGGGTTCCCAGCAGTCCGAGGAGGGGGACCAAGCCTGCTGTTGGTGGGCCCCACCTGGAAGCCAATGTCACACGGTCTGGAAGGAGGTGGGCCCTCCTGGGTAGCTCTGCCACCTACCTGTGTACAGTTAGCCTGGACGAGTGACCACAGCTGTCTGACCCTCAGTGGCTCCACGTGACCACCTGAGGCTCTTGCTCTCCACGGCACAGCGCTGTACACTAATCTGTATAAAACACCCTGCCCTTCCCCCCTGGAAATCCCACGGACAGACTGGGAGAGGAGGTGAATCAACAAGATGTCTAGCTCCTCCAGCCACTGTGCCGCCCTGACTTTTCCATGGTCTTGCATACTTTAACTTCTGGCCACTTTAACTACTCATCTAAATCGAGGCTCAGCTCTGGTGCCACTTTGCTGAGAGAAGTTAGAGACAGTGTGGCCATATTAGGAGCTGAACAAAACCCTTCGAGGGCCCCTTTCTGCCAGGGAGGAAGCTGGCAGTCCCAAGCCTGCGTGGTTTTCTGCTTCCCAGTAAAGACTACAGTAACATGAGCTAATGTCTGTGCTGTCCCCTGAGTAGCCAGGGAAGGAACCCGGAGTAATATGATTAGTGCAACAGTAATAATAACAGCAACAACATCGATGAGCACACGCAGTTACAGAGAAGGCTGAGACTTGAAGACCTGGCTCCAGGCCAGGGCTGTGGTGAGTGTACCAGGATGCTTGAAGGCAGCAGATTTCAGGTTTTCATGCTCAACTCTCTTGCCCACAGCCTTTCCCTGTTAAATAAAAAGCCTTCTGGACAAATCATTAAGTCTCTTCCATTACAGCACAGTGTGGTCTTGTGCCCTTCTGGGGGGCAGACAGCGAGGTCCCAGAAAGGAAGGCAGTGGGCTCCATTGTTCCATGTGTCCCCAGCCCCCTGTTCTTCACACCCACACAGAACGCCCACCTCTGCATGGCCCCCACTGCAGGCCTGCCCGCTCTGTTGAGTGGCAACTTGAGCCCAGGTGCAGTGGGCAACTGCCCTGGGAGAACTTCCTCCATGACTCAATCTGATTTCCAGAGTGGACCACACCCAGGTTCTGGATTTAGAACAAGGTGCCATAGTGAGATGGTATCTGCATTACCCGGAACTGATGCAATGCTTACATTATATGATACAATTATTATAGTGCACCGGCTGGGGACCACCTGCGTTAGAATCCTGACTTTGTCATGCATGAACTCTGTGACCTTGGGGAAGTTCCCTAACCTCTCTGGGCCTCAGCTTTCTCATCAGGAAGTAGAGATAATAAAACTAATTTCATGCTTATCCATGCTTATAGCGGTATGTGGTACATGGTAAGCCCACCAAGGGTCAATTCTTTTTTAGTTACTATTCTTTCAGCAGGAACAATAACCATACCTTCACCAGCTCCCACCTTGGGTTGTGTTATGTGTTGAATTGTCTTTTGAAAAGATGTTGAAGTTCTGATTCACAGTACCTTTGACTTTATTTGGAAATAGGGTCTTTACAGATAAAGTGCAGTGTATGGGGTTGCAAAGAGTCGAACACAACTGAGCAACTGAACTGAACTGAACTGAACAGATAATCAAGTTAGATGAGGTCATTAGGGAGGGTCCTTACCCCGTGTGACTTGTGTCCTTAGGAACAAGAGGAAATTTGGACCTAGAGGTAGATGTCCATTGAGATACAGGGAAAGCGCCATCTACAAGCCAGGAATGTCTGAAGCTGCTGGAAATTGGGAGGGGTCCTGAAAGAGAGCCTCCCTTGCCACTCTCAGAGGCACCCACCTGCTGACTCCTTGATCTTGGACTCCTGGCCACTAGAATTGTGAGACAATTATTTTTGTCATTTGAGCTATTCAGTTTTTGGTACCTTCAGCCCTAGGAAATGAAGACAGGGTCTGATGGGGGTGTGGCCCGTGGCCTCCCACTGCTCCCCTGAACTGCCTGCCACCCCTAGGGGAGAAGAACGAACAGGGGTGGGACTGAGCAGGGCAGGGTCCGAGCCTGCCGTTAGGCTTCAGCTGGCCCTGGGCCTCTGGCGTCCTTCTCAGATGACCTGGGCTTTTGGCCATGCAGGTAAATGGAGCCAGAGCAATTCATAGTGCCTGGGGTCCACATGGCCCATCCTCCACCTCCCGCCCTGCTTTCCTGACTCTTGTGTGTGCTTCTGGGAGCACTCCCTACCTCACCCCTGCTCCAGGCAGGAGGAAATGGAGAAAGCAGACAATAATCCCTGGAGAAGACGAACCAAAGTGGGCTGTGAGTCTGAACATCTCTGCCCCTCTCCTGCCCGTCTCCTGGAACTTCAGCTCTGATCTCTGGGTGGGAAATGGTCTACCTCTCTGGGGTATATCTGTGTGTGTGTGTGTATGTGTGACAGAGTGTGTGTACCAAGAACATCCGTCATTCTGCTTCTGTGGCCTCATGACCATGACTCACATACGCACAGTCAGACTTCCCTGGCCAGAGAGACCTGTCCCCCAGCAGGTGATGCCAGCTCCCAAGGCAGCAGCCAGCACCAGGACCCTCTGAGGTGCACCTTGGCAGCTCTCCCCTGCTTGCTGTCTCCAGAGAATGGGCTGTGCTCATCATCTGGGGGAACAGGCAGGTCTTAACGTGTGTCTGTCGGCATGGCATGGGGATCCAGCGATGGGGAAGATGCTGGCCTTGTCCACCGGGAGCTTGTCATTTATGCAGGGCGGAGGGGCGGGTGGGCATCTAAGACAAGCACGGAATAGCTCTTAATCTAGGGGAATAAAGCAAAGAGCATGAAGAAGCACACGCTGAGAGTCGAGGTTGGGGGCTGGGGAGGTGGGGAACCTCAGCACAGGCAGTTAGGATGTCCTGTCCCATGGGTCGGGGGGAACCGCAGGGAGGGGCCACTTCACAAAGGACCCTCTGCTGCTGCTGCTGCTGCTAAGTAGCTTCAGTCGTGTCCGACTCTGTGCGACCCCATAGATGGCATCCCATCAGGCTCCCCCGTCCCTGGGATTCTCCAGGCAAGAACACTGGAGTGGGTTGCCATTTCCTTCTCCAATGCAGAAAGTGAAAAGTGAAAGTGAAGTCGCTCAGTCGTGTCCAACTCTTTGTGACCCCATGGACTGCAGCCTACCAGGCTCCTCCGTCCATGGGATTCTCCAGGCAAGAGTACTGGAGTGGGGTGTCATCGCCTTCTCCGAAGGAGCCTCTGAGTCCCCAGCATTGCTGGCGGAGGCAGTGAGGAGGCACAGGCCTGGGAGCTGGAGGGATGGTGTGTCTGGTATAGAATCCTCTCAGGGACCCATGTGCAGGGTCCTGGGTCAGGTGGGAAGCGGAGCCTCACAGGCTGGCTCAAGGCGTGTCTAATGTAGCCATCAGAGGTGGTGGGGTTGTGGGCACAGGTATGTGGTTTAGGTCACACTTTAGAAAGGGGGTGGACAGGGAGAGTACGTGGGGTGGGGAGCATGTAGCCGGGGGCACCCTGGAAAGGGGTGAAGTGGGTCTGAGAGACTGTGATGAGGCCTGAGGTGAGGGAGCAGAGTGGGAGAGGAAAGAAGGAGTGAAGGGAAGACTTCTCTCTTGGAAGACTGACAGGATTCGGCAAGTGAGGAATGGTGGCGTGCAGGATGAGGCAGGGTGAAGGAATGGTGTCGCCAAAGAAGGGGCTCTGTGCCATCTGCCTATGCCTGGGGCCAGCACTGGGCCCTCTGGTGCCATGGCGGGCAGGTCTCTGGGGAATCACTGTGGGGCAAGGGGGATGGAGGGAGCACAGCCAAGCAGTGAGGTGGGATCCTGGGTGAACGGGTGCCACTGGCCTTTGCAGGAAAGAGTGACAAGCATGAGTCCTGGTTCCTGGGGCCCTGGATGCTTGTCACTCAGACCTGCCAGTGGGCCCAGTGACCAGGGCTCCCCAGGAAATGGGCCCCCTCTGATTCCTGAGCGTGGCTATCTCCTTGCTCACCAAAGATTTGGTGGCCATGGCTAACCCAGGGCTTTACTGTGCTGGAGGACTGCTCTGCGACTTCCTCCTGCATGTTTCAGGTACCTCAAGTCATCTTACCCCACAAGTCTTCGTTGGTATCATTTTTCTGAGCTTTGCTTCATGGAATTCTAGGTGGAAAGAACTTTCACCATCATCTCCAACTCTCTCATTTTCAGTGGAACAGAGGCCCAGAGAGATGAGGTGACCACCCAAGGTCACAGGGCTAGTCCATGGCTGATTTTGCTGTTGTTGTTTAGTCAGTCAGTTGTGTCCAACTCTTTGTGATCCCGTGAACTATAAACTATCAGGCTCCTCTGTCCATTGGATTCCCCAGGCAAGAATACTGGAGTGGGTTGCATTCTCTTCTCCAGGGGATCTTAATGACCCAAGGATCGAACCCAAATCTCCTGCATTGCAGGCGGATTCTTTACCACCGAGCCACCAGGGAAGCCCATGGCTGATTGAGATGCATATAAATTGTTTGGGATTTAGGCCTGCCTTCTGACTTGAGGTACTATCCTCTTTCCCATATCGCCTCCTTTATTTATAGATTTCTGGCCTCTTCCAAGTCAGGAGATACATGTTTATCTCTAGCACTCAGCAAAGTGGACACTTAATGAAAATGTGTTGCCCGAATGAAAGGAGGACAGGGCTTAGTAGTGTAGCAGTGTTAGTTGCTCAGTTGTGTCCAACTCTTTGTGTCCCCATGGACTGTAGCCCACCAAGTTCTTCTGGCTATGGAATTCTCTGGGCAAGAATACTAGAATGGGTTGCCATTTCCTTCTCCAGGGGATCTTCCCAACCCAGGGATCAAACCTGGGTCTCCTGCATCTGCGGTGCAGGCAGATTCTTTACTGTCTGACTACAGGGAAGTCCAAGTGCAAATATTTGTTCAGTTAGTGGGTGGCAGGGGCAAGGGCTTAAGGAAGTGTCCTCTCTGGGGACCTGGCTGTCCAGGGCCTGTGAGGGAGGAGGGCTCACTGGTTCGGGCTGGCTTGGCCATCAACCAGTGGTTTCTTTCACTACCGGGAGGGGAGCCTGAGAAGAGGACTGAGGAAAAGAGGGTTACATTGTTACAACTCCTTTTCTTCCCTGGTAAGGCAGACCCACTGCAGCCTTTTCATGCCTCCTGGCCCAGATTGTGCATGGTGGGCTGAGGAGGGAGGAGGGAACCTGTGCCTTTGGAAACGCTAGGCAACCAAGGGCACTTGAGCCAGACAGGTATGCATGGGTCACATGGAACCACTGTGTGCTTTTAGGGTTTGTGTCTCCGAGGGAAAGTCAGTTTGGGCTGCTCCAACAAAATGCCACAGACTTGGTTTAAACAAGGCATCTATTTTCTCACAGTTCTAGAGGCTGGAAGTCCAAGATCAAGGTGCCAGCAGATTTGGTTTCTGGTGAGAACAGTTTTCCTGGCTTGCAGACGGCTGCCTTGTTGCTGGGTTCTCACACGGCCACCCGTTTATGTATGAGTTTGGAGCAGGAGAGATCTCACATGTCTCTTCCTCTAGCTATAAGGGCACCTGCCCTACTGGATGAGGGTCCTACCTTTATGACCTCATTTAATAGTAGATACTGCCTTAAGACCCCCATCTCCAAGTACAGTCACGCTGTGGGGAGGGGGGGGGACCTGTCAATTTGGGGGAACCTAATTCAGTCCATAACAGAGAGCGTTTGCATCTTCCTCAGTGTCAGGATGCCCTGTCTGTGGGTGTGAAAGACCTGATTGGTAGGAAATTTACTCAAATCTCAAAGTCTCTACAAGTTTCTGTGAGAGTAGTCACATACTGCCATTTATCTCAGATGAAGGGGCAGAGTCCGAGACCCCTCATCCTTAGAGCTCCCTCCCCTCCTTCCCAAACAGATCGGGGTCAGGGAGGGTCCTTGGGAGGATGGCTTCTCTGTAGGGAAGCCTGGTGTCTTCCCCAGCCCAACTGGAAAGAAGGCCCAGATGTTCCAAAGAAGGAGATTCTTGAGAGCTTGTTTGGAGGTTCTAGCAGGGAAGCCCAGCTACTCGAACATCCTTGACTGAAGACCAGTCCTCCTCTGTTGGGGATGGTTGTCCTCTTCCACCGAGCGGGCAGCTTCAGGAGGGACACGCGTGGAGCGGTGAGGGAGGAAGGGGACACTAGCCTAGCCAGCCAGATCAGCCGAATCAACCCTGTAGGTCATAGGGTGACAGATGTCGCAACCAGATCGCCCTCACATCTGAGGAGGAGAGTCTTGCCGTTGGCCCTTTGGAGGAAGAGGCTGGAAGTGAGTCCTAAAGAACAAAGTCTCAGAGAGCTGTTGAGGGGGACGTGACCTGCCCAAGAAGACAGTGGGTCCCAGCCAGCACCGCCCTCTGCGGGAAACAGCATCACCGCTTCCGGTCCCTCTGCGCCATCTTTTCCTTCCTCCTGTCCCTCCAGTTCCTTTTCCCCGAGCCCTCCCTGGGCACCTTACCTGGGTCCTGCATTATAACTTCCTGCCCCTGGGTGGGGCCTTTGTCTCAGATTTTTAAATATGAAACATGGCACAGTAGAGAGAATAACCACGAGTTTCCATAGACCCATCGTTCAGATTCAACAATTGGCATGCTTTTCCCCACATTTATTCCCCGCTCTTGCTGTAGTCTATTAAAGCAAATTCCAGCCATCATGCGCATATAACCTGTATAGGCTCAGTATTTTTGGGAAAAAAAAGTGTGTCTGAGTTTTTTATTTCTGCCTCTGTGCCACCCCAGGTCAGTCGGCTGTGCTCTCACCACTCAGCTTCTTTGCTGTGAATTTTTCCCAAGGGTGTGGTGTCGGGCAAAATAAAGGAGAACTTGAACAGCAGAGTAGTAAGAAGGTGTGCCAGATTGAACCGGAGGCCTGGGTGTTGTAATTAAGCTGCGTTCTCCCCGGTTGGAGCTCCTCTCGAAGGCCACAGAGGCGCTGTGGGATGTACCTCCACCCGCCTCTCTGGTCGCAGGAGAAGTAATCATTTTCTAAATGGTCCCGCAGACACTGAAGAGAGGCTCGTTAGTCCTCCCGGGGCTGCCATCATCTCTGGGAGGACAAGTGGCCCAGCTCAGAAAGAATCTGGGTCGCTTTATCTTATACCATGAAGGTCTTCCCAGGGCTCTGGTAAGAAGTAGCCTGACCAGCGAGACCCCAGGCACACTGGCACGTGGCCTGGAGGCGGGCCAGGGAGAGGCGGCTTAGGCTCTGTCCAGGGCTGGTTCCACCCTGTCCCCTGGTCCCTGGCTGAGTCAAAGGAAGTTTAATGGTTGCGTCTCATTCCTCTCTAACAAATGAATTTCTCTCCCTCTCTTGGCAACCAAGCCATGTTTACAGAAAATATCAGAGTTTAGAATAAACAGTTCCTGTCAGACCCAAGGGCTAATGGGGACCATGGGAGGACCTGTGGGTCTCCTCCCTGGTGGCTGTGAGGGGGCTGCAGGACCCGCCGTGGCTCACCCCTTGGCTCCTCTCTCTGGGGGTCCCAGAGGCTGGTGTCTTGGAAGCTTTGGAGTTAGACAGTCCCACATTCAAATCCTGCTTCTTGCCTTGGTTACCCCTGGGACCTTGGGCTGCCTACCTAGCCTTGCAGAGCCTGTTTCCTCATTTGTAAATCCTCAGAAGGGTTGCTTTAAAGATGAGTTGTCAAGTCAAACCCCTAGTTCAGAACTGGTCCTCCTCAAAAATGATGCTTTCTCTTCCCTCTGATCTAGAGCTCCCATGTCCCTCTGGCATTCTGTACTGGACACAGAAAACCCTTGGCAAAAAAATGAAAATTATTGTTGGTATAGTTTCTAAGGAGCACTTCCCATACATTATCTCATTGGAGTGTCAGTGAAATAGGAATTAGCATCATTCCCATTTTGCAGATACAAAAATTGAGGTTCAGAGAGTCTAAGAAAGTTGTACAAACTTGCACAGTAAGTGTAGAGGTTGGACATGGATGTGACACAGGCTAGTGGGTGAAATTGATGTGGAGTGGCCCAAGGGCTAGGATTGTCCACCCGGGAGCAGAAAAGGCTGGGGTGGAATGAGAAGTTGTTCAGGCCTTTGAAGATTCAGTGTCCTCTCAAGACAGTCTTCACTAACGCATCCTGGGTAGATCCTCTGGCAGTTTGTATACCTTTAGTTTAAAGGTATACAAACTGCCTCAGCGCCTGCCTTTGGAAAGGTCACTGCCTAAGAAAACAGCCAGGTCCTGGGTTTGGCCCAGTTGCCAGTAGGCAACATACTGTCTGGACCACTTTTTTTTAAGATTTTTTGGGGGCAAGGATTGTGGACCATTTTAAAAAGTCTTTAATTTGTTACAATATTGTTTCTGTTTTATGTTTTGGTTTTTTAGCCCCAAGGTATGTGGGATCTAAGTTCCCCCACTGAGATTTAACTTGTACTCCCTGCATTGGAAGGTGAAGTCTTAATAACCACTAGACTACTAGGGAAGTCCCTGCCTGGACCACTTGTCAATCTCCCTCTTTCTCTTCCTCTCTGTTTTGTTTTCTTTGAACCAGAGCCCACAGGGACCTTGGGGGTCACCTCCCCTAGCTCTGTCTGAAAGTGAGGCTATGTGCACAGAGGTGAAATGACCTGTTCAGGGGCACACATCTCTTACAGAAGGTGCTAGTGGTAAAGAACCTGCTTGCCAATGCAGGAGACACCAGCGATGTGGGTTCAGTCCCTGGGTTGGTAAGATCCCCTGGACTAGGACATAGCAACCCATTCCACTGTTCTTGCCTGGAAAATTCCATGGCGAGAGGAGCCTGGTAGGCTATATAGTCCATGGGGTTGTAAAGAGTTGGCACACAGTCCCCAGTAGGGCTGGGACGTGACTCCCAGGCCTTGGTTTTTGCTGCTTATATGCTCCTTTGGGCAGATCCCGGGTTTCTGTCTCATGCACCCAGCACAATCATGTTTAATAAATATTGATTGAACAAATCAAAGGGGAAGGGAACTGCTTTCTGTGTTCTTTCTGAGATGAAATAGAAGATGCCTCAAGTTGCAGCCAGAGGCATTTAGGTTAGACTGACAGTGAGCTCAGGCAGGTCCGCTTCCGGTGGTGGCCCTGCTGTTTGCATCTCTGGAGACTGTGGACTCAGTGGCCTCCTCTGCTGAGAGCTGCACCAGTTTGGGGTTTGTTAGGTAGAATTCGAGGCAGGTCTGGATACAGAGTTGATTCCTGATCTGGTCTCCCAACTTCAGCCCTCAAGCTTCTAAGCAGAGGCCCTCCCCATGTGCGTTTTTCTTGGGTTCTGTTCCACAACTTCTATCTGGGAGGGAGTGTCTCTCTCCCTTCTTGGACGGAGATCAGAGGCCTCCCAGGCACGGACAACCTTGCTCAGGCCCCAGCCCACCCATGGGCCTGAGCTCATGGCTCTGGGATCTCATCAGGGACGGGAAGTGCTCCCGCTGCCTGAGATTAGGGTTCAGGGAAACGTGACGTGTCTTAGGCATGCTCAGCGCCTGCCTTTGGAAAGGTCACTGCTTAAGAAAACAGCCAGGTCCTGGGTTTGGCCCATCTGCCGGGAAGCAGGGTCTGCAGCACCTCTCCCATAAGCTGGCAGCACTTCTCAGATGAAATGGGAAAATAGAATAGGCGAGAGAGGCCCATCGTCTCCTGGACCAGCCCATGTTGTGAAGTCTGCTGACACTGAGGACGTATGTTGCTGGGGGCACCGTGACTTCTCACAAATCTGGGTTTAACCAGGAGATAGAGTCCATGGCTGAGCTCTGATGTTCACTCTGGAGGCTGTTCTGGGCATTTGTACCTGGCGAGTGACGGTCCCCAGCCTTTGTGATGGGCATGCTCGTGGATGGGGCTATTTAGGGCACTCGTTGGGTGGAACGTGTGACCGTGACTGCCCTTTTTTGTTTGTTTGTTTTGTTTTTAGCCTGAGGAAGGATCCAGATGTTTCTAGTTCTCCAGTTGTTTTCTGTGGTAAAGCTGACAACCAGAGATAGAAAATGAAGGATGTTGCGGATGGGGGTCGGTGGTCCCAGAGCCTTCCACATAGCATAACCAGCCGATAATTTGTCTTCCCTGCAGGGGCTCAGGGTCCCTTTGCTCTGGACCCCCACCTTCAGCCTGACTGTCCAGCATGGCCCCCTCTCAGGTTTACGTTTTTACCTTTTCTCAGAGCTCTCTGCCACTGGTTCTGGAACTGCCGTCTTCATTCCCTTATCATTCAGCCCAAGAACCATCCCAGGGGCCTTGGCCCCTTTGGGAATCTCTCTTTAAGAAGTACCTGGATGTTGGGGAACATTGTGGTTGCATACTTGGCATTTTTTGGAGTAAGAGAGAGACACACGAGGACAGTCCCATGAGGTTTTTTTCTGTCTCTCTGGTCCTGTCTCTCCCATCCCCCCAGTCTAAGGGCGGCCTGGTGGCAGGAATCTGAACTAAGCCAGAGTGCCCAGGCTGGGCCCAGCAGAGCCCATAGAGGAAGATGCTTTCTCTCCTCCATGGCATTCTCCTCTGGTTGGGAAGCCTCCCAGAGGTCTGGTCTCCTTCCCTCCTTGTTGTCTCTTCTGATCCTCCCCTATGTGAGGTGGAGGAAGTGGAGGCCTTGTTGGCACCTTGCAGAGAGGTGGGCAGGTGTCTTGAGCTCCTGGCTTGGTTTTCCGAAGCACTGCTGGCTGTGTGGGGAAGGCACGCTCCAGAAGGTGGGAAATTCCGTTTGAGTACGTTTGGCAAGCAGGCCCACAGGGTGCAGGGACAGGAACTGGGCCATGTGTGGAGAAGGGTGATGAAGGCTGCAGCCGTCCACCTGGGACTCTGTTGTGCAGTCAACATGGACTGAAAGCCATGCATGGGCCGCCTCACCTGTATTGACATGTCAGCGCAGCTGTCCCTTTACGTCGAGCCCTTTGGGGGCAGGCTCAGCAGCCTGGGTCCCCAAGCTGAGCTTTAACTCCCTCCCTGCTTTGCTTTTAGGACTTGGACTGAGTTCTGAGGGTGGAGCAGGTAATGCTGGGCTGGCCAGCTGTGATGCACCTCTGGCTGGTGGGTCTTCAGCCCAGGGATGGGGGTCAGGTGAGGCGAGAGGGTAGGCGCTGGCACCCTGTGCTGGGCTTAGGCCTTTGTCTTCTGTCCCCTCGGGGCTGGGTCAGCGTCTGTTGTCTCTGAATGTTTCTGTCTCAGGCTGGGGACTCTGAGGGCATGGCCTCAGAGTGTAATACCTTGCCCCCTCCCAGGTGCCCAGGACAGGGCCCTAGCACAGTCACCTGACTGCTCGGACAGCGATGGGAGAAGGTTGGTCGGCTGGCCGGCATCCACTCACTCCCTGCTTATTTAAGGCTCTGCTTTCTTTTCTGAACTTGGAAGGATTCCATTCAATTTTCCAAACATCTGTCTTGCTTATTCAGCCCTCTGCAAGGGGACCCCATGATGGACAGCAAGCTCTCCTCAAAGCCAGCGCTTATCACTGGGAGGCCCAGGCAGAATGCTGGGAAGAGGGGCCAGAAGGCAGGAAAGAGGAGCTTTCTGACAAATAGATCCAGGAAGGTCATGAAGGTCGGGCTTGGTGGCGAAAGGCATATTTGACAAATCGAGAATGTCTTTGTACTGCTGCTGGTTTGGAGGTGAACAGGAGCCAGAATGGCCAGTGCTAAGGGTTTGAGCTTTACCCAGTAGGTGACCATTAGCCACTGAAGGTGTTTGAATAAAGGATGGCTGATGGTGGTGATGAGAGTAAAAGCGTCCATTACTGAGCCTTCCCTGTGTGTGTGCTTTATGTTACTTTGTGCTTTGATTTCATCCTCACTTGCAGCCCTCTAAGGAGGGTATTGTTATTCTGGCTTTCCAGAAAACCGAATCTCAAAAGTCATCCATCTAGTAGGCGGTGGAAGTGTGATTCCCAAGCTAGATCAGATGCAGGGTGTGGCCAAGGGCCTTGGAATATGGGAGGCTGAGCTGACACCTCGAAGGTGAGGGTGGTCCCAGGCTGCTCCCTCCAGGAGAAGGAGGGGGAGAAGGGGAGGAGCACTCTTCCACAGGGCGGAGATGCCCTGGAAGGGAGTCTTTGTGAGCTGTTTCCTGGGGAGTTCTAGAAAGGAAACTCCCAGTCACCCTGCCGCCCTTAAGAGTGATGAGCTGTGTTCCCACCCCCATCCCTCCCACAGCCTCCCAGTTCTGGAGGGGGCCCTGGGGGCGGATGGGGGCTTCCCGTGGAGCTGATAGGATACCAGCCCTGGGCCCTGTGGGGAGAACAGAGGAAGGTCCCTGTGCCTCTTCCTGTGTGGGGACCTCGAGACGATGGGGCAACTGTCCTGGGGAGCATAGATCCTGAGGTGGGGAATTGGGTGTGGGAGGGGCTATGGAAAAAGCTGGGCGGCTGCAGCGGACAGATTTATGATGGCTGTCCCTTTAGGTGTTTGCTTTTCCCAAGCCAGTGGGCTGGTGAAGGGAGGGAAAGTTAATCTATATCCAGGTGATGGATTAGTTCCTCTAAAGCCAGGAAACTTTCTCGGCTGGGGCCTGGGGGTTAGGCGGGGCCAGGCCAGGAAAGAGTGTCTTTCTGGGGCAGTTTCTACATTGTTAAGGAAGGAGGTGCCAGGGGAGCAGTACTTTAACCACCTGGAGGGCTTGTGGGGATGGGAGCGGTGTGTGGAGGGGCCCACCCCAGAGTTTCCAGGATGGGGTGCAAGAATTCACATTTCTAGCCAGTTCCCATATACTGCTGCTGCTGTTGGTTTAGGGATCCCACTTTGAGAACCGTGATGCTAGACACTCAAATGAGAGTTTATGATGACTCTTCACTCACCCCACCTTGCTCCTTGGACAAGTCTGTGGTTGGGAACTTGCCTTCTCCACCTGAGAAATCCACATTCTACCTTGAGGTCCTGATTCAAAGGATACCTTCCCCTGTGGCCACACTGAGAGCTGTGCGTGCTGGGCCATCTGTCTTCGTTTTCACATTCTGCTCGTTTTACAGTGCTGTTGAACATTCTCTCAACACCCGGGTCCCTCTCACTGATTCCTGGGCCCCTGTGGTGCCTCGAATAGGGCCAGGCACAGAGAGAAACTGGGATCAGAGTGGGTCTGGTTAAGCTGGGCAGTTGTCATGATTTGGTTGTTCTCAAAACCAGGAAATCGAAGTTCACATGGGGAGGGCATTGCACAGAGGCCTCCTAGGCTGGTTAGGGGCAAATCAGAACTAGAACCCGGCTTCCTGGACTCCTACTATGTAGTCTCTGTATGGACAGTTTGACCAAAATAATTTCATAAGCTTAGAACATCAGCTACTTCTCAGGTCTCTTCTGTATCTACAGAGATGCATTGTGTATATATAATTGCAGTCTGCATAGCTAGAATTTTGTGGCTGCTTTTTTTTAAAAAAAAATTAACATTTTGCATACTAATTTTCTTCCTGAGTGTACAGACGAATGTCTTTTGTGTGATGGCCCTACATTACCTCATTTAATTCTCACAACAACACTGAAGGTAGTATTATGACTGTATTCATGGGATAGACTATCCCACGGAGGTGATGTTCTGTGGTTTGCTCAGTGCTTCCCAAGCATCATAAACATGGAATTGGTTTTTGGAGTTTTCACTGTAGGTCCAGGGCTCTTTGTACATCCGGGACCACCTTTTATATTTCTTTTTATCTGCCCACTGTATACTGTGTATCACAGATGAATTATCTGATCTGATTCTTTTTTAAAAAAGCGAGGTGAAATTCACATAATATGAAATTAACCATTTTAAAGTGTAGAATTCAGTAGCATTTAGTACATTCATCATGCCTTACAATAATGAGCTCTGCCTAGTCTGAAACGTTTTTGTTACCCCCTAAAAAACCTCATAGCCATTAGAAGTCGTTCCTAATTCTCCCCTTCGCTCAGTCCTTGGCAACAACCTGTCTGCTTTCTGTCTCCATGGATTTCCCTATTCCAGATATTTCATGTAAATGGAATCATGCAATATGTGTCTTTTTTGTGTCTGGCTTCTCTCACTTAGTATAATGTCTTGTAGTTCATCCACGTTATAGCATATATCATGTACATGTACCTGTTTGTGGCCAAATAATATTCATTTGTAAGGATATATCACATGTTTATCCAACCACATTCTTTTTGGTAACCAGGGAGATCCAAGAGCTAATGTTGGATGTTGGAGTGTGATGCTAATGTTTGAGAAGAGAGGGAGTCTAGGAGAGCAGTTTATCAATGGGGGCTACACAGGACACGGGGGAGTGGTCGGGGGTGTTGAGAAGGTTGGAGGTCAGAGATGGGACTGGGTATGGGCCCTTGAAAGCTTCCCTGGTGGCTCAGATGGTAAAGCATCTGTGTGCAATGCAGGAGACCTGGGTTCGATCCCTGGGTTGAGAAGATGCCCTGGAGAAGGAAATGGCAGCCCACTCCAGTATTCTTGCCTGGAAAATCCCATGGATGGCGGAGCCTGGTAGGATACTGTCCATGGGGTCGCAAAGAGCTGGACACGACTGAGTGACTTCACTTCACTTCACTTTATGGGCCCTTGAGAGACCGAGCAGGAAGGTCAGAATGATGAATTGGCAGGGCGGGGCAGCTGAGGGGGTGTCATATTCCTAGAAGAGAGGAGCAGTTAGTTCAGGGAAACGTGTGGCTGAATTCCAAGGATGTCCCCAAGCCTGCATGTGAATGGCTTCAAGTGGGAGAATTTTGATCCAAAACCAAGGCATGACTTGATGCCCAGATGGAAAAGGTCCTGGATTTCCTGGGAAACAGGAGCAATAGCTGGGGCCTGGCCTGCAGGGTGGGTGTTCGAGTGACTGTCTGGCTGAGCCTGGCGTCGTTGTGTCCCAGAGAGGAGCAGGGCCTTATAAGGAGCCCGGCTGGGCGGAGTTGTGGGAATGCCAGCTTGCTCAACCCCAAGTCACCCGAGCGCCCTTGTCCCTCCCAGCATTACAGTAATCAGTGTTCATTAGACCATTGTTTGTACCATTTAAGTGATCATGGGAGAAATGGAAAGGGAAGAGCCCCAAGTCTCAAAGCACCATTTCAGAAGGGTACAAAATCCCTTTCCTCTCCTTCTCACTCCCTTGAACTCAAATGAGACACCGCTTTGTTGGTCAGTGGCACCAGACAACTATCTTTGTAACTGACTGGAGAACTATAGAGTGAGCATTTAAAATGTAGGTGTTATTATCCAGGTATGGTGAGGCTGAAAGAGCAGGAGATGGTTGCCATTGAAAAGAGTTTGTTACTCACAGGCCCCGAGAATTGAGGGTGCCTTACCCCATGGGGGGGCCACACAGGGATGCACAGGGGTCCTTCAGGAGGTAGAGTGATGAGAAATGTGGGCAAGAGCCTCAGCTGTGGTTTCTGCAGGAAGGAATGGATGAGGCGGTGTCAGCAGGCTTCAAATTGGCTAGTTTGAATGATGTCAGCAGGCTCTGGGGCACAGGACTGTCCGAGTTACCTGTTGTCTGTCCCTGGGGTGATTTAGGGCAAGGGAGTGGTGGGTCAGAGTGTGAGAGTGTAAGAACTTGATAAAGGAGGTGGCTGGGGGTAGGGCTCTGGACTCGTCAGTTTGCATGTGGAAGCAAGTCATTTACTATCTCTAGGAACTGACTAGGTCCCAAAGTATGAAAGTGCCTCCTGCATGCCTAGGGTAATGACCCCAGAACTTAACCTGGAAATAAAAAATTTAGTATAATCTAAAGAGTATATTCTTTTTAAACTTGCCCAATTAAAGTTAGATTTAGAATATGTGTGTGTATGTTTATATGTATTGCTATATTTATATATAAATAGATAACAGAAACAGATACAATATTGAATTTACACCTTGTATTGGGTTGGTCGGCTTACAAAAAAAAAAAACCCTAATGAACTTTTTGGCCAACCCAATATTTGATGCCATGTTACACACAGACTTTTTATTTTAACTTTGCAAACTTTAGTACTTGATTATATCTCTCATTAATAATTCAAATTTTAAATGTGACCAGCATCATTGCCATCTTGCCTTTGTATAATAAGACCCAGACTGCTTCAGTATAAAATTTATTGCAACACCTCAGCCATACGTTATTTTGCCGCACTTTCTTTGGAGAAGACAAAGTAAAATCATGCAGAGTGTGGACTGTTTTAGTCCTTAGGTATTAAGCATCTCTGGGAGCAAATCAAAACTTATTAAAAATAAATTAAAAATGCAAAAAAAAAAGAAAATAAATACAGAAGAATAAAAAGTTATGATTGGTACAATGAGGAACCACAGGACTGTGTTCACAGCACAGTCCTGCTCAGGCCTGGCATGGGTGCCTCTCCCGTCATCCCCTGCTCTCCTCCTTCCTCTCATAGTGAGAAGAGAACAAAGTTGGAGTCTTCTCCTCCACCTGGGTGGACTCTTGGAAGCATTTGCCTTCCAGGAAGAAGGAAGAAGAGGACTTGGAAGATGTCCACACTCTGGCCCGAGATGACTGGTGTCTGCCTGTCCATCTCTGTCAGTTCCAGGCTAATGCTCAGAGCCTTGAGCAGAGATGCAGGGAGGAGCATGCAGGGTGGGGCCACTGAGGGCCTGGGTCTCACCACAAAATCAAGGCCATGGCAGCAGGAGGGCAGGACTGGAAGCTGGCGCTGGTTGGACCTCAGGCCTTCACCAGGCAGCTCTGCTTTCAGATGCCGTTCTGGGCAATCAGTAGCAGCAGTCATGGATCACATTTCTGGTGGTCCTGGCATGCTTGTCCCCCCACCCCTCCTTCTGTCATCTCTGTGTTGTCCCAGCAGCACCCCCAGAGTCAGAGCGCGTCTGTCTAGTTCTCTTTATGGTGCATAGGAAGATGGAGGCTCAGAGGAGGCCAGAGTTGGGGCTCAAACCCCAAAGTGGACACATTTACCAGGCCCTTCGGACAGGGTTTCTCTTTGAGAGCCAGTTGAAGGTGGAGTGTAAAAAGATGGAATAAGACAGAAATCTGTCTGTCAGCCACCTTCCCTTGCAGCCAGGGGCACTCGTGCCCAGACAAGTCCAGGTTCAGCTTAACTCCTCGAGGGAGCCCAAATTTTGTGACTTTCTTACAGTGCTTGCTCATCTGGTCTGAAAAATCCCCTAGAGCTGAACTCAATGGCTCTGGTGACACCCACGCAGCCTACAGAGCTGCCAGGAGCCCTGGTCTGATGGGGGTGGAGGATCCCACTTTCCTGAGCTGCCTTCCCACCCAGGAGGTCTGTGCTAGTGTTTGTTCTGGGCATAGTGCATGTTCTTCCCTCCAGAACACAGCTGGAAAGACGGGGCAAGGCAGGAAGCAGGCCCTAAACACAGGCGGGGGACGCAGGCCGACTGCCGGCCTTCTGGCCACATGCCTCTGACCTCTCTGGAGCTTGAAGTTTGGATGGGGGTTGGAGAGGCAAGGCCTGAAGATACCAGGAGACCATCTGCTTGATGCTCAGAATGGACCGGCAGCTCCACAGTGACCATGTCCATTCTCTGGGTCTGACAGGGACAGGGTTTTTCCAAGGTCAGAAGCTAGAGGAAGAGGAACCTGACTTCACTGGGGTCTTGTGTTCTCAGCACTCAGGTGCTTGGCAGTGCTTGTTCAACCAGCCATTCATGCTGTACTTTGAAGTCCCTTTCTGGGGCTTCTCTGGTGGTCCAATGGCTGAGACTCTGCACTCCCAATGCAGGGGGCCCAGTTTGATCCCTGGTCAGGGAACTGGATCCCACATGCCGCAATTAAAAAAAGAAAGATCCAACATACAACAACGAAGGTCGAAGATCCCACCTGCCACAGCTGAGATCCAGCACAGCCAAATACACAAGTAAAATATTTTAAAAGATAAATAAAAGCCCCCTCTCAAAGCCAGCAGCAGCGGCTATCTGCTTGGCCCGGACAGGGTAGTGACTCAGACACAGTGCCCGTGGAGCTGCTCTCGCTGGTGCTTTGCAGTTGGCTGTTCTGCTTCATTTGGTGTTTCCTTGGGTGGGCATGCCTCTGTCCTTCCTTGCTGTGTTTCCGATGCTTCGAAAGGAGTGGGTTTTACTTCTTTCTTTCCGAACTCAGGCTGTTGGCTAAGTCAAGAGGGTGAACACCTTCACATAGCTGACTCTATTTAGGCAGCATGTGACAAGGTGGTGGGAGAGAGACTCCTTCCTGGCTGGGGTGTGTGTCAGAGGAGACTTCACGGAGGAGGGACTGCAGGTGGGTATGGATTCCACAGAGAAATGGGATTGAAAGCAGAAGGATAGAAGGAGGACTGTGACAAGAGCACATAAGAAGGGGCCTGTATGAGGAGAGGCCCTGTGGGCTGGGAAAGACTGGTTCAGAGGTTTGTTCTTAACCTCGTGGACAGTCGGAACCCTCTGGGGGCTTTTGATTGGTGTGGCTGGTTCATCCACCAGGTGGTGGTGTGGGGGTGGGTTGGGAGGAGAAGGTGGCCTCCTTAGGTAGAGGGAAGTGAGAATGGGTTCCTCACTGCATGGGGACACTGCCTGAGTTCTTCCTCCCAGTGATTCTGGTAGCTGGATGTTACTACCATCCCCATCTCGCTGACAAGACATCTGGACGTGGGTCATATCTTCTGTAGGTGGTGGAACCATGATTCAAAACCAGCTCCTCTAGTTCTAAATGTGTGCTCTTCATGTTAGTTAAGACTCAGCAGGACATGGAGGCCCTGGGAAAGAAATCTTTTGGTTTCGTTGTTCATCGCATCAGTGCTTTAATGATTTCTTTTTTTTAATTGCCAGTCTTTAATTAGATAATAAATATAAGTACATCTTCCCTGCCGAAAAGGAAAAACTAGAGTTGTGACTAGAATCCCATTTGAACACTTTTCCCAACCATGGTCCTGTGAACTACTCTGCCTTGGGATGGAGTGCTTGGAAGACACCCTCGTTTGCATTAGAAGGCCCCCTTTTGCCTTCTAACATCCTGCCAGTATTGTCAATCAGCTTGTCACCGGGTTTACCAGCAGTCCAGTGCTGTCAGGCAGCCAGATTGGATCCCAAGAATAGTAACTTTGGATTGGAGCCATGCTCTGCAGCCCCAGCATTCCACATCTGGGCCAGGCCCAAGCCGTATGTTTGGAGAGTGGAGCCTTGTCCTCCTTGCCATCAGCCTTAAAAGGCCCTGCTTGTGGTCCAGGCATCCGTCATGTCCCTTGATAACCAGTTGTGATTTTGCCTTCTCTTAATTTATCTGAACCTTCCACGAGCCTGTTCTGTCCTCAGCCTATCTCAGCTCTTAGAGAGATGGGGGCCAGGAATTCCCATCCAGCTTGTAGAATGTGCTTCTTTCTCATATCCTAACTGTGCTTCTTTAAGCTCAGGTGGTGCTAGTGGTAAAGAACTTGCCTGCCAAAGCAGGAGACATAAGAGACATGGGTTCAATCCCTGGGTGGGGAAGATCCCCTGGAGGAGGGCGTGGCAACCCACTCCAGTATTCTTGCCTAGAGAATCCCATGGACAGAGGAGCCTGGTGAGCTATGGTCTATAGGGTCCCAAAGAATCAGACATGACTGAAGCAACTTAATACACACCCTATCTCTTGGGGGCATTTAGCACTGGTCTTGGAGGAGCTGATGCACAGAAAACCTGCCTTTTCAGCCCTTGTCTACTTGGCTTTCCCCTCAGGGCCCACTCCAGCCCAGCAAGGCCTTTTCTGAGGCATTGCCTGGGGATTCCAGGGCAAGGGCAGGCACTATATGATCCTCTGGGGTCATCTCAGTCTGCTGATGTGTTTCTAAGGCCCTCTCTGAGACAGGCCACGATCTCTAGGTTGGTTTGGTTAGAGCCACACGTCTCAGCAGGGGCCCAGGAGAATAGCTGGAAAGTTTGGGAGCAAGTTATTCCTGCCGTTGAAGAATGCTGACAACAGAGAGAGGGAGGAAGATCAGGGCTCAAGTTGAACCCAGCTTTCTTTCCTACCCGTTCAGGAAAGTTGCCTTGATCTTAACCACCATTTGTTTCAATGAAATCTTATATAGGTCTCCCTGGGAAAAACAGTTAATGGTCACTTCGGTTTCCATCTCCCTTTCCTCTGCCCAGCTCCCCTACCCTGACCCCAGCCATCAACTGGGCGGCAAGGAGCACAGATTGAAAACCATCTGCTCTAGGCTATAGAGTGGTTAGACATATACTTGTTTTTACCCTAAGTGCCAATGGCCATGAAATGCTCTTTAAAGTAGAGGATGGGATAAGGACAGTTGTTCCCACCAGCACATGAATTTTGCTGGTCTCTGGTCTCATGGTGTTTTGCTTTTCGTTTGGAGGAGTCCTCAGGTGCTGGGTTTTCCCCTGACCAACCCAGACACATGCCTGGGCTTAGCATCCAAGCCCCCCCTCCCATCTACCTGATCCATCCACCTATTGGAGCCAGGAGTACTCTTGGGGAACTTCAGATCAGGACCCTCGTTGTGTGTTTTTTCCCAAAATTATTTATGCACCTTTGGACAATGAGAAAAGAAGAAAAAAAACTAACACCCCTATCCCATCACTCTATAAATAGTCACTGTTGGCTTTATGGTGAATTTCCTTTGAGTTTTTGTGAACATATAGGTGTTGAACCCCATGTAAGGGTACACAGCTTCTTTTTTTGAAAAATTGAATTGCAACTATACAGTACTAGCCTTTTAATACCCTGCTTTTAAAAAAAAAATATGTGACCAAAAGGACATTCTGTTTTTTCAAATAATTGCATAATGTTTTATTAAATGAATTTGCTGTATCATAGTTTCACCATTCTCCTCCTATTAGACTTTAGCTCCTTTAGTATTTTAGTGTCATAAGTAGTGCTGAGTTGAAGGTCCTTGCACATAAAGCTTTTTGCTTATTTAGGATTATTTCCTTAGGATTCTCAGAAATGGAATTACTGGGTCAAAGAGTTTGAACATTTCTAAGGCTCTTGACACATATTACCAAATTTCTGTACAAAAGGATCTAGCCAGCTGGCAATCCCAATAGCAGGGTAAGCAAGTGACTATCCAGCTGCCTCTCGAACATCCAGCTCCTTTGCTACAGATGAGGAAACCGAAGCACAGAGGAAAGGAATGGTGATCAGGGTCACACAGTTCCTTGAGAGCAGAGGTGATTCCAGAATCGAGGCCTGCAGGCTCTCATTTTAGACGTCTCAACTGTTCTCATCACCTTCTTCTGTTTTTATAATGTCTCCTTTCCTTTTTCTGAGTTGTGTCCCAGTCTTTCCTATGGCGGCAAGGAGAGCATGTAATTCTGCTGCTTCTGAACCATGTGTGCTGCCCTTCCTGCACGTGTGAAGTGAAAGGTGTCTGGGTGTCAAGGGTTTGGGGTCCTAGTCCTGACACCACCTTTGCACACTTGACTTACCCTCCCACCCTGCAACCTCTGTTCCCTTACCTCTTTTCCGGGGCTGTCCGTGCATGGCCTTCCTACCTCACAGGATTAATATGCAAAAAGTATCACAGTGCAGTAAGGTACAAACCAAATGAAACATGCTATTTTGATTA
Organism: Bubalus bubalis; assembly: GCF_019923935.1. Lineage (NCBI taxonomy): Eukaryota > Metazoa > Chordata > Mammalia > Artiodactyla > Bovidae > Bubalus > Bubalus bubalis. Next base: position 113,156,382 of record NC_059157.1, on the reverse strand, counting down.
TGGTTTATTCTGGAGGTATTCTTGGGATAGGAGAATTCAGCATTAAAAACTAAAGGTCTTAATTAATTAGCTCACTTGTAATACCAGTTTGTTCTAGAGAGAATATGAAGCATCTGTCAGAGTATACGTGAAGATACATGAAACAAAAAAGTGATCCTGTACCCCGAAGTGCATATAGTTAACAATACCAACTGTATACTTCAAATGTTGAAAGGTTGATTTCATGTTACCTTGTTTTTACCACATTAAGCAGTATGGAGACAGAGGGGAAAAAAAAAAGACGGAGACGTGGGGACAGTTCAAAGGTACTCTCATTACACCTTACAGAACTAAGAGATACAGACCAGCAAGGACACCCAGAGCTCCCTAGACTGCCACTCTCCATTAGGCACATAACGTTAGCCACGTGCATAATTTAAAATTTTCCCAGTAGCCACATTTTTAGAAAATGAAAAGAAACAGGGAATTCTCTGGTGGTCCAGTGGTTAGGACTCTGTGCTTTCACTGCCAGGTGCCCAGGTTCAATCCCTGGTTGGGGAACTAAGATTCCACAAGCTGCGTGGTGAAGCCAAAAAAAAAAGAAACAGGTAAGTTTATGGTTGCACTATTTGATGTAACCCAACAAAGCCAAAGTATTATTTTAATATGTAGCCAATATAGAAAACTATTGAGGTATTTTGCATCTTTATGAAGTCTATGAAATTGGCATCTATATTATACTTACATTACATCTCATTTTACATGTCATTTTGGACTTATCACATTTCAAGTGGTCAATAGACACATGCAACTAGTGGGCAGCTCAGCCGCACATTTCCAGCTGCAGAAATTTCCAGTGGATAGCGCTGCTCTACACGTTCACCCTCCACCTTGCTTTGGAAGCTCTGGCTGCAATGTAGAGAAGCCCATGAGGAGCTGAGCCCTGGGGGAGGTGGAGAGATGACCAGCTCCCCAGGTCTGTCCCTGCAGAATTCTAATGCGATAGCTGCGGTGCTTGTCTTGTGAGTACCTAGTAACGGAGGAAGACTTGTGGACCCTCTGGGGGCTCCCGACTAACAGCGGGATATTGCAGCCTAATGAAAGAGGAGGATCCCCCCTAAGGAGTTTGCAATGAAGTTAGAAATTTGGAACCCACAATCAAATGGTCATTTATAGGAACATCGTGGTAGATGCAAGTATCTGCAATGACAGAACACAGCGTGGCTTGTTGAAGGAGGGGAACTGTGAGCCAGGATGCAAGGACACGGCGGGAGGGGGATAATGGCATGAGCAGAGAAAACGTGGCAGGAATAAGAAAATTGAGACAGAAGAAACAGGTGTGGCTGTTTTCAGGGAGGAGGGTCTGGATTTGGGGTTGAGTGTGTGGGGGTGTAGATACTGTAAAGGTTTGGACATGAACTGATAAGCTGGGGCAGGCTATTTTAGGTGCTTGAGCTGAAGGGTGCTTGGATAAAAGTGGAATTTGAAGACGATTATCCTGGTGGCAGTGGCCATGAGTGTGATGGTTTGGCGCAGGGCAGACTGGCCTGGAATCTGGACCGAGGTGACAAGTGGGTAGAGGGTGTGGTGGTGGATGGTAGGCGTATCTGGACCCATCCTTGCGAAAGCTCAGAACTGAGCGCCTCCCGTGTCCCTGTGTCACGTCAGCCTGGGGATCCCTGAAGAGGCCCCCAGACCATGAGATGGCCTGAGCGGGCGGTATACACTGGCCTTGTCATTCCTCTGTAGCCAGAGTGTGTGGGTCTCAGCTGAGGGGCAGTAAAGCCCCTGATTTTGGAGGAAAAGGGGCTTTGCTTGAGGTTAATCGGGGGCCTCTTTGCTGATGAGACCCACTCTCCAGGTGCTGGGAGAGCTGGTTGCCATGGCAATGGGCACAGGTTGGCAAGTGCTCTGAGGAGGAGGGCAGCAGACAGCTGCTTGGGTGCTACAGGGCTGAGGAGGTGGGGCACCCAGACAAGGAGGTATCTGAATGCCAAGAATACCTTTGAGTAGTTTGTTGGTGCCCAATAGTCAGCTAGACTTTGAGACAGGAGGGTTAACCCCTAAACTTTCCTTCTTCCTCTTCTCATGTCCCCTCTTCTTCACTCTCCACAGTGGCCTCTGTGCTCTCTCTCCTGCACTTACCCCCTTTCCTGTTTAAGCCCTAAGATCAAACAGCTTGAGCCAGAGATACACCTGACCGAGGCCCCCTTTTCCTCGTCCCTCTTCCTCTCTGGTTTAAAAAGCCCATTGCTTAAGATCAGAGGGGAAAAAATGGTACAGAGTGGGAAAGAAGATCATTCCCACAGAACAGAAGAAGGGGTTTAAGCTCGACATCAGGAAGAACTTCCAGACCTGAAGATTAAGTGCTGGAATGGCTGCATCAGTTGTTCCTTTCTGTGGCAGTCTCAGTACAGGGGAGACTCCTGCCTGGTCATGTAGGAGAGAAAGAGGGGCCAAGTGATCCTAGATGTTTCTGTGCCTGCCCCCCACCATGCCACAGCAAAGAGTAAGGAAAAAGTCAGTTAGGCAAGGCACAGAGGGAGTTGTTGGCAGGGCCCCCTTCCCTTCCACCTAGTTCCACCCATTCTCAGGAACACCAGAAGAGAAACAAATTTAGCCCTTCTATTTTTTTAGAGTTTATGGAGAAAAATTTAGCATAAAACCCTTCTTGGGCAAGAAGGAATTCCTTCCCAGATGGACCTCCTTTTGTCCTTCCCCCCTTCTGGGAGATCACGTCCTCCACGAGTTTCCCCAAAGAGGTGGGAAGTCATGTGTATGAGGTTGCCTGTGGGCGTGCATGCCCGTGTATGCTGCACAAAGCAGGGCCCCGATCTGTTGTGGTGTGGACATGGGTCTTCAAGTCCAGCAAAAGTTTAATGAATACTCGTTGGGAGCTGAGTGTGCTGTCAACTGTGGGGAACCAAACAGGGTGCATTCTGTCTGCATGCGGCTTACCGTCTAGCAGAGCAGGAGAGGTGGGTGTGCAAGCAAGTCACATCAACATGGGATGGGAAGGAGCTCAGGGGAAAGCCCAGGCCAGGGCCTGTGAGGGTGAGGGTGAGGAGGATTTCAAGGGCTGGTAGGACTTTGCTGGGAGAGAGGTGGCAGGCCGTGTGAGGGAATGCTGCAGGCAAAGGAGGGGCCATATGAGGGCCATGTGGGGGTGGCTGGTATGGTTAGGGAAGAGGAGACTCGCGTGGGAGTGTGCATATGTTGGGGGAGGTAAGCCCTCCGGGGCCTCAGCAGACCCCAGTTTGGGGGGTACTTCATACCCGTGTGGCCCGTTTGTCAGATGACTGGCCCAGGGGATGCAGAGATTCTGCCTGGACACTGGACACTGGCCTAATGGGTCCTTTGAGTGGGGAGAAGTCTAAGTCATGGCTTGTGGTTTGGGGAGCCCCTCTGCTCATCATACAAGGCTACTCAAAGTGGGGAGGTCCAAAGGGTAACTCATTTAAAAAAATGAAGTTTGCCCTGTAAACCCCTTCTCTCTAGAACCCTTGGGGAATAGGCCATTTCTAGATAATTAAATATTTATGTTGACATTTATTATTATAACTATTTCTGATGAACTCTTCCTAAAATATGTATAATTCTTTGTCCGCTCCTTAAATAGTCACTGATGTAATATAACCTTTTCTGGGTGACTCGAGCCATCATTGTGTAAGTTAATTATCGTCTTCAGCTATAGTACAGGGCAGACCTGCTTAGGGACTGCAGGAATGTTTGCTCCTACATGAGATAGTCCAAGTACTAGATAAGTTTTTGGATAACTTATTCATACTTAAAAAATCATTTTCTGTCTTCTTTCTTGGTGAATAGACTGTCACTTGTCACTTCTTAAAATTAATACGGTGCCTTCCCAAGCAGCTCTTCACCTCTCCCACCCCCTTCCTACCCCACTTCTAATTGACTATTTCTAAACTGCATGAGCTTGGCAAATACATTATTAGAATTTGTGGAAGCTAACAGTTATCAGGGACTTAGTTGATAACCTGAGATTATCCCTTATGGGTAAAGTTCATGAATGTGAGTACATAGTCTAAGTGACATCTGTTTTGTCCCATGTAGGGTATCTTTGGGGCTATTTCTGGGTTCTCAGCTGTGCTATAGAACAGCAGTCCCCAACCCTTTTGGTACCAGGGACCAGTTTCATGGAAGACAGTTTTTCCATGGAGTCGGGGTGGGTAGGTAGGGGGCAGGGGGAATGGTTTGGGGGTGATTCAAGCACATCACATTTATTGTGCACTTTATTTCTAGAATCTAGTGCCGCCTCTGATCTGACAGGAGGCAGAGCTCCGGTGGTAATGTGAGAGATGGGAGCGGCTGTAGGGACAGATGAAACTTTGCTTGCTTGCCCGCTGCTCACATCCTGCTGTGCGGCCTGGTTCCTAACAGGCCACAGACTGGTACTGGCTCATGGCCCGGATGTTGGGAACCTCTGCTATAGAAGGCTAGTGTAAATATGCATTCCTTTTATTCATTCGAAAGCAGTTAGGGACTTCCTTGCTGGTCCAGTGGTTAAGAATCCGACGGCCAGTGCAGAGGTCACGGGTTCAATCCCTGGTCCAGGAACTAAGATCCCACATGCCATGGGATAGCTAAGCTGGTGCACCGCAGCTACTGAGCCTAAATGCTGTAGAGCCCGTGTTCTGCAGCAAGAGAAGCCACCACAGTGAGAAGCAATTAGAGAGTGGTCCCCGCTGACCCCAATGAAGACCCAGCACAGCCAATAAATAAATACAAATAAACTTTAAAAAAAAAACAAAAAACTATCAGATCCCTGGAAGGGAATAGAAAACAGTTGATTGGTTAAGTATTGAAGGAAACATCCTTTATCATATCTGATTTGGGTGAGAAAAAAATCTTTTTAATTACAAGAATAAAGAAAAGATATGTACCTTTTAAAGTTAGAAGAGTAAATTTAAGACACTACCATCTTAAAATTAGCTATTGCTATTATAATCGTCTCTGAGGGTCCTCAGCAACCAGGGCCAGAGGAAAGGGGGGGAAATTGGGAATGGGCCAGCCCAGGCCTGGGGCTGGTGTATGGGTGGAAGGTGGGTCTGCAGAAGGCTCAAGTTCATGACAACAGTAGCTGCCAGTTAGTGAACACCTGTCCAGGCCAACTCAAATGGACACTTTGCTCATGTTGTCTGGTTTTCATGTGATACCACCCGCTAGGAGCTAACGTTCTTGTCCTCCCTGTACACGGGGGCTCAGAGAAGAGGACTAACATGCTCACAATCGCCAGAGCTCAGCTCTGAGAGAAACAGCTTGTTCAAGGCCCGTGTTGGTGCAGTGGGGTAGGGAGTGGTTCAGTTGGAAGCAGCATGGGTTTCTGTGCCTGGTTACTCACTTGTCTGCCTGGTGTGTGGCCTGAATACAGGACCTGAGTCTTCCTACTGGATGCCATTTTCCAGGTCCAGAGCGTTCATAGCTGCGTGTCCTTTGAGCCCAGGTGGCGCTAGCAGTAAAAAACCCGCCTGCCAATGCAGGAGACATAAGAGACGCAGTTTCAATCCCTGAGTCGGGGAGATCCCCTGGAGAAGAGCATTGCAACCCACTCCAGTATTCTTGCTTGGAGAATCCCATGGACAGAAGAGCCTGGCCAGTTACAGCCCATGGGGTCGCAAAGAGTCAGTCACGACTGAAGCGACTGAGCACGCACGCACGTCCTTTGAGCCACTTGGGGCGGGGAAGACTGGTGGCCTCCAACCCCTACACACACACACACACACACACACACACACACAAAGAGCTTGTCCTATTCAGGCTGGGGGGTGGGATAGGTAAGGACAGTGTGTGTGTGTTTGTGTGTGTGTGTGTGTGTGTATGTGTGTGTATGTGTGAGAAACAGACAGAATGATGCAGAGCAGAGTAACAACACCTTTCTCTGCCTGCGGATCAAGAGGCCTGGCTTCAGACTCTACTTGGCCACTGCCTCCTGGCTAACAGACCTTAGGCCAGCCTGGTGGCTCTGGGCCTTGGGCCGCCAGTCATGAGCTGAGAAAGGTGGAAGTGATTTCTTGGTCTGTAACTCTGCGGTTTTTGAGAACCTCAAAGAGCATGCCCACCTGTGATACCTACAGACACTAGCCGGTCTCCACCATTCCTCAGACTTCCTAAAACTCAACAGATTTTATCCTACCTGGAACTCACAGAATTTTCCACTCAAGGTTTCTCTGAGAAAAAAAAAATCTTTATTGCATGCATAGCTTTCTTTCTCTGATCATAAAAGCTATATATATCCTTTGAAGAAGTCTGGAAGATTTAAAAAAAATGTATAGAGGAGAAAATGTAAAATCCCCCTTAGTTCTGCCACATTTTGATATTTTCTTCTGATCATTTAAAACTGAGATTAGTATAATGCAGGATATACCGTTCTGTAAGTTGCTTCCCGCACTCCTGTCACTACATACTGCATCTTTCTTCATTACGTAAAGCAAATTAGACCTAAGGAGGAGGCTTTCATTGGGCTGGCTGCCCTTCAGTGGCCTGTGTCAATGACTGTGCTTCTGAGTCTTCTGGAAACCCAGGGCCCTACCCTTAGCCTCGGGGCCCTGGTCAGCCAGGAAAGCCATGACAGATGTGCCATGGCGGGGACTGCAGGTGCCCCAGGACCTGGCCAGCCATCAGCCTGCAGGGCTCAGGGGCAAAACCATCATAGTCTGCATTACGAGTGGCACCCCCTGCGTTGTGCAATGAGAGGTTGTACCAAAGCCGGAGGGACTGCCTGTGTCACCCCTGTGAGTTAACAGGAGCCCTGGGCCCTGGAATGGCTCAGCACATTTCACGGGGTGAAGTTATTTTGGTTGTGTTTCCATCCTGTGGCATTTGGACCCTGGGAAGGGGAGCCTGTAGGGGCTGGGCTGAAGCAAGGAGACCAGGGACAGTCCCGGGGGTGTGTTGCTTCTTCTCAGCCTCGTGGGTTGGGTGGGGGCTGCCTCCCAGAACGGACATGCCCATTGTCCTCCCTTAGCCCTCAGCCCCAGGGTCTCTCCCTCCTTCTGTGTGGGAAGTCATAAATTGTAATTTATAGCCTCTCTTTCCCAAGAGATGATCTTTCACTTTATTTTGTCCGAGCTGCACTTGCTGTCCCCTGCACTTGATGGCCCTCATGGACATCTGGAAGTGTTTAGACAGTCTGTGATCATCATGCAATGGCCCCGCGAACCGGCTGGGAAGGGTGGGTTTGGCCTAGTTCAGTGGCCCAGCGGCTTCAGGGGTGGCACGCACTTTGAAATTCTCAGAGTGTAGCTTGCTTTTCGCATCTCAGACCCACACCCTTTGGCTTCCTTTCCCATCCATCTCCTCCCATCCCACTCACCTGGAGGGATCAGTGTGCCTGCACATCCTTCAAGCTTCCGGGCACTGCTGGCCAGTCTGTTTGGGCAGCTGGTCCCCACGTGCAGGTGCACTGGGCGGCCCCCAAGCCCCTGGAGGGTCAGATGGGAAGTGTGCTGGCCCCTGCCCAAAGCTGGATCAGCGCAGAGTGCTTTGGTGTTTGTTTCTGGTTTTCTAGAGTCATTCCAAGGGAGGGCTCTCCATCTTGAAATATCCCCTTCACGCCCTGAGTCTCTGTTAGCAGGATTGAAAGTTGAACAAGTACCCTATTCCCAGGTAGAGATTTTTGGGGACAAAGACAGGCCACAGAGGTGAACCTTCATGGATACAAAGTCCAGCCTGCTGTCCTGAGCAGATGAAGGGGTGAGAGGGAGTAGGACAACTCCATTCCACGGATGGGACTGGGTGGCCTCACTCTGATGGCCCAGGACCACCACCAGGGGGTGGTGAGGAGGGTGTTTCACCCACTTCCACGGCAGTCTAAGCCCAGCTCTCTCTCATTCCTTACTTCCTTACTTCACGGCACCTCTTAATTCTCTAAAGCAACTGTTTATCCTCCTTTGTGTCTCAGCCTCTTGGAAAAATCTAAGGAAAGCTATTCACCCTCCCTGCAGAGAATTGTACCATTTTAGGGAGACCTGGACTCCTGAAGACCACCCACACAAGCCTCGGGTAGAGCCCTGCTAACTAGATCTCACAGGGAGGCTGACTCTCCATGGCCCATTCCACCAGCAGGCACAGGGGAAACGGGCTTGAGGATGCAGTGGGAGACCTTGAGAGCAAGCGCTAGACTGATGCCCAGCTGGGTGATCAAGCGGATTCTGGTCTGCTCTGCCTCTGCCACGATGACAGCACTCAGGGGCTACCAGCTCCCAGTTCTCTCCCCACTCTTCTTCAAGCAGCAAAAAAGTCATGCTTGGCTGTAAGCTGTGCCTGCTGGGGATGAGTGGTAGGCAGTGGGTTCTGTTTTCTGATCTGATGGTTCAAAGTGTCTGTTCAACTTCCCAGCTGGGGCCCAAAGCTGGAATCTTGGTGGCTCAGGGATTGGCAGCCACCCTCACCCCTATCACCAAGGGCCACCTGCTCTGTGCTGGTGTCCAGCTATGTGCCAGGACCACTCCCCAGACCCTCCCATGGCTATTCCCTCAGCGTACTCTCACCCACCCTGGCCCTGCTCTTGAGGAAGCATGCAGACTATATTGGACATCTGTGTACTCTCCGTGCAACTAGGTTCTAATCGTATGCACTTCACACTAGAGTTTATCCTGCTCTGAGTCATGGACTGAGAAGCGCTTATTCTGGGAGAGTTGATTGACCCTGTGGTCAGCGAGGGGGAAAGTTACAGGGTTCTCTAACCTCAGGGTCAGTGTCCCTTGCATCTGTCACATGCCTCTCTGCATGTGGCGCTCTGCTGGGGGCATCACCAAAAACAAGAAACAGATGTGGGCCTGTGCTGGACTAGGAGTTCCCAGCCGTGGTGTGCAGGGAGTATGGGGGTGGGGCTGGGGAGTGGTTAGCTGTCTTTTGTGAAAACTCTCCACGTGACAGTGAACCCTCCTGGTATTGGGGAAGAGGGACAAGGCTGTAAATCTTAGCCCCAAGGAGACTCTTCAAGCTGTGTTCCTAATTCTGAACCAGTTCCCCCTCCCTCCAGGGCCAGAATTTCTTGCAAAGATTTTCTAATGAGACTCATGGTTTTATTCATATCCTCTTCGCCAGAGTTGCCAGGCGGAACCCTTTCCACTGTCTGTCTCTGACTTCTGGTCCTGTACCACCACCAAGCCCTCATTGTTTCTGGATGAACTTCCTGCCTCACTGAGGACCCCTCAACCCCTGTCCCTCTCTGTCTCAACTACCTCCTGGGTACCCTTCCCAGCCTCTCGGAGCCAGCCCTGACCTTCTGCCCACGGTGCTCGCTGCACTGGCCAGGCCTCTGTTGTGTCTCTTTTGGCCCCCTCCCTCCCTCCCTCCATCACTCCTGGCATCGTTTGGCCCCTCGTCCCTCAGATGCTGAGTGAGAACACAGGTTCTCCTGCATCAAACCCATCCTGTCTCTTCCAGGCTTGCCTCCACCTCACATGTTCTTTCCCCTCTTCGTCACGACCAGCCTTCTCAACAGGATAGTTCTTGAACCCGGCAATCCCCACCTGCCACCCACGATAAGAGCAGCCATTGCTGCACATGTTGGGGTTCCTTGGCTACATGCGGTTGAGCCCCCTCAGCCCTGGTCTCCTGCCTCTGCTTAGCGTAGCCCTGCCTCCTTCCTGGCACTCCAGGTTCTCCTCTCCACCTGCTCCCACTCCAGATCCTGTCTCGGCCCCTGGTCCTCTCTTTCCACCTTAAGCGTTGAAGTGTTTCCCAGGCTCCACAAAAAGCTCCCTTCTTCCAGCTGATCTTGCGCACCTCTGTGATTCAGTTAGTTGTCTGCCATACCTATCCCTTTGGCCCAGATATTTCTGGAGATCCACTCTCAGATTTCAAGCTGTCTGTTGATCCCAGGCTGTTTGTCCCTGGGAACATCAAAAACCCATTGTGTGCACATCCTGATCCATCTACTCCACTTCCTTGGCAAGGCTAGCTTCTCTTCTACCTCTCTTCTCTGTTTTGTTTTCTGGCATCACCATTCCTTGTTGCTCAGTTAAAAACTGGGAGTCATCCTCCACCACTCTTCACCTCCCACTTTCACCTGTGGCTGGTCATCTGGTGCTGATGGTTGTAACTCTGAAAACTCTCTCTCAGTGCCTCCACTTCCTGTATCCCCTCCCAGCCTGCCCTGGTTGGCCCTTAGCGTCTCTCGTCTATATCATTGCAACAGCCTTTTAACTGGGTCCCCTGACTCAGCTCTTTCGCTCACTGGCTCACCTTCCGCACAGCTGTAATGTTGCATTTCCATAACTCAGGACTGAGCACATTGCTTCCAGGCCATTCTGGCTCTGCATGTGGCTTCCCTCTCCCCATCTGTCCTGCACAGCTGCCTCTCCAAGCTTTCTTGGAAGGCTTTCAGTCCCTCCAAGTGCTTCCGACTCATCTTGCATTTCAGAATGCAAGTCAAACATCACCTCCTCCAGGAGGCCTTCCTGGGCTATGCCCCAACTTGCAGGCACGGGCTCTTTTTTTCCTCTCCTTGGGGCCCCTCTGTGACCTCCTGGTTTTCTTTCTCCCCCTGCTGCTGCTGCTGCTAAGTCGCTTCAGTCGTGTCTGACTCTGTGCAGCCCCACAGATGGCAGCCCACCAGGCTCCCCCATCCCTGGGATTCTCCAGGCAAGAACACTGGAGTGGGTTGCCATTTCCTTCTCCAATGCATGAAAGTGAAAAGTGAAAGTGAAGTCGCTCAGTAAGTGTCCAACTCTTCATGACCCCATGAACTACAGCCTACCAGGCTCCTCCGTCCATGGGATTTTCCAGGCAAGAGTACTAGAGAAAGACATACCCAGTCTCAGGATGTATCTGTCTCAAGACCAGAGATCAGCCTTTATTTTTGCTAGTTTCTCCAGCTCTAGCAGAGTGCCTGGCCTGCCACGGGGCCTCAGTACATGTTTGTCTAATTAATGTTGTTTGAAGATACATTCTGTCTTACATCTGCTAATAGACCTTTTTAAGGGAGGTTACTATGTCACTTGGTTTGAATGTCTCATATTTGTGACTGGGCTGTGCTGAGATGAATGTCCTCCTCAGCTTCTCGCAGGATTCCTCGGCTGTCTTCAGGCTTCTCTCTGCAGGCTATTGGATTTGCCTATTTTTTTATTCTCACCCCATGTTTGCATGTGGTTTACCTCCAGCCTCCTGCATGCTGGTCACATCCTGGGCAATTTATACATATTTCCAGAATGAAGTGTGTGTGTGTGTGTGTGTGTGTGTGCGCGCGCGCGTGTGTGTGTGCGTGCACGCATTTGGTCATGTCCAACTCTTTGCAACTCTGTGGACTGTAGCCCGCTCATCTCCTCTGTCCATGGAATTTTCCAGGTAAGAATAGTAGAGTGCGTTGCCATTTCCTTCTCCAGGGGATCTTCCCAATCCAGGAATCAAACCTGCATCTCTTGTGTCTCCTGCATTGGCAGGTGGATTCTTTACCAACTGCACCAGCTGGGAAGCCCATCCGGAATGATAAATTTGGTCAAATTGATTTTTCCCCCCTGGCTAGCTTCCCGAAACCCAGGCGTTTTCTGGAAATGTAGAAGAGGTCTCAGAATCCAAGCTCATTTGAATAACAATGTAGTATCATATGGACTGAAATATTACCAAGGAGATACAGGCATTGAAAATAAAATCACCTAATGCATTTTGAAACCTGATTCCAGTGATTTTCAGATTATTCATGGGATACCTCACACCTCACAAACACAAATAACTAAATTTTACATATGCGTATGTGTATCTCCACCCTATTTCTGTAAGTTGTATATATATTTTAATTTTGTGGGTTCTGGTCCTGTTGACTCTAGGACCTAGCCTTGAGCCTGGCTGATGTCTACTCAATTTTTGTTGAATGAATGAATAAACAGATGAACAGACTAGAGCTTGAGGGAGTGTGTTTTCTCTTTGAAGGTACGGCAATTTCTCATGGCTCCTAATGCTGCGCAGTGCTGGGTGACACCTCGTGCTCTCTCCTTTCTCTGTCTGGAGTGGCCTTTTCTGCTGACTCATGACCTTCGGTCACTTATGCGGTGTTGTGAAAACCTAGCTGGGCCCCTTCTAGAAGTCACGGGCAGAGGTGGCTGGCAGGCAATGTGGGAAGAAAGTTTCTACAGCCTGAAAAGGAAAGGAAGGTGGTGAGAATTCTTTAAGGTCCTTGGAGCTATCCAAAGAAGTAGCAGATTTAGGCCCAGGGCTCAGGAGCCTTAGGGGGTCAGAATATGGTGGTCATATAATTTAGCATTAAAACCAGGCTCCTTTTGGCAGTGAAAGGGAAAGGGAGGAGCACTTTGAATAATTTGCCAGGACTGCCCTGGGCAAATCAGAATAGAATGGAATGAAAGGAAACCTGAATGGAAGGCAGGCCTGCTGGGGGAGCCCTGTGGTTCCATCCACAGGGCACTGATGCAGACTGGGCATCATGGGGAGTTGAAAGGCTGGGGTGGGTGTTGGGATCCTGTGGGGGTTCTTCTCTGAAGGTCAGGGTCCTGACAGATGTTGGCAGGTCTCCCCTTTCACCCTGTGCACACCTCTGTCTCACCAGCTAGGTCTCTGGAAAGTAGAGGAGTCATGATTTCTGGCTCAGACACTGCGTATCTGGCTGGAGCTAAGTGGGACTTATTTATAAAAGGTTTTAATAAAATAAGCCTTTTGGCTGTATTGACGTTCCCTCTTTCCTTTCTCCACTGCTTCCCTCCCCCGCCTCTCTCTCTCTCTCACACACACACATACACACACAGATTATAGCCCTGGTTGTGAGTGTGTGTGTGTGTGTGTATCTGCAATGAACATTTTTTGCCCCTAGAAGGAGTGGAGTGTGATGCAGACTCCAGGGTGACCTCCGCAGGAAGGGCAGATAGCCTGGCTCCAGCAGCTCACTTGTTTGTTTGTTTACCGGGGGCGTGGTGGGGTGTGGAGTGTAAGGAGGGGGCGCTGCGTTCACATTGTTCAGAGACATCTGCTGTTTGCAGTAACTTGCCAGCCAGGCGGAGCTGCTGGGGTGGCTGGCGTTGCAGTGTTGCCTGTAAATATTATGACTGCGAGGACCGGGGTGGGGTCCCATCAACTGACTTCAAGGAGACCGAAGGGCTGGCCCTGCACTTGGTGGCTGCATCCCTGAGGTCTCATGTCCCCTCCTTCTTCAGAGCTGAGGCTCACAGAAGGAGTGGTGGCTTTAGGAGCAGCAAGAAGGCCAAGATGGCTACTAATGGCCTCTGGGCTCCTCAGATTAGAAAAGTTGGGGCTCAGGGACTGTTCCAGAATCGAGCATCAGAGTAGGAAGTAGGGAGAGAAGAGGTGTCCCCGGGCTTCGGGTCAGTTCCTGTGGCTTTAACGGGGAGGAGGCAAAGAAGGAACAAGTTCTCAGGCAGTAAATTAAAATGGCCCTTGGAGCCTGGTTCTGGGGTCAGAGAAAGGGTAGCATGTGACTGCGGACAGGCTTACAAGGACACACCTGGCTTCAAGTCCTAGCTCTGGTTCTTGCCCACTGTATGCCCCGAGGCAAGGCTCTCAGCATCTCGAGCCTGGGGCAATGCATGGAGAGGTCGCAGCAGGTGCTGGTGCAAATACAGCTGGCGTTGTCAAGGCCGTCGAAGCCACCCCTTGTCCACAGGCAGGCCACACTGGGCCCTGCTAACGACCCTTCTGTGATGTAGTCGTGCTCTGGGACCAGACTCCGGGACTCCGTGTTTTAGATTTCCCTTGGTGGGACGGCTCATCTTCAAATGCGACCAAATTCCTTGATAACACGTACTCTTGAGCTGTCCTGCTCAGTTCTCAGAGGAGACAGCTGGTCCCATCTGCAGCTGCGGGCTAAAGGCTGTTTATTATTTAATCTCCCTCAGGATCTTTTCTTGGGTCCTAGCCACCTCAGGCCCTCTGACCTGGGAATCTGGTGGAGCCTTACTAGGTTCAGAGCTGCAGGGAGTAAGAATCCACAGATCCCCTCCCTCTTACAGGACAGGAAGGGGCATTTCCCAGGCCTGCGGGGAGGAAGGGTGTGTGCACGCGCACACGCGTGTGCACGGGTGCCTGTGTGTACATGGACACGTGTACATGTTCACCGGCACAGATGCGTGTACACGTGCATGGATGCATGCGTGCGTGTGTATTTGTGTGCCCTCTTGGGTGGCCCTGTTTTGTATGTCTCTTAGCTGACTTTCACAGGGGCCTGTGCAGGGGGAGCCGCAGCTGCTGCTGTGGAGCCTAAAATTAGCCCCATGGGCGGGCAGTTTTCCATCTGGCTTTCCTCTCCCTGAAGAGCTTGTCCATCTCAGGAAGGTGGGAACCTGGAGCTCAGCTGGGCAGCTCTGCCGCACCTCACCCCAGTTTGGGGACAGAACTCCAAGCATCGCAGATTTCCCCAACGACCAGAAGAATCTCTCTCTCCCCTCTCGGCCTTGACCGACGGCTGGTAAAGCTCAAGAGCCACACGGACCCATTTCACATTCCTGCAGTGGCCGCAGGGCAGCAGCTGGGCTGGGCTGCGGAGGGGACAGAGGCCCCCACCTTCCCTCTGTCACATGCTGTGGCCATGCCTGGCCCTGACTTGGCTTTACTGAAGCCCATGGTCCTGGGGGCAGAATCAGAGTCCCCGGACGCCTTTCCCTTTGACTGCCTTTCCCTTTGCACTTTCCACCTCTTCACAAAGCCACCTCTCCTCAGCAAGAGACCTCCCGTGTGTGTCTGTGCCTGAGCATCCCTCACAGAGTATCAGTGGGGGACGAAGCAGACCCGGAGCACTTCCTGCCCTCTCCAGGACAGGGCGACACTTGGCCACCCTGGTGCATGGTGGTCAGTGTCAGCAGGTAGCAGCATCAGACGTTGGGGTGGTGAGGAGGAGGCGGAGGGCGCTGAGGGGAGGGCAGGGGGCCAGGGTAGATTCCAGATGCCATCGAGCCTTCTCACTCATGCTTTTTTCCTTGATTTTTTTTTTCTGTGACAAAATATAAATAACATAAAATTTATCATTTTAACCAAATTTAAGTGTACAATTCAGTGTCATTAAACACACTCAACATGTGGTAAAGCTACCACATGCTCCTGTTTCCAGACCTTTTCCCATACTAAGCAAGAAACTATGTACATATTAAACAGTAATTCCTCATTCGTCCCAGTCCAGACCTGGTAAACTTTATTCTACTTACTGTCTTTATGAACTCTACTGTTTTAGATACCTCGTTTAACTTTAATCATACAATACTTGTACTTTTGTGTCTGCCTTGGTTCACTTAGTGTAATGTCCTCAAGGTTCATCCATGTTAAAGCATCTGTCAGAATTTCATTCCCTCTTAAGGAGTATTGCATTATGTATATACCACATTTTATTTATCCATTCATTCATCCCTGTATATTTGAGATGTTTCCACCTTTTGGATATTGTGAATAATGCTGCTGTGAACATAGGTGTACAAATACCTATTCTATTCAATTTGGGGGGGCGCGGTGGTGGTTATATACCCAGAGGTTGCATGGCTGGATCCAGTAGTGATTCTTTGTGGAGTTTTTTGAGGAACTGCCATAGTAGTTTCCACAGTGACAGTACTATGTTACATTCCCACCAGTAACACACAAGAGTCCAGTTTTTCCACGTCCTTACCTCATCTGAGGTGAGTGAGTGTCCTGTGCCCAGATGGAAGGAGGAGGACTGTCTTCTTCAGTTACTCAGTTGACTAATATTTGGCTCATTCATGTGGTTTGGAATCGCAGTGCAACAACTGAGTTGCTGAAATCAGTCTGCATGCATGTTAAGTTGCTTCAGTCGTGTCTGATTCTTTGCGACCCCATGGACTGTAGCCCTCCAGGCTCCTCTGGTCACATGGGATTCTCCAGGCAAGAATACTGGAGTGGGTTGCCATTCCCTTCTCCAGGGGGATCTTCCCGACCCAGGGATCAAATCCGGGTGTCCTGCGTTGCAGGTGGATTCTTTACCGTTTGAGTCACCAGGGAAGCCCTGAAATCAGTCTACTTAAAAGCAAAGGGAAGGATATTGAAAGGTCACAAAAAGGGAAAAGGAATGATGCTATACTAGATGGAGAGGGGATACATGTAAAAGTCCTTTGAGTAAATAAAGAGTGAATGATTAGGATAGAGGAAGATAAAATTTATAAATGGCCCCCAAAGCCACTGGAATGCTTGTTGAATGCTGAATATAATAAATATTAATATAAAAGCCTAAAAAAGAGTGTCCTGTGCAGGGGGAACAGCCAGAGCAAAGGCCCTGGACTTGGAATATGCCTGGTCAACAAGGGAAGGATAGGGTGCAGACTGTGAGGGGGCTCAAGACCACCGTCATGATTTGGTCCTTCATTTTACTCTGAGTGGGGTGAGAGCTCTATTTATTAGCACTGTTAGTACTTCATGTTATAGTAACTCATTTAATCTTCAGGCAAGCCTGGAAGGTGTCCCCATGTCACAGGAGAGGAGACTGAGGCACAGTCAGGTCCTTGGCATGAGTAGAGAGGAAACACCAAGGGAGGGGGTGCCATGCTGTTTGCACTCCTCTTGGGGGAAGGACAGGATCTGAGGAGAGCCCATGGTAGAGACCGCAGGCCTGGCATTGTGGGTGTGGGGCATTTGGGGGAGGTAGCCTCCCACAGGGCATCCTGACTCTAAGAGAGGGAGCCAGCCGTGCTCATTTTAACAACGAGGACAGTTTGCAGCACATGGTTTAGGTTGGTATGTGAACTGACAAAACGCACCTAGGTGTCACCTCCTGTCTCTGCACTCCCTGCTCTGGGGGCCAGGATCCACAAGCCCCTGAATGCTGCTCAGAGTTGACGGGACCAGAATCAAGTTAAGGGCAGAGGGTAGTACAGTCATTTTCCACCCACCTCTACTCAGCTTGTTCCCCATTTCCATGGCTCCTTATAAATATTTGTGATTGATAATCATACCGAGGCATTGATAGTTGTAACTGGGACTTTTCTGGCTTTTTTTTTTTTTTCCTGGGAAACCAAAATGTACTCAAGCCTGGATTTATTTTGAGAAGAGAGGCGAGGGAAGTCCCTAATTACTTCTAATTAGGGAAGTAGCCCTAACTAGGAGAGTCTGGCCTATTAATGGGAGGGGAAGTCCAGACCCAGAGATGGCTGGCTATGTCCTTTGGGATTAAAAGGTCCTAGACTTGAATTCTCATCCTGCATTTAATATTTTATCTACATATCCTTGGGTTGGGGCTTCCCTAGTGACTCAGATGGTAAAGAATCTGTCTGCAATGCAGAAGACCCAGGTTTGATCCCTGGGTCAGGAAGATACCCTGGAAAAGGGAATGGCTACCCACTCTGGTTCTCTTGCCTGGAGAATTCCATGGACAGAGGAGCCTGACGGCTACAGTCCATGGGGTCACAAAGAGTTGAATACAACTGAAGCAACTAACACTTTCACTTTTATCCTTGGGTTGAGCTTTGGTTTCTCTTTTGAGTCTCAGTTTCCTCTTCTGCAAAAATGAGGATGGTCTGTTCGAGTTGATGTAAGGACCTGTGGTGAGATACTTCACAGGAAGGAGAAATGCAATTCTGCAAATGCTTTTAGTCTGGAGTCTCTGTGCTGTTCAGACAAGGTCTGCTCAAAAGTTGACAGAACCCGGGACCTGCAGTTGGGAGTTGTGAAAACTCTGAAGTTGTCACTCAGCCCCACTCCCTGCTCCACTCTGAAGCCCCTATGTCTCTGAGCCCCCATGAAGCGACCCTACCCTCACCCACACACGCGTCCCACACTCTGTGCTGTCACAGAGCCCTGTTGACAGCCTCCATTGTCTGCATCACCCACTCTCTTCTCACACCTTCTCTCCCCCTTGCCTTCGCCCCCACTTCCGAGCCCCCCCACACCCCTAGGCAGCAATTGCTGTCCTGGATCCTCTCAAAGTTCCTGCAAACCCACCTACTCTATGGGCCTGAAGACACTCACCTCCTGCCCTGTGTCAGTTCCTTTCTTACCTCACATGACTCCTGCTCGAGACTCGGTGCTGTTTCAAACAGGCAGAGAGGACTGCTTCACAAGTCCTCCAGGAGGGGAGCTAATGGGAGGTCTCACCCCAGGAAAGCCAAAGCGTGCCCCAGGCTCAGCCTCATGGGGGTCTCAAACATGCCTCCCCCAACACCCCACATCCTCTCTATCAATCCCACCCTCCAACACCAGAACCTTTGCCTGCAAAAGAGCAGGCACTAAGGTAAAGTGGTCCTTACCCTTACGGCACAAGTGGTCCTGTGCCCCTCAGCTGGAGATGGTGAAATATCTGTGAGCAGGTGGGCGGGAGGAGCATGTAGAAAAGTAAACATATGCACCTGATGCTCTTTCTAAGGACCACGGGACAATAGCCAGTACCAGGAATTCACTTCACTTGGAGGGTTTCAGCCTGAGTTCCTGGAAACCAGGGATGCACGCTCTGAAAATGAGAGTGTAGGACAGGGCATTGACAACACGGGCCTTTTTGCAGAGTCAGAGGACAGCAAAGAGCCCTGGAGCTCTAGAGGACTGTCTCTGTTTATAGCAACTGACATCACTTTCACCTGAACACCATCCCTCACCTCCCCTCTTGAGGCTGTAACTAACCCTCGGCTGTGATGGAGGGAGCTGGTGCCGAGCATCTACATTTTACCTCTGGGGAAACAAAAGCACGAAGAGACACGGCTAAGACATTTGGCCAATCACAGCAAACCTCCACATCTCTAGCAATGACAGGGGTAAGAGTCTTCCATCTCAACACGGTAGTGAGGCTTCCCTTGGGTGGTATCAGGCTGCATGCCTGCAGGACAGGGCCAGCTGGACCTTCTGGAACCTCCGAGCAGTGAGACCAGAGTGGTCGGAGCAGGAGGGCTTGGTCTCACTATCACCTTGGCCCTTCTCCCCGACTTCACACCCATCTGGAGGACCACCTGCTGATCTCTGCCTGGGGCTCCATGTTCTGGGAAACTGGGCTCCTGGTCAGCATGTCATCTCAGGACAGGAGGCTTTGTCCTCCCAGCAGGGACATGGGGCCACTGGGTCAGTGGAGGCTGCTTCTGGACGGAAGTAGCTCTAGTTAGGGTCACACAGCAGTGCATAGATGTGCTCTCCACATCATTCTCTTCTATGGGTACTTGGGAAGGCTGTATACCTGAGCCTCCCTCACTGTTAATTCGGGGCCATGTGTCTGAGTTGTCTCCAGTGGAATGTGGGTGAAAGCCAATTACACCTTGATGCGTACGACTTTCAGACCTGGTCTATGAAGAGCCCAGTGCCTTCCCTTCTCCCTTTCCGCAGGGACCTGATGCGCACCCTCCACATGGCCCGGATGTGGCCTGCATAATATTTCTTATGAGCCAGAATCCAACTTGTATGGCGTTAAAGGCCAGAGTTGTCAGGGCATATTTGTTCCTGAAGTAGGAACCTATTCTAACATAGCAGCACATTAGATTCAAGGGGCCTGGGACTTCCCTGGGGGTCCAGTGGTCAAGAATCTGCCTTCCAATTCAGGGGATGTGGGTTCAATCCCTGGTTACGAAACTAAGATCCCACATGCTGCAGGGAAACTAAGCCTGCATGCTAAAGCTACTGAGCCTGCACACTCTGGAGCCCGCATGCTACAGCTAGAGAGAAGCCTGTCGCATCGAAAAATCCCGAATGCGGCAGCAGAGATCCAACACGCCGCAGCTAAGATCCGACGCAGCCAAATAAATAAATTAAAAAAGAGATTTGAGGGCCCTCATGTAGTCGTGCTACACTGCTACCTCAAAGTGTGGTCTTAGGCACTGAACCCATGTCCTCGTATGAAAAAAGCCCTCTCAGGGTCTGAAATTTGGTGAGGCTGTGAAGATCAGAGTTGAGTAAACAGACTGGAGAAGGAAGGATTGATTCCTGGGTTTGGGGTGAAGAGTCAGGGAAGGTGCCTGCTTTGCCCAAGTTGTTTCTCAGCTTTGTTCTTGAGTGGAATAACGGGTGGCTCCATCTTTGGAGAATGCCCAGTTCATAACTGGTTTGATTTTCTTGTCTTTCTGGTTTGATTCATCCACTCACTTATTCATGAACATTTAGTATATGCTTCCAGCTTGCTAGATGCTGCTGTTTTGCTACTGAGCAGACGGGGCTCTCAGTCTAGGAGGGAGGTTGTACACTGATGAGAAATCACACTGGTAATGGTAGAATTACCATATTCACCACAAAAGGGAGAGAGACATGGGCTGTGGTAGCTGTTGGGGGATGTCACTTTGGGAGATCAGAAAAGGCTTTTCAGAGGGATTGGATATTTGGCTACAATCTAAAAGAAGAGTAGGAGGTAATGAGGTAAAGAGGGGTGGGAATGGGGTTTTCTTGGGAGAGGGAACAGTGTATGCAGAAGCCCTGTGGCCGAATGGAGTAGAATTGAACTCACAGTAGTGATGGCAAGAGATGATGTGAGATGGGGCTGGAGATGCAGGAAGAGGCAGATGACACAAGCCCAGGGAGCTGAGTTAGGAGGTTAGCATTTACTCCAAGAGACTTGGAAGTTATCAAAGTTTGAAGTGGGAGAGGATGTGTAGTTTACATGATCAGATTTGTGTTTTGAAAAGATCATCTTGGCTGCTGTGTACAACTCCAGTTCTTGTCTGCTCTGTGCTTGTCAACTGGAGGTGGACAGGTGTGTGTGTTTGTGTGGGGGAGCATGCGTATGATTTTAGAACGCCTGCAGTCCAAGGTTGCCTGCTACTTGCTAGGGCACGTCTCTCCCCTGGCCTGCCCCAGCCCAGATCAGATGCATGGTGTTCCATGCATGAAACACCAGAGGATGAAACTTCCCCAGGGGATGGCAGGAATTCACCAGATGCAGATCCTAATTCTGAGAAGAATGCTGGTGGAGAAAGGAACTATTGTCTAAAATTAGGCTTTAGGAATATTTTAGTGAAACTTCTTCCTGCTCTTTCCTTGCCGAGGGCTTGGCTCTGGTTCCTTCCTCCTGCCTGCCTAGACCTCTCTTCTCCAGCCTCTCTTCATCCTCTTAGCTCAGCCACCTGCTCTGCTCTAGGGCTAAGGTTGAGGGGTTCATTGTTTTTGTTTTTGGTTTTTTTTTAAATTTTTTTGCTACACCCTGTAGCTTGCAGGATCTTGGGTCTCCCACCAGGGATTGAACCTGAACCCTGGCAATGAAAGCACTGTCCTAACCACTGGACCACCAGCAAATTCCCCATTGTTGCCTGTTTAAGACCTCCCTGGGCATCCAAATAGTGGGCAGACTGGCTATTGTCTGATCGTGATTTCCTCTTAGCAGGTTATGTTCTGACGCCTCAAGTAGAGGAAAGACCACTAGGAACAAGTGTCCCCTCCTCCTAATGAGACATTTCTCAGAAATATATAGCCTGGACTGGGAGGCACCAGGCAGAGAGAACTTACAGTCCTCAGATGAAATTCTGATTTCCCTTATGGAAATGCCAAGACCCACAGCCTGCCCCGAACCCCTTAGCTTAACCGGGACCACCTTGGCTACACTCTTGGCATTTCCTCGCTTTTCAATCCTATGGGCCCCGAGACAAAAGAGCACTTTAGCCACAGTCCTGCTGAGACAGGCAGAACTGCCAAGCAGTCCTTGAGTCTCCCCATTGCAGCCCCTTGCCCTGGAAAGCAGACAGATTGTGAAATTCCAGGTCTGCTGCACACACGGCCCCAAACAGCCACGAAAAAACTCAGCGTTTGGTTTAAAACCCCCATGTCACCATCGCCACCGTGACTCCCACCACCACTCTGAAGGCTTGCATGGAGCCCAGCTGTGGGACTATGTGTCCCTAAGAACCTCCAGAACAGATGCTGATGTGGACAAGTGAGCAAGGTGCTCCTTTCTCAGGGCTAAGCGAGGCCTTTGAAGTCACCCTCCCAGCCTTGCAGCTATCCACCTGCTGTGCCAGTGCCCTGTCCAGCTTCCTCAGATGCCTGAGTGCCCAGCACACAGTGGCTCCTGTTAACACTGGAGGATGAAACCAGCTCTTAGAAGGGCTGGCTTGCCAGAAGCCTTGGGTCCCTCTGACCCCTCAGGTATTCTTGGGGCAAACTTGTAGCTGCTGATATACTTTCTCAAGAAAGCAAGATGGCACCTGCTGACCTTGGTTTGTAAATATCCGTTCTCCAGATTTCTCTGAAAACTGGGAGCCAGAGTGGCCTGTCTGACATGGGTGGCTGAAACCAGAGCGGGATAGGCTGGGTTGTTGAGGTGATGTCTTGACACTTAACTGTCAGGGCCCAGAGCCTCCAGGAAGGACACGCTGTGGAAAGCCCTCTTGGCTGAGATTACTGGCAGTGGGACCTGCGAAAGCTCAGCGCCTGGTTTCTCTCTGTTTGTCGTCCGCTGAGGAAAAATGAGAGTGTGCTTCCTTCTTGGAGGCAGAGCTGTTTATATCTGTAGGATCTTGACACATGCATGCATGCTTTCACACACAGAGACTTGGAAATATTAAGTCCCCCACTTTGGACTCTGTGGCAGCGAACAGACACTAAGCAGAGCCTGTCCGTTTCCCCTGGGAACAGATGCACTTCCCGGGAGAAGGGACGTGGTGGGGGTGGGCGTGTCACTGAGACGGGGCCTGTGGAAGGGCTGAGGGGTGGTGGGCACTCCTGTCCCTGGAGGGTGGCCTGTGAAGGCCTGGGCTGCAGGTGAAGGTTAGGCTAGGTGGGAGAAGAACTCTGCAAGGAGAGACACGGCAGCGTCCACTCTGTGGACAGTTCACATTCTTCAGACTGGAGTCATCATCTGCCCTCTGCCTGATGCCTTTCTCAACTTTCCTTCTCTGGCAAGTGCCCCCTAAATACCTGAGTCTCCCTGGGGCTTGGGATGGGTTAGTCCCAAATTTTGTCAATACTTTCCTCATGGAAGCTCCTGAATTTAACTCCTCTCCAGCCTCATTCCTATCCTTAAACTCCTAATGCAACAGTATTCCTGCCCTGGAGGCCCAGGCTCCCAGTGGATGCTGTGGCTCCTCCCTTTTGCCATCTCCAAGCCTCTTGGCAACTGCAGACAACAGTTCTTCCTTCTTGGGGGCCAGGGAGTGTAGCAGTTAAGCCATGTCCTAGCTGTGTGGACTTGGGCGTGTTGCTTAACCTTGCCATGCCTCACAAGTTTCCTGGTCGTAAAATGGGAATTCTAATTGTACCCGACTCATTGGATTGTCCAGAGAATGAAAGGAGGATGTATCTGCACGGTGTAGTCATTCAACAGACCGTAGCTGCTGTTAAAGATCATTTCACCAACCAGCAGTGGCTCCTTAAGGCTTGTGATCCCAGGACAAGCTTCCCATCCTGGTGCACGTTCTCATCTGAGCCACAGCTGGCTGCAGTGTTATAACTGTCACTCTCTGATCCTGCTAGGTAGTCCCTTCACTGCCTCAGCCATGCCAGGATTTTTCCAGGACTGTCACTTACTTCTGTCTGAAACTTGCACCTCCCCACCCAAACCTCACCACTTCCTAGAGCCCGTCTTGGCCTCTGTGACCCACAGAGGTGTTCATAGTCTGAACACAGCCATCTTGCTCTCCATCATTTATTCCTGTGGTTGCCGTGAAGATGGGGGCCTCCTCTTGAATGTCCCCAGCCTGTCTCATGGGGCCAGCCACTTACTAATCTGCCTCTCCTAATATGGAGACCTGGGAGTTGATCCTAATGATCAGTAGAAACTTCTCCATCAATTATAGGGAAGTCCTATCCTGATTTGATAGGAGCCCAAAGGTCAAGAGCTATATTCTAAGCTTCCTAAGTGACCATGCAGATGCAGTGGGATTGGATTCCGGCTCAGGTCCTGTGCACCCTCAAGCCTGAGCCTCTGTTACCTGTGGGGGAGGCGGGAATCTTGGCTTCTTGGCCAAATTCCACAGCTCAGCAAGTGGCAGTGACAAGAGCCAGGACCAGCCCTGCAAGTGCCTGTAGTGGTCAGTTTTGACAGGGCAATTTAGCTTACGTGGCTTGTGCTAGCACTTGAGGTGCTCGCCAGAACTGCTGCCCCAGTACCCCCCCCCCCAGGGCCCTTCAGGGTCAGCGGAGGGGGTCACTGCTGTGAGACCGTGGGGTGGGGTGGGGAGGACTTGTCCCCCTCAGCCCTCATTCTCCCAGTCCCATTCTGGCTCCTGGAGCAGCCCCAGCTGAGACTGGTTGGCTCCAGGAGAGTTCTCTGTGCCTCTGGGTGTTCATCCAGTTAGCTCCATTAAGCGAGGAAGCCAGAGGCATGGATAATACCAAACAGCAGAGGATTTCTAAATGCATTTGATAGTTTGGAATGCATTGGATGATTTGTAGCAGACTTCCTCTCTTAATTATTTTGGGCTCATGCTGAGGTCAGATCAATCTGTATTCCTTGTGTACATATCGCTGCCTGGAAATGGCCACGGTGAGGGCGAGCCAGTCGTTCCTTAATGTGTTTGCCCATTCTCCTACTCACCCAGCATTTCTCGAGGACCTGTAGTGTGCTAAGCATGCTGTGGGGTGCTGAGGCTCCGAATGATGTAATCCCTGTGCCCCGAGAGCGGCCGGGCTGACCCTGGGTAGTGGACTGCTATGGATGATTCATTCCCACAGTGGATGAGGCCCTGGACTGACCTGGAGAGAACAGGTGGCCGAGTGGTGCAGTGTCCACCTTTCTGAGCACCTCTGCCCTCTCCTCTGCTTGTCAGGCTTCAGGCTGCTGGGGTCCAAGGTGGCTTTGCTAGACTCTGCTTTCTGCTGCAGCTGTGGCCCTCTTTGAGAAAGTGGAGTTGACAAACATCCAGGCTTGCTGAGCTGATTTATTAGGGGAGTGACCCTTTGCATCACATAGGGCACACCGCCGGCTTCCTTTCCATGGCAGCTCCTTTGTGCAGACCTTGAACCACAGAGGACTGTCAGGCGGCTCTGTTGCCAGCCACAAGCCTGGTCAGGCTTTCCTGCCTCACTGCTGGCGTGGGGCAGGGCTTTGGGGGGTTGGTGGTGGGGAGACAGGCTGCTGTGTTCCTCTCCTCTCGTTCTCACGCTCTGTCACTCCAGGCACATGCATGTGGCCAGGGAATGGAGAGCATCTGGCGTTGCTGGCTCGGGTTCCACTCCAGAATTCTTTCTGAGGACTCAGTCTCTCTCCATGCACCTCTGAGTCTCGGGAAGAACTCTGCTTCCCTCCGATGGAGAGGAGAAAGGACTCTTCTGGCCCCTCTCATCCAGCCACACTCAGGATGGGAGTGTCATTCGGGGCTTGGTATCCTATCTCACAGGGCATAGTGACACTTCTTTAGATCCCAGGGCAGTCCCGGGAAATGTCCTGTCTTCCTGTGTTCTGGGGACAGAGCAGAGTGCCACTGCTGGGTGTCTGGGGAGAGGTGAGGAGGACCAGCCAAGACAGAGCTGGGGCTGAAGTGGGTGTGAGCAGCGGGGACTCAGAGGGCTTGGTGTTCTAGCAGGGAGCATGGGGGTGAACCGAGGCAAGGGAAGAGGCGTTGCGTTGATGTGGCAGCTCACTTTTCAAGGCTCCCAGACGAGCCCTGGGACAGAAAGATGAAGGGTCTGTGGGAGGAGCTAGTCTGCTGGTGATGCTGGGGTATCAGGGTCCCCTGCAGGACTGGACAAGGGCTGAGCTTGAGTTCACTTTTCTCTACCAACTAAAATCATTTTTTGAAGAAAGAAAAGAACTTGGATTATAAAAGAGGAAAAAGAACGTCTATGTGTATAACTGAGTCACTTTGCTGTACACTGGAGATTGGTACAACATTGTAAATCAACTGTACTTTAATGAAAAAATTAATAAAATAAAATTAGAAGAGAAGGAAGGGAAAGGGCTCAAAGATGAGAAGAGAACTGCTGGGCCAGGTGTCCCAGGCCCTCTTTCTAGCTTCACTACAGACTTCGGAGACCTTGCTGCCCTGCCTGAAACCCCTCATTCTTCCCCATATCTGGCTGAGGAGCAGCCCAAGGCCCAGCTGCTCCTGAGACAAGGCCCTCAGGCGTCTTCCACTTTCCTGTGCTTTGCTGTGTGGAAATGCTGAGGGGACATCGGCCTGGAAGCTGAGACGCCAATGCCTGTGCTGGTCCCGGCCTGGCAGTTTGCCAAGAGCCCCCTGAGAGGAGACGCTTTGGTCTTTGCTTTCACTCCCCGTCAAGGCCTATCATCGTCAGGGCAGAGCCTGCAGAGGCCACTGGACAGAGGAGGGGAGCCCCCTTGTCCAGAGGGGGTGGGTCCCCATCTTTGGAGGCCTCTGCCCCCAGGTCCTTGGCCGGTCCTCCAGGCCTGGTTGAGAGAAGCCAGGCAGCCTGTGCACAGGGTCCCGAGGCTCCAGACTCAAAGCCTCAGGGAGCTGGCCATGTGTCACTTTCCCTGGGAGATGCTCTGGGAAACACTCCAAGCCCCGTTCTTGGTGCTTCAACGTGCCTGACAAACGCTGATCCTTGTTCTAGCCTCCCTTCTCCACTCCCCACCCGGGGACTGGCCATAGATTAGTTGGGGTTCTCACGTTTCTTGCTTTCACTGTAAAAAGAATAATTGCTTTTCAGATATTTCACTATTATTGGCCTATTTAGTCTATCAATAGTCCTTGAGAAGTAAGTAGTTTCTCCCTGTGTTCTAGGAGAAGAATCTGACGCTGACTAAGGTGACATGACTCAGTCCACACTGCTCATCTCATAAGAACCTGAGCTGGGACCTGAACCCAGGTCTTCTGACACCAGGTCCCATGTTCTCCCCCACACTATGCTTGCTTCATCCCTTGAGATAACGCAGAGCCCGCTCCTTCTTTACTCTGGGCCTCCATCTCCCGGCTTGCGGAGTGCAGCCACTCTACTTCCTTCCGCCCTTGAGCATCCAGCCAGTCTGTCTGCTTTGTCTCTGGTCTGCCTTCTGGGCTCGGGCCCAGCACTTGTCAGGACCACTGCTTCGGAAGCTTCCACTATTTTTGAAGTGGGCTTCCCATTTCACACCTCCAACCCCATCCTGCCTTCCCTCATCTTCCGTGCTCTGCATGTTGTGGTTTCTCCCTTCTGCGCTGGAGGAAGTGATGAGAGAGGAGGGGGAAGGAAGGGATCAGGCTGCCAGTGGATGTTCCAGTCTAGAAACATCTGCTGTTTGCAGGTATGTTCATGTAACAAAGAGACGCCAGGATGCAGTCACTTTGAGAAGATGAGCGTTTCTTTCTCTCTCTTAGGTAGTTGTCCCAAAGTGACCCACTCTGGTCCTTTCCATGAGGTTGTTCCACTACCCACAAGACCATTATCCCCATCTGTATGTCAAAGCTGGGTTGGGGAGCCATCCATGTTCAGCCCAGAAGATAGTGAAACAAAGTGCTAGTCCAAGTAGGACAAGGGGCTTATCTGATAATGGAGAGGGAAATGGCATGGAAGTTGCACACATCACTTCTGTTCACATCCCTTTGACCTGAGCATAGTCACATGACCACACTTGGCTGCAAGGTTGGCTGGGAAATGCTCTAGCTGGGCAGCCATGTATCCAACTACCGTGTAGTGTTTTGGTACAGGGGGAGAATGAATTTAGGTGGACAACTAACAGGCTCTATCATGATCTTTAAAACTATTTTAAAATGCAATTTTTATTGGAGTATAGTTGATTTACAAGGTTGCACCAGTTTCTGCAGTACAGCAAAGTGAATCAGTTATACTTACACATATACCTATTCTTTTTTAGATTCTTTTCCCACATAGGTCATTACAGAGTATTGAGAAGCATTCCCTGTGGCATACAGTAGGTGCTCGTTTGGCACCCCACTCCAGTACTCTTGCCTGGAAAATCCCATGGACGGAGGAGCCTGGAAGGCTGCAGTCCATGGGGTCACTGAGGGTCGGACACGTCTGAGCGACTTCACTTTCACTTTTCATTTTCACGCATTGGAGAAGGAAATGGCAACCCACTCCAGTGTTCTTGCCTGGAGAATCCCAGGGACAGGGGAGCCTGGTGGGCTGCCGTCTATGGGGTCACACAGAGTCGGACACAACTGAAGTGACTTAGCAGCAGCAGCAGTGTATATGTGTCAGTCCCGGTTTCCCAAGTCATCCTTCCCACCCCTCTTTTCCCCCCACGTAACCATAAGCTTATTTTCTACATCTGTAACTCTATTTCTGTTTTGTAAATAAGGTCATTTGCACCATTTTTTTTTAGATGCCACATATTAATTTGAATGATATCATATGATATTTGTTTTTCCCTGGCTGACTTCACTCAGTATGGCCATCTCTAGGTCCTTCCATGTTGCTGCAAATGTAAAATTATTTTTTAATTAAAAAATTAATGATCTACTCTAAAGGGACATGGTGGGAGGTTGTAGTGTGATCATCTATAGTCTACCAGATGGCCCTTGAGCTGAAAGTATGTTTCTAGGGGTTGGGGGGGTTCAGTCTGCAGGTGGATACTTGCTGCCCTCTTCCCACTGGGGGGGGGGTGCTTTTTATAGGCTTGCATCAGTAATGGTTGAGTTTAATGGCTCACCCTTCGGCACTCAGATCACATCTCATGGGGAAGGAGTCTTAACTCTTTTGTCCCAAGAATTGGGGTCTTGGTGCCAGCCCGTCTTAGCGGGACAGCTGGGAGTCAGCATAGAGTCGGGCCAACTCTTGGTTTTCTCTCTGGGAAGCTGTCCTGTCACAAAGAAGACCCCTGAGTCCCAGGATGTCAGGGCCCTTACAAAGCAGCTGAGAGACGTGGGGTCATGTTCTTTTGTTTTACGTAAGAAGAAACCTCAGGGGACCCAGCAGACTTGCTGAGGTGGCCCAGCCCATGAGGAAAAGGGCTGGCCCTGCAGCAATCCAGGTCCTGGCTGTTCATCAAGCCTCATTTCCACATTATCTCATTTCTCCTCCCAGGTTCAGCCTCCAGGGATTCCCCAGTGATCTGCTCAAGGCCGGCCAGCCAGGCAGGGACCCACCAAGAACACACCCAAGTCTCCCGGGTCCCAGCCTGACAGAGCTGTGCACCCGCTCACAGGGACATGTAGACTTGGCTCCTCTGGTAGAAACCATCTCTAAGCCCTTAGCAGCCACGGCAGTTAGTGCCACATTTGTCTATCTTTCTTGGTCTCATTGGTGTTTTATTTAATTCTAACTCAGGCCTTTGCCTTCCCATGGATAGGGGTCTTGTAACCCCCTCTCCCACCTTGTGCTTGTTGCTCAGTGTCAGAGGCAAAGACTGGGAGTCTGAACTGTCTTTTGACATGAGCTGGGATAGTCAAGGCCTTGAAAATGCCCCACAGCCTTCAGTGTGCTTTTCACCCATTTATTCATTTAACAAGCATTTACTGGTGCCTTCTATGTGTCAGCCTCTGCCCTGGAGGATGAGGATGTACTTGTGTGCAGAAGGAGGCATGGCCAGCACTTGGAGGGCTGTCATCTAGTCCTTACCCCTCCTGGCTACTCAGGGCATCACTAGACCAACTTGTATTGCTTTACACCTGCAACATATTTGCATCAGTAAAATCAGCAGGCATTTTATAGTTATCTGCAGAAGTTCTATGACTTGCCCAAAGTCACAAGGCCAGCACCTGGGTCCCCTGACTCCCAGCAAAGCACTCCTTCTGTGGTATCTCCTTGCCTGTCTCTCCAGGCAACCTCTGGGGTAACCCCTAGTGCTGCCTGAAATCCCTGCTGAGGGACCTGGCTGAGCTGGGCAAGCCTGCCTTGTTCTGAACAGCCACAGGGTGACCCTCCATCCTGGGTCATTCACAGGGTGCCCATGGCACAGCCCCATACATGTTCTGCACTCAAACAGGTTAGGTAAACGGCTTGTTGGCAATTCCAGTTTCTCTTTGGTGTTTCTTTCTTCCTTCCAAATTCAGCAGACCTAAAATGGGGCCCTGGATATGAGGACTGGAGGTGAGGACTGGCGGTGGGTGGGGAAGGTGTGGGGGAAAGCCTCACTTCACCTGTGTGGGGTAGAAAGCCGATCTCAGTATTGGGGGGGGGGGTGCTCTTTTCCCTCCCCTGGATCCGATTCGAGCATTTTGTCAGCCCCTTCCCTCCACCTCCACAGCCCGAAGTCATCCTCAGCTGTCACCACTGCTCACCTAGAACAATGAAAGCTTGTCTGACTTTCTTGGAAGGGGGAGGACAACGCGGAGGGTGGAGGAACTTGGGGAGGTGGGGCTGGATAATTATTCTCCAAGATGAGATTTTGGAGGAGAGAAACTTCATTTGCACTCAGATTATAAATAAACTTCTAGCCCACAAAACTTCTTGCCAGGCCACAGAGCAAACTCTCTCTTACCGCAGAGGTCAGAGAGCTGCATGAGAAATAGTTTATGGGTGGCAAAGCCCCACCCAGCCTCTATAGAAAACCTTGCCAAGTCATGCCCACCAAGCCAGCCTGTCCATCACACCCGACCCCTCTGCCCCAACTCACGTCCTTGCTTTGTGTGGGAACATATCTGTGTCTCCACGCTGCTTTGCACATGTGATTTCCCACAGCTTGGGGTGTGTGTGGGAGGGGTCCTTGCCTGGCCTAGATTCTGAAGGACTGTGGCCTCCTCTGGGATCCTCCACAGATTCAGCCTGGGTCAGATAGGAGAGTTGTGTATGACTTCCAGGTGTGACCGGCTGTGTTAAAGCTGCGGCTTTCATGCTGAAGTGTTGGGCATTTTATTGCGTTTCAGGAGAACGTGGGACAGAACATCTGAAATCAGATTTCCCAGAAAATCCCGCACATGGCATCTCCATTCACAGTGCTCAGGATGGTTATGCTGCCAGAGCGCCACAGGCCACAGCCACTCCATGGACTGTCCATGATGGCAGAGACCGTGGCCATCACTCATTGCCACTCCAGCTTTATAGACAAGGAAGCTGAGGTCCATAGAGGAAACGTGACTTGCTTAGAGCCATAGTGCTTTTAATTTTTTTTTGGCAAATCCAGGAAGAAAACTTAGCCACTGAAATCCCTAGTCTGTTCTTTACACCATGCTACCTCTCGACATTCACTCATTGCTCTTAGGCTCTGTCTCCCCATGGTTTTACTTATTTATTTTTATTATCTGTTTGACTGTTCTGGGTCTTAGCTGCAGCACATGGGATCTTTCATCTTTGTTGTAGCATGTGGGTTCTTTAGTTGCAGCGTGTGGGATCTAATTTCCTGCTGCTGCTGCTGCTAAGTCACTTCAGTCGTGTCTGACTCGGTGCGACCCCATAGACAGCAGCCCACCAGGCTCCCCCGTCCCTGGGATTCTCCAGGCAAGAATGCTGGAGTGGGTTGCCATTTCCTTCTCCAATGCATGAAAGTGAAAAGTTATAGTGAAGTCGCTCAGTCGTGCCCGACTCTTAGCGACCCCATGGACTGCAGCCCACCAGGCTCCTCCGTCCATGGGATTTTCCAGACCAGGGATCAAATGCAGGCCCCCTGCATTGGGTATGCAGAATCTTAGTCACTGGACCCTCAGGGAAGTCCCCTCCCCATGGTTTTAAATTCATGTACTTTCCCAAAGCTCCCAAGTTTCATGACATGATACAAGCGTTGACATCCTATCTTAATAGAACCTTTTTTTTTTTAAGATTTTTTATTGTATATTGTTGATTTACAGTGTTGTGTTAGTTTCAGTATACACAGTAAAGTGAATCACCTATATGTGTGTTAAACATATATTCACTCTTTTAAAGATTTTTTTCCCCCCATATGTGCGCTCAGTCACTCAGTTGTGTCTGACTCTTTGTGACCCTCTGGACTGTAGCCCACCAGGATCCTCTGTCCATGGAATTTTTCAGACAAGAATACTGGAGCAGGTTGCCATTTCCTAATCTTTGGATCTTCCTGACCCAGGGATTGAACCCAAGGCTCTTGTGTCTCCTGCACTGGCAGGTGGATTCTTTACCACTGCGCCACCTGGGAAGGCCCCATACTACACTATATCTTAGCCAATAGACCATTACAGAGTACTGAGTAGAGTTCCCTGTGCTACAAAGTAAGTTCTTATTAGTTATCTATTTTATACATAGAATGTGTTTATGTCAATCCCAATATCCTAATTTATTCTTCCCCCCTTACCTCTTGGTGTAATACCTCAGTTTGTACCTGAGACACTTTGTGAAAACTTCCAGTCCCTTGGGGTCTTATGGTTGAGTCTCAGCCCCTAGACACCCTCTCCTTTTCTCCTATGCATGTCACACTCCCAAAAGCCAGAGGGAGTGGTTGTCATGGGGCACACCATCTGAAGTCTGCTGTAGCCTGGTAGATGAACAAATCTGAATCTTTGGAAAATGACCCCCTAAAGGGCAGGGAGGGAGGCCAGTCCCTCTGTGACCCAAAGGTGGGGCTCTAGGTCAGTTCAAGTGTCGAGTTCCAGGCAGCAGTTGGATAGTCTGCAGATCAGCCTGTGGTCTCTCCCACATCTGCTGTGCCCCCAGCCCCTATTGCTTTGCTTCCCTTTGTTCTATAGCTGTGCTGTCCAACAGAAATATAATGAGAGGCACATGTGTAATTTTAATTTTTACAGTCACCAAAAAAGTTTATGTTTAAATGGGTGAAATTAATTTTAATAATGTATTTTTACTTCACCCAGTATCTCCAGAATATCATTTCAACAGGTAATTAAAATAAAAGATGATTTCAAACTGGTGTGTATCGCTCAGTCATGTCTGATTCTTTGCGACCCCATGGACTTCTCCAGGAAGTCCATGGAATTCTCCAGGCCAGAATAACTGGAGTGGGCAGCGGTTCCCTTCCCCAAGGGATCTTCCCAACCCAGGGATCGAACCCAGGTCTCGCACATTGCAGGTGGAATCTTTACCATCTGAGCCACCAGGGAAATTTTACGTTCACAGCACACCTCCGTTCAGATGAGTCACATTTCCAGTGCTCACAGCTGCGTGCAGCTGGGGGCTGCCAGTGTGAATGGCGCTGTCCTGAAGCTCAATAGATTCATGTCCTCCTTTGTCTCTGTCATCCTCCCCTCCCTCTGCCTTTGGGTGAATCAAATTCTCTCTCTTTTCCCTTCACTCTCTGCTCTCTCCTAAGCATCCTAAGAAAGAGTTACCTTCACAGCCCCTGTGGCTTGAAGTGAAGTGAAAGTTGCTCTGTCATGTCTAACTCTTTGCAACCCTGTGACCATAGCCCACCAGGCTCATCTGTCCATGGGATTCTCCAGGCAAGAATACTGGAGTGGGTTGCCATTCACTTCTCCAGGGGATCTTCCCAGGGATTGAACTGGGTCTCCTACATTGCAGACAGATTTTTTACTATCTGAGCCACCAGGGAAAACCCTTTGCAGCCAGGACCCCTATTCCATCCTGTCTCCCTCAGAGGTCATGCATGGGGCCCTGATAACCTTGGACTCATAGTACCTCATCCACCTCTTCCACAAACTCTTCCGGTTTAATGACTCCCTTCCAGTTAGCTTTGGTGACACCACCTCACTCACTCCACTCACTATGCAAACTTCCGTTCCCCTGGAGAGCCATTCCTGGTTCATGCTTGCTTGGGATCTCCCAACACACTGCTCCCCCTTCCCTTTGCAGGTCCCCAACCCCTCTGAGACCCTGGTCCTTCTCATCTGTGGCATTCCCCACCTCTCTCACACACACACACTGCGAGGCTTGTGGAGATCTTAGTTTCTTGACCAGGGATTGAACCCACACCTCCTGCAGTGGAAGCACGGAGTCGTAACCACTGGACCACCACAGAATTCCTATTCCCACCTCTTTATTGGTCTCTCCACCTCTTGAACCTTCCCCTTGACTACTTCTTTCCCAGCTGTCCCATTATTCTTCCCCAACTGCAGCTCTGATCACATTTCCCTGTTGAAAGCCCACAGCATTAGAGATCGTAAGAACAGGGGAACATGCTTATGCTATAATGTTGAGTGAAAAAAGCAGAACACCAAATTATAGAAACAGTAAGATCTCAACTTCACAAAAGCAAAAACAAAAAACTGTGAGTAGATTAGAGAGGAAGGAAGTGAGGAAGCAGACAGCATTGGTTGTCTTTGGGGGTGGTAAATTGAGTTTTTTCCCTATGATTTTGAAATTTTCTCTAATGAATGCACACTTAGTAAATTGAAATATTAATACACTTTTTATTTTGGGAAATGAAGCCACCAAGAGGTTTCAATGCTTCCTGGATTATGTGCCAGCCCCTTACCCTGACATGGATGTCCTTTGTGATAAAGCTGTGAACCCCACCGTGTCTCAGTTCCCCTTGAGGGCTCTGTCCCAGTCAGGGGGTCTTCTTCTCATTCCCCAGATTGCCTTGCACCTTCCTCTCCACCCCTTAACTCAGGTTGTTTCTGCCACCTGGATGCACCTCTGCTATCATGCTGGTTGCCCAGATCCTGCCCACACCCCAAGCTCCATCTCCAGGACTAGCCTTCCTAGTCCCAACTGCCCAGACATGACTTCTTTTTCTTTTCCCATTTGACTTATTCTGGCTGGTTGTGTAGGCATCTGAATTCTCATCTCTTCTATTTAGAAAAGAAGTTCCTTCAGCCTGCCATGCTCAGAGTAAAAGCATATATGTTTTTCCTCTTTTTAAAATAAGCATATCACTTTTCTCTTTTAAGATTCACACACATGGTTGAAAAGTAGGAAACTATTCAATGATCTAAAGAGAAAAGTAAAAAATACCTATAATCCCACTACCTAGAGACATCCTACCACTGTTAACATACATATAGTTGGAGATTGGGATCACGCTGAATTTGCAATTCTGTATTCTCTTTTTATCCCATGTGACATTATATTTTGAAAACCTCCCCTTGATGTTGAATCTTGTTCAAATGAAACATTTGAAAGGCCTTGACATATTCCAGGGTATCAAAGCACCATAATTTATTTAACTATCCTCCAGTTGTTCAACATTTAACCATTCCCCATTTTTAAATTTTCTAATTATTCTTGGCTGTAAAACCCTGCCTGAGCTACTGAGTCTCTGCAGCACAGATTCCCGAGAGGAGACCGAATCTGGGTCACAGAGTGTGAACATTTTTAAAGCTCTTCATACACATGACCAAAATGCTTTCCAGAAGGACTGTGTCTTCATATCCCCACTTAGGTATAGGAGGGTGCCTGTTCTATTGCATTCTTGCCAACATTATTACCACAAAAAAATGCTTTGCTGGTTTAATGGGCTAATATTGTTTTCACTTGTATTTTGTTGCCTATTGATGAGGTTCACGTATCTCATATCATATCATGTGTTTATGTCATTTGTAATTTTACATCTTGGAAAAGCTTCTTCATCTACATTATCCATTTTTTTCTGTTAAATGTTCCCAATCCGGGGATTAACCCAAATTTTACTTATTTCGTTAATTTATAAGCCAGTTCATATATCAATAGTAAGAGTATTGTCTCCTCTGCAGAGTTGTTGAGTGTTTGTGGAACTAACTGGGGTTAGTGGCTGCAAAGCCTGCAAAGTTTGTGTCCAGCTGCTCCTGTGCGTGCGCTGGCCTCCACCACCAGACGTGGCGTCCTGCAGGCCGGGGGCTGGGTGACAGGAGTCCAGGTTCCGCAGTGCCCTGTGCTCTGCACTGGGTCCTCAGTCAGTAATTTTTTAATGAATTAAGGGGATGTCCTGTTCAAGCAAGTACTGTTACATGAAAGCTGCTTTTTTTCTCTGGCTATGTGCACAAGGTCTGGGGTTTCCTAGGAGTCAATAACCAAAGGTGACAAAAATAAGTATACGGTGTGGCCATCTCTCTCTAACAGCACAGCTGTTCAAGTTACAGAATAAACTACCTCACTCATTATTGTCATTATTTGTTCTGAATTTTAAGGGAATCAAAATCACAATGTGATACCACCTCACCCCCACTAGGATGGCTATAATAAAAAAGATAGACACATCAAGTGCTGGGGAGGGCGTGGAGCATCATCAGCCATTGCTGGTAGAAATATCAAAGGTGCAGCCCCTTTGGAAAACAGCTGGGCAGCTCCTCAAAATATGTAACGTAGAGTTTCTGTGTGACCCAGTGTCTTAATCCATCCAGGTTGCTATAATAAAATAGCAAATCCATAGCCTGAGTGGCTTAAACAACATTTATTTCTCGCATTCTGGAGCCTGGGAAATCCAGATTCAAGTCACCAGGGTCTGGTGAGAGCCCACTTCCTGGGTCATAGATGGTCATTTTCTCACTGTGTCCTCACGTGGTGGAAGGAGATTAGCAAACTCTATGAGGTCACTTTTATAAGGGTGCTAATCTGACTCATGAGTGTGCCACCCTCATGATCTAATCACTTTCCCAAAACCCCACCTCCTGAAACCATCACATTAGGTGTTCGCGTTTTAACATATGCATTTAGGAGAAGGGGACATGGACATAACAGCCCATAACATCTAGCAATTCCAGTCCTAGGTATATGCCCAAGAGAACTGAAAACATATATAGAAACATGGATGTTCATAGCAGCATTATTCATAAGAGTCAAAAAGTAGACACTACTCAATTGCCTATAACTGATGAAAGAATAAACAAATTGTGGCATACCTGTACTGTGGACTATTACTTGGCCATAGAAAGGACTGAAGTACTGATACATGCTAAACAGAGAAGAATCTTGAAAGTATTACGCTACGTGAAAACAGCTAGACACAGAAGGCTATTGCATGATACCATTTATATGAATGTCTAGAACAGGCAAGTCCATCAAGACAGAAAATAAATTAGTAGTTGACAGGAGCTGGGGGCGGGGTGGAGGTAGAGGTGGGGAACAGGCAATGATTAATGGGTGTGGGATTTCTTTAAGGGATGTTAATAACGTTCTGGAATTAGTGGTGAAGGCTGCACAACCTTGAGAATACATTAAAAGCTACTGAATGGTATACTCTAAAAGGATGAATTCTATGGCCAGAGCATCCCCAACCTCTGGGATCCAGTGTCTGATGATCTGAGGTGGAGCTGATGTAATAAGAAGAGAAATAAAGTGCACAATAAATGGAACGTGCTTATTAAATCATCCTGAAACCATTCCCTCAGCCTCCGGTTCGTGGAAAAATTGTCTTCCACAAAACCGGTCCCTGGCACCAAAAAGGTTGGAAACTGCTGTCGTGTGGTGTATGATCTCTATCAATGAAAAAAGAATTCAAGAAACCTCTACTGGGGTAAGAATTGGCCTTAGAAGACAGGCGATGGGCCGTTCTCACTCACAGTGGCGAGTTCCTTGGATAGAGCTGGGTTAGAGGCAGTGGCTGTGAGTAGGTCCCTAATCAGCAGCGTGTTATGTGACCAGGATCTATAAAGAAGGCCTAAGGCACCTAGGAAGAGGGTGAAAGAAAGTTGAGTGTTCCTTTATTAAATAGAATCAAACAAAAGTGGACCTAAATTAAGTTGAGATAAATAACCGCTTAGTACAGTAGAACAGGACAAGCTCTGAACTCTGAGAATCTGATTGAGTTCTGCTGCCGTCTTGCTGTGTGGCCGAGGCTCCTGCATTAGTTCCTGCATTAGCAGGAGGAGGTGATGCCGCCCAACTTGCTTCTCTTAGAAGAATGCAGTGAGGATGCAATGAAATACGACCTGTGAAGGTGTTTTGAAGGTTGTAAATTGCTGCACCTAATCATTCTCAGATACATGTCCTATTTTAGTCTACTTTGTCTTTTCTAAATATGGATTAAGCGGATGCTAATTATTAATTTGTTTTTAGTAATAATAAAAGTGTATTAAGTAAACAGTATACTTTTAGAATCATACTGTAGATTGGTAATTTCCAGAGGCAGTAAGTAGCCCATATGATAGAACTAGTGAGAAGAAGGGGGAATGTGGCCCCTGATGAGACTTATAGAATCTTAATATCAACACAAGAGTTTGGGCTTTATATTATTGGTGGGATTTGATCAGGAAAGTGTCTTGATGTAAGGGGATATGATGATCTCTGACATAGAGGATAGTTGCAGAGAGGATTCCAGTCTGAGTAAGATTGACAAGCTCCAGGCAGCTATATCCTAGCTGGAATGGAGAGGAGAAAGAGGTGCCACCTGGGCAGAACCCCTAATAGGAATGAAGAGAGCAGAGAGCCTGGTTTTGTTTGTCCAGAGCCACTGAGACGGACCAGCCACCTCCATAAAAGAGGACCTCATCACAAAAGCCCCCAGGCAGAGATAATGTGGCTTTGATGGCCAAAAAAAAAAAAAAAAGCATACAACAATCTTTATTTTTTGTAAAGGAAAATTTTTAAAGACGCATCACTATGATGAAAAAAGTTAAAATATATATTATTTTTTTAAGTCATTTAGCCTCTAGTAATGCTTGGTACAGTATACAAGGAGCCCTGCTGATATGCCTTCTGAGTATATATATTTTAAGATTATCCTTCTTTGATTTATTTTATATCATAATGGGTTTCCACTGAGGTCCCCCAAGCTTCCCACCAGCACCATTCAGGAGAAATGAAATCTGGGCCAGACAGAAGGAACCCTTATCAGGCTTGTCAGCTCCTTTTATTGGGGAGTTATTTGGTTGCTAGTTTTGTGTGTTTGTAAACAGAAAAAGGACTAGAACAGAAAGGATTCTGCCTTTTAAATGTGGAGTCCCAGTGACATTTGCAGAGTGCTGTGGAGCTGGTCCTCAGTCCCTAGGGACTCTGAGATGATCTTGCCCCTTGTGTCCAGGTGGGTGGATTTGAACAATCAGATCCTGGCTTTGGCTTGCACTGAAATGAGGTGATTTCAGACCCTTATGTGAAGAGGAAGCACTGTCATCTGTCTGTGCAGGAGCCTCTGAGAGTGGGAGAGGATATGGAAGAGGGAGTAGGGTGGAGAGGGAGCTGGGTCACCCTTAGCGTGCTAGGGCTTGGCCAATTCTGGAGGGTGTCAGAGCTGGGGGAGGGCAGGTTGGAAAAGTCTCCCTGGTAAGGTTGCCAGTGAAAATACGGTCGCCCAGTTAAACTTGAATTTCAGATAAATAATTTTTTAGTATAAGTATGTTCCCACTAAAGACGTACCTGTAACTCAAATGGTAAAGAATCTGCCAGCAATGCAGGAGACCAGGGTTCTATCACGGGGTGGGAAGTTCCCCTGGAGAAGGGTATGGCAAGCCACTCCAGTATTATTGCCTGGAGAATCCCATGGACAGAGGGACCTGGCAGGCTATAGTCTGTGGGGTTGCAAAGAGTCGGACACGACTGAGCAACTAACACACGTGTTCCCACTATCGCACACGACATACTTATACTTTAAAAAACACCTGTTGTTTATCTGAAATTCAAATATAACTGGACATCTTGGCCCCTCGCCCCAGTCACCTAATCTGGCTCCCTGGGGAATTCTGGTTCTTTATCTCGTACCACCCCCACCAGATACACCCTATGAACTACCAGCTGACCTGTCCAGAACAGAACCCATGCAGAATAGTAGATTATGAGGAGGTCCTCCTAGCTTATTTTCTTCTGTTCCAAACCAGTTCATTCCTCATTCCTCTTTGCCTCTCACCTTTCTCAGGACTGGCAAACAGCATGCCTATGGCAATGGGCCCGTGGGGTGCCCTGAATACTCAAGAGCAAAGGGGCAGCAGGCATGGCAGTGCCCAAGGCAAGCTGCTGGGAGCCCTTTCAGGCTTCGCCGCAGAGGCGCTGCACACACTGAGCAGTAACCTCACTGTGGCCAAATCAAACCTGCAGCCTGCAGACAGGAGAGATCAGGTTTCTGAAGTGCTGGGGAGTTAGGAATGCCAGTGGAGTTGTAAATATGCACAGGCACCTCCTCTGGGCTTCCCCTTGGAGACCAGAATTCCAAACATTCCCCTCTCCTGGGGTTTCTCCTGGTGTGGTCCTGGGACCTCCCAGACCCAAACCATCTGCAGGGATGGTTTTAAAAGCAGATGCTGAGGCCAGTGTAAGGCCTGAGGTTTGTTGTATTCTCAGGTGTCCCTGTTACTCCACCTGCTATGATGTAGGTATCCCTTTACACACACACACACACACACACACACACACATGCCTCTTTCATGTGGTTGGACATGTCCTGTGAAGTGTGCACAGGGAAAAGCAACAAACCCTTAATTAGGCCTTGTTTACCTGTTATTGTGACTGATACCTGTTATTATTTACTAGTTAAGTATTTTGCATAAGCATGTATGAAGGGGCTCAATATTTGATCATCATTGTTAGTGGAGAAGAAAGCTGGTTAGCATTTGATTTGGACCCTCCTGTCGGAGAAGGCAATGGCACCCCACTCCAGTACTCTTGCCTGGAAAATCCCATGGGCGGAGGAACCTGGTTGGCTGCAGTCCATGGGGTCACGAACAGTCGGACACAACTGAGTGACTTCACTTTCACTTTTCACTTTCATGCATTGGAGAAGGAAATGGCAACCCACTCCAGTGTTCTTGCCTGGAGAATCCCAGGGATGGAGGAGCCTGGTGGGCTGCCGTCTACGGGGTCGCACAGAGTCGGACATGACTGAAGTGACTTAGTAGCAGCAGCAGCAGCCTGAGGTGTGAGATCATTTTTAAGCTACAAACTCCTTTCTGGAAGACTGTTCTCAGAATTCCATCAGCTTTTACTGAAGCTTTCTCTTCATTCATAACCTTTGCGTCTGCACAGGGATCTTAGCATCTATTAAGACCTGCCGCACAGATTCTTGCCTTTTTGGTGGGTGTATGTGTGTTTGATATATTAATCTCTTAAGCGTTTTCACTCTCAGGTCCAGTTTGCCAAAATCACCCTTTCCAACAGGCCTTTCTGAAGACCTCTCTCACACCTAGCACTCTCTTCTGGCTCACCCCATTGTCTGTTTAGTGAATGGGAGAGAGGAACACTGAGGCATGCTAAGCTTAGCTGAGCCATTTGGACCCTATTGGGTTACAGCACATCGGTTTACCTGGATTTACACCCTCTGTTGCTATTGGCCTTCTGGCTGCAGGAAGAGTCAGATTACAGCAGGAGAGGCCAGGAGGATTAGTGCCGAGATACGCAGAGGCCAGCTGATAATTACTTCGAGGGTCATGTCTCAAAATAGACTCTGGTTCCTCTTTCTGGCCTCAGAGAGAGGAAAAGCTGCCCTTTCCCTATCCAGCCGGCTTCTCATATTCTCTCTGCTAGTCCCTCCTGGACCTTTACTCTTATTCTTTTTTTTTTCCTGGTGGCTCAGTGGTAAAGAATCCAGCTGCTAATGCAGGAGACGTGGGTTCAATCCCTGGGCTGGAAAGATTCCCTGGAGAAGGAAATGGCAACCCACACTAGTATTCATGCCTGGAAAATCCCATGGACAGAGTAGCCAGGCGGGCTGCAGTCCATGGTGTCTCAAAAGAGTCAGACACAGTTTAGCAACTAAACAATAACAACAATTTATATACAGTAGAATTTGGCTTCTCTGGTGTACACACACACACACACACACACACACACACACACACTCAGTAGTGTCTGACTCTTTGCGACCCAGTAGGCTGTAGCCTGCCAGGCTTCTCTGTCCATGGGATTTCCTAGGCAAGAATACTGGAGTGGGTCCCCATTTCTTACTCAGGGGATCTTCCAGACCCAGGGTACAACATGTGTCTCTTGTGTCTCCTGCACTGTTAGGCAGATTACCACTGTGCCACCTGAGAAGCCCTCTCTGGTGTATAATTCTTTGGATTTGACAAAGGTATATGGATATGTAACCACCAACAAAATCATGGTATGTAACAGTCCCATCACCCCGAAAGATCTCTTCTTGCCATCCCTTTTAGTCAAACTCTCCCCTCCCCCTGGCAACCGCAAATCTGTTTTCAGTCCCTGAAGTTTTGCCTTTTCCAGAATGCCATATAAATGGAGTCATTTACGTACGTAGCCTTTTGAGTGTGACTTCTTTCACTCAGCATAATTAACTTAAGACTCATCCGTGTTATTATGTGTTATCATGAGATTGTTCCATTTGAACATAACTTTGCATGTGATTTGGGCAGATACTAGGAGTGAGCTTGCTGGTCAAGTGTATGTATGAGAAATGCCAGACTGTTTCCAAAATGGCTGTACCATTTTTCATTCATACTAGCAAGGTATGAGAGTTCTAGCTGCTACACACTCTTACCAGTACCAGTGTTGGCAGTTCTTTCTTCTTTTCACTTTTTAAAAAATATTTATTTTTATTTATTACTTATTTCTGTGCACTCTGTGCTCTGGGAAAAATGGGCAAAACAGGGCTTCATATAGTTAGATCTTTTTAGGAGAAGATTTTATGAGTCCCAATTCTTGCATCTTCTATACCTAGAGAAACACTGAAAAGTGAAAGTGAAGTTGTTCCGTTGTGTCCAACTCTTTGTGACTCCATCGACTGTAGCCTACGAGGTTCCTCCATCCATGGAATTTTCCAGGCAAGAGTACTGGAGTGGGTTGCTGCTTCCCAACCCAGGGATTGAACCCAGGTCTCCAGCATTGCAAGCAGACGATTTTACAATCTGAGCCACCAGGGAAGCTCAGAGAAACACTGACATAATTAATGGTGACATCTGCTTTGGCTATTAAGGATACTTTTACAATTAAAAGTCAAAATAGAGTAGCTATGGCTCAGACATCCAAGGAAATAACTAGGTGATACTATGGGTGTAATTTCAGACTAGACCTTGTATTGCTAAACACTTGAGTCTTC
Source organism: Bubalus bubalis (assembly GCF_019923935.1). Lineage (NCBI taxonomy): Eukaryota > Metazoa > Chordata > Mammalia > Artiodactyla > Bovidae > Bubalus > Bubalus bubalis. Next base: position 113,113,988 of record NC_059157.1, on the reverse strand, counting down.
TGAGTTGTGTTAGGCTTGGATGCCACAAAACATTCTCAAAACAATGTCTGCTGACAGCTAGCAACTGTAACCTTACTTTTTATAAAACTAGGCAACTGGCTACCTGACTACAAGTCTCCCTGAAGTGCCTGGTCCAGACTGGGTTTCAGGCCTGTGCTTCTGTAAAGAAATGAGATTTATTTTGTCAATTAAAATTCCAGTTGTCATTCCTCCAACTACTTCTAATTCTGTTACACCAAAATGGCAGACCAAGGGATTGAGATTTTAATCATACAAGACTCAGATCTAGAACTTGGAACTCAGAAATACTTCCAATTCTGTGTCTGTTCTCCAAACTGAGACAGTCTTATGCCACATTTTAACAGGAAGTTGTCAGAGTCATGGGCTTCCCTGGTGGCTCAGACAGTAAAGAATCCGCCTGCAATGCGGGAGACCTGAGTTTGATCCTGAGTTGAGAAGATCCCCTGGAGGACGGCATGGCAGTCCACTCCAGTATTCTTGCCTGAAGAATCCCATGGACAGAGGAGCCTGGTGGGCTACAGTCCATGGTGTTGCAAAGAGTCAGACACGACTGAGCCACAAAGCGCATTATTTATTTGGCTACTTTTGGTCTTAGCTGTGGGACACGGGATCTTTGTTGCATCATGAGGGATCTTTCATTGAGATGTGCAGACTCTCTAGTTTTGGCACGTGGGCTCAGCAGTTATGGCATGTGGGCTTAGTTGCTCTGAGGCTTTTGAGATCTTAGTTCCCGACCAGGGATCAAACCCATGTCTCCTGCATTGCAAGACAAATTTTTAACCACTGGACCACCAGGGACGTCCTTATTTTCATTTTTTAAATTTAATTTTATCTAACCATTTTAATAGTGTTTAGTAGTGTCTCATTGTTTTTTGTAAGAAATTTGCATTTCCTTAATGGCTAATTATTTCCATCTTTCTCTGTGTTTGCCATCCTTATATCATCTTGGTAAATTGTCTACTTAAATATTTTGCTCTTTTAAAAAGTGGTTTGAGGGTTTTTTTATTTTTGATTTGACAGCTCTTAGTGAATTTTGGATTCAAGTCTTTTAATCAGATATGTGATATACAAATAAATTTTTCCATTCTATAGCTTGTCTTTTCATTTTCTTAACAGTGTCTTTTGAAGGCAAATGTTCTTAATTTTGATGATGTCTAATTTATCAATTTATCTTTTCTTTTATGAATCATGTTTTGCTGTGGTATATAAGAAATTTTTGCCTAACCCAAGGTTTTTCTTCTGGAAGTTTAATAGTTTTAGGTTTTACATTTAGGCCTATGAACTGTTCTGAATAAATGTTTGTAATATTTTGTGAGATTTGAGTTAATCATATGGCTATTCAATTGTTCTAGCACCATTTGCTGCAAAAGATGATCCTCCTCCATTTAGTTGCCTTTGTATATTTGTCAAAAATATATAACACCTTTATTTAGGTGTGATAGATGATCTGCAGGCATTTTTTCCCATTCTATGGGTTGTCTTTTCACTTTCCTAATGGTTCTTTTTGAAGCACAAGGCTTCTTAATTTTGATGAAGTGCAATTTATCTTTTCTTCTTTTATCATTTGTGCTTTTGATGTAATGTCTAAGAAATCACTGCCTAATCCTAGGTCATTGAGAGGTATACCTATGTTTTCTTCTCAGAATTTATAGCTATAGCTTTCATATTTAGGTCTTTGATCCATTTTGAGTTAATTTTGTATATGGTACAAGGTAAAGTCTCCTACCTCATATGGGATAGCAAGTTTGCTGAAAAGACCATTCTTTTCCCATTGAATTGTCTTGGTATCCTAGTCAAAACTCAGCAAGTCATAAACATAAGGGTTTATTTCTGGACTCAATTCTGTTGCACGGACCTATATTTCTTTTGTTAAAACAGTGCTGCACCAGTTTAATTATGGTAGCTTTATAGGAAGTCTTGAACTTGAGTAGTATTTCTTCCAACTTGGTTCATCTTCTTCAAAATTACTTTGGCTAGTCTAGTTGCTCTCTCCAGGGATACTCTGTCTCATGTCTGCCAGCCTCACCAAGCATGCCCCTCACCCCAAGCCCAGGCTTCCCAGAGATCTCCGCTTGCCCTGTGCTCTCCTCTACTCCTGTTTGCTTGGCATGATTCAGTTCCCGCTTCCTGCTGCTGATTCTCTGTCGGTTGTGACCACTTATCTCCTCAACTGGACGGTAAGCTTCCATGTATCAGAAGTCTTCTTTGCTCGTAACAAACAGGTGGGATTTTTCTCTAGGATGTGTTTATATACAATGACAGTGGTAGGATTCTGGGGTGAATGGGGTTGGGGGTGGGGAGTTTTGACCATCAGCCAAGTTGCCCTCTCCCTGAAGGCTCCTCAGGGAGGCATCTGGGGGTGCCAGGAAGTGCTTGAGGGGAGCCCACAGTGTCTTTCAGCCAGAACACTAGAGTCTATCGTGTAGTTGAGGAGGAAGCAAGACAGAGATGGGAGAGGAAAAGTCTCTTTGTGCATCGCCTGGGGATGGACATGGTATGGGTCGTCTCCAGGGAAAGATGGCACTGCCTCCAGCATGGAGCCCACATGGCTGTGGGCCTGAGAGCCTGGGTGGAAGTCAGGGCCACCTCGGAGTGGGTGGGGTGGGGAAAGCCTTCAGGTAGAAGGCAGAGCAGCACCAAGGACAGGACTTCTACATCCAGAGAAAAAGAGGACCCTGGAAGAAGCATGTGGGAGCTGCTGCCGATCACTGCCTGGCAACTGAAGTCTCAAGGAGAGGCTCTTTGGGATCCAAATGGATAAGTGGACTGGAGACCAATGCAGGGCTCCCGGTGGGGATGGGGCCCAGCCTGAGCTCTGCTGTAGCAGTTGGGTCTAAGAACGATATGTTTGGAGGGAGTGACTGAGGCTTAGAAAGCTGAGCCTGTGTGGCTTCTGTCTGATATGGCCTGAGTCAAGGGCAGGACCAGAATCGCTTCACCCAGATTGCCCAGGAGCTCTACCTGCCAAGAGCAGTTTTGGCCAAACAGCACCTTTTGTTGTTCAGTCACTCAGTTGTGTCAGACTCTTTGCAACCCCATGGACTGCAGCAAGCCAGGATTCCCTGTTCTTCACTATCTCCTGGAGTTTGCTCAGACTCACGTCCTTTGAGTCGGTGATGCCATCCAACCATCTCATCCTCTGTCGTCCCCGTTTCCTCCTGCCCTCAATCTTTCCCAGCATCAGGGTCTTTTCCAGTGAGTTGGCTCTTCGCATCAGGTGGCCAGAGTATTAGAGCTTCAGCTTCAGCATCAGTCCTTCCAGTGAATATTATGAGTCAATTTCCTTTAGGATTGACTGGTTGGATCTCCTTGCTGTCCAAGGGACCAGATCTGGAATGTGCTCTGTCAACTAGCTTTTGCGGGTTGTGTTGTGTTTTCCCTTATTTTTTCAGTGAGTATTGCTTTCAAAAGAACTTCAGCTTTGTCCCTGTGACCTGATGGCAGTGGTGTCTCTCTGCACACATCTCTGTCAGCACAGAGATGGGCGTCCATGTGGAGTGGGGGTGAAGGAGGGTGTCCACCAACTGGTGTGTTGGGGGGAGGGTCATCGGGAGGCCCTGGTGCTGGTGTAGAGAAGGAGATGAGACCTGTGTGGACACTGATCCCTGCTGGCTGGGGACCTCATCCTCCCCTCCATCCCCAGAGGACTTCACACAGTGCTGCACATCAGCAGCTATTTGCTTCTTGGAGCTGATCCCTGGGGAATAGCCAGCTAAGGCTTCTCTGTGAGAGAGCAGTCCTTTGTCCTGTGTGGACCCTGTCACTCTTTCAAATGATGAAGTCCTATCCCCCTCAAGGAAACTTGCTTGCAGTGGCCTTGCCACCCCAACACCCACAGCTCTGACACAGCATCCCCAGGACACCTAACCTTGTCGCCTTTGGTACTATGGACATAGCCAGGATAATCATTCTGTGACTCAGCATTGTTAGGGCCATATTCTGTCGCAGGCCAGCCAAGCTCTGGGCTCTGAGGACATCAGGGAGCCTGACTGATTGCACTTGGCTGCTCCCAGTAGTTGGCTGTGGGTGGGAGCCCTTGGCATCTGTTTGCTGGCAGCTAGGTGTGTGTTTGCTACAGTGGGACCTAGGGGCTCCGAGCCCTAGGAGTGGGAGGGTCGTGGTTGGGGTACCAGTGCCTGATCCAGGCCTCAGCTCTTGTCCTCATCTTTTCCTCTGCAGCTCGTCTCCAACGTCCTCATTTTCTCCTGTACCAACATCGTGGGTGTGTGCACCCACTACCCGGCTGAGGTCTCGCAGAGACAGGCCTTCCAGGAGACCCGGGAGTGCATCCAGGCACGGCTCCACTCGCAGCGGGAGAACCAGCAGCAGGTGGGTGAGACCCTCCTGCCCCGCGCGGCTGCCCAGCTGCTGCCTGCCCGCCAGCGATGCTCAGGGCAGCTGTCCAGCCCCTCCCGGGTGGGGGCCCAGGCCGTGGGGGATGTTTCCTCTGGAGGGTGCCCAGCGTTCTTGGCTCTGTGGGAATGCTCTCAAGAAGCTTTGGAGAATGAGCTCTGGGCTCAAGCTTTGGGCTGAGAGTGCCTCCTCAGCCTCCCTGTGGTTCGCACTCAAACTGAGCACCCAGGCCCTGGGAGGCAGGAAGCGGCCCTCCCTCCTGACCCCAGGGCTGATGAACTGGGTGATGAGAGCATCAGCATTCCCTCCTGGGATGAAGGTGCTCCCGGGGAGGGGGAGGGGGAAGGAGAGAAGCCCAAGCTGTCAGCCCCATGATGCCCTCACGAGGCACTTTCTGTGTGCCGAGTTCTGGGGTCTGGTTAGTTCGAGAAAGGAAGACGGCCATGTCTCACCCTAAACCTCACCCTCAGGACTCTGGGGCCAGGAGGCAGGTCACTCATTCGGGCCACAGACTCGGGGGCTTCTCTCCATGAGCCCCAGGCAGAGAGACCTGCCCCCGCATGCTCCTCTGGCTGAGGGTGGGGTGGGGATTGAGGACTTGTCAGGGTTCCCTGTCTAGCATCCTGGGGCGTTCTGTTCGGCGTTCGGGTCTGGCCAGGTCACCCTTGTGTCTTCTCATGCGTGTGAACTGGATAGAAGCTCTGAGGCTGTACCGGGCACACTGCTCCCAGACAGCAGGCCTGGAGGGAGACCCGGGGGCAGCTGGGGGCGGGAAGCAGGCCGGCCGGCCAGGTGCTGGGGCTCCCACTGGGCTTGGACTCATCCTGGCTCTCAGAAGGAAGGTCACTACTCCGAGCCGGAGGGGCCTCGCTCTGTTCTTAGGTTAGCGTCTCCCCGCAGCCTGCCCAAACACTGGTGGAGTTCTGTTCTGAGCTACGCACCGTGTCAGGCGGGTGGCAGGTGTAAACATGGAAGGTCTGCCTTTGATCGTGAGGACAGGGAGCCAGAGGCCTGGACAGCAGAGCAGTAGTCACGTGCGCCCTCCTGCCTGGCACAGCCGGTGCTCCGTGAACCCCTCACGAGCTCAGTCCCCATGAGCGCAGAGCTCATCACTGTGTGAGGTGCCCCTCTGCCTCTGTCTGGGTTCAGTCCAGGGAGTTACAGTGGCCTGGCTGGTGACACAGACAGCTGAGCCAGGGGGCAGAGTTCTGCAGTGCCTCTCCAGGCCCTCCACCCCTAGTCATAGTCTGCTCCCGCTTCCCTTCCAGCCCTGTGCGGGACCCCTGTGTCTGGCCAGGTCCCCAGCTCAGGCTGTCGCATCTGAGGCCTGGCCTTCCCATGTGTTCTCTTGGTCCCATCTAGGCTCCTGGTCCAGCTCTTGAATGGAACCCATGCCCAGAGGTGTCCCTGAGTCTTCCCACTGTCTCTTCTTGACACGGTTACCTCACTTCTGCACCCTGCTCACACCCAAGCCCCTATCTGCCTCAAAAGCCCCCTCTCTCATGCCCATCTCAGGCCCCAGCATCATTTACCTGAGATCAGGGTACCTTCCCGATCCTTCTGGGTTAGGGAGTGCCTCCCCCGCCGCCCCCGCCCCCCCACGCCTGGACCTCACCCTTTTGCAGTAAAATTAGCATTTATAGCATTTACAGTTCATCACAGTTTACTTGTGCTGACCCTGGCCAGGCTAGACATTCTAGCAAATTCACAGGGATCTTGGGGGAGGTGGGGGGGAATATGTTCACCAAACTATGTTTCAGGCCAGGGAGGGGAGGCCTGCTTCCAGGGGACAGGCATTCCTCACCCAGCCATGGCCCGGAGTCCAGCCTCCTCTGCCCTCTGCAGAAGGGGGTGCTCCTAGATCCGAGGATGCTCCTCAGTGCCACCTGATGAGGGAATCCAGCACTGCTCCCCACCCATCCCCTGCCCACTCCTCCTGGTCCTCAGCCCCAGAACTAGTCAGAAATGTAGGAAGGTCTCTCATGAATCTAAACAATTTGTTGCACACTTTCTCCCGGTCATCCTATATTTCCACAGAATTGTCCTTCATTTGTATTTTTATCACCAGTAGTTGTTTATGGAGAGTTCAGTAAATATGAGATGGTCTATAATGGCCGTGCCCACTGATGGAGGCCTGTCCACAGAAAGCACCATTCCTCACTAGTTTACCAGAGCTTCCTGAGCATAAGACTGTCTGCTCTAAGCCCAACAAGACACATTCCCACCCTCAGGAGGCCCCAGTAACAGGCTGAAATGCAGAGTGATGGGGGACTCTACAGGAAGGCCCAGGGTGGCAAGGGATGCTGGCAGCTGAAGCCAGGACCCTCTTTCTGGGAAGGGGGTGAGCCCAAGGAAGGGTAACAGCATGTGTGAGGATGGTGATTCTAGGTGAGGAGCAAGGCCTTGACCTTGGTGACCTGGAAGATGGGAGTGCCATGGGCAAAGGCAAGGAACTTGAGAAGAGCCACTGGGAGGGTGAGCATGCTGTGGGCATGATGTCAGGTGCTGGCTGAAGACTTGGGGACATGGACCAGGGAGTGGCTTGGGAGGTGACCAGGGGAGGTACTGGTGGAAGCCTTGCTCCCCGAGGGCAGGAGTGAGCAGGAAGAGGACAGAGGTGGGGCAGGAAGGAGGGAGGGGAACTAGACAGGTGCAGGAGCAGAAGTCTTAGGGCCTGGAGAGGGAGTGGCCCAGCTTCCGCTGCTGGGGGACGGGAGGGAAGATGGAGGGGCTGCGGGCCGCCAGGAGGAGAGGCCCCAGATGAGAGGATCCATGAGTGAGCCTGGCAGAGCGCCTGGCATGGGGAGGGGCTGCAGAGGGTGCAGGCAGAGGCTGCATACTCCAGGGGCTGCTGAACCTCTGGAGCAGGCAGGCCCCAGAGGAGAACTCAAAGAGGAGGCCACATCCAGACTCCATCAAGGGCTGATGTGACCCTCCTTCACTTCACAGGGAGGCCCTGGCCCCTCTCCCTGCTTCCCTCCAACCTCCCCTTCAGCTGATCTTAATTTCTCAGTTTCTCAGGTCAGGGATCTTTCCCGTCCTCCTGGGCCACTATCCCGTGAAAATGGAGCACGTCATTCTCTAGTCCCCACGAAGTCCTCTGTGACCACCCCACTTCTCCGTCGCCTCAGGCAGGTCCCCCTTCTCCATGCCCCATAGTACCTGTAACGCAGGAGACTGGGCACTTGTGAAGGCGGAACCTGGCCCCAGTTATCACTCCTGGCACCCAGCATGATGCCTGGAACACGGTCAGTTCGCAGTGAATATTTGATGACTGAATGAATCTCATCTAAAGCTCCAACAGCCCCATCCCCATTTATACAAACAACTGGAGGCTCAGAGAAGTTTAGTCATTTGCCCAAGGTCTCTGACCCAAGGTGCTTGGTATTACAGGCTCACCAGGAGTGCTTTTCCCCATGTAACTGAAGAACCAGGAGGTGTCCCAGGGAGATGGGGGCCCCCCTGAGGCATGTCTCTGCCCCCAGCATGCAAGTGTTAGCCCCCTGAGTTTGAGGAGAGCCTGAGAGGTTTTCCAGGGCCCTGCGGTGGGGACACAGGTGTGGAGGAGTGAAGCCTGGGGAGGGGAAGGGACTGCCAAGCTGGGGAGAGGCTATGATGAAAGCATCTGCTTCCCCTCCAGGAGCGGCTCCTGCTGTCTGTCCTTCCCCGTCATGTTGCCATGGAGATGAAAGCCGACATCAACGCCAAACAGGAGGATATGATGTTCCATAAGATTTACATCCAGAAACATGACAACGTGAGGTAGGGGCGAGGCTGGGGGGGCGACGGCAGGGTGGGAAGACTGAATCCCATAGGAGATGGCATGTCCCTTTCCTTCACTTCAGGAGGGCACAGCCCAACCAGGGGGTCTGGTGGCTTTGGAATATGTGTTGTCTGGGGCACCCCAGCCCTGGCCCTCTTGGTCTGGTAAGTGAATTAGTACTGTGGGGAGGAGGTGAGGCTGTAGGAAGGAAGAGAAAGGAGAAAACACCACAATCAGCTGTTGGAGAAACCCCTAGCCTAACAAGGGAGGCAGAAAGCAGACTTGGGACCTCAGTGTCACCGTCGTCATCTCAGTCTTCACCAGCATCCGGCATCTCTGGCAACCTCCATGCCTTCTAAGCAGTGTGTGCCAGGCACTGCACCAGGCATTATCCACCTCATTGCTAATCCTGTCAGGAGGCTGACAACCCTGCGGGGTGGGGACCCTTTTCAGCATCCTCTGAGAATGAGCTCAGAATGGCTGAGACCCTTGCCCAAGGTCACTTGGCAGGGAGTGATAGAGCAGGGCGCACCAAGGTCTCCCCTCCCCGCCAGAGCCCATGTTCCTTTTACTGCCTGCTTGCTGCTTCCCTAGACAGAAGCGCTGACAGCAGGGACATGCAAACAGATGTAGATTAATAGAGTGCAAACTCTGCTTCTGCGTTCCACGGGGACATGACGCGATACAGTGGCCTTCATCCAGCATGGCTTCCTGGGGAGCCCACTAATCCTCCCATATGCCCAGAAAAGGAGCTGCTGTGTTTGCCTTTGGGCGGGTTCTTTCCTCCCTGCGTGAGTTTTCCTAGGACCCATGAGTCCCTGAAGGTTGACACAAAGACAACCTTCTGGAGCTTTGGGCTGAATTTTCAATAAAGGGGTTAAATAAAATAATTAAACTATTGTGCAAGGATAAACACACACACACACCAATAGGTATTAATAAAGTTGGATGAGGCTGATGGTGGGATGGGGAGTAGGCAGGTGTAGTCCTGTGGAGTGGGCAGAACCGCCCAGTTCCCAATGTGCCCCAAGACTGCCAGTCCTAACGGTGTGTCCTCCATCCACCTCCCAAAACAGATCTGAAGCCTTTGGAAGAAAAAAGTACCTGCAGACCGTATTTGTTCTCAGTTTTCAAAGTATCCCACCCGCTCTGACGCCCGCCCACACTCCACCTTCAGGCAGGGAGATCATGGCCAGCGGCAGCCTTGGGCTCTCAGGAAGAAAGCTGCCCTGGCTGAGTCTCCAGGCTCAGGAGGTGTCCTGAGGGGCTGTGGGCTCAGGTGTGCTCCTTTCAACGTGATGGTGGGGTCCAGGCCTCGAAAGGTGGTGCTGATTCGAGGGTTTCTCTGCTCATCTCCTCATACCCGCCTCTGTCCTCATGTGGTAGGGTAATCACTAACAACAGCTAATACCTGTATAGAGTTTTTATGAACCCAGCACTGTTCTAAGCACTTTTTTATATTCACTTAATCACCACAACAAACATAAGATGTTGGTACTATTATTGTCTCCTTTTAACAGGTGAATAAAGAGGCACATATATTAACTTGTCCACGATCCATAACAGTTAAGTGAGGGAATTGCCCCCAGAAAGCTTTTTGGTTTCAAAGTTTCCACCTGGCCTGACTACTAGACAGATGTTTTTTATCCGCCCAGCAGGAGGGGTTTGTATAATGGTTTTGTGGGAAGGAGGTTTGGGGAGCCCTCAGGAGGGAGGGTACTCAGAGAAGAGGAGGAGAGAGGTTTGGCCAGAAGAGAGGTTTCCACCTGCCTGTGTGTGATTGAGGAGCCAGGGGGGCCTTTCCTGCCTGATGGCTGCCCCTCAAATGTGGGGGTCCCCACCTTAGGGCAGGTAAAGAAACAGCCTTCTCTATCAGAACAAGTCCCAGAGACCCAAGGTTCATGGGGTAAGGGGTAACCCACCAAGCATTCCAATACATACAAACCCCTGAGCTCCTCTGGAATTTTCTCTCTTGGTCCTGTCTTCACCACCCCGCTGGCCCCAGCATGGCTCTGTTCCAGGCAGAGCATGGACAAAGGGTGCTTTTCTTGACTCCTCTTAGCACAGCAGAGCGTTCAGCAGATTTACTAAACTGTAAAGTGGAACACAAAGGAAATCTAGAAAATTCTTTGCCCAGAAGCAGTCTGGCATTCAAGGCACAAAGTCTCAGCCCGGCCTGGCTGCCGCAGCTTTCACACCTGGCCACCTCTGCATCTCTGCCCAGCACGTTGCCCTCTCACACCTCTGTCCTCCCACACGGCGGGGCAGCGTCCCACCTCCCACCCCTCTGTTGCTGGCTCTTGGGCCCCCAGCCCTCCAGCAAGGGGGTTTGGTCAGAGAGGATGACTCGGGCCTCTTCCAGAGGGACTGCCCCGTGGAGTGGCCCACCCTCTGGGAAGCACCCCTGCCCCCTCCACTCGCACAGAGGCTGTGACTCTGGGTCAATGCAGGAGTCAGAGTGGCGAGAGCATCTACATGGCAAGGATCAGAATCAGACCCCAGCCACAGGGGGGTCATGTCTCTTCTAGAATGTACTCAGGATCAGTGACAGCAATCAGGAAAGAGATGAAAGGAGAGAAAAGCTAAGAGGCCATCATCTTCACAGGGACAGACATAAGTCTGGCTCTGAAATTGCCAGGACCTGGGGTGGCTGGTACACATCAGAGGCCAGCCACGAGCAATCATATGCAAATATCCCACTGGCCCCTTTCCCTGTTTCAGCAGCCACTGCCCAGTGCAGCTCTTGGGGAAACGCACTGCTTGCTGTGTTTGGTCTCTGATTTGGGGCTGAACCTTTGGCTTCGGTTAGGGGTTGAGTAGTAGGTGGAGGAATGATTTTATGGTATAGGGATGCATGCTGGGGCTTGGCTTATGGTCCAGTGATTAGCCCTAAGGCCCGGACTAGGCTGCCCTTCATGTCATTCCAGCCCTGCTGTGACCTGGGCAAATTATCAGCATTGAGCCACTCTGAACCTCAGTTTCCTCCTCTGTGTAGTAGGAAGAATGAGCCCCTACTTAGCATGGTTGTTAAAGAGTAAATGAAATAATACGAGGAAAGTGCTTAGCACACTCTCTGGCGCAGAACGAGTGTTCAGTAATTGGGAGCAGCTATTATTGTTGTTACTGTTATTATGATTATGATCACACTCCTATCAACAAAGAATGGCCTGGGGATTCGGGAGCTGGAGTGGAAGGGTGATAAGTCACATTCATCAATTCTCTATGGAGTTGTAATATTTAGAGAGGGTGATGGCATGCTGTTCTCTAACCCCACCAAGAGCAAGGCCACAAGAATAAATAAATCAACTGTGCGGTGTGACGGTGTGGGCCTGGATCTAAGGGAGGGAAGAGACTAATGGGTGGCCAGAGAGTTTGGCCCTGGCAGGGAAGGGTGACAGATGGGTGCCCATCACTCTCCATGGCCTCATTCTCCCTTGGGTCTGAGGAGGAACCTTTTATCGCATCCAATTTCTGAGGTCCTGGGGAGGCCTGTTGGATGCCCTGGTCCTGTGGATTGAGACTGGTCAGAGGCCACGGAACCCTCAAGACCCCCGTGGAGTCCCCAGATGCCTCTCATGTCTGATGTATGGTAACAGGTGGAGATATCTCTGCCACTCTTGCTGGACAGGTCATTTGGGGCTGGCGCCATGGCTGGGTTCAGACCTGCGGCTTCAGAGCCCTCCTGCTGCAGCCACAGTGCCAGGGTCAGTGGAGGGCCGTGCTGTCCCCACTCCTGGGACAAGGGCCTCCGGATCATGCCAGTGGAGGCTGCTCGCGCCTGGGAGCTCCTGGTGCTCTGCTTTGGGAGGAGGGAGATGGAGACTGGAGGAAGAGGCACCTAGAGGAGGTACCACGTGGGGAAGCAGAATAAGGGTGCTGATGCAGCCAGAAATGGGATGTGTCCGGATTACCTTTGTCAAGAGGTCACTATGTGGAGGAAGAAGAGCATCTGTGTTGAGCAGGCTAGTTCATAACCTCCCTGCCCCTTAGGAGCTGTGGGGACTTGGGCAGGTAACCGAGTCTCAGCCTCAGTTCCTTCATCTGTGACATGGGAATGGTGATGTCCACCCACTCATCCATCCAGCAGAGGTTTCATCTCTATCTGCTCACTGGGAATCCCTGACTGTGCTCTCAGACACTCAGCTAGAGGCAGGAACCATGGTGGGAACTGAGGGGGACTCTGGCTCTGTCATCAGGAAGCTCCCCTTCTGTTTGGGAGGACACGCAAACAAGAGAGTACACTGGAGACATATCACACGGCGGGTGGAGCTGCTGAGCTGACACACGGACTTTGCCTTCTGGCGGAGGACAATGCTAGACAGCCTGCCTCTCAGCCACTGGGGAGCAGAGTCTGTAAGAGGGGGCCTGGGGCTTTGCAAGAGTGCTGGGAGGTTAGAGGAGGTACAGGGTGTAAAGCCCCGGAATGGGCTGCAGACTGTCTGCCCTGCAGAGGCAGAGCAGGCTCCAGTGTGTGGAAGGGGGTGTTAGCTCAATGGCTTGAATGAGAGCCTCATTCTCAGAGACCCAGGAGCCCTGTGGGGCTGGAGTTGGGGGTCTTGGCAGAGGGCTGCTGACCCAGGGTGGGGGTGGAGGTGAGTAACACCTCCTCACTATGCAGTGGGGGTGTAGCAGGATCTGGGGAGGGCTGCCCTTCCCTCAGCCCTCCCCACTCCCTTTCTTTGTCTCCCCCTCTATCCCCAACCTCCCCCTTTTAAGGTTATCATCTCCTCTTCCATCTCCTTCAAGGACTTGGCTGCGTCCCCAGGTTGCTCTGGCGTCTGGCTCCACTATGGCATGGTTCGGAATTATAATGACCACGAGACAATGTCTGTGATGCTCAGATACCCATGGGTGGACTGTACACCCTGTGGGCAGAGAGGGGAAATGTTTACCTCCCCACGTCCCTAGCCGATGGACAGACAGAAGTGTGGTCTACAAACATACAGGTTTCCTGTCTCCAATCTGATTTTAAGAAAAGTATTCTTTCTTGTAATGTGCATGCGTGTGTGCTAAGTCACTTCAGTCATGTCTGACTCTGCAACGCTATGGACTGTAGGCCGCCAATCTCCTCTGTTCATGGGATTCTTCAGGCAAGAATACTGGAGTGGGTTGCCGTGCCCTCCTAAGGGGATCTTCCCAACCCAAGGATCAAACCCACATCTCTTGCGTCTCCTGCACTGGCAGACAGGCTCTTTACCACCAGTGCCACCTGCGAAGCCCTTTTCTTGTCACACTTCCTATCAATTACAGATATAAGTGGTCTTATATTTTCATCTCATTCATGCCACAAACATTTTTTGAGCTGCTACTCTGTGCCAGGCATGACTCAGAGTAAATGGAAAAGACATTGTGTTGCCCCTTAGAGAATGTCTAGCCCTCATAAGTGAGGTAAGGCGGAGCCGGGTGCTATGGGTTGATGACCCAGCTGGCCCCACTGGTATTGAGTCTTTTCTTTTAATTAATCAATCAATTGATTAATTATTTTAGCTGTGGTAAAATATGCACAGTATACAATTTACTGTTTTAACCATTTTAAGGGTACAGTTCAGTGGCATTAAGTATATTCACATTGTTGGACAGCCATCAGCCCATGCATCTCCAGAAGTTCTTTCCTCTTGTAGCACTGAAACTCCATACTCATTAAATACTAACTCCCCATCGCTGCCCTTCCCCAGCCCCTGGTGACCACCATTCCACTTTCTATGAACTCGTCTATTTCTAGGTAGCACATTTACTTAGAGTTAAGCAGTATTGGTGCTTTTGTGTCTGGCCTATTTCACTTAATGTCTTTAAGGTTCATGCATGCTGTAGACTATATCATGTTTTCCGTTGTGTTTTAAGGCTGAATACCATTCCGTTGTATGTATTTACCACACTGTGCTTTTCTACGCATCCATTGATGGACTCTGGGGTTGCATCCACCTCTTGGCTACTGTGAATGGTGCTGCTATGACCATGGGTGTACAAATATCTCCTTGAGTCCCTGCTTTCAATATTTTGGGGTATATACCTAGAAGTGAAACTGCTATTTCAGATGGTAATTCTATTTCTTTTTAAAAAATTGTACTTATTTAATTTTGGCTCTGCTGGGTCTTCGTTGCTGTGTGGGCTTTCTCTAGTTGCGGTGAGCAGGGCCGACTTGGTTGTGGTGCTTGGGCTTCTAGTGCAGTAGCTTCTCTTGTTGCAGAGCACAGCAAGGGTACTTGGGCTCAGTAGTCGTCGTGCACAGGCTTAGTTGCCTCACCGCATGTGTGTTCCTCCCAGACCAGGGATCGAACCTGTGTCCCCTGCACTGGCAGTTAAATTCTTAACCACTGGGCCACCAGGGAAATCTCAGTAATTCTAACTTTTTAAAGAACCCCATACTGTTTTCCATAGTGGTTCACGAGTCTACCTTTGCACCAACAGAGCACAAAGGTTCCAATTTCTTGACATCCTTGCCTGGGATTGGGTCTTGACAACAGACCTAAGTTTGTCCTGGGGCATAGAATGGGGATCAGTGGGGGGTGGAACCAGCACCTCTCTGCCTCTCAAAATGGGGGCCCCTGGAGGAAACCGGAAGACAGAGAAGTCAGGGCACAGAGTCACTGACCAGTCAGACAGGTCAGGCTGCCTTTGAAACAACTGAAATCAGCTGTGCTTTGTGATTCTGATTCTAATAAGAATTCAGACACAAGAAGGCTGATTCTGGGCAGAGTGAGTCAAAGAGGACATCCTGAAGATGAAAGGGTTAGAGTTAGGGCCTAAAATAAGAATGCGAATTATTTTCCATCTTTTAAATATTAACATTTTTATTATACAAAGGACGTATGTTCTTTGTAGGAAAATTGGAAAATAAAAGCAGCCTGAGAAGTAAATAGAAAGCAACCGTCTTGTCACCACTGAGAGGTCCCGACTGTGCTTGACTATGCTCGGTCCTGGTGCAGGGCCCTCCCTTTAGGGACCGTGCCCCAACTCTCCCCAGACTCTGGGAACGGAAGACCTGCAGCTGCTGTGGGCTTCACTGTCGGGAAGGAGAAGGGCTTGGGGGGTGGAAGCAAGAGCAAGGGACTGGCGGGTGGAACTGAGGTCTGCCCGAGACCCTGAGGTCGGCAGCGAGGATCCCAGGATGTACCTTGACCCCAGTCCCCCTGGACCCAGTCCTAAGACAAGTCCAGGCTTGTCCTAGGACCCACACCTTCTGAAGGCAGAGGTCCCATCTGTGGGAACAGAGAGGGCATGGCCGTCCCAGGGCAGCTTCTCCCCTAGTTGGGTGTGTGCCGACACCCAGGGTGCTCAGGTCCTCTCCTGGGCCTTCCCCCCTTGCGCTCCCAGCCTGCAGAGTCAGATGGTCCTCTGGCTGCCCCCTATTCTGACACCCCGTTTTAATTGTTCTCCAATGCCCCTCGGGAAATGCCCAGTCATCTGGTGCCCATTCTCAGCCAAGTGATGATAAGACCACACTTGATTGTACTGCTCACCTAGGGCCTGGGGGTGGCCCATCACCCCCTCCTTTATCTTACAAGCGGCGTCGAGCCAGGTGGCTCTCTGGGTTACAGGGCTTGGAGCAAATGGAGAGACGCTGAGGGGGCATCCCTCTCCGTCTAGAAGAGACCCCTGGCCTGTGGCTGGGCCTCCCCAGCCTGCACACTCAGGGCCCGCAGGGCATTTCCTGCCCTGCTTCCCCAGAACCTTCTGCACCCGCTGGGCCCACCACTCCAGGAGTTGGACTGAGACCTGGCTGTGCTCCCTTCCCAGCCCCCACCCCATGACCTCTGTTTCCCCAGGCCCCCGCTCCTCCTGGGCCCACCTGGACAGATGGTTTGCCTCTTGGCATTTCTCAAGTTCCCTCTCTGTGCCAGATGGGGAATGCTGGAGCTCAGAGGGGTGGGCCCTCCTGCTGCCGCCTGCCCAGACACCCCCCTCCCCCCTCCCTCCATTCCTGGCTGCTCAGAAATGCTGTGGGATGCGGTTTCAGCACAGGAATAGGATCAGATGCCGGCAGCTCCATCAAGTCCTAGGGTCTGCTGGCAGCAAGAGGGAACAACAGAGAGGAAAGGAAACGGCTTAACCAAAAATGCGTGTGGTAAGGCTGCGAGGAAGCGCCTGTTGGGATGAAAGGCCTGCCCACTCTGGAGTAGAAGGCAGGCCACCTGAGTGATGGACAGCATGCAATTAGGGAGGAGCGCACAGCCGGGGCAGGCCTACCCAGCGTCTGCCCATACCAGCCATGAGGGCCTGGTTGTGTTGCCAAGACAAGCTCTCAAGTGGGAGCTAATCAATGAATTAGCACCTTAGTGCAAGTCTGGGCCCCACGCTGTTGTAAAATGGCCTTCGGAATCATGAAGGAGCAGATCGGGAAATCTTGGCCAGCAGAACAGACAGCCTGCCGTTGGGTAAACCTCGTAAACCAGAGGAGTCTCCAGAAGTGACAAACACTGAGCAGATTCATCCCCCCCCCCCCCATCCCAAGGCAGCGGAGGAGTGCAACTTCCCCTCTGACAGGAGGTGAGGGGACCATGGGGTGGGGGGTAGCATTTCCATCTACGTGGAGGACAGGCTGCAGGGCTCGGGCTTGGGACCATTCCAAGCTTCCATGCCAGTTACAAGTCTTGCTTTGAGCCCCCTCCTGCCTGGCTGCTGGTCACTGTCACTCCGTGAGAAGGAGGGGAGCAGGCCACTGCCCCTCCCTGATTCCTCAGCAGCTGTTGAAAGAACTTCTTTTATGGAAGAGTAGATCCCAGCGGGCTGGAGGGAGGGTCAGGCTTCCCAAGGCACCATCCCCATGGCTGTTGTCTCTGATGTCCCCTAGCTTGACCAGGAAGCTGCCTGGCCTCCTCTGTAACTATTCCACCATTTGTTCTATGAACACTGCTGAGTGTCTGTGGGGTGACAGGCCGAGGGTTCCCCAGGCTCGTGTCTCAGATGACATGCTTGGGACTCCAACAGGCCCAGTGTGATAGAAGGACAAGCTACTGGAGTTACTGATCCTGCTTCTTCCTTGCTTTAAATTATGATGAATCTCTTCTATTCTACAAATATATATTAGACATTGTGTAGGTTGAATTGTGTCCTTCTAAAAGATGGTGACTCAAATGGTAAAGAACCTGTGGGTAAAGACCCAGGTTCGATCCCTGGACTGGGAAGATCCCCTGGAGAAGGGAATGTCTACCTACTCCAGTATTCTTGACTGGAGAATCCCATAAACAGAGGAGCCTGGTGGGCTGCAGACCATGGGGTCACAAAGAGTCACACATGACTAATTGACTAACTCTAAAAGATACATAGTCCTGACCTGTGAACATGAACTGAGTTGGAAATAGGGTCTTTGAAGTGAAGTCAAGATGAGGGCTTGCTGGAGAGGGTGGGCCCCTGATCCAATATATGTGGTGCCCTTATAAGAAGAGGAAAATGTCATGCAGACCCAGATACACATAGAGAACGCCTTCTGCAGGGAGAGGCAGAGACTGGAGTGACACAGTTGCAAGCCAAGGAGTACAAGGATTGACAGCCACTCCTGAAAGGTAGAGAGGCAAGGAAGTAGTCCATCCAGAGTCTCAGAGAAAGCATGGCTCTGCTGACACTTTGACTTCAGATTTCTCGCCTTTAGACTTCTAGCCTCCTGCCTGCTGGACAGAACTGAGAAAATAAATGTCTGTTGTCTTAAACCACACAGTTTGTTGTTCTTCGTTATAGCAGCCCTGGGAAACTGACACAGGGTATTAGGTGCCGTGTGCTGGGTATTGTGCTGGGTGTGTGAGTGTGTGGAACTGGGATGGACAGAGCAGAGGGCAAGGTGGATGTGACCTGTCCTCATTCATAGTCATTCCAAATTTAATTGAGCAGTTCCTCTGTGTGCCAGACATTGTACCAGGGGCGAGCATGCGGTGTTGAATGAAATAGACCAAAACTCCTCTTTCAAAGGCTTTACATTCTAGTGGACAGAAACAGACAGGAGCATGATAATAAATATGAGCAACAAGAACAGCTAATAGATTAAGTGGTAAAAATGCAATGGAGACAAATACAGAAGGGAAGGGAGATAGACATATGGGAGGGGTTGTAGATTTAAGCAGGTTGGTGGAAGCCTTGAGAAGGTGTCATGTGAACTAGTACAGTGGTTCTTAACCCTGGCTACATACCAGGGAAGATTACAATAAAACAGAACAAAAACAATCAATAGCAGAGCCCTGTCCCAGACCGATGAAGTCAGAATCTCTTGAGACGTGGCGGAACCTCTCCATAGAAAAGCTCTCAGTGGATTCTGATGGACACCAGGTCTGAGAGCCACTGGTTTAGTGAATGAGAGCTGCAGTGGAGAAAGGAATTCTCCAAGGCCCACCCAGGTGCCTGTGGAGGAGACTGGTGGCAGGCCTGCCTGTATCCATACGCGGCAGGCAGAGGCCCTCCTGGCTCAGTGGCTGGGAGAGCTGAGGCAGCTGTGGGCTGAGGATGCAGTGAAGCGAGACCCCTTGAGCCCTGGTCCACAGTCTGCCTCGTGTTGTCCTCCTCCTGTCTTCTCCTGAGCCTGGTGCTGTGGGTCACCCTTCCCAGCAGCAATCCTGCCTCTACCAAGTTGTTGTTCAGTCGTCCAGTCATGTCTGACTCTGCGACCCCATGGATGGCAGGATGCCAGGCTGCCCTGTCCTTCACCATCTCCCAGAGCTTGCTCAAACCCATGTCTATCGAGTCCATGATGCCATCAAACCATCTCATCCTCTGTCATCCCCTTCTCTTCCTGGCTTCAGTCTTTCCCAGCATTAGGGTCTTTTCCAATGAATTGGCTCTTCTCATCAGGTGGCCTAAGTATTGGAGCTTCAGCTTCAGCATCAGTCCTTCCGTTGAATATTCAGGGTTGATTTCCTTTAGGATTGACTGGTTTGATTTCCTTGCTGTCCAAGGGACTCTCAAGAGTGTTCTCCAGCACCACAATTCGAAATAATCAATTCTTTGACACTCAGCCTTCTTTATGGTCCAGCTCATCTCACATCTGTACATGAATACTGGAATATAGCTTTGACTATACGGACCTTTGTCGGCAAAGTGATATCTCTGCTTTTTAATACACTGTCTAGGTTGGTCATAGCTTTTCTTCCTAGGAGAAAAGCTCAGTTGGGAATTATTTTTCCTTCCCACCGTGGCAGAGACTAATCACCCCCAAAGCCAGGCTTCTGCTGTGTAGCCTGGGATCCAGTGTGGAACAGCCTGTGGGCCTGGTGTCTGCCAGCTTTGCAATCAAAAACTGATGCTTATGAAGGTGTTCCTTGACTGAGCAGTTGATCTTGACTCCTACTTCCCCTGGCTTTGATTTCTTGAGAATTAAAGAAGAATCTCCAGAACAGCTATATAACGGTTCTTTCACACAGACTGGGAGAGACCTTTCCCCTTTCCTGGGTTGGGTGGGGCTACCCGAGAGACTGAGAGCCGGGGAGCTGGCTGGTGGGGGGGGTTGTGGTCAGCATTTACTTCAGGAGCTGGGAGCATCACCAGTGTGGATTTCCAGGTGCCGGGCATCAGAGCCTTGTGAGGGCTCCGGCTCCCTTTCATCCTATGAGCCCCTGCCCTGTGGCTGCCCCTCTGGAGCAGCTGGAGTGATTCCTGAGTCCTGTGGGCTCACCCAGTCTCTCCACTCCTCTCTCTCCTTACCTTCTCTTCCTTCCCCCTCATTTGTCTCCTCTCGAACCAGCTCCCCCAGGTCTCCCACCTTCTTTGCCTTTCCTTCTGAACTTGTCTTCCGGTCTCCACTGGGATCAGAGTGGCTGGAGGAGCCGGGAAGCTGGGAAACAGCACTGAGCTCCAGCCCAGGGGCTGCCTTCTCACACTTTTCTTGTACTTGCCTGGCCCAAGCCCCAGGAGGCGCTCCCACTTCCCATCGTGTGCAAGCTGGTGCCCAGCGTGTCCCCTTGTGATGGAGTCCTGTACTTGCCCACCTGTGGCAGCCCACACCCACACCTCCCACCACCCCATATACAATGCCAGACCAGAGCATTATGCTTTTACTCACTTAAGATGACTGTGGGGTCAATAGACAGTGTAACATTTATTGGCTTAACACCTGGACTGTGGAGCCAGATTGCCTGTGTGGCCCTGGGGAGCTGACTTGACCCCTCTGTGCTTTAGTTTTTTTTTACCTATAAAAGGATTCCTACCTCTTAGGGTGGTTATGAGGCTTAAATGAGTTAATACATGTAAAAGGTTTAGTACAGTGTCCAACTGTTTTAAGACATGCGTTATTATCCAGGTATGATGAGGCTAACAGATCAGGAGACAGCTGCCATTGAAAAGGGAGCTTGTTACTCACAGGTCCCGAGAAGAGAGGGCGCACTGTGCTGTGGGTTAGGGGGCACTCGGGGATACACGGGGGTCCACCAGGAGGTAGAGTGAGGAGAAACGTGCGCAAAACCTCTGTTGTGGTTTCTGCAGGAATGAAGAGGAAAGGGAGAGTCAGCAGGCTTCTGATTGTCTAGTTTTATAATAATGTCGGCGGGCTCTGGGGCACAGGACTGTCCCATGTCACCTGGCATCTGTCTCTGGGGTGATGAGGGCAGGGGAGTGATGGCCCAAGTGTGAGGATCTGACTGGGGTGGGAGGCTCTGGACTCTAAGGCAAGTGGTTAAACATTTCTAGCACCTGGCTGGCCTGGGAGGGGCAGGATCCCCAGGTCAGCAAGGCCCAAGATGTCAGACAGCAGACTGAAAAGACATGCTTCATGCACACACACACAGTATCCAAATAAAATGACAAGATACGTTTAGTTCTACATTCTGGTGTGAATTCTGGTGTCGGTCTAGAGCCTCGAGAGCTGCATGGATCAGAGAAGAGAGCACAGGCCGTGGGGAGGAGCCCCCATGCTGCCGTCCACAGCTCTTCTCGAGGGTCCACCCCCTTATCCTGGGACGGGGACATCGGGACCTCCTTCAGTGCTGCCTCGAGGGGCCCAGCCCTTGTGCGTGGCCACCAGGAACAGCTCGGCTTGCAAGAGCTACTACATTTCTGTGTCCGTTTTAAGGAAAAGCTCTCAGAGCCCTTACACATTCTGGCCCCGGGGCCTCACCTCTGAGAGTATGTTTTGAAAGAAAAGGAAGACATGTTGAATCTCAGGAACGGATGAAAGATCACACCACAAAATACAGGGACCAGCGGGCGCACCGAGGAGCTCAGGGGTGAGACCGAAGGAGCTGGCAGGACAAGGTGGGGGCCTTCCCTAGATGCTCACTGGCTGCATCTTCCTCTCCTTCTTCCCTCAGCCTCTTCGTTCTGTCTCTGCTAGAGCAAGGATCCCCAACCTCCGGGCTGAGGACCGGCACCTCCTGTCAGATCAGCAGCAGTATTTGATTAGAAATAAAGTGCACAATAAGTGCAGTGTGCCTGAATCATCCCCACACCATCCCCACTCCCCCTCGTCTGTGGAAACGTTGTCTTCTGTGAAATCGGTCCCTGGTGCCAAAAAGATTGGGGACCACCATGCTAGAGGACTCCCTCGGGGTGGAGGGCCTGGGCTGGGATTCTCTTGTGTATGGGATTGGGAAGTGAGACGTCTGTGAGGCTCCCCTTAGGGCCTGAACACTTTCCAGACAAGAGGAACCAAAGGCCCCTCTCCTGGACCCAACTACCTTGAGTGGGCTGCCCAGGAATCAGATGGGGGGCAGGCCTGAGAGGTGGCTGAGGACGGGGTGCCCCGCCCTGTTGGGTGGCCTCAGACAGAAACACACGTTCCCAGGCCTCTGCCTTCCCTTTCCTCCTGGGTCGGCGGCGAGGGTACAGGGAGATTCAGAGAGAAGGGCTGAGCCGGCATTTCCCCGCCAGCTGGGAAAGGCCCCCAGTGTCAGCTGTCTCTCTGTCCCCTCCCCAGCAGCCATTCGGAGGTCCCAGGACTCTTGCAGGCCAGTGGTCCTCCTAAGGTAGAGGGTGGCCCTGGCTGTGTTCCCCCCAACCTTCCTCCCTCACGGGGGTCTACCCCCCTGTCTCCCCAGCATCCTGTTTGCTGACATCGAGGGTTTCACCAGCCTGGCATCCCAGTGCACTGCCCAGGAGCTGGTCATGACCCTCAACGAGCTCTTCGCCCGCTTCGACAAGCTGGCTGCGGTGAGTCCCCCCCATCTCCCTGCTCCCGCCACTGCCCTGGGGCCCCTGTGTGCCTGAGCCAGGGCCGGAAGGGTGGCCTGATCCGGGCTGCCTGGGGTAGGGTGCTGCGGGGCGGCCACTGGAGCTGGTGAGCAGGGCTGCACAGGCTGCGGCGGCGTGTTCTCACGCCCTGCGTCGGCCCCGACCACACACTCAGAGGCGCTCTCACGGTGTCTCAGCCACAAGGGAACGAGCCCTCCACCAGCAGACAGGAGGGCATGTCTGTGGGGATCGTGGCCCAGACCCCTGAATTTGTGGAATTTGTGTCTGGGGGAGCAAATTCGGTGCCACACAGTCACTTTCCTGATGAAGGTAGCCAGAGTGATTAAAAAAAAGAGAGAGAGTCTGAATCTCTACTGGCCTGCAAACAGCTGTGTGTCACCCCTGGGACGTCCAGAAAGAGGACTCCTCCATGTTGGGACAGATTGGAAGTGCCCCCCACCCCCTGCCCAGACATGGAGTGTGAAGGACACATTGGTTCATTAGTCCCTGTCTACACTCTGTTGTTCTTTCCCAGCCTTTGTGGCTTTGAGTCACGCTCTGTGCCTTTGGGGAGTCCTGTATCGGGGACACTTACTGCAGTGTCCTCTGGCATGTGGACATGTCCCTGGGCAGTCACAGGATGCCAGGCCAGATCACGGATGAGAGCCAGTGCCCGGGTCTCTGAGGGCATTGATGGGGGGCCTCACGTCTCACCGATTTTATCATGGAACGTGGGCAAGGTGAATGGCAACATGCTTGGCCCTTGGGCATAGGAAGGGCCTTAAAGGAGAGTTCAGGGCACACAAATACTTGGGTTCCAGTGCTCCAGCTTCATGAAATAACTTCTGGGATGCAGGTTGGGACAGCTCTGAATTGGTGATTAATGACAGTCCATCTCAATCCCAATTACTCATCAATTGCAGCCTGCGGGGTGACCCTGCATCTGGTGGGGGCTTCCGCTCATGGCGGTCTTAGCACACACGTGCTCACCGGCCTAGTAAAACTCCCTTGGATAAAAAATTCCAGGCTGAGGGTCAGCTGAGATTTAGTAAAATCTTGTTTCTGCTTCAGTCTTTCATAAAAGGAGAGTCACAAAACTGTCAGTAGAACCTTCGGCCAAGAGTCGGAGCATGCCCCAGAGCTGGAGTGGGATGGGGCCCTTGCTCTCAGCTCAGGGCCTCTCATGCTGATAAGTCTGCCGCCTTCGCTGCCACACTGAGCCAGTTGCATTCTCCTTGAGCCTCAGCTGTGGCCATAAAAGTGAGTTCCTGAGCCTGGGGGCACTGGAATGCTTCTCTAGGGCTGTTCGGCCTGTCCTCTGTCCCCCATGGCTCCCGATAAGCCTGTCCCAGTGCTGGGGCCTCACCTCGTGCCAGCCCTGGGTCTGTGCTCGCTGCCCTAAAAGGCAAGTTATTCCAGGCACAGGGTGAATCTGTTTGCTTCCTGTTTCTTTCCCTCCCACTTCTCTTTCCTGCTATTTTTAATTTTTAAAATTAATTTGCTTTCCAGGAGAATCACTGTTTACGTATTAAGATCCTGGGAGATTGTTATTACTGTGTCTCAGGGCTGCCTGAAGCCAGGGCTGACCACGCCCACTGCTGCGTGGAGATGGGCATGGACATGATCGAGGCCATCTCGTAAGTGCCCATCTCCTGGGTGACTGCCTGCCTGTAAGGACATGTCCATCTCCAGGGGACTGCCCGTCTGCTGTCCCACAGCCCGAGTAACTGACTCATGTTGAACTGGTGGATGCAGGGCAACAGTGGGGCAAAGCCACGTCCCAAGGGCCCTGGCCACTCTGGAGGGTTGATCCACACCTGCAGGCTTTGGGTCTTCTCCTGGGCTGTCTGCAGCAGCCTGGGAAGCTCTGCACACAGGGACCTGTCCTGGGAGAAGGGAGGGCTTTGCAGACTCCAGGGCAGCAGGAGGTGTGGAACCACCCCTCCAGCAGAGGGGGACTGGCTGGGAGTCGCGCTGTGCCCTGTGCTGTGGGACTGTCTACCGCTCTAGCCCCTATGTCTTCTCAGAGCCAGTCAGCCAAGGGTAGAAGTCACCAGTCCCATTTCTTCCCAGATGAGAAAGGTTGGGCTCACAGGAGCTAAATAGCTCCCCGGAGTAATACTGCTAGGCAGGTAGATGCGGACACAAATTTCCCATTTAAGAAAATCCATCCTTCCTGGGAACAATAGCAAACAGATCTTTGGGCCAATTCTTGATCACTGCTGACCACAGAAGAAGCCCCAGTCATTAAACAACATGGACAATCCAAGCTTACAGTCAGTCAAGGGAGAGGATCAGAGATTGTATCCAGGATTAATAATTGTGAGTTTTAGAAGTAGCCTGGGTGTGGCAAAAGAAAAGCCACAGTGGGCAAGGTCAGAGGTCAGAGTAGCTGGCCCAGGAGGTGGCCGGGTCCATTCTGTTTGGCTCGGTTCCCTTTGGTGGTGTTTTCCGAGTTCCCCTGCATGCCTGGGCTAGACACGGGGCCAGAAGCATGGAGTCTGTTGAGGGAGAGAGACCAGGACTCCCGCTGCTCTGATACCAGGCATGCCCAGTGGACACCATCAGGTAAGAGAGGCAAACTGCAGCAGAGAGCCCAGGATAGGGCAGTTGATTCCACTGGGAGGACCAAGGGAGACTTCATAAAGAAGGTGGCCTTGGAATTAAGCCAAAAAGGCAGAATGAGAGACTTTAACCTAAACAAGTGTCCAGAGGTCTTGTGGATGGAAGACACAGCTCCAGCAAAGGTACTGGCAGAGTTGATCCCAGGACGAGAGAAATGCTAGGTGACCTAAGTATTCCCTGTGGTGGGTATCAGCCTCTTGGTGTAGGATGGGGCAAGAGCTGGAGTCCACATGGTGGTCCTGCCCACCAGGCCAAGTCAGACTGCCGGCCCCACTGCTGGCTGAATGGGCCCATATGCAGGGAGTCAGAGAGGGTCCAGGCCCCTAAAAAGTGCAAATGTGAGCACCGGCTCCCTCTCCTGTGCCCCAGACACACACCCAGAGCTGCAGAGCTTCCATCCGACTCCCCCTCCTACAGGTGGCCCACCCATCTACTGGGGACCCCCGGGTACGTGCATGGTGCATGTGGTGGGGTTGGAGCTGTCTTCTAGCATGTGGAGACCCCTGGTCCCCTGCACCTGCCCCAGCTTCCTTTCTTTCCTGGGCAGGGTCTCTCCATCATCCTGCTAATGTCGAAGAAGCAGCAATGTGGATAAATCTGACAATTATATGAATGGAGATTGGAGTGACTGTAACTTTCCTGTTGACTCAAATCGGCACTAACGTGCGCTTGCATTTTCAGAACACAACTTAGTTGATGACTGAGGGTGGCGCTGGCTCAGGTGTCCTAGCTGTCGGGGGGAAGCAGTGGGGCCTGGATTCTAGTGTGAGGTGCTGCGCCACCTTGTGGGCAAGATAGGAAACAGCGCTCTCACAGTTTAGAGCCACTGAGCACCAAGGGCTCAGCCCTTGCCCTTCAGGTTGAACAGTTTCAGACTCTGGATTTGGGCTGGCCCAGAGAGAAATGACCCTTTGACCTCTGCACCTTCTCACGCACCCTGACCCCATGCCTTCCAGCCACCCCCACTCTCTGCGCCTGGCCCTGACCCCTTCCCAGCCTTACCCCTGCTCCATCCCCAGGCTGGTCCGGGAGGTGACAGGTGTGAACGTGAACATGCGTGTGGGAATTCACAGCGGGAGAGTGCACTGCGGTGTCCTCGGCCTCAGGAAGTGGCAGTTCGATGTCTGGTCTAACGATGTCACACTGGCCAACCACATGGAGGCTGGAGGCAAGGCGGGGTGAGTGAGAGACGGCAGCTTCCGGCCTGGCCCCACCCAGGCGGCTCTTGTGGGAGGGGCCAGGATGGGCGTGACCAGGTAGCTGTGGCCCTGGGGGGCTACAGAATCTAAGTGGGATTCCTCTAGTAGCTGAGCGCCGACTCACGGCAGTTTGTAGGGAGCACGTCCCAACCCTCACCTAGTGTTCATCCAGAAACTACACAGAACTTGGTGGTCTGTTTTGAGATGCGAGGTAGCATAGACTTCTAGATAGGGGAGGAACCCTGGCGGGGGGTGGGGTGGGGATGGGGGGTTGGCCAGGATATACGGAGGTGGAAGGTGAGCTGGCCCGGCACAAGGGGCAGTATGGGGACAGGTGGGGAAGGCGGGGTTGGGGGAGGTGCTAGGCTGGGGACAGGCATAGGTGGAGGAAAACACAGTACTTCCAAGGAATGGAGGAAGAGCAGATGGCCTTTTAGGAACCAGTGGGAGAAACAGTGTGTCTGTGCAGAGGACGCTCATGCCAGGCTGGAGAATTGGACACGATCCTGTAGTCAGCAAGAGCCACCGCTGGCTTCTGCAGGTTTGTGAGACTGGAGGCCGTGTTCTCCTGGCAGGCTGACATGTTACTTTATTGTAATAACATGATGCCGATGTGCTGTGGTGTGGTCTCGTTGGCCGCGAGCTGGCGCGGGGCCCACCGAGCCATCTTGATGACTTGGAGGCATACGGTCCCTTGAGGGACCCAGATAGGGGTGAGCATTTGAGCCAGAGCTCTGGGATTTGAATGATGACTCAGTCGGTGGCAGTTTGGTTCTGCACTGGAGCGGGGGTTCTGAATTCATAGCTACTGCCCTCCTCTCCCTGCTTGCCTCCCCACCCTAGACGCATCCACATCACCAAGGCCACTCTCAACTACTTGAATGGTGACTATGAGGTGGAGCCAGGCTGTGGGGGCGAGCGCAACGCCTACCTCAAGGAGCACAGTATCGAGACCTTTCTCATCCTGCGCTGCACCCAGAAGCGGGTCCGGGGGCCAAGGGCTGGGGCGGGGTTGGGCGTGGGCAGGGGCCTGCGGTGGCGGGGGCTGGGGGTGGGGATGGGGGAGCGGTGGGGCGGGGGCAGGGAGGGGTGGTGTGGGGGTGGGGTGGGGATGGGGGGTGGGGGGGGGCGATGGAAGAGTTTCATTCCTTGTGGGAGGACTGTTTCTTGGCCTGCTGCTTCCTTCTCCTCTTACTCTTTCCTTGAGTCAAGTCCCGATTCAGTCGTGGTCCCTGTGTCTCCAGAAGACGTGAGAGCCACAGAGGCTTAGCAAAGGCTGATGGCAAACAGGAGATGTTTTCATTTTTCTTCTGTTGCAAAAATGCAACAGACCTCAGATCAGTTAGTGACAATGCAACAGAAGGCCATGAGATGGACATGCGGCATCAGGGTATACGGTGTCCTTTATTTCCATCTTGTTCCTTGTCTATTGCCTAACTAGGTTGATCTTACTCTCTCTCTGCCTGTACTTATGTATCTCTGTTTCTTCATACTCTGTCCTTCCCCCCTCTCACTTTCTAGTCTTTCTTCTTCCTTCTTTTGTCTCAGCCTGCATGTGCCAAAAAAAAAAAAAACGGAAATATTAGCAGACTTAGTGTTCTGTTTTTAATAGTGTCATGTTCCATATTCTTAATTTTTAAAGCAAATGGGAGCATTTTCTATTTTACCCATTTTATATTTCTCCCTAGATTGAAATGCCTTTTACTTATAAGCCTTCCAGTTGAATTTATCTGTTGGTCAGAGCCCTTTGATAGAAAAAACTTCCCTGTTTCTTTCCTAAGGAGTTAGACTAAAGACAAAATTAAACTGTGAGGAAGTTTCAGCGAAAGTCTTGGAGACAGCAAAAGTAGATTTTTCAAAGTGGGCAGAATTGTTTGAGGCCAGGCGCCCACCCTTGGAGGGGCATCAGGGGCGTACCCCACCCTCTCTGGGAAGCCCAGCACATGCATCCTGGCTGCGGGGAGGGGGTGTGGGGGTGTTGAGGAGAGCCCCTGAGGGAGCTGTGTCAGGCCTGCCACAGACACCTGGGAGAAGGATGGGAGGGTGTAGGTGCTTTGGGGAAAGTGCCTTGTGGCTTAATTGACTCATTTTAAAGCATTTGTTTGTTGTTTGGCTGGAGTGTAAATGAACTGAAATATTCCCAGGCCCTCCTCCCACACCCTTCCTCTCCGCTGGGCCCACGGGCCTCCTCGTCCGGCCCCACCCAGGATAAAGGCTTACCCTCTGCCCTGGGTTTTCTGGGTCTTGGCTCTTCTAGCTTGACAAGTGGTCCAGGAAAGATGAAATGGGACAACCCCCAACCCAGAGCTGTGTCTGCTGAAGCAGGCTGTATCTCTCCCCTCGGCCTCCCTGATCTGAGCGGCTGCCTTCCCAGGCTCAGGGATGGAGAAGAGGGGAAGGCCACCCAGGTCCCCCCAGGACCTCTGCAGCCCTCCACCTCGAGCTTGTTTGAGTGGATGAACAGATAGATTGTGGTTGGCACATGGAGAGCTGGCTGAGGCCCAGTCTGTGTATTTGTACAACTCATGTCAGCCGTTGAACCTCACGTTCTAATGACCCAAACCTCCTGAAGCTGCCGCTGAGCAGCAGGACCTGTTCTACTGTTCACTGTGCTAGAACAAGCCTGTTTTGGGGTAGAAATAGAAATCTCTGGTTTCCTCTCCCTCCATCACCCCCAGGCACTTTCAGACCCAGGCTCTAACATTCTGTGCCAATGACAGATGTTCCCATGCCCCATGGCTTCCCAACAAGACCAACCTCATCATCCTGTCCTGCTGCTCCCACCTGAGGCTCACAGCCCCCAGCCAGGGCTGGTCTGGGGAGTTTGAGGGACTTAGGATACTTTCTTGGATGCACTTTAGGGCCCCAGGCTGTGCAGAGAGGGAAGAGGCCTCTGCCATAACTCCTGCCTGCCCAGGCACTGGGAGGAATGAAACTCTTTGCGTGGGCTCACCGGATGGGCCCTGTCCATGGGCTGATGCCTTTCTGTTGCTCTCCCAGAAAGAAGAGAAGGCCATGATTGCCAAGATGAACCGTCAGAGAACCAACTCCATCGGGCACAACCCGCCTCACTGGGGGGCTGAGCGCCCCTTCTATAACCACCTGGGTGGCAACCAGGTGTCCAAGGAGATGAAGCGGATGGTGAGTGGCTGGCGGGGCAGTGTGTGAGCCGTACTCTCCAGGGCTGGGGCCCCCTGTGGGTGAGGGGACTGGGTCAGACCCCTCATGTGGCCAAGGGAACCTGGGGAGCCACAGGAGGAAATGTTGGAAAGAGGTTCACCCTGACTTGGGACCAGGAGCCAGAGCACCTAACTTCCAGCCCCAGGCTTTCTCCGTGGGCCCCACCATCTCTTGGCATGCTGGATTTGACTCTGGAGCAGAGCAGCAATGCCCCTTCCCCCCTCCCCCTTGGCAGAGCCTGCTGGTGCAGGCTGGACTCAGGGTCTCATAGAGTCTCCAGGGGTCTCTTGGAACTGTCTGAGGAACCCTGGGGAGTTAGGTGGGCACCAGCTTTTCAGACACCTTCCAGCATCTGGTATATTTCCCAGACCGCTGAAACATATACTCTGGCTCAGTCACCCAGAAAAAAATCCCAGTGCTTTTTGGCTGGTGCCAAGAGATGGTCTTTTTGCTCTCGGGGCTGAGAAACACCCTGCTAACTCCAGTGTTCCTGTGAGGCTGTGCGGACTGAGTGCGGGCTGAATGAGCCAAGGCTATGGTAGGGGCGTCGCCTCCATCTCAAGGGACCCTGCCTGCCTCGGGGGACAGACCCCCTCAGCCGCCCCTGCACACACCGCAGACAGCTAATTCAGGGTTCTATCAGTGAGGCTAGAAGGAAGACATCAGAGGGTGGGAAGAAGAGGGAGCAGGGTAACAGGAAGTCGGGTTCAGCAGCAGTGTTTTCTTTCTTTTTTCCTGAGAGCTTAGCTTCTACATCTGAACACATTCCCCAGCTCCTGCCTGATTCCCAGGCAGGAGCTGCCCACCCTGAGAGAGGGATAGGGGTGTGTGTGTGTGTGTCCACTTAGTTCCCACAGATTCTGATAAAGGAATGGGTGGCATGCTCCCCACACTAGGATCCCCACGTTGGGATCTGTGGCTCAGACTGGGTTTACATTGCAGCTGAAGTGACTGGAGACTCCAAGAGTCCAGCTGAGTCGGCAGACAGATCCAGGGGTCTGAGGGAGGGGACAGTCTGGGGACCAGTCATTCTGCTCCTTGCCAGCTAGCCAGTAGCAGATGACTAACTTTTAACGAAAATGCACAGAAGTAAAAAAGTGAGTTGAGTCAGGACCACCATTTTAACTTTTGATGGTCAAGAGGCAACTTACAGGACACCAAGGTTATAATATAATATGGGCTTCCCTGGTGGCTCAGAGGTTAAAACATCTGCCTACAATGCGGGAGACCCGGGTTCCACCCCTGGGTCAGGAAGATCTCCTGGAGAAGGAGATGGTAACCCCATTCCAGTATTCTTGCCTGGAGAATCCCATGGACAGAGAAGCCTGGTGGGCTACAGTCCAGGGGGTCGCAAAGAGTCGGACACGACTGAGAGACTTCACTTTCACTTTCTTCACTTTCGAGGTTATAATATAAGGCACAGAGTGGAGGAGGGCTGGCCTCTAGCCTCAGGGCTTTGAACGTGGACCTGGTCAGTGCCGCCCAGGGCTCCAGGCACCACTCCAGCTTCCTCCAGGCCACTCGCAAAGCAATTGCTGGACCTTCTGTGTTCTCACCCTGGTTCTTTAACCATCCTCTGCAGACTCTGTAGCGCGTGACCAGCATGGCCAAGAGGTGAAAGAGAGGGTGAGAGGAGAGGGGGAAGACTGAGAACAGGATGCAAAGAGGGGAGCTCTCATGCAGGTGGGAGGAAAGAGAAGCACAGGGGAGCAGGAAGACTGGAGAGAGAGGACAGAGAGGGTAAGGGGGAGATGGAGAGATCCGGGAGAACAGAGAAGAAAGCGATGCGGCAGGACAGAGGTGAGGATGGAAAACCACCAGCAGGCACGAAGGGTGCCTGCTGTCCGTTCTCTGTTTAAAATCTTTGGAAAGTTTTTTTCTCTAGTGATGTTTGGTATAAGTAGACTCTTCAGTTATTTCAGAGTCTCAGAGGAGCCAGTTTGGACTATAAGCACCTATTTGGCAGACACATTAATCATTGTTAGGACAAGAAGCCTTGGAAGAATTAGCAGAAGGGCCGTAATTGGGAAACAGTCTCAGGGGAGACTGGCTGCCGGAAAGGTTCCTCGTGGTGTTAATTGCTTCGCCCAGAGGGGAGGAAATGGAAAGTGAGCAGAAGAAAAGTGTTGAAGACACCCCTGTAGAAGGAGAGAAGAGGCTCCCCACCCCCTCCTTGCTGGGCGGAGTCACCCACGGGGCCAGCATCGAAGCACCATCTTCTGGGCCCCTGCCTGCCCAGAGTGTCCTGTCTGGAATACCACTGGCTTTGGGTGTTAAACCTGCCCAGAAACCCTGGAGAAAGATACCCAAAAAGAGAGCTTCTTCCTGGACTTTCACTGAAGATGTGGTGGAGGGTGGGAATTAGATTAAGCAGTGACCGAGAGCAGTTAGAGGGTAGTAACTAGCAGTCAGAAGCTTCTTTCTTTAAATCTTGATCCATCTTTTACCCAGCTTGTTAGGCGTAGTGAGGAGCTGCACTGTCTTAGGCTTGTGTCGTAAAGTCTCTAAGGTTATTTATTAATACAGAGGTTGGCAGGGGAGTGTGTAAGGTGAGGACTCAGGCAGCAGACAGAAACACTGGGCTGAGCTGCTACCAGAAGTGCTGAGGCAGAACTGCAGGAGCCCATCTGAGGGTCCTCCTCCCTGGGCTGAGGACCACAGTGCTGGAGCCAGTGAGCAGGTTAGGGAACCCAGTCCACTGGCCTGTGGGTTGCTTCTGTGTTTGTTTGTTTTTGCCATTCCAGGTCTTCCTGGTGGCAAGCGGGCTCTTTGTTGGGGCATACAGGCTTTCTCTAGCTGTGGCTCCTGGGCTTTTTGTCATGGTGCCCGGGCTTCTCTTGTTACAGGCTGTGGAGCGTGCAGGCTCTGTAGTTATGGCATGAAGGCTTGGTTTCCCCAAGGCAAGTGGGATCTTAGTTCCCTGACCAGGGATCAAACCTGCATCCTCTGCATTGGAAGGTGGATTCTTAACCACTGGACCACCAGGGGAGTCCCTGGCTTGTGTTCTCAGAGGCCCTTTGCTGTGGTTCATCCACCAAAGTGTTTTCCGACAGTCGTCAGCTCACCACTCCTACCCGGCACTCAGGGAGCCTAGAGCGGACCCAGCCCCCAACAGCAGCCCATACAAATGACCAAAGAAATGCTAGAGAAAGTCAGAGACAGGTTTGTTAGAAACATTTCAGCTCTAGTTCTGAGCTGTAGAGACTAGTATAGGCATAACGTGGCTTGGACATCCTCTGAGTAAAACTGTTGCTGGCCCCTGTGGTGGAGGTGAGCAGGCCAGCCCTGCACCGTGGCTTGTGGGGAGTGGGCCTTGTACCCTGAGGGATCCCGCCTGCCCCCAGATGGGGCACTCACCTGAGTGACCCCGGCTCCTCCAGCCTCGAGCAGGGACAGTGTGGTGGGCCAGATCCTGTAGCCAGGATGGAGGGCTTGGAGATTTTCAGAGAACAAGGAGAAGGGAAGGCCACCATCAGGCAGCCCGGGAGGCACTCAGAGCCCACGGTCGGGCCCTTGGATGTGGCACTAGGGGCTGTCGAGGCCCCTGGGAGCCCCGAGCTGGTGGGGAGCACAGACACCTCATTTCCCATGGGCCCCACGTCTATTCAGAGCCAGGAAGCTCTGACTCCTGGAGACCAACGTAAGTCCCCCACCTCAGTGGGAATGAAGAGAGATCTGTTCCTCTGGGGTTTGGGCCCCCTGATGTTTACCAGCCCCCTGTCTGCCCAGCAGTATGTTCCACGCTGGATCACAGGGACAGGAGGTCACCCTCTGCCCTTGTCCTGGCAACATGAAGCTGCCTGCCCTGGGTACTTATGCCTCCCGCACTGCCTCCCAAGTCCCACCCCTCCCCATTTAGGGACCCCTCCCTCCCTTCCGTCACAGTCACACCCTGACACACCACTATCCTCTGTGGACTTTGTAGATGGACTCTACGTAGGGCCTTGAGTTTGGTAACTCATAGGGGCCCCTCCCACCCTCACCCCTGCCCTGTGTGAGTGAACAT
Organism: Bubalus bubalis; assembly: GCF_019923935.1. Taxonomy (NCBI): domain Eukaryota; kingdom Metazoa; phylum Chordata; class Mammalia; order Artiodactyla; family Bovidae; genus Bubalus; species Bubalus bubalis. The sequence continues at coordinate 113,080,756 of NC_059157.1, read as the reverse complement.
CAGAACAGTAGTCAAACCGAGGCAGGTTTGACTACAGGTACCTCACCTCCTGGGTCCCCAGCCAGCCCCAGCCTAACAAGAACACAGATTCTCAGATACCAGAAAAGCTGTTTCAGGTGACCAGAGTTTCATTTTCTTAAGCTCAAAACTTGTGAACTCCCAGATTCTCTGTGTGCTTGGCAGTGGTGGGAGGTGTGTCCGTGAGCTGTGTGTGCATGGGTGTGCACAGGCATGTGGGGATTCATTGACTTAGCAGTTTCTCTTATTTCCATCTAAGTAAGTGGAAGAATTGAGAGGGTACCCACCAAGCCCTGGTGGCTCAGATGGTAAAGAATCTGCCTGCAATGCAGGAGACATGGGTTCGATCCCTGGGCAGGAAGATCCTCTGGAGAAGGGAATGGCTACCCACTCCAGTATGCTTGCCTGGAGAATTCCATGGACAGAGGAGCCTGGTGGGCTACAGTCCATGGGGTCACAAAGAGTCAGACACAACTGAGCAACTAACACATATACACCACCAAGCCCATGGTCCAGGAGGAAAGTGATGGGAGGTTTGGAGAAAGACGAGGAATCAGGTGTGGGGACCGGAAGAGCTCAGACACGTGGATTTTGCCAGCGGAGGAAGTGAAATCACAGTGCACCTCCAGTGTCTAGCACGGAGCCTGTCCCAACCCCAGCTGTGTTCGCCAAATGAAGGAATGAGTGGACGGCTGAGTACAGTGCTGTCTGTGGCCAAGGTCTGGGTGGACTGTGGACAGAGAATGAGCTGCAGCCTCCCTGTCTTCATCCCCTCTGTTCTCACTCTCCTCTCCTCCTCTCTCCATCCCTCTTTTTCAGGGCTTTGAAGACCCCAAGGACAAGTGAGTCATGGGCCCTTCACTCCTGCTCCTCGGTCTGGGGGCTGTCTCCAAGCTGCCTGGAGCTCGGTTTCTGTGCTCTGTAGAGGATGAGCCCAGGACACGCAGTCTTGGCCACAAGTGAACAGAGCCCATTGCACCCAAGAGACCAGCAGCCCTGGAGCCCAGGCCCCCGTAGAGAGGCTGGGCCTTGGTACCACCTGTTTATAATCTCTACTCCACACACACATGTGGACAAACACAATACACACACACACACACACACACACACGTGCAGCTCCCAGGATGGGGAGGGCCTTAAACATTGGTCGCCAGCTCCTGGCCATATCCCAGTGACCTGAGGGAGTATCCCCTTTTCTCTCCTCCACTCCCCCGTCTCTGGGGCTGTCAGAAATCCCACTCAAGGACTGGGCTTCACTCTAGAAGTAGAGTGTTTAGTTCAGCACCATAAGATTGTGCAATATGTTTCCCATAGAGTCCCCAGAGTCAGGCGAGAGCAGCCAGGAGGCTCCCAGGCCTCGCGGCAGAGGTCTTGCCTTCTGGTCTCAGCCTTTGATTTCAGGATGATGGTACAGCTAAAGAGTGAAGAGCAGAGATTGTTACCTGCAGAGAAAAACTCAAACCTTTGATGATGATTCATATTATCATTATCATGTATAACATATATGGGCTTCCCAGGTGGTGCTATTGGTAAAGAAAACCCACCTGCCAATACAGGAGATGTAAGAGCGCAGGTTCGACCCCTTGGTTGGGAAGATCCCCTGAAGAAGGGCATGGCAACCCACTCCAGTATTCTTGCCTGAAGAATCCCATGAACAGAGGAGCCTGGTGCGCCTCATGTTTTACCGTTATCGTATAATAATATATATACCAATAGAGTTAGGAAATCCTTATGGTCAGGGGGCTTCCCTGGTGGTTCAGATGGTAAAGAGTCTGCCCACCATGCAGGAGACCCGGCTTCAGTCCCTGGCTTGGGAAGATCCTCTGGAGAAGGAAATGGCAACCCACTCCATTATTCTTGCCTGGAGAAGCCCATGGACAGAAGAGTCTGTCAGGCTGCAGCCCATGGGGTCAGCGAAGCTCCCACAACCCGTGGGGGCAGTTTTCTGAGACTTGGGCAGCTTTCTGCGCATATAAATACTTAGGCTTCTGGCTGGGCCGGTGTCACTCTCAGCTTCCCACCCCCTGATTAGGGTTGATCCAGCCCCTCTAGTGGGTCTGGGTACAGAGGCTGAGCCGGCAGTCCCCCGGTGGTAGCGCCCCCTGGTGGTCAGCCTGTCTTGTGTCTGCGATTCCTTGCTCACCAGGAACGCCCAGGAAAGTTCAAACCCTGAGGATGAAGTGGATGAATTTCTGGGCCGTGCCATTGATGCCAGGAGCATCGACAGGCTGCGATCTGAACATGTGCGCAAGTTCCTCTTGACCTTCAGGGAGCCTGACTTAGAGAAGAAGGTACAGCACCCCATGTGGGAAGGAGGGGCCCCAGGAAGAATCAGGACCACAGGGAGGGGGTAGAAGTGACCAGCTGGCTCCCTTCCCACTTCCCTTACCATGGAAAGAGCTCCTCTTTGCCACCTCCATTTCCCCAGCTCTGATGCTGTCCTAACCAGGAAATGGGGCTTTTAGGAAGACTTTCTTGGTGGAAAAAGGTAAATCTTAATTTCTTTGTGCCTCAGTTTGCTTACCTGGAAAATGGGGATATTCCGCATACATACCTCATAGTGTCAGTGAGGATTAAACAAGTCCATGTGTGTAAAACACATGTAACAGTATCTGCCACAGAGTAGATGTTCAGTAAATATTGCTATTTGTATTATTGCTATTATCATTATAATGACAGATGCACCATCAGCTGCCTTTGGCACACTGGAACCTCAAAGTATTCGAGTTGGAAGGGGTGGTCAAGAGCTCTTTGTCCACCCCCCCTCCTTAAATTGTGACTGAGAAAGTAAAGCTCAAAGTAGTTGGGTGACTCGCCCTAGGCCACCCAGTGAGGTAGTGAGAGAACTGGAACCAGACAGAGCGGGTCCAGGGTCTCTGCTACACGTCACAGGGTCTCCCTTGTGTTTGGGCAACATGGGATCATGTGAACGCATGATCGTGGCCAAGTGAGGCACACCAAATCAGGAGGGGGAAGCTATGAGAAGGGAACTTAGTCTGCTTAGCAGCATAAATGGAACTGACTCATGCATTACCCTCTCTCTGCCAGCACAGCCATTCTTCCAGCTGGTTGATGTCATGGGAGGGGTGGGAGCTGGAGGTCAGGACGTTGGAGATGAGCTCTGTGACTCTTGACAAGTCGCCTGGCTTCTCTGAGACCCGGCATGCTCATCTCTGAAACAGAAACAGCAGCAGTCCTGTGCCTGTTTCCTGGGGCTCTTGTGAGGATGTGCGGTGGTGCCTGCAGGCTCCGCACGTGTCCTAGCGTGTAGGTGGTGCTCAGGAACGTGTGCCGTGATCGTCATGGATCACTCCCATGGTGACCCAGCCTGCAGAGTTTCTGGTTTAACATAGTTCAGCCGCCCTCCCCACGGCCACCACAGTGTGGTGAGTGGACTGATTTACTGAGAGCTGAGGCCAGTGCTGTCTGGACCTGGCCTTCCAGGTGTCGGGAGCGGGCAGCCCAGCTGTGTCTGGGGTGAAGGGGGTTGGAGCAGGCTGGCCGGGTGACTCCACCCCTCCCCCTGTCCATGTCCTCTCAGTACTCCAAGCAGGTGGATGACCGATTCGGTGCCTACGTGGCCTGTGCCTCGCTCGTCTTCCTCTTCATCTGCTTTGTCCAGATCACCATTGTGCCCCAGTAAGTACCTCATCCCTTCCAGGCAACCTCTTCTGGCTGGAGGGTCTCCAGGGGTAAAGAAGAGGCATAGGAGATCAGAGCGGGGTGGGATGTGAGCTGAGTTTGCTCATATAGGAGAGAAGTCTCCAGATGTGTGCTCAGGGGAACAAGGAAGCCGAGGTCTGCCTCCTCCCTGATGGGGATGCGAAGCGCTCTTTGTGGGGAACTTCTATCTGGGCCCAGGCCAGTGCATCGGACACACCTTCTCTCCACTTCATCCTCTCATCCTGTTTTAACACAGACCACTATTGCCCACTGAATCACCCAAAGTGTTCACCAGGTTGGTTTCTGTGTGACCTTTGGTTCTTGCAAAAAGTCAATACATCTTTAAAAGATAAGGGTTGAATTCCCCAGTGGTCCAGTAGTTAAGATTCTGTGCTTCCAACGCAGTGGGTGCAGGTTGGATTTGGACTGCTGGTTGGACTAATGTCCCACATGCTATGCCGCACAGCCAAAACAAAAAATAAATAAATTTTTTTAAGATAAGGGTTTTCTGGTACTCTGGATATTTCAAAGACTGGATCTCAGATTCTGAAGGCTTCTCTCAAAGAGATGTACCTGAACTCTTCTGAGGACTGGCCGTGTCCTGAGAGAGGCCTGTGTCTTCTGAGGGAGCCACTAGGAAGTGGGCTGTTGGAAATGAAGTGTTTGTTAGATAGTCAATCACTGTAGACACAGCTAAGTGAGAAAGATAACCGCTCCACATATGTATTTATGTATGTGTGTATATATATATATATGCATATATACACATCTTTTACTTTTCATTAAGCAACATTTCAAGCATACAGAAAAGTAATTAATGTAATCAACACCCACCCCATTGGTAGAACAGTTGTTAATATTTTGCAAATTTTGTTTCATCTGCTTTTGTCTGATTTTTAAAAATTGAAGTATAGTTGATTTGGAATGATGTGTTAGTTTCAAGTGTATTTCTGATTTTTTAAGGTAAATTTTAGACACAGGGACATTGTGCCCCTGATAAAATGTCAATCTACACCTGTTCTAAGGGCATTTTGCTTTTTAACCACCATGCCTCCTATACCAAACAAAACTAACCCCAGTTCCTCTGCAATCATCTAATACCAAGTCTATATTCAAATCTCCAAAATCATACCCCTAAATGTCTTCTGCTCCGAATTTATTCACAGCCAGGACCTACTCAAGAGTCACTGCTTGCATTTAGTTATGTCTCATAAATCTAACAATCTAGAAGTGTCCCCTCACTCCAACACCTCCTGTTTTTCATTTTGAAATAATTACAGACTTATAGAAAGGTTGAAAAGTACTCTGGAGGGTTTCTGTACATCCTTCATCTAGTTTCTCCTAATGTTGACAACCCACATAACTGCAGGACGGTAGTCAAAATCAGGAAGTCAGCATTGCAACGACACCATGAACTAATCTACAGGCTATATTCTCATTTCATCAGCATTCCCCCAAATGGCCTCTTGGTGTTCTAGGCGCTGGGCCAGGACCCCACATTGGATTTAACTGCTGTATCTCCTTAGTCCCTTCCAGTCTGTGATGCTTCCTCCGCCTTTACTGATCCTTTGTGGCCTTGGCACTTTTGTTGAGTACTAGCTAATTAATGTGTAGAATGTCTTGGGCTTCCCTGGTGGTCCACTGGTTAAGGCTGTATGCTTCCAATTCAAGGGTCCCAGGGTTCAATCCCTGATCTGAGGATTAAGATCCCACAAGCTGCAGGCAGCCAAAAAAAAAAAAACACCATTTTTTTTTAATGTGTAGAATGTCTCGATTTAGAATGTCTCAATTTAGGTTTGTCTGATGTTTCCTCATGATTCGATGGAGGTTATTTTTGACAAGAATCCCACAGAAGTGTCCTCAGTGCATCATATGGGGAGGTGCACGGCGTCATGGTGTCTTATTACTCAGTGCTTTTTATTTTTTAATGGTGCTCATTGTTGAAGAGATAGATGGCCCTTGGGTTTGTGTCTGCCCTGACCCTATCAGAATACTGCAGGTGAAAACCAGACACCAGCAGCCAGCTGCTCCCTGGTTAGGCAGCTAGTGCCCGTTGCCCCCTGCACTGAGGCCGTGCAGAGCTGGTGGGATTGTGGGTCTTTACGGCGTAGGACCTACGTTCAGTAATGAAATGGAGCTATAGGTATAATAAGCAACCTAGACTTCCTGTCCCATTGCAGCTGAGAGTCCCCCTCGCTTGGGTGCACAGTCCGCCTCCTTGCTGCTTCTCTCTCTCCGCAGCGTGGCTTGGGGCTGGGATTTTGCAGATCCCTGCTCTGCCAGCAGTGGCTTCACTCCCTCCGGGCCACAGCTCCGAGCTGCTAAGGCATGGTCAGAGGTCGTTATCTGGCTGTCCTCTCTCCAGGGAAGCCTTAAAAGCTACTTTAAAGGTCTTTCTTTCCCTCTGAAGAGAGTTCTCTCTCCCTGTTCTATTTGTTTAAGGCAGATAAGTGCTGGCTCCTGGGAGAGCCTGGAACAAAGACGCCTCCCTGGAGGTGTCCACCTGCCTTCTGTGTCCCCCACTTGCCTCTGACCTGTGGACAACGCCTGGCATCTCAGGCCATCTCACTCCCTGAAAGGGAGAAGAAGTGTCTGAGGCTTCCTGTGGTTGGTGGAGAGTGCCGTGCCTTGGCCAGCCCCTGCCCCAGGAGAGCCGTGGCAGGCCCCAGATGGAAAGTCATCTGCAGTTCTCTCGTGCGAGGATTCTGGCTCCTGGTGAACATTAAGCTCACCTGTGATCTGCTCCTGTAAGGAAGGACAGTGAGAGGAGCCCGGCGGGCTTTATGACTTCTGTTGAGCTGGGTGGGAATAGGGGAACAGAAACTGAGCAGGACTTGTGCAGCCTGACAGTGGGCACAGGTTTAGGGACTCTGCCCTCCAAAGGGACATGTCACTACTGTTTCTCAGAGTGCCTGGTTGGTTTGTTGACAAATGCATTTCTATAAATAATGGCCATTTATCAAATCAATGTTCCATCTTCAGAGTTACTTGTCAAGCCATGAGTGACTACCTGGAGGGAACAACCAGGTGATTTTTAAAATGGGTCCTTCCAGCTTAAACAAAATGAGTTTACGGATAGCTAAGAATTAGGTAAAACTTTGAGCAGGTGTCACCAGTTCTCCATTCGGCCCCTCTGTGGGCTGTGCTCCCCCAGGAAAGTGACAGGACCAAGAGGAAGGGCAGGAGCCAGACCGTTACGGAGGAGGGTCCTAGATCGGCTCGCAGGCTCTAATCTCCCCTCGGTGAGTCAGGGGCCAGGCACCAAAGACTGGGCAGTGGGTGCAGGAGAAATGGAGCAAGCTCTGCTTCCTTCGCAGGGCCTCTCAGAGCCCTAGAATTCCCACCTCCTCTCTCCTTCCAGCTCCGTGTTCATGCTGAGTTTCTACCTGACCTGTTTCCTGCTGCTGACCTTGGTGGTGTTTGTGTCCGTGATCTATTCTTGCGTGAAGGTGAGTCCAGTTTACACTTGAGCCCCAGTTGCCTTCTCCCTTCCCTTCCCAGCCCTCTGATAAGCTCCCCGCGCTGGGGCCGGAGGGTCATGCCCGGGACCCAGGTGCCTGAAGCTGGATCATACCTCTTGATTGGCACTGGCAGCAAGCCAGACTGCAGCGGCCATAGTATGTCTGGGGGTGCTTATTTGTACAGGCTGTTTCAGTTAGCCTTTGCCCATCTCTGCAACAAGAAGATACTATTGCCACCTCTTCCATCTGTCTCCTGGGTATCAGATGGGCCGAAGGAAGGGCGTCTAGCACAAAGTCGAGAACAGAGCAATGGTCACTAAATACCTGCTGAAAGAATGGCTGAAAGAGATCACGCCTCTTCTGGGTTCCAGTGTGCCCAGAGATGGCCCTGGAGGAGGCCTTAGAGATGATGGCTTCTGAGCTGCCCATCATACAGACGAGAGGGGGATCCAGAGTGGTCCATTGTTTCAGACGAGGCCACATGGCTAGGGATACGGATGTGAGACCCTGCTCTGGGTTTTCTCCCGTGTCTCCTCTTAGGCATGCCATGTCGCCATCCAAGCTGTGTCCTTTGAGGGGACCTAACCACAGGTCGTTAGGGTTAGTCGTAGGAATCAGTCAGGTTCCCATTTGCCTTGCCCACCAAACCTCTTCCTCGGTTCTTTCCCACTGGTTTAAGAATTCCCTGGGCTTCCCTGGTGGCTCAGAGGGTAAAGCGTCTGCCTGCAATGTGGGAGACATGGGTTTGATCCCTGGGTCGGGAGGATCCCCTGGAGAAGGAAATGGGAACCCACTCTAGTACTCTTGCCTGGAAAATCCCATGGATGGAGGACCCTGGTAGGTTACAGTCCATGGGGTTGCAAAGAGTTGGACACGACTGAGCGACTTCACTAAGAATTCTCTGATGGGCCAGTCTGGTTCTATAAAGCACTTTATCCCGGCAGGGACAAGCCCTGGCCAGCTTGTGCTGTAACCATTTCTCTGCTCCTCCTGGACACTCACTTGGAGCCAAGCCCCTTGGGGCCTCAGGCCCTGCCACCACTCCCCACGCCCTCTGCAGGGGGCACATGTTCTCCTTGCTAGGGAGTTGCGCCTTTGTCACATCCAAAGTCCTCTTTCTCCCTCCACCCTCCAAACAGAGTCCTTCATGGGGCTGTTCACTGTTTCATCACCTGATAGTCAATATCTTGAGGGATTGACTGTCAGAACCGGAAGGACCTTACCACCATCTGGTGTGCTACAGCCCTGCCCCTGAGTGGGTGCAGAGAGAGGCAGGGCTGGCCAGGGTGACTTGGCAAATTGAGCTGGGTGCTCAGCCTGTTGCTGTGCTGCAAGGTAGGGGTTAATCCTGGCTCCCTGCCTCTCCACCAGCTCCTTCCCTGAGGCTACAACCTTGCTCCTGCTCTGTGTTCATTCCCTCTTGCCTTGTGGTCTTGCTGTGGTCAAGCCCGCCTCCCCTGAACCTGTTTGTTCCCCCGTGGACAGTCCCACTTTCTTCATCTCATGCCTGTAAGAGCACACCGTATATTCACAAGAGCCAAAAGGTGGAAACAGCCCAGGTGTCCATCAACAGATGAACGAATAAACAAAGTGCTATATCCATACAATGGAGTATTATTCTACCATAAAAGGACGAAATTCTGAAACATGCGACAGCGTGGATGAACCCTGAAGACACTGCGCTAAGTGAAGGAAGCCAGACACAAAATGGCATATATTACATGATTCTGCTCATATGAAGTATCTAGAATAGATGAATTCACAGAAACAGAGTGCAGACTAGAGGGTACCAGGGGCTGGGGGAGGGAGCATGAAGAGTTATTGTTTACTGGGTTCAGAGTTTCTGTTTGGAGTGATGAAAGGGTTTGGGAAATAGAAGTGCTGGCCTCACGGTGTCGTGCAGGTAGTTCATGCCACCGACATGGACACTTAAAAATGGCCAAACTGGCAAATTTTATACATATTTTACCACAATAAAACAACCTTAAAAAATAAAGCATGCCATAGCTAAAAGGGCCTCTTAAACATTCTTTTGCTGAATGCTCAAAAAAGAATCTTTCCTTTTTTTAAGTTATAAACTGAAGCAAAGTCATTGTTCATTTGAGGAACTTAATGAGCCTATTCAAATCAGAATCAGAGTTTCGTTCACAATTTTTAAACCGGAACCTAGATTTATCTCTCTTCTGTTAGCTACACTGAATTCATTTGGTTTGTGTTCCCTGTTTTGAGTGTGTATCTGCTGGGGGGGAAGGCGGGGGAGAGGCGGGGTGGGGGAGGGACGGGGGACAGACCCATTTCCCCACCTGCCTTGCCATGTTGGGTTAGTTCTCTGGTCTAGTGAATTCTTTGTGCCACTGTTGGAGATGATTATTTATAAACGTCTTCCCTGCCTCCTTGTGCTTTATTGAATCCACCTATTTTGTAATCAGTGTCACATTCAATCAGCTTGCTCTCAGTTCCTCCATCCAGCTCGGGCATTTTCTGACTGCTCTGAGGCCTCAGTTTTCCTGGGGGCAGGGGGTGGTTGGAACACTTACACCCCCTGCCTCCACCTCCCCACACCCTTCCACCAGGGGAGCCTGCTCCTTCCATCTTGCAGATGTAGAGTTTCTATAAAGCGTGTGTTTAGAAAACAAAGTGCTCTGTGACTTATCAAGCCTGAAACCTGCTGATCTCGGCCAAGAGGCAAATAGGCTCTAATACCCATCTTGGGGTCCTGGCTGCATCTGTCTCTCACAAGCCTCTGATAATCCATCTTCTCGGCATTTATCCACTTTCTGTAAAGTAGACCCCAACCTGAGCAATTGTCTGTAGTATGAACTCCTCTTCCAGTTAATCTTGCAGTTAATCTTTCCTCTTTGTGTTGTGCATGAACTGCACAGTAAGATGTGAAGGGGGTTAAGTCTCCCCTTTGGTGTCTCTGCAGCAGGCCGGGTTGGCCCTCCCCGCCCCCCCACACTGCCTGCAGCCTGACTGACTGAAAGTTGATTATATCACCTTCTCAGGTATTGCCATGAAGCTGATTGAACTGGAATTTTCAGTGTCATTCTGTTTTTCTCTGTGAAAAGATTTGCCAGAACTCAGACATTTTTCATCTTATTCCCACGGTTTCTCAGATGTCATGGCTAGTGGTGTTCTGATGAGATACAGCGGTTCCTAAATCATCCCCGCCCGCAACGGGCTCCTCAGATACAAAACCAGGCGGTTCTGTCAGACATGGTCTCTTTCTGTTTCATTTACTTTTCTATTTCCCCGAAACAACCTGGACTTGGATGATTTCTTAAATCATCCATATTTTATTCTTTTTGAAGAGAGAAACATGAAGAAAGTGTAGTCTGAGTCAGTTGACATAGTCTTCTTAGCCATCTGTCTAGGAGCAATTCCCGGGTCCTTTCTCTTGGAAGGTTTTTCTGAAATGTGCTGCTCACCAAGGGCTCTGAATGTGTTTTCATCTCAGGCCTGTGTGATCTCTTCCTGACACGGCTTGGTCCAGATCACACACACCCCTAGATTTCTCAGCAGGACTCTGGAGCCTTGATCTTCCTCTTGTCCCAAAGTCCTGGTCTCGCTGCCCTCTGGAGCTCCTCTGCCTGGGGTACCTTGTCCTGAGGCACGTCCCCCGAGCGCCTCTTTCTGGTGAGGCTCTTAGAGGGCTGTGTGGACACCCAGACACTCTAGTCTTTTCTCCCCTTGGCGTTGGTACTGATCTGGGCCCCAGAGCTGCTCAGAGAAAACCATGCTAAATCCCTCTTTGCATCACACGTGGTCCACAGACTCAGAGTATCTCAGATTGGGAGGTTCCCAAACAGTGAGGCAGTCCAGACAACCACCTGAGCCTGGAACCCCTTTGCAGTAACCCTGCGAGATCCAGGCTGGCCTCTGCTGGGTCCCCTCCAGGGGCACAAGCCTGTTATATCTCCTGAGTGCAGCCCCTTCCCTTTTTGGCCAGCTCTGCCTGGTCCATCCAGAGAAGGCGATGGCACCCGACTCCAGTACTCTTGCCTGGAAAATCCCATGGACGGAGGAGCCTGGTGGGCTGCAGTCCATGGGGTCGCTAAAGAGTCGGACACGACTGAGCAACTTCACTTTCACTTTTCACTTTCATGCATTGGAGAAGGAAATGGCAACCCACTCTAGTGTTCTTGCCTGGAGAATCCCAGGGACGGGGGAGCCTGGTGGGCTGCCATCTATGGGGTCGCACAGAGTCAGACACGACTGAAGCAACTTAGCAGCAGCAGCCTGGTCCCTCAGTCTCCCCGTCCCTCTGTCCCGTCCTTATCCAGTGAAGGGGCCGAGGCCCGCCCCCGACAGCACTGGCATTTTTGCCAATGCCGCCACACAAGTGGGTAGAAGAGTGTGCCTCCCTTCTGTTCCTACACTTGATCAGGGTCCCCTGTCTCTCCTGTGGCTCCTCGGCATGTTCTCTCTCAGAAGGCCAAACTCTGCTTTTCTGCAGTTTGGGAGCTGGGTGCAGATAGTCCCAGAAGGCGTATCTGACCAGAGCTTCCTATAGGCCCTTGTCTGCCCTGTGCAGTCACCAAAAAGCCCCCTGTCCCTCTCCCTGAAGCCTGAATGTAACCAAGCCCCACCTTGCCAGCTCTCCTTCCTACCACTCCAGCCTGACTCCTGCCCACAGCTTCTAAAGTTAGGTCTTACTCCACCGCCAGTACCTCTCGCCTGCCAGTACCTTTGTCCTGTGACCACTGCAGAATCCCACACTCACGTTTCCAGACGCCTGGGCTTGCACTCTGTCTACTAGAAGAGGGTGTGCTGCTGCCCGGCACAGTTCATCTAGGGGTGGAGAACTCTTCATGCCAGGAAGCAGACCTTAGGTTCCTCCCGTGGCTTTTCAGTCCGGCTGTCTTGGGTCCAGAGCCCAGCTGTGCCACCTTGCCTGGCCTTTCCCAAACCTTGAAGGCAGCTTTTATTATATTCATTTTGCAGATGAGAAGAATGAGGATCCTAGTGGTTACACAGCTTCCCCTAGAAGTGGGGATTGTTGTTGGTGTTTAGTTGCTAAGTCGTGTCCAACTCTTTGCAACCTCATGGATTGTAGCCTGCCAGGCCCACTGTCCATGGGATTCCCCAGGCAAGAATACTGGAGTGGACTGCCATTTCCTTCTCCAGTATATCTTTCTGACCCAGGGATCGAACCCATGTCTCCTAAATTGGCAGACAGATTCTTTACCATTGTGCCATCAGGGAAGCCAGGAAATGGGATAGCTGGGTTTTAAACCCAGATGGTTCTTGACTCCAGAGCCCACAAACCCTTCCCCTCCTTTGTTAATATGCTAATATGTCCAGTTGGCTCCCGAAAGGCCGGGTGATGAGAGCAGTAGTGTGTCACCTGGTCACTGTCTGCCTGCTTTGTTCTGAAATTTTTGTATCTTTTAAAAAATCTTTCCGAAGCAGGAAAAATTTCGGCTTCTGTTATTAGCTTCTTATCAGAAAGTCTGTCTTCTTAAATGTTCTGCTGTCAGATTGCATCCAGATTTCATTCCTGGATACCCTGGCCCCACATCACAGTAAGGGAACCAGGACCCCAGGAAGGTCATTGATTTGCCTGGAGACTTTCAGAGAGGCCAGGATCAAAGCTGTCCCTCACCCAGTCACGGTTTATTAATTGTGTCGCCATTCCCATTTTTCAAGTTGAATTGATTTGAATTAATCAGATTGGGAATGTACTGGATGGGAATTTTTTTTTTATTGATTCTTTTCCTGAGCTCTGCTGGTGAACAGGCATTGAGCAATTGGTTTGCACAGACACAATCATTCTGCCAGACAAATGCCCTCCAGGATCTGTTTGCAGCTGTAGGGCAGCCCCACGAGGAGATTCTACTCCAGGTGAAGAATCTTATTGTTTACACCAGGGTTAGTACAGGTAGGATTTCGGGTCAACATACAGGGGAATTTTTATTACAGGAGATGAGATATTCCATAAACCTTTGCCAGGCCAGGATGTCAAATCTTCTGCAGACTTCAAAAAAGCAGCAATTCCTGGGTTCCTGCTGAGATTTAAAGTTAAGAGAAGATCTTTTGAAATGGTGACAAGGAAAATTGGTTTGTAGCAAGGCAATGCACTGAAGTAATCATTCTTTAGCTGTTACAAGTTTATTCCTGGTTGAATTTTGTTTAGTAGCCTGCAGTTCTTCTCTTGGCCTCGGGGTGGCCCCCGTGGGGCTCCCGGTCTCAGGTTCACCAGGAAGCCTTTGCACATAGTGCTCCCCAACCACCTTTCTGGACATGAGTTTGAGCAAACTCCAGGAGATACCGAAGGACAGAGGGAGGGTCGGACACGACTTAGAGATTGAGCAACAACCACCATCACCTTCTATGGGCTTCCCTGGCAGGTTAGTGGTAAAGAACTTGCCTGCAATGCAGGAGACGTGGGTCTAATCCCTGGGTCAGGAAGATACCCTGGAGACGGAAATGGCAACCCACTCTAGTATTCATGCTTGGGAAGTCCCATGGACAGAGGATCCTGGCAGGCCATGAGGTCCCAAAAGAGTCGGACATGACTTAGCAACTAAACAACAACAAAACCACCTTCTATAAAGGCTTTGCTGCTGCTGCTGCTAAGTCGCTTCAGTCGTGTGCGACCCCATAGACGGCAGCCCACCAGGCTCCCCCGTCCCTGGGATTCTCCAGGCAAGAACACTGGAGTGGGTTGCCATTTCCTTCTCCAGTGCATGAAAGTGAAAAGTGAAAGTGAAGTCGCTCAGTCGTGTCCGACTCTTAGCGACCCCATGGACTGCAGCCTACCAGGCTCCTCTGTCCATGGGATTTTCCAGGCAAGAGTACTGGAGTGGGGTGCCATTGCCTTCTCCGATAAAGGCTTTAGCATCTGGTAATAACTTGCCTAAATCAGTCATTATGCTGGTAATGAAAGAAGCCGTTCAATTGATGGATAGGGTGATCAGAACTGAAATGGTTTAAGCAACATGGGGGATGGGAGGATGAAATGGCAAAATTTTAAGCAGGCAAAGATTAGAAACCATCTGTCATACCGTTTCAGAGTAAGTGCCTCATGCTGCTGCCAAAACACTTTCCACAGCTGTGAAACCAAAAATTCCTTTAATGAGAAACAAGGACTTTTGTTCTTATTGGCAACATAGCTCTTTAAAATGCAAATATTAACTAAAATTTCTACTGAATTTAACAGCTTTCAAAGCAATTTCAAATGCATCATTTCATTGGGTCTTCATGACCACCCTAGAATATCTACTACCCAGGAAAGTAGATATTCCCTGTTTACCAATAAGAAAACTGGGACTCTAAGATCTTAATGACTTTCCCAGGATCACACAGTAAGAGGCTGAGCAGGAATTTTTTAAGCAAGCACTTTTTTGAGATACAATTCACATACTGAAAAATTCTCCTTTATAAAGGTCATTAAATTATAATTCAGTAGCTTCTAGCTTATTCACAAAATTCTGCAACTATCACCACTAATTCCAGAACATTGTCATCATCCCCAAAAGAAACCCTACACCTATTAGGAGTCACTCCTCACTCCCTGTTCCTCTCATCTGCTGCTGCTGCTGCTAAGTCGCTTCAGTTGTGTCCGACTCTGTGCAACCCCATAGACGGCAGCCCACCAGGTTCCCCTGTCCCTGGGATTCTCTAGGCAAGAACACTTGGAGTGGGTTGCCATTTCCTTCTCCAATACATGAAAGTGCTAGCAACCTCAAATCTATTTCCTGTTTCTATGAATTTGCCTGTTCTGGGCATTTTGTGTAAATGGTATAATACAATGTGTGGCCTTTTGAAATTGGCTTCTTTCACATAACATATCTCAAGGTTTGTTCATCTTGTACCATAAAACAGCACTTCATTCCTTCATCTGTGACCAAATAATATTCCATCATGTAGATTTACTACATTTGGTTTATCCCTTCATCAGTTGATGGACATCTGGCTAATTTCCACTTCCAGGCTATTAATGCTACTCTAAACATTTGCATATGAAGTTTCATATGGACTAATGTTTTCAGTTCTCTTGGGTATGTACCTAAGAGTATAAAAGAGTGGGTTCAGTCAGAGTTCAGATTACCCTCCAAAGGAAGTGTTTTCTCAGAAAAAGATGCCACAGACTCAATGCTCCATGAACGCAGCTGAGAGGCACCCCTGCTTGGCACGTGAAGTTCAAGGTCTTCACCACTCAGCCTAGAGCCCAAGTGGGCTGCAAGCCTCCGTCCCTGCTACAGTCCTTCTGTGTGGTCCCTTCTCTCCCTCTGCTGAATAGGAAATGGACTTGCTGGGAAGGCAGAGGGAGATTTGGAGCGAAAGGGATATATAGCTTCTTTACATGCATACTTAGCCCAAAGCCCAAAACTCAGGTGTAAGCAGGGCACTTTCTTGGTGTCAAGAACTGTGAAGGGTCTGAGATTTGGTTTTACGCTTGTTGCTCTTTCACAGATGCTAGCAGAAGTCACCAGACTCCTGGGTCAGGGACAAGAGACTTTATTACTTGTGGCATAGCAAGCAGTACAAGCATCAGCATATTTGTTTTGGTTTGCCAAAGTCCCATGGGGGCAACCTGATGGGCCCCTGTGGAACCACGTGTAGTCAGTCTGAGTCACAGCTGAGGAACACTGGACCAAGGGCCTGGCACTTGCTGGCCTTAAACACTGTAGCACATGAGCCAGCACACTGGGAACGAGCAGTCCTTTCATGGCCACACTGTGTGCCCTCACCTACTTAGCTGCCTGTGTTACTGTCTGCAACAGTGGGCAGCTGAGCCTTGCATCCGGCACGCTCAGTCAGAATGTGCAGGTATGCTCAGGGCCACCCAGGAAAAGCCACGCCCAGAACCCAGGCCTCTGGGTACTTTTCCACCAGCTTCCTCTGCCTGTAGGGGTTTCCGTGGGACACGTGGCATGCTTGAAAATCAGCCTACCAGGAGGCATGAAGGTGGGTGGGGTGAGAGGAGCACGTCCACCGCTTTGCTTTTCTGGGTCTGCCAACTTCTTTGGGTTGCTTAGGAGATGACGAGGACGTGGTGGCCAAGGCCAGTTGTATCAGATTTGGTAGACCCAACTGTTTAATTACCAAAACTGCAGTGGGTCTTTGAGTGGACATACAGTGTGTGTAGTTGAAGGAAATATAGGGAGGGTTAGGTGAGGGAAATGCAGACCCATGGGCATCCTGCTGAAAAAACTCAATTCATGTGACCGGGGCACCACCCTCTGCTCCCAGGCTGCTCTGCTCCTTTACACATGCCCATCCCCTTCCTCGAGATGCCAGGCTCTCCCTGAGCCCTCAGATCCACAGCTCCCTGCTTCATCCCAGAAACACTCTGGCCCTCCTCGGAAAGTTCTGGGCCCTCCATGACTCTGACTGCTGCCTCCTGCCACTCCCTGAATGTAACTCTAAGGGGCCCAGCATTCACACAGTGGGTACATGGGCTTTTCCCTCTGCTTCCATGTTGGGGTGAAGGTAGCATCTTTCCTTTCGTCCATCCTCTCTCACCTGTGAGTGCCTCAGGTGGACTCCTCCCGGCCCCCTGCAGAATCTAGCTGTGGTTGACCTGGAAGCAGAGGTTGGAGGCTCACACACAGGGAGGAGGGTCAGGAAAGCGTTCAGGGTTCTGCTGGCAACAGACAAAGAGGGGGAGAGCCTCCTCTGCCTCCTCTGTGGCGGTATGTGGAGTCCACTGAATTCTGTTTCGTCTCTCTCTCTCCCTCCCTCTGCCCCGGGACAGCTCTTCCCAGCCCCGCTGCAGACGCTCTCCAGGAAGATCGTGCGGTCCAAGATGAACAGCACCCTGGTGGGGGTGTTCACCATCACCCTCGTGTTCCTGTCAGCTTTCGTCAACATGGTGGGTGGCTCCACCTCCCCGGCACCTCCCAGCCCACTGGAGCCCTGAACACCACAAGCACCGGCTGGGAGGAGACTTCCCCCAGACCCTGGGGTTCTCCCTCCCTGGAAATTCTTATTTGGGTCTCACCTCAGGCCTGGGATCAGATTTAGCTCCTAAAGCCTCTCACACAGCCTTTAGTCCTCACTCTCTAGGACAGAGGACCAGAAAGGCTTGCGGAAGTACACCCCCAAGGGAGGTTTATGAGCCCTGCCCTGGGTAGTTGGGCAAGTCTTGACTGTTCCTCGGTCTCTTCCATGCTCATCCCCTGCCCTGGTCAGGGTCAGACCTCACCCAAAACCAGGGGGCATGGGCACGTTCTGCCTGTGGAGACGGGCTGCACTGGCCTGGCCCCCATGGGCTGAGCCTCTCCTCCCCCGCAGTTCACGTGCAACTCCAAGGACCTGTTTGGCTGCCTGGGGGACGAGCACAACATCAGTGCCAGTCAGGTCAACGCATGCCACGTGGTGGAGTCGGCCGTCAACTACAGTCTGGGTGATGAGCAGGGCTTCTGCGGCAGCTCCTGGCCCAACTGCAACTTCCCCGAGGTACTGGGCAGGGTGGGGCAGGATGCAGATGGGGACCCACCACCAGCTCTCTCCATCCTCAACTACTCTGATGGACAGTCAGGGGCCCTCAGGCTCACTGCCATTCCAGAAACCTCCTTCCCCCGAAGTCTATCTCACTCTATGTGCCAGACACCAGTGAGCAAGGCCAACCTCCCTGTATAATATTAACAACAATAACAGCATAGCTGTTGCTTATAGGGTGCTTACCATGTGCCAGACACAGTGCTAAGAACTTCACATTTACTCATTTAGTCCTCAGAGCAACCCTGTGACAAAGATGCCATTATTAGCTCCTTTATACAGATGTAATTGAGGCACAGAGAGGTTAAATAACACGCCTAAGGTCACACAGTTAGCAAGTGGCAGAGGCAGAGCTCCCACCCAGGTCAGGTGACTTCAGAATTTTTGCTCTTAACCTGAAGGCAGAAATGTTTCTGGACCCTCAGCCTCAGCAGCATACCCCCATGCTGCCCTGGGTGGCCTGCCTGACCCCTTTGCTGTAGGTCAGAGAGCAGAGGGGAGCAAAAGGAACTATATCCTAAACCAACACTACCACCTGCCTCACCCATTCAAAGTATAGTTCAGTAGCTTTTAGAGTATTGCTGGGTTGGGTTCTCCTACTAACTAGGGCTTCCCTGGCGGCTCAGATGGTAAAGAATCTGCCTGCAATGCAGGGAGACCTGGGTTCAACCCCTGGGTCGGGAATATCCCCTGGAGAAGGGAATGTCAACCCACTCCAGTGTTCTTGCCTGGAAAATTCCATGAACTGAGGAGCCTAGTGGGCTACAGTCCATGGGGTGGCAAGAGTCGGACACGACTCTTGGTATGTCCACAACGTGTGCAGCCGTCATTATAATGGGATCGTACAGCATTTTTGTCACCCCAAAATGAAACCGTGTACCTACAGATCACTGGGTTTAAAAATCCGGTGTCGAGAACCCTTAGCAGCATGGTATGCTGAGTGCTGCGCCACCCTGCTGGGCTTCCTCAGGGAGCCATTCTGCAGAGAGCAGCAGGATCAGGCTTCCAGCCCAGCGCATTGTCTCCCAGCACCAGTCACTCTCACAACCCGACTCCCAACCAGGGCGCCCGTGAAATCTAAGATGATGGCAGTTTTTGCCCTTTTCTGGGGAGAAAGCCCATGCCTTCATCCAACTCCCAAAGGGCCCATGACTCGTAAGAAGGCTCCAAGATGGCAGTGAGGGCCCCTGGGGACTGTCACAGTGCTGGCCTCCTTACCTGTCCCAGGGAAGGGGACTGATCCACCTCCCCTATATGGATGGGATCGGGGAGACTCAGTGAGAAGTAGGGCTCCCCCACACCGGTGTCACCCGGACTGCTGGTCCCTGGGCCCCACCATGCGCTCACTCTGCCCTGGAAGCCATGCTCCAGCACCTGCCCTTGGCTCTCCACCTCTCTTCCCTCTCACATCTGGCTGACAGCCTCTAGGAGCTGCTGCCTGAGGGCTGTTGGCTGGAAGCCGAGGCTGTTTTTGGTCTTGCATGTGTCCCTTGGTGGCTGCTCCATGGGAGAGCAGGGGAACAAAGTGATGGCAGGGCCTGTCCTGGTTCCTCGTTTGTGGGAGATGGTTGATCACAGCCTTCAGCCCTCACCAGCCTGACCCGTTTTGGGCCCTCAGATCCCAGGCCTCACCAGCTGCAGACCCCTCAGGCTGACCCCACCCCACAAGTGTTGTTCTGATTCAGCAATTCAGCAACTCCTCAGAGACCTGGATGGACCTCAGCATTAAGCTTTGGCCTTGTCTGGGCCCCGGGTCTGAATGGGCCTCCAAGCTGGTGCTTTGTCCCCCTCCCCACCCACCGAAAAAAGAATTATTATCCTCGAGGCTGATGTGTCTGTGCGTGTCCTCCCTACTCCTTCCTCTGCCCCTTCCTGCTGGTGAGTTGAAGCAGGTCCCTCCCTCCTCCAGTCACCAGGGGCTACCCTCACTTCCAGCCACCAATACTTGGCCTCCATCCCAAGGCAGAGGCAGCAGTGAGACGCTTTGCCTGGAGCAGAAATAGTGATGCTAAATTTAAAAGAAAGAGAAAAATAATAGTTGCTGACTGTCTTGGATTAATATCAGGGGATGACAGAACAGAAATTGACCTCTTAGATGGCCTGGTTTGACCCCTTGGACAATTGTCTGAGGCTCTGAAACTGAGGCTCTGAGACCAGAAGGGGTTCCCCCCAAAGTACAGGGAGAGGCACAGTCCCTCATCTGAAACCTTTCAGATCAGATATGTTTTGGACTGTAAAATTTTTCAGAGTTTAAAAGGTTATCTCACACCTCGGTGCAATCTGGGCAGCACCTGATAATGAAACACAGAAATATTTCTGCAGCAAAATGTATGAATAGTCACAGGAAGCAGGACAAAGGTGATACTTCACATCACGTCAGTAGATCAGTTTGGCCACCAAATAATGCAGTTCAGATGTTGCCATCACATCAGTTATGAAAACACTTTCAGTTTTCAGGACTTTGAATTTAAAGTCGCAGATCCAGGGCTGGAGCCTGCACTCTCATAGTTATGGAGGGTACCACACACTGTGCCAGGGGGTGTCATATCATTTTTAATCATCACAGTAAGCCCACGAGAGAAAAGGCTTTGTATGCAGGGAAACAAGGTTAGGGGCTTCCCTGCGGGCTAAGACGGTAAAGAATTTGCCTGCAATGCAGGAGACCTGGGTTCGATCCCTAGATAGGGAAGATCTCCTGGAGAAGGAAAAGGCTACCTACTCCAGTATTTTGTCCTGACTGTATAGTCCATGCGGTCGCAAAGAGTCAGACACGACTGAGCGACTTTCACTTTCAACAAGCGTAGAGAGGTTAAATAAATGGCCAAAGTCACACAAACAGTCCATAATGAATCAGGGCTGAAACTCAAGTTTGCCTGAGCTGGAAGCCCTGCTCTAACCATTGGGCCCCACTGTTGGAACTGGTGATATTTATCCTGCCAGCCCCATCTCCTGGTTTCTACCCAGGGCCATTCACATCACAGTATAAGTTTGCATCAGCAGAAACATCCCCAGACCCGGTTTCACCTGAGATCAACTCAGACTGGAGAGAGGCTGGGGGGCGGGCGGGGCCCGGGGAGGGGCGGGACCCGAGGAGGGCGGGGCCCGAGGAGGGGGCGGGCCGGGCGCTAAAGCTGCCGCCCTCTCTCCGCAGTACTTCACCTACAGCGTGCTGCTCAGCCTGCTGGCCTGCTCCGTGTTCCTGCAGATCAGCTGCATCGGGAAGCTGGTGCTCATGCTGGCCATCGAGCTCATCTACGTGCTCGTCGTTGAGGTGCCCGGTGTCACGCTCTTTGACAATGCCGACCTACTGGTCACGGCCAACGCCATGTAGGTGGCACCTGCCTGGGACCCCAAATGGGGTCTGGAGCTTTGCAGAGAGACAGGAAAAACGGAAGACTGGGGCCTCAGGGGGCTTCCAGAGGAGTGTCCTTTTGCTCCCAGCTCTGACCACCTAGGCAAAAACAGCGCAGTGTCTTTTTTCTTTCCCCCCATCCCTCTCCCAGTGAAGAGGGTGGCCTCAGGGCTACTAGGTCCCCTGTCCTTCTGCCTCCAGACACTTACTCAGTCCTGACTTCAGGCTTCAGTGATTTGTTCCTCATCTGTCCCAGGCAGCCTTTGATGAGCTATTTTCACCTCACTGCCCTTGCAACCTCAGGCCCAGAGGGGTCAAGTTTCAACAGAGCTGGAAAGCAAGGTGTGTGGGAGCAAAGGAACAGCCTCGTTGTTTGTGGGCATTTGTCCTGCCTTAAGCCAAACACCTGGACATACTTTATCCCTTTCATCCTTATGGCAACTCAGCAAAGTAGACAGGGCCTCCGGGACAGTTGGGTAGTTTGTGCATTGCTCAAAGGCTCCTGACTGTGATGGTGAGCAGCCAGGAGGTGGCACGAATGAAGATTGTGCCCCGGGCATTCTAGCTGGCAGTTAGCCTGGTCAAATAGTGACAGATGTCAGATTTTCCAGGGAGGTGGCTCTGTGAGGGGAAAGAGCTCTGATTTGGGGTCGAATTGAATTTGAATCTCAGCTTCAGACACATATTTGGCTATTTTTCCTGAATCTCCCATTATTTTTTCCCAGTAGAGTGGAAATAATAATACCTATAGTAGTAATATGTGTGTAAAGTGCCCGATACATAGTACCCCTTTCTTCCCATTACCATCCCTGCCCCCACCCCCAACACACACATCAGGAAGTGCAAAACATGTGAGCTGACAGGTCTGTGTCCCTTGAGAAAATGCAGCAAACTGTGCTTTCTCTGAGTTGGAGGAAGGGATTCATTCATCCATCTACCCAGTCATTCAAAAATATTTACAGAGCGCTTGCCCTGTTCCGGGCACCAAGCTTGGCAGTGGAGGGACAGTCATGGATTACGTCGGCCATAACTCCAGTGTCAGAAAAGATGTTACCTTCTTGTGCAGAGAATGTCACCCGAGAAAATGAGGATGTAGTGAAGGATCTAAGGCAGATGCAAGGAAGAACTTCTCAGTGGCCGTGTGGGGCTGTGGGCAGATGACGGGGAGACTGGAGCATGGGGAGCAGTGCAGTTTGCGGTCCTGTGGGGACGGGAGGAGGAGGAAGTCAACCCTTCCACCCAAGGATGGGGCAAGAGCGGGACTCTGCCTGTCTTTCTCTCCTGCCCTGCTCCTCCCCTACACCCCCTCCCCTCCTCCTACTAAAGCAGCCCTACCCAGAGAGTGAAGGTCCTTTCTGGGTTGAGAAACCCTGGCGTGGCTCTAGGGTGGCACTGTTTACTAGAAAAATTATGCAAGCCACAGATGTAATTTTAAATTTTCTAGTAGCTATATTAAAAAGCAAAACATGCAATTAATTCTAATAATATATTTGTTTAACCAATATATTCAGAATATTATTTTCATATGTAGTCAGTTTTAAATTATTAGTGAAGTATTTGATATCTTCCCACACTGATTCTTCAAAACCTGGTATCTATTTTACGCTGATAGCACATCTCAGCCTGTACTAGCCACATTTTAAGCTCAGTAGCCACATATGGCTAGTGGCTACTGTACTGGACAGTACAAGTGTGTGTTTCTCCTCTGGGTGGCAGCGACGGGCTGGGGTGGGAGAGGGGACAGGCTGCTGCCCAGGTAGGGTCCCAGGAAAGGACTGGATGATTTGTGGTCCTGGTGACCAGATGCTAATAGGGATCAGGTTTTCTGCAAGCCTCCTATCCTGAAAGTGTCCTTAGATTGGGGAGAGGGATGCTGGGGGGATGGCAAAGGAGCAGCAGTTGTGGGAGCAGAAATATAAGGCATGGGGACACAGAGCTGGGTGTAAAGGGTGTAGAGGGGACAGGGGTGGCAGAGAGGCCTGGAGGGTATGAGACAGGGAGCAGTTCTGAACAGCCCTCTCCAACTCCTGTTCACAGAGACTTAAACAACAACGGGACCTCCCAGTGGTGAGTTGAAGCTCTTTGTCTGAATTCCCTGATACGACCCCTGCCTGCCAGAGGCCACCAGCTCAGGCCACCAGCCCAGCAGAGAAAGCAGCGGTGCACAGGTGGGAGGGGGCCTTGGTGGCAAGGTGGGTGATGAAGGAGGAGGCCCTTCCCTCTCTAAGTACCAATGGGGCCTCCCTGGGTAGGTACCGTTCTTTTACTATCTCCATCACCCCAAGATGACTTACAGACTCGGGACCAAGATTATCAGGCCTCAGAGGCCATTCCACAGGCCTCCAGCTCTCTCTGGGGGCATACATGAGACCCCAGGCACAGGAGAACATGTGCCTCTTCTGCTCCCAGAGGGGAGGAGCAGAGGCCCAGGCCTGCAGGGTTGGTTGCTTAGGTCTTGCCTCCTGGCTGCTGCTGCGCAGGGAGTATGCAGCCTTCAAGGTTTGGGCTCTTTGCTAGGACAGGAGAAGGGTTTGGGACAGCTGTTTTTTATTAGGAGTATTAGTAATGTTAACAGAAATATAATCAGATAATAATTGCTACCAGTTTTGGAGTTCCTACCGTTTCTCAGATACGATACAGGAGTTTGCATATAGTATCTGTAATTCTTGCCACAATCTTGAAATGTGGGTATTGTTATTCCATTCTACAGATTAGGATATTAAGATTCAGAGAGGTTAAGAGATTTGCCCAAGGTTGCCCAGAGACAGTATGGCCTGCCTGGCTCCCTTGTTACAACCCCTGTCTTGTCAACTGAGAGAGACCTGGGATGATACATTGCCTTGTAAGATGGCCCAGTTCATTTCCTGTTGTAACCAGAGGGAAGCACCCCAGTGATGCAGGGGAGTGAGCCTCAGTGGAGGAGTAATGGCTGCTGGGCTGCAGGGCAAGCAGAGGCTGTCCACCAGGAAGACAGCACACCTCAGGCAAAGTTAGAGCAGGAGGGTGAGGAGGGGGGAGTTGAAGTGGGAGGAAGACAAACAGGCCTGAGCGGCCCTCAGAGCCTGGCATGAAGCATGGGGCCTCTGTTTCCTGCCTGCAGCCCTGAGCATCCGACCAAGGTGGCGCTGAAGGTGGTGACGCCCATCATCATCTCCGTCTTCGTGCTGGCCTTGTACCTGCATGCGCAGCAGGTGGAGTCCACTGCCCGCCTCGACTTCCTCTGGAAACTTCAGGTGGGTAGCCAGGGGCTGGGGCGGGGGTTGGGGGGGGAGCGGGAGGAGGTACCCAGGCCTCTGGCCACTTTCTGGGCTGGGCTGGGCCTGGGTTCTGCACTGACGAGGTGTCCTGCTCAGGCCTCATCCCAATTGCCTGGTACCCTGTGTCCCAGTGAGTCTGCCCCCTGCTCTCTGGGGCCAAGAGGCAAAACCGTAGAGCTCCAGGCAAACCCACTCTCGATAGTGCCCAGTGCTGGGACCCTGGTGGACAGGCAGGAGGAGAGGAGGGGCGCAGGGGGTGTGCAGTTCCAGGGCCTCAGAGGCCTGAGTGCAGGAGCTGGCATCAGAGGCATCTGAGCAGGGCTCGATGTGACCAGAACTGCACTTGAAGCCTCCTCCAGGGGAAGACAGCTGGAAGGGGCATCAAAGATCGTTGACAGGAAGTCCAGCCAGGTGGCTATGCCCTGACCTTGATGAGCAGTAGCCCAGGCAGGGGCAGAGGTGCTGGGTGCCCTGGTGGAGCTGAAATCCAGCCATCACTCTGCTGTCCAGGCTCTGTGCCCTGAAAGCTGACTGTGTCCACCTAGAGGAAGGGGTGATGCTGGGCCATGCACAGCATGCTCCAGGTGCTAGCGGCAGCCCCTGTGTGGCCCCTTACTACCTGCTGGACCACCTCAAAAGGTGCAGGAGAAGGTGCCCAGGACCTGTGACAGCCTGGCTTTAGATAGGAGTAGAGGTGGGGCTCAGAGCTGTTGCTCCTGCCCAGCTGTTTGTAAGGCATAGCTTAGCCTGGCCTCTTTGCCTCCTCTGGCCTGACTCCTGTGTGCAGATCACTTCTCCAGCTCATCTGTAGCTTGCTTACGCTTCCTCCATCCTCAGCTTCCTAGTAATGTTGAGATTCAAGTCTTTGGGCCAGGGCAGGAAGCCTTGATTTTCACTGGCTGCTGAGCGAAAGTGGAGGCATTTGGTCTCTGCATTTGCTCCATCACCTTCTCTTTTCTGACACGATGCCCCAATCCACCCCCTCAGTTTCCCAGTGTCCACCTCCCCAAAGTAAGGACACTCTCTGCATTATTCCCATGCAACCCCCAGACAGGAAATCAACACTGTCCATCCACAATACATCCACTCACAGAACCATTCGTGTTTGGTCAGCTGTCCCAGTTCTGGCCCAGGACCCCCTCCAAGGTACCCTGTGCATTTGGTCATTATGTTTCTTGTCTGCCTCTCAGTCTGTCAGTCTTTAAGAGGTCCTTGTTCTGTAGCCCTCAGTCCGGGGCCCTTGATGTTTCCTGTGTCTGGACTTGGGCCCCGCCTTCCAGGAGGAAAACCGTGGAAGTGACACTCGCTAGCCCCTTCTCAGAGCATCACCTTGAGGATTCCTCTGTGTTGGCCTGTCCCACCCCTGGCGACGTTAACCTTGATCACCCTCTCAAGTGGGCATCTGCCAGATTTCTCCACTGTCAGGTCCCCATCTTCCCTTTTGTACCCTATTAGCATTTTGTGGAAAGATACTCTGGCATCACACCAATATTCTGATTCTCAGCAAACCTCCCCCAGCAGTCTTAGCATCCATCACTGACTCCTGCCTGCCAGCTGTGATGACCTATGTCTGTCATTCCTTCTGCATTTGCTTTCTTTTTAAATTAATTTATTTATTTGGCTGCATTGGGTGTTAGCTGCGGCACGCAGGATCTTTCAGTGTAGTTGGGGTGTATGGACTTAGTTGCTCCACAGCATGTGGGATCTTACTTAGTTCCAGGAGTTGAACCCATGTCCCCTGCCATGGCAAGGTGGATTCTTAACCACTGGACCACCAGGGAAGTCCCCCTTCTACATTTGTTGATCAACATTCTCCTTTAAGGCAGAGCTTTCCTTGTGTGTGTTAGTTGCTCAGTCATGTCCAACTGTTTTCAACCCCATGGACTGTAGACCACCAGGCTCCTCTGTCCATGGAACTTTCCAGGCAAGAATACTGGAGTGTGTTGCCATTTCCTTCTCCAGGGGAACTTCCTGATCCAAGGATCCAACCCAGGTGTCCTGTATTACAGGCGGACTCTACCGTCTGAGCCACCAGGGAAGCCCAGAGCTTTCCTTATCCTCCTCTTATTTGCTTCATTCATTATCTACATCAGCCTACACTCACCGATTCCTATCGAATTCAGTGGGGCTTATACCCTGCTCCTCTCATTATGTATTTCAGTGTTTCACGTGTCCTGGCTTTGGTCAGTGTGTCTTTAGGTTGGCTTCCATGTTCTTTGACACGCTCCGTCATTCTTTGAGCATTTTTTTACTTTCTGGCACAAGATGCTGTCTGGGGCTCATCATGTACTTTCCCTTCAAAGTGCCCCAGTTGTTTTTCATGGAGAATGGTGTTTAGAAACGCAGATCAGGGCACGCCGTGTGCTCACTGTTCTAGGTCCTCTCTGTGGACTAAGCTAGGAAATGTATGTACGTGTATAGAAAATACACACATATACATACATATGAATGGACACCACTGCAGTAACTGTCAGCTGATGTTTAAAACCATGGGTTGGTAGCAGTACCCCCATTCCCAATGCAATACCTCAGGCTTCTTTCTAGCTCTCCTCCTTCCATGCATGCAAACATTATCGCTGGCAGTGAGAACTTCCCCTTCTATTTCTCTCACATATTTACTCATTTGTTCAGTGGAACTGGCCTCCCCACCTCAGCCCCCTTCTCTGCCCCACCATGCCCGCTCCCCGCCTCACCGCCCTGCTTCCTTGCTGGACACACCACATGTGACGCTCCCTCCTCTGATCACGTCCTTCCTCAGGCACAAGCACTCTGTACAAGGTTGGGAAGGAAGGGAAAATTGACAAGGAAGTGGCTGGCCACTCCCCATTTTGCAAACATGCGCATGTGTGTGAGTGTGGGGGCGAGTGTGTCTCTACTTGCCAGGCGTGTCCGCCCACCTCTACTGCAGCGTCTCATGATGCTCCCGCATCCTTCCATCTCCCATCGTCCTCCAGCGCTTGGGGGAGGGGTAAATAATAACCTGAGCACGGGTCCTCGGTGGATGAGTGATGGTCTGTTGCCCCACTGCCGGTCTTGCCTAGCAGCCCATTTAGCTGTCGGATCTATGGTCCTGGTGGCTGGGTGTGGTGCTGGCAGGGAGGTGGGGAGCCTGGGGTCCTCAGCTTCCCTGAAGCACCTGCACAAGACACACACCCACATGGCCCCTCCTCTGGGCCTCGGTTCTCAGGAGAGGCCATTCTTATCTCCTCCCATATCCTTGACCTTATTAGGACCAGCAAGCACCTGGGAACCCCCGAGCCATCCTGCCTGAGCACAGCCCAGCCCTTGAAGCAGCTGGCTGTGCTGGCAACTGCCCACACATCTTGGGCAGAGTTCCCAGAGGAGGCAGGTGCACCTGACCAGCACCTCTGTGCTGGGCTTCTGTTCCCAGCAGCAGCTGTGCTCCCAGCGTCCCCACCCCCAGCCTCCACTGCCTGACACTCTGGGTAGATGCTCTCTGGGAAAGCATTCCTGCCACCTGTGGGCTGATCAGAGGAGCTGAGGTGCTCCTGGGTCCCCGGGCCTGTGGTCTCTGTGGGTGGCAGGAGCAGGAGTGGGGGCAGCCTGGTGCATCTTCAAAGCAGCTGGGGCCCCTCTGCGGGGATGGCAGGGAGAAGGAGAGGGACTCCCACACCAGCCTTCTCCCACTGGCACACCTGTTCCAGAGCAGAAGCAGGGGGCCCTTATTGATGGGAGTTGTTGTTTAGTCGCAAGGTCGCGTCTGTTTTTGTGACCCCAGAGACTGTAGCCCACCAGGCTCCTCTGTCCCTGGGATTTTTCAGGCCAGAATACTGGAGTGGGTTGCCATTCCCTTCTCCAGGGGATCTTCCCAACCCAGGGTTAGAACCTGCATCTCCTGCATTGCAGGATTCTTTACCACTGAGCCACCAGGGAAGCCCAATTTAGGGGAGGGGATGGTCAAAGTGTCCCACCCCACAGGAGCCACCTGGCAGGAAGACAGCATGTGCCTGCTGGACCCCCCTGGCATCTTAGGTCCAGGAGCTTCCTTGGGTGTGACTCACCCATCCCAAGAATGAGGTGGGTCCTCTCACCTCATCCCTCAGCTTTCTCCTCCCCCACTGGAGCCAGACCTGCAGCCTTGATGGGTGTAGCAGCTCCTTCTCCATGGGCAGCCATTGCCCACCTGGAGACCCAGGGCCCTGAGAAATAGTCCTGGCCTTTTTTGAGGTTCTAGCTGCAGTTAAGGAAGGCCCAAGAAGGCTGGCTAGATCTTTTAAACAGCCCTGCTAATGGTGCTTGGCCTGCCTGTCTGCCTGCCTTACCTACACTGTTGCCTGCCCCCATTCAAGGGACCATTCTGTTTGCCGTTGAGGGGAGGGAGCAAGCAGACCCCCTTTCTGGACCCTTGTGCCCTTTGAACACTCTGGTCAGCTGGCTCCTTGCACACCGAAGTGCAGGACTACCTCTGTGCTTCAGCTTGTGGGCCACTGTTGGCCTCTTGACCTGAGGGTTCTGCACTGTCCCTTTATCCTGGATAGTGGGTTAGGCCCAGGCCCAGGACCCAAGCTTGGGGACATCAGTGATGTCTGTCCTGCCCAGGTGGCACCTCGAGGCACCTGCAGCCTCTGGTCCTGGGGCGGGTCAGCTCTCGGGGAACCAGGGAGACCAGGCAGGGCTCTGAGCAGGTTTCCCTGCATTCAGTCTGCTAAAGTGATTTTTATTGGTTTTCTGTGTGCGTTTCCTTATACGAAGAGGCAAATGGACAATCGAGGTGCACTTGGGTGGCTAGAGGGCCGTGCGGGCGTGGGTTTGAACCAGCCTTTTACCCCCCTGCCTCCTTTTCATCTGGGGCAGGCAGGATCTGTCCAGCTTCTCCTCTGGGACCTGTTTTCACTCAGGGTCCCTCCTGCAGGATCAACGCTCTCATAGGTGTCGCTTTCTGAGAGGCAGGCGGGGAGTCAGCCACTTACAGAGCTCTCTTTTCTGATGGTCAGAGTAATAGATGCTCTTTATTGAAAACCTGGAGTAGAGACAGCAGTGAGGATGCAGCTGGCACTTGCTGAAGTCTTGGGCCCATGTGGGCACGCAGGTGGGCTGCACTGCCTTTTTCTAAGTGGCCTGCTGCTTGCCCTCCCTCTGACCGGGCCCTCTGTCCCAGGCCACAGAGGAGAAGGAGGAGATGGAGGAGCTGCAGGCCTACAACCGGCGGCTGCTGCACAACATTCTGCCCAAGGACGTGGCCGCACACTTCCTGGCCCGCGAACGGCGCAACGACGAGCTCTACTATCAGTCGTGCGAGTGCGTGGCCGTCATGTTCGCCTCCATCGCCAACTTCTCTGAGTTCTACGTGGAACTGGAGGCCAACAACGAGGGCGTCGAGTGCCTGCGGCTGCTCAACGAGATCATCGCAGACTTTGACGAGGTGCAGCGGGGCCCCGATATCCCCCTTTCCCATCGCCAGTGTGAGTGGAGACGTCAGGAGCCCTGACTGTGTCCCAGGCGCTGCCACAGGCGCCTGCGTGTATTCCCCATCACCATGTCACAATGGGGAGGCCCAGACTCACAGACATTAAGCGTCTTGCCTTGGGTCACTGCCTGTAAGCGGCAGAGCTGGCGTTTCAGCCTCAGCTGCCCCATGAAGGCCCCGCCTGGCTGCCTCGCCAGCCACCCCCATCACCTGCCACTCCTCTTGTGGCATCTCGGGCTGGACAGGGCCTCAGGCTGGGACTCAGCGTTGAGAGAGTCCAAGGGAGGAGGGATTCCCAAGCTAAAGGAGGAGGTGGGACCAAGTTGCAAAGCCTTGAACAGCAGAAGCAAAGACATTTCCTTTGTTGAGTACCTAGTGTGTGCCAGGCCCTGAGGAGTACTGTACCCAGTAGAGCAGCCTCGGTGCTGGGAGCTCACCATGTAGTGAGTGTAAGAAGGACAAGCCCAGCAGGAGTACAGGGGCCGGGGCATGGTGCACAGGCACTAGAGAGATGGTGGAGCTGGGACCAGGCAGAGTCAGAAGCAGCCCCTGAGACTCCCGGGCATTGCGGTTCCTGGAATTGGCTGAGATGGATGTGGACAGGCTTCCAGCAGGTCCTGGAGACAGGAGAGAGTGGTCTGCTGGACAACAACGAGGAGGTTTCCCTGGGAGGGCTGGGGACCTTAGCCAGCAAAAGGAAAGGCAGCTGCCAATCCATATTAGGGGGAAAAGCCCCAGAGATGACTTGTGACCTGGCCCCAGGGGCTCCTGTATGTGGCTGGGCTCATAGCCCACAGCCCCTAGACAGCCAGCAGATGAGTACTGGAAGCAGCCTGACTGTTGGGGAGCACCAAGGCTTTCCACTGAGTTGGTGACAGAGATGGGCCCCTCTGTGTGAACCGGGGTGACACAAGGGGCTGTGCTGCACTCCCCTGCAGACCTCAGTACCCAACTTCGGGGTGACCCAGGTTTGGCCTCCTTCTTCCCAGATCATTAGTGAGGACCGGTTCAGGCAGCTGGAAAAGATCAAGACCATCGGCAGCACCTACATGGCCGCCTCCGGCCTCAATGACTCCACCTACGACAAGGTGGGCAAGACCCACATCAAAGCCCTGGCTGACTTCGCCATGAAGTTGATGGACCAAATGAAGTACATCAACGAGCACTCTTTCAACAACTTCCAGATGAAGATCGGTGAGCCTGGCTCAGAGTGCTGAGGGCTTGTGGGGGCTCCCCAAACCCCCTCTCCCATCCTGCTTCCATGAGCCAGTCCAAGGAGGCTGATGCTATCGTATGTCCCTGCCCAAGGGGTGGGGGTTGGTGCCCATCACACAGCAGAGCTCTCCCAGGGCCTAGAGGTGCCTCCTCTGCATGGTGCTGAGCACAGGATACCATTTTTCTCAGTTCCTGCCTTTTCTACTCACGGTGCCCACCAGAGAGGCTTTGTGGGGGATGCTGTGTGCCAAGGGCACAGGGCTCCCCATGGGAGAGGCCGGAACTCAGAAAGGGGTTATTGCTGAGTTCTAAGTGGTTTCTGTGTGTGTGTGAGCAAGATCAAGGTGATGTGAAGGTTCTTCTAATCTACACAAACTGGGGAAAGAAATGGTGAGGATGTGGAGATAAGTTGAGTCCACGTATCTTCCTTAGATTCCTTCTTTGTCAAATGCTTTGGCCCTTGTTGGGTGGCTTTGAGGAGCTTCGTTGATGCTGTGGTATCTGGGGGCAGGACTGCTGCAGGAGAGAGGGGAAAGTTCTGAGCAGAGGCCCTGGGCCAGTTTCAAAACAGGCAGAGCTGTATTCTACTTGTTTAGAAAATCTTTGAACCAAAACCCTATATAATTTTTTTCAATTTTTGTATTTATTATTTCTTAATTGAAGTATCAGAGAAGACAATGGCACCCCACTCCAGTACTTTTGCCTGGAAAATCCCATGGATGTAGGAGCCTGGAAGGCTGCAGTCCATAGGGTCGCTGAGAGTTGGACACGACTGAGCGACTTCACTTTAACTTTTCACTTTCATGCGCTGGAGAAGGAAATGGCAACCCACTCCAGTGTTCTTGCCTGGAGAATCCCAGGGATGGGGAAGCCTGGTGGGCTGCCATCTATGGGGTCGCACAGAGTCGGACACGACTGAAGTGACTTAGCAATTGAAGTATGGTTGATTTACAACATAATATTAGTTGTGGGTATGCTGCTGCTGCTGCTAAGTCACTTCAGTCGTGTCCGACTCTGTGCAACCCCATAGACGGCAGCCCACCAGGCTCCCCCATCCCTGGGATTCTCCAGGCAAGAACACTGGAGTGGGTTGCCATTTCCTTCTCCAACGCATGAAAGTGAAAAATGAAAGTGAAGTCACTCAGTCATGTCTGACTCTTAGCAACCCCATGGACTGCAGCCTACCAGGCTTCTCCATCCATGGGATTTTCCAGGCAAGAGTACTGGAGTGGGGTGCCATTGCCTTCTCTGGTTGTGGGTATACAGCATTAGTGATTATACTCCAAGTAAAATTATTATAAAATATTGGCTATATTTCCTGTGCTATACATCTTCTTTGTATTCCTTTTGTTGTTTATTACCCCAGTCTTCTATTCTGACAGTTTTCAACTGTACAGAAGAGCTTCAAGAATAGTGCAGGGAAAACCCACATACATCAGCACACTTGCCTATTTGCTCCGCTACTGCATTCACTAAATGATCTGAGAAACACAACTTTGTGTTGCTTGATAAGGTTCAAGGTGTTTCAGTGGCTTGTTCTGTCCTTATCTTGTCAAGGATACCCAGGCTTTCAGAATAAGAGTTACTTTTTCAAAAGAAACAGCTTTGTCGAGCACTGCTCTCTACCTCTTGAGGATGGTGGAGATAAAGAATACTTTCCGAAAGAGCAGCCCTTTGTCAAAATTTTAATGTATTATCAGCTCCCTCCCAGAAATGTCTCAGGCCAAAAATGATTCAGATTTCAAATTTTTAAAAAAAGTAACAGTGATTCACCAACAAAGATACTGGTATTTCAGTTCTCAAAATTAGCACTTTAAACTGAAATATGGATTCTTAAAAGTCAATACTGTGATCATGAAGGTCCTCAGGAGATCTTTTGTTCTGGCCTGAGTGCTGGGAACTGGCTTTCCCTGAGGAGCTGGCCGTGCGGGCTGGTGGGCACATGCCTGCGGACTGGACCAGGTTTTCATTTTGCATCAGGTGCTGGAAACCCAGACCAGAGCCAGCTGGGGGGTGGCTTTAACTGATGGGCAGTCTGTGCTTCTGTGTAAACATCACCCCTGGCTTCCCATGATGTTGCATCCTTGTTTTCTTTCATTCCACCTCCCCAGCTCCACTGATCTGCACTTCTCTCCTGGCATGTATGTTTCTGTGAGCTGCCCCAGCTCCTGCACTGGACCAGGACTGGGGATTGAGTGGCAGGCAGACAGGAGCTGGGCAGGCAGCTGGGAGCCTCGTGTGGTAGATCCTGCCCTACAGACGCAGGGATGTCTTCCTGGGAAGCATGACTGTCACCAGTGAGGGTGACAGCCCAGCCTGGGAATAGCACGTGGGGCAAAAGCTACCTGTGGCTTGATGGACCCAAAGAGGAAGTTGGTGGAGGGAAGAGTTTTGAGGACTGATGACATTTCTGATTTAGTGAGTGGTCGAGGGGGGTGTGTGGGAGCTCCTGCTGTATTTGTGGCCACACGCTAAGAAATAGTTAAGCCACAATTAGGCTTAATGAGGCCCATCATGAGAGACAGTTTATGTAATAGGAGGGAGTGCCCTGGGCCTTGGAGATGGGGCAGAAAATATCGAGAGAATGCTGGTTGAGGCAGATGTGTCTGGGAAGGACTTTGCTGGGAGAGGAGGAAGGGCATTTGAGGTACAGACCAGCACAGCAGAGGCTCAGGGGCAGGGCTGCTCAGTGTTGTCTTGGACAGGACCAGGCAGGCAGACAGACTGGAGCAGAAGTGGAGGAGAAAGAAGGAGAGGGAGAGTCCACATGGATGCGGCAGATTACCTCCCGGTGTCAGTCACTGCAGCTTCACCGCCCTGGTGCAGAAACCTGGGGGTGAATTACTTGAAGAGAGCAGACACTGGGCAGGGAAGTGGGTTAGGAGGCAGGTTCTGAGAATGAGAGTGGTGGCACCCCTGGAACAGAGGAGCAGGGCGAGTCTGGTATTCTGAATTAAAGGTGGAAACTTAAATGCCACCGGGAGAGGGGTGATTAAAGAAAGGCAACCAGAAAATGCAGAAGGTCACTGGACACCTTAAAGAGGGCAGTCTAGCGGTGGATTTGCAGGAGCTGAGTGTTGCCTGGGTGACAAGGACACAGGAGTAGTGGCTATGTGAATGGGTTCCTGTGGTCTTGAGTTAGCAAGTGTGCGATAGGATCCGAGCAGTGGCAGCTGTGGGGTTAGGTACAGCCTCAAGCCAAAAGGACCCTGAGTGTCTTCAGACCAAGAGTCAGGGGGATAATCTGCCAAGAGTCGGGGGAGGAATGTTGTCGAGGGCAGGCAGGAAAGAGTTGGTCTGAACCCGGATGAGAATTCTGACTTCTGTGCCCTGCAGGGCTCAATATTGGCCCCGTGGTGGCAGGCGTGATTGGAGCCCGCAAGCCTCAGTATGACATCTGGGGCAATACGGTGAACGTGGCCAGCCGCATGGACAGCACCGGTGTGCCCGACCGCATCCAGGTGAGTGCAGGAGCATCCACCTCCATGTCCACTGGGGGACCTCTGTGTGATGCTAAGCGGTCTTCCAGCAGGCTGCTCACAGTTCCTAGTCAGAATTTCTGCAGCCACATTTGAGGGAGATGGGGTGGTTGGTGCTGATGCAGTGGAAACTTGGAGAACACAATTGTGTTTCAGGCTCTCAGTACCTTGGACAGATCTTCTAGCCTGCACAAAGCCCTCTACTGGCCACAGGAGGAATTGTGGGGAATGGCACAGCCAGCTGCCCATGCCAAGCCAGGAGTGCTAACGCCACACACCAGGCACACAGAGCAGTCACAAGGCAGGCGGCTGCAGGGAGCAGGATTTGCTAAATGGAGCTCAGAGCACTCAGGGCTTGGTTCTGAAAACGAGACAAGGCCACGGGTCCCTGGATGGTGCCCCCACCAATCTTAACAGCTAAGGAGCCTGGCCAGAGACTTGGAGACTTTCTCGTCTCTTCATCCTGTACAGGCTGGTGCTCTTCAGCCGCTTTTCTTTGTTTTTCTCAGGCCTTGCTTGATCTGACACAGAGAGGCCCTGAACCGTGGCACCTTGGTTAGCCTTCCTGGTCTCGGTTTTCCTAAGTGCAAACTGGGCCATTTTTAAGGTCTTTGCTCACACTGACACTGCTTAACCGTCCCCTAACTTCACTCCCTTGTGGGGCCTCTGAACAAAGGGACTGACCCCAGCATGGCCCTGGCTGGCCTGTGGGTGTTGCCTGAGGGACCTGGCCAGATGGACTCCTCTCACCTCCATCCTGGGGGTGGGGGGAAGAGAGTGGGACAGAAAGGTGGGAATGGGGGTCCTGAGGAGAGATGGAGAGAGAGGAGGAGTGTTTACAGAGCTTCAGCCCCACCCCTCCCTGCCCCACCCACCCCCACACACATACACAGATGTGAGGGGCTCAGTCAGTAACCGGCAGCAGGGCACCTACCTTTACCTAGGGTTTACCTTCACAGAATATGCTGCCCCTCCCTCCCTGGCTGGACAGCAGGTGTGGATGGGGGCCCCGGCAGGGTGCTGGCCACGCTCAGAAATGGCTCTTGGATCACCCTGTGGTGAAGCTTTAGTCTCACTGCTCCTCCTGTCACCTCTGCTTGGCCCTCCGCCCTGCAGTAGTGTCCTGTCGTTACTGACACTGCCTATGAGTCTTCCTCTTTGTTCCAAAAGCCAAAGCAGAGGCGGGCAGCACAATCTGAAGTGAATCTGGGCTCTAGCATTTACCAGCTGCGTGACTTCAGGCAAGTGGCATAGGTTTTCCAAGCCTGAGACCATAGTTCTAACCTCCTAGGAAGATGAAATGAGATCAGCAGTGGTTCTCAAACTGTCTGTGGTGGAAAACCAGCTTCTAGAACTTTCTGAAAGTTCTGGAATGAGGCTTTAGTAAAACACCTGGGCGCGGATTGTGGGGAGTGGGAGGGCTGTGAGCTTCCGAGGCTCTCTCATTGTGGAGGATGGCGATAGGCAGTGCGTGGCCACAGGTGCATTGAGGAGCTGGCCACCCCACCTGCCCGGGAGTGGGTGCTGCCTCCTTCTGGGTTCTGAGGCCTTTCCTTGGAGGAGCTGCCCTGAGGCTGCCACCCACCCTTCCAAGTCAGGGGCAGTCAGGTCATGGATGGCCTGTCCTCTTTCCTCCTTTGCCTCTTAGGTCACCACAGACATGTACCAGGTGCTGGCCGCCAATACGTACCAGCTGGAGTGCCGGGGTGTGGTCAAGGTCAAGGGCAAAGGCGAGATGATGACCTACTTCCTCAACGGAGGGCCCCCGCCCAGTTAGCAGCCACCGCGGACGCCAGGCAGCCTGGCCTCCAGAGACACGGCAGAAGCCTCGCTCCAGCCCGCGGGGCCGCCCTGAGATTTCCCACTTTGACTCCAGAAGCAGCCTCTGCCTTTGCGGGCGGGAGGGCTGGCGGTCTCCGTCCAAGGCCCGGGGTGCCAGCGTCCTGCGAGCACCAAGCTGACCAAAGATGTCACCCTCTGTTGAAGGTGCCGCCACATGCGGTCGGAACCTCGAGTTTTCTGACTGACGGGAGCTGCCGCGCGCGGAGAGGAGCGGCAGGAGGGCTCGGGCTCGGCAGAGCAGACCGCCGGGCGCAGGACCGCGGAGCTCGGCCTCCGGCGGGCGGGAGGCAGCGCCACTCTGGCCCGGCCCGGGGCTGCTTTTCTATGTGAGCCTTTACACTTCAGACCGAGGCAGCGGCTCTGCAGGCCTCGGCAGGAGTGCTGGCTTTTGGATGGGCCGTGGCCTTCATCGCGGGCCCCTCCCACAACCCACGGCCGGTGCCCCTGCAGGGGGCAGAACTAACTGCGAGGGGGAGGCCAGAGGACTCGGAGCAAGGAGTGGTGGTTCTGAGAAAAAAAGAAAATATTTATTAAATAAAACAAAACACGTTTCTGTGCCCTTCTTTAGACTGTGCTAGTTGTATGCGTGTAAGAGGCCCACAAGCAAACCAGGATGCCACTGCGGAGGGAGGCCAGGGATCCCAACTTGTCTTTTTGTATTTTTTATTTTGTATTATTGAAAACCTTGGAGATCTAACAAATATACCAAATTCTATATTTTGTAAATTCTCTATATTAGAAAACGGCTGTGCACAGCAGGGCGTTTGTGCTCATTTGTACTGTATGTATGTCTATGTGTGTACTGGAGTGTGTGTGTGTGTGTGTGTGTGTGCGCGCGCGCGTGTTTATGCTGTGGAACTGTTCTCATTCAGGACACCTGTTTCCCTCACCTCAGATTTTCCCAGGTCCAACCAGAGCAGTGAGCGTGTCCTTTTGGGGTTCCATATGTGGGAAGATGCGTGCACACGTTACCTTTTCTCCCTGTCTCTCTCTCTCTCTCTCACAAACACAAACTCGTCACTTCTATTAAGTAAAATGCAAACAGAATAAAAAGAAAGCAAAAGCCTCTTTCCCATCTCAGGCCAAGCTGGAGTCAAGGGAAGCAGCCTCAACCCGTGGCAGACAGCAGGGCCTCCTTCCACCCTTCCGCTCCCGGAGATGTCAGCTTTTGCTTCGGGCAGACAGGCAGCCCCTGCAACCCTGAGAGCTCAGCTGGCGTGGTGGTGTGGGGAAGGCTGGGCTGCCTGGCTTTCTAAGGTGCAGGCGTCTCTCTGGAGATGATCCCTCAGGCAAGGAAAGGCTGGGGGCTTTGCTCTCCATCTACAAACCAGACAGAGGAAAGAGTGGAGGCCAACCCATGGGCCAAGCCAGCAGAAATTTCATTTTGTCTGATTTCATTTGGGGGATGGGGTGGGGGCAGTCAAATACACCAAGAAAAATTTATGTTTTTTATGTCCTATGAGGGAGGCATTTGGAAAAGGATATACTGTCATAGAGACCTTATTCAAACAGAATCCTTGGGTCCTGTGCCCAGATCTCTTCATTCCGTCTCAGGGCAGCATTATTCTCGCCTCCCATGTGAGCTTGAAGGAGGTGAGGAGGCAGCTGCATGCCAGCTGAAAAACGTTACTTTGACACCCCCCTGCACCACCTCTCAGTGGGCACCAGCCCCACCCTCCCCTTTCTACACACCACCTCCCACCCCAATCAAACACAATTCTGAGAAGCAAAGCTTATGGGCCTAACACTGGCAGCCTTAGTCTCCCTGTGCTTTTGCTGCTCCATCCTCTGAATTCTGCATCACCCCTGCATCTGTCGCAAGGGGCTGGCATCCTCCATGGTGTTGTGTTCGAGTCCCTGACCTCTCCATACGGCCCGCCAGTGGTGCTGGGTTTTCATTTTGCTCCCAACCTGAGTAACGTGTGTGCTGGCTTCTCCAGTGTTTCCCCTGTTGGTCATGGACTCGCTGGCCTTGTGGGGCCCCTCCCTCCCATCCCGGCAGTGACTGGTGACCACGCGCAGTGCTAGCTCTTCATTCCCTCCAAGGGGTGTGCACTCTTTTTATCCCTGCTCTTGCAAAATGAATACAATTATGATTTCCCATGGAAATGGAAAAGTCTATTTAAATAATTTAACTATTAAACACTTTCACTGGTAACGTGTCCTGGTCTAATTTGCGTCTGGGGCAGTGGGCCTGTTTCCAGTGGGAAGAACAGCGCTCTCAGTGTAGGACAGGTCCTGCAGAGGACATCTCAGAGGGTAGAGAGCACCCCTGAGTGGGGACAGTGCACTGCTGTGGTGTGAATGTTGGCCAAAGACTGCAGCAGGTGGGAGAACACTGGTGACCTTGGACGTGCCAGGGTGCAGGAGGCCACAGGATGGAGAGATAGGGAGAGGGACCAAGGGAACGAGCAATGAAGGATGGAACCAGAAAGATCCAGGACCAAGGGGAGGATGTTTTAAAACAGGTGAGCCAAATGTGTTTCCATGTTAAGGGAATGAAAGTTTGAAAATACAAGAGGGAACACATCATCAGAAGGACCCAAGTAGGTGGCAGTGGGGGAGATGTAGGCAGGAGGTGAACTGACCTGACTTGGATAACTAGGAATATTTATCAGGCAATCTGTCTGCCAGAGCCTAGGAAAAGCACCCTACAAACATGGCTTCATTTAATCCTCCTGGCCACCACATTTCACCGAGGAACAGAGAGGTTGAGTCATCTGCCTAAGTCCACACAGCTGGTAATTCACAACCAAGATTAAAGCGGGCTTGTCTAGTAAGCCCACACAGATAAGTAACTTACATGTGTCCAGGACTCCTCTTTTCCCAAGAGAAAGGGAAAGGTGGTAGGAGGGCAGGGGACCCTTCTCAGCAATTCCCAGCTGCTGCATCCATTAAATGCAGGGTTATATTTGACTTCAGGAAATAAAACCAGAGGAGCTTGGTCAAATAAAATTGAACACAAGTGAGAAGGAAGGAACTATTGAAAGACACTTCACTGGGGTTCGTTGCGATAATAGCCACAGAGGGACACAGATGTGGTATTCCTGGTTCGAGGTAGGCCTCCTGTTCCAAAGAGAATAGATATCATTAGGAATTCAAATATGTGTGGAAAAGAATGTAATTGCATAGCCCAAAATCACTGCAGATGGTGACTGCAGCCATGAAATTAAAAGACGCTTACTCCTTGGAAGGAAAGTTATGACCAACCTAGATAGCATATTCAAAAGCAGAGACATTACTTTGCCAACAAAGGTCCGTCTAGTCAAGGCTATGGTTTTTCCTGTGGTCGTGTATGGATGTGAGAGTTGGACTGTGAAGAAGGCTGAGCGCCGAAGAATTGATGCCTTTGAACTGTGGTGTTGGAGAAGACTCTTGAGAGTCCCTTGGACTGCAAGGAGATCCAACCAGTCCATTCTGAAGGAGATCAGCCCTGGGATTTCTTTGGAAGGAATGATGCTAAAGCTGAAACTCCAGTACTTTGGCCACCTCATGTGAAGAGCTGACTCATTGGAAAAGACTCTGATGCTGGGAGGGATTGGGGGCAGAAGGAGAAGGGGATGACAGAGGATGAGATGGCTGGATAGCATCACTGACTCGATGGACGTGAGTCTGGGTGAACTCCGGGAGTTGGTGATAGACAGGGAGGCCTGGCGTGCTGTGATTCATGGGGTCGCAAAGAGTCAGACACGACTGAGCGACTGAACTGAACTGAAATTTATTTATAATATTTATAATTTATTTATAATTATCAATTATAATTTATAATTAATTCATTAATTATTTTTGGCTGTGCTGGGTCTCTGTTGCTGCACAGGCTTTTCTCTCGTTGTGGCAGGCAGGGGGCTACTCTAGTTGCAGAACACCAGCTTCTCATTTTGGTGGCTTCTCTTGTTGCAGAGTGTGGAAGATTCCACATATCTTGGAGCAACTAAACCTGTGCACCACACCTATTAAGCCTGTGCTCTAAAACCTGGGAGACGCAAATACTGCAGCCTGAGCATTCTAGAGCCCGTGCTCTGCAACATAGAGCTAAATTTTAACTTAGAGATCTTTCAGGATCCTTTAGGAGTACAACCATGGGAAATCATCAGTTAAATCCATTTCACCTGTAACCTGCCTTCACTAATCATTTTAACTTGCTACAAAAGACTTGGGTGTCCTCCAATCTGCATGTAGCCTAAACAATGAGATATTGGCCTGAGTTGATTTCCAGAAACTTAAGAGTTAGCTACGTCCTGTTTGAGATGGGCCAGCCAGTCCAGACTCTTAACCACAGATGCCTCAACTAGGCAGGCACAAGTGACCTTTTGAACAGGCAGAGGCCTGTAGCTTAGTTACGCTTGTGCAGAATGAGGATTTTTGCACCTTTTTCCAGTCACCTTTCCCCACATTCCCTCGTCCTCCAGTCGCCCTGTTTCTTTATTGGCTATCCTATATCAGTACCCTACGTCTCTTGCACTGGGGAGGTAGATTTGAGATGCCTTCTCCTGTTTCCTTGCTTGGCTACCTTGCAAATAAATCCTCAGTTTGCTGCAAACCTTGGCGTCTCAGCATTTTGGCTTGCTGTTCTTCAGGGAGGATGAAACTGATCTGGTAACAAGTTTGATGAGCCTGCAAGAAGAGAAGTCCAGAGGGAGTTCCTGCCCATAGTTTGTCAGCCCCTTGCCCGTATTGAGCCTGTGAGCAAGTTCAAGCAGCTTCCCGGGCCATTTGTTCCTAGGGCTACCCACCGCGATTTCCTCAGGGAGGGGCCGCTGACCTCTAGCGTTTAGTTTTGTTTTGTAGCAAAGAGGTGGCTTTGGGGTTTGGAAGCTGTCTTTGGATGAGAAGCCTTGTTAAAGAAGTATACCTGTGTCAGACTGTCCATATAGATCACGGGTTGAAGGCCCACCCGGTGGAATTGTGGCAGACAGTGGGTTAAAGGCTCAGGGACTCCTGGTTTTGTCTCGTTTTATTTTGGTTTTGGCTTGGTCTTGTTTGTCCATGTCTATATCAGGTTGTCACTTATTAAGAACTGGCTATTGGGGACCGAGTTTCTTGGTGACCATAGCAAGCAGTGGTAGAAAGACTTTGCTGCTGTGACCACCCGGAAGTAAACTGCTTTCAAAATCAAAAATGTTAGTCCAATTCCCTCTTTAAGATTTCTAGGCTGCATACTCTAAAACTAGGGAGCTTTCAGTTATGAATCCATGGAGAAGAAGATGGTAGTTTTTGATAGCACAGCTTGACTTTAGGCTCAAGAACAAAATGGCCTGAAAATGGATCTTTAAATCATAATACAATTTTGCAGCTGGATTTATTTATTAAGTAGGAAGAAAAGTGTGATGAAAATCTAATGCAATTTTTTATGTCATTGTATCTGAGTAAACCTGTGCAAAGAAAATAAGACTACAGTTCAATAGGAAGGGAAGGCAAAGAAAGCTGTTCTGCCTGATCTTAAGGAAAAAGAGGACTTGCTATTAATTCAGTAGAACACTCTGTTTGTTCCTCCTCCCCCCCCATGTGATGGGACTGCTACTCCTTCCCTGCCAGTGCCCGAGCCACAGCCTCTGGGCCACGGTTGCCCCTGTCTCTGAGAATCAAGAAATAGGAATGGTCTTCCCTCTCATATCCACCAGAAAGTGAAAGTTAGTCGCTTAGTCATGTCCATCTCTTTGCGACCCCATGAACTGTAGCCTGCCAGGCTCCTCTGTTCACGGAATTCTCCAGGCAAGAATACTGGAATGGGTTGCCATTTCCTTCTCTAGGGATTGGACACAGGTATCCTGCATTGCAGGCAGATTCTTTACCATTTGAGCCACCAGGGAAGTCCGATCATAACCACCAGAGAGCCACCCAAACTTAGGGCAATCCTACCATTAAGGCAAATCCACATGAGGGTGTAAATGCTGAGACTGGGCAGTTGATGGCATTGATTTGGGTCCAGTCTTTCTTCAACTTCAGGTTTAATAAATCAGAAGAACAATATGCCAGAACTTCCTGGTAGTCCAGTGGTTAAGACTCTGCCCTTCCACTGCAGGGGGCACCGGTTCCATCCTTAGTTAGGGAACAACAATCCTGCATGCCACACAGCACAGCCAAAAAAAAAAAAAAAGGCCAATTTATAGAGATGACCCACAGAAAATGAAGTGTCTTTTCAATTTCTGCAACCCACAACCCAATCTGGGCAGATGTTGAAAGTTTATTAAACACCACCCACACTTCAGCAGAACATAGAATGGTGCTGAATAAAGCTAGGGAGGAGGCAGATGGGCTTCATACAGAAACCCCTGAGAGTTCAGTACGTGCTGCTGCGAGCACAGCTACACCAACAGCAGATCCTAACTGGGGCTCGAATGCTGAACATTATCAAGATCGCGTTCTTGCAGGACCCAGGGTCAAAACAAAGAAGCCTTAATAGAGTCAGGGAGGTAAAACAGAAACTGAGAATCTTCAGAATTTCTACAGAGTCTTTAAAGCCTACAGGCAACGTGCAGATACAGATCCTAAGACCCCAGAGAATTTAAAAAAAAGGTTAATGGCTTTTATCGGTGACAGCAACCTCAGTATACAGAAGAAACTGCAAAAGGTGGAAGGGGCTTTAGGAATGCCTGTATCTCAACGTGCTGAAATTGCCTTTAAAGTTTTTAATGGCAGGAACCATGTTCAGGAGAAAAGGGAACAGCGGAGAGTGGAACAGGCTGCGTAGCTGGCTGCTGCCTTAACACAGGGGAGAGCTAGACCAAATCGAGGAGCCTCACAAGGGACTCAGCACAAGGTGGGAGGCCTCAAGCCCCAAACTTCCACTTGAATGGGGCATTTGACATGGGACCCCGCAACGGGCATACTGCCAGAAGGAGGGACACTGAAAAAGATTGTCACATCCTAAAGAACATTCTTCAAGGTAAACAGAGGATGAGATGGCTGGATGGCATCACCAATTCGATGGACGTGAGTTTGAGTGAACTCTGGGAGTTGGTGATGGACAGGGAGGCCTGGCCTGCTGCGATTCATGGGGTCGCAAAGAGTAGGACACGACTGAGCGACTGAACTGAACTGAACTGAAGGTAAACAGGTGGCACATCAGGTGTGTGAGCTGAGAATGACAGTGAACAAGAGTGACAGGGCCCGGGACCTCCTCTCAGTCCTGCATCCATCAATATCCCTGTATGCAACCGCAGGTGACCATGACTGTGGGAAATCAGCTTTTGGATTTTCTGATTGATGCTGAGGCCACTCGCTTTGTTAAAAATAGTTGGCTTTCTAAACTTTCTTCTGAGGCTAGGATGTCCAGAGAAACCTTGAAAAAGCCTTTTCTCCTGCTACTGGACAGTCAGATGGGGGAGACCCATCTGAAGCATGGCTTTCTATACACGCCTAAAGGCCTCATTCCCCTTCTGGGTTGAGATTTACTGAGTTAAATGGCAAGGATACCTTTGCACCTGCAAGAATGGACATTAAAATACCACCAGGGCAGGCTTGCACATTGCAGGCTCTATGGCTTTGACCCTGAAGAAAACATCCAGCAACTATCCAAGGAGAGAGATGGCAGAAGGTGAGCTCAGAGGTGTGAATGGATGGGAGGCAGGGAGAACAAACACAGCAATACCTCTACAGGTTAGGCTTTGCTCTGGGGCAAAAATCCCTAACTTAAAAGCATTACCCATTAAAGGAACAGGGGAATTGTGGAAGTCAACCCTTGCTAATAGCCTTCCTTGAATATGATTTAATACACCTCTGCCTGTCACCTTCTAGAACTCTAATTTTACCAGTCAGAAACCAGACACAAACTGGTTTGTGCACAAACCAAAGAACAATTATTCAAACTGTAGAAGATATTCATCCAGTGCCTAACCCATACATGCTGCTCACTACTTTGGAGATTTTTGTTGGTTTACCATTTTGGATTCAAAGAACACCTTTTTTGGGTATACCCTTGAGTTTTTGAATCCCAAGAGTTGTCTGCTTTCAAATGGGAAGATCTAGATACAAAAGTTAAACAAAAATTAAACAGTACTGCTGGATGGGACTTCCTCATGGAACCACACGACTAGTATTGGGACTCAGCATAGGTTGCCGGAACCTCAGAACGCTTCTCAGGGCTAAATGAAGCTC
This sequence comes from Bubalus bubalis, assembly GCF_019923935.1. NCBI lineage: Eukaryota > Metazoa > Chordata > Mammalia > Artiodactyla > Bovidae > Bubalus > Bubalus bubalis. The sequence goes on along the minus strand of NC_059157.1, from coordinate 113,036,495 downwards.
AGGTTCTTTTGTCTCAGTGAGGAAAGAATTCTGCAAGAGGCAAAGGGTCAGGCAGGGAGTGATTTATTAGCATAGGATGCTTGAGAGAGATATAAGCAGGCAGGAAAGGGCATGCCACCCTGAGAACTTGGTGGGCTACAGTTTTATAATAGAAAAACGGAGGCGGGAGGGGAAGAAGACCATCTTCTTCCTCATTCTTTTTAAAAAGTGTATTTATTTATTTATTTGCCTGCACCAGGTCTTAATTGTGGCATACATGGTCTAGTTCCCTTCCTAGGGATTGAACCCTGGCCTCCTGCACTGGGAGCATGGAGTCTTAGCCACTGCACCACCAGGGAAGTCCCCTTCCTCGTTCTTGAGTAGACAGCAAATTTCCATCATCAGTTCCTTGTCCACATGCGGCCGAGGAGTTTTCTTGACCCTGTGTGGTCAAACTAGGACTGTTATGGAGCCATGGAAATGAGCAAAAAGGCAGTAACATTCCTAATGTTACTCTGAAAGCCATCTGTACTACAGACAAATAAGACAAAGAACGTTGCAGCCATCAGCCACTGCAGCTGCCGCTGACTGTGCACCCTGAGGGGGTTCAGGATGGAGAAAACAGGACAGGTTGTTATGGTGCATATCAAAGGGATGATTTCAATGAGCCCAGAGTCTTGCATCTTCCCATACAAAGAAAGGGCTTCTCCAGTGGCTCAGATGGTAAAGAATCCACCTGCAATGCAGGAGACCTGGGTTCCATCCCTGGGTTGGGAAGATCTCCTGAAGGAGGGCATGGCAACCCACCCCAGAATTCCTGGAAAATTCCATGGACAGAGGAGCCTGAGGACTACAGTCCATGGGGTCACAAAGAGTTGGACACGACTGAGCGCCTAAGCACACATACAAAGAAAAGTGCTCAATTCATAAACTTGAGATGTCTGTTTGCTTTAAGTGACTCTTCCAATGTTTGACTACCCAGTTTGTTTTTGTTTTCGTGTTTTCCTGCAAAAACTCCTGTATGTCCTGGCTCCTCCCTTACCTCTTCAGTACAGCCCCATAGCTATCCAAGAGACTGTACCCCAGGCTATGTCCTCAGCATTGCCCTCAACATAATTATCAACTTTTAGGTTGTGAATTTTTAAGTTGACAGGATGTTCACAGATGGAAGCAGCTTTAGGGACTGGGGCCAATGCAAGACTGGGTATGTGGTGTTGACTCATCAAAAGGCACTGGAAACTGAAGCCCTTCCGAGGCACCCCCTACTCAAAAGGTAAAAGTTCACAGCCCTGATGAGAGCCCTCCATCTAATAAGGATAAGAAAATAACGATTTTTACTAATGCCAAATATGCTTTATTGGTGGTCTGAGTCCATGGGGCCATTTGGGGTAAGGACTGTTAACTGCAGAAAAGGAAACTAAACATGCCAAGAAACTTTAAACTTAGAAGCTGTCACAGAGCCAAAAGAACTGGCTATCATCCACTGTGCAGCACATTAGAAATCAGGTTGTCTGACTGCTCGAGGGAATAATCTAGCAGTTCAAGTGGCAAAGCTAGCAGTTAGAACTAAAACCCCTGGGTTCCCAACTTGGCCCTTACCCTTGACAAAATGCTATCCAAAGTAGTCTCCTGAAGACTCAGAAGGGGCTAGGGAAAGGGGATTTGACTCGAGTCCTCCCAGCCATTCTCAGGAGGCTGACTATAAAGGCACACCAAGGAAGGGTGGGTTTAGAACAGACAAGGCAAGGTGCTTGCCCCTGAACACCTTATGGAAGATCTAATAAATTATTTACACAAGTGCACCCACAATGGGAGAGATGCCACCCTGCAATGGATTCAGAAATTTACTATAGGACCAAACATGAAAAGGACAATTCAAAAGGTGACACAGAAATACACAGTATGTGCTAAATAACGCTAACACTGGGCTGCTGCCAATCAAAGAAGTTGAGACCGGAAGTGCCGGACTGGGAGAAGATGGGTAGGCTGCGTTCACTGTGAGGCCAAGAGCAACTGGAAACCTTAGGTACTTACTAGTATTTGTGGACCCTTTTACTACCTGGTGAGAAGCATTTCCCTGCTGGTCTGAAAAAGCTTCTGAGGTTGAAAAATCCCTGCTAAAATAAAGAATTCCTAGGTTTGTGTTCTCTATGTCCATTCAGAGTGACAGTGGAGGGGCCTTTATAGCAACTCAAGTATCTGGAGCTTGAAAGCTTCGTTGGGGTTGCCATGAAACGTGTAACTTTTTTTTGACATATACACACTGCTATATTTATTTTTTACCTATTCTTTTTTTGGCTATGCAGGGTCTTCATCGCTGCTTGCTGGCTTTCTCTAGTTGCAGAGATCGGGGGCTATTCTGTAGCTGCAGGGAGTGCGGGCTTCTCATTGCAGTGGCCTCTCTTATTGCAGAGCACAGGCTCTGGGCACGCTGGTTCACTAGTTGTCATGCACGGCTTAGTTATTGTGTGGCATGTGGAATCTTCCCAGACCAGGGATCAAACTCCTGTCCCCTGCATTGGCCAGGTGGATTCCTATCCACTGTGCCACCAGGAAAGTCCACGCATGTAATTCCTAATCTACTGGCAAAAGGAAAGATGAATTATAATCTTAAAAAGACAAGTCTCTTGACAAATTTTAGCTATAATTCCCAGGAATAAGGTCTTACCAGTTGCCCTGCTTCGAGTGAAGTAGTCCCTAGAAGCAAGCTCCAATTGCGCCCCTATGGAATGTTCTATGGGAGATGATTCCTATTTTCCAGAAGTGGTTTATAAGACCAAGAGGGAACTTGAAACAAGAAACCAGACATTGTCGAATATATACAATCATTGGGAGCTACTCTAACTGCTATAATGTTTTGCCTAGTAGGTTGTTTCCCACTGCTGATTTCTTTCTTTGCTGATTTATACCCTCTGTGGTAACCATAAGTTTGTTTTTGATATCTGGAAGTCTGTCTAAATAAGTTTATTTGTATCATTTAAAAAATTAGATTCCACATATGAGTGATATCATTTGGTATTTGTCTGACTTACTTCACTTAGTATGATGATCTCTAGGTCCATCCGGGTTGCTGCAAATGGCATTATTTTGTTCTTTTTTTATGTCGGAGCAATATTCCATTGTAAGTATGTACCACATCTTCTTTATCCATCCCCCTGCCGATGGACATTGAGGTTGCTTCCATGTCCTGGCCATAGTAAGTAGTGCTGCAATGAACACGGGGGCATGTAGCTTTTCAAATTAAGGTTTTCTCTGGATACATGCCCAGGAGTGGGATTGCTGGATCATATGATAGTTCTATTTTTAATTTTTTAAGGAACCTCCATACTGTTATCCTCAGTAGTTGTGCTGATTTATATTCCCACCAACAGTGTAGAAGGATTCCCTTTTTCCCACATCCTCTCCAGTGTCTATTGTTTGTAGACTTTTTGATGATGGTCATTCTGACTAGTGTGAGGTGATATTCTCATTGTAGTTTCGATTTGCATCTCTCTGATAATTAGTAATGCTGAGCATCTTTTCATGCACTGTTTGGCCATCTGTATGGTGTCTTTATTTCGATTTTAGATTTTCTGCTCATTTTTTGATTAGGTCCTTTTTTTATATATAGAGCTGCATGAGCTGTTTATATATTTTGGAGATTAATCCCTTGTGAGTTGCTTCATTTGCAAATATTTTCTCCCATTCTAAGGGTCTCTTTTCATTTTATTTATGGATTCCATTGCTGTACAGAAGCTTTTACATTTTTTTTCAGTCCTGTTTGTTTTTGTATTCATTGCTGTAGGGGGTGAGTCGAAGAAGATATTGCTGTGATTTATGTCAGAGTGCCTATGTTTTCCAGTAAAAGTTTTATGGTGTCTGGCCTTACATTAGGTTTATTTCTTATGTATGGTGCATTTTTTTTTAACACATAGCTGTCCAGTTTTCCCAGCCCCACTTATTGAAGAGACTGCCTTTTCTCCATTATATAGTCTTGCCTCCTTTGCCATAGATTAGGTAACCACAGGTGCATAGCTTTATTTCTTGGCTTTCTATCCTTTCCTATTGATATTTCTGTTTTTGTGTGCAACTGCCATATTTTTATTTTTTGATTACTGTAGCTTTGCAGTAGAGTCTGAAGTCAGGGAGTCTGATGCCTCCAGTTCCATTTTCTTTCTCAAGATCGCTTTGGCTACTTGGGGCCTTTTATGTTGCCATACAAACTTTATTTATTTTTTTGCATAAAATGCCATTGATAATTTGATAGGGCTTGCACTGAATCTATAAATTGCCTTGGGTAGTCTAGTATGATCATTTTATCAGTACTGAGTTTAGATTCAAAGACTGGCAGGTTGATTTTACTATGATGCTGAAGAACCACTAGAGTACTCAGGTACTTATTGGTTTTCTTGGACACTTAAACTGGTTGTTTAGAAGTATTTTCCTGCTGTTCTGAAAGTTTCTGAGGTTAAAGCCCTACTGCAAGAAATAAATCCTAGGTTTGGTGTCTATGTCCATTCAGAGACAACAGAAGGGCCTTTGTAGGAGGGCCTCTGCTGGAAATTACATGCTTCCTGGCAACCATGTCTATCCTGAAGACTGTCCTACTAAAACCTTGGAAGAATAAACATCCAGAAGACCAGTTCCATACTTGCTGGACTGGACCTTACAAGTGCTACTTGTGCCCCATTCCACAGTGAAGAGGAAGAGAATTAAGACATGGCTTCATCACACTCATGGTAAGCTCATCTTGCAGAGATCAACAGAAATCATGCAACAGAAGACAACCTTGACAGAGATCATCAAAGCATGGCTGCTCCAGCCCCTAGCACTGGCTTCTCCAAGTGGGCAAGTGGACCTCTAACAGTTCCTAAGTTGCTTTTCAGAAGGAAGCTACAGGAAAGAAATTGAGGTGAACAGCATTGCTGCAGTGGTAACTTTGTAAAGTAAAACTTTTCAGAAGGCAGTTTATTTAAATAGTTTATTAGGTTAGCAGAATGATTATTTTCTTTTATTATGATTTCTCTTTGTGTCTAACTTTCCAGGCTTGAAAGAACAATGATGTGGATTTCTCAGACTTTGCCAAAAGCAGGTAATCTCTCAAGCTCTTGATATGCCATCCAAAACTATTTTCTGTATTTCACATGTTGACCCCCTGGTTGTGCCTGTCATCAATTTTCAACCATCCCTAATGTCACTGTGACTTACAATAAAAAGTCCTTGGATACAACATACTAACTTAGGCAAGTCAACAGAATTTCCTGTCCCCTGTTTTTTTGACTAAGTTGAAATTTGGTCCTCAGATTGCGGGGGAAAAAAAAAAAAGACCTTGGTCAGGATATTATAGAAACAATACCTATTTTTCCCAGCCTATGTCACTTCCGTGTTTAATATCTAGGTGTCTGAGACAAACTGAGAATGTTGAGAAAGTCCAATAAGTAAAGGTAAGACACAGATTCCCTAACTAGACCATCTCCTAGGAGTCTAACGTCTGGCATTCTGTGTGCCCCTTCAGGGTATATCTTTTTGTCTACCATTGGTTTGATTACCAGTGAAGGCCTTGACATTTGGCAGATACGTGGTATTGATTATTGAGGTTGTGAAAAGGGAATGTTGCCTGCCATTCCAGTTCAAGGATCAAGCTCCCAGTCACCACTGTCACTGACCATTGCTCCCATGGTGTGCACCGAGGGAAATTCAGTATGGAGAAACATAGGATGTATGTTGTGCTTTGGATGCTGGACTTATATAATTAAGATGCATATCTAAGGAATAATCTGAATGAGCCCAGACTCAAAAGACCCCAAACAGCCAAAACATTTTTTAAAGAACATAGCTTGAATCACACTCTTGACTTCACACTATGAAGCTACAGTAATCAAAATAGTATGGTCTAGCAGAAAAACAGACACAGATAAACGGAACAGAATAGATAGCCCAGAAATAAACCCACACTCCTTTGGTCAATTAATCTACAACAAAGGAAGCAAGAAGATACACTGAAAGTGTATCTTCAAAAGCGGTACTGGGAAAACTGGATAGCAACATGTATAAGAAATTAAAACATTTTCTCAAACCATATAAAAAAACCTCAATAGATTAATACCTAAATGTAAGACCTGAAACCATAAAATTCCTAAAAGAGAACACAGGTAGAACACTCTAATATAGACCCTCCACAAATTGCTATAATTTGTCTCATAAGGCCAAAGACAAAAAAGCAAAAATAAATGGGATTTAATTGAACCTCAAAAGCTTTTGCACAGCAAAGGAAACCACTGATAAAATGAAAAGAAAACCTACTGAATGGGAGAAAATACTTCCAAATGGCATGACCAATAAAAGGTTAACATCTAAAAGATATAAATAGCTTATGCAACTGAACATCAAAAAACCAATTAAAAAATGGGCAGACAACCTAAATAGACATTCTTTCAAAGACATATACCAGATGTTCCATAGGCACATAAAAAGATGCTCACCATCACTAATCATCAGGGAAATGAAAATCAAAGCTACAATGAGATAGCACCTCACATCTGTCAGAACAGCCCCATCAAAAAGAACACAAATAACAAATGTTGGCAAGGATGTGGAGAAAAGAGAATCTCACACAACAATCTGTAGGCAGCAGTGTTGTGATAATGAAAGTTGCTCAGTCGTGTCCGACTCTTTGCAACCCCATGGACTATACAGTCTATGGAATTCTCCAGGCCAGAATACTGGAGTGGGTAGCCTTTCCCTTCTCCAGGGGATCTTCCTAACCCAGGGTTCAAACCCAGGTCTCCCACATTGGAGGTGGATTCTTTACCAGCTGAGCCACAGTGGGAGCCCAAGAATACTGGAGTGGGTAGCCTCTCCCTTCTCTAGCGGATCTTCCTGACCCAGGAATTGAACTGGGGTCTCCTGCATTGCAGGTGGACTCTTTACCAACTGAGCTATCAGGGAAGCCCTAGTGTTGTGATGCCTCAGGCCAAACAACTAACTGGGTATGGACACAGCCCCACCCATCAGCAGAGAGGTTGCCTTAAGGCTTCCTGAGCCCACGGCCAACTCTAGACATGTCCATAGACACAGCCCTGCTCACCAGAGGGCCAAGACCCAGCTCTATCCACCACTGGGCAGGAACCAGCCGTACTCTAGAAGAAGCCTATGCTAGTCTCTAAACCAGCCTCACCCACCAGGGAGCAGACATCAGACAGGGGAAAATTACAACCCTGCAGCCTGCAAATCCAGTCCATCACAGCAGACCAGACCCTACTCTGTGACCATCTGGGCCCTGTCTACTAGCAGGCCAACTGAAGCTTCAGGACACCCCAGACCCCATTACTCAACAGGGCCATTCTGGATACAAAAGCCCCTTTGTGTCCCTCATTTCCTGTTTGTAGATAAAAGACTTTAGTCTCTAGGCCTTCCCTGAGTTCCAAAGAGCAGACTCAGCAGTTACTAAGTATGGAAGTGAGAGAAAGCAGAAACCAAGGAAAAGCAGTGAAGCAAGTTAAGTAATGATAGCTTAAACAAAACAATCCTACCTAGGTCCTCCTCAAGGGATCAGTTCAGTTCACTTCAGTCTCTCAGTCGTGTCCGACTCTTTGCGACCCCATGAATCGTAGCATGCCAGGCTTCCCTGTCCATCACCAACTCCCGGAGTTCACTCAGACTCACGACCATGGAGTCAGTGATGCCATCCAGCCATCTCATCCTCTGTTGTCCCCTTCTCCTCCTGCCCCCAATCCCTCCCAGCATCAGAGTCTTTTCCATTGAGTCAACTCTTCACATGAGGTGGCCAAAGTACTGGAGTTTCAGCTTCAGAATCATTGCTTTCAGTGAATATTCAAGACTGATTTCCTTTAGGATGGGCTGGTTTGATCTTGCAGTCCAAGGAACTCTCAAGAGTCTTCTCCAACACCACAGTTCAAAAGCATCAATTCTTCGGCGCTCAGCTTTCTTCACAGTCCAACTCTCACATCCATATATGACCACTGGAAAAAACCATAGCCTTGACTAGATGAACCTTTGTTGGCAAAGTAATGTCTCTGCTTTTCAATATGCTATCTAGGGATATATATATATATATATATATATATATATATATAAAACAACTCTTCTCTTTCTCCTTTATTGACTATGCCAAAGCCTTTGATTGTGTGGATCACAATAAACTGGAAAATTCTGAAAGAGATGGGCATACCAGACCACCTGACCTAACTCTTGAGAAACCTGTATGCAGGTCAGGAAGCAACAGTTAGAACTGGACATGGAACAACAGACTGGTTCCAAATAGGAAAAGGAGTACGTCAAGGCTGTATATTGTCACCCTGCTTATTTCACTTATATGCAGAATACATCATGAGAAATGTTGGGCTGGAGGAAGCACAAGCTGGAATCAAAACTGCCGGGAGAAATATCAATAACTTCAGATATGCAGATGACACCACCCTTATGGCAGAAAGTGAAGAAGAACTAAAGAGCCTCTTGATGAAAGTAAAAGTGGAGAGTGAAAAAGTTGGCTTAAAGCTCAACATTCAGAAAACTAAGATCATGGCATCTGGTCCCATCACTTCATGGCAAATAGACAGGGAAACAGTGCAAACAGTGGCTGATTTTATTTTTCTGGGCTCCAAAATCACTGCAGATGGTGATTGCAGCCATGAAATTAAAAGACGTTTACTCCTTGGAAGCAAAGTTATGACCAACCTAGATAGCATATTCAAAAGCAGAGACATTACTTTGCCAACAAAGGCCCGTCTAGTCAAGGCTATGGTTTTTCCAGTGGTCATGTATGAATGTGAGAATTGGACTATAAAGAAAGCTGAGCGCCAAGAATTGATGCTTTTGAACTGTGGTGTTGGAGAAGACTCTTGAGAGTCCCTTGGACTGCAAGGAAACCCAACAAGTCCATCCTAAAGGAGATCAGTCTTGGGTATTCATTGCAAGGACTGCTGTTGAAGCTGAAACTCCAATACTTTGGCCACCTCATGCGAAGAGCTGACTCATTGGAAAAGACCCTGATGCTGGGAAAGATGGAGGGCAGAAGGAGAAGGGGATGACAGAGGATGAGATGGTTGGATGGCATCACTGACTTGATGGACATGGGTTTGGGTGAACTCTGGGAGTTGGTGATGGACAGGGAGGCCTGGCGTGCTACGGTTCATGGGGTCGCAAACAGTCAGACACGACTGAGCAACTGAACTAACTGATGCATATCTTTGAGTTGTTCTGAAGAAATTTAGACTCCTACCCAGGAGGACGATAGTGATTACCTGCTGACCACAAGCAGTAGAACACATACTGGGTGGAACCAGAAGGTTGATGATTAAAATTCCTGAAATGTTACCCTGTTACCATAGCACCAACCAATCAGAAGAAGGTCATGCCCTCTGCAACCTTCACCCCAAATGTTGCCTTTAAAAACCCTTCCCTGAAAGCCATTAGGGAGTTTAGGTCACTTGCACACAAGCTGCCTGTTCTTACTGGGCAGCCTGCAGTAAATGCTGTACTGTCTACCACAACCACGTGTCAGTAGCTTGACTATGCTGTGCTGTGGGCTAGCAGACCTAAGTTTTTTTCAGTTAACAGCCCCTTTCCCCCCAAGACAGAGGAATGATCAAAATCTAAGGGGAATTGAAACCATGGGTTAAATGCATTTCCCTTGCTTTCACTAATAAGGTGATTTGAAAACTTGCATGTTTTCTTTGTACCCCTTCTTCCAAGGGGTACACAGCCTAAAAAACAAGATTTTCACAGCTAAGCCTAGTTCAGTTTAGTCAGGAGTCAGCTGTGTCCAGTTCAAGCTGAGCTGGTTAAGACGAGGCAGGACCACCAATCTTTCAACTGGGCACATGTGAGCACCCTCTCAGTGACGTTTTCATATCAGAGGGCTGAAAATTCCATTCTCAGAACACACCAAGGCTGGTAGTCTAGTTATGCCTGCACAAAACATCAATTACCATATCTTTTCCCAATCACCTCTCCCCATACTCCCCATGCCTGTCTGTCCTGTTTCTTTCTTCTTTACTCATAAACACCCCAAGGCCTTTGCTTTTGGGGAAGCAGATTTGAGATTTGTTCTCTAGTCTTCTTGCTTGACTGCTTTACGAATAAACCCTCTCTTTGCTGCAAACCTCAGCATCACAGTATTTTGGCTGGCTGCACATCCAGCAAAATGAACCTGGTTTGGTAACACTCCCACCCTGCTGTGGGTGGTGGAGAGCAAGCCTCGGGCAGGCACATGGAAACACGCACCCAGGCATGCGCACACACCCAGGGCACACCACGACAACAAAAGACACAACTCATACCTTTCCATCTCCATCTCCACTGAGCTAATCCAGAGAACATGTCTGTTTCTCCCAAAGGTTTATACTTTTTTCCAAAAGCACATCCATACTAGAATGTTAATTAGCAAGGGCACCATTATTATGTAGAGTGAGTTCTGAACACCATTTTAATGCTGACTGACAGGATCACAACAAACTGTGGAAAATTCCTAAAGAGATGGGAATACCAGACCACCCCACCTGCCTCCTGAGAAATCTGTACGCAGGTCAGGAAGCAACAGTTAGAACTGGACATGGAACAACAGACTGGTTTCAAATTGGGAAAAGAGTATGTCAAAGCTGTACATTGTCACCCTGTTTATTTAACTTATATGCAAAGTACATCATGAGAAATCCTGTGCTGGATGAAGCACAAGCTGGAATCAAGATTGCTGGGAGAAGTATCAATAACCTCAGATATGCAGATGACACCACCCTTATTGCAGAAAGCAAAGAACTAAAGAGCCTCTTGATGAAAGTAAAAGAGGAGAGTGAAAAAGTTGGCTTAAAACTCAACATTCAGAAAACTAAGATCATGGCATCTGGTCCCATCACTTCATGGCAAATACATGGGGAAACAATGACAGGCTTTATTTTTCAGGGCTCCCAAATCAGTGCAGATGGTGACTGCAGCCATGAAATTAAAAGACGCTTGCTCCTTGGAAGAGAAGTTATGAGCAACCTAGACAGCATATTAAAAAGCAGAGACATTACTTTGCCAACAAAGGTCCGTCCAGTCAAGGCTATGGTTTTTCCAGTAGTCATGTATGGATGTGAGAATTGGACTATAAAGAAAGCTGAGCACCGAAGAATTGATGCTTTCGAACTGTGGTGTTGGAGAAGACTCTTGAGAGTCCCTTGGACTGCAAGGAGATCCAACCAGTCCGTTCTAAAGGAAATCAGTCCTGAATATTCTTTGGAAGGACTGATGCTGAAGCTGAAACTCCAGTACTTTGGCCACCTCATGTGAAGAGTTGACTCATTGGAAAAGACGCTGATGCTGGGAGGGATTGGGGGCAGGAGGGAAAGGGGACGACAGAGGATGAGATGGTTGGATGGCATCATCGACTCAATGGACATGAGTTTCAGTAAGCTCCAGGAATTGGCAATGGACAGGGAGGCCTGGAGTGCTGCAGTCCACAGGGTTGAAAAGAGTCGGACATGACTGAGTGACTGAACTGAACTGAAAGCAAAGAAGCAAAGATCACTAAAACTAAGACCTGATTTCATCCAACAGGGGGATGACTTAACGGTGGTAGTGATGTTGCAGTAAGGCACAGTGAATTTTGTTGCACTGAGGAAGCTGAAGCTAAATGTTCACCAGGTAGCCATGTTACGTTAAGACATTCAAAATTATAAGTACATTTACAGAACTTTTCCTAAAATGAGTATCACCTGAGAGGCACACAGATAAATCATGTCCTGAACTGTGGTCTTTACACAATTAAAACATGGATGTTTCCATATGCAATCTGGCCACGAGTTGCTAAGTGATAGAAAATGAGCTTCCCAGACCCAGAAAGAGATGCTGGGCTTGCATCGTCGTGGGGCAGGAAAGCATTCTTGGACACAAGGTACACGTTCAAAAGCAGAGCTGGGCAGGGTCTCACTGTCACTGAACAGGAGAACTGCACTGGCAGCAACAAGCATGCTAGGAAAGCCAGTGTTTGAATTTGCCAAGATTGAAACAACTCCACACTGAAGAGAACACTGTACAGGTCATCATGTCCAGAAGGGAGGAGTGACGTGGCTGGGCCACGCTGGTTGTGGCAAGCAGCATGGAGCACAGGTGTCAGGAGGAAAGTTGGAAGCGCTGGTGTTACTTGTGGAGCTGGGGTCAGGCGAGGGGACAGATGACCAGAGGATACCAAGCCCCCTCATTTGGATGAACTTCCCAGTGTATAAAGAGCTTTCACGTACACTTGCTCACTGTGCGGCCCCATGCCTTGCGGGCAAAGGGAAAAATGATCAGTGCAGCCCCTGCAGTGGCTTGTATGCTGCTGCTGCTGCTAAGTCGCTTCAGTCGTGTCCGACTCTGTGAGACCCCATAGGCAGCAGCCCACTGGGCTCCCCCGTCCCTGGGATTCTCCAGGCAAGAACACTGGAGTGGGTTGCCATTTCCTTCTCCAATGCACGAAAGTGAAAAGTGAAAGCGAAGTCGCTCAGTCCTGTCTGACTCTTCACGACCCCATGGACTGCAGCCCACCAGGCTCCTCCATCCATGGGATTTTCCAGGCAAGAGTACTGGAGTGGGGTGCCATTGCCTTCTCCAAGTGGCTTGGATACTTGGGGACAAAAGCTGTGGCATTAGCCCAGAGGCACCTCTGTTCAGTGTGCCCACCTGGCTAAGTACCAATGATCCTGGCAGGAACAGAGGGTCCACCCTTCTCCAAGGTTGACAATAGATGAAATGAGATCCAATTACTGTAGTATTGTGTAGATTTTATCTTTCCAAAATTTCTGAAAAGCCTTTTGGTGGGTTTTTTCTGTCTTGGGAGGAAAAACTTTTTTGCTGTCTTCCTCTAGCCTATCTCCCCTTCTCACTGGCAAAGTCACTGCTTTGCAAGACAGACACAAGAACAAAGCCAAGTGAGGCCACTGGAATGGCTGACCTCCAGGGTTTCTTTCTTCTCTGGCATTCCCTAACTAAATATTTGTGCAACTCTTCATCTTACCTTCAAGTGCCAGAGTACGAGGATAGTGCAAACATAAACACAATCGAAACAGGATTTTAAGATGTTAGACAAAGACAGAAAGACAAATGAGGTGAAAGCACATTGCCAAGGGGGATCTGTGGGAGGATCACCTTCAAATCAAGTCAGAAGCAGCCTTTGTTCAGTCCTCCCCCTGCCAACCCAGCAGCAGGAGCAGCAACCACGTACGATGGACACCCTTTTCTATCAAGGGCCCTGGTCCACGGAGTGGGGAGAGGTGATGCAGGTCAACCTAGGTTCACAGAGCAGAGATCCAGAAAGGCAGGATGGTGGTGAGAAGACACAGAGAAAGAAAAGGATTGTTTGGGGCTGAGGGCTAAGCAGGCATCCTGTCCCCACTGGCTTGTCAGTCCCAAACCTCACCATCTGTTTCTAATGAGCAGAGCTGAGCTGCCCCCTCCCTTGTTGAGTGCATATTCATCCCCAAGGCCCTTTTCATCTTGCTGGCCTATTAGGCCTGTGTGAATTTAAAGAAGTCTCCCTGGAATCCATTAGAAAGAAGCCTCATCACTTTTCCCCCTCAGCCAATTTCCAATGTAGAGCCACCCGTAATCTCTAGTTTGTCAGCATCTCTGGTTATTCTCTTAGACTATTTTCCAATTGTGCAAACTGTGCTGCTCTGCTTTGACTCTGTTAGCTGGACAGGCATTTCCCTGGCTCACATGGGATTTTTGGGGTGGCAGGGAGAACGCATTTCTCTTCAGATTAGTCTCTTGAAAGCCATGTTGCATTTGCATGTTTGAAGAGTGCCTTGAACTCTCACATCCTCAGCATCTACATATTTCCACTCTGTGCTAGAAGGCTGCTGGCTGCCTGCTCACCCCTTTCTCCCGTCCAGGCACAGACCACATGCACATACGCTCCACTCTGTGGAGGCCCTGCAGAGTGGGGGGCACTAGGTGGCACTCATCCAGGAATACCCAATAGACCAAAACAGAGTGTTCAAAGCAAACCCGTGCCGCATTGTAGCAGGTGAGGTTCCCACAGGCACTTTCCCATCTGACGGCAGTGCTCCAGTACCTAGGACACTGAGGGGCCCGGAGAGTAGCCTACTTTTTCCAGGTTGAGTGACGTTGGATTAAGTGACAACTTAATCCTGTTTACTCACCTCAGATGGATTTTGTTAAGCTCACATAAATCCTGTATGTCAAACACCTGATGTACAGCAGGCATATGGCAAACGTCAGTCCTTCAGTTCCCTTCTCTGACTTTGGATGCATCCCCAGCACACTGCCCTGAAGTCTGCACACAAGAGCGTGCCAGAGTAGGTCACCTGCCTACCAAATCTTTCAACGGGATCCTTTGTCCATTTTTGTTTTTGAATTAGGATCCTTTCTTAATTCACAATTTCTGAAAAGCTATGTGCAATGATATATTCGGGGGCATTTGCATTGCTGTATGTCTCAGGGAACTCAAATAGGGGCTCTGTATCAACCTAGAGGGGTGGGATGGGAAGGGAGATGAGAGGGAGGTTCAAGAGGGAGGGGACATATGTACACCTATGGCTGATTCATGTCGAGGTTCAACAGAAAACACAAAATTCTGTAAAGCAATTATCCTTCAATTAAAAATAAATAAATATATATATAAAGATGCCTATTATCTAGAAAGTAACAGCAACACCTATCAAAGAGACCACAATAAGGCAGCAAATGTCCTAGCACTTGCTGTGCCCGGCTCTGGGTGATTTACATTTATTGACTCATTTAATCCTCACAACACTTTGCCCAAAGCACAGTTAACTCTACTTCATACCTAAGGAAACTGAGGCAGAGAGGTTACATGGCTTGCCGAGGTCACCATGCCAGTGGCAGGGAGAGCCAGTTGGGTGGAGGGGAGCAGGGGAGACGGTCTGGCTCGAAACTCATCGTTACCACTTTTTGATTAAGCAATTAGTTACCTTCTACCTTTTGTTTAATGTTTTCAGATATAGGAATGACTTAAAGCAGAATTCCTATGAAATTATTTCATATCAAAGAATCAACCTATGCTGGCCTTCAGCTAGAAAAAGGAAATGTTTGTAACACATTTACATTGGTTTGTAACACCAATGAAGCTTTAACATTCTATATCAAGAATCATTAATTTGTGAGTTAGTTTTATGAGAAAGAATAAACTTTATACCTCCTTGCCCTAAAGTCTAAGGCACACCTGAGGTTCACCATACCTATGGCAGCCATCTGTCCTGACCATTATACGTGTAGGAATTTTAGGAAACAATTTTACTAGGACATCTATACTGCAGGAATTAGCCATGACTTCACCTCTTTTCAAAGTAATATGCATTACTTGTATATATATTCCTTATATATTTCAACATATTTCCATGTTGCCTAGCTTAATATTATAGGGTGGTTGGTTAAGAGTGTGAGTTCTAAGACTGATGTGGATTGAAATCCTGGTGCCACCAGGATTAGATTGTGCCAAAGGTTAGATTGTGACTGTTTAAGTCATTTAACTTATTTAGGCCTCAGGTGCTTCATCTAGAATACAGAAAGCCTTCATAAGGCAACCTGTGAGGATGTTTAGCACGTACACCGTACTGTTTTCCCCTTCATGCTGGCTTCATTTGTTCTCACTGCTGCTGTAATGGTAAGAGCCCAGTGTTGTCAGCAACACACACATAAAGAACTTGCTCTCTGAAAGGTTCTGTGGCATGGAAAAATGAGCACCAATTTTTGAGTCATTTAATCTTGAATCCTAGGTTTGACTCTGAGCCTTTGTTTCCTCAAATGAATATGAAATAGTGCCACCCTTGTCCCCTAAGGCTGCCATAAGGATAAACTATGTAGGAGGCCCTACACTGGCCCACAAAAGGTGCTAATGAGCATTCTTTTTACATGAGTTGTAGGTATTGTTGTTGTTGTTCAGTTGCTAAGTTGCGGTCAACTCTTTGCGACCCCATGGACTGCAGCATGCCAGGCTTCTCTGTCCTTCACTATCTCCCAGAGTTTGCTCAAACTCATAACCATTGAGTCAGGATGCCATCCAACCATCTCGTCCCCTGTTGTCCCCTTCTCCTGCCTTCTATCTTTCCCAGCATCAGGGTCTTTTCCAGTGAGTGGGCTCTTTGCATCAGGTGACCAAAGTATTGGGAGTTTCAGTTTCAGCAATAGTCCTTCTAGTGAATATTCAGGCTTGATTTCTTTTAGGATTGACTGGTTTGATCTCCTTGCAGTCCAAGGGACTCTCAAGAGTCTTCTCCAACACCACTGTTCAAAAGTATCAATTCTTCGCCACTCAGCTTTCTTTATGGTCCAACTCTCATAGCCATACATGACAACTGGAAAAACCATAGCTTTGACTAGACGGATCTTTGTGGGCAAAGTAACATCTCTGCTTTTAATACACTAAGTTTGTCATAGCTTTTCTTCCAAAGAGCAAGCATCTTTTAATTTCATGGCTGCAGTCACTGTCCACAGTGATTTTGGAGCCCAAGAAAATAAAGTCTGTCACTGTTTCCCTATTTGCCATGAAGTGATGGAACCAGATGCCATGATCTTTGTTTTTGGAATGCTGAGTCTTAAGACAGCTTTTTCACTCTCCTCTTTCAGTTTCATCAAGAGGCTCTTTAGTTCCTCTTCACTTTCAGCCATTGGAGTAGTATCATCTGCATATGTGAGGTTGCTGATATTTCTCCCAGAAATCTTGATTCCAGCCTGTGATTCATCCAGTCCAGAATTTCCCATGATGTACTCAGCATATAAGTTAAATAAATAAGGTGATAATATACAGCCTTGATGTACTTATTCCCCAGTTTTGAATGAGCCTGTGGTTCAATGCCTGGTTCTAACTGTTGCTTTTTGACCTGCATACAGGTTTCTCAGGAGGCAGGTAAGGTGGTCTGGTATTCCCATCTCTTTAAGAATTTTCCACAGTTTGTTGTGATCTGCACAGCCAAAGTCTTTACATAGTCAATGAAGCAGATGTTCTTCCGGAATTCTCTTGCTTTTTCTATGATCCAACAGATGTTGGCAATTTGATCTCTGGTTTCTCTGGTTTTTCTAAATCTAGCTTGTACACCTGGAAGTTCTTGGATTACATACTACTGAAGTCTAGCTTGAAGGATTTTGAGAATTACCTTGCTAGCATGTGAAATGTGCGTAACTGTACAGAAGTTTGAATATTCTTTGGCATTGCTTTTCTTTGGGATTGGAATGAAAACTGGCCTTTTTCAGTCCTAAGACCACTGCTGAGTTTTCCAAATTCACTGCCATACTGAATGCAGCACTTTGATAGCATCATTTTAAGCGTTTTAAATAGTTCAGCTGGAATTCCATCACCTCTGCTAGCTTTGTTCATAGTAATGGTTTCTAAGGCCCAATTGACATCACACTCCAGGATGTCTGGCTCTAGGTAAGTCACCACACTATCGTGGTTAGGTCTAGGTCATTAAGACCTTTTTGTATAGTTCTTCTGTGTATTCTTGCCACGTCTTCTTAATCTCTTCTGCTTCTGTTAGGTCCTTGCCATTTCTGTCCTTAATTGTGCCCATCTTTGCATAAAATGTTCCCTTGGTATCTCCCAATTTTGGAAGAATTCAAAGGGCAAGGGCAAAATGTTCTTTGCTCACCTTTAGGCAAGGTCCCCTTGAAAACCCAGCCTCAAAGAAATTCAACAGCATAAGGAGGCAGGTAACCAAGGCAGAGCTGGGAAGGGGCTGCTGGGACCAGACAGGAGACAGAACTGATGAGCCCTATTTCCCACTGTCAGATGGAGCCTGAACGTGCTTTTGTGCGTGATGCTTACACTGCCGTACTGTGGGATGTAGGAGAAAAGGGCAAATGTGAACTGTGGGTGGGGCTGGGCTGAAAACACCATTTGTTGCCAAGGAAACACCAGGAACAATTCATAAGTTTACAGTACTGACTTCAGGAACTCTTTGAAAATGAAGCCTTTTCTCTCCTTGAGATTCTTTAGCCTCCACGGTGTTTAGACTATTCTTTACACACCAGCACCACCAATGCAGAAGAAAACGTTTGCACTCATGTCAATACCACTCACTGTAACAGGCAAGGAGGATATAAGCCATGTGGCTTCCAACCACACAATGCTATGGCACTGTGATTTCACTTGTTGAATAAAGAAACTTAGGCCACCCAAGGAAGAGATGTTATAAGAGTGGCAGCCACAGATACCACTTCTCTTTGAAAACCTCACTGCTCAAACAGAAGGCTACAATACGCCAGCATTCAAAAGCAATCCCAGGACATTGATGAAGATCATCAGACCCTAGTCAGTATGACCAGAAGAGTAAAATCCTCAGCTGACATGGTATCTGCACAATTCATTTATAACCCTGGGAGTTGGAAAGGTTTATTCTATTAACTTTGGGCCAGGATATTCCTAAAGCCAATCTAACCCCAAAATTAGATTTGACTTTATCACAATATTTTTAGAAAGAAAGACTCCATTTCCTTAGAGATATAAAGCAGAAAAATACAAAGGCTTGACCACAGACAAGAATGAAGCCCTGAAAAGAAAGTGAAGTTGCTCAGTTGTGTTTGACTCTTTGTGACCCCAGGGACTGTAGCCTACCAGGCTCCTCTGTCCATGGAATTTTCCAGGCAACAGTTCTGGAGTGAGTTGCCATTTCCTTCTCCAGAAGATCTTCCCGACCTAGGGATCAAACCCGGGTCTCTCACATTGCAGGCAGATGCTTTACCATCTGAGCCACCAGGGAAGCCCTGAAGAGTGACCTATAATATGTAGTAGAGCTAAGTGTTCAATTTGGTCTGAGTGGTGGCTGATTTTGAAATAATTTGTTCTTTTACTACATACTCTATTAAAACTATTTTAAAGTGAATTAAAAGTCTGTTAAAACAACAAAAAGAATAGTGAACACACATATAAAATTTGCTTGTCTCTTGGAAATCCAACAGCCTGGAATGGGTTCTTGGGTTACTCAGTAAATCTTGTAATAAAGGCCAAGTGTATGCCTTTTTGGTAGGTCGCTAACCCCAGGAGAAAGCACTTTTGTGACAGGAAGGTTAAAGGTTCACCTGATGAATCTGGTCTCTGTGGAGGCTTGACAAATCAGAATTCTAATGAGATTCCACACACAGTCCAAAAGAAATGGAGCTATGTATTTCTCCAGACTGGATTCCACTGTGAAAAAGACAATATTTAATACAAAACAAATGTGCTAACCCAGAGGTAGCAGATTCACTTTATATAAGTCATAAAATTACAAAATTGGGTAAAGGTTTTCCAAGTGTCAAGGCATTTGTCTTAAATGGATTTTCAAGCTTTAACACGGATACTTGCTTTTAGCTTAGGAGCAGAATTCTTATTGAAACAAAATCCTCTATTAAACACATAAAAGAAAGCCCTGAAATAAAAGCCTTTGAAAGCTGGTACAAAGTTGAGGATCCAAGGCACAATTGTAATATGGAAATGTGTATAAAACAACTGAGGATTTTGTTCTTTTAGCATTTCACAAGACCGCCAAGTGCAAACATTTTTACCTGAATTCATCAGGAAGACGTCTTCTCTGAGAAACACACTCTGACTTTGGATATAAATCAAGGCAAAACTTGTTTTCCTTTTTCTAGCCTTGACTTTCAAGAAATTCAAGAATCAAATTTTATACTCAGTAACAGCAATGTGTTCACCTTTCCTTCCAGTCTCATTTGTTTTGCTTTTCTTCCCTTAATGTTCATATTTTATTACCATTATTATGTATGTCCTTTTTGGATATGCTTCCCAAATTCTTTTGGCAAAGAGGCCAGGTATAGTTCAAATACACATCCGAAAAAAGCAAGCAAATATTGCAAATAATTTTAGGATATAAAAGGGAGTGTCTTTGCCCTCATAAAACACCCTAATCAAAAGCAATATTTCAGAATTACCTTAAGATAATATACACCTAGATACAATAGCGGGCTAAAGCAGATTATTTTAAGAAGTCCCCAGGACTTCAATTTTACCAAGAATAGACATATTTCCTAAATATAATCTTAGTTATCTTCATTAATATAATCTTAGCTACCTTCATTAGCCCAACCCTGGGCTAAGAGATTAGAAATCGTGTGTGTTTTGCTCTTGACCCTAGGTAAGTCCCTAACACCTGGTTATCATAGTGTCCTCTTTCCTATGGGGAAAATAGTACCTCCTAGACAGTAGAAGACCCGTTATGATTAGGTAGGTGCTCTTAGAAGTAAAACTGCAATATAAATGCAACGTATCACCATCATACACATTAGAGGCCTAAGTGATTCTTTCTCAAGAGCTTAAAAACTTCTTTACATTGATGGCAAAAATTTATCTTTCTAAATTCATACTTTCTTTGGCGACAACATGACAGAGGCAGGAAAGCTGTATAAACACGCAAAGATGCAGGCACCAAATAATGAAAGAAAACATTTCTATACATAAACATTATTTATACCTGTTTTCATTTTTTACATTAAAATATAAACATCCCCTTATCCAAAATGGCTGGTGAAAAAACTAAATGAAAAACAAATGAAGCCTTTAAAGATAGCTGGTGAGTTTTCAAGTGTCCTTGCTTAATACCAAACATTATGACTCAATAATAAAAAGAACCAAACTGGTAAGAGAGCTATAAAGTATCAATATACAACAAAATCTTGATGAACCAGAATACTCCAATCTCCTGGTTAATCAACTATTTACAAGAAAACTCTTCTTGCTTTAACCATTAGTTTCTAAAAAACTTTCTCAAGTTTTACTTTCTAAAGTAAAGTGAACCAAGTTAACTTTCTCAGTTAACTACAAAACACCAAACATAAATCAATTTCATTTTGACGATTTAGGATCATGTGGTACCTTGGGACATCTCTCAGAATATTCATAATTTCTTTGCAGTTTTGTTAGGGGCAGAAAATTGGAGGGAACTGGAGTTTCTTGTATTAAATAAATCCCCAAAATCCTAAGTTTTCACTGTCTTCTTTTGCCTCATTCTCCTAAAAAGGAAAGTGTAGCAAAAAGGTTGTAGTTACGCAGGATTTCTCATTGTAAGCATACCTATATAAACTGGTTCTGGAAACAATGCAGTTTGGTGACTTTACCCCTCTGGACAATTTTTTCCGCTTAATTAATATACCCAGTAACATGAATTACATGTAATGAGTCCACTGTTTTTCTGGATATCAAATTTCAAACCTTATGAATTCCTTAATTGGAATCTTTGCTCAAGAAAATCACTCATGAAGATGATTTCAAAACCAGAAAGTCTTAGTCTCTCAGTCCTTGTCTGACTCTGTGCAACCCCATGGACTATAACCCACCAGGCTCCTCTGTCCATGGAATTCTCCAGGCAAGAAATACTGGAGTGGGTGTCCACTCTCTTCTCCAGGGAATCTGCCCAACCCAGAGATCAAACCAGGTCTCCTACACTGCAGGCAGATTCTTTATCATCTGAGCCACTGGGAAGCCCTCAAAACCAGAAGAGTAGTAGATTTTCCTAAAAGAACTAAAGTATGCTTCCTCTAATAATTCACAACTGCTTAAACAATCTTTACAAAGTTATTGAAAAGCACCACTTAGACAGTAGGTGCTTAACTCCTCGAAGCCATGAAATAGTAAGAGGAATAATAAGAAGTGCTGAGAGAAGAGCTACCTTCTGATTCTTTTAGAACAACTCAGTGTTTCCACAGGGCAGGACCCAGATCACTTGGTGGCATGTGATATGACTTTAGGCGATACACAACACAGAATTAAATAATGTTGAATCACAGTGTGAATGTCATTCCCTTTATAATTTTCTTTTACATTTCTGATAATTCCACAGAGAGAGCCCATTTTGGGGCTAGGTAACATCTCTCACTACAACAAAGAAAGAGTAGGCTTCCTGGATTCAGAGCCTTGGCAGTCATTAGCATCCAGTTAGAATCTAACAACATCCTGTTTTATTTTTAATTTATTCTGTAGTTCTCTTTTTTTAATAGCAAACTGATGCTGGTTTTTCACTTGGGGTAGAGGTTAGTTTCTTTTTAAAATATTTTAAAATTTAAAAGATAAATATTAAGTAAATAATAGCATATGTAATACTTAAGTGATTGAAGTTTGGCAAATAATGGCTATAGCCCAATGACTTTTTTTTTTTTTTTCCAATGACATATTTTTAAAAAGTGATTTCAAGAGAAGGTATAAATGTGGTCTAGGAAAGAAACATGTTCACTGTGTTTTCAATACTTATGACGCTCCAGGGATGAGCTCACCACAGCCTTCTCCTACATCAGGTGATTTCCAGAGTTAACATTCAAGCAAAAATATAAAAGGAAAAAGAAACCATTCCACACCAATCTGGACTTCATAAACTCATGGTACAATGAATGTGCAAATGGTCTAATATTTAGTAAGTCATTTGTTTTACACATAAACTTTCCAATTCACTGCAGCATCTTTTATTTGGTCTATACTAATGCCTCACAAAGGCAAACTGGGGTTGTAGAGTTCCTGCTTGGTTCTCAGAGCAAGTCCCACACCTGCTTTTGGATTGAATTCTCCAGCCGTGATTCAGAGCTGTTGGCCCAGTCTTCCAATGGCATCTGACTGCTCTTCCACTGCCACTGTCCTGTAGAGAGGTGTCCTCATCTTCTGAATGACAATCACAGCCAACATTCTGCTGAGAGGAATTTGCCTACCAGGTACTGCATGCTCACAGGCATGCCACGCTGACTTAAAAAGGGCAGCTGGAGAGAAAGAAAGCAGAGCTTCTCATTTGTGGTGAACAGTTTCTTCAGCACAGTGGTAGTGTCCTTCCTTTTCCTCTTTAAGGCAAGGCAGTGTGTCTGAAGGATGGTGTCAGACATCATAATCAGGAGCTTTGCCCTGGGCTTGCCTTAGCCAGATCTGTAGTGTAACAAATGCTCCCACAGTCACGTGAAAAAAAAGCTGCCAGAGATTGCGCAGTTCATAGAGATACATGTTGCATAGACAGATTAAACCAAAGGTCAAAAAAGATTTGACATTCCGCCAGCTGGTATAGTAGACAAGTAAATAACACTGTTGAAAATACAAAAATGAATGATGATTAGGGTTATAGGAAGAAGAAATAGATGCTGCAACTATAAAACTTTAACAAGCCAC
Source organism: Bubalus bubalis (assembly GCF_019923935.1). Taxonomy (NCBI): domain Eukaryota; kingdom Metazoa; phylum Chordata; class Mammalia; order Artiodactyla; family Bovidae; genus Bubalus; species Bubalus bubalis. The sequence continues at coordinate 113,013,448 of NC_059157.1, read as the reverse complement.
AGGGTGAAATATGAAAGTGGAGTAAGGGAATTTTTCAACTACAGATAAGACAATGTAATATCTTTAAGACATTCAGCTATGAAAGCTCCACAGCTTAAGAGGGAAATAGGTTTCTCCTTTTATGTTTTCCATTTTTCAAAAGGAAAAGCATTTTGTATCATATTTAAAATAGATAACTTCCATGCAAACAAGCTAAACAAATTCCTCAAGATGACAGGCAACTAAGAAGCAGTCTTAGGATCTTAAGGGTTCTTATCCCAGAAAAGTTAAAAAAACTCATACAAGTTATTCAGCAAAATGGGCTCATATAACCTGAATCTGTATATTAATGAAATCAGAAAATATTTACTTGAGTGCAAGGGGCTAAACTAGGACCTGAGAGAACACCTGAGGGAGAATTTATTCAATGGAAATTTATTTATCTCTTTAGCATTGTTCTTTGGTTTTAAGTAAACAAAGACCTCACTCAGATGGAGCTTACATTCTACTAGAAGAAGACAGATTATAAAGTTTATACATAAGTATATATATGTATTTATATATATAAAATCAAGTAGTTATGTTCTAGAAAAGATTTTTAAAAATGGGACACAGGACGCAATGAGTGCTGATTTAGAAGATAAAGTACTCCCCTGCACCTAAACCCTGGCATTCACTTTTCCGCCTTTATTTTTCTCTATATTACATTTATTAACATACTTCAAAAATATGCTTATTTTATTTGTCATCTGTAGTCTTCCAATGAAATCCAAGTTTCATGAGTGAGAGGTTTTTAACTGCCTTATTCACTCACTTTTCTCCATTGCCCCAAACAGTGCCTGGTATGTATATAATAAGTGCACAATAAAAATCTGTTGAATCAATGAACTGTTTTCCAAGTCTGGGATATATAGGAATTACATATGATCACAAAGTCTTAGGAAAGAGGTGCAGGTTTCTGTATGAAATTATATCCAGACTTCAGAACCAGAAGAACATTAGAGTGTTTGTGACAATACAGAAAGAATGTGATGTTCTGCTTAATGTGTTTAGTTCTTACACAAATCAGGACTGTGTTTGCTATCCAAGCAAAATTTAATTGGAAAAATTTATTTTATTGGAGTGTTTTGAATTTAAAAAGTTGAAAAACAAATATAAATTTTCTTTTGAAATAATTTTAAATGCAAGAAAAGTTGCAAAAGCTTTTTACCCCAACCAAATGTTATCGTCATATAACCACAGTATAATCATCAAAACAAGAAATTAACATTGATTTTAATACTATTAAGTAACCTAAAGACTTCACTTGAGTTTTGCCAGCTGTCCCATAAGACCCTTTTCCTGGTCCAGAATCCAACCCAGGACTCCATATTTCATTTAGTTGTCAGGTCTCCTTGAATCTTTAACAGCTCAAGTCTTTCTTTGTTTTCCATGACCTTAACAGTTTAAAGACTACTGATAAGTTATTTTGTAAAATGGCCCTGATATTGTCTCAAAATTGAATAGAGGATATCCAATTTTGGAAAGAAGAATACCAAAGAGGTAATGTGTGATGTGTCAAATTACTTATTAACTTTGATCTTTTGGTAAGGTGGTATCCAACAGGTTTCTCCAGTAGTTACTATTTTTCCCCTTGTAATCAGTATCCTGTAGGAGAATACTTTGAGATTATGTAGATTTCTATCCCATCATATTTTGCCCACTAATTTTAGTATCTATTGATGATTCCTGCCTGCCACAGGTGTTTGCCAAATGGTCGCTTTCAATTTCCATCATTCTTTACAGTTATTAACTGGAAATTCTACTATGAAGAAGAGCTAGAGTACCTCGTATTTTTTTTTAATAAATATTTAATTTGTGGTTTTCAAAGTCTTTAAAGATAATGGTCTATACCCCACAGATTACTTATTAATTACAAAGAGGAAAAAGATACTTTTGCAATGGAGATATCTGTTAGGCATCACTTAATCGAATGATCAAATTTATTACATGCCTCTTGACTTATGAAATTAGAGGTATACAGAATACTATACTACATAGTATGGTCACCAAACTAACTAACCTGAATCTAATCACAAGAGACACATCTAGATTATGGGGCATTCTATAAGGTATTTGCCTGGACTGTTAAAAAATATCAGGGTTATGAAAGACCAAAACAAAATAGAACAACAAAAAGGCCAGGAGATGGCAATGTAGGTTAAAAGATACACAACAACCAAACACAATGCACAATTTGAAATCAGAGGAAAAGAGCTATAGAGAACATTTTGGAGACAACATAATCTGAATATGAATCCTATGTTAGGTAATATTGTATCAACATTAAATTTCTTGGGTGTGATAAAGGTATCACGGCTACGTACAACAGAACGATGTCTCTGGTATCAAAAGACACATGCTGAATTTTCCAGAGGTGAAATATCTTGATGTTTGTAACTTACTTTAAAAAAAAAAAAAACTGCAGGAACCTCTGCTTCTGGGAAGATGGAGTCGATGCACTTTCCTCTATTCTTTCCACTAGATACAACTAAAAACCCTGGACATTATATATCAAACAAGTATCAGATGACTCTGGATGATAAAGAGAAGAAGGAAGACAGGCTAAGGACCTTAAGTCTCAAGGAATGACACATTGGTAAATTACCTAAGTTTGTTTGTTTGTTTTGCCTCATATATCCCACACTTGGAGCTGAAGAAGCTGACAACTAGAAAACCACTGGACCCACACCAACAAAACAAACAAAACTCAATAAAATTTTGCTTTCTCTAGCCAAAAGACCAAGAGTGATGCGATTTTCCATGACAGAAACTTGTATATAACAACTATTCTACTACAGCCAAATACCACCAGAACCAAACCAAAACAAACCAAAAAAGCCAAACATACACACACACAAACTGTGACCACCCACATTCACCCCATCAAAGCCTATGTGGGGAGCCTATAATGCTCTAAGGCTCTAATGCTAATGTTCTAATTCTCCAGGGCTTCAGAGAAGGCAAGTGGGAAGCCAGAACTTTAATTTCCACTGGATGGTAGGAGTCCCTCAACCCCACCCATGGTGTATCACTGGAGACTAAGAAGGACTGCAGAAATTCACCTCCACTTGGCATTAAAAAGGCAATGGATTTCTCATCAGAAGCTATGAAGTTCAGATAAGAGTGGAACAACGTTTTTCAAGTGTTGAAAGAAAATTAACTGTCAATCCAGAATCCTATATCCAACAAAAATATCCTTTAGGAATGAAGGAAAAATAAAGACATTCTCAGATGACAGAACCCACTCCAGTGTTCTTGCCTGGAGAATCCCAGGGACGGCGGAGCCTGGTGGGCTGCCGTCTATGGGGTCGCACAGAGTCGGACACGACTGAAGCAACTTAGCAGCAGCAGCAGCAGCAGATGACAGAAGATGAAGAGAATTCATCACCTACAAATATACTCTAAAGGAATGGCTAAAGGAAGTTCTCTAGACAGAAAGGAAACCAAAAAAAAAGGAACCTTGGAACACTGGATAGAAAAAGAATACAGCAAAAATACATGTTAATGACTAGCTTTGCCTTTTTAAGAATTTTCTAAATTATGTTTGATGATTGAAGTAAAAATTGTAACAGGGTCTGATATGTTTCTAAGTATATGTAGAGGAAATACTTAAGACAATTGTAAATAGAGGAGGACAAAGAGATATAAAGAGGTACAATTTCTATGCTTCACCTGAACTAGTAAAATGATGACACCAGTAAACTGAGTAAGTAAAATGTAGTACCTTAGAGCAATATTTAAAAAGTCATCCAAAGAAATACATTCAAAAACATCACAGATAAAACCAAATGGAGTTCTAAAAAAAATGTTCAAGTAATCCACAGGAAGACACAAACAATAAAACATAAAAATGAAAAAGCTGAAAACAAAAAATAAGAAGGCAGACAAAAGCCTTAACATGTCAATAGCTACACCGGATATAAATGGGTTAAATTAAAAGATAGAGATAGGCAGGATGTATTAAAAAACATAACAAACTCTATGTTATCTACTAGAAATTCACTTCAAATGATACAGGCAAGTTTAAAGTAAAAGGATGGAAAAAGATGTAGCATGCAAACACTAACCAAAGGCAAGCATGAGTGGCTATCCTATATAAAAATATTTTGGGACTTTCCGGGTGGTCCAGACTTCATGTTTCTACTGCAGGGTGCACAAGTTCCATCCCTGGTCAAGAAACTAAGAAACAGAAAGTGTGACCAAAAAATAATAATAAATAAGTAAAAATATTTCAAAGAAAGCAAAAATAACCAGGGACAGAGAGGGATATAATGATAAATGGATCAATCAATTAAGAAGATCGGGCAATCCTAAATGTGTATGAACCAAATAACAGAGATGCAAAAACTGATAGAACTCAAATAAGAAATACACAAATACACAACTATAGTTGAAAATTTCAATACTACTCTGAGCGTGCATGTATGCTAAGTCGCTTCAGGCACGTCCAGCTCTTTGTGACCCCATGGACCCCATGATCCCATATAGCCCACCAGGCTCCTCTGTCCATGGGATTCTCTAGGCAAAGATACTGGAATGGGTTGTCATTTCCTCCTCCAGGGATCTTCTTGAACCAGGGATCAAATCTGCATCTCTTATGTCTCCTGCATTGGCAGGTGGGTTCTTTACCACTGGTGCCACCTGGGAAGCCCAACAATTGATAGAACTAGCCAGAAACATCAGCAAAGACATATAAAAACTGAGCAACACTATCAACCAACAGAATCGAATCAACATTTACAGAACACTCACTTAACAACAACAGAATACACATTCTATTCAAGTGCCCGTGAAATATATACCAAGACAAAACATATTCTGGGCCACAGAACAAACCTCAACAAATGTAAAATAACTGAAATCACACAGACTATGTTATCAAACTAAAATAGAATCAAACTAGAATAATGGAAAGAAAATGAAAATATCCAAACACTTGGAAACTAAGCAACACAATTCTAAATAATCCACAGGCCAAAGAGGAAACTGCAAGGAAAAAAATTTTAAATACACTGAATTAAATGAAAATACAACATCTCAAAGTATGGAATGGAACTAAAGAAGTACTAAGAGGGAAATATGTAATATTAAATGTACACATTAAAAAAGAGAAAATTCTCAAGTCAAATCATCTAAGCTCTCACCTCAAGAACCCTGGAAAAGAAGAGTCAAATAAACCCAGAGCAAACATGAGGAAAGAAACAATGGAGGTAGTGCAGAAATCAATAAAATAGAAAATAGGAAAAAAAACAATAAAACAAGGAACAGGCTCTGTGAGAAGATCAATGAAATTAATAAGAATGATCAAGAAAAGAGAAGATACAAATGATCAATATGAGGACTGAAATAAGAAATATCACTACATATCCTATAGACATCAAAAGGATAGTAAGGGAATACTACAGCCATCCAACACGCAAATTTGATAACTTAAGTGAAATGGACAATTTCCTCATAAAATGCAAACCATCCATTGTAAACAATTATGTGAATAGCTCTATAACTATTAAGAAAATTGTAAGACTTATTAGGGTTTTCCTGGTGGTCCAGTGGTTAAGAATCCACCTTGCAATGCAGGGGACACTGGTTCAATCCTTGGCCCAGGAAGATCCCACATGCTCTGGAGCAACTAAGCCTGTGTGCCACGACTACTGAGCCCACGTGCTACAGCTACTGACGTCTGTACACCTAGAGCCTGTGCTCTGCAACAACAGAAGCCATCACAGTGAGAAGCCCACACACCAGTGAAGAGCAGCCCCTGCTCACGGTAACTAGAGAAAGCCCATGTGCAGCAACAAAGACCCACCACAGCCAAAAAATAAAAATAATCTTTTTTTTTTTTTAAAGACTTACTAATAGCAGAAGTAATCAAAACTGTATGGTACTGGCAGAGGAACAGACACATAGATCAACAGAACAGAATAGAGGATCCAGAAACAGATCCACATAAACATGCCCAACAGATTTTTTCAATGCAAAAGCAATTCAGTAGAGGGGAAAAAAAAGGAAAAACTGATCAATTAAACCTCATAAAAATTGAAAATACTTGAACTACAAAAGACTCTTAAGAGGATGAAAAGATAAGCAAAGACTGGGAGAAGATATTTGCTACATATCTGACAAAGGACTAATATCTAAAATATATAAAGAACTCTCAAACTCAACAGTAAAAGACAAACAATCCCATTAGAAAATAGGCGAAAGACATGAACAGACATTTCACCCAAGATGATACACAGATGGCAAACATGAAACTATTTTCAACATCATTAGCCCCTAGGAAAATGAAAATTAAAACCACAATGAGATTATCACTACACATTTATCAGAATGGCTAAAAAAAAAAAAAAAATACAGACAACACCAAACGCTGACATGGATGCAGGGAAACTAGGTCATTCACACAATGCTGAATGTAAAGTGGTACACTACTCTGGAAAACAGTTTGTTTCTTAATAAGCATGCAACTACTATGACCCAGTAATTGTACTCCTGGGCACTGAACTCAGAGAAATGAAGAATTTTTTCACACAAAATCCCAACCATGAAAGTTTATAGCACCTTTATTTATAATAGCCAAAAACTAGAAACAGTTCAGATGTCCTTTAAATGAGTGAAAGATCAAACAAACTGGGGTACAGCCATACCATGGGATACAATTCAGCAATAAAAAGGACAAACCACTGACACATGCACGGATAAACCTTCAGAGAATTATGCCGAATAAAAAATGCCAACCACAAAAGGTTATATATACCATGTGGTTCCATTCATATAACACATTCAAAATGAGAAAATTATATTAATGGAGAACACAGTAGTAGTTGCCAGAGATTAAAGAGGGGTTGGGGCTGGGGCAGGAGGGAACTATAAAGGGCAACATGAGGAGTCTTTATGGTAAGGACTGTTATATACTTGACAGCATCAATATGCACTGTGATGTTGTATTATAGCTTTCCAAGGTGGTTACATTGGGAGGAAATGGATAAATGTTATGTAAGCACACTTTATGACTCCAGGGGAGTCTAATTATCTCAAAATAAAGAGTCTAATAAGAAAAACAACTTCACATATTCATTTTATCTGCAACTTACATTGTAAACAATGAGTATATACCCCATATACAAAAACATACAAAAAAAGAATGAGATAAAGCAAATGTTGTGAAATGTTAACAACTGGTGATTCTAGGTGTACCAGTTTCTCAACTTTTCTATAAGTCTAAAGGTTTCCAAAATAAAACACAGAAGGAAAAGCACAATCTCTAGTTTCTTCTGATTTCCTACTTTATGTTTTTGGTCATGCAATGCAGCTTGCAGGATGTTAGTGCCCAGATTAGGAATTGAGTCCATGCCCTCTGCTGTGGAAGCATGGAGTTCTAACCACTGAACTGCCAGGGAATTCCCAGATTTCCTATTGTAAATGTTCCATATCAAGATGATCTCTATCTGACTGAACCCTGTGATTCTGTAAGCATCCAGAGCCTGGAGGAAAAGGCAACAAACCATGCAGTAGCGGTCTTTGAGGTCTGATCTAAAGGAGATTAAAAAATATCCTGAAATTGGAGATACAGCATATCACATGGTAAAAGCTACTTAATTCTTCCTATGGGGAAATCATAGGAATATGCTAATCATATTTGGAAAGCATTCAGTTTCAAGCCTGTCAATATGAAGGACATTGTTTTTTTCATTTTCTTTTTTAAAGTATTTATCTGTTTACTTCTCAAGTTAAAAGAAGACCTGGGTGACATTGCTCCACCAAGAGGCTACTCTTAAAACTATCAATACTTTCATCTGTTCTGAGAAAGTTACAGAGGTATGCCTATCCTTGGTAAGAGCACTGGTTCTAAGATCACCTAGATTCAAGTCACTGACTGACTGTAAGAACGGTCTAGGCTGCTGTGAAAAATGGTGATAATAATAGGATTAGTGTGGGGCTTTCTTTGAGGATCAAATGGCGTAAGGAATGTAAAGGGCTTACCACAAAGGAAGAGCTCAACACATTTTTGCATTATTATTGGCATTTAAAATTCATTAAGGTAAAACAGCTAAAAGTATATTTTATAAGGATAATCATTCATGAGACTATTTTAAAGTTAATATTTACCTCACATTGTTTTAGAATATGAAATAGTGCATATAAGTTATTAAGTTATACACTTACAGCATTATAAAAGTCATGCAAATATAGGAATTTTGCTTAGAGATAGCATGATATAGTGGAATGAATATGACATTTAAAATCTGAAGACTCAGTTCAGTTCTGACTCTACCACTTGCTGGCTATGTGATCTCAGGATAGTATTGAAACTGCTTCAGATTTCTCTTTTCCAAAAAAGTGAGGATAATATACCCTCTGTGATAGTCTGTAGAGATTAAAGGACGAAATCTGCACAAGAATATTTCATAAAATTAAAATACTTGTGACATCAATGAAGACAAGCTTTCATATCTCCTGCATGAAATGTCATTCATTATAACTCAATCTGTCAAATTTGACAGAAAAACAATTTCTAAAGCTAATATAAATGATTAAGAAAAATTAGGGGAATTTATAAAAATGGGGCCACTGAAACTAAAATTTCTAATGTCTTCACATAAAAGTCAAACACATATATTTAATGTATTTCCCTAAAGATTTCTTCTGAGTTTTAGGTACCCTTTTATTTGCAGGACTGAATCTAACATTTTTCTATGCAAGACAGAGAAATGTGACACCAAGTCAAAAGGCCTTGCTTGCTCTAACATGTTTCAGCAAAAACACTTGAATCTGGGTAATCAGCATGGTTAAATCTCCTTTCTCTAACACATCTGTGCCTCCTCTAGTCTTGGAAATGAGAGTATGTATCTCCCTATGATTCAGGTACAAAACCTCCTCTCTCCTGAAGTCTCAGATCTACCTGGTCTTTGAATCTCAGGGAGTCTTCCTTCTCAGCATCCTTTCTTTTCCTATCCCTACTGCCATTACCTGGAGAAGGGGTAGGCTACCCACTCCAGTATTCTGGCCTGGAGAATTCCATGGACTGTGTAGTCCATGCGGTTGCAAAAAGTTGGAAACAACTGAGCGACTTTCACTTTCACTTTTCACTGCCATTACCATAATTTAGGCTTTCCTTACCTTCTGCCTCAAAACTAATATCATTACTTGTAGTCTCTCTGCTCTGACAATCTACCCTATTCATCACTGCTAAATTAAATATCCTAAAATCCTGCTTTTGCTGTTCCCTCTTCACTGCTGCTGCTAAGTCGCTTCAGTCGTGTCCGACTCTGTGCGACCCCAGAGATGGCAGCCTGTCCCTGGGATTCTCCAGGCAAGAACACTGGAGTGGGTTGCCATTTCCTTCTCCAATGCATGAAAGTGAAAAGTGAAAGTAAAGTCGCTCAGTCGTGCCCGACTCCCAGCGACCCCATGGACTGCAGCCCACCAGGCTCCTCCGTCCATGGGATTTTCCAGGCAAGAGTACTGGAGTGGGGTGTCATTGCCTTCTCCATCCCTCTTCACAGACCTTCTCAAAAATACCAAAATCCTCAACCTGGAGTAAAAGCAGAGGCTGCAAGTAGAATAATAAGTCACCGGACTATCTAGAAGTAGCCTTTACTGCCACAGGCTGATGACCTGCTGCCAATGAAGCCCCAGCACAGGAAGAGGGCTAACACTGAATTCACTGGGGTCTATGTTCATTCAAAAGGGTCACAAAGCTAACAGAGGCTCAAACTGAAAAACGAGGCAAAGAACTCAGACATTATCTTATTTAAAGTGCCCAAGAAGTTAATTAGAAATGACACCTGAAATGAGCAATAACAGGAAGGTATTTCTTAAAAATGAGAGAGAACCTACCTGGTAAAGGCAGGCTGCTGTTCCAAGAAAAAATGCAACAATGTAATTAAAGTCCTCACCATCACTCTGCAAAAATAAAATAAAAAGTTATTCTTTCTGTGGAAGCCCATTTCCAAAAACAATCCATTGGGATAGGATATGACCTTTATGCACAAATGGTCAAAATTTTCAAAAGTGGCATATAAAAATACTCAAGAGTCCTAAAAGAGAAACATAAAACACATCATAAGAACCTGGGAGTGTGAGGTAGGGGAAGACTACCAGTGTTCCTCTAGGTCTGGGCTTCCCCATCAATTATATCTTACCCAAGAGAAGATGAAAGCCAATGGAAACAAGTTTCAGAGTAACATTAAACGTGTCTCTACTTTCCACTAAAGAAACCATATGAAAATATACAATACCCCAGCAGCCTATAAAGCTAGGCCTGCTTATTGGGATTACTATTTGACTCAAATAAATACTGATAGTTTACATCTAGAACTAGCACATCACCGAACTGTCCAATGAAGTCATTTGACATGATTAAAATTTTTTAAAAAAGACAACTAAAATTGAAAAGCTACTGTCCACTAGAGTGTGCTAAATCCTAATGAGGAAATTCAGACACATGTATTATATTAAAACCACTCAGAGGAAAAACAGAGATAGATTATGTATAAGAGTATTTCTTTTAAAAGAAAACTAATAGAGACACGTAAAAACCCATTTTTTTCTACTCTTCTTTGGTTCCTTTTAAATATCTGTATTTCTCATGTCTTTTGAAGGAGTAGAACGTAAAGCCCAAACAGGAGCATCAAATTTCTTATCTTCTAGGTAGAAACATTAAATTTGGCCCTTATTTAAAAAAAAAAAAATCTCTCTATACAATAAAAATTTTCAGAAGACATGGGAGTGTCTCTTATGACTATGAGTTCTTGAAATAACATAAAGCGAACGTTCCTTTTCCATTTGCTATTGGGCAACAGAAATGCCTGTAAGGCAGAGAGAAAATGGCTTATCCTACCTAGTGAGAGGATCTTAAAATAGAAACCATTAATCTGTCTGGGATGGTTAGACCAGTTCTATACCAGAGACAAGGAAGGTCAAGAAAAAGCCCTTCTACTTTAATAATTCTAAGACTTTTAAATAAGTTCTGCTTGATTGTTTTTTCTTCTGTTTCAATGATCTTTTTTGATTATAAAAGTTAATGTTCATTGTAGAGAACCTGAAACAAAATGTTACAAAGAAGAAACTCACATAGTACATAATATCACAATTTTGGGAGAATTACTGCTAACCATTTATGTACTTCCTTCTAATCCTTTCTGTACAAAAATATATGTACTTTGAAAAAATGGAATCATACTTTTATGTACTTTTTAGTACTTCACACTATATCATAAAACATGTTAAGATACTAAATATTTCTCAACCACTTAATTTGTAATGATTACATAACCTTTTACTGTGGGGCTATACAATAATTTCATTATTGTCTTAAAATCGAATATTATATTTTCCCTAAATTTACACTATGACTTTATAACTCTCTTAATTGCCTTTGGAACACTTAACAGCATGTTTCTGGAGTAGATCAGAACTGGGTTCAAATCTTTATTTTTTAGCTAGCTGTATGTCCAGTACTTTGGCCACCTCATGCGAAGAGTTGACTCATTGGAAAAGACTCTGATGCTGGGAGGGATTGGGGGCAGGAGGAGAAGGGGACGACAGAGGATGAGATGGCTGGATGGCATCACTGACTTGATGGACGTGAGTCTGAGTGAACTCCGGGAGTTGGTGATGGACAGGGAGGCCTGGCGTGCTGTGATTCATGGGGTCGCAAAGAGTCGGACACGACTGAGCGACTGATCTGATCTGATCTGATGACCATGGACTATTATTAATATTTAACTCCAATTCCCTTTTTTGAAAATAAAAGTTGTACAGAGTCAATGAAATATCAATAATATTGGGAAACACAAAGAACAGTAACGGACACAGTAAGTATTCAAAAACATTCACTAATTTCTCCTTCCCAAAGGTTACTATATGCATCATTTATCAGATAATTAGGGTTACCTTTCAATATTGTTTAAATCTCTAATATGCTAGCCTTGTCTTCTCACTGAGATCCTAACCTTCCTTCAAGGAAGAAAATAAATCTTACTACTTGCAAGAAACTGTGCACAAAGTGGGAATTCAACAAATGAATGCCAAATTGAGTTGTGCTTTGGAAAATCTTTATTTCCACTTAGTAAAGAGAATATTTATAAACATATTCTTCTTTCAAAAAATAGTCATCCATTAAACACTGATGGCCCAAGTACTGTATTATGCAACCAAGGAAAGAAAACAAGTCAACACAAAATGAGGAAGCTCAACTCAAATCAGGAAGGCAGATATAGAAAGTAACAATTTACATCCAAAGTGGTAACTGATGGGATAGGTGTATGTATAGGGTACTAAGGGAGCCTACTGGAGACACATTTAATTCTGGAGAAAAAAAGGATCAGGGAAGGTTTGTCACAGAAAGTAAAGCTTAATTTGCATCTTGAAGGATAAACCAGTAGACAAGGTAGGACAAGAATTCCAGGCAAACGGAGTAGCTTGTACAGTTTTAAGAGGATAGGATGACTCCACGGTCTCCTAGGTAGGTAACATTTGAATGATACCATACACTAAGTTGGCCTTTCCTGGTGGTTCAGATGCTGCAATGTCCATTCCTGGGTTGGAAAGATCCCCTGGAGGAGGGCATAGCAACCCACTCCAGTATTCTTGCCTGGAGAATCCCCATGGACAGAGGAGCCTGGCGGGCTACAGTCCATAGAGTCACAAAAAGTCGGACACGACTGAGAGACTAAGCATGCACAAACACTAAACTGGGAATATAGGAGGAAAAATGGGCTTGAGGGAAGAAAAAATGAGTTCATTCTGGACTCAGGTATTTTGGAGTTGCTCGTGAGATATTAAAAAAATAAGTTTAGTAGCCATTTAAGTCAGCTTCAGGTAAGAGTTTAACCTAGAGATTTAGTTTAGTAGTCAAATATTTAAATAGTAGTTAAATGAAATAAAGGAGTATGACAACGAAATGCAAAATATATTTCTTGACTGGCTGATAGACTGTAGAGAGGAAAACATATAAATATAAAGGATATTTGGGGTCAAATATGAATTGTGAAATCTGAAAATAGATTTTATTATTAGCTAATACTGCATTGGTCTTCTGGAGAAGGCAATGGCACCCCACTCCAGTACTCTTGCCTGGAAAATCCCATGGATGAAGGAGCCTGGTAGGCTGCAGTCCATGGGGTCACCAAGAGTCAGACACGACTGAGCGACTTCACTTTCACTTTTCACTTTCATGCATTGGAGAAGGAAATGGCAACCCCCTCCAGTAGGAGGGGGTTCTCCAGTAGGAGAATCCCAGGGACAGAGGAGCCTAGTGGGCTGCCGTCTATGGGGTTGCACAGAGTCGGACACGACTGAAGCGACTTAGCAGCAGCAACAGCATTGGTCTTCAGTTTCTTTGACAATTTTACTTTCCAATGATTCAGAAAAAAAAGAAAATAAAGAGAGAAAGGAAGAAAGAATGGCAGGTATGTAACAGTTCAGTTCAGTCACTCTGTCGTGTCCGAATCTTTGTAACCCCATGGACTGCAGCATGCCAGGCTTCCCTGTCCATCAACAAATTCCGGAGCTTACTCAAACTCATGTCCATCAAGTCGGTGATGCCATCCAACTATCTCATCCTCTGTCGTCCCCTTCTCCTCCGGCTTTCAATCTTTCCCAGCATCAGGGACTTTTCTAACGAGTCAGTACTTCACATCAGGTAAAGTACTGGAGTCAAAGTGTTGGAGCTTCAGTTTTAGCATCAGTCCTTCCAATGAATATTCAGGACTGATTTCCTTTAGGATGGACTGATTGGATCTCCTTGCTGTCCAAGGAAGGCTCAAGAGTCTTCAACACCACAGTTTAAAAGCATCAATTCTTCAGTGCTCAGCTTTCTATATAGTCCAACTCTCACATCCATACATGACTACTGGACAAACCATAGCTTTGACTAGATAGATCTTTGTTGGCAAAGTAATGTCTTTGCTTTTTAATATGCTGTCTAGGTTGACCATAGCTTTTCTTCCAAGGAGTAAGCGTCTTTTAATTTCATAGCTTTTCTTCCAAGGAGCAAGTGTCTTATAATTTCATGACTGCAGTCACCATCTGCAGTGAGCCCCCCCAAATTTTTGGAGCCCCCCAAAATAAAGTCTCTCACTGTTTCCACTGTTTCCCCCTCTATTTGCCATGAAGTGATGGGACCAGATGCCATGATCTTAGTTTTCTGAATGTTGAGCTTTAAGCCAACATTTTCACTCTCCTCTTTCACTTTCATCAAGAAGCTCTTTAGTTCTTCTTTGCTTTCTGCCATAAGGGTGGTGTCATCTGCATATCTGAGGTTATTGATATTTTTCACAGCAATCTTGATTCCAGCTTATGCTTCATCCAGCCCGGCATTTCTCATGATGTACTCTACATATAAGTTAAATAAGCAGGGTAACAATATGCAGCCTTGACATACTCCTTTCCTGGTTTGGAACCAATCTGTTGTTCCATGTCCAGTTCTAACTGTTGCTTCTTGACTTGCATACAGATTTCTCAGGAGGCAGGTCAGGTGGTCTGGAATTTCCATCCCTTTAAGAATTTTTTACAGTTTGTTGTGATCCACACAGTCAAAGGCTTTGGCAAAGTCAATAGAGCAGAAATAGATGTTTTTCTGGAACTCTCTGGCTCTTTCAATGATCCAACATATGTTGGCAATTTGATCTCTGGTTCCTCTGCCTTTTCTAAAACCAGCTTGAACATCTGGAAGTTCATGGTTCACGTACTACTGAAGCCTGGTTTGGAGGATTTTGAGCATTACTTTGCTAGTGTGTGAGATGAGGGCAATTGTGGGGTAGCTTGAACATTCTTTGGCATTGCCTTTCTTTGGGATTGGAATGAAAACTGACCTTTTCCAGTCCTGTGGCCACTGCTGAGTTTTCCAAATTTGCTGGCATATTGAGTGCAGCACTTTCACAGCATCATCTTTTAGGATTTGAAATGGCTCAGCTGGAATTCCAACACCTCCACTAGCTTTGTTTGTAGTGATGCTTCCTAAGGCCCACTTGACTTTGCATTCCAGGAAGTCTGGCTATAGGTGAGTGATCACACCATCGTGGTTATCTGGGTCATGAAGATCTTTTTCGTATAATTCTTCTGTGTATTCTTGCCACCTCTTCTTAATATCTTCTGCCTGTGTTAGGTCCGTAACATTTCTTTCCTTTATTGTGCCCTTCTTTGCATGAAAATTTTCCCTGGTATCTCTAATTTTCTTGAAGAGATCTCTAGTCTTTCCCATTCTATTGTTTTCCTCTATTTCTTTGCATTGATCACTTATCTCTCCTTGCTATTCGTTGGAACTCCAAATTCGAATGGGTATATCTTTCGTTTTCTCTTTTGCCTTTAGCTTCTCTTCTTTTCTCAGCTATTTGTAAGGCCTCCTCATGCAACCATTTTGCCTTTTTGCATTTCTTTTTCTTGGAGATGGTCTTGATTACTGCCTCTTGTACAATGTCACGAACCTCCATCCATAGTTCTTCAGGCACTGTCTATCAGATCTAAACCCTTGAATCTATTTGTCACTTCCATTGTATAATTGTGAGGCATTTGATTTAGGTCATACCTGAATATCCTAGTGGTTTTCCTTACTTTCTTCAATTTAAGTCTGAATTTAGCAATAAGAAGTTCATGATCTGAGCCACAGTCAGCTCCCGGTCTTGTTTTTGCTGACTGTATAGAGCTTCTACATCTTTGGCTGCAAAGAATATAATCAATATGATTTCTATATTGACCATCTGCTGATGTCCATGGTAGTCTTCTCTTTTGTTGTTGGAAGAGGGTGTTTGCTATGACAAGTGCATTCTCTTGTCAAAACTCTGTTAGCCTTTGCCCTGCTTCATTCTGTATTCCAAGGCCAAATTTGCCTGTTACTCCAGGTGTTTCTTGACTTCCTACTTTTGCATTCCAGTCCCATATAATGAAAAGAACATCTTTTCTGGGTGTTAGTTGTAGGTCTTCATAGAACCGTTCAACTCCAGCTTCGTCAGCATTACTGGTTGGGGCACAGACTTGGATTACTGTGGCACTGAAGGGTTTGGTAGCTGTTAATTGTATTGTTTTTTAAAACCTTTCTGTAAGTTTGAATTCTTTCAAAATAAAATGGTGTGTGGTGGGGGAAACAGGGATACAAATGAAAAAAAATTCTTTTCAGTCACTAACAAGAATCTCTATATACTGCCATGAAATGATTTATAGTTAGATGGGAAAAGATTCAAATCAATATGAATAATATACTGACATTTACAAAGGAATAATTTTAAAAGAATATATAAGTAAATCTATAAATACATATGTATTAACATATGTGGGCTCTCCTGGTGGCTCACTGGTAAAGAATCCACCTGCAGTGCAGGAGACCTGGGTTCGATTCCTGGGTTGGGAAGATCCCCTGGAGAACGGAACGGCTACCCACTCCAGTATTCTGGCCTAGAGAACTCCACGGACTATATAGTCCATGGGGTTGCAAAGAGTCGGGCACAACTGGGCAACTTTCACTTCATTTCACTAACATATGCACATAGTCTCTCTAGAAGGATACACCAGTGGTTGACTCTGGGGAGGAGAAATAGGAAGAGAATTGCCTATTATGAAAATTACAGGCTTGAAATTTACCATGTACATATTTTACTTGTGTATGCATGACTGTTGATGTCTGTAGATATACACGCATTAACTTTTTTAAAAGTCATTATGAAAATATCCAAGAAGATGTAGACTTAAAAGAATATAAAGCCAAGCACATGACACAAACCCTACAATTTAAAGGACAGGTGGAGGACGAAATTTACCAAATAAACTGAACAACAAGAAGAGAAAGGAAAAAAGATACAATAGGAAAAATTGTTTCATGGAAATGAAGGGATGAGATTATGTCAAGAGTAAAGTAAACCATCAAACTATTAACAGTGATCTATTTTATTTGGTTCTAAGTTTTCAAAAATAAACATTATTTTTGAATTTAAACAATGAATTATTTTCAAAAGCAAGCACTGAACAACATGTGTGATGAGACAGGACACATAAAACAAGACCTCTAGAGCGGCTGCAATATCTGGTTACCCGAAGGACACAGGTGAACTTAATGGTCACTGAAAGAATTAGAAGGGCAGAAAGGGATCATGGTAAACCAAGAGAATAGAGGTAAGGGAATAGGGGCACAAGTGTAGTCTATGCTTTCAAAATATTAGAAAAGAACATACATCTAGAAGTTTTTTAGGGGTGTTTTGTTTGTTTTTTAAAGATCAGCAGGCTATAACATACTTATGAGCTGAGAGAACAGAGCCAGTAGAGAGGAAGCATATGAAAAACAGATGAATAGCTACAGGCTGGGGAAACATGGGGCAGAGGTTTAGAGAGAGAGAAAAGTGGGAGTCAGTGGGGGCAGGGCGGACAGGAGATGGCATTAAGGGCGGGGCAGGGAAGAAAGGGCTGAAGTAAAGAGTTCAAATTTTTTTAAATCACATTCACCTTCAGAGGATGCTAGGGTATCAATATACTGCTTGAGAAATAACTAATAAAAGGAAAGAATTTTTTAAAATGAGGATGTCAAGGTAAGCAGAAGCTTCCTATGATAGCCACAAAATGTATTAGAATGATACTATTTAAAGGTCTGTAATAATTGAGAAACATTCACTTTTTAAACTTCAGTGAAAAAAGACACAAAGTTACATAATGGTATGATATGTGTGTATATATATGGTAGATATGAATAAAATAAGAGAAAATTGGGGGATTTTTCTTTTCTTCTTTATACTTTTCCTTCCAACTCTTTATGCACAGAGCACACGAAAAATGCATTTTTTTTTTTAAGAAAGCAATCACTGCATCTTAACATAGATATAATGCTACTAAAGAAATAAAAACTTCCATTGAGTTTTAATAGGTACATAATTTGTTTAAAAGGTAGTAACAAATCTATGGGAAATAAAGAACTCCAGGAATAAAAGCAAGTTGACTTTTAGTTACAGTATCTATTACAAACAATTTGGGGTCGCAAAGAGTCGCACAAGACTGAGCGACTGAACTGAACTGAATGAACAATTTTAGAATCAGAGCCATAGTAATGAAGTGATCCTTGAGCCTATGTAGTCTAAAACTTTCCTCTTGCAAAATAGAAAAATGAGATCCAAGAAGGTAAAATAACCCATCCAAGGTCACAAAGTTTGCTATTGGCAAATGTGACCCAGGTATTCTGACTTCTAGGTCAGCATTTCCACTTCTGTATCAGAATACTTGTTTTTTTTTTTACTAGTGCACCACATGTGAATTACTTCTGGTTGGCATCAGCCTAATTAAGATCATCATTCCAAGGCTGATCCTTAAAAGCACACAGGAAAATTAAGCCCAATGTGATAAAAGCTTATGCATTCGTGAGGTGTCAATTCACAATAACATCTCTAAACCCAGAACAAAGTATGGAAATGAGCGAAAATAATCTAATTTACACGTTACTGTGAACACCAAATCAAATTTACCAACTTGAAAAAGAGCTGTACTCATCCTAAACCTCCCCAGTCTGAACTTAGATACCAAAGAAAAACTTCTGTACTGGGCATTGTAATAAATCGCTCGTTATCACCCTAAGAATCAGTTATTAATCCAGAAGAAACAAACTTGTGCTGAACCTTCAAACGACATTAACTACACAGGAATGTTAATTCCTGTGGGTTCTCAAATTTAAATTGCCTCAGGAACCAAGTTACATACTTGAAGATAAATGTGGCAGTTTTAATACTTAAGGAGAGTATTTAGAATTCACAGCCTTAAAAAAATCAAATTTGAAATTAATATCAATATATTGCTCACACTCAGGACACACACTATACATTTTCAGCTAGATCTAAAAATATGGCCCCCAAATAAAACCTTTGCTCTTAAATCAAGTATTAAAGAAATGCTGAGGCCACTTAATCTAGGTACTGTCTTGGCACTTTCTCTGTTACTACCATGATCTGCTGCTGCTAAGTCGCTTCAGTCGTGTCCAACTCTGTGCAACCCCATAGACGGCAGCCCACTAGGCTCCCTCGTCCTTGGGATTCTCCAGGCAAGAACACTAGAGTGGGTTGCCATTTCCTTCTCCAATGCATGAAAGTAAAAAGTGAAAGTGAAGTCGCTCAGTTGTGTCCGACCCTCAGCGACCCCATGGACTGCAGCCTACCAGGCTCCTCTGTCCATGGGATTTCCCAGGCAAGAGTACTAGAGTGGGGTGCCATTTCCTTCTCCAACTAGCGTGTGAGATGAGTGCAATTGTGCTGTAGTTTGAGCATTCTCTGGCATTGCCTTTCTTAGGGATTGGAATGAAAACTATTTCCAGTCCTGTGATAGCTATATCTTTTTTTTCTTTAGCATCCTTGCATTTTAACTGGGGGCATGGCTGCTGAGCTTAATGTCCAGCTCCTCTTACAGATAGGTGCGGCCATATGACTAAGTCTGTACCAGTGGGGTGTGATTAGATACAGGTAAGTTCAGAACAGATAAAGGTTTAAGACCCATGTTCGGGATTTTGCACTCAAGTCTACACAGTGGACCATCTCAAAAAGATCTACTTTATTGATCAAAAATTATCTACAGCAACTGTAGAGATTATTCTGAACACAAAGTACAGTGATGAAAGAGAAAAGGCTAAGAAGTATGTCTTAAGTTCACTGGCTTTAATGAGAATAAAAAGAACATTTTAACCAACACAAGTCACAAACAATGATAAAAGAGATGCTGAGGGAAGAGTAAAAGAGAGAGAACTCAGGTCCCTAATTTTGTATATATTTTCTTTCAGGTTAGTTCAAGCTATAAAAGATGTACTGTTGAAGTTAATCTAGTTTGCACGCGTAAACTCATCCTGCTAAGAGCTCTAAGTTTATCACAGTGCTCTCTGCAATCACATTTTTCTCCATTTGTTAGCCTATTGTCCATCCCATCTTTCAGGAACCCAACACTACATGGAATCCAACACTACATAGCACTCCTTCATTATTTTCATAACAAGACAAGGAAACATATCTCCAAGCTCCAGTCACTTACCAGAACATTCTCTCTATACAGATGTAAAAACCCCAATAATTGGAACAATGGGAATCTCTACTTTTGGTCCAGTGAATTTCCAAAAGCAGTAATTCTCATTTAGGTGAGAAGATCAAAATTTGCTGGAAAATACCTTAAAACTACCAATGAGTGACAAAGTACCTGTAGATTACATTCCCCCAACTTTGTACTCTTTTGTTTCCTCACTCCTCTCTTAAAGCATCATTGTTTTAGGAACCTCAACTGTTGATGAGTGTATTTGGGTTATGGCAGAACAAAGACTTAAAACAATGCTAAGACAGTAACATAACCAGGTGTCCCTAGCCTCCAGATAGCTAAAAACCCCACATGGAACAATTTACAGTTCCCTGGGTCAAGTGAGAAAGCAATGTTGTTGGGGTGAATTTAGTCTAGGACAACAGTGAAAAAGAATTCCATATCAACCATCAGAAAGACACATCTTCAAAGATATAAGCATCCTGAACTATAAAAGACCACTATAACTTTTTCCCCATTCATAATTCACCCCATGCTGCTTTCATACCCCACCACCACAGTTTTAAGGAACTGTTTAAAACAAAAAAACCCTGAAGCTCCTAGGGAAATTGTAGACTCTAACAGACAATAAGAAGCTTCAAAAATGTAGGGAAAATGCTCAGCTTCCTCTTACCCTCCATGAAAACGTATATACCTTTACTCTGCCTGAAATTTCTATTTCTTGAAAATCTACCTATTAATTTGGATTAAGAAAAGTGTTTTCCAGATTACATAATAGGTGCTAATAAATATTAATTTTTAGCATTTAAAATCTGAATGTCATATATTTATATGGTTCAAAAAGTAAAAATTAAGAAGATACATATTGTGAAGATTCCCAATCCTACTCTGCTTCCTATCTATCCAGTTCCCACTACATTTATTGGTTTCTTATCTTTCCAGACTTTCCTTGTGCAAATTAATGCAAATTACAGTTATTTCCCAGGACATCTTGATGAGGGGAGCTGGGGGCCAAGCTGAGAGAGACTGGTGGGTACAATTTCAGAGAACCTGCTCTGTCTCTCAGTGGCTTTCTCAAAATGGCCATAGTTCTCAGACAGCAAAAATTTGTATATCCGACTATGAAATACAAATCAGACTTCTGAACCCAGGCTCCATTCTGGCTAGGGCTCTGGTGTCCCTACCTGGCCCATGTGAAGGGGAACACTTTGCCACTCTGTTAGAAAAGAAAGCCCCATCCACCATTTCTTAAGAGCTGGCCAAGTGTAACAAGCTGTACTTTAACTAAGTAGAGCCACACCTAATGAAATATCAAAGTCTGGAGAATGTGCCTCCAGTCTTTGCTTTAATCTGGTGGTAGTGGGGAGGTGTGTGTACGTATGAACAGACTGCTTTCTTTAGAGCAGTTTCAGGTTTACAGAAAATTTAAGCAGATGGTACAGCGAGTTCCCATATATCCACTCTTTCCCCTACTCACTTTCCTCTATCATTAACATCATGCACTAACATTGCAACTGATGAACCAATAGTGACATACTATTATTAACTGAAGTCCGTGGTTTACATTAGGGCCCACTCTTTGTGTTGTACATTCTACTGGTTTTGACAAATGTATAATGACATAGGGCTTCCCTGGCGGCTCAGACAGTAAAGAATCTGCTTGCGATGCAGGAGACCCAGGTTCGATCCCGGGGTTGGGAAGATTCCCTGGAGAAGAGAATGGGTAACCACTCCAGTATTCTTGCCTGGAGAATTCCATGGACAGAGGAGCCTGGTGGGCTACAGTCCTTGGAGTCGCAAATGGGTCAGACACGACTGAGCAACTAACACTATATGTGCACTATAAGGACATAACCACCATTATAATAGGAACAGTTTCACTGCCCGAAAATCCTCATGCTCCCTTCCTCCATCCCTCCAAATCTGTTCACTTATTGTCTTTAGAGTTCTGCCTTTTTCAAAATGTCATATAGTTGAAATCACTTAGTATATAGTTTTTTTTCAAACTGGCTTCTTTCATTAAGCAATATGAACTTAAGGTTTAGCCATGTCTTTTTGTAGCTTGATAGCTCACTTCTTTTTATTACTGAATAATATTCCACTGTATAGTTTGCTGAAATCTGTTTATCCATTCACCATTCACTTTTTTTTTTTTAACATGATGGATTTATTTGGATGTATTTTGCCTTTTTTTTTTTTGGTTGTGCTGCACACCATGTGGAAACCTTAATTCCCTTACTGGGGATTGAACCCATGTCCCCTGCATTGGAGGGGACATGGGTTCAATCCCCAGTAAGGAGTCATATTAACCACTGGACTACCAGGGAAGTCTGCTTCATTTTATAAGAAATGAAACTGAGGAGCCAGAAAGTAAGGTGAACAATTCAAGGTCACAGAGCTAATCAGTAGCTCAGCTGGAGTCAACCCTCTCTCTTGCTCATCCACAAACAAAAATCAGCTCTCACACTTCTATACGACTGTTCTTCCCACTATATCAAGTTTGTTTTTTTTTTTTTTAAGGCAAGAGAAGATCTTATTTATCAGCTTTTTCCAGTCAGCAGTCTCCAAATTGCCTTTGTTTCTTTTTGGCAGGTTGTTTAAGTGGTTTGAAATTGATGACTTACTAGAATAAAGCTAAACAGCTAAGCAACCAGGGTAGGAATGCCAAGAGACAGCAGCCAGCTGCCCTGTGCCTGAAAGGGAACAGGGGCTTTACCTGCAGGCCTGGATGTTCAGGAGAGGAGCTGGGAAGTCATAAGAAGACCCCCAATCCCCCTGGAGGGATAGCTCGGTTGCCTGAAAGCTGTGATGTCCTCTGCTCTTGGCTTCATATCGCTGAGGACTTTCAGAAGGTACTCAAGATGTCACTCTCTTGTGTATTCCCCAAACTAACAGCAACTTTAAAACAGAATATCAAGTGCCTTGACTGGGTTCTTACAAATGATATTTTTAGCATAATACTGGCCAAAAAAAAAAAGAGAACTAATTTACAATGTTTAAGTGTCAAAAACTCTTCAGAGAATGTGAGTAAAAACAGGGAAAGGAAAAGGGGAGATGTGTGTAATTTCAAGAAAGGAAGTTTCAAAAGTTTACAAAAAGAGTAAGAGAAAAAGTATGTTCTGATAGCTATAGTCTTTGGAAGAAACTCCTCTGGAAAACAAAATAGTTGGCAATATCTGAAAAAATTAGCGATTTCAGAGGTAGCCATCAATAAAAAAGAAAAAAAGCAGATAACTAGGTAGGAAACCCAAAAGCAGGACGAAAACCTGCCTATGAGTGCTCTCCTCTTTCTTCTGCTTATCTCTGTCTACTCAGGTCCTTCCAGGTCCTGCTCACCGCCCCCCTCAGAGCTTCCTTCTCGTATCCTGACTCCTCTTTCAAACTCTCTGTACTTGTCATTTATTTGTGGACTTCTCTGCCTCCCAATTCAATTCCAGGGCCTGAGACTGCAAGGCCCTTGTCACACATATCTTGGTTTCCCCAGAATACCTCTAAACAGTGCTTCCTGCAGAGCAGATAATAAATAAATATTTGTTAGTTAAGTCGAAGAAGCCAACTAGAAAGTAGTGTTTTTAAGGGGAGAGGAAACTAGAGTAGTATAAAGGATACACAATCTGAGCACAGTAAGTTGTACTAATAACCAAATCTAAATCAATTGTGTAACAAGTGGAATCAAAAGGCACAGTCACCTGAAATAGCAAAAATAGCACAGTACCTGCAGGAGACTTTCTATGGCATGAAAGCCTCGAATTAAATTCAGAGCAGCACATAAAAGACTAAGGATAAATGCCACAATCCCTGAAAGAGTTGCTGGTTCCAGTCTCTGGTGAGCTAAAAAATAAAAGAAATGATCAGAAATGAACATCAATATCTCACATCAATACCTATACTTATATAAAATGAAATTCACTGCTTAATTTATATGGATCAAATATTGGTGAATCTTCAAAAAATTATTTAATAATATACCTTACAAATTACATATTTTTTAAAATGCAAAATGTCTGACATGACAGCTTCATTCCCTTGAACTCAAGTTAACTTTTTTCCTACATTTTTAACAAAGACACCTAATTTGCATTTGAGGTACATAGTGCTAAGGAGTTCTCACATTTGCCAGTAAACCATATAGGAAAAAAATCTTATTGCCTAAATATGTCTACCATTTACAAGTAGCTGCAAACATGTATATTTTTTAGCTGCAAATATTTGCGAAGGTGACTTTGCTCAGAAATTCACTGCATAATTCCTATTTTTTCTGAAAATGCTTAGGAAACATTTTAAAGGACAAACATAGCTTGCTTTTAAGCAAAGCTCTTCCTTATTTGGGTCCCAGGGCTATAAATACCACAGGGTATATGTGAAAGCTCATCTATAACCACTGATCTGAACTCTATAATAGAATGGACTCTTACAGTTATGAGGCTCCTGGTCTCTGAAGACCACTTGAAGATAAAACAACAGTTGATGAAGTGACCAGTTTATTTTACAGACACATGCCCTATCCATCGGGGCTTTACGGTATAACACATTTAGATATACAATAGCTTCCCTTCATCATTCTGCAGTTAACAAAATTAACTATAGAGTCTAAATGAAAACACAAAATTAAATACATAATCATCTAGACCTCAAAAGGGAGAGAGAGGGAAAAAGAGGACAACAGAACTATATTTAGATCATTTTATTTTAAATCACTGAAGTGTAAAAGCCCTAACAATGAAGTTAATGAGGTAGAACATTAATATAAAGGATTAAATCTTTGCAACTTATATTCAACCATTACAGCAGAAAAGCATCCCTAAATAATTCATAAAAACACAAAAACCCACATGTCACGAAAAAAAGTTATTCCTCAAATTCAGTAGGAATCCAAATATAGGATATATTTTCTTAAATTTCTTCTGTGCCAAAGCTAACTGCTTGTTCTCCCAGTTAATTTCCTTGAGATTAATATGAAAGCAAAAACTAAATGTCTTTGTAAAGTATTGGTACCAGATTTTCTATCACTAGAGAAAAAATCGCACAACTTAAGAATCTATCCAATGGTCTAACAATTAGTCCTATTCTGCATCCCTCCCTCCATCCTTCTCTACTCCCTCTGGGTAGTAAGGGGGAACTGACCTCCAAGTAAAAAAGAAATCCTTAGCAAGGACCTCAAGCACAAAGCTACCTGATAACTAAACAGATTACAGAAATAACACTTCTAATGCCCATGGGATTGTCCAGGCAAGAGTACTGGAGTGGGTTGCCATTACCTTCTCCAAAAGTATACAAGTTTATCTTACCAAAAAACCAAATAGTAATCTATACTGTAATTAAGAACCATAGCCTTTTGTGGTCAAGTAAGGAATGGCCGTTCTTGAATGAAAAAATATTACCATTTTAATGTGTTGATCAATAGCTATTTAAGAAATAAATAATAATATTTACCAAGTTTCTAAGACTTGCCTCTTAGGCCCTTGGAGCACTCTCTTTATAATGATAGTATACAACTTAAAAATTATTTCAAATAACTAGAAACATTTTTAAAGGCATTAAAGCAAATGACAAGCCTCCTTTAACAAGGACAAGGCACAAATTATGTTGACGGACAGGCTGGAAAGGTGCCAAATCACCACAAGAAAGAAAATTCTCAAGTGGAGATTCCCCCACTCCCACCCCATCCCCTTCCTAATACCTGTGGGAATGCTTACTAAGAAAAACTCCACCTGCACAAAATGTGAGGCTGACACTTTGTAAGGACACTTTCTCATTTTAATGAATTGAACAAGATATTTAATCACATTTCAATGAATTATATTACATATTTTTTTATAAAACAGATTTTAGATGAATTATTATCCACAAATGCTTACTTCACATTTTAATTTGGCACCATGATAGGTACTATTAGGTATAAAGCAGGTTTAGAACAGTAAGAAATGAAGAAATGAGAGGTAATATAGAAAATAATAGTTTTGTTTAATTCAAAATAACACTACCAGATCACTTTTTATTTGTTTAGCTATTATTGTCTTCTGCTATGATGCTTTTTTTTTTAGATTAGTCTCCTTGAGCCCAATAACTGCATTTTCACATCAAAATTAAAATTTTAATGTGCCAATGATTAATGGAAAGTTTAAAAAAATTCCCAAAGAAATAAGAGCAAATCCCTTGGAACAAAAGGGCTATTGGGTATAGTGAACTAATATATTTATTCAGCATACATTTTTGGGCATGATTCTGTGTAAGATGCTGTGCTTTACAGGATTAAAAAAAACGAATTATCCAATCTGCCTGCAAGGCATTTCTAGTCTTTTACAGCAAAATGGACAGATAAGCTCATGGAAGTAATAAGCATTCTAAATTAAAAGAGTTAGGGAATTCTGAAGAGCAAAGATAACTAGGTGACACGGCAATGGTAAGAGAACCAAGGTAGGTCTTTAAAGATGGTTAAAACTTAGACACGTACAAATGGGAAGAACTGTACTCCACACAGAGAAAAGAACATGAGGAGCCTGGAGATGAAAATGGGAGAAGCAAATAATAACAGCATCAACAAAAACCACTGCCACTACTTCTAATCCTTCTAATAGTGGCTGCTCTCAATGTACCAAGCGGCAAGTGCTTCATATATACAATTTCATGCTATCCTTCCAAGAATTCAATGCAGTACACACTACAGTTGTCGAAGTTTTTTCTAACAGGAAACTATGGTTTAGGGAGATTGAGAAATTTGCCCAAACTGAGTAAAGGAACTGAGATTTAAATTTAGGTGGGTCTTCCCAGGTGGCACAGTGGTAAAGAATCAGCCTGCCAATGCAGGAGATGCAAGAGACCTGGGTTTGACTCGGGCTGGGAAGATTCCCTGGAGTAGGAAATAGCAACCCACTCCAATATTGTTGCCTGGAAAATTCCACTGAAAGAGAAGCCTGGCAGGCTACAGTCCATGGGATTGCAAAGAGTCAGACATGACTGAGTGACTGGGCACACACACAGCTTGACTCTAGAATTCGTGCTCTTAACCACTTTGCTATTGGGCATTGCTACTGGTTTGGTTTTGCTCAAAAAGATGTTTATAAAAGTAGGAAGAAATTAGGTAAGAAAGGGAGGCTGAAACAAATTAACAGTCTGAAATATGAGGCTAAAAATTATGAACAAACTCAACAACAGGGAAACATGGAAGAGCAAGATTGATGATTAAAGCTGTTCTTAAATAATATTAACCTGTAAATGGGTTGTAAAGAGATTAAAAGTAGAGAGAGATACATAATATTTTCTTAGTGCCTTCTCACTAGGGATATACAGTCCCATTTATCCTTTAAAACAGTGTACTTCGTGAGGTAGGAATGACTAAATTCTTTGTGTTTGAATTTTCTCACCTACAAATTGAGGTTAAATAATTTGCTCTAAGATGGCTAGTAAGGGCCATCTTCACAATCAGCAGTTGGGTCTGAAAAGCCCATACTTTTTCTACAACTCTGCATTAAGAAACTCATGAGTGAGTCATTGTAAGATACTGACTGAATTGAGGACCTGAATTAGGATAGTGAAGTAGAAATGGAGAAGAAAGAGGTGAGAGAGATTAGAGAATCTAAAATTATTAGACTTGGCAACTAACTAGATGTGGGAAATGAAAAAAAAAAAAAAAATCAAGGAAAATGCCAAGGTTTGGAGTGCAGGTATTAGAAAGATAAGGGTACTATTAGCAGACCCAGTGGAAGAAACCCAGGTTTGATTGAGAACGGAGACATTTTAAACATATCAAACTTGAAGTGATGGTGAGATATGAGATATGTTTAATAAGCAACTGAAGAATGCAAGAAAGGTGAGTTGGAAAAACAGATGAGGTCTGCATCTGAATGGAAGGGTTTGGATGAGATTACACTGAAGGAAGTGAGCCAACAGCAAATCCTTGGTAAATACTGCTTTCACAGAAAGGAAGAGGAGGCAGGGAAGACAGATGTAGAACAAACAGAAGAGGAGGGAGCAACAGAAGCTCAGGAAAGGGAGACCATCAAGAAGACGTGGATTACAACGCCTGTAAACAGGCCAAAGACCATCTGAACTGAAAAGAAAAAAGATTTCGATTTACTGACTAAGATGGTTCTGACTCTTCAGCAAGTATTCAATGGTTTCAGAAGAGTGGCTGAAGGCAAAATTCAGACTGCAAGAAGTTAAATAACTAGTAAAGATACGAGGCAGAAGCAGTAAGTAAACACTTCTGCAGTTACAGGAGAGGAAAACAGGATGACAGCTTGACAGATACAACAAGATTGAAAAATAATTATTTTTCTCCAGTAATGGGGTGGAGGAAGGAGACTTTAATAAATTTATAGGTGGAACAACAAATTCAGAGAAGAAGAAATAGAAGAATCAAGAGAAAAGAAAAATAATTGGTGAAACAGAGTACCAGAACAGTCATAGTGAGTATTCAAAAAGATGGTCCCATTCTAACCTCAAACCTCCTCATAATACTAGTGTCTATGCTGAGTCAAAGACAAAGTTCAGAAGTTGCAGTCATTCAATGATGTCCAAAACACCTGGAGACACAGGTTTTAAAACGCAGAGAAATTTCAAGTCAGTTCTATCTAAATAAGCATAACTTACTAAATTATGACTGAGACTAATTGTAGGGTACAAAAACACACTATTTTTTTCACTACAAGACCCTTTCTTATCATTACCACTTGTCGAAAATGTGCATGTCCTTCAAGTTTCCAAGGTCTAAAAGTGTTACTTCCTTTTTATCTTAGAGCATGTATCACATTCTACCTTGTATTTTATTTATTGACTTTTATTTGCTTTTCCCATCTTGAAACCAGACATGTGCTTATTGTCTTTATAAAATGCCCTACAATATTTAAGCATAATACTTTGAAGGGAAAAAAGCAATAAATATTTGTTAGATTATGAGGGTGTGTGTGTGTGTGTGTGTGTGTGTGTATGAGAAAGAGATTGGGAAATCTAGATGCATTGTGGGACAACAGCCAAATACAGCCACATTTGCAGGCAACTAATAAATTGTCTAGGAAATTACATAGATTGACAAAACGCTGATTAACCACCAAGTATTTATGCTAAAAACAGAGGTATTAAAGAAACTGAGAAACGTGTATTAAATTTAGGGTTTCATATATTTGTTTTGAAGGATATAAAATTTAAAAGAATAACAACATTAAATGTTGGTGAGGATAGAGGGCAATCAAAACTCTCATAACATTGCTTGTGGGAATGTAAAATCGCACAACTACTTCCAAAAACTGGTAGTTTCATAAAGAGTTAAACATGCACCTAACCCATGACCTATCAACTTGACTCCTAATACTTACTTGAGAGAAATGAAAACACACAGCAACAAAAGATGAATGTTTATAACAGGTTTATCTACAATAACCAAAAACTGGAAACAAGCTAATGTCCAATGTTTACCCACCCTGGATAAACAAAGTGTGGTATGCCCACACAATGACTACTACTCAGCGATAAAGGGGAACAAACTACAGAGATGCAACATACACGTGACATTGGATTAAGCAAAAGAGGCTGAACACAAGAATTATACTATATAGTCTTGTTTATATAAAGCTCTAGAACAAATAAAACTACTTTAAAGTGAAAAAAATCTCAATAGTGGTTGTCTGGAGTGGGACAGAGATTGAGTGGGAAAGGTCATAAAGAAAACTTTCTAGGAAGATGGAAATGGTCCACACTGTGATAGGTGTATGTACTATCATGGTTTTTTACTCTGTATTTTTGATGCTTTGACATCTTGGGGCCTTGCAGACATCAAAGGACTGCCTCTCCCGGGACTATTTAATTCGTAGAGATGGCAAAAAACTCACCTGCAAGCACGTCTTCCATAAGCAAACCCCACATCCGGAGCCCACACTCCTAACTACAGGGTTCTTATACTGAAGGCCACTATTCCCCTGCCTGAAGCGCCCCAGGGGCAGGTATCACTACAAGTATTCAATCTAGCCAATCTTAAATGTACTTTCTCTGCCTCTCCCGTTCCTTCCTGGGGAAATCACAGCAAAGACTCTTACCTCCTAATCTGTTGGCCGTGCCGTGCCATACGTGAATAAGAGTAAAGTCTATATTTTGAAACAGAGTGTGGTTTATACAACTGTATCCATTTGTTGAACCATACAGCAAATATCTGTGCATTTTAGTACGTGCAAATTTCCCTTAAAAAAGAAAACTGTGGCAAACTATTGGGTATAAGATAGGCTCAGCAATGTGTTATACAACATGGGGAATATAGCCAATATTTTATAGTAACTGTAAATGGAAAATAACCTTTATAAATTGTATAAAAACTTAATTTAAAAAGAAAAAGAGAAAGAACTGTAGAAATTATCAAGTGGATAAGTGGGTAGTGAGGGGAGGTACAGATGAAACAAGAATGTCAAAATATTGATATAGTTATAACAGTTGGATGATGGATACAAAAGTGTTAATTATAATATTCTATTTACTTGATATATGTTTAAATTTTTCTATAATAAAATGTTTAAAAAAAAACAACAAGTAA
The DNA here is from genome assembly GCF_019923935.1 of Bubalus bubalis. Classification (NCBI taxonomy): domain Eukaryota; kingdom Metazoa; phylum Chordata; class Mammalia; order Artiodactyla; family Bovidae; genus Bubalus; species Bubalus bubalis. The sequence continues at coordinate 112,982,925 of NC_059157.1, read as the reverse complement.
AAGTAGGACATAGTATTTAACATATTGACCCCAGCAGAACATCTGTAGAAAAAAGATACCAAAAGTAAGAGAGAAAAAGGCCTGCAAAATAATGTTTATCAAATAACTATTAATCAGATTCTAAAATAAATTCATTTAGGAAAGACAACTGCAAAACAAGAAAGTATATTTAAACTGGGAGACTATACAGAAAATATTATGCAGGCCTGATCTGAATTAAAAACAAATTTAAAGTTAATATTATGATAATCTCCAACTGCCAATTACTTTAAAATTTTCTCTTCTTATAATTTTCCTCTCCCTTTCTTAAAATAACAAATTCCAGATTTCTCCCTATTTTCCAAGTATCTCCTATTTGGTGATCCAAGATACCATTGCAATCTACACATCAGAGTAGAGACTTACGGAAGTCAAGTAATACAAGGAGTTTCTAATAAAGTCCTCCTCCTAGTAGGTCAAATTGAACCCCTACCCCAAATTAAGGTAATTCTCCTGGATCCTGAGTGTATATTTTAATGAACATATATTCTTAGCAAGTGCCAGACCTATGGAATTAAAACTACTGGAGAAGGAAAGACCAATGGAAGTCTTGGAGCTCCCTCAATCCAAATATCATCAAAAAATTAATCCCTAGGCTAACGGCAGAGATTGGTGTGACCACCCGAGGCTCGCTTAAAAAGATGCATAGGTGATGATTCCTATCATACTCCTTTTTAACTTTCCAGTTTGTCTCCAAACTAGGTGCATCATAGAGGATGACAACAGATTACTGTAGGTTCCAACTGCACATGCTTTTCCAGATGCAGTCTCCATGTGGAACAAACCAATTAACTCCCTGGCACACAGGTACTAACTTTTGTATACTTTTTTTTATCTATCCTAAAACAGAAGATCAGAAGCATTTTGCTTTTACTTAATACAGATATCAGTAAATTTATCATATTGCCACTAGGTTTTATCAACTGTGTGCCACTGATTTGTCCATAGCAGGGGTTAGCAAACCATGACCCACGGACCAAATCCAGCCTAGCACCTATTTTTATAAATAAAGTTTTACTGCAAGACAGTGTCAGCTATTCTTTTACATACTGCATATAGCTGTTTTCATACTATACCAGCAGAGTTGAGTAGTTAGGTTGAGTAGGTATAAGAGATACCACATGGCCTGTAAAATATAAAATATTTACTACCTGGCCTTTTACAGAAAAAGTTTGCTAAATCTTGGCTTATAAGCACTTAACATCTTAACACCTCATAGAATATTATATTAATCTACTTCATTGAGGATCTCACGCTGACAGGACCTGAAGAACAGACAGTATATGCTTTGGGTTAGATACCTTGAGATGACATATATGCCAGAGGGTAAAAAATAATCACAAGATTATAAAAGTCTACCACCTCAATCAAGTTTCTGGTGGTTAAAGGTCAGAGAATATTGAAAGTAAAGATCAAATTGCACCTTTCCACCCATACCACTAAGAAAACATACATTGCTTAATACGCCTTTCTAGATTTGTGTATGATGCTTCAACATGTTTACTAAATGACAATGGTTGAGGAGGGCCCAAAGCAACAGAAGGATCCAGACTTCAATACAGGACATTTTTCTGCTCAGCACTTATGACCCAGGGATCCAATGTTGCTAAAAATATCTGTGGGACTTCCCTAGTGGTACAGAGGATAAGAATCCTCCTGCTAATACAGGGGACACAGGTTCGATCTCTGGTCCAGGAAGATTCCATATGCTGTGGAGTAACTAAGTCCATGTGCCACAACTATGGAAGCCTACATGCTCTTGGGCTCTTGAGCCACAACTAAAAAGAGCCCCTGTGTCACAACTACTAAAGTCCACATGCCCTAGAGCCCCCATGTCATAAATGCTGAGCCCATGTGCTGCAGCTACTGAAGTGTGTGTGCCTAGAGCCTGTGCTCTGCAACAATTTCAAGAAGCCACAGCAATGAGAAGCCCATGCACCACGACTAAAGAGTAGCCCCCACTCTCCACAACTAGAGAAAGCTTGTGTGCAGCAATGAAGATGCAGTGCAGCCAAAAATTAACTAATTAATTATGTAAAATCTGTGGATAAGAGGGATGATGTTTTGAGCCTGTAGTAAACCTGGAAAGAAAAATCATAAAAGAGGCTCCAGGTATTCTGAAGCAATGACACAGCCCTTAGGCAAAAATTGTTTTCATTTTCAGAACTAGTTTTAGGCTTGCTTATTAGCTACCACAGGACCATATCACAAAATATCAGATATATATTAGTAATCTCTCTTCTCTTTTTTTTGTCAAATAGGACAGTTAAGGCATGAGAAATTGTATTTTCAATGACTGTCTTTTCTCAAGCAGAAGTTACCTTGTCAGCTTATCCATTGGAAAGAAAGACTATAAAACCCAAAAGAACCATAAAAACTGACAAATGAAATAAGGAGGTATAATAAGGCAACAAAGAACAGAAAATAGATCAAAAGTAATCAATACAAAAAGAGGTAGAAAAAGAGACATGTGATCAAAATCTGAAAGAACAAAAACAAATAGCCAAGATGATAGGTTTAAACCCAAACATACCAATAAGCACACTAAACATCAATGATCTGAATACATAGGTAAACAGGCAGAAATTGTCAAATTGGATTTTTTCCCCAAAAGACCCAACTACATACCTAAAAAAAAAAAAAAAAAAAAACACTCTTTAAATATAAAAATACAACAGTCTCCCAAGGCAATATAAATAAAAGCAAAAATAAACAAATGGAACCTAATCAAACTTACAAGCTTTTGTACAGCAAAGGAAACAATAAACAAAACAAACAGACAGCCTACAGAGGGAGAAAATATCTGCAAATGTTTTAACCAACAAAGGCTTAAACTCCAAAATACACAAATAGTTCACACAACTTAATAACAAGAACAAGGAAAAAACCCAATCAAAAAATGAGCAGAAGACATTCTCCAAAGAAGACACACAGATGGTCAACAGGCACGTGAGAAATGCTCAACGTCACTAATTATTAGAGAAAAGCAAGTCAAAACTATAATGGGGTACCACCTCACACTGGTCAGAACAGCCATCATTAAAAAGTCTATAAATATCAAATGCTGCAAAGGGTATATGAAGAAAAGGGAACCCTTCTACACCTTGGTGGGAATGTAAGTTGGTACAGTCACTATGGTGAACAGTATAGAAGTTCCTCAGAAAACTAGAGTTGGCATATGGTCCAGCAATCCCACTTTGGGGCATATATCCGGACAAAACTATAATTCAAAAATGCTCATTGCAGCACTATTTACTAGACATGGAAGCAACATAAATGTGCATTGACAGATGAATGGATAAAGATGTGGCACATATATACAATGGCATACAACAGCATGGACTTTGAGATTATCATACTAGGTAAGTCAGAAAGAGAAAGACAAATACCATGCGATATCATTTATATGTGGAGTCTAAAATATGACATAAACATGTCTATAAAACAGAACCAAACCCACAGACACAGAGAACAGACTTGTAGTGGCCAAGGTGCAAGCAGGGAAGGGAGATGGACTGGGAGCTTGGGATTAGCAGATGCAAACTATTATATATAAAATGGAAAACAAGGTCCTACTGTATAGCACATGGAACTATAGTCAACATCCTGTGATAAACCATAGTGGAAAAGAACATTGAAAAGTATGTATCATATAGATAGATATGTATAACTCAATCACTTTGCTATAAAATAGAAATTAGCACAACATTGCAAATCAACTATATTTCATTTAAAAATATATAAGTAAATGTATATATTTTAAAATATATAAATGTATTTATTTAAATTAACTTATTTAAATAAGTATTTTTAAAAATATATTTACCTATTTAAAAATATGTTAAAAACAAATGTTAAAAGAAAAAAGATGGTAAAATATACACTAATTTTAAAAAAGATTATCATTGCTCTATTAATAAAGTAGACTGCAGAGCCAAGAATATTACTGGATATAAAGAAAGTAATTTCAAAGGACAAAGGAGTACATAACACCAAGAGAACAATCCTAAATATTTAACAAGATTTAAAATATACAAGATAAAAACAATAGACCTAAAAGGAAAAAAACATAAATTTGAAAATACAGTGAGAGATTTAAACACCCCTTTCTCAATAATTAACAGAAATAGACAGAAAATCAGAAAGGTATAAAAGACTTGAACACCATCAACTAGCTTGATCTAAATGATATTGATCACCAATATTGATATATTATCACCTAGCCAGTAACAGTAGAATACATATTCTTTTCAAATGAACACAGAAAAATTACTAAGATATACTATACTTGGAGAGAACAAAACAAGTTCAATAAATGTAAAAGGATTAAAATTATACAAAATTTGCTATCTGGCTACAATGAAATTAAATTTGAAATCAATAACAGAAAGGCATCTGAAAAATCTCTATATTTTGAAACATGTAACATATTTCTAACAAATCCATGGATCATGAAAGAAAAGGGAAATTAAAAAGCATTCTGAACAGAATGAAAGCAAAAATGCAATAGATTATAATTTAAATTCACGAAATGTAGCTAAAGCAATATTTAGTGGGAAATACACAGTACTGTCTGTATTAAAAAAGAAAGTTCCCAAGTAAACTACCTCAACTTCTACCTTCAGATCAGATCAGATCAGATCAGTCGCTCGGTCGTATCCGACTGTTGCGACCCCATGAATCGCAGCACGCCAGGCCTCCCTGTCCATCACCAACTCCCGGAGTTCACTCAGACTCACGTCCATCGAGTCAGTGATGCCATCCAGCCATCTCATCCTCTGTCGTCCCCTTCTCCTCTTGCCCCCAATCCCTCCCAGCATCAAAGTCTTTTCCAATGAGTCAACTCTTCGCATGAGGTGGCCAAAGTACTGGAGTTTCAGCTTTAGCATCATTCCTTCCAAAGAAATCCCAGGGCTGATCTCCTTCAGAATGGACTGGTTGGATCTCCTTGCAGTCCAAGGGACTCTCAAGAGTCTTCTCCAACACCACAGTTTAAAAGCATCAATTCTTCAGCGCTCAGCCTTCTTCACAGTCCAACTCTCACATCCATACATGACCACAGGAAAAACCATAGCCTTGACTAGACGAACCTTTGTTAGCAAAGTAATGTCTCTGCTCTTGAATATGCTATCTAGGTTGGTCATAACTTTCCTTCCAAGGAGTAAGCGTCTTTTAATTTCATGGCTGCAGTCACCCAACTTCTACCTTAATAACCTACAAAAAGAAAACTCAACTAAACTCTGCTGCTGCTGCTGAGTTGCTTCAGTCGTGTCTGACTCTGTGTGACCCCATAGACGGCAGCCCACCAGGTTCCCCCATCCCTGGGATTCTCAAGGCAAGAACACTGGAGTGGGTTGCCATTTCCTTCTCCAATGCATAAGAGTGAAAAGTGAAAGTGAAGTCGCTCAGTCGTGTCCGACTCTCAGCGACCCCATGGACTGTAACCCACCAGGCTCCTCCATCCATGGGATTTTCCAGGCAAGAGTACTAGAGTGGGGTGCCATTGCCTTCTCCGAACCAAGCTCTAAGGAAGCAAAAGATAGGAAGTAATAAACACCAAAACATAAATCATGAAACAGAAAACAAAACAATAAAAAGTCAAAGTAAGCAAAAGCTAGTTTTTTAAGGAAATTGATAAAAATTATAAACTCTATGGGGGAGAATGGATACATGTATATGTATGGTTGAGTCCCTTTGCTGTTCACCATGAAACAATCACAACATTGTTATCAGCTATACCCCAATACAAAATATATTCTTTTTAAAAAAAAATAAAAATTAAAAAAATAAAATTAAAAAATTAAAAAAAAAGAAAAATTATAAACTCTAAGAAGACTGATGTCAAACTTTATGCCCCAAAATTCAATAACTTAGGTGAAATGGTCAGAATTCTTAAAAGGAACAAACTACTAAAACTCACTCAAGAAGATAACTCGAATAACTACATTCACTAAAGAAACTGATCTGTAGATAAAAATCTTATCACAAAAACCAGAAGCTCGAAAGGCTTCACCTACTAAATGCTTAAAGAAATAAAATTTCTACAGAAACATTTCTCAAATTTTGAAGACGAGAGAATACCTTTCCATTTATTCTATGAGGCCAGTTTTTTCATGTTAGCAAAACCAGACACTCTCTCCCCCCAAAAAAAAATATCACAAAAGAGGAAAACTACAAACCAACTCCCTGATGAATACAAGTACAATATCTTAATAAAATTTTAGCAAATTGGATCTGAGTATATAAACAGGATAATACAGGATAAACCTCAGTGGGGTTTATCACAGAACCACCAGATTGATTTAATATTTGAAAAGCTACAATCATCTCAATAAATGCAGACAAAACATTTGACAGAATACAACTTCAGTTCCTGATAAAAACTGGGAATATAAGGGAATTTTCTCAACCTGGTAAAAAGGCATAAAATATAAACCCTAAGTTAATATCGTATTATAAGTATTTAACTGTTTAGACTGAGGTTTTCCTGGTAAGATCAAAATCAGGAACAAAGCAATAATATCCATTCCTGCTACTTTATTCTTTCAGGATATCTTTGTTAACCACAGAATTCTACATTTGCAGTTATCCTCTTTTTTAGAAGATATTATTAAGTTGCCTTCTGGCCTCCACGGTTTCTGTGAGAGGGACAGAGAGAGAGAGAGAGAGAGAGAGAGTGTGTGTGTCTAATGGTTTGCATTCGCATAGTCTAGTCTCCTCAAGGGGTCTGGTTATTTTTGATTGCTTGCCAATCTATTTTCAAAATCGTATTGTAGACATTAAAAGCTTGTGAGACTTTTTCTTTTAGGAAATTTGTTTGTTTCTGCCAGGATCTTTGGAGCAAAGCACAGTGTAATCAGCTCAATTCAGTTTTAGAGACCAATATGGTTCAAAACTAAGCTGCAGTCCTGATAAAGCCTATCTACTTCATACATAAAGCCTACCTACTTTGTACTCCTTCCTGTCTATCCTTTTCTTAGAGTGCAGACATGCAAAATCCTAACCCAAAGCTGAAGAGTTGCTCATGAGGTTCACCACCTTGGTGGGTTCTGCTCTCTAATCCCTGTCTCCCAAGTCTTGAGAGGTTATCAGTAGTTCCCTCCAGAACTGGAAAAAGCCTCCCCACCAAAAAAGTATTTCCAAACATCGGGCTCATTTTCCTGAGCCTCCATTTTCCCCTGTAACCTAGTAATTCTTAGTAATCTTGTTGGGTCTCCAAAGACATCAGGAACATTATATTTTAAATTAAATTCTATATTAGACCTATTATTCTACATAATATATACATTCCATTTAGCTTGTCCACATGTATTTCATGGGACTACTGGTCTGAATGTCTTCCCTGGGGGCTCAGATAGTAAAGAATCTACCAGCAATGCAGGAGACCCAGGTTCAATCCCTGGGTCAGGAAGATCCCCTGGAGAAGGAAATGGCAACCCACTTCATTATTCTTGCCTGGAGAATTCCATGGACAGAGGAGCCTGGCAGGCTATAGTTCATGGGGTCATAAAGAGTCAGACATGACTGAGCGACTCACACAATTGGTCTCAATTACCTATTCCATCATTACTGGAAGTCTTTAAAGTAATAACCCCTTCATTTATTACTGATTTTAATAATTGAATATAATCCAAATATAATAAAATTCATCATTTTAAAGTGTACAATTCAGAAATTTTAATGTATTCACAGACTTGTATCATCATTATTAACTGATTCCACAACATTTTTATTACCTTAAAAAGAAACCTCATAACAATTAGTAGTTATTATGCCTATTTCCCTCCAGCTCCTATCAACAGCAAATATACTTTTCTATCTCTGTAGATCTGCCTACTCTGGACATATTGAATACATGAATTATAAATATGTGACCTTTTGTACCTGGCTTCTCTCAATTAGCATGTTTTAAAGTTCATATGGTACCATGTAATATCAATACTTCATTCTTTTTCTATTACTTAGTAATATTGCAGAAGCTCTATACAGTCAGCAAAAATAAGACCAGGAGCTGACTGTGGCTCAGATCATGAACTCCTTATTGCCAAATTCGGACTTAAATTGAAGAAAGTGGGGAAAACCACTAGACCATTTAGGTATGACCTAAATCAAATCCCTTATGATTATACAGTGGAAGTGAGAAATAGATTTAAGGAACTAGATCTGATAGAGTGACTGATGAACTATGGATGGAGGTTTGTGACATTGTACAGGAGACAGGGATCAAAGACCATCCCCAAGAAAAAGAAATGCAAAAAAGCAAAATGGCTGTCTGAGGAGGCCTTACAAATAGCTGTGAAAAGAAGAGAAGCAAAAAGCAAAGAAGAAAAGGAAAGATATACCCATTTGAATGCACAGTTCCAAAGAATAGCAAGGAGAGATAAGAAAGCCTTCCTCAGCGATCAATGCAAAGAAATAGAGGAAAACAATAGAATAGGAAAGACTAGAGATCTCTTCAAGAAAATTAGAGATACAAAGGGAACATTTCATGCAAAGATGGGCTCGATAAAGGACAGAAATGGTATGGACCTAACAGAAGCAGAAGATATTAAGAAGAGGTGGCAAGAATACACAGAAAAACTATACAAAAAAGATCTTCAGGACCCAGATAATCACGATGGTGTGATCACTGACCTAGAGCCAGACATCCTGGAATGCAAAGTCAAGTGGGCCTTAGGAAGTATCACTACGAACAAAGCTAGTGGAGGTGATGGAATTCCAGTTGAACTATTTCAAATCCTAAAAGATGATGCTGTGAAAATGCTGCACTTGACATGTCAGCAAATTTGGAAAACTCAGCAGTGGCCACAGGACTGGAAAAGGTCAGTTTTCATTTCAATCCCAAAGAAAGGCAATGCCAAAGAATGCTCAAACTACTGCATGATTGCACTCATCTCACACGCTAGTAAATTAATGTTCAAAATTCTCCAAGCCAGGCTTCAGCAATACGTGAACCATGAACCTCTAGATGTTCAAGCTGGTTTTAGAAAAGGCAGAGGAACCAGAGATCAAATTGCCAACATATGTTGGATCATTGAAAAAGCAAGAGAGTTCCAGAAAAACATCTATTTCTGCTTTATTGATGATGCCAAAGCCTTTGACTGTGTGGATCACAACAAACTGTGGAAAATTCTTAAAGAGATAGGAATACCAGACCACCTGATCTGCCTCTTGAGAAATTTGTATGCAGGTCAGGAAGCAACAGTTAGAACTGGACATGGAACAACAGACTGGTTCCAAATAGGAAAAGGAGTACGTCAAGGCTGTATATTGTCCCCCTGCTTATTTAACTTATATGCAGAGTACATCATGAGAAACACTGGGCTGGAAGAAACACAAGCTAGAATCAAGACTGCTGGGAGAAATATCAATAACCTCAGATATGCAGATGACACCACCCTTATGGCAGAAAGTGAAGAACTAAAGAGCCTCTTGATGAAAGTGAAAGAGGAGAGTAAAAAAGTTGGCTTAAAGCTCAACATTCAGAAAACGAAGATCATGGCATCCAGTCCCATCACTTCATGGGAAATAGATGGGGAAATAGTGGAAACAGTGGCTGACTTTATTTTTGGGGGGCTCCAAAATCACTGCAGATGGTGACTGCAGCCATGAAATTAAAAGATGCTTATTCCTTGGAAGGAAAGTTATGAGCAACCTAGACAGCATATTAAAAAGCAGAACCATTACTTTGTCAACAAAGGTCCATCTAGTCAAGGCTATGGTTTTTCCAGTAGTCATGTATGGATGTGAGAGCTGGACTATAAAGAAAGCTGAACGCCGAAGAATTGATGCTTTTGAACAGTGGTGTTGGAGAAGACTCTTGAGAATCCCTTAGATTGCAAGGAGATCCAGCCAGTGAGTCCTAAAGGAAGTCAGTCCAGGGTGTTCATTGGAAGGACTGATGTTGAGACTGAAACTCCAATATTTTGGCCACCTGATGTGAAGATCTGACTCATTTGAAAAGGCCCTGATGCTGGGAAAGATTGAGGGCAGGAGGAGAAGGGGATGACAGAGGATGAGATGGTTGGATGGCATCACCAACTTAATGGACATGAGTTTGGGTAAACTCGGGAAGTTGGTGATGGACAGGCAGGACTGGCGTGCTGCGGTTCATGGGGTCACAAAGAGTCAGACATGACTGAGAGACTGAACTGAACTGAATATTCTATTGCGTGAATATGCCACACTTTATTCATTCATTAGTTGATGGACATTTGGGTTATTTCTACTTTTTAACTGGTATGCATATTCATGTACACATTTTTGTTTAGACATACACTTTCAATTTCTGGGGTTGTACCAAGAACTAGAATTGCTGGGTCATATGATAACTCTGTTTACTCTTCTGAGAACTTTCAAACTATTTTCCAAAGCAGCTGCACCATTTTACAATCCTATTAACAACACAAGAATGTTCCAAATTCTCCACATCCTTGCCAACGCTTGTTATTGTATATCTTGTTATAGTCATCCCAGTGGGTATGAAGTGGTATCTTAACACCTTGCTTTGCTTTTTACTAATGAATAACAATGTAACAGTGAAAGAGGAGAGTGAAAAAGTGGGCTTGAAACTCAACATTCAAAAAACTAAGATCACGGCATCTGGCCCCATCAATTCATGGCAAATAGATGAGGAAACAATGGAATTTTCTTTAACAAACAATTTATTTTCTTGGGCTCCAAAATCACTGTAGATGGTGACTGCAGCCATGAAATCAAAAGACGCTTGCTCCTTGGAAGAAAAGCTATGACTAACCTGCTGCTGCTGCTAAGTCGCTTCAGTCATGTCTGACTCTGTGCGACCCCATAGATGGCAGCCCACCAGGCTCCCCTGTCCTTGGGATTCTCCAGGCAAGAATACTGGAGTGGGTTGCCATTTCCTTCTCCAGTCTAGCCAGCATATTAAAAAGCAGAGACATTACTTTGTTGACAAAGGTTCATCCAGTCAAAGCTATGTTTCTTCCAGTAGTCATGTATGGATGTGAGAGTTGGACCATAAAGAAAGCTGAGCGCTGAAGAATTGATGCTTTTGAACTGTGGTGGTGGAGAAGACTCTTAAGAGTCCCTTAGACTGCAAGATCAAACCAGTGAATCTTAAAGGAAATCAGTCCTAAATATTCATTGGAGGACTGATGCTGAAGTTCCAATACTTTGGCTGCCTGATATGAAGAACTGACTCACTGGAAAAGATCCTGGTGCTGGGAAAGCAGAAGGAGAAGGGGACCACAGAGGAGATGGTTGGATGGCATCACCAACTCAACAGACATGAGTTTGAGCAAGCTCCGGGAACTGGTGATGGACAGGGAAACCTGGAGTGCTGCAGTCCATGGGGTCACAAAGAGTTAGACATGACTGAGTGACTGAATGATGTTCAGCATTTTTTTATGTGCTAATTAGCCAGCTGCAGATTTTCTTTGTAGAACTGTAAGTTTCCTCCTAAGAATCTCACAGTTTTAGCTGTTAAATTTAGATCTTTGATTCATTCTGAGTCAGTTTCAACACATTTTGTAAGGTAGAAGTCTAACTTTATTCTTTTGAAAGTTGGTATCCACTTGTCCCAGAATTATTTGTTGAAAAGACTATTCTTACACCATTGTCTTGGCATTTGTCTTAAAAATGAATTGACTATAAGGATTTCTTTCTGTACTCTCAATTCTAGTCTGTTGATCTGTACTTTACACCAGAAATACAAGTCCTGACTATCTAGCCTGGTAGTAAGCTGGGAAGTGTGAGTCCCCCAACTTTATTCTTTTTCAAGATTATTTTGACTATTCTTAGTTCCTTGCATTTCCATACGAATTTTAGGATCAGTCTGTCAATTTCTGCACATACACACAAAAGCTGGAATTTTCATAGAGACTTCACTGAAGCTGTGTATCAATTTAGGAGTATGAAATGAAAATGATACTGTCTTCGAATACATGAACAAAGGACTACTTTATTTTCCATTAATTTAGGTCTTCTTTAATTTCTTCCTATGTTTGGTACTTTTCAGCATATGGGATTTTCTTTCTTTCTAACTACAAACAGTAAAATACTTACGTGTCTGTCTTGTTTTGGCCAATAGTTCTAGGATCTTCTTAATGTCCGTTTCAGACTGTCCATTGCTATTATTTAGAACACAAATGACTTTTCTATTTTGGTCTTGTACCCTACAACCTTGCTTGATGCATTAATTTAACAGTTTTTTGGTGAATTCTTTAGGATTTTCTCTGTTGAGAAATGCATATGTATTTATAACTGTTATACCTTAGTATATTGATTCTTTTATCATTATATAATGTCCTTTGTTTCTAGTAGCGGTTTCTATTTAAATTCCATTTGTCTGATATCAAAATAGCCATTCCAGCTCTCTTTTGGTTGTCGTTTGCAATATATATATATTTTTTTCTTCCTTTTACTTTCAATCTACCTGTATCTTTGAATTTTGGTTTTTTAATCCAATTTTAAAATCTCTAACTTTTGAATGGAATGTTTCATCCATTCACATTAAAAAAAAATGCATTCACATATGATGTGATTATTGAGACAGAAGATTTACACTTGCCATTTTTACTCATTTTGATATCCCTCATACTTTTTGCTCTATTCCTTATTTACTGCCATACTTATAATAAGTGAATACTGCAGTGTTTTCTTCAATGATTTTTCACTATTTGAGTTATTTGCTTAGTGTCTGCTCTAGAATTTACCATATACATCTTAATTTATCAGAAACAGCTTCAGATTTATACTAACCTAATTCAAATGAGCTACAGAAAACATTAGTCTTATATGGCTTTATTCCCTTTCTCAGGTTTTTGTGGCATTGCTCTATGTGTATGTCTTTTAAAGAAATTAAGAGGAAAAAGGACTGCAATTATATTTTTGCAGGTTTTTGTTAATATGAATTCTTATCATTTCCAGCTTTCTTCATTTACTTCTGTGGAATCAAATTACTACCTGGGGTATCAAATTATCATCTGGGGTCATTTCTTTAACCCAGTGGAGCTTTGCTACCATCTACCTTCTTTGTACTATAGAAACAGAAAATATATTACATTTCTTTTTTTAAGAAAAAAATTTTTAATATATATTTGGCAAAACGAATACAGTTATGTAAAGTTTAAAAATAAAATAAAATTTAAAAAAAAAGAAACAGAAAATATATTACATTTCTATATGTCATAGGTAGCAAAATATATACACTGTTTTATTTTTTATTAATTTTTATTAGAGTACAGTTGATTTTCAAATTGAGGTGCTGGAGAAGACTCTTGAAAGCCCCTTGGTCAGCAAGGACATCAAACCAATCAATCCTAAAGGAAATTAACCCTGAATAATCATTGGAAAGACTGACACTGAAGCTGAAGCTCCAATACTTTGGCCACCCGATGTGAACAGCCAACTCATTGGAAAAGACCCTGATGCTTGGAAAGACTGAAGGCAAAAGGAGAACAGGGTGGCAGACAATAAGATGATTGGGCAGCATCACTGATTTGAAGGATATGAACCTGGGCAAACTCTAGGAGATAGTGAGGGACAGGGAGGCCTGGGATGCTGCAGTCCATGGTGTCACAGAGTTTGACCCAGCTTAGCGACCGAGCAACAACAACTAGCTGCTTTACAATGTTGTGTTGGTTTCTTACTGTACAGCAAAGTTAATCAGCCATACATATACATACATCCACTCTTTTATAGATTTCCTTCCCATTTAAGTCACTACAGAGCACTGAGGAGAATTCCCTATGCTCATTAACTATCTACTTTATATACAGTGGTGGTTTAGTGGCTAAGTCGTGTCCGACCCTTGCAAACCCATGGACTGTATGTAGCCTGCCAGGCTCTTCTGTCCACGGGATTATCCCGGCAAGAATACTAGAGTGGGTTGCCATTTCCTACTACAGATTTTATACACAGTAGTGTATATACGTCAGTCCCAATCACCCAATTCTTCCCACTCTCTCTCTCTCTCCCATCCCTTGGTGGCCATACATTTGTTCTCTATGTCAGTGCCTTTATTTCTGTTTTGCAAACAGGTTCATCTCTACCATTTTTCCAAATCCACATATAAAGTGCTGGTTACTGCTCCTCTGTCCATGGAATTCTCCAGACAAGAATATTGGAGTGGGTTGCCATTTCCTTCTCCAGGAGATCTTCCCGACCTAGGGATCGAATCCAGGTCTCCTGCATTGCAGGCAGATTCTTTACCATCTGAACCACCAGGAAAGCCGCAATATTATACAATATCTTTTTCTGAGATACTTCACCTGTTACGATAATCTCTAGGTCCATCCACATCTCTGCAAATGGCATTACTTCATTCCTTTTTATGACCAAGCAATATTCTACTGTGTATACGTACAGGAGCAAGAATAAAGAAGCTATTCTTTATCCGTTCCTCTGTCAATGGACATTTGCATTGCCCGCTGTGCTGCAATGAACACTGGAGTACATGCATCCTTTAGAAATATGGTTTTCTCCAGATATACGCCCAGGAATGGGATTGCTGGGTCATATGTTAGCTCTACTTTTAGTCTTTTAAGAAACCTCCATACTATTCTCCATAGTGGCTGTACCAATTTACACTCCCATCAACAGTGTAGGAAGGTTCCCTTTTCAGCATTTATTGTTTGTAGAATTTTTGATGATGGCCATGCTGACTGGTGTGAGGTGATACCTCATTGTAGTTTTGATTTGCATTTCTCTAATAATAATGTTGAGCATCCTTTTATGTGTCTGTTGGCCATCTGTATGTCTTCTTTGAAGAAATGTCTATTTAGGTCTTCCACACTTTTTTTGATTGGGTTGTTCATTTTCTTTCTATATTGATCTGCATGAGGTGTTTGTATATTTTGGAGATTAATCCCTGCTGTTGCTTTGTTGGCAAATATTTTCTCCCATGTGATGGTTGTCTTTTTGTTTTATGGTTTCCTTTGCCGTGTAAAGCTTTTAAATTTAATTAGGTCCCTTTTGTTTATTTTTGTCTTTTTTCCCATCACTCTAGGCAGTAGATCAAAAAATATCTTGCTGTGATTTATGTCAGAGAATGTTCTGTCTAATTTTCCTCTAAGAGTTTTATGGTATCCAGCATTTAGGTCTTTAATCCATTTTGAGTTTTGTGTGTGTGTATGCTGTTAGGGAATGTTCTAATTTCATTCTTTTACATGCAGTTGTTCAGTTTTACCAGCACCATTTATTGAAGAGACTGTCTTTTTTCCATTGTATATTCTTGCCTCCTTTTTCATAAACAGAAATATCTTGCTTTCCTATACACTAATAATGAAAGATCAGAAATAGAGATTAAGGAAATAATCCCATTTACCACTGCATCAAAAAGAATAAAATACCTAGGAATAAACTGATCTAAGAAAGTAAAAGACCTGTACTCAGAAAACTGTAAGATACTGATGAAAGAAATCCAAGATAACAAAAATAGATGGAAAGATATACTGTGTTCTTGGATTGGTCACAGGTGGCCACAGGTGCATGGGTTTACCTCTGGCCTTTCTATCCTGTTACACTGATCTATATTTCTGTTTTTGTGCCAGTACCATATTGTTTTGATTACTGCAAATTTGTAGTATATTCGGAAGTCAGGGAGCCTGATTCCTCCAGCCCATTCTTCTTTCTCAAGATTGCTTTTGCTATTCAGAGTCTTTTTTGTTTCCATACAAATTGTAAAATTTTTTCTTTTAATTCTTTGAAAAATGCCCTTGAATAGCGATTGCATTAAACCTATAGATTGCTTTTGGGTAGTATAGTCATTTTGCCAATAGTGATTCTTCCAATCCAAGAACACGGTATATCTTTCCATCTATTTTTGTTTATCTTGAGTCTTTTCAAATAAGTCAGTTCTTCGCATCAGGTGACCAAAGTATTGGAGTTTCAGCTTCAGCACCAGTCCTTCCAATGAATATTCAGGACTGATTTCCTTTAGGATAGACTGGTTGGATCTCCTTGATGGACTGGTTGGATTTCCTTGCAGTCCAAGGGACTCTCAGGAGTCTTCTCCAACACCACACTTCAAAAGCATCAATTCTTCAGTGCTCAGCTTTCTTTACAGTCCAACTCTCACATCCATACATGACTACTGGAAAAACCATAGCCTTGACTAGATGGACCTTTATTGGCAAAGTAATGTCTCTGCTTTTTAATATGCTGTCTAGGTTGCTCATAACTTTCCTTCCAAGGAGTAAGCATCTTTTAATTTCATGGCTGCAATCATCATCTGCAATGATTTTGGAGCCCAAAAAAATAGTCTGTCACTGTTTCCACAGTTTCCCCATCTATTTCCCATGAAGTGATGGGACCAGATGCCATGATCTTCGTTTTCTGAATGCTGAGTTTTAAGCCAACTTTTTCACTCTCCTCTTTCACTTTCATCAAGAGGCTTTTTAGTTCCTCTTCACTTTCTGCCATAAGGGTGGTGTCATCTGCATACCTGAGGTTATTGATATTTCTCCTGGCAATCTTGATGCCAGCTTGTGCTTCCTCCAGCCCAGTGTTTCTCATGATGTACTCTGCATATAAGTTAAATAAGCAGGGGGACAATATACAGCCTTGACATATTCCTTTCCCTATTTGAAACCAGTCTGTTGTTCCATGTCCAGTTCTAACTGTTGCTTCTTGATCTGCATACAGATTTCTCAGGAGGCAGGTCAGGTGGTCTGGTATTCCTATCTCTTTAAGAATTTTCCACAGTTTGTTGTGATCCACACAGTCAAAGGCTTTGGCAAAGTCAATAAAGCAGAAATAGATGTTTTTCTGGAACTCTCTTGCTTTTTCCATGATCCAGCGGATGTTGGCAATTTGATCTCTGGTTCCTCTGCTTTTTCTAAAACCAGCTTGAACATCTAGAAGCTCACAGTTCAGGTACTACTGAAGCCTGGCTTGGAGAATTTTGAGCATTACTTTACTAGCGTGTGAGATGAATGCAATTGTGTGGTAGTGTGAGCATTCTTTGGCATTGCCTTTCTTTGGGATTGGAATGAAAACTGACCTTTTCCAGTCCTGCGGCCACTGCTGAGTTTTCCAAATTTGCTGACATATCGAGTGCAGCACGTTCACAGCATCATCTTTTAGGATTTGAAATAGTTCAACCAGAATTCCATCACCTCCACTAGCTTTGTTCATAGTGATGCTTTCTAAGGCCCACTTGACTTCACATTCCAGGATGTCTGGCTCTAGGTGAGTGATCAAACCACTGTGATTATCTGAGTCGTGAAGATCTTTTTTGTACAGTTCTTCGGTGTATTCTTGCCACCTCTTCTTAATATCTTCTGCTTGTGTTAGCTCCATACCATCTGTCCTTTATTGTGCCCATCTTTGCATGAACAAATGAAGAGATGGAGCCAAAGCAAAACCAACACCCACTTGTGGATGTGACTGGCGATAGAAGCAAAGACCGATACTGTAAAGAGCAATATTGCATAGGATCCTGGAATGTTAGTTCCATGAATAAAGGCAAATTGGAAGTGGTCAAACAGGAGATGGCAAGAGTGAATGTTGACATTTTAGGAATCAGTGAACTAAAATGGACTGGAATGGGTGAATTTAACTCAGATAACCATTTTATCTATTACTGTAGGCAAGAATCCCTTAGAAGAAATGGAGTAGCCATCATAGTCAACAAAAGATCCCAAAATGCAGTACTTGGATGCAATCTCAAAAACAACAGGATGATCTCTGTTCATTTCCAAGGCAAACCATTCAATATCACGGTAATCCAAGTCTATGCCCCAACCAGCAATGCTGAAGATGCTGAAGTTGAATGGTTCTATGAAGACCTACAAGACCTTCTAGAACTAACACCCAAAAAAGATGTCCTTTTCATTATAGGGGCCTGGAATACAAAAGTAGGAAGTCAAGAAACACCTGGAGTAACAGGCAAATTTGGTCTTGGAGTACAGAATGAAGCAGGGCAAAGGCTAACGTAGTTTTGTCAAGAGAATGCACTTGTCATAGCAAACACCCTCTTCCAACAACACAAGAGGTTTGTCATATATGGTTTTTATTATGTTGAGGCAGGTTCCCTCTAAGCCTACTTTCTGGAGAGCTTTCATTACAAATGTTTGTTGAACTTTGTCAAAAGCTTTTTCCGCCATCTATTGAGATTATATATATACATATATGTAGCTTTATAATATTGTTTTTAACTGACATAGAAAAGAAGGAAATACATTTTATTGTCTAACTACCTTTATGATTGCTCTTTGCCTTTTTTTCTTTCAGTATGGATTCAAATTATTGTCTGGGTCTTGCTTTCAAATATGAAGAACTTGCATCAGTATTTCTTTAAGGTGAGTCCACCAGCAACAAATTCTCTCATCTTCTGCTTATCTGCAAATATCTTTATTTCACCTTCATTTTTGAAAGACAGCCTTGCTATATATAGGATTCTTGGTTGAGTTTTTGTTTCCCTTTGAATTTTTTGAGCATATTATCCCATCACCTTCTTGTCCCCACTGTTTCTGTTGAGAAGGCAGTTGTTAATTTTGTTGTGGTTAACCCTGTAAATGACAAATTTTCTCTTGCTGTTTTAAAATTTTTTCCTTGTCTTTCATCATTTTTAATGATTCATCTATTTGTGACTCTCTTGCATGTATCCTATTTGGAATTCCTTGAGCTTCCTGGAGGAGCAGATTAACATATTTGAATAAGTGGAAACTTTTCAGCTTTTATTTCTTCAATGCTTCTTCTGCTCCCCTCTCTCTCCTTTCCTTCTGGTTCTCCCATTATGCATATGTTAGTGTGCTTAATAGGGCTCCATATTTTTCTGAAGTTCTGTTCATTTTTCTTCATTTTTTCCTCTGTTCTTTGGACTACATAATCTCTATTGATCTTTTTTCTGCCTGTTCAAATCTACTGTTGAGCCCAACTAGCAAGTTTTTTATTTCAGCTGTATTTGTCAATTCCAGAATTTCCATTTGGTTCCTTTACTTTAAAATTTCTTTCTTTTATTAATACTGTCTATTTGATGTGACATCACCATCATATTCTTTAATCATGGCTTCCTTTAGTTCTTTGAAGAAAATTATAATGGCTACTTTGAAGTCTTTGTCTGTTAAATCTGACATCAGATCATTCTCACAGGCAGTTTCTATTGCCTGCCTTCCCTACCATACCCCGTCTCCAGTGTATGAATTATACTTTCCTTTTTGAATGTCTTGTAATTGTTTTTATTGGAAACTAGGCATTTTAGAAACTATATTTTAACAACTCTGGGTACTGATCCACCTCCTCTCCCCAAGGGTTTGTTACTACTATTTGTTTGTTTACTTGTTTTCTGACTAGCTGGATTATTTTAGTGAAATCTGCTTCCTCTCTCTCCCATAATTTGTATTAATCAAACCAAACATGAAACGTTGTGTTCAACCTTGAATGCCACATCTGAAGAATACTAACAAACATAAGCATATAAAGAGGAAGCTTCCAGGATGAGGAGGGTTTCGAAATACAATAGACAAAAAGGGTAAGGAAATTGGGGATATTTTACATGAAGTCAATCAGACTAACAGGATAAAAAGGACACAAAGCTGCTGATTTCAAAGTTGTGGTACAGCCGAAGCCAGGGAGGGAGAGGTCACAGAACTTAGACAAATGTAGGCATTATAGGGAACAGATTTTAGCTCAAAAATACAAGAAAGAATTTTTAAAATAAGCAATTCAACAGTGGCATATACTACCTTATAAAATAACAAGGGTTTTACTTCTAAGCAGACATTTTCAACATTTCATAACTGTTGAGAATGACACTCCTTGTTTGAGAGGGACGTCTGAGTAGATGATCATATTTCCCGTGACAGTCAAGAACCTTGACCTCAAATGTAGTCATTTTTACACAATGCAAAGCACTTTACATGCCTATAGGTATACACTGCAAATAAACATTTTCTTTTCAAGAAAAATGTGTACAAAGAAACCTTCTTAAATGTTTCTCTAGTAAACCGTTTCTTTGAGATTGCTGTTTAAAAGTATTTTTCTGATCAGCCATATATCTGAGAGATAACAATATAAAACATTAGGGAAAATGATTAATTACTTTGAGCTTCTACATTCTCTCATGTACTTGCTTTAAAATTTTAGAATAAATTAATTCATTTTTTAAGAGTCCCTCAGTTCTTAGAAAATACTTTTTTAATGAAGTAATTGAGATCCAGAACTCACCAGAAGAAATCTTACCAGCACCTTTATAGTCAACAGAAAATGCAGATGTGACTCCATTGGCTGACCCCAGCTCACCCATGGAAATTTGATAAGGGGGCCTCAGCTTGATTTCCATCTGCATGTCAGACAGATTTATCTTTGTTGAAAGAGACCTGGGATTATTATATCGCTGCTTGGTCCTCTGAATGAAGTTATCTACGTAAAATAAAAAATAAATTTCCTTGCAGTCATTTGTTAATTAAATCATTTGAAAGTGTGATGTTTACGGACAGTAAATTTGGTGATAAACAGTTTGTTATCCTAAATGTCCAAACTGTCATGGAATGCCCTAATATTATTTGTGTTTAATGGTTAATATATCCTGGCATCATCAGTTTTTCTCACTAGAAATTATACTCTAGAAACTAGTAATTATAAATAAACTAAGGATTTAATATCACATGGTTGTGAGAATACTTCTACAATTATATCCACTTCAAGGAATTACTCTGAACCTCTTAAAAAAAAAAATGAAAACAGCTCCCTTTAAATTTAAACCAAAGCCTTAATTTGTACAGGGATTCAGATCTCATAAAGTATTGCCTGTAAATATTACCAGTTGTAATTACATTAAAACATACACTGTAAATTGCATGTTCATATAAATCTGTTTTCTTATTTATTGCTTATACCATTAGAACACATGCTTTAAAGAACACATTTAATGAAACCAATAAAAAACATTTCCTAAATTTCTCCCAATTTTATTTCCACTATTTGCATCTTGAATTTACCCTTTTTCCCCCTTCTGCATCAGGAGTCAAGCAAACTAATGTCCACAGGCCAAATCTAGCCTGTTGATTCTATTTGTGAATAAAATGTTACTGGAATATAAGTACACTCATTCATTTATGCATTGCCTATGGCTGTTTTCAAGCTATAATAGCAAGGGCTGAGACAGAGAAAATAATCCTTAAAGCCTAAATTTGTACTATCTGGTCCTTTACAATAAATGTTTGCCAACTTCTGTTCTACATTAAGCAGTCTAAAAATACTATCACATAAACACAAAGCTCTGAATCTCTAGCTTATAAATTTCTCACTGAGAAATTATCTTCTGGGATTAATTCTTTGAGCCAATAATCACGATCCTCTACAGAGTTCAAACAGAACCTTTTCTAATAGGCATTCAAGTGAAGAAGTTGCCATAATTTATAGACTGTCAAACTATTCTGCCAAAAGCAAGTTAGTAGAATTTTCTGAGTTTTCTCTCTGTCCCTTAGTATTAGATGAAAAATCATTTATGACTGAATAGAGACAGGATAATGAAAAGGAAAAAAAAAAAAATCAGGCCCTTACCAAATTCAATGAAACAGTACGGTCTGACAGCAGTATTTGTCTTCATCATGTTATAAGTAGTAATGAACTCCTTCTGAAGCTCATCCAGGAAAGAGAAGGCCAGAACATTTGGGTAATTTTCAGTGCACAACATCATGTAGCTCACTCCCATAGAGCTAATAAAACTACAGTGTAAAAAACATCGGATTTAAAATTTCAAATTAAATCAAGGTAATTCATTACTTCACAAGACTGGGTCTATATACCATACACTGCTGCTACAGAGGTATTGATGTTATTAACACTTATTAAATATTTTAGCAAAAAATTAAAGGAATTGAAATATAATGCTAGTTTCAGTTGCGGTTTAAAAACAATAGACAAAAAAGTGAATGTATTCATTTTGCTATATAGCAGAAACTAACACAACATTGTAAATCAACTATACTCAAATTAAGATTCATTTTTAAAAGGTGGAGAGGGACATATACTATGATTCGAACACTTCAGTTACTTATCATTTGGGGTAGAAAGCAGGAAAGACTATGCAAATAGATAAGGGTCACAGATAGCTTAACATTTCAATCCTTCAACCTAGAGGAATTTAACACTGTTTGAATCAAGAACTTTTTAGAGGTTCTGATGAAAGTTATGGACACTCTTTGCAGAAACAACACAGAATTTGGCAGACAGTTTCAAGGTGATTACTGACCTCCTAAAGTTATCCACTGACTCCAAAATCAAATCCTCTACTTCACAAAATGAATTATGTATCAGTGGGGGAAAAAGAGAATTTATGAGTTCATAACAACAAATAAAAGGGAAGAAAGGAAGACTCTCATTCACAGCAGAATGCTGAATACCACCTGGTAAATGTGGAGATAGTGGTAGAACTGGAAAACTTAGCACTTTGCAGCCTACACAGTAAAGACTGAATCCATTTATAAACAGTGGATGCTAAATCTAGGTAGGTACTTTGGTAAGGAGCAGGAAATTGTGCATGGCTTTAAAATGTCTCTCATGGATTGCTTATCGGCTGCAGGGGAATTCTACTGTATTTATAAAACAGTAGAAACTAGACAACACGTTAACCAAGTACTCTAATATCACTAAAGAGGGACAGATGGCCTTCCCATGCCTCCAGATGTAATCCTCAGTAAGACATATCAGTTCTAGCTGAGAATGCATAATCTGAAGCTAATCATGAAGGAACACCAGAATAATCAACATTCTATTTTCTTTAAAAGGGTGTGGGGTGGGGAGCTGTATTCTTCAGAAACCTTAATGTTAAAAAAAAAAAAAGAAAGAAAGGTTTTGGAAACATTTCTGATCAAAGGAGGTTAAAGAGACACAACTAAATGCAATACCTAATCCTAGTCTGGAACCTGTGTTACAGAAGGGGAAAAATTCTATTAAGGACATTCCTCCATCAACTGACAAAAACAGAAAACAGGTGGAACGGTAGTTTAGGTAAAAGTATGGTATCAATATTAAATATACTAGATCTGATAACCATACTATAATTAAGTAGAAATATCTCTAACCTTAGAAAATACACTCTGAAGTAGTTAGGAATAAAAGGGTATGGTATTTTTGTTTCTCTCAAATGGATTAGACAAAAATAAATCAGACAGATAGATAAAACAATAAAGTAAATGGGGTAAAATGTTAACAAAATGTGACTCTGGGTTCAAGTATTATTTGTAATTTTCATACTTGTACAACTTTTCTGAAAGTTTGAAATTATTTCTAAATAAGTTAAAATTTAAAAACAAAAATGTTTAAAATAACCATCTTCTATTGGAAAAAAAATTTCTAAAACAAAGTATACATTGCCCTATAACATGCATAGGATGGGACAGAAATTGATGGTTTTTAATGAGTCATTAAACGTTCTTGCATGGTACTGTCAACACAGTTCTGGTCTAGATCAAGAGAAGCAAACAGAGCGACAGGCTGTAACCGCCACTCCCATGCCAGACACTGCTAATCTGTCACAGCAATTTTTACTACCGAGCTCTGATCCACATCAGAGTCCCTCTCTCTCCCTTTTTCTCTACTATTATAGAAGCAGAATTTATTTATTAATATCATTTTAAATTTAACTTTTAAAATATTCACATGACTCAAATTTTAAAAGAATGAAAAATGAAAGGAAATATATACTTGAAGTATTTTATCCCCACTGCTGCTCTCAGATACTCAGTTCTCTGTCCCTCAAGCAACTCATGTTACTTTTAATTTCATATGCATCCTTTCAGTGCGAGTTATGCATATGAAAACAAATATACATCTATCTTTCTTAAAAGACCACCCAAGGCAGCCAAATAATGTGGGGTTGGCACCTATTCATCTATTATTAACAGTGTGAGATATACTACTAGGGAAACTGTGCTGATCTTGTGCTTCTGGAATAACCTGAAATTTCTTTCTGAAGTTCCACTTAACATACAGCCATTTGATGCAATGTTTTTCAAGCTGCAAGTTGGTACTCCTCCCCAGTAGATCATAAAATTAATGAATTACACACAGCATTTTCTTAAAAACTGAAATAGAATATTACAGAAAATGCTGGAATGCAAATTGTTTCATAAAACTTTGGTTTATCCTACTTGTATGCTAAGTAACGGTCACAAAGTAAAATGTATCTCTTCTTACGGGTCACGGTCAAAAAAGTTTAGCCATAATGTACTGTACTTTTCTACAAAATTGCCAAGTAAATTGAAAAATCAAAGTATGATTTTCCCAAATACTTTTCCCTGTCCAAAAAAATCTTCACTGTCATTATCAAAATTCTTCAACATGTCATTAGCATTCAAATATATCTCACAATAACTTGAATTGCGATAGAACAAAATTGGTGATTGGCTTCTAAACACTTGGAACTTTCAAGTAGCTGCTGAGGCGTTATTTCACTATCCTTCTATAATATGATGGAAGCTTTTACACTCCAGTTTTTGTGCTATAACAGGGTTTTACTGTACTTCCATATTAATAACAGAGTGAACCATAGACACTTATATGTGTTTATCCCAAATGGTTTCTCTTGCTTGCACTCAATTTACCTGGCAAATTATTTGTGAAATAAAAAAAGTCCTGTTTTTAAGATGGTATGTTAACGTTTTCAAGTCTTTATTACAAAGTCTTTATTTTATTATAAATGCTAGATATTCTCCAAAAATGCTATATTCTATAGTATTATGAGTTTTCATAGTGAATTTACCTTTACAATGCTGTCTTTTTTTGAAATGCAAAGCTGGTTTTCCAAAATTAGATACAACTCTGTTATCAAAGGTTCTACTTTTTCATATCACTGGGACAAACTGAAAGACTCCTACCATCACACTGAGGACAACTTGCAATGAAATAGTCTAAAGTCACTAGAGGCAAGCAAGTTTGTGCAGGCTTTAGCCTGTCCATCAAGTTCATTTGGCTCACTTGTTACAGACGATCTGGCTGTTGTTCTTCTGCCTTGATGAGGAGGAAGAAGAGAAGTAGCAGTAACAGTAATGCTGCTGCTGCTGCTGCTAAGTCGCTTCAGTCGTGTCCGACTCTGTGCGACCCCATAGACGGCAGCCCACCAGGCTCCCCCATCCCTGGGACTCTCCAGGCAAGAACACTGGAGTGGGTTGCCATTTCCTTCTCCAATGCATGAAAGTGAAAAGTGAAAGTGAAGTCGCTCAGTCGTGTCCTATAGTGTGGTTTAATAATAGTAATAGTAATAGCAGGTATGGTTTACTGATCACTTGGTATGAACCAGGCCCTTTGCTAAGTATTTTACATATTTTATCTAATTTTATTTTTACTTTATGTAAATAAAGCACATGTTATCTATCTTCACGTAATTAACCCAGTTTATACTTACACATTTGTATGTTTGTTGTCATGTCTCTCTCACTAATATTTATGCTCCCTGAGAGCAGAGATGATTCTTTGCGGTTCACCACTGTATTCTTAATATCTAGAATATTATGTCCAGTACACAATAAGTGCTCAATAAATTTGTAAATAAATAAGTGCATAGATGGCATCATTTATTCATTCATTTATACCTAATTGGTTTAGATACTATGCACAGATAATTGCACAGCTCAGTGGCATCTACACCAAGAAGCTAAATAAACACCTGACTAATGACAGAAGGGAGTAGAACTTCACATACTCTTCCAGGTCATTGTTCCCAGAAGACTTGAGTTCAGGTCACTAAGTCTTCAACATCTCCCATTTAAAAGACAGGGCTGTGCTCAGAGATGTACAACTACTCACCTGTGCCCTGAGTACCTCCAGATGGTTATAAAGGGCTAACAAGTTTGTGGGCTTTCCTCTTATCACAGACATTACTAATCCTCACAACAACAACAAAGTCCTCTTTTCTCCACCTTAAGCACAATTCTTAAATTGCCACTGTTTTCTTCCTACTTCACACTCTAATTTCCTTTTCTTTTTTTATTTCCTTCCACTTCTGGACTTTGGGATCCATGGGATTTGATCTCTATAGCTATTGCCTTTCTTCTGACCCAGGAATTTATCTAACCTCATTACATCTTTGGTTCCTCTCCATGGCACATATACGAGAAACTTCTTTAGGGAATTCCAAGGTCAAGAGTGTCTGGGACAGGTAAGGCTGGTTGAAGTTCAAACTACAGATAAGGAGGCTTTACCACTTTCAGTCACTTTGTTTAAAAGCTAATTTTAACATATATCCAAGCAGGCCACACCTCAAATGATTCCTAAAGTCCAACAAAATGAATAAGTGGTTTTAGACATTAAACTTTTCCTAGTACCTAATTTTATTTATGAAATGCCAAAAAAATTTTTTTAGACATCACCAATTAAACCTCAACATTATTAAGACTAGCTGGCTTGTTGTACCAAACTAAAATGATAAGTGAAGACTATGATCTTTCTCACAACAAATAATAAAGCACCCAGTGCATATCCAGCATTCTACTCTACAGGCTTTAATGTCAAAGACCAAATGCCTGCCCACCAGGAACCTGTAGTTAGGTATTGGGAATATACTTAAAATGATATACAAAACAAGATTAAAGAAACAAAACTGAACTTTTTAGCATGCTAAATGAAAAAGTATAAAAATAGTTATAAATTGAAATAATATTTGTATTACATATAGTTTTCAGCCACAGGACTGGAGAAGGTCAGTTTTCATTCCAACCCTAAAGAAAGGCAATGCCAAAGAATGTTCAAATTACTGCACAATTGCACTCATCTCACACGCTAGTAAAGTAATGGTCAAAATTCTCCAAGCCAGGCTTCAGCAATACATGAACCATGAACTTCCAGATGTTCAATGTGGATTTAGAAAAGGCAAAGGAACCAGGGATCAAATTGCCAACATCTGTTGGATCATAGAAAAAGCAACAGAATTCCAGAAAAACATCTACTTCTGCTTTATTGACTACACTAAAGCCTTTGACTGTGTGGATCACAACAAACTGTGGAAAGTTCTTAAAGAGATGGGAATACCAGACCACCTGACCTGCCTCTTGAGAAATCTATATGCAGGTCAGGAAGCAACAGTTAGAACTGGACATGGAACAACAGACTGGTTCCAAATTGGTAAAGGCGTGCATCAAGGCTGTATATTGTCACCCTGCTTATTTAACTTACATGCAGAATACATCATGCGAAATACCAGGCTGGATGAAGCACAAGCTGGAATCAAGATTGCTGGGAGAAATATCAATAACCTCAACATGCAGATGACATGACCCTAATGGCAGAAAGCAAAGAAGAACTAAAGAGCCTCTTGATGAAAGTGAAAGAGGAGAGTGAAAAAGTTGGCTTAAAACTCAACATTTAAAAAACGAAGATCATGGCATCTGGTCCAATTACTTCATGGTCAATAGATGGGGAAACAGTAAAAACAGTGACAGACTTTATTTTCTTGGATTCCAAAATCACTGAGATGGTGACTGCAGCCATGAAATTAAAAGACAGTTGCTCCTTGGAAGAAAAGCTATGACCAACCTAGATAGCATACTAAAAAGCAGAGACATTACTTTACCAACAAAGGTTTGTCTAGTCAAAGCTATGGTTTTTTGAGTAGTCATGTATGGATGTGAGAGTTGGACCATAAAGAAAGCTGAGTGCCAAAGAATTGATGCTTTTGAACTATGGTGTTGGAGAAGACTCTCAAGAGTCCCTTGGACCGTAAGGAGATCCAACCAGTCCATCCTAAAGGAAATCAGTCCTGAATATTCATTGGAAGGACTGATGCTGAGGCTGCAACTCTGTCTGATACAAAGAACTGACTCATTGGAAAAGACCCTGACACTGGGAAAGATTGAAGGTAGGAGGAGAAGGGGAAGACAGAGGATGAGATGGTTGGATGGCATCACCAACTCGATGGACATAAGTTTGAGAAAGCTCCAGGAGCTGGTGATGGACAGGGAAGCCTGGTGTGCTGCAGTCCATGGGGTCGCAAAGAGTCATACAGGACTGAGCAACCAAATTGAACTGAACTGATAGTTTTCATTCTGCAATTGTACCATTGCACATAGAAAATCTGCTCATCCTTTGTAGCCATGTTTACCAAGTAAACAGCTTTCCTGGGTGAAGAAAAGTTCTCCAGTTGGACATGAAATCTCTAATCTACATTTAAAAAACTCAAGAAAAAAAACCTCCCACACTGCATTCCATTTCCTAAAATAATGATTTTAAAGTTTTAAACATGGTTTGTTATGAAATTGAGTATACCTTATGAATTTGTTATCACCAAATATATATGATAAGAAAGAAAGTGAAA
Organism: Bubalus bubalis; assembly: GCF_019923935.1. Lineage (NCBI taxonomy): Eukaryota > Metazoa > Chordata > Mammalia > Artiodactyla > Bovidae > Bubalus > Bubalus bubalis. Next base: position 112,954,652 of record NC_059157.1, on the reverse strand, counting down.
ACAAGACGTTACCACCAGAGGGACAGTGACAGTACGATGACAAGAACCAGAAAGAGGACTAAGTAACAATGAGCATCTGCCATGCTCCACATTCTATCAGGAATTTCATATTCTCTCACTTATTCTTAGCAACTAAACAAAAACTTAGCAACTAAACAAAAACAAAAGGAGAATCAGATGATTTTAAGTGACTGAAGATGATTACACCATCAGAACCTTGGATACAAACTTTGCCTTTGACAGCCTTCATTTTCTTTTTCTGCAGAGTTAATCTATCTCCTGATTTACCTGTTCCCATTAACCCTAATTCCTTTATACCTTCACATTCCAGGGAATAAAGATCCTAACTTCTTTTAGATAACCAACCATTGACAGCCTCTTATTTGCCTGTTAGCTGTATTTCAGAGGTTTACTGTATCTACAGAAACTGCATTGTAAGAATAACTAGATTTCTAGATCAGTTCATAAGAGCCTATTTAACATACATGGAGCTGAAAAGCTGTGGATCTTACCATAATAAACAGTAGAAAAGTAATATGATGCTAGTAATGAGACAGAACACAGGTTATCTTCTTCCCCTAAGTGACCTGGTAACTACTGGTGGGTTGCATTCCCCTGCTACATCCCCCGCCCCCACCAAACACCTCATCTCCAATGTTTTCTCATTAATTTTATACTTCATATATACTCTATTCCTCATTGTTTTTCAACCAAAAAAGGCAAGAGGGATAGTTTCACTTAATACACTTCCCTGGTTAATTTCATAAAATGAAAAGAATTAGGAAGGCACTTTGTCAGCAAACAGGTAAAGGGTAAAGGGAGGTAACTCCCTCTTTTACCAGAGATTAATGTGAATAAAGAAAAGAAAAAGAAAGTGAAGTCGCTCAGTCATGTCCAACTCTTTGTGACTCCATAGACTGTATCCTACCAGGCTTCTCCGTCCATGTGATTTTCCAGGCAAGAGTACTGGAGTGGGTTGCCATTTCCTTCTCCAGGAGATCTTCCCGACCCAGGGATCAAACCTGGGTCTCCCGCATTGCAGGCAGACGCTTTACCCTCTGAACTACCCTAAAGACTGTAGGTCAGATATATGATTTATTAGCTCTGTGTCTTTGAATAAGTTTCTTTACACCTCTAAGTCTCAGTCCCCTCATCTGTACAATAGGAGTGGTACTATAACAGCTATCTGCCCAGCATCCCTTCACCTCTTTCCTTTGGGGAACTACCTCCAGCCCCACTACCTATTCCATATGGCTTTGATAAAGCTCCCCACCAACTAGATGGGTATGTACCAGGTCAGGCCAACTAAGAGGACGTCCAAGCACAAAGCTAGTCCAGAAATGGGCCATGACACAACAAGGCCAATTAAGGTCCTTTTCTTGAAACATGGAGGGGGTGGGGTTGCCCAGCTGTAATGAAGTAAGCCTGAAGCTACCGTACAGTGTTTTCCAATATGGGCAGAACATCTATCTGCAAAAAAAAGACTGGAGAAATGAGAGAACAATTCCTGGTAACATCTAAGTCCCTGGCTCCATCCAACTAGGAATCTGGCCTATCCTTCAGAATACCCTTTTTTGCTTAGGCAAGTGTGAGCTGTGTTTTTGCCCTTGACAATGGGGAAAAGTTCTATTTAAAAGCCATTCACAGAGCAGCTGCAAAATTTAATGAAAAGCACAGTAAGTCCCCTATACAAACCTTCAAGTTGCAAACTTTCAAAGATGCAAAGGTGTTTGCATGTCTAATCATGTAAGTTAGTTCACATGTCTGGCATACAATGTCATATGCATGCATTCTCTACAAGTGGGTCAGCTTTTGTGTAGTTTAGAGTACAGTAGAAGGAAATAGCAACCCACTCCAGTGTTCTTGCCTGAAGAATCCCAGGGACGGGGGAGCCTGATGGGCTGCTGTCTATGGGGTCGCACAGAGTCGGACACGACTGAAGCGACTTAGTAGCAGCAGCAGCAGTATAGTATCTTTACTTCAGGCTGAGGATGTCCAGAAGCAAGCATAAAAGCAGTGGTATATAGCTGATTGTGTTAGCTGGGTACCTAGGCTAAATTTACTGGACTTACAAACATGCTCTCAGAATGAAACTCATTCACGTGTAGGGGAGCTACTGTAACTAACGCACCTGGCAACTGCAGGTACTTAATAACCGGTTCATTGATGAAGTTGTTACTCCTATAATCAGAAAATACAACCAAAGTATGAAAGGAATCCCAGAAATAAAAACAAAAAGGTAGATAAGTCTAAGACAGCATTCCTGGTTGGTAGCAGCAGTTTGGGGACAAATATGAAGAAAGTGACTCCACAGGTAAGGAGAGAACCTATGAAGTTCACAGCCAGTATCAGACTTCAAATGAATTTGCTATGAGAGAACTAAGGAATTTCACTTCTTGCACTAAACTCACCTCAGAGTATGACTGACCTTCCAAAGGTTTGTCTTTTCATGAGATCAGTGTCTCAGTGTTTAAAGAGATTTCAAAATGTACAACTATACTTTTTAAACACCTAAAGCCAATTTCAAAGTTTCAAGATTTCATAAAATACAACTTAATTTCCATATGGTTAATAATTATTGTGTGAGTCACTGTTGTTCCCTAAGTAGTAATATAAGTTTATCTATTAAACACTATAATTTAAGGAAGGTATCCTTCAATTAATAAAACAGATGAATTTCTTAAAATTTTATACAGAGAATTATACTATCACTATGCAATGCGAAAAGAAATCACAAAATTGGGTTATACACTCCCCACCCCCACCCCAATCAATCAGTCAAGTTGAAGAATAAAAGAAAATGAAGACTTAACTCCCTGCACTCTGACCGCTGCCATACCGCACAACCACCCCTCGTGCAGCAGCTACTCTGATGCATGCACGGCACTGCGCCACCACAAGCCAGGCTCCACAGAACGTGCACCATTAGCTGAACTGCATAATTCAGATACTGCGATCTGTTGACATTTATCTTTTATCCAATACATAGGGGGAGAAAATTAAAAGAATTTTCTCAATTTTAAATGTTACTCACCTACTTTTTTTCTTAAAATTTTGAACTTCCTCTACCTATTCAACTAGAATCTAAGGTGAGCTACCATCTGATTTAGCACATAATTTGACACTTAGTTTGGCTTCTCAGAGGTATTCTGCAAAGAGCACTGCAATTTCTGTACAAATCTGAAAACCACAATGCTTAGAGGTGAGGAATCAAAAATAATACAAGCCAGGGCAGGTCAATTATCTCAGTGAGTTACGTCCTAGTTTTAGAGAGTGGATATAGAAATTCTAAAAAATATTAATAAGAAAAAAAATGGTGAAAAGGTCAGTCAACAAGTTCTACAGGCAATCTGTGAAGGGAGTGAGGTTACTAGAGAAATCAAATGGTAGTAATGAGGCAGGTGACTCAAAAGACACAGGCTATAGGCGGAGCTTTGAAAGAAAGAGAAGTATTTAGAAATACGGCTAAGAAAGTGCAGAGTGTTGCCAGTTTCATGCTGTGCTGCAACTACTACTATAGATCTTTGGGTTTTACCTGGCAAACTCATGGTGGTTAGAAAAAGAGGTGTCATGTGAGAATTTTAAATATGTCGGGTAACACAGCAATTTCCAACTTTATGTATTTCAGGCTAAATTTGTTGTCATACTGTATAAAAACCTCAACGAACTAGAAACCAACTAACAAGACTTCTAATCAGTGAAAGAAAATATATGAAATCCAGGCTGTTAGGAACTAGAACTAAAAATTCTCTGTTATTAAAACCTTTCTTAAAACTTGGCTATAAAAATACACAAACAGGTTTTTCTATATGTGGTTCTGGGGGCCATGTAACATATTTATTCCTTTAGACATTTCTAAATTATATTCTTAGATCAGGCTGATTAGACCTCTGCTGATTCACCTGACTCCTAAACTCGCTAATAAATTGCTTTTTGCATCAAGCTATTTGCTTACACTAAGGAATATTACAAGAAAAATCATAAAAAGCTCATGGTATGGCTGCTGGAAGAATACTACCCAAATTCTGTCTCTCTTTATGTACATCAGGTTTCAGTAACACAAGAAGCAATGTTTTTATGCAATGGAACCTGTGAATCCCATAAATGACCCATTATCCTCCTTTGTTTTGGCCCCAAAGAACTTCAGAACAATGTTTGTAGCCTTTTTCTAAAAAAATTAATGGACTATGTAGCTTGCATCTCTAGAAGGATACGTTACTTCAGTTTATTACTCTATCTTTATTTTTTCTTTCATATGATTCTCTTACCTGTACTCTTGATTTTTTTTTTAATTGCCTCACATCCTTTGTGGAATAACATGGGTGCAAATAAATAATACAAAATCTAGAATTCACAACAATTAAACAGCATTGAGCACTGGAAGAATGCTAAAATTTCACCACATTCTACTCTCCTTTTAAGCCAACAAGGTAGAGGAACAAAAAAACATTTGCAGACAAGCGTTTGGTTTCTTTCAAGTCCAGGATATCTGCCAGAATTAATACATATTCAAACCAATCTGTCTTGGCAGTATACAACAACTGGAACTCAGGATGATAAACCCAGGGCACTAAAAGAGCCTATGAAATATTGTAAGGTTTCAGGCTTTTTCTTCAAAATATAGAAGTAGACTAAGATATCATTTTAGATATATTTTAACCACCATGACCACATTTTCTAGCTAAAACTCTCAGAAAGACCAAATAAAGACAATGCTCATTATCCCAGGTAACCCAAGTAAATATGGACCTTCTTTAAGGTTCTCTTCTGGGCCTCTCTGAAACTCAGTGGGCATGTCTACCCTCACAGTTTCAGTTTCTATGTAAATAACAAAAAATCTCTCTACCACTTCAACTGAACGCCTTGTTATAAGCTCAAGTAAAATGAACAAAATGGAGCTTCACTGTCTCCCTCTTCTTCCTCACCACATAAGCAACCCTTTTCAAAGATCTCATTCTGTCCTATTCCAAGTCAACTTCGTCCCTTTCTTCTCTTCATCTCTGATATTCTATCTTATCAGGCTTAACCATTTCTTCTTCTGAAGTATCTTTCTGGTTGGCATTTTCTTTTTCATTTGCACTTTTATGTTACTAGTTCAGGCCCTAATTACAAATTGACTTCTCTCCTCTGCTCAGACTTTCCTTTTCACCCTATATTTCACTGTCTCAGCATTGTTTTTTATAAAGCCATTTTCCTCAGACCTGCAATAAGTTTCCTAAACTTATTATATCATCAAAGTGACATCCCTCGACCTGAACTTTCAGGGAGATCTAGGATATGGCCCCACACTAATTATCTCACATTTCCCATAACTATCCCTAAATCACCATTCACTACTCCAGGCCAGGTTAATGCACCTACCACACTTTGATCTTCATCCACAGCATTCATAAGACTGTTGTCTTTCATGTCTTCTAGATCTCTGTTCAAATGTCACCCTCTCAGAGAGGCCCTTGACCACCAAAATGTCACTATCCAACTGCTCATTATTTACTGGGCACTATGTCAATAAATAATAATGATGAGCACTATCTCCTATCACTAGGATATAAATCTTGTAAGTTCTTTGAGGGCAGCTATCAGGTATGATTTTTTATATTTCCCATGAAAGTTTTCCTGGACATGTAAGAACACCAATAAATACCTAATGATCAGTTTACAAGACAGAATATCTGCAATCTGTAAAAATATAAAATTTTCTAAAGCCAGACATAAACACAGAGAAACTACAAAAAGGGTAATGACATAATAAATATTATTTAGTATAAGTTCAGAATCACATCATTTTTGACTTGAAAAGTTTTCCTAAACTAATCAAACACTAATTTCTATTTCAACAACTAAAATTTCATTAAAATGACAACCACTAAGCAAATGATTCTAAGGGAGCAAGCTGAAGTCTTACTTAATGTTATAACGTCCAGTTTTCAGTGTACATCTATCAGGAAGCTGAGCCAGTTTTCTTGAGAGCATTTTAAAATACTTTCTGCACTCCTGCATGCCTGTGCCCTGTTCATAGTCAGTAGAAGCAGAAAGTGGCAGTCCATCTCTGACACGAATGACTGAGGCAGATAAAATCATAGACATTTCCACCAGCAGAGAAGATCTGAAACAAAATTAACAATTTGGGTTAGGTAAGAAATTAAGTCCAAGGCTGATAAACAGTACAAAAATGTGCAACTCACTAATAATCAAAGTCATACTAATTAAAGCAATGACATATCATACTTTCCTTCACAAATTAGTTGTTAAAAAAAACCCACTTGCTTCCTTCTGGCATTTCTGTAAGTATACATGGAAATAAATATTGGAATAAACAGCATTGTGAAAACAATTTGGTGATGCTCAAGAAGAGTTTAAAAAAACATGCCCTTTGACCATAATAAATATACATATATATATATCTCCTTATCCTAAAGAAAATAATCAGATTTAGAAAAAAATTTTAAACAGAAAGACATTTTTCTCATAGAAAGAGCTGAGAACAACCTAAACATTCAACAACAGGGGGATGGTTAAACAAATTATTGGTACACCCCATAATGGAATATAATGCAACTAACAGTTATGTTTGTTAAGAACAGTTTAATGATATGGTAAAATGTTTATATGTTAGGTATTAAAAAAGCAGGATCAAAACTGTATATGTTGTTTTCCATAAAGACACAGAGAAGAAAGAAGGGAGGGATAAATGGCGAAACAGATACTGGAAGGAAACATGACAAAATCAGAATGCTCATTTCCAAGAAACAGTATTATGGGTAACAGTTACTTTATAATTTCCTAAGTCTCTGCAATATTCCACAATGGAAACATATTATTTTTATAATCAGATAAATGTTTTATTTAAAATAAGTCTTAAAGCTAAAGGAATACTAATCAATGCTGTTCTCAATCTTTTTGCCAGAAAGCAAATCACAATGTTTGGATGTGAGAGTGATGTATGGATGTGAGAGTGATGTATGGATGTGAGAGTGGACTATAAAGAAAGCTGAGCACTGAAGAATTGATGCTTTTGAACTGTGGTGTTGGAGAAGACTCTTGAGAGTCCCTTGGACTGCAAGGAGATCCATCCAGTCCATCCTAAAGGAAATCAGTCCTGAATAGTCATTGGAAGAATTGATGCTGAAGCTGAAACTCCAATACTTTCGAGATCTGATGCGAAGAACTGACTCATTTGAAAAGACCCTGATGCTGGGAAAGACGGAAGGTGGGAGGAGAAGGGGACAACAGAGGATGAGATGGTTGGATGGCATCACCAACTCAAAGGACATGAGTCTGAGTAAACTCCGGGAGTTGGTGATGGACAGGGAGGCCTGGTGTGCTGCAGTCCATGCGGTCACAAAGAGTCCGTCCGACACGACTGAGCGACTGAACTGACTAAATCATAATGACCTGTTTTATTATATTCTAATCATGCTTTACAAAAATAAATAAAAGACCATAGGTTTATGCAAGTCTGAAAGAAATCAGGTAAACAGTCAACTTTGATAAAATACACACATACACAGTGGTTCTCAAATTTTAGTCTGTATCAAAACCACTGGAATTTTTATTAGAAATGCAGATTTCTGGGTCCTCCCCTCAAAAAATTCTGATCCACTGACTATGGGGTGGAGCTTGAGCATTTTCCATTTTAAGCAAATTCCCCAAGTAATTACTATGTTTATCTAAGGACCATACTTTGAAAAAAATTGAATTACAACATGTTCAGATCAGTTCAGTCACTCAGTCGTGTCTTACTCTTTGCGACCCCATGAACAGGCACACAGGCCTCCCTGTCCATCACCAACTCCAGGAGTTCACTCAAACTCACGTCCATTGAGTCGGTGATGCCATTCAACCATCTCATCCTCTATCTTCCCCTTTTCCTCCTGCCCCCAATCCTTCCCAGCATCAGAGTCTTTTCCAATGAGTCACCTCTTCGAATGAGGTGGCCAAAGTATTGGAGTTTCAGGTTCAGCATCATTCCTTCCAAAGAAATCCCAGGGCTGATCTCCTTTAGAATGGACTGGTTGAATCTCCTTGCAGTCCAAGGGACTCTCAAGAGTCTTCTCTAACACCGCAGTTCAAAAGCATCAATTCTTCGGCATTCTGCCTTCTTCACAGTCCAACTCTCACATCCATACGTAACCACTGGAAAAACCATAGCCTTGACTAGACGGACCTTTGTTGGCAAAGTAATGTCTCTGCTTTTCAATATGCTATCTAGGTTGGTCATAACTTTTCTTCCAAGGAGTAAGCGTCTTTTAATTTCATGGCTACAGTCACCATCTGCAGTGATTTTGGAGCCCCAAAAAATAAAGTCAGCCACTGTTTCCACTGTTTCCCCTTCTATTTGCCATGAAGTGATGGGACCAGATGCCATGATCTTAGTTTTCTGAATGTTGAGCTTTAAGCCAACTTTTTCACTCTCCACTTTTACTTTCATCAAGAGGCTTTTTAGTTCCTCTTCACTTTCTGCCATAAGGGTGGTGTCATCTGCATATCTGAGGTTATTGATATTTCTCCCAGCAATTTTGATTCCAGCTTGTGCTTCCAGCCCAGCGTTTCTCATGATGTACTCTGCATAGAAGTTTTATAAGCAGGCTGACAATATACAGCCTTGATGTACTCCTTTTCCTATTTGGAACCAGTCTATTAGCAGTCTAAAATTAAGTGATAACTCTTTCTTGCCAGGTCATAGAGCATAATGCCACTAAATATGTCTCCTTCACTAGCAGCAGTAAAATTGAAAAATTTGGTAACAATGTCATAGGCTTTTTTCAAGATAATATATCTCAGAGACTAAATTAATCCTTACCTAATCAGCTTAGTTAATTCAATATTATCTCGCTCCAAAAATGAAAAACTGAGTTAGTAATATATCAAACAATGACAAAGAAAATCAATTGGTACCAAGTTTGGAAACCAGGGGCCCCTAAATTTTGTCACTGTGTCAAGTCGAAATCTGAGTACCCAATCATGATGATAAATGATAACAAAACTTAACCCAAATAATAAAGTTAATGCATTAAATTTACTTCCTCCTTTACCTCTATTCATGAGGGAATGAGAGGAAAAGCTAGGTATTAATATGTCATTATCCTTTAATATTTTTCTTTTCCATTTATTTGAAAGGGGAAAAAAAAAAACCCAGCAGGAATTAAATTAGTCTTTACCATAATGGAATCTTCAAACAAAAGTTCCAACATGACATATCCAAATCATTTTTTTTCTTCCTATTCAACCAGCTCCTTTTTCCTTCTGAAGGCAGTAGCAAAAGAAAGCTGGGATCAAGGGATAATGTCTGTACTATAAATCTCTTTCTAAAGTTGTTACATTTATTAAACCACAATTGTAACATTTAGCCTAAGTGTAAGAAATTAGGAAAATGGCTTACTTTATACCCTTACAATTTATGATTTAAACAGAAAATTACATCTTTCCGGAAGTATACTGAAACACAATGACCACTCTAGGACTTAACATGAGGGCAGGATTGTGACTTACAGTTTCCAAACATCCATATTCTTAGTACTATTTAAAAGAAACTGCATTCTTTATGTTTGCTCTTTCTAGGTTCTCAACAGAAATATTAGGAATAAGCTTTACTATACAGTGCCAACTTTCACATAACCTTCAAAGCTACTCTTCTCTTTTTTATGACTTAAAAGGCAGAAATGTATGATTCATACTTCCTAAAAGAATACCAACCTAGTTAAGTTCCATCCATTTAACAAACATTTATTGTTTATGCCAGGGGTTATGTTAGACATTAGGAATAGATAGTTCCTACCATGGAGAAGCAGCAGTCCAGACTTAAAGAAATTCAGATGGAAAGAGCAAACATAACAAAAGCTATATTGTCAACTGCCTTACTAATTGGAAAACTACAGTTACACAAACTTGCCTTTCAGATATTCCTAATATACAGTTTTAGGCTTGTAACCAAAAGCACAACAGCAGTGACATTCCCTTTCTAAATTTTTGAAAGGTTTTCAGAGAACTACTTCAATAGATCTACTGATAAGATTTCTCTGAGGAGAAAAAATTAAACCTCTTCCTTAAATTCTTCAAGAGATGGGAATACCAGACAACCTGAGCTGCCTCTTGAGAAAACTATATGCAGGTCAGGAAGCAACAGTTAGAACTGGACATGGAACAACAGACTGGTTCCAAATAGGAAAAGGAGTACGTCAAGGCTGTATATTGTCACCCTGCTTATTTAACTTCTATGCAGAGTACATCATGAGAAACGCTGGGCTGGAACAAGCACAAGCTGGAATCAAAATTGCCTGGAGAAATATCAATAACCTCAGATATGCAGATGACACCACCCTTATGGCAGAAAGTGAAGAGGAACTAAAAAGCCTCTTGATGAAAGTGAAAGAGGAGAGTGGAAAAAGTTGGCTTAAAGCTCAACATTCAGAAAACGAAGATCATGGCATCCGGTCCCATCACTTCATGGGAAATAGATGGAGAAACAATGGAAACAGTGGCTGACTTTATTTTCTGGGGCTCCAAAATCACTGCAGATGGTGACTGCAGCCATGAAATTAAAAGACACTGACTCCTTGGAAGAAAAGTTATGACCAACCTAGATAGCATATTGAAAAGCAGAGACATTACTTTGCCAACAAAGGTTCGTCTAGACAAGGCTATGGTTTTCCAATGGACATGTTAGGATGTGAGAGTTGGACTGTGAAGAAAGCTGAGAGTCGAAGAATTGATGCTTTTGAACTGTGGTGTTGGAGAAGACTCTTGAGAGTCCCTTGGACTGCAAGGAGATCCAGCCAGTCCATTCTAAAGGAGATCAGCCCTGGGTATTCTTTGGAAGGAATGATGCTAAAGCTGAAACTCCAGTACTTTGGCCACCTCATGCGAAGAGTTGACTCACTGGAAAAGACTCTGATGCTGGGAGGCATTGGGGGCAGGAGGAAAAGGGGACAACAGAGGATGAGATGGCTGGATGGCATCACCGACTCGATGGACGTTGAGTTTGAGTGAACTCTGGGAGATGGTGATGGACAGGAAGGCCTGGCGTGCTGCGATTCATGGGGTCGCAAAGAGTCAGACACGACTGAGCAACTGAACTGAACTGAACTGAACTAAACTGAACTTCAGAGTCATTTAACCTAGCATTCAAACCAGCAAACTAACAAAAGAAATTGGGATGACTGTCAGTGAAGAATACGAGGCTTGACTAATCTGTAGAGACGTTAGTCACCTTCAGTTCAGTTCAGTCACGTCCAACTCTTTGGATTAGCAATCTTTCTTTATTAACTCAATAAATACACCCCACCTTTTTTCTTTTTACCTTGAATTCTTAATACAGTTCCTTAAACATACACACACTCCAATCTTAATCTGGACTGTGGCAGTAGAAAAAGGAATCTGTTGACATTAAGGCCAAGCTTGGGTTAGGATACCCTTAAAGTCTAGCAGAGTAGTGGCTGGAGAAAACATGGAAAAGCTAGTGGGAACTGAGAAAAGGGAGAGGTTAAGACACTTGCATGGGAAGATTCAAGAGCAGTAGTTTTATTGGGGGTATATATACATTTTTAGGACACTGGTCCATTCTCCCTCACCTTTAACAGGGAAAAAAAAAAGTATCATATGCCTTTACACAGCATTAGAAAACTCATAGGAAATCTGAGTGCTGGCTTATATATTCTTTGCCCAATAGCAACTGCTAGAGGAAAAATTTCCACAATACCAAACTCCTACAGCAGTGGTTAGCAAGCAGCCTTTTAGACCCAAGACAACAAGACACTGGCCTCTCTTCTTCAGAATGTTGTAGGGTAATGACTGTGGGTCCAAGGTTCCAGGAAGGCAATCTCTCAAAAGTAATAAACAAAACCCAACATGTAAGTACATTTTATATCTACTTTCCAGCAAGATGCTTTCAAAATGCCACTTTTAAGGGGAAAAAAAAACCCAAACAATTTCATAGTAGATTAATCACTCATACTTTTAGTCTGTTATTTCCCAAACTTCTGTCATCCAAGTACCATTTTCAGAAGTCATATTACCATATCTGCATCCCACCTGTACTATTTTTTATCTAATACAGGTCTTTCAATTGATTTACTTTTTGCCCTATGCTTAGCAATAGCATCTATGAAATCAGTTTTGAGGTGTTAGGTTTTCCTCCTAATTTAAATTAAAATATATAAAGAACTTTTGTCTCATCAAACATGTGTGGGAAAATTTTTACAGAATTTCTTTTATGTTTATCTGCTTATCATTTGAATTATCTTACCTATCTTAAGTTACCAAAGTTTGGGAAACACTACTTTAGTACATACTGTTTTATTAAAAGTACTAGCTGAAGATCTGTCTCTCTCCTTTTGACTCCCCCTCTTCTCCTGGTCACCTTTATCTCCTTCCTCCCTCTTCTCTTCTCTATGTAACTCTGTGAACCTCTCTGGGTGTTCCAGGCTGTGGAGAGCACATAGGGAACTGATTACTGGCTAGCTTGCTCTCTCCCCTTTTGATTTCCCCTCTTCTCCTCCCGGTCACCTGTATCTCCCTCCTCCCTCTTCTCTTCTCCATGTAATTCTGCAAACCTCTCTGGGTGTCCCTCACTGTGGAGAATCTTTTCTCCATTAACCTAGATGTTTTACCATCAGTGTGGTATGGATGGAGAAGTCTTGAGGCTACTGTAAGAATAAGACTGAAAAACCAGAGGCAGAAGGCTTGAATGCAAAACTTGAGAACACCAGAAAACTCCTGACTCCAGGGAACATTAATTGACAAGAGCTCATCCAAAAGCCTCCATACCTACACTGAAACCAAGCTCCACCCAAGAGCCAACAAGTTTCAGAGCAAGACACACCATGCTAATTCTCCAGCAATGCAGGAACATAGCCCTGAGCATTAATATACAGGCTGCCCAAAGTCACACCAAACCCAAAGACACCTCAAAACTCACTACTGGACACTTCATTGCACTCCAGAGAGAAGAAATCCAGCTCCACCCACCAGAACACCGACCCAAGCTTCCCTAATCAGGAAACCTTGACAAGCCACTTGTCCAACCCCACCCACAGGGAGGAACCACAAACTTCCAGCATACAGAAAGGCCACCCCAAACACAGCAATCTAAACAAGATGAAAAGGCAGAGAAATATTCAGCAGGTAAAGGAACATGATAAATGCCCACCAAACCAAACAAAAGAGGAGGAGATAGGGAGTCTACCTGAAAAAGAATTCAGAATAATGATAGTAAAAATGATCCAAATCGTGAAAACAAAACGGAGTTACAGATAAATAGCCTGGAGACAAGCATTCAGATGATGCAAGAAATGTTTAACAAGGACCTAGAAGAAATAAAAAAGAGTCAATCAATAATGAATAATGCAATGACTGAGATCAAAAACACTCTGGAGGGAACCAACAGTAGAATAACTGAGGCAGAAGATAGGATAAGTGAGGTGGAAGATAGAATGGTGGAAATAAATGAAGCAGAGAGAAAAAAAGAATTTTAAAAAATGAGGACAACCTCAGAGACCTCTGGGACAATGTCAAATGCCCCAACATTTGAATTATAGGAATCCCAGAAGAAGAAGACAAAAAGAAAGGCCATGAGAAAATAGTTGAGGAGATAATAGTTGAAAACTTCCCTAAAATGGGGAAGGAAATAGCCACCCAAGTCCAAGAAACCCAGAGAGTCCCAAACAGGATAAACCCAAGGTGAAGCACCCCAAGACACATACTAATCAAATTAATGAAAATCAAACACAAAGAACAAATATTAAAAGCAGTAAGGGAAAAACAACAAATAACACACAAGGGGATTCCCATAAGGATAACAGCTGATCGTTCAATAGAAACTCTTCAGGCCAGAAGGGAATGGCAGGACATACTTAAAGTGATGAAAGAAAATAACCTACAACCCAGATTACTGTACCCAGCAAGGATCTCATTCAAATATGAAGGAAAAATCAAAAGCTTTACAGACAACCAAAAGCTGAGAGAATTCAGCACCACCAAACAAGCTCTTCAACAAATGCTAAATGATCTTCTCCAGACAGGAAACACAGAAAAAGTTTATAAACTCAAACCCCAAACAGCAAAGTAAATAGCAATGGGATCATACTTATCAATAATTGCCTTAAACGTAAATGGGTTGAATGCCCCAACCAAAAGACAAAGACTGGCTGAATGGATACAAAAACAAGACCCCTATATATGCTGTCTACAAGAGACCCACCTCAAAACAAGGGACACATACAGACTGAAAGTGAAGGGCTGGAAAAAGATATTTCACACAAATCAAGACCAAAAGAAAGTCGGAGTAGCAATACTCAAAGTAGGAGTAGCAATACTCATATAAAATAGACTTTGAAATAAAGGCTGTGAAACAAGACAAAGGACACTACATAATGATCAAAGGGTCAATCCAAGAAGAAGATTATAACAATTATAAATATATATGCACCCAACATAGGAGCACTGCACTATGTAAGGAAAATGCTAACAAGTATGAAAGGGGAAATTAACAGTAACACAATAATAGTGGGAGACTTTAATACCCCACTCACACCTATGGATAGATCAACTAAACAGAAAATTAGCAAGGAAACACAAACTTTAAATGATATAATAGACCAGTTAGACCTAATTGATATCTATAGGACATTTCACCCCAAATCAATGAATTTCACCTTTTTCTCAAGTGCACATGAAACCTTCTCTAGGACAGACCACATCCTGGGCCATAAATCTAGCCTTGGTAAATTCAAAAAAATTGAAATTATTCCAAGCATCTTTTCTGATCACAATGCAGTAAGATTAGATGTCAACTACAGGAAAAAAACTATTAAAAATACAACATATGGAGGCTAAACAACACGCTTCTGAAAAACCAACAAATCACAGAAGAAATCAAAATATGCATAGAAACTATGAAAATGAAAACACAACAACCCAAAACCTACAGAACTCAGTAAAAGCAGTGCCAAGGGGAAGGTTCACAGCAATACAAGACTACCACAAGAAACAAAAGAAAAGTCAAATAAATAACCTAACTCTATCTGGTAGTCATATATGGATGTGAGAGTTGGACTATAAAGAAAGTTGAACACCAAAGAACTTATGTTTTTGAACTGTGGTGTTGGAGAAGACTCTTGAGAGTCCCTTGGACTGCAAGGAGATCCAACCAGTCCATCCTAAAGGAGATCAGTCTTAAGTGTTCATTGGAAGGACTGATGCTCAAGCTGAAACTCCAATACTTTGGCCATCTGATGCGAACAGCTGACTCATTTGAAAAGGCCCTGATGCTGGGAAAGATTGAGGGCAGGAGGAGAAGGGGATGACAGAGGATGAGATGGTTGGATGGCATCACTGACTCGATGGACATGAATTTGAGTGAACTCCAGGAGTTGGTGATGGACAGGGAGGCCTGGCGTGCTGCAATTCACGGGGTCGCAAAGAGTCGGACATGACTGAGCTGAGCTGAACACCTAAAGCAACTAGAAAAGGAAGAAATGAAGAACTCCTGAGTTAGTAAAAGGAAAGAAATCATAAAAATTAGGGCAGAAATAAATGAAAAAGAAACAAAGGAGACCATAGCAAAAATCAACAAAGCTAAAAGCTGGTTCTTTGAGAGGATAAATGAAATAGACAAACCATTAGCCAGATTCATCAAGAAAAAAAGGGAGAAGAATCAAATCAACAAAATGAGAAATGAAAATAGAGAAATCACAACAGACAACACAGAAATACAAAGGATCATAAGAGACTGTTATCAGCAACTATATACCAATAAAATGGACAACTTGGAAGAAATGGACAAATTCTTAGAAAAGTATAACTTTCCAAAACTGAACCAGGAAGAAATAGAAAATTTTAAACAGGCCCATCAGCAGATGAATGGATAAGAAAGCTGTGGTACATATACACAATGGAGTACTACTCAGCCATTAAAAAGAACACATTTGAATCAGTTCTAATGAGGTGGATGAAACTGGAGCCTATTATACAGAGTGAAGTAAGCCAGAAAGAAAAACACCAATACAGTATACTAATGTATATATATGGAATTTAGAAAGATGGTAACAATAACCCTGTGTACAAGATAGCAAAAGAGACACTGATGTATAGAACAGTCTTATGGACTCTGTGGGAGAGGGAGAGGGTGGGAAGATTTGGGAGAATGGCATTGAAACATGTATAATATCATGTATGAAACGAGTTGCCAGTCCAGGTTCGATGCACGATACTGGATGCTTGGGGCTGGTGCACTGGGATGACCTAGAGGGATGGTGTAGGGAGGGAGGAGGGAGGAGGGTTCAGGATGGGGAGCACATGTATACCTGTGGCGGATTCCTTTTGATGTTTGGCAAAACTAATACAGTGTTTGAGGTTTAAAAATAAAATAAAATTTAAAAAAAAAATGTGCTTAAAAAAAAAAAAAAAACCAGGCCCATCACAAGCACAGAAATCAAAAGTTTAATAATAAATCTTCAAGCAAACAAAAGCCCAGGACCAGACAGCTTCACAGCTGAATTCTAACAAAAATTTAAAGAAGAGCTAACACCTACCCTACTCAAACTCTTCCAGAAAATTGCAGAGGATGGTAAACTTGCAAACTCATTCTATGAGGCCACCATCACCCTAATACCAAAACCAGATAAAGAATGCCACAAAAAAAGAAAACTACAGGCCAATATCACTGATGAACATAGATGCAAAAATCCTTAACAAAATTCTAGCAAACAGAATCTAACAACATATTAAAAAGATCATACATCATGACCAAGTGGGCTTTATCCCAGGGATGCAAGGATTCTTTAAAATCCACAAATCAATCAATGTAATACACCACATTAACAAATTGAAAGATAAAAACCATATCATTATCTCAATAGATGCAGAGAAAGACTTTGACAAAATTCAACATCCATTTATGATAAAAACTCTCCAGAAAGCAGGAATAGAAGGAACATACCTCAACATAATAAAAGCCATATATGATAAACCCACAGCAAACATTATCCTCAATGGTGAAAAATTGAAAGCATTTCCCCTCAAGTCAGGAACAAGACAAGGGTGCCCACTCTCACCACTACTATTCAACACAGTTTTGGACGTTTTAGCCACAACAATCAGAGAAGAAAAAGAAATAAAAGGAATCCAGATTGGAAAAGAAGAAGTAAAACTCTCACTATTTGCAGATGACATGATCCTCTACATAGAAAACCCTAAAGACTCCATCAAAAAATTACTAGAGCTAATCAATGACTACAGTAAACTTTCAGGATATAAAATTAACACACAGAAATCCCTTGCATTCCTATACACTAACAATGAGAAAACAGAAAGAGGAATTAAGGAAACAATTCCATTCACCATTGCAACAAAAAGAATAAAATACTTAGGAATAAATCTACCTAAAGAAACAAAAGACCTATGCATAGAAAACTATAAACACTGATGAAAGAAATCAAAGGTGACACAAATAGATGGAGAAATATACCATGTTCATGGATCAGAAGAATCAATATAGTGAAAATGAGTATACTACCCAAAGGAATCTATAGATGCAATGCAATACCTATCAAGCTACCAATGGTATTTTTCACAGAGCTAGAACAATAATTTCACAATTTGTATGGAAATACAAAAAACCTCAAATAGCCAAAGCAATCTTGAGAAAGAAGAATGGAACTGGAGGAATCAACCTCCAGCCTGAAGTAGACTTCAGGCTCTACTACAAAGCCACAGTCATCAAGACAGTATGGTACTGGCACAAAGACAGAAATATAGATCAATGGAACAAAACAGAAAGCCCAGAGATAAATCCACGCACCTATGGACACCTTATCTTTGACAAAGGAGGCAAGAATATACAATAGAGAAAAGACAATCTCTTTAACAAGTGGTGCTGGGAAAACTGGTCAACCACTTGTAAAAGAATGAAACTAGAACACTTTCTAACACCAAACACAAAAATAAACTCAAAATGCATTAAAGAGCTAAACATAAGACCAGAAACTATAAAACTTCTAGATGAAAACATACAAGAATATACAATGGAGAAAAGACAGTCTCTTTAACAAGTGGTACTGAGCACAAGCTGGAATCCAGATTGCCAGGAGAATATCAATAATCTCAGATATGCAGATGACACCACCCTTATGGCATAAAGTGAAGAAGAACTAAAGACCCTCTTGAGAAGAGTGAAAAAGTTGGCTTAAAGCTCAACATTCAGAAAACTAAGATCATGGCAGCCAGTCCCAGGAAACAGTGGCTGACTTTATTTTTGGGGGCTCCAAAATCCCTGCAGATGGTGATTGCAGCCATGAAATTAAAAGACGCTTGCTCCTTGGAAGGAAAGTTATGACCAACCTAGACAGCATATTAAAAAGCAGAGACATTACTTTGCCAACAAAGGTCCATCTAGTCAAGGCTATGGTTTCTACAGTAGTCATGTATGGATGTGAGAGTTGGACTATAAGGAAAGCTGAGCACTGAAGAATTGATGCTTTTGAACTGTGGTGTTGGAGAAGACTCTTGAGAGTCCCTTGGACTGCAAGGAGATCCAACCAGTCCATCCTAAGGGAGATCAGTCCTGGGTGTTCATTGGAAGGACTGATGTTGAAGCTGAAACTCCAATACCTTGGCCACCTGATGTGAAGAGCTGACTCATTTGAAAAGAACCTGATTCTGGGAAAGATTGAGGGCAGGAGGAGAAGGGGATGACAGAGGATGAGATGGTTGGATGGCATCATCAGCTCAATGGACATGAGTTTGGGTAGACTCCGGGAGTTGGTGATGGACAGCGAGGCATGGTGTGCTGCAGTACATAGCGTTGCAAAGAGTCAGACACGACTGAGTGACTGAACTGAACTGAACTGAAGAGGAAGACATGGGCAAAACACTCTCTGACATAAATCACAGCAGATCCTTTATGACCCACCTTCCAGAGTAATGGAAATAAAAGCAAAAATAAACAAATGTGACCTAATTAAACTTAAAAGCTTTTGCACAATGAAGGAAACTATAAACAAGGTGAAAAGACAGTCTTAAGAATGGAAGAAAATAATCGCAAATGAAGCAACTGACAAAGAATTAATCTCAAAAATATACAAGCAGCTCCTGCAGCTCAATTCCAGAAAAATAAACGACCCAATCAAAAAATGGGCCAAAGAACTAAACAGACATTTCTCCAAAGAAGACATACAGATGACTAACAAATACATGAAAAGATGCTCAACATCACTCATTATCAGAGAAATGCAAATCAAAACCACAATGAGGTATCATCTCATTCCAGACAGAATGGCTGCTATCCAAAAGTCTACAAGCAATAAATGCTGGAGAGGGTGTGGAGAAAAGGGAACCCTCTTACACTGTTGGTGGGAATGCATACTAGTACAGCCACTATGGACAACAGTGTGGAGATTCCTTAAAAAACTGGAAATAGAACTGCCATACGACCCAGCAATCCCACTGCTGGGCATACACACCAAGGAAACCAGAATTGAAAGAGACACATGTACCCTAATGTTCATCACAGCACTGTTTACAATAGCCAGGACATGGAAGCAATCAAATGTCCATCGTCAGACAAATAGATAAGAAAGCTGTGGTACATATACACAATGGAATATTACTCAGCCATTAAAAAGAATACATTTGAATCCGTTCTAATGAGATGGATGAAACTGGAGCCTATCATACAGAGTGAAGTAAGTCAGAAAGAAAATCACCAATACAGTATACTACTGTATATATATGGAATTTAGAAAGATGGTAACGACGACCCTATATGCGAGACAGCAGAAGAGACACAGATGTAAACAGCAGTCTTTTGGACTCTGTGGGAGAAGGCGAGGGTGGGATGATTTGAGAGGGTAGCATTGAAACGTGTATATTATCATATGTGAAGCAGATCACTGGTCCAGGTTCAATGCATGAGACAGGGTGCTCAGGGCTGGTGCACTGGGATGACCCTGGGGGATGGGATGGGGAGGGAGGTGGGAGGGGGGTTCTGGATGGGGAATACATGTGTGCCCGTGGCTGATTCATGTTGATGTCTGGCAAAAACCACTACAATATTGTAAAGTAATTAGCCTCCAATTAAAATAAATAAAATTTTTAAAAAGTACTAGCTGAGATCTGGGAACTGGGCTGTAGCTTTGGAGAAAGCTATACTAATTGTGATGCACTGAGTTGGGGAAGATTAAGTGAAATGCGAAGGACTTCATGCAGCCATAGGTTAGCAGGAAGGCACTTGGGAGATAGAGCCTGAAAAGAGGTGGAAAGGGTACCAAAAACAACCAGAGTTTATTCTGCAACTTTACCTGTGCCCCCCACCTTATCAACAGCCTTTGGTATTTTTATTATAGGTACTTGTACTGCATAGTATGCATAAGAACTCTGGCTCCAGAGTAGATCATACACACATCTAGGAAGAAGGCCTTCAACACATACTCAATTGCATCAGTAATTTGTGTAACACCTCACAGTTAACAAAGAGTGAGGGAGGTATAACCTCCATTTTACAGATGAGAAAACCTTCCTCAGTGTCACACTGCTAATATATGGCAGTGTTTAAACCTAAGTCTCTTGTATATCTCTACATCACTGTGCTCCTCCTATAATCAACAAGGGGCAAGAAGCCAGTGATACAGGAATTAGCTACTCATTCTGAAATAACAATTTTTAAAAACAGCTTATATACTGTATAGTATTATAGTCAACAGGGTGTACTATGGAACCAAATTGCCTGGATTCAAAAACTGGCTCTACCGTTTAGTAATTGTGTAAACTTGGACAAACTGTCTTTTTATGCTCAATATCCTCATCTGTCAATTTTGACTTACCAACAGCACCCATCTCATAGGACTGTTTAAAGATACTAATAATATCTACCACATAAGAACATGTCAAGGACCTTGCAGACTGAAAGTGCAATATTAAGTGCTTGTTATTATTATTGACTGTCCTCTATTTACCACTTTATACACATTACCTCATTTAAGCCTTCCAATAACCTGTGAGGTAGTTATTATCCGTTCCATTTTATCTCTGAGGAAATTCAAGCCCAGAAAAGTAATCTATTCAATCCTGAAACAAGCAAGTGACAGAATTAAACTCAAGCATAATTCTAACCACACTCTGAAATGTTGCCTCTCAACATATTTAAGCTTCTTACTTAACTACATTGGAGAAGGAAATGGCAACCTACTCCAGTGTTCTTGCCTGGAGAATCCCAGGGACGGGGGAGCCTGGTGGGCTGCTGTCTATGGGGTCGCACAGGGTTGGACACGACTGAAGCGACTTAGCAGCAGCAGCAACTCAACTACATGGACAGGAAGGTCAAAAGTACCCGTTTGTTAAGACCTAGACTCATTGGAAAAGAGCCTGATGCTGGGAAAGATTGTAGGCAGGAGGAGAAAGGGACAACAGAGGATGAGATGGTTGGATGGCATCACTGACTCAATGGACATGAGTTTGATCAAGCTCTGGGAGTTGGTGATGGACAGGGAAGCCTGCTGTGCTGCAGTCCATGGAGTCGCAAAGAGTTGGACACAACTAAGCGGCTGAACTGAACTGCAGGCTCCATTAATACACCCAGTATAAAATAAACTAAAGATTTTTAAGAGTCAATTATGTACACACGGGCTTTCCTAGAGGCTCAGATGGTAAATAATCTGTCTGCAATGCAGGAGACCCAAGTTTGATCCTTGGGTGGGTGGGGAAGATCCCCTGAAGGAGGAAATGGCAACCCACTCCAGTAATCTTGCCTGGAGAATCCTATGGAGAGAAGAGCCTGGTGGACTACAATCTGTGGGATCACAAAGAGTCAGACACGACTAACACTTTATAATCACTTTATACACACACACACACAAGCACTAAACTAATTATGGTTCTCAATACAGGAAATGCCTAGGTGCCCCTTAAGTTAGGGTTGTGTTGTGTGCTTGGTCGCTCAGTCCTGTCTGACTCTTTGCAACTCCATGGACTGCAGCCTGCCAGGCTCCTCTGCCTATGGAATTTTTCAGGCAAGAGTACTGGAGTGGGTTGCCATTCCCTTCTCCAGGGGATCTTCCTGACCCAGGGATCAAACCCAAGTCTCCCATGTTGCAGGCAGATTCTTTACCATCTGAGCCACCAGGGAAACCATTATCTTAGCATCTGAACAAATGCAGTAACCTGCACAGGGACTCAGAGAGTTTTAAGAAGTGGCTATTCCACCTGTTAGCTGGGATCCCATCATCTCCCTCCTGGTGGCTGACACTTCACCCCTAGGCTTTGCCTTGGCTGAAGCAAAGCTTAGAAGGAACTGATTCTCAAGCTTTCCCACTGCCCCAGGTGGATGATCCAGGAAACTAAAAGGGGTGGGGCGGGGCGGGCCAAAGCTGCTGTTTTCACTGTCAGAGAGATTAAAGGCAGCTGGGGCTCGGCTTCCTATTCCGGAACCCTCGTCTACCTGTCGAGCCAATTGCTTAGGTCTCCCTTATGCCACATCGTTTCCTAAGTGCCATTAACAGGACCTTAGGTTTCTGTGAGCCAACGCGGGCAAATCTCTGGGTTCAATGGTTGAATTAGCATTGAGGTTGAATTACCTCACAAAAAAGCTAAGTAACCATGCCTAAAAGAAAATAGGAAGTGCCATATCAAGCTCTCTGGGCCATCTAAACAGCCTAGGAGGGCCACCGTGTTTCTGACACCTGGGCGCCAGGGAATGCCGCTTAACCGCTGGCAGCTCAGAGCGACTGCCCCTCCCTCCTCGGCCCCCTGCCCAAGCTGCCCGATATCCCGGCAGGTCAGCCGAAGGGCAACCGCCGTTCGCGCGGCCCCAGTGATCCCTCAAGTTGAAGGGAACGAAGTCCCAGCAATCCCACCCCTCCAAATCTCCACGACTCCGACGACTCCCGCTCCCACGCCACGAACTTAGTTCCCGCCCGGGGTAGGTAGGTCTGTAGTCCCAACGGCGAGAGTCAGGACCGTGGCAGGAGACCGGGAGAGGGAGGGGAGCAGCAGATCAGGGTTCGGGCGACCCCAAGAAGGGACGAAGGAGGACTGGGAGTGGCCAGGTCGTACCTGTCGAGCCGAGACCCGCCGCTCCGAGTGACGCGCTTCGCAGTGCACTGTGGGGCCGGGGAGTGGCCTCTCCGCGGGGCAGCCCCGCGTGCAACGTGGCTGGCACCCTGCGGGATCAAGCCCCGCCCCCGTTCCTTGCTCAGGCCAATCAGGTTCTGGGGGAAGGACACACTTATTCCCCGCCCCCCCGACCCCCGCCCCCGCCCGGCTCCAGGGGAGATTGACAGCTTTTCACGCTTCTACGCCAAGAGAGTGGCAAGTCCTGGATTGACTGATTATACTGTCCCTCGCAAATAAGGCTGATCTCCCGTCTGCCGCCTGTACCTGCATGTAGTTTGTTTCTTATGCGGCCCTGCAGGAAACACTTATCGAAGGAACATGAAAGCCCCCCTCTGAGTGAACAAGAAAAGGACCTGTCCCATTATTGCCACGCCCGGGAAGGCATCCAACCTTGACAAAGAAATGCCAGATGCTGTTCCTGAAGTCCATCCCAGCTTTTGCATCGGTCATGCATTATTAAACAAGTACTTACTGACTGCATACTATGTGCCAAGCACAATGTTAGGCATTGGGTTATAGGAGTGAATATAACTTTCGGTGGATATAATGTGTGATAAAAGCAAGAGATGTTAAAGCATAAACATTACGTAATTATAAATTGTGATCAGTTCTATGAAGGAAAATTAGTGAGTGCAAAGATAGATTAATCAGGACTATGGGGGAAGAGTTCTTTGAAGAAGTGCCTTTGAAGCTCCAGGCACATGAAAGAGGCTTTAAGAATGTTGCAGGCATAGGGAATATTATGTTTGAGATTGTTGGGGCATGAAAGAATTTGATGTGTTCTAGGAACACGTCACTGAAAGGAAGTCAGTGGGGTTGAGGTGTAGGAGCAAAGGAGTTGAAATGAATCAGAGGCCAGACTATGCAGGCTCTTCCTGGCCACATTATAAATTTTAGACTGTATTTTGGAATGTATCTTAAGGTCAAGGGGCAGCTAACAGAGTGTTAAGTAGGGTCAGATTTATGTATTTATTAATAAACTCTCACTTAGGTTGTTTGTGGGGAATAGTTTGAAAGAGGAGAGAAGGGCTTACTGGAAGTCCAGTTTGGAGGCAGTTACATTAATTAAGGCCAGAGATGACGGTGGCTTAAACTAGGGTAATGACACTAGAGACAGAAAGATTTGGATAATTTTGAAATACTTATTTATAAATTAGAGGTGGAATCCAAAGGATGTAATAAAGAATTGGTTTGCCTAGGATGATAAAGAAAAGTGGAGCATTAAGGATGACTTACTAGATGAATTAAGAACCCATTTACTGACTCAGGGAACCTAGAAGAAGGAGCAAATGGTCTTGGACATATTTAGTTGGACATGCTTATATATGGAGATGTCAAACAGATTTGGAGATGTAAGTCTGAAGTCCAGAAGCAATGTCTGGACTAATTATATAAATTTGCTGGTTGTTGGAGTGGGTTGACCAAGCAATTCCACTCCTAGATATATATGCAACAGAAATGTATTCATATGTTTACCATAAACATATATAAGAATATACCACATATATAAGAATTCTCATAGGATAAATAAACTTTAGAATATTCACATAGTAGAACAGTATACAGGAAAGAGAATGAACAATCAACAACTACATACAAAACATGGATGATTCTCACAACTGTAAAACTGACTGATATAAGCCAGACACAGAAACTGTATACTACTTGATTCTACTTATATAACATTCAAACAGAGACAAAAATAATATATGGTAATAGAAGTTAGACTGTTGGTTACCCTTAGGTGGCATTAAGGTTTGGAAAGTGCCCCTAGGGGGCTTCTGGGGTTCCAGTAATGTTTGATCTGGATGTTAATTACACTAGTGTGTTTGATTAATGAAAATTCATGAGTTTGGGAATTCCATGGCAATCCAGTGGGAACTCTCCCTGCTTCTACTGCAGGGGGCACAGGTTCAATCCCTGATCAAGGAACTAAGATTCTGCATGCTACATGGAGCAGGCAAAAAAAAAAAAAAAGAAAAGAAAATTCGTCAAATTGAACACTTAAGATATACAATTTTTAGTATGCATCTTATTATTCAATAGAAATTTTATATTTTTAAAGTGTTATGGTGATCCAGCCATAAATAAGTGACTGGTACCAAACTAAACTAACTTTCCTACCACAAACAGTAGAAAACTGAACCAAATCTATGAAACAAGTGTCTCTTCAGACATTGGACAGTAGCCACAGTAGAACTGTGATCTTAGAAAGAAGGAAAGCAAATAAGATGAGCCCAAAGTCGTCCCCAGATTTTCTTTCTGGTGGTATTTTCCAAAGCATATGATTGAAGAAAGCTAAGCAGAATACAGTACTGTCTCTAACTGAGGAGAGTGAAATTTGAATTATGAGAGATGGAGGCAACTGAAATTTGCAGGGCAGAGAACCAGATTAAGAGTTTCAGAAATATACGTGAGTCTCCTTGAATCTTTGGCATAGCTTTAATGAGACTCCAGGAGTCTGGTTAAATAACAACTACTGTGGGAACTACAAGCTGAACAACTACCAGATCTTAAATAAGGTTTGGAAACATTGACATTCTGACCAACTGGAATGGAAAAACCTCATTAAACAAATAGGGCATTTGGTAAGAAAACCTCAGAAAGGTCACAATTTAGAAATAAGGCTAAATTCGCCCCAAAGTAAAGGCTATTCTAGACTCACTGAAACAAAACAGAAAACTTACATGTAAGTAAATTAAGTGCTTCATTGAATGAAACTTAATAATCTTTAAGGACAACAAAATCCAGACACTAAACAATGTAGCACCCATAATGTCCAGTATCCAAAAGTCAGTTTTCATTCCAATCCCAAAGAAAGGCAATGCCAAAGAATGCTCAAACTACCACACAATTGCACTCATCTCACATGCTAGCAAAGTAATGCTCAAAATTCTCCAAGCCAGGCTTCAGCAATACATGAACCGTGAACTTCCAGATGTTCAAGCTGGTTTTAGAAAAGGCAGAGGAACCAGAGATCAAATTGCCAATATCCACTGGATCATTGAAAAAGCAAGAGAGTTCCAGAAAAACATATATTTCTGCTGTATTGACTATGCCAAAGCCTTTGACTGTGTGGATCATAACAAACTGTGGAAAATTCTGAAAGAGATGGGAATACCAAACCACCTGATCTGCCTCTTGAGAAATCTGTATGCAGTTCGGGAAGCAACAGTTAGAACTGGACATGGAACAACAGACTGGTTCCAAATAGGAAAAGGAGTGCATCAAGGCTGTGTATTGTCACCCTGCTTATTTAACTTATATGCAGAGTACATCATGAACACCAGGCTGAATGAAGCTGGAATCAAGATTGCCAGAAGAAATATCAATAACCTCAGACATGCAAATGACATCACCCTTATGGCAGAAAGTGAAGAAGAACTAAAGAGCCTCTTGATGAAAGTAAAAGAGGAGAGTGAAAAAGTTGGCTTAAAGTTCAACATTCAGAAAACTAAGATCATGGCATCCAGTCCCAGCACTTCATGGCAAATAGATGGGGAAACAGTGGCTGACTTTATTTTATTGGGCTCCAAAATCACTGCAGATGGTGACTGCAGCCATGAAATTAAAAGATGCTTGCTCCTTGGAAGAAAAGCTATGACCAACCTAGACAGCATATTAAAAAGCAGAGATATTACTTTGCCAATAAAGGTCCGTCTAGTCAAAGTTACGGTTTTTCCAGTAGTCATGTATGGATGTGAGAGTTGGACTATAAAAAAAGCTGAGCACTGAAGAATTGATGCTTTTGAACTGTGGTGTTGGAGAAGACTCTTGAGAGTCCCTTGGACTGCAAGGAGATCCAGCCAGTCCATCCTAAGGGAGATCAGTCCTGGGTGTTCATTGGAAGGACTGATGTTGAAGCTGAAACTCCAATACCTTGGCCACCTGATGCACAGAACTGACTCATTTGAAAAGGCCCTGATGCTGGGAAAGATTGAAGGCATAAGGAGAAGGGGACGACAGAGGATGAGATGGTTGGATGGCATTACCGACTCAATGGACATCAGTTTGGGTAAACTCCGGGAGTTGGTGATGCATAGGGAAGCCTGATGTGCTGCAGTCCATGGGGTCGCAAAGAGTCGGATACGACTGAACTGAACTGAATTATATGAAGAAGCAAGAAAATGTGAGTCATAAACAGGAGAAAAATTAGTCAATGGACCCAGAAATGACAATGATAATGAATTTATCAGAGGACTTAAAACAGCTGTTAAAAATGTAGCCAGGAATTTCAAGGAAAACACAAGAAATGAAAACTATAAAAATAACCAAATAGAACTTTTAGGGCAGAAAAATACAGTATCCAAAATGAAAACTTCACTGGATGGCCTTAAAAACAGCTTAGTTATACAGAAAAAAAAAAGATCTGTGAATGAGAAAATGGTACAAAAATAATTATCTATACCAGAGCACAAAGAGAATAAAAGTTGAAAAGAAAATGAAAGGAGGTTTAGTGACCTACAGGACAATACCAAGTTACTTAGCACATGTATTATCAGAGACCCAGAAAGAGAAGAGAGGTGATTTTAAAATATTTGAAGAAATAACAGCCAAAACTTTTCTAAATTTAATTAAAAATAGAAATCCACAGTATCAAGAAATCAAACCAACCCTAAAGAGGATAAACACAGAGAATCCTTATCAATGCACATTACACAAAACTGCTGAAAATAAATAATTAAAAGAAAATATTAGAAACAACTAGAGAAAAAGCCACATTGTATACAGAGGAAATGATAAGAATTACTACTAAGAATCAGAGAGACTGTAAGCCACAATTTTTTTTAATTTATTTATTTTTAATTGGAGGGTAATTGCTTTACAATGTTATGTTGGTATCTGCCATACATCAACATGGACCAGCCATAGGTATACATATGTCCCCTTCCTCTTGAACCTCCCTCCCACCTACTCCGTCATCCCACCCCTGTAGGTTGTCACAGGGCCCCAGGTTGAGCTCCCTGTGTTATACATCAAATTCCCACTGTCTATCTATTTTACATATGGTGATGTATATGTTTCAGTGCTACGCTCTCAATTTACCCCATTCTCTCCTTGCTCAACTGTGTCCACACATCTGTCCTCTATCGTCTGCATCTCTATTGCTGCCCTACAAATAGGTTCATCAGTACCATTTTTCTAGATTCCATACATATGTGTTAATATACAATATTTGTTTTTCTCTTTCTGACTTACTTCACTCTGTATAACAGGCTCTAGGTTCATCCACCTCACTAGAACTGACTCAGATTTGTTCCTTTTTATGGCTGAGTAATATCCCATTGTATATATATTATATATGTGTGTGTGTGTATGTGTCTATCTTCTTTACCCATTCATCTGTTGATGGACATCTAGGTTGCTTCCATGTCCTGGCTATTGTAAATAGTGCTGCAATGAACACCGGGGTGCATGTGTATTTTAGAATTGTGGTTTTCTCAGGGTCTATGCCCATTGGTAGGATTGCTGGGTCATATGGTAGGTTTATTCTTAGCTTTTAAAGAAATCTCCATACTGTTCTCCATAGTGGCTGTATTTACACTCCCGCCAACAGTGCAAGAGGGTTCCCTTTTTTCTACATCCTCTCCAGAATTTATTGTTTGTAGATTTTTTGATGATGGACATACTGACTGGTGTGAGGTGGTATCTCATTGTAGTTTTGAGTTGCATTTCTCTATTCATAATAAGTGATTTGAGCACTTTGTAATGTTTATTAACCATCTGTATGTCTTCTTGGAGAAATGTCTGTTTAGGTCTTCTGCCCATTTTTTGATTGGGTTGTTTGTTTCTCTGATATTGAGTTGCCTGAGCTGCTTATAAATTTTGGAGATTAATCCTTTATCAGTTGCTTCATTTGTAATTATTTTCTTCCATTCTGAGGGTGGTCTTTTCATCTTGTTTATGGTTTTCTTTGCTGTGAAAAAACCTTTAAGTTTAATTAGATTCCCTTTGTTTTTATTTCCATTATTCTAGGAGGTGGGTTATAGAGGCTCTTGCTGTGATTTATGTCTAAGAGTGTTCTGCCTATATTTCCCTTTAAGAGTTTTAGAGTTTCTGGTCTTACATTTAGGTCTTTAATCCATTTTGAGTTTATCTTTGTGTATAGTGTTAAGATGTGTACTAATTTCATTCTTTTACACGTAACTGTCCAATTTTCCCAGCACAGCTTACTGAACAGACTACTTTTCCTCATATATTCTTGCCTCCTTCATCAAAGGTAAGATGTCCATAGGTGCTTGGGTTTAATCTCTGGTCTTTCTAACTCGTTACATTGGTCTATATTTCTGTTTTTGTGCCACTACCACCCTGTCTTGATGACTGTAGTGTAAGCCAGAATATAATGGAATAAAATCTGAAAGAAAAATCTCTGTTCATCTAGAACTTTATATCCAGCAAAAATTCTTTCAAAGTATGAAGGTGAAATAATGGCAAACAACAGCAGGATATACATTTTTTTGAGTGCACATGCACTATTCACTAAGCTATACCATACTCTGGGGCATAAAAATAAGTTTTAAAATATTAGTGGAGCAAAAGAAACCAAATACTAAAAAGTATATTCTGTATCTTTCCATTTAAATGAAGATCTAAACAAATAAAAATAATATATAGTGAAAAGAAAATCAGAAAAATGCTTGCCTCTAGTGGTTGGGTTGACTAGAAAGCGATAGGAGGGACATTTTTAGGGTGGTGATAAGGTTCTGTTATCTTGATAGGGATTTGGTTTTCACAGGCGTATGAATTATTCAGAACTCACTAAATGATACACTTAAGATTTTTGCATCTCATTGCATGTAAATTTACCTAAAAAGAAAAAAGTGGCATATAAATATTGAAGTCTAACTAGCAATCTGAAATTATTTTTGTCTTTTCTAGGCTTGAACAAAGAAATCAATACACTGAGAAGGATGGAAGGCAGGTTACTCAAGTCAAGAAAGGGAGTTAAAAATAAGGAGTTATCTAATGTTATTTTAAAATAATGGAATTACCTAAAAATAAGAGAACAAAATGCCATTTCCGCTAAAAGAGACCAGAAGTCTTTGGGGAAAAGGTTGATCGCAGGCCTAAGGCACAGAAAGAATAATAGGCGCCTGGATCATATTGTGCCAGAAAACAAAGAAGTGTCAAAGAACGACAGAGGCATATCCAAGACATAGGAGCCGGCTTGAAGGATTTCCTCTGATCCGATCTAGGACAATATCATAGTCTCAAGCTAAACAATAGCTGTCATTTTTATATAATTCCCCTTAAGTAGAATAAATATCAATGAAGCAAATAATCTGTGAATCTATGTGCTTAGTCATGTCTGACTTTTAGCGACTCCATACACTGTAGCCTGCCAGGCTCCTCTGTCCATGGGGATTCTCCAGACAAGAATACTGTAGTGGGTTGCCATGCCCTCCTCCAGGGGATCTTCCCAACCCAGGGATTGAATCAGGTCTCCAACACTGCAGGTAGAGTCTTTACCAACTGAGCCACTAGGGAAGCTCAAGAATACTGGAGTGGGTAGCCTATCCCTCCTCCAAGGGATCTTCCTGACCCAGGAGTCAAACCAGGGTCTCCTGCATTGCAGGCAGATTCTTTACCAGCTGAACTACCAGGGAAATCCGTGAGTTCATACTGATATAAATTTAAATCATAACTGGTTTTAGAAAAGGCAGAGGAACTGGAGATCAAATTGCCAACATCCGCTGGATCATGGAAAAAGCAAGAGAGTTCCAGAAAAACATCTATTTCTGCTTTATTGACTATGCCAAAGCCTTTGACTGTGTGGATCACAACAAACTGTGGAAAAGTCTGAAAGAGATGGGAATACCAGAACACCTGATCTGCCTCTTGAGAAATTTGTATGCAGGTCAGGAAGCAACAGTTAGAACTGGACATGGAACAACAGACTGGTTCCAAATAGGAAAAGGAGTTCGTCAAGGCTGTATATTGTCACCCTGTTTATTTAACTTATATGCAGAGTACATCATGAGAAGTCCTGGACTGGAAGAAACACAAGCTGGAATCAAGATTGCTGGGAGAAATATCAATAACCTCAGATATGCAGATGACACCACCCTTATGGCAGAAAGTGAAGAGGAACTAAAAAGCCTCTTGATGAAGGTGAAAGTGGAGAGTGAAAAAGTTGGCTCAACATTCAGAAAACGAAGATCATGGCATCCAGTCCCATCACTTCATGGGAAATAGATGGGGAAACAGTGGAAACAGTGTCAGACTTGATTTTTTTGGGCTCCAAAATCACTGTAGATGGTGACTGCAGCCATGAAATTAAAAGATGCTTATTCCTTGGAAGGAAAGTTATGACCAACCTAGATAGCATATTCAAAAGCAGAGACATTACTTTGCCAACAAAGGCCCGTCTAGTCAAGGCTATGGTTTTTCCAGTGGACATGTATGGATGTGAGAGTTGGACTGTGAAGAAGGCTGAGCACCGAAGAATTGATGCTTTTGAACTGTGGTGTTGGAGAAGACTCTTGAGAGTCCCTTGGACTGCAAGGAGATCCAACCAGTCCATTCTGAAGGAGATCAGCCCTGGGATTTCTTTGGAAGGAATGATGCTAAAGCTGAAACTCCAGTACTTCGGCCACCTCATGCGAAGAGTTGACTCATTGGAAAAGACTCTGATGCTGGGAGGGATTGGGGGCAGGAGGAGAAGGGGACGACAGAGGATGAGATGGCTGGATGGCATCACTGACTCAATAGATGTGAGTCTGAGTGAACTCCTGGAGTTGGTGATGGACAGGGAGGCCTGGTGTGCTGCGATTCATGGGGTTGCAAAGAGTCGGACATGACTGAGCGACTGATCTGATCTGATCTGATCTGATAGATAAATGAGGAGGGAAAGCTTTTCCTTACAGTAGAATGCCAAGTAACAAATACAGAAAGAATGAGAGACTTAGAAAATTATTAATGGATGCCTATCCCAATCTAAGTAGACAGAAGTATAATGAGGAACAAGATATTTATATATCTTAAAACATCTCCCCAAATTGCCTACTAAACAAAGGGAAAACAATGAATTTTATAATGGAGAAACCTGGCAGATGCCACCCAATGGCCAAGTGACTTTATATGCTTGCTTCCTAATCTGATGCACTAAAAAGGACACTGTCAGAAAGTGGGTTCTTTGGAGCCAGAGTCTGAAGTGTAAGATGTGTATTACCGATTAACACCTATGAAGGAAAACAGAGTGGAGATGGGGTTAAGAGTTTACACTACAATTCAGACCTAAGAAAGCCTCTCCCGATCCAATGGGTAGCTCTGGAGTGAGTGTTGCTTATCAGAGTGTGCTCTGTGGGCAAAAATGACCACTTTTATAGTCCCACCTCGTTCAGGGACCAGAGGCAGGCTGCCCTGGGAAGGGTGTGACCCTAGACGAGGCCATACTCTTGTAGCTGATGCGGACGCTGAAGGGTCTTCACTCACTAAAGATGGGCAGCGTTTTCTTCTTTGGTGGGGTGAGGAGAGGGGAGGTCTAGGCATCTTAGCTCTGTGTCTATCACAGTCAACACCTTGTTGTCAACCAACCCACTTCTCCAGGAACATGGTGGATCTCTTTCAGAGGGCAAACTTAGAGGAAGAAAGGGAGGGAGACAAGCTACAACTGATATATCACATCATCCCCCTCTGCTTTGCATTCTAATTGTCCTCATCTTCCATTCCAACTCGGCTGGCCTCAGTGCCTTACCAGTAGCATAACCCAGATTTTCATCCCCTGGTCATCATGCCGTGCTCCAGCTGTGGTTTTACAGTCACAGTTGGGCAATGGAGTACTCTGAGGCTCCCAAGTGGGAAGCCTGCATTCCACATACATTCGTCCCTGCCTCAGTTGTGTAAAAAGCAGCCCAACCTCCTCCTGATGCTCTGTGATCCCTGACAAGACAGTGACCCTCTTCTTGCCTGGTCCCTGGACACAGGAGTTCAAAGTGCTCAGGGAGCAGCCATAGTTCATAATCCCCTAGGACTCTTGTATCACCTGCTAAACATGTGGAGACCAAGAACTCAAACCTCTCAGAGCCCAGGGTTATGGAGACAAGAAATATGAAGTCCCTTGATGAGTCATTAAGAGTCATAATAAGAGATGCCAATCTGCTTCTACCCCTTGGTACCCAGACTTGTGTATTTTCCCTACTAGGGATACAAGGAATCATGATATTCATGATCAGGAATCATGAGTTTTTTGTGGGATGAGTACACTCAGCCTCTCAGTTTTCTACTAGTGAAAGCTGAGTAGTATTTAGTCGCTGCCCATCTATTTTGCCCCAATGAAGGCCACATTCTATTAACCATTTTTTATAATTCTTTGCCATCAGGCCAGCATACTGCCACTCTAACTTTGCAGACCATTATAGTCATCATATCAATAACCTCAGATATGCAGATGACACCACCATTATGGCAGAAAGTGAAGAGGAACTAAAAAGCCTCTTGATGAAAGTGAAAGAGGAGAGTGAAAAAGCTGGCTTAAAGCTCAACATTCAGAAAACTAAGATCATGGCATCTGGTCCCATCACTTCATGGGAAATAGATGGGGAAACAGTGGAAACAGTGTCAGACTTTATTTTTTGGAGCTCCAAAATCACTGCAGATGGTGATTGCAGCCATGTAATTAAAAGATGCTTACTCCTTGGAAGGAAAGTTATGACCAACCTAGATAGCATATTGAAAAGAAGAGACATTAATTTGCCAACAAAGGTCTGTCTAGTCAAGGCTATGGTTTTTCCAGTGGTCATGTATGGATGTGAGAGTTGGACTGTGAAGAAAGCTGAGCGCCAAAGAATTGATGCTTTTGAACTGTGGTGTTGGAGAAGACTCTTGAGAGTCCCTTGGACTGCAAGGAGATCCAACCAGTCCATTCTAAAGGAGATCAGTCCTGGGTGTACTTTGGAAGGAATGATGCTAAAGCTGAAACTCCAGTACTTCGGCCACCTCATGTGAAGAGTTGACTCATTGGAAAAGACTCTGATGCTGGGAGGGATTGGGGGCAGGAGGAGAAGGGGACGACAGAGGATGAGATGGCTGGATGGCAACACCGACTCAATGGATGTGAGTTTGAGTGAACTCCTGGAGTTGGTGATGGACAGGGAGGCCTGGTGTGCTGCAATTCATGGGGTCGCAAAGAGTCAGACACAACTGAGCGACTGAACTGAACTGATAGTCATCACAGTGTCACCCTGGCATTTGTCTATTAAACATCAACACTTGGCCTCTGTTTGCTCAGGGTCTTGTAATATCAGGGAACCAAATTCTATTATGACTTCTGCTGCCATCAACCCTGGCTGACAGAGAGAGACCTGCTGAACCTCTGAACAGTGCCCCACAGCTCATTCCTCTGGGCCTTTCCAAGAACATACCATCCGGCAATTCTTGCAGTCACACATAGTGTAACCATTCCAGCATGCTCACTTCCACTTTCCATCCCGTCCTCTCCTGCTATTCTGGTGTTTCAACTGCACTGTGTGAACCACACTTGAAGGAGCCATCCAAGGGCTAAATGCTCACCTCCTGGCATTCTGGGTTCTTGCTGTGTGATCCTGAATCTCAGGAAGGTACTCCCAAGTCTAACTCTTCTCTATCCAATTTTATACTCTGACCCCTTAGATTAAGCAGCCTTAGAACCCAGTCACACATGGACTACCCCGCTCCTTCTGATAAATGTTGGCTGGATCTTGCAGCTCCCTTGGTGTATAGCTCCTTTCCTTCCTTCCTAGGCTCACCATGTCCTCAGCTGAGCTATACCTTCACTGAAGCCTCATCATAGGCCTGGTGACGGATAGGTTAGGCCCAGGAGCACATATTGCCTTTGAGGGTCAGGTACCAACTCATAATGTGGGGGGTGGTGCACAGCCACTTACACAGGCTCAGGAGGTTCAGAAGAGAAAGGAGTGGGATAGGGCTGCAAAAACTTGGGGGTCCTCTACATGTATGACCCCTTTCCCTGTGTCCTGTTTCCCAACCAGTGTTTCCTGACCAGGAATCTGACCTTGGCAAAGCAGTCCTGCCTTTATTGGCTTTTAACTTCTTAAACCCTTGGCTTTCTCCTGGGCTTTCTCTGTAGTCTTGCTAGATATGAGATTTGTCTCTTTTTATATATGTAATCAAAGTGGTCCTCTAACTTTCACACCTGGTTTTCAATTGCCTGTTATTCAACTTTAGCTGTATATTATATTTCTATGTAGAACCTCAATGGCAGTCAGCAAGAGCCATCCAACGCACTACCCTCATAGCTTTTTTTTCTCCATATATCTTGAATGTCTCATACATTGTACCTGCTTGTATATATTCCCTTCCACATATATACCTCTCAACTTACCACTACTAAAGACTTTAACAAGTGGTACTGTCAAATTTTCCATCTATTAATATCCCCAGACAGGTGGTAAATGATTCCATTTCAAATACTCTTTATTACTGCCTTTTTTTCATTATCCCATTTCTGTTATCATCATGGGTTGGGTTCTTTGAAAGTAGGCACTAAGTAGAGTTTGGGATATGAAATGTTTATTAAGGACCAACACCTGTGAAGGTGTTATAGCCATGCGTTCCAGGAAACAAACTCACTCAGAAGCACAATGCAGATAGTGGAGTGCAGTTTATTACACCGGCGGGCCCAAGGCAGAGTCTCCTCTTAGCCAAGGACACCAACCAGTTTTTCTGAAAACCTTATATACCCTAAGTGTATGTGCCCAAACCCACCTCCCCAGATTCCCTAAAACTAGTCTGAACAAAGGAAGAGAAAGATACAATCAAAGTTAACCCATGATTCATATGCCTTAAGCCTAGGTAGTTAACAGTGGACAATTATCAATAGGCCTGTGGTCATTCCCCAAAACACATGAAAGAATTTATGATTCTATTTGTTTACACAGATAATTAGGGTATTCTTTTAGGCAATGGAGAGTATAGGTACTACCCTGGGGCTCTTCCATCCGGGGGCCCTGGTTTTCCAGTTGGTATGTCATTTCCATGGATATGGGCATATAGCTCAAAGTCCACAGTCCGGCCCAAGATGGAGTCCTGCTTTCAAGATGGAGGCTGCTCTGTCTGTTTCCTCCCTCAAAGGGAAGAGAAAGAAACAGTATTGGCAGAGGAATAAGTTGAACTGTGATGCAGATCTAACAAAGGAGTGCTCAGTCAGTCTAGCAGGAGTTCTGGAACAAGTACCACCTATTATAGTGTCCTGTGTCAGATCAGATGGCCAGGCTTTGATATCCTTGCCTCACAAGTCACCATACGTGGACTTCTCAAGGTGGACATGACATCACACAAGATTTCTCTCTGAAACTGAGGCTGATGATAGAGCATCTATTGGCTAGAGCCTATCTTCTGACCATTCTCTCTGCAGGTACATGACAAGTCCTCTTGTCTTACTATATCCTCGTAGAGTAAGAGAGTGAGCTCTGGTATCTATTTCTTTTCTTATAAGGATAATAATCCCACCATGGGAGCACCACTCTCATGACTTTAACTAAACCTAAATACATCATCTCCTAATACCATTACATGTGGGGTAGGTCTTCAACAAACGGAGACAAACATTTAGTCCATAAATTCAACAAGTCCTCCCTTGAGGCAGATTCTGGCAGAGAGTCCCTGTGTCTACAGCAAACACACAGATTTTCTGTGGGATGCTTACCAAAAATGCAACACATGAAAATAATCATATGGAAACATCAAACCCAAATTAAAGGACATTCTTCGTAGCAACTGGCCCATGCACTTCAAAGATCTCAATGTCTGGAAAGGCTGAGATCATTTTCCAGTTTCAAAGAAACTAAAGAAACATGACAACTAAGTGTAATTAGATTCTGGACTGTGGTAAGAAATAGCCATGAAGAACATTATTTGAACAACCAATAATATCTGAATATGGAGAATGGATTAGATAGTATCAATAGTACTGTATCAATACTAAATAGATAATATCAATAGCATTGTATCAAACTAAATGTACCAATTTTAACCATTTTTATTTTACTTAACTTTAGTTAAATTTAAGTTTTTATTTTAAAATTGAAGCAATGTAGAACTTTAAAATTTATATGCACTGAAATCATAGTATGCTAATATGTGGGTGAAAATACGTTATCATAGTTAATTTTACATTTCTTTTTCTTAATGATGGCTACTAAATATTTGAAATTACATGGCTTGCACTTGACTTCTATTGGATAGCACTGTTGGATTCCATTCCTTTTTCATAGTATAGAAATCAAGATTATCTCTAGTACTGTCATCATCCCATATTTTTAAACATTCTACATGCCCTAGTTTGAGACTGCTCTGTTGCTTTATGAGCCAGTTCTATAGAGGGCCTGGGTTTTTTAAAAAACTGTTAAGGACGAACAGATAAACAGTGCTGACCCTCTACGTAGCCAGCCACGTAAGGGAGCCCCTTATACCTCAAGGCTCCAGGTAGACCTGGTGGGGAAGGAAGTGCAGATTTGCGTTTGGGGGTAGTGTGTCTGAGTCTCGCGTGGCAGCACAGCAGAACCAAGAATAAAGAGCTGCAGGACAGGGGGCTAGGGAAGCCGGACGCAAGGATTGCCCAGCATTGCAGTTGCGTCAGAAGCTTTGCCACTATGACAGCATTTCTTTGTCACTAACACTGCACATCAAAAGCCATCCTTAACACACATACGTGTCATATTTATATGAAGTTATTTTTCTTTTAGGTTAGTGAAGTCTTTGATAGCCCTATTTCTTAGAAATGGAGTTGGGGAAAGCATCTTATATCTTGGAAATTCTGAAATGACATTTCTGCCACTCTGCAAAGGTGGTTTCCATCACTTTTGCAAACTGTTATCTGGTTTATTGTCCAAAACTGTATTTTCATTAACCTTTCACGCATTCAACAAATTGTGTGCCCTCTTTGTGCTGGCAGTCACGATGGTAAATATGATACAGTCCTCCCCTTTAAGGCCTTCACAGTCAGGATGGGGAGAGAAATATGTATAAAGACAATGATAATTCAACAAGATAAATGTCAATAAAAATATGACCAAGAGGCTCTGGAGGATCACAAAGGGGTGACTAAGTGAGCTGCAGTGAAACACAGAAAAGTTTTTACAGAAAGAGGTGATGAAGAAGAAGAGAAATTAATCAGGCAAGCTGTGGGGGGTCATGGAGAATGGACTCCATATTTGTAAAGGCATAGACACATGGAACAGCATTAACAATTCAGGGAACTGCAAGTGGCCTTCTGTTGCTAGAATGTAGAGGGGAAATAAAGCCAAAGGAAAGGCCAGATTCCAAAGAGCTGATATGCCAAATTGCCAGGTTTGACTTTTATCCTGCAGGCACTGAATGATTTTAAGCATCAGATCAGAACAGATCAGTTGCTCAGTCGTGTCCGACTCTTTGCGACCCCATGAATCACAGCACGCCAGGCCTCCCTGTCCATCACCAACTCCCGGAGTTCACTCAGACTCACGTCCATCGAGTCAGTGATGCCATCCAGCCATCTCATCCTCTGTCGTCCCCTTCTCCTCCTGCCCCCAATCCCTCCCAGCATCAGAGTCTTTTCCAATGAGTCAACTCTTCACATGAGGTGGCCGAAGTACTGGAGTTTCAGCTTTAGCATCATTCCTTCCAAAGAAATCCCAGGGCTGATCTTCTTCAGAATGGACTGGTTGGATCTCCTTGCAGTCCAAGGGACTCTCAAGAGTCTTCTCCAACACCACAGTTCAAAAGCATCAATTCTTCAGTGCTCAGCCTTCTTCACAGTCCAAGTCTCACATCCATACATGACCACAGGAAAAACCTGGAAGAGTAAAATAAATGCATCCTAAAAAAAATTTTTAATGGTGCTTTAAAAAATAAGCATATTTTATAGCTTTAAAAAAAATCAACTATTAAAACAGCTATAGGAAGATAAAGGTGGATCTGGCTTTGGGATAGAAAAGGATTTCTAAGCATGAAAACAATGAAGAAACCAAAAAGTAAAAAGATTAAGAGATAAAATTAAATAAAAATATAAAATATGTACCTGAAAGCAAGTAAAATTAAGAACCAGACAACAAACTGAGGAAAGTATATGCCAAGAGAATTAGGAACATTTTCATTGCAAATAGGCAAGGCACTAAAAAGGTCATTCACCAAAGAACTATTGTAAGTGGCAAACAAATATTTAAGGGGCAATCAAAGGGAAAAAATGAAATATCTTACCTTCCTAGTCAATGCATTTCAGAATAAACAAGTGGTCCCAGTTGATGAGAGAAAGTTCTATTTAATAGAATAGTACTCCTCCGGTGCTCAAGGGCACCACACAGATTACTGTGCAGTTGCAAAAGGGAAATGGAGGGAGAAGGTTGCTACCACTGTTATCAGGGGTCAACCTTAACAATCCTAATGACTGACCACAAGATGTTATTGCAGTTGCGTCAGAAGCTGCCACGTGTCAGCCTGCTGATGTTATTGGTCAGACTGCTAATATGATGCAATAAGAAATATACGACACTTGTGATGTATTCTTTCCAAAAATGTTTAGCTTAAATCTCATGCCTTTAGATCCAGCTCCTCATTTACAGAAAATACAGGGAATAGAGGATCAAAGTAAACAGCACTGCAGGGAAATAAGACAAATATGGAAAAATAAAACATTTTACAGACAACTGACCAATTCTATTCAAAAGTCAGTACATGAAAAGAGAGAGCGAGAAAGGAAGAAAACAAGAGGGAAAAAGAAAGAGAAATAAAGGAACTGTAGCTTAAAAGAATCTTAAGAGACATAATATTCAGGTTCAACATCTGGTCTTGGGTTGGATTTTGTTTTAAACAAACCAGAAAAGACATTTTTAAGACAAATGGTGCAATTTAACTATGAAACAAATATTGATATAATATTAAACAATTATAATTTTATGGAGGGAAATGTTCTTTTTTAAACTACAAACTGAAGTGAAAAATATATTTTAATTTTCCCAACTATAATAACAATCAAGTAAATACAAATTACAAATTTTTAAAAGGAAAAAATTTTTGCTTGTTAAATAGATTCCTTCTTATTATTTTGGCTTCTTTTTATTTTCTATTTAAAGTAGAATTTAAGCTACTGGCCACAGTGGGATGGTTGAAGTTTCATCACAGGTGCTCAGTCGAGTTTGACTCTTTGTGACCTCATGGACTGCAGGCTGCCAGGCTTCTCTGTCCATAGGATTTTCCCAGCAAGAGTACTGGAGTGGGTTGCACCCTTCTCTAGGGGATCCTCCCAACCAAGGAATCGAACCCACGTCCCATGCATCTCCTGCATTGGCAGATAGATTCTTTACCACTACCTGGTAATAAGCTACCTGGAAAGCTCATTCATTTTGATCTCCTTCTGGTAAAAGTGCAAATGAATTCAGTATTTCCAGGAACAATATGTATCAATTGGCAATATGTATAAAGCCAAGACTGCACTCCTCCTCCTTTTAGAAATTTATCCTGAAGAAGCAATCAAGAGATATAATGAAACATATTTTATATGTATGCATACATATTCTTTACAATAGCAAAAAATAGAAACTATCAAATGTTCATTATGAAATAACGATTGGTATATCCATAATGTGGCATCAGATCAGATCAGATCAGTCGCTCAGTCGTGTCCAACTCTTTGCGACCCCATGAATCACAGCACGCCAGGCCTCCCTGTCCGTCACCAACTCCAGGAGTTCACTCAGACTCACATCTATCGAGTCAGTGATGCCATCCAGCCATCTCATCCTCTGTCGTCCCCTTCTCCTCCTGCCCCCAATCCCTCCCAGCATCAGAGTCTTTTCCAATGAGTCAACTCTTCACATGAGGTGGCCGAAGTACTGGAGTTTCAGCTTTAGCATCATTCCTTCCAAAGAAATCCCAGGGCTGATCTCCTTCAGAATGGACTGGTTGGATCTCCTTGCAGTCCAAGGGACTCTCAAGAGTCTTCTCCAACACCACAGTTCAAAAGCATCAATTCTTCGGCACTCAGCTTTCTTCACAGTCCAACTCTCACATCCATACATGACAAAAACCATAGCCTTGACTAGACAAACCTTTGTTGGCAAAGTAATGTCTCTGCTTTTGAATATGCTATCTAGGTTGGTCATAACTTTCCTTCCAAGGAGTAAGCGTCTTTTAATTTCATGGCTGCAGTCACCATCTGTAGTGATTTTGGAGCCCAGAAAAATCAAGTCTGACATGGTTTCCACTGTTTCCCCATCTATTTCCCATGAAGTGGTGGGACCGGATGCCATGATCTTCGTTTTCGGAATGTTGAGCTTTAAGCCAATTTCTTCACTCTCCACTTTCACTTTCATCAAGAGGCTTTTTAGTTCCTCTTCACTTTCTGCCATAAGGGTGGTGTCATCTGCATATCTGAGGTTATTGATATTTCTCCCAGCAATCTTGATTCCAGCTTGTGTTTCTTCCAGTCCAGCGCTTCTCATGATGTACTCTGCATATAAGTTAAATAAACAGGGTGACAATATACAGCCTTGACGAACTCCTTTTCCTATTTGAAACCAGTCTGTTGTTCCATGGCCAGCTCTAACTGTTGCTTCCTGACCTGCATACAAATTTCTCAAGAGGCAGATCAGGTGTTCTGGTATTCCCATCTCTTTCAGACTTTTCCACAGTTTGTT
Organism: Bubalus bubalis; assembly: GCF_019923935.1. Classification (NCBI taxonomy): domain Eukaryota; kingdom Metazoa; phylum Chordata; class Mammalia; order Artiodactyla; family Bovidae; genus Bubalus; species Bubalus bubalis. The sequence continues at coordinate 112,912,938 of NC_059157.1, read as the reverse complement.
GTGATCCACACAGTCAAAGGCTTTGGCATAGTCAATAAAGCAGAAATAGATGTTTTTCTGGAACTCTCTTGCTTTCTCTATGATCCAGCGGATGTTGGCAATTTGATCTCCGGTTCCTCTGCCTTTTCTAAAACCAGCTTGAACATCAGGAAGTTCACGGTTCACATATTGCTGAAGCCTGGCTTGGAGAATTTTGAACATTAGTTTACTAGCGTGTGAGATGAGTGCAATTGTGTGGTAGTTTGAGCATTCTTTGGCATTGCCTTTCTTTGGGATTGGAATGAAAACTGACCTTTTCCAGTCCTGTGGCCACTGCTGAGTTTTCCGAATGTGCTGGCATATTGAGTTCAGCACTTTTACAGCATCATCTTTCAGGATTTGAAAGAGCTCAACTGGAATTCCATCACCTCCACTAGCTTTGTTCATAGTGATGCTTTCTAAGGCCCACTTGACTTCACATTCCAGGATGTCTGGCTCTAGGTGAGTGATCACACCATCGTGATTATCTGGGTCATGAAGATCTTTTTTGTACAGTTCTTCTGTGTATTCTTGCCATCTCTTCTTATTCTATAACTATTAAAGTTATGCCAAATAATATAGAGAAGTAAAATCAGTACATAAGGGATTTCCTTGGTGATCCAGTGGCTAAGACTTCATGTCTCAATGCAGGGAGCCCAGGCTGGACCCTTGGTCAAGGAACTAGATCCCGTATGCTACAATAAAGATTGAAGATCATGTGTGCTGCACCTAAGGCGTGGAGCACTGAAATAAATTTAAAAACAAATTTTAAAATCAGTACATAAATAAAAATCAGTGTATGATACCACGTCTATAATTCTAATTTTTAAGGATTTATTTGTAAAAGACTGCAAGATAATACAGAAAAATATGTGTACCATTTATTTCTAGAGAGTGGGATTACCACTCACTGAAAAGGGCTCAGTAGTTGTGGCTCCTATGCTACAGAGCACAGGCTCAGCAGTTGCGGCGCTCAGGCATAGCTGCCCCGTGGCATGTGGGATCTTCCCAGATTGGGGTCAAACCTGTGTCTCTTGCAATGGCAGGTAGATTCTTTACCTCTGAGCCACCAAAGAAATGCTCTACCACTTGTTTTTATGACAGTATTTCATGTACAGTCCCTCTTCCTACCCCAGTCAGTATCTGTGGATTTACGTCATTCTTTTTCACAGTGGCATATGGTAATATGGATTACTGTAAGTGATTGAATCACTTTCTACTAATGGATGCTTATGTTCCCTTTTCAGGCCATTACAACCACTGATGTTGTAAAGACTGTCATATATGAATATTTAGGTAGGACAGATTCCTTGAAGTAGAATTTCCTGGCCAAAGGGCACATGGAGTGAAAATTACTATCAGATTGCTCTCAAAATTCCTGTACTCAGTTATACTCTCGCCAATATTGTGTGCATTTCCTCAATCCTCCACAAAGCTGCACTTGTATCGGCAGAGTGTTTAACTTTTTTCCAATTTGAAAAGTGAAAAAAAGTTACATTAATGTTTAGCTTTCAATTCTTTTTTTTTTTTTTTTTTCCTCCCGACCCCTCCACCCGCCCTCCCTCCGCCCCTCGGCGCTCTCCCCTTCGTCTCCCTAGCTTTCAATTCTTACACAATTATTAGTGAAGATGTTAATCGTTTTATGTGTTTCTTGCTCAAATGCGTTTTGTCTTCGGAGAGTTGCCCATTCATCTGTTTCTTTGGTTAAACAATGTGTGAGTACCATTACTCTGTTGATACCCTAGATTTAAAGCAGCATCTTCAAATATTACAAACTGTGTTCACCAAGGATAAAATATTTCAGGCTAAACAAGGATTCTAATTTCCCTTGTTTTGAATGTTTGCCTGTTTGGATCCAAAAGCCCCAAAATATTTTTGATGTTCTCTCTTTTTAAAAAATAGACTCTTAAGCCATACTTTCCAGATAGTTATATTACCATAATATTCCAGGTGGAGAATCAGAGCATAAAGTGTTGTATTTAGAGTTACAAAATGATTCAGATGTGCATCTCAAGTCCATCATTCCATCTTATTCTTCAATTATGTGCTCCACATTTTCCTTCTTCAATTCACTCCCCATCAGTCTCGTTTGTTGGAATAAAGAGCCAGTTAGTATTCATAGGTTTTATTCAAATACATAAATATGTAAGTTCATGAAAGAATGAAACAATCACGCATAAGCTATAAATTACTTCTTGTTCCTGTTTATATATAGTGCTTTAATTACTGCATACTTCTTGGCTTAAGGAATAAATGACTTGGAAATAATTTTCACTCCACCCAAAATTCAGTAAGAAATATGGTTTAGTACAGTGGTGCTTGTTCAAAGAGAGACCTCAATGTGACATTGCTGCTGAGGTTTAAGAAAAAAAGTAAGGTAAGCTGTAAGGAAAGGACTTTAAACCTTTATTACAGGAGAGGGGTTTAGGTGCAGGAAGTTCTTGAAATCCAAAATACGGTTTCCCTAACTGCTATAAATACATCCATTGTTTCTTCACCACCCCCATATGGCAGTGACCTTGTAGGAGAGATGGAGTGGAGAGAAAAGCCTATTTCAGGAATAAGGAGTTGCCTGTGGGCTGTAACAATCCCTTCTCTTTAACCATTTCCTGGGGACTAGGAAATGTTCTATTAACACTGATAAATATGATTAAAAATAACTATTCCCATTCCTTTATTTGGGGCTAATTACTTTGCACCCATCTCATTTAGTTTTTCTAGCAATCCTATGCCTTAAATATAATAATTATTATCTTATAGAACTAAGTCTCAGAAACTTGGCCAAGGTCCCACGGTGAGTAGATGTAAGAGCCAGGATTCAAATCCAAGCTTGCTAATTCCCACGCTGGCTCTTTTCACTGTGATCCTTTGCTGCCACTTGCAGTGGGTAGCTCTGAGGCCAGGAAGACAGACCAACTGCATTAGGCTTTTCATCTTAGGACACTCCACGTGTCTTAGGGATCCAGCCATGTCAGGGTGTGCCTCTCAACTTTGCAAGTTCAGAAAGCCAATGTTCTGTATGTGTTGGCTCATCCTGGCATGAAGTAAACTGCTGGGCCACGTGCATACCGAGGGAGGAAATCTAAGATCACATGAGGGGAATGTGCACACAGACAAAATCTGCAGGTCTGTGAAGGGGGCAAAGACCCAGGAAGTCACTGAGACTGGAGACAGGGATATAAAAGCAGGACAAGAGATGTCCAGTCAATGCCAGGGATTCTAGCGGTCTACTGAGAGCCACATAATGAAGTGGATAAGCTTTTCCAATAGCCAGACAGATGGCAGCCCGGGGCAGAAAGGCCTATAGGAGCGTTGGCGTCTCTCACTTGGGGAGAAAACAGCCTGTGCAAGTCTGGAGGACAGCTGGGAGGTAAAGGCAAGCTAAGCTGGGGATGCAGGAGCAGAAGGCAGGCACAGCTCTTTGAGGTGCATTGACTGACCAGCCAGGCAACTGTACTAGAGACTTAGCCACAGCTGATTGGACCATGTGACAAAAGGAGCTGGCCAACGATCAATCAGACTCTCTGAATTTTACCTAAAAAACAAAGAGTGGGCTGGTCAGATGCCACATGCATGTAACTATCTGAAAGTTTATTTAGCAGATGGGTCAGAGAGTCTATAAGTGCCATGCTGCTGCGCTAAGTCACTTCCCCAATTTACAGGAGAACACATGTTTAGAATACAGCAAAGGAAGCACGAAAGAAATGAACATGGCTCTGTCTCCTCAGAGAGAGATGGGGCAGGTAACTCATATTATGATTCCCAGTGAGGATAGGCTATATCTTGCAGTTAAGTCTCTATGACATTCCTCTCAGTCTTGATATCAAATCCACATTTTATGAGCTTCTTAGAGTAGATTTCTTTCTTAGTAGCAACTTCTGACTCAGGTACTGATTTTTGAATAAGAGTGCCATTGCATTCATGAACAATTGAACAATCCTTTCCAACAAGAATTCTTCTGTCCACATATTTGGAAAATGGACTTAGTAATCAGAATGTGGCTTTGTGATCAGGGTATCAGAGCCCAAGGTGTTGGTCATCTCACATTGGCTCAGGCTAAGGAAGCAGACGGAGAATGCTCCTTCCTCAGGAAACAGAGAGAAATGAACAATCTTTGGGCACCGGAGAAGGCAATGGCACCCCACTCCAGTACTCTTGCCTGGAAAATCCCATGGACGGAGGAGCTTGGTAGGCTGCAGTCCATGGGGTCGCGAAGAGTTGGACACGACTGAGCGACTTCACTTTCATGCATTGGAGAAGAAAATGGCAACCCACTCCAGTGTTCTTGCCTGGAGAATCCCGGGGAAGGGGGAGCCTGGTGGGCTTCCATCTATGGGGACGCAAAGAGTCAGACACGACTGAAGTGACTTAGCAGCAGCAGCAGCAACAGTTGTTACATAGCATTACATCATTTAATTCTCACAACCCTATTATTTAGTTATAGAAAGAATCTGAAGCTCCAGGAGGTTAACTAAACTGCCCAAAGATCAAAAAGCTAAGAAGAAATTCAGCTGGGAATCAAAATCAGGGCACTTTTCCTTTTAAGCACCTTATCTCCCAGGGACCAAAATACTATTAGCCGCTCACGACAGCCCTGGACTCTTCGGGCAGGGTAATGGCTAACGTTATGTGTCAGCTTAGCTGGACCAGTGTTTGATGGTTGAGCAAACATTATTTTGTGATGGTGTTTTTGCATGAGATTTACATTTAAATCTATGGACTTTAAGAAAAGCAGGTTGTCCTCCATGATGTGGGTAAGCCTTATCCAGTTAGTGGAAGACTTAAATAGAATAAACACTGATCTCTAAGCAAAAAAGGAATTCTTCCAGCAGATAACCTTCACACTTGAGCCACAGCATTGGCTCTTTCCTGGGTCTCCAGCTTGGCAGCCCACCCTGCAGATATAACTATATATACATAGCTGTAGTTAAACTACAGATATAGATATCGATCTATCTCTCCTATTGGTTACATGTGTCCGCACAACCTTAACTACCATGGCAATGATGAATAACTACTGCTTAGATTCACTTTTTAGTCTGTATGAGTTTGGGCATTTCTTCTACCATTTTGGGGCTCATAGAAAAGAGCACTCCAAACCACAAAACAGGATATGTTACAAAAACTCCCTTCCCTTGTATATTAAACCTCATTAGGTACCATGTTAAAGAGTGACTTTCCTGACCTTGTCTTCAGATTCCAGCTTAGCTCAGTGTTTCAAATAGTGGGAATATATAAATTCTCCAGGATATTACTTGTCATACTTTAACACCAGCAATAATAAGTACTGATTCTGGACCTATATTCTTCAGCACCATTGCAAATCTCCATAACCTCTATCCACACACAAATGTCACTGATACCTGCAAGTGCCAGAGAGGAGATGCTAATTTGAAAACTTTTATTGGCCATAATTTGTCTGAAGATGATGAGCTGAATTACAAATCAACCTAAAGGTGTGCTTCAGCTCTCATAAGTATACAAAACTGTTGGAAAGATATGGGGAAGGTGAACTGATCTGAAATCTTAGATCAGTCAGTTATATATATTCTATTTTGAAACATTATTTTCAGTCAACCAGTAACTGTTTTTGGAGGGAAGACTGAAGAGTATATGGATATTTATTAAATATTTATTTAATATTTAATATTTATTAAAATTATATTGTGAGTCTCATAACAGTGATATCATTTTTGACAGTGATATTATTTATACTACAAGAATGCCCATGTTTTAATAATATAAAATTAGTATTAATAATAATAAAATAATAATTTCATATATTTCAAAATAAAAGGCAAGCTTACAAAAACTCAAGTGATATAGTCAAACAGAACTAGAAGAAATACTGTACTACATGACGGTTTACATTGGGAAAAAAGAGAGGTGGTAAATAAATAACCCAAGTGTTTAAGAAGATAGAAAAAGGGTAATAGAATGAACACAAGAAAAGGGAAGGAAAAAAAATTAAAACAAAATCAGAAATTACTAAAAATAGAAAACATACAATAAAATGACCCACAAAATCAAAAGAGATTCTTTGAAAGGCTAATAAAAAGATAAACCTCTTGCAGTCTTAATTAAAGAAGTAAACAGAACAAGAAAAATCATCAATGAATATTATATCATAAATGAATTAATGAAAAGGATGCGTGCGTGAGTGCTTAGTCACTCAGTTGTGTTTGATGCTATGTGACCTCAAGGACTGTAGCCCACCAGGCTTCTCTGTCCATGGGATTCTCCAGACAAGAATGCTGGAGTGGGTTACCATTTCCTCTTCCAAGGGATCTTCCCGACCCAGGTATTAAACCCAGGTCTCCTGCATTGCAGGTGTACTCTTTACCATTTGAGTCACTTGGAAAAGGGTGACCTAACTATAAATCCAATGTAGATTTCAAAACACACTGAGAAATAATATGAATGAATATCATGCCAATAATCCTGAAAATACACTTGAAAGGGAAATTTTTTCCCCAAAAAAATGTCTAGAGAAAGATTATAAATCCTAAGTAGACTAATAACAAATTTTTTAAATTGTGTCAATGATCAAAAATTGACCCCTCCAAAGGCATGAGGCCTAGATTTCTTTTTAACTTTTACTTTGAAATAATCATGGATTGCAGAAAAGTTGTAAAAATTGACACAGTTCCTACATAATCTTCACTCAGCTTCCCCTACTGCTAACAATTTACATCACTACAGTATAATTATCAAAATCTAGAATTTAACATTAGTGCAATACCTAAAAAGGTATAGACTTATGGAGAACTTTATTAGTTTTCCCAGGAATATCTTTCTGTCTTGGGATTCAATCTAGTAGCCCATATTGCATTTCAGTTCAGTTCAGCCATTCAGTCATGTCCGACTCTTTGCGACCCCATGGACTGCAGCATGCCAGGCCTCCCTGTCCATCACCAACTCCCAGAATTTACTCAAACTCATGAGTTGGTGATGCCATCCAACCATCTCATCCTCTGTCGTCCCTTTCTCCTCCTGTCTTCAGTCTTTCCCAGCATCAGGGTCTTTTCAAATGAATCAGTTCTTCACTTCAGATGGCCAAAGTATTGGAGTTTCAGCTTCAGCATCAGTCCTTCCAGTGAATATTCAGGACTGATTTCCTTTAGGATGGACTGGTTAGATCTCCTTGTAGTCCAAGGGACTCTCAAGAGTCTTCTCCAACACCACAGTTCAATTCTTCGGCGCTCAGCTTTCTTCACAGTCCAACTCTCACATCCTTACATGTCCACTGGAAAAACCATAGCCTTGACTAGATGGACCTTTGTTGGCAAAGTAATGTCTCTGCTTTTCAATATGCTATCTAAGTTGGTCATAACTTTCCTTCCAAGGAGTAAGCGTCTTTTAATTTCATGGCTGCGGTCACCATCTGCAGTGATTTTGGAGCCCAGAAAAATAAAATCTGACACTGTTTCCACTGTTTCCCCATCTATTTCCCATGAAGGTTGGGACCGGCTGCCATGATCTTCATTTTCTGAATGTTGAGTTTTAAGCCAACTTTTTCACTCTCCTCTTTCACTTTCATCACAAGGCTCTTTAGTTCTTCTTTGCTTTCTGCCATAAGGGTGGTGTCATCTGCATATCTGAGGTTATTGATATTTCTCCCAGCAACTTTGATTCCAGCTTGTGCTTCATCCAGCCCAGTGTTTCTCATGATGTACTCTACATATAAGTTAAATAAGCAGGGTGACAATATACAGCCTTGACATACTCCTTTCCCTATTTGGAACCAGTCTGTTGTTCCATGTCCAGTTCTAACTGTTGCTTCCTGACCTGCATACAGATTTCTCAAGAGGCAGGTCAGGTGTTCTGGTATTCCCATCTCTTTAAGAATTTCCCACATTTTGTTGTGATATATTGCATTTAGTAACCATATCTACTTAGTCTCCTCCATCTGTGACATTTTCTCTATCTTTTCTTGATTTTTATGACTTTGATATTCTTGAAAAGTACTGGTAAGCTATTTTGTAATATGTCCCTCAATTTGAGTTTGACTTGTGTTTTCTTGATCAGGTTGAGCTAATGCTTTTGGGGCAAGAATATCCCAGAAGTCATGTTGTGTCTTTCTCAGTCTACCGTACACCGAGGGGTGTGTAATATCAATACATGTTATTGCTGGTGACTTATTACTTACTGTTGCTGGGACAGCTCTGGCCCTTGAAGCCTTCTTGATGGCTGCAGGATGTGGCATTCTGGTCCTGGCAGACTCTGAAAAGAGGCATTCTCACAATCACAGGATATCCTTCTTCCCAGAACAAAGTGATAAATGCCACATCCTGCAGCCATCAAGAAGGCTTCAAGGGCCAGAGGTGTCCCAGTGGAGTAAGGGTGCACTCAGAGGGAGCGAGACGATGAGTAGAAAGAGGTCAGTGCAGTGCCAAGATGCTGCTGATTGGCTGTGATTCAGGGGTCTTGTGCAAAAGGGCTGTCAACTGTTCTTCCAGAGGCTGCATCAAGAGCCTGGGTGCCAGAGTTAGAGATGGCAGTCAGAGGAACTGTGGCAGCCAAGGGGAACCAGAGAGAGTGTCACCTTCCATATGGTCAACCACCAACACAATGCCTGCCTTCATCAGGATACTTGTCCATGTGGCTGCAAGAGACAGAAGAGAGCTGTACCAGAAACAGAGTGAGCAAGAAGTCCAAGCAGGCCTAAGGGAGGGGGCACCGGATGCTGTAATTCCTTCACTCCCAAGCATCAACTCTCAAGAAATGTTCTTATGTAAACACAAGAGGACATGTTAAAGAATGTTCACATCAGTATCATTTGTCAGAGAAAAAATAAACTTTAGTCATGTAATAAAAACAGATGGCACTGGTATTTGAATGAATTACAACTGTACATATTAACAAGAAAAAAAAATCTCCAAAAAATTAAAATAAAAAGTAAGTTACAAAAGGATACTTAGAGTATGATGTTGATTATATAAAGTTTAAAATATGCAAAATGATACCACTGTTTTGGATGCATATATGATGAGTAAAAGCATAAAGACTTTCCTGAGAATGATAGACATGAAATTCAGGATGATGGTGTTTTGGCAGAAGAAAAACAGAGGGGAATGGGGTCAGGAAGGTGCCAGCTGTTTGTAAGATTAAACCAAGAAATGGACATAGTGATGCTCTTCATATTCTTTTAATGCCTTTTTATATATATGAAATACATTATTTTTCAAAAAAGAAATGTAAAGGTTTATAGTTTATTATTCTCTCTACTTTTCTGGAATTTGGAGTTTCTTCAAGTTAATAAAATACCATATTTTAATATATACTCTATATGCATCACTTCCCCTTTCATGTCATCTGTATTTTATTACTCATATGAATTGAAGGGAAAATGGAATTATTTCAAAAGTAGTGAACCAAGGCCTCCTCTGCTAAGAACCAGAACTTGAAATAAATTAGGTTTGGTTCAGTCTGGAGTATTAATTGGATTTAATTATTTATAAGCTAAGTGTCATATGGGTCCATGAACCTTAAAAGAACTAATCCCATTTCAAAGGGCATTGAAAACCATATAAATGTAATGAAGTTGTACAGTCTAATTATCAGCACATTATCTGGGAGTCTGTGGAGAAAGTGGCCTATTTGACATTCTAGAAACTAGCCCAGACTTTTACATCAGACTTTGTACAATGTCATTTAATACTCGTGGAGAAGAAACAAAGATTTTACACACACACACACACACACACACACACACCACAACACATATTTCATAAGGATACATTCATATTTAAAGACAAATCAGATGCATTTGTGGATGATTATCTGGGGGTGAATAGAGATGAATGGGTAAAAATAAAATGATATCAAACTAGAAAGAGGCCTTATGTGGACTGGTAATAATTTGTTATGAATTGAGTAAAATTGATCCAGCTCTCAGCACTTGAGATAACTTTAAAAAAACCCTAAAACACAACCAAAAAAAAAAACCCACAAAGAAACCTGGACCTTAAGTTATTTAAAATATTAGAGAAAAAGAGATTTCATAATATAAATGTGATAGCTTGTAAGGTGCTAAGCACTTCTGGATTCTCAGTCAAAGAAATAGTAATCGCTCATTACTATATGCTTCAATACTTTGGCCTCAGGTAGCGAAGGAAGCGGAGAAGGCGATGGCACCCCACTCCAGTACTCTTGCCTGGAAAATCCCACGGACGGAGGAGCCTGGTAGGCTGCAGTCCATGGGGTCGCTAAGAGTCAGACACGACTGAGCGACTTCCCTTTCACTTTTCACTTCATGCATTGGAGAAGGAAATGGCAACCCACTCCAGTGTTCTTGCCTGGAGAATCCCAGGGACGGGGGAGCCTGGTGGGCTGCCGTCTATGGGGTCGCACAGAGTCGGACACGACTGAAGCGACTTAGCAGCAGCAGCAGCAGCAGCAGCGAAGGAAGAGCTGACTCATTGGAAAAGACCTTGATGCTGGGAAAGATTGAGGGCAGGAGGAAAAGGGGTCAACAGAGGGTGAGATGATTGGATGGCATCACTGACTCAATGGACATGAGTTTGAGTAAACACTGGAAGATAGTGAAGAACAGGGAAGCCTGGTGTGCTGCAGTCCATTGGGTCCATGGGGTTGCAAAGAGTCAGACATGACTTAGTGACTGAGCAGCAACAATAACTCATTAATGCATTTGTTTACCCTAATGCATTTAGTAATTTGGTTACCAAACATTTTTTTTTTCCAAAAAGGGGGAAAGACTATCATAACACATTCAGTGGAAGATATCTCATAGTTTATACCATTCTTCATGCATTTATCTCTTTGGAATGTCACACTTGGCTCCAAGTGAAGAGCCAAGGCTCCCAGGTTAGAGAGAAGCCATGGGGAGAAGAGTGAGCTTTGAGGAAGGGTGTTGCAGCCCTGGCATGAGTAAACAGGAACTCCTCTTTCATTTTGGGGTGAAAAGAATGTAAAGGTAAATATCAGAGTGATGCTACATGTGACACGTAAGGATACAGGTTGCATGAACACCTGATCCTAGTTATATTAATAAAACAGAGTATTTAAACCAAATCATTTGGTTAATGTGATATGACACTGACCATCTTATGGGATACTTTGGGGATTTCTGTGTTAAAATGCAGGTTTGTTTTCGACAAGACAGAACAGGCTCAATACAGTGAAGTTTTATTCATCACTTATAACATGGTCCGGGGTCTCGGGCTGTCCCTTAGCAGTTTCTCTCCAAAGGGGGACCCAGAGATCTTAATTTCTTCACCTAGAACACATGGTATCCAAGGGAAGAGAGAGCTGGAGGATTTTTGGAGGACATTTTAGGACCCAAACTGAAGGTGGCTTCTATTGCACCCCCTGCATTTTACTGGATAGAAGCCAGTCGAAGACCCCACAGCATAACTGCAAGGAAGGCTGGGAAAAGCAGCACCCCCACTCCCCCAGCATCCAAGAAGAGCAAACAGAATGAGGAATGCCCTTGCTACCTCTGCCAGACAAGTGGTATCAGGAAAATCATTGAAGAAATCAGAAATCACTACCTTCGGATGCTTGTGATCATATCCAATATTGACCACTTACTTATAGACACCAATGCTAATCATTAAAACAATTAATCCCGATTTTTCAGGTTGATCTCGACAGCAAGTCTCAGTATAGAAAGAGCAAAAGTCCAGCCTAATTTCCCCTTAGTCGTGCAGAGGCTCAGGAAAATGGTAGAATTATTGGTGCTCCTAATGGGCCTGATCTGATAACAGTAAATAAACCTTATATTCCAGTAAGGTCCATTACTCTGTATCTCTCGAAGTGTAGTTTTGAACCCAATGAGGTAATCTCATTTAGCTGAAACAAATTCAAAATTCAACCATTTATTTTGATATGAATTTTAAAAAGAAGAAAGAAAAGGAGCAAATTAATTTTATATAACAGCAAAACTGAAAAAAAATACTACTGCCTGGCCTCTCTTTGGCCTCCATAAACCTCAGAGAAAAAAATAATCAGTATATTAGGAATTCAAAATGGCCAGAAAGCCAAAAGAACGTTTATTTCAACATTATCTGCAAAAGCCCTGGGAGTCAGGGGAGTGCCCTCACAGCCCTCCTCACTTAGAACAACTGACCAACCTAGAGTCAGAGAGCCTTGCCTTTGAAGGTGGTGGTTCTTAACCATTTTGGCTTCATGGGATCCCTTAGTATTACCACTGCTGGAACTAATATCACCATAATTATGACTCCTATTCCCAGCTTGCATTTATTGACTGAGTGCACTCTGCTCTGCACTTAAACAAACTCTCTATGTTAATGCTCAAAACAGCCTAGTATGAAGAGATATCATGATGTCCTTTTTTTTTTTAGTTGAAGGATAATTGCCCTACAGAATTTTGTGGTTTTCTGTCATACATCAGCAAGAATCAGCCATAGGTACACCCATGTCCCCTCCTTCCTGAACCTCCCTCCCATCTCCCTCCCCATCCCACCCTTCTAGTTTGTCACAGAGCCCCTGTTTGAGTTCCCTGAGTCATACAGCAAATTCCCATTGGCTATCTATTTTACATAAACTTCCAAGTTACTCTCTCTATACATCTCATCCTCTCCCTCCTCCCCTTCCCCCATGTCCATTGGTCTATTCTCTATGTCTGTTTTTCCACTGTTGCCCTGAAAATAAATTCATCAGTACCATCTTTTTAGATTACATATACAATATTTATCTTTCTCTTTCTGACTTATTTCACTCTGTATAATAGGCTCTAGGTTCATCCATCTCATTAGAACTGACTCAAATGTGTTCCTTTTTATGGCTGAGTAGTATTCCATTGTGGAGAAGGCAATGGCACCCCACTCCAGTACTCTTGCCTGGAAAATCCCATGGACGGAGGAGCCTGTAGGCTGCAGTCCATTGGGTCGCTGGGAGTTGGATACGACTGAGCGACTTCACTTTCACTTTTCCCTTTCATGCATTGGAGAAGGAAATGGCAACCCACTCCAGTAGTCTTGCCTGAAGAATCCCAGGGATCGGGGAGCCTGGTGGGCTGCCATCTATGGGGCTGCACAGAGTCAGACACGACCGAAGTGACTTAGCAGCAGCAGTATTCCATTGTATGTATGTACCACAGCTTCTTTATCCATTCATCTGTCGATGGACAACTAGGTTGCTTTCATGTTTTAACTATTGTAAATAGTGATGCAATGAACATTGGGGTACATGTGTCTTTTTCAATTTTGGTTTCCTCAGGGTATATGCCTAGGAGTGGGATTGCTGGGTCATATGGTGGTTTTATTCCTAGTTTTGGGGTTTTTTTAAGATTTATTTTTATATTTTGGCTGTAGTGAGTCTTCATTGCTGCATGTGGCTTTCTCTAGTTGCAACAGAAGGGGGCTACTCCTCATTGCAGTATGTGGGCTTCTCATTGTGGTGGCTTCTCTTATTTCAGAGCAGGGACTCTAGCTGTGGGCTTCAGTAATTGCCGCATGTGGGTTCAACAGTTGCTGCTCAGGGGTGCTAAAGCACAGGCTCAACAGCTGGGGCTCAGGGGCTTTGTTAATCCAAGGCATGTGGAATCTTCCCAGACCAGGGATCGAACCAGTGTCCCTTGAATTGCAAGGCAGACTCTTTAACCACTAGACCACCAGGAAAGCCCCTATTCCTAGTTTTTAAAGGAATCTCCATACTGTCTTCCATAGTGGCTGTATCAGTTTACATTCCCACCAGCAAAGCAAGAGGGTTCCATTTTCTCCACACCCTCTTCAGCATTTATTGTGTGTAGACTTTTTGATGATGGCCATTCTGACTGGTGTGAGGTGGTATCTCATTGTAGTTTTGATTTGCATTTATCTCATAATGAGTGATGTTGAGCATCTTTTCATGTGTTTGTTAGCCATCTGTATGTCTTCTTCATGATGTCCTTTGTGCAGAAGAAGAAACTAAGGCACTGAGAGGTCCAGGTGACTTGCCCAAGGTTTTATAACTAGTTATCAGCAACCCGGAGCAAGGACTATGACCCAGGTCTGTCTGCTCCAGAGCTTGCTTAAGCTTTATTCAGTAATGCCTCACTGGGCCTCTGATAGTACATAACACTAATTACTGATATACTTTATTAGGCAATGCTTTATTATGAATACTGTCTAACACCAAAAAATAGGAAAAAAGTAAAAATTACCTGTCATATTATTATCAAGAGGTAATGGCTACTGATTTATTGCCATATTTCCTTCAACCATTTCTTTAAACACCTTTAAGTCAAAATAGAGGTGTCATTCTTTTTTTTTAACTGCTTAGTTGAAATATAACTCACATACCACATAACTTACCCATTTTAAAGCCTATGGATTCAGTGGTTTTAGTACCTGCACAGAGTTGTACAATCATTACTACTATCTCCGTCCATGGGATTTTCTAGGCAAGAGTACCGGAGTGGGTTGCCATTTCCTTCTCCAGGGGATCTTCCCGACCCAGGGATCGAACCCAGGTCTCCCGCATTGTAGACAGACGCTTTACCATCTGAGCCACCAGGGAAGTCCAATTTTTTAGATTATTTTTGTCTCTCCAAAAATGCTCCACAGGACTTCCCTGGTAGTCCAGTGTTAAGAATCCACCTGCCAATGCTGGGGAAACAGGTACAATCCCTGGTCTGGGAAGATTCCACACACTAGGGCATCTGAGCCTGTGGGTTGCAACCTGACACCACAACCGCAGAAAGTCCACGCACAGCAACAAAGACCCAGCACAGTCAAAAATAATAAAATAAATTATAAATAAATAAAGCCAACCTTAAAAAAATGCTCCACAATTCCCCCACCCTCCTACCTCCTGGCTATAGGCAACCGCTAATCTACTTTCTGTCCCTACAGATTTTCCTATTCTGGACATTTCATATAAATAGACTCATACAATATATGGTCCTTTGTGACTGGCTTCTTTCACTTGTCATGATGTTTCCAAGGTTCATCCATGCTGTAGAATGTATCAGAAACTCATTTCTTTGAGTCACATTTCATGATACGCATATACTGCATTTTGTTATCTAGACATCTGTTGATGGACATTTAGGTTGTTTGTACTTTTTGCTATTAAATATAATGCTGCTTTGAACATCCACATATGGTATTCTGTGTGAACGCACATTTTCATTTCTCCCAGGAGTGGAATTTTTGGCTTATAAGGTAAGTATGTAAGTAAGTGTTAGTTGCTCAGTCGTGCCCGACTCTTTGCGACCCCATGGACTGCAGCCCACCAGGCTCCTCTGTCCATGAGATTTTCCAGGCAAGGATACTGGAGTGGGTTGCCATTTCCTTCTCCAGGGGATCTTCCTAACCCGGGGATCGAACCCAGGTCTCCTGCACTGCAGGTAGATTCTTTACTGACTGAGCTACAAGGGAAGAGGCCGGCTTATAAGGTAACTCTATGCTTAATTTTTGAGGAAATTCTAAACTATCTTTCAAATTGAGTGTACCATTTTACACTCTCACCGCAACGAATAAGAGTTCTAATTGCATCACATCCTCAGCAGTGCTAATTGTTGTCTGTCTTTTGATTATAGCTAACCGAATGTAGCTCACTGTGGTTTTGATTTGCATTTCTGAATAACCGGTAAAGTTGAGCATCTTTTCATATCTTATTTGCAGAAATCTATTTAAATCTTTTGTCTGTTTTTGAAATTAGATTATTTCTTTTTATTGCTGAGTTATGAGTTCCTTGTATATTCTGGATACAGATCTTTTACCACATATCTGATTTGCAAATATTCTCTTTCATTTTATGCTTATTTTTTCACTTTCTCAGTGGTATTTTTTAAAAAACAAAAGTTTTTAATTTCAGTGAAGTCCAATTTATCTTTTTTTTTCCCTTTGGTTGCTTGTGCTCTTGTGCTTTTGATGTCATGTATAAGAAGTTCTTGCCTTAATTTTTATAAAAATATTTTTAAACAAACCAGAATCATATTAGAGGAAGCATTTTATGTCCAGCTTTTTTTTCATATTATACTTTCTCATGTGCATTTTCACCTAAAATTTCCTCCCAAATTTACTTTCAAGTTATGCTATTAAGTTTTATCAAACCTTCAGAGATATTACGGGATTGGAGAAGACGCTGGATAACATTCCAAAAAATACTTCAAACTAGCAAATCAAATCTCCAATACAAAAAGTTTAATAACATTTATTTTTAAAGTAATATATTTATGTTACAAAAATGTAGAAAGAAGAGAAAATAAAAATAGCCATATTCTTCTCACCCTAACAGCCCCATCATTATCATTTTAATGC
Organism: Bubalus bubalis; assembly: GCF_019923935.1. NCBI lineage: Eukaryota > Metazoa > Chordata > Mammalia > Artiodactyla > Bovidae > Bubalus > Bubalus bubalis. Next base: position 112,896,688 of record NC_059157.1, on the reverse strand, counting down.
ATTTTATTCTGGTACTTTTAAAAAAGCATATCTCTGAAGAGTTACAATCATACAGTATACATACATTTGCATTCTACTGTTAAAATTTAACACACCATAAGATTTCTTCCATGTTTCTCCCTAGTTTTCATAACTGTCATTTTTACCAGCTGCAGAATATATCAAATGAATGTACTATATAATCCATGTAACTATTATTTTATTAGATATTTAGCATTTTTTCTGGGACATCTACTTCCTTTTTTCCCCTATTATGAGTGATGCTTAGATTAATGTTTTCTTGTTTATAGCTGCTTCCACACTTGGGATTATTTTCTTAGGATACAGTCCCAGAACTGGAATTGCTAAATTGAAAGTTATAATTTTTTGTGTCTCTTAATATTATATTGCCAGATTACTTTCCAAGAGGTTTGAATCACTTTGAAATGCTATTGGTGATGATTGATGATGATGCTTTGGATACTACCAGCTTTAAAATACTTTGTTAATTTAAGTTTTTAAAAAAGCTCCTTGTTAAGTTGCATTTCATTTTATTACTCCTTAAGTTAAACATCCCTCATAGATGGGACCTTCTAGTTTCATTTCCTTTGGAGTTAATTATTAATGTAAGGAACACAGTTAAGCCTATCATAAATTAAATGTGTAGCTATTTATATCAATAGATATATGAATATGAATATATATTTCAGGGGGCCCACTACTTTCAAGTTTTATTTCAATGGTAAATTTACATTTATAACTTTGTCATAGAGCTCTAACTCCAGTAAATTTCTTCTGTACCTGCTGAATCAGGGTCTATATATTAGTGAGATTTCACCCCCTCCCCCCTAAGCAGAAGAGCATGTAAGGTGAATAGATAAATTAGTAAAAAAATATATATTCATTTAGATATGGCATTATTATGTCTTGATACTGCTCATGTTAAAATTTTATAACCAAGTTCCCATCATTTTGTAGACATTAGTATGCAATTATTTTAAAGATAGCCTATTATTTTAATTATCTTCAATTAAAAGCAGAGACATTGCTTTGTCAACAAAGGTCCGTCTAGTCAAGGCTATGGTTTTTCCAGTGGTCATGTATGGATGTGAGAGTTGGACTATAAAGAAAGCTGAAAGCCGAAGAATTGATGCCTTTGAACTGCGGTGTTGGAGAAGACTCTTGAGAGTCCCTTGGACTGCAAGGAGATCCAACCAGTCCATCCTAAAGGAGATTGGTCCTGGGTGTTCATTGGAAGGACTGATGTTGAAGCTGAAATCCCAATACTTTGGCCACCTGATGTGAAGAGCTGAGTCATTTGGAAAGACCCTGATGCTGGGAAAGATTGAGGGCAGGAGGAGAAAAGGATGACAGAGGATGAGATGGTTGGATGGCATCATTGACTCAATGGACATGGGTTTGAGTGGACTCCAGGAGTTGGTGATGGATAGGGAGGCCTGGCGTGCTGCGATTCATGGGGTCACAAACAGTCGGACACGACTGAGCAACTGAACTGAACTGAACTGAACTGAAAAGAACTTTTACATATCAATATGTATTCTAGTAAGAAGGAGCTTTGAATTCTTTCCATTTTATAATACAGTCTCTATTTTGCTCTTTAAAGTAATTTTATATGTAGCCAATAAGTCTCAAGGAGTTCCTTTAGATAAGCTATGAATTTTAAAACTAACCCACATTTTTATTTTATTGTGCTACAAAAATACCTGTTAAAGGATTTTCACTGAGTGTTTTGTGCCTTCACTAAGTACTTTTCTTTTATCTGATTATTCACATGCTGTTTTCAATGAATACCAACGACTTCTATTTGGCATTCTATTTCTCAGTGAGAAGGTGGATTCACCACATCCTAGTTATCATTATTATTCCATTAAACAAGTAGTCCTTGGAGACCACAAGGATTTGTCCAGTTACCTGCAGTTACGGTCAATCATCGCACCCAGAATTAATGCACAATTAAGTCATAAATATTCTAATTCAGATGTCTATCTTGAAAAACTGAAGTTAAGAAGGCATTTGGGGCAATTTCAGAATAGATTTTTTCCTTCATTGCTTTTTAAAAGAGCCCATCAAAAGTTTACAAAATGTTATCCACTTACCACTTCACTTTGGGTTTTTTTAGAAATTTAGGACACTCTGAGGGTAGGCACTTGAATCAAAATTAGGGCATTTCTTGGTTCCACTTCTCCTCCATTATTATATTCATCCACTGCTGTGGTGGGTTCCTCTTTCTCTCCCTGATACTCTTTTATTTTAATCTCATCCAGATCCCTATTTCTACTTTATTCCCTCCTTTTGGGTGCCCTTCCTTTTATCTTGCCCTGACCTTTCTCTGAACGCCATCAAATGTCTAGCTACATCTCTAAGTTATCTTATTTTTCATATTAATATTTGTTATCTTAATTTTCATTGATTATCAAAGTAATTCACTCCCATGATGGAAACTGGAAAAACACAAAAAGTAAAAAGAATTGAAAACCACCAGTTATTCCAACAAGTAACTACTATTAATTCATCACTACATTCCCTTTTTCTTCTTCTCATTTAAAAAAAAAAAAGGACATTAGAGGCTTCTCTGGTGGCTTTTTCCAGTAGTCATGTATGGGTGTGAGAGCTGGGCCATAAAGAAAGCTGAGCACTGAAGAATTGATGCTTTTGAACTGTGGTGTTGGAGAAGACTCTTGAGAGTCCCTTAATCCGTCCTGAATATTCATTGGAAGGACTGACGCTGAAGCTGAAGTTCCAATACTTTGGCAACCTGATGCGAAGAACTGACTCACTGGAAAAGACACTGATGCTGGGAAAGATTGAAAGCAGGAGGAGAAAGGGCCGACAGAAGATGAGATGGTTCAATGGCATCACTGACTCAATGGGCATGAGTTTGAGCAAGCTCTGGGAGTTGGTGATGGACAGGGAAGCCTGGCGTACTGCAGTTCATGGGGTTGCAAAGATTCAGACATGACTGAGCAACTGAACTGAACTGGTGGCTCAGTAGTAAAGAATTCACCCACCAATGCAGGAGTTCGATCCCTGGTCCAGGTAGATCCCACAAGCTTCAGGGCAACTCAGCCCTGTTGGCCACAACTATTGAGCGTGCGCTCTAGAGCCCAAGAACTGCAACCATTGAGCCCACAGGCTGCAGCAACTGAAGCTCAGTGCCCTTGAGCCTGTGCTCTGCAGCAAGAGGAACCACTGCAATAAGGAGACTGAGCCATGCAATGAAAGCCCCCGCAGCAACAAAGACCCAGCACAGCCAAAAATAAATAATTTCTTTAAAAAAAGAACATTAAATCAGGATCTTATCAGCTATATTTTCTATCTCATTTTTTTTCATATTTCATCTACAAGCATTTTACCTCTAATTTATCTAAAATATATAACAGCATTGAAGAGAAGTTGAAATATATAGAAAAGAAAGATGAAGAAAATGAAAATCACTCAGAGATGATCACTTTTAACATTTTGATCTATTTATTTCTTTACTCTTATGTATATTATCATAAAAGCTGGATCATACTTTATATATATTTTATAAAATACTAAATTTTGTGTGAAATTTTTCAACATCTCCTCAACAAACATTCATTGAGTACTTAGCATGTCCTGGTTGTTGGACAATATAGAGGAGGGGACAGAAAATGTTTTTACCTTCACAGAGCTTACATTCTAGTGAGGAAAGAAAAAAGACAACAAGCAGACAAATAAGAATAGATATGACATCCTGAGGGACAGGTGCTATGGAAAAGAAAGCAGAGTGAGGGGATGGAGACCAATATAAGGGTGCTGCCTTCCTTGTGTGGGGTGGTGAGAGAAGGAGGGCCCCTCTGCCCCAAGGAAGATGATATTTTAGAAGACACCTAAAGAAACAAAAATAAATAAAAAATACAATATTGTTATTTTCACTTTGCCGACCAAGGTCCATATGGTCAAAGCTATGGTTTTTCCAGTGGTCATGTACAGATGTGAGAGTGGGACCATAAAGAAGGCTGAGCACCAAAGAATTGATGCTTTTGAATTGTGGTGCTAGAGTAGACTCTTGAGAGTCCTTTGGACAACAAGGAGATCAAACCAGCCAATCCTAAAGGAAATCATCCCTGAATATTTGTTGGAAGGACTGATGCTGAAGCAGAAGCTCCAATACTTTGGCCACCTGATGCAAAGAGCCAACTCCTTGGAAAAGACTCTGATGCTGAGAAAGACTGAAGGCAAAAGGAGAAGAGGGTGGCAGAGGGTGAGATGGTTAGATAGCATCACAGACTCAATCAACATGAATGTGAGCAAACTCTGGGAGATAATGAAGGACAGGGAAGCCTGGCGTGCTGCAGTCCACAGGGTCACAAAGAGTCGGACATGACTTAGCAACGGAACAACTATAAATTATTATTCTAGATTTTTGTGTTATCTGTGGTGTACGTAAGCTTTTTAATTATTTAACTTAAGATTTTTCCTTTACATTCTAAATAAATATCTGCCTTTATCCCAATTTTTGTATTCTTTTTCTTAAAGAGGACCCCTAAATTGTATGGGCACCCGTGCTCACAAATCACAGATCTGTGGTTGGCAGTGCTCTCTGTGAGGGAGGCTGGCAGATATAACTCTTTAAGGGAGAATGGGCTTGGGCATCAGTCCTTAGACTGTCATACTGGTGGGTGGTCACTGACTTAGCAGACTACAAGCCCAACTGGCAGTAGAAAAGCCCAGAAGCAGATTCACATTACATAATTTTGGGCAGGTTTAAGATTTGGATTGGGAATTCCCTGGCAGTGCAGTGATTAGGATTCAGGACTTTCACTGCTGTAGTCCAGGTTTGATCCCTGGTCAGAGAACTAAGATTTTGCAAACTGCAGGGGTGTGGACAAAATAAAAAGATTTGGGGCCACGAGTATATCTGAAAGTGATGCTGAAAACAAAAGGATGGGTTGAATACACACATATAGCAAAAAGTTGCAGCCACCTCCTGCATCACCCCAGCTGACAGAGCTTGGTTTACTCAGTTCATTCTCTGAGCTATTGCTATCAGCAATTCACCTTCCTCAGACACCTCTGTTTTTTTTTTTCAACACATCAAAGTCTTCTGAAAACCCAGTGTCTGCTTGCATTCAGATAAGACCCTCTGTGCCTTCACGTGTTAGTTTATTTCTTGACAGAATTTTGAAACCCAGACCAATTTGCTTCCATGCCACAGAAAGCGGAAGGTTTGAAAGCATCAGATGATGACAGAAATTAAAGTCTGAGTCTGCTGAGGTTTTAACATCCTGTTAGAGGAGACATTTACTTGGCAGACTCCCAGTCTGGATGCCACACGGAACACTCAAGTGATGCGGCAGCCTTTGAAACATGTTCTGCGTGTGCTGCTTATTCTATGGTCTGGAAAAATAGAGTGGCGGTATTATTACTGTCACTTACTTTGCTGCCTTTGACTATTAGAGCCACCGTTTATTACCTACACGGATCCTGTATTGCAGTGATAATGTGGATGGATTTACATACATAGCTCCCTAGAGAATGTTTTTTAGAAACAATTTTCAGGAGAGTTAAAAGTAGCAATAGATGACAAGCAACTTGATTACTTAATCAAAATGAACAATGACCAACATTTTGGAGAATAATGTTGTTTGAAAAATGTCTTTCCCTTGATTTTTTCATTTTTCCAGGCTTGTTTCCATACATATAAAAAATAAACAACACACTGCTGAAGCCTGTAATACTCAGCTCATTTCTGAACTCCAGCTGCACTTTAGAACAATCTGGAGCTCTTCTGCAACATATCAATGACAGGACTCCATCCCCAGAGACTCTGGTTCAGTTGCTTTGGGGTAGGGCTCTGGCTCTGATAGCTTTCCAAGCTCCCCCAAGTGGTTAATCAAGTGTTCAGGACTGAGAATCATAGAACCTGGGATAAGATGGCATGAATGGTGATCTATCCTTTTCCCAAGAAGTGAAGTAGCAGAAAATCCGGGTGATTGCAGAGAACTTGGCCCTGGGGGTTACCAGCTTCCAATGACAACATGCTGATGTCATCTCTTTCTTCCTTTTCCTCATCATGACATACTTAGGGTTTGAGGTCGGAGGGTATCTGGGGTCCCTGGGGCACAACACTGAGCTCAGGCTGTGCAGGTGACTGTCATAGAAGAGATGCCCTCCTTCTAAGCTAAATACTCAGAGCAAGAAGATAGGGACCTGAAACGATCACAACTGTCACAACAAAGGGACTTGGCTATGCACCAATACAAAATGTTTTGGGTGTTAAAAATTAAATTTAAATTAAAAAAGAAGAAGAAGGCACAGACCAAGACTTGACTGTTGAAAGTGATTCGGTGATAAGCAAAGAGAGTGAGTGAAAGTGAAGTCGCTCAGTCGCGTCCAACTTTTTGCAACCCCGTGGCCAGTAGCCAACCAGGCTCCTCCGTCCATGGAATTTTCCAGGCAAGAATACTGGAGTGGGTTGCCATCTCCTTCTCCAGGGGATTTTCCCGACCCAGGGATCGAACCCAGGTCTCCCGCATTGTAGGCAGACGCTTTACCGTCTGAGCCACCAGGGAAGAAAAGCAAGGTCTACATAAAAGAATCTAGGCTGCGGGGCAGGGTGGGTGGGAGGGGGCGCGTTCCACTGTGAGGAGGACTCAGGTCACACAGGGAGCAAGGAGGATGCACGAAAGTGATCCTGAGAAGAGTTCCTGGAAGTCTAGCTATTGAGGCTTGCAGCAAAAAGCTACAACGACAGAAAGGGCGGCTTCAGTTAAGTCCAGAGTAAGAGGTTCAAAGAGGGAGATCTGATCTGGGCTCATTACTTGGAGACTACTTCATAATGCTGATGGATGAGAAAAGAAAATCAAACTCCACAACTTTTTATTCCTGTTTATTCCATTAAAGGAGGTAATCACTGTACTGAAAAGGCTAGGATGACTTTGGGTTAGAAAGAACTGAGATCAAAGATAGAAAGTGTAACTGAAAAAAACAGTCTAAGCAGCTAGGAAAATTCTATTCAAAAAGAAAGCAATTAAAATGGAATTTAAAAAATAAAATAAAATAGGAATAAATGGGTTAGTGGAATCTGGCAGAAAAGTAAGGCATCTGAACACATTTTGAAATTTATATGATAAAAGTGGCATTTCAGTGGGGAAAAGGTAAATTAATCAAAATGATGTTGGGGCAAGTGGCTAGTCATTCTGAAAAACAAAAAGCTGGATTCCTACTTCATTCTTTATGTTAAAATAAACTTGAATTTGAGATGTATTTTTAGATACCAGAAAAGCAAAAGTAAAAATGATGATCTTGGAGAAGAAAAGAATTTTCTGAATCTATATAACTATATGGGGACTTCCCTGGTGGCTCAGCGGTAAAGAATCTGCCTGCCAATGCAGGAGACACAGGTTTGATTTCTGATCCAGGAAGAGCCCCTTGGAGAAGGGCACGACAACCCACTCCAGTATTCTTCCCTGGAGAACCCCATGGACAAAGGAGCCTGGTGGGCTATAGTCCATGGGGTTGCAAATAGTTAGATACAACTCAGTGAACAAATACACGCACATACAAATATCTATATATACATACACACACATAAAAAGCATGCTACATGTCTGTTTATGAACCAAAAGAAAAAAATCCCCTAAGAAAATGCTTGGCAAGATACATATTACAGTTAACAGTTGTTATTTTGGGAGCATGAAACCAGAAGTCAATAAAGTGAAACAGTTTCTCTTCTCTCTCTATTTTTTTTCTATGTATGTGTAATATATATATATATATACACACACACACACCAAAAAAAAAATATATATATATATACACACAGAGGGAGACATATAGATGTAGACACAGATACATTAAGTTCATAACTAAATACATATTTTATCTATAATATATTTATATGTATTTGGGTATTAGTTGATTTAGTTTTACAGAGAAGTATAAATTTTTTAAATTGTAAAAAAATCAACATTGGTCAAGAGTTTGAGGGAAAGCAGTTGCTTTCTCTAAATAATTTCAGATTTTTTTGGCCCAGACACATTTGCCCCCAAGGTCCTGAAAGAATGGGGGACATGGCTAAATGATGATCTAGGAAAGGGAAGACTTACTGAGCAGGCATTATGCTGGGGAGTTTGATACTGACTAATGGGACTTGGAAAGGAAGCAATAATTGCTAGAAGCAAGGATCACCGCTAAAAATTGTGTTGGTCATGGCAGAAAGTAAGGAATCCTGTGTCCCATCTGAGCTGTGCTACTTACCACCTCTGTCAGCCTTTATGCATTACCTAAACTTCCTGAGCCTCAGCCTCCTCATTACAATATCATGGAGTTGTGTGCATGTTGCATGAAATGGTCCTAAAAACGCTTCCCATATGTAAGGGACTAGGCACAGGTAGAGGATTATTAGACTGTTTGATCAGAGGAATGTGGTAGACACAGCATACCCAGACCTCAACAAAACATCTGACAGCATCTTCCACCGTATCTTTTAGGAAAGGTTGGAAAATGTGAGCTGGGTGCTGGGACAAGTGAGGGACTTGCTGGATGGCCGTACCTAAAGAAGCCCAACTATTGCATTGATGGGAAATTTCTATTGGCCTGATGCAGGAGTCTAGGATACACTCACTATCTTTTATAGTGTTTTAATTCTCATCAAAGTTGGAAGTGACATGAAGTTAAAGACAGAAAACTTGTCAGAGACAGAAACAGAATATAAAATGTCCTCACAGACTAAAACAAAGAATTTTCAAGATAAAATATAACTAGAATGACTGTGCTTTACAATTACACTTGACCTTTAAACAACTTGGGGGTTAAGGGCACCGACCCTTTGGGTAGTCAAAAATAGCATTCTAAGATTGTAACTTACAGTTGGCCCTCCACATCCTCCAATCCTCCTCATCTGTGTTTCTGCACCCATGGATTCAGGAACCATGTGGATCAACCATGTAGCACTGTAGTATGTATTATTGAAAAAAATCCAAGTATAAGTGGGCCTGTGAAGTTCAAATTAGTGTTATCAAAGGGTCAACTATATATCAAAAATAAAATGTGCAAAGATCTTTAAAAAAAATATAAATCCCAGAGCTAGCAATGGTTGGGAAAACAGATTACTTCAAAAACTCTTGGTAAGAGTATAAAGAGGTATGCTACTAAAAGAAAATTAACAACGTATATCCCTGGCCTTTAAAAAACAGACCTGTAAAACAAGTATATTCTTAGACCCATAAAGTCACTTTTGAAAATGTGTAAAATATATAAAATAACAAAATGAGAGATGTCCATCCCAGCATTATTTATGTCAGAGAATAGCTATGTATAACATACACCGATATATTTAATGGTATGACTATATAAATAAAGGATAGTATTTACATAGGACAAAGTACTATAAAGCAGTGATTCTCCACTGGGGGTAATTTTGCCCCCACGGGACATTTGACGAAGCCTGGAGATATTTTTGGTGTCACAACCTGTGGGGAAGGGGAGATGTTCCTGGCATTTAGTGGGTAGAGATCAAAGATATTGTTAAAAATTCTACAATGTATAGAAAATTTCCCCACAATAAAGAATTATATGTTCCAAAATGTCAATAATGTCCAAAAATAGTGTTGAGAAACTCTGCTATATGGTCTTTAACAATAATGAGGAGAAAGAATATCTAATAGTACAGGAAAATGTTTACACATCTTCTAAATATTTTAAGTTATAAAACACTAAGAGATTTCATTTGTGTGTGATTTTAAAAAAATGGAAGATGTAATCAAAGTAATCAGTAGTAATTGATGAGCATGGCTATGAATGATTTAAATTTTCTTTTGCATGCTTTTCTTCATTTTCCAAGTTTTTTTATAATACATGTAGTATCTTGAAAATAAAGAAAACTATTCAATGAAAATTAACTATCAAGGTCTTTTCTGTGAACAGCGTGAAAAAGTTTTTGGTGTTTGCTGACAGTGAGTCTGCAATCTTAGACTAGATTAATCGAGATATATCCTATAAGATCTGGAATAAGGGATTCATGGTCCTCTGACCATTGTGCTGGCCAGGTCTCACCTGGACCCTTATGTTCAGGACCAGGTATCACATTTTGTCAGGAATGTAGAAGATGTATATTTACACTGCCTATTTGTAGAGGGAAATTGTGTGTATGTGTGTATTTTTCTATTGATTGATTTAGTAGAACTGGTGATCTCAGTCTGATCCAATAAACTGAAATCTCTCCTTACGTAGCTTTAGGATGACTCTTTAGGTAAATATTCAGTCTTTCAGAGGCCCCCTTCTTCATGCTGCTGCTACTGCTGCTGCTAAGTTGCTTCAGTCGTGTCCGACTCTGTGCGACACCATAGACGGCAGCCCACCAGGCTCCCCCGTCCCTGGGATTCTCCAGGCAAGAACACTGGAGTGGGTTGCCATTTCCTTCTCCAATGCATGAAAGTGAAAAGTGAAAGTGAAGTCGCTCAGTCGTGTCTGGACAAAGTGAAAACTGACAACCAGGGAGAGGGACCTAGATCCACACCGGGTCCTGCGGATCCTTGCGCCCCCTGCTGGTCTAGGCTGCACCTGGCACGGTGGCTGCTGAGGGGCACTGGGTCCTGCTCTGAGGTATTCTGTTGCTGTCTGCTCCTGAAGCGTTGGCTCATGCACCTTCCTTTCTTTTCCAGGCCTGCCTGGGCACCACCTCATTCCTGCTGGTGCTGTGGACCCCTGAGCTTAGTCTGTAATCTCACTGAGGTGACATTCTCTGGCAAGAGCATCAGCCAGACTCTTAGCCCACTTCTATACCCCTCTGTTGGGGACACAGGAGAAATTGGTCTCAGCCATAAAGGAAACAGGGCTGCCTAGAGAGAGTTAAACTCAGGCCCTATTTGTTAATCCAGGTCACTAAATTATGAGACATGTTTGATGTAATTTCAAACTTTTAAAATCTATGCCCTTTACCTAGATTCAGCAGTTATTTACCTTTTGTCTCTTTAGCCTTATCTGTGTTTGTTTGCACATATATATTTTTTCTGAGTAATTTGAAATATTAAAAATCCAAGAAAAATTCACTTATGGATAAGATTATTCTACAATTTATATGAAAAGGTAAAACAATTTTGAAAAAGAAAGGTAGTGGGAGAAATCATTCTACTTGATTTCAAGGCTTACTATATGGATACCAGTAAATAAGGCTGTATGGTGTTGATAAACATAAATCAATGAAACAGAGAAACCAGAAATAGGACTCTGTTAACTGATTTTTTAGCCAACTGATTTTTTACAAAACTGTAAAAGCAATGCAATGGAGGAAAGGTAGTCTTCAACAAATGGTGCTGGAACAATTGGGCATAGGTAGGTCACAAATGGATCCTGACTTGAGTCTCACATCTTTCTTGAAAAATATTTATTTAATCTATTTGGCTGCACCAGGTCTTACTTGCGGCACACAGGATCTTTGATCTCCATTGCAACATCTGGGTTCTTAGTTGTGGTATGTGACATCTAGTTCCCCAATCAGGAATCGAACCCGAACCCCCTGAATTGGGAGCATGGAGTTTTAGCCACTGGACCACCAGGGAAGTCCTGAGTCTTACATCTCATATAAAAATTAACTCAAAATAGATCACATATTTAAATGTAAAACCTTAGGGAAAAACATAGAAGAAAATCTTGGGGAACTAGAGCTTGATGAGTTCTTAGATATGACACCAAAAACATGATCCCTGAAAGAAAAAAATTAATATATTGGACTTCATCAAAATTGAAAACTTTAAGACCCTGTTAAGCAGATGAAAAAAAATAAGATATAAACTAGGGGGGAATATACAAAAAAAAAAAAAAAATTCTCAAAACTCAACAGTTAAAAGAAAACAACCCAATTAGAAAATGGGCAAAGGACACAGATAGAGATTTCACTGGATACGATACACAGATGAGAAACAGACACATGAAAGAATGTCCAGCATCACATCTTTAGGGAAATAAGTGTACAGTGAGACCAGGATGAGAGGCTACTGCACACCAGTTAGAACCGCTAAAACTAAAACAGCAGCAACAATAGTAATACCAAATGTTGGTGAGGATGTGGAGAAATTGGATCTCTCAAAATTACTGGTAACAAAGTAAATGATACAGTCACTTTGGAGAAGTATGGCAGTTTCCTTAAAAGCAAACACACACAGGGCCCAGCAATCATACTCCTGAGTACTTACCCCAGAGAAATAAAAATTTACATCTATACATAAAGCAGCTCTACTGTAAAGGTACAAAATTGGAAACAACCAAAATGTTCCTTGATAGGCAAAAGGGTAAACAAACTGTGGTACATCCATACCACGATACCCTGGCTCAGCACTAAACAGGAAGAAAATATTGGTACATGCAACAACTTGGATAGCCCTCAAGAGCATTACACAGAATGAGAAAAGCTAATCTTGAGAGAGTATATGTTGTATGATCCCATTTTTATAACATTCCCAAGTGGCAAAAGTACAGACAGGGAAAATAAGTTAGCGGGTGCCAGGCTTTAGTGGTGAGAGGGAAAGGGAGAAAATGTGTGAACATACAGCTTTATAGGAGAGAACTTTGGTGGAGCAGTTCTGTGTTTTGATCGCAGTCCTGGTGATGCAAATCTACACATATGATAAACAGCGTAGACATAAGGAACGTCAAGGGACCTTAATAGCCAAAACAATCTTGACAAAGAAGAACAAACCTGGAGGACTCACACTTCCTGATTGCAAAACTTACTGCAAATCTATAGAAAGCAAAACAGTGTGATCACAGCATAAAGACAGGTACACAGACCAATGGGATAGAACAGAAAGCTCAGAAGTTAAATTCTCACATACATGGTCAAATGATTTTTGATTAGGGTTCCAAGACTGTTCAATGAGGAAAAAATAGTTTTTTTCACAAATGGTGTTGGGGAAACTGGATATTCACATGCAAAACAATAAACCTGGACTCTTAACTTACACTTGACTCAAACTGGATCAAAGTCACAAAGGTAAGACATAAAACTCTTAGAAGAAAACATAGGAGAAAAGCTTTAAACTTAGCCATGATTTACTAGAAAGAGCACAGACAACAAAAGAAAAAATAAATCAGACTTTGCCAAAATTAAAAATTTGTGTGCATCCAAAGACACTATTAAGAAAAGCAAAAAGAAAGACAATCCACTGAATGGAAGGAAATATTTGCATATCACATATCTGATACAGGATTAATATCCATAATGCATAAAGAACTCCTACATGGAAACAATAACAAAACTCCACAAACAATCCATTTCAAAAATGGGCAAAGGACTTAATAGACAGTTCTCCAAAGAAGATACACAAATGGCCAAAAAAGCAAATGAAATACGCTCAGCATCACTAATCATTAAGGAAATACAAATCAAAACCACAATGAGATACCACATTACTGCCCTTGCTGTTGTTGTTCAGTTGCTAAGTCGTGTCTGACTCTTTGTGACCCCATGAACTGCAGCACGCCAGGCTTCCCCGCCCTTCACTACCTCCTGGAGTTCGCTCAAACTCACATCCATTGGGTCAGTGATGCCATCCAACCATCTCATCTTCTGTTGCCACCTTCTCCTCTGGACCTCAATTTTTGATGGCTATTATCAACACACACACACAACCCCAGAAAATAACTTTTGGCAAGGATGTGGAGAAATCAGAACCTATGTGCATTGCTGGTAGAAATTTAAAATGGTGCAGCCACTATTGAAAATGGTACTGTGATTCCTCAAAATACTAGACACAGAATTACCATGATCCAGCAAATCTACTTTCAAGACAACTGAAAGCAGGGACTCTTTCACAGTTTTGTTCACAAGAGCAATATCTGAAATAGCCAAAAGGCACAGATAGCATAAATGTCCATTGACGGGTGAGAGGATAGACGAAATTTGGTATTCGTATGATGGAATATTAGCCTGCCTTAAAAGGAAGGAAATTCTGACATATGCTGTAACATGATGAACCTTGAAAACATCATGCATAGTGAAATAAATCAGACACAAAAGGACAAATATATGCTCTAGCTTATATGAGGTACCTAGAATAGGGAAATTTATAGAGACAGAAAGTAGAATGGTGGTTATTAGGGGCAGGGAGGAGGGTTTAATGAATATGGAGTTTCAGTTTGTTGTGATGGAAATGTTCTGGAGTCGGATATTAATGATATAATAAGTTGGCACAACAATGTGAATATACTTAGTGCCAATGAACTGTATAAACTTGAAAAGGGTAAATTTTATGTTTTATATATTTCATAACAAAAAAGGCACTCACACACACACATACACACTTCTCAGTTGTAACCACATTTCTAATACTCAATAGCCATATGTGGCTAATGGCCACTATGTTGGACATTCTAGGCCTAAAAAAGGATTTGGGGGCAGGCATATATTTGGTAGGAACATAACAGTAATTTGGTTTTCACATTTAGCTCAAGGATATCAGTTCCATTTTTCCAGCCTTAAAATAATAAAATAATTGTTGTTCAGTTGCTAAGTCGTGTCTCTTTGTGACTCCATGGACTGCAGCACGCCGGGCTTCCCTGTCCTTCACCATCTCCCGGAGTTTGCTCAAGCTCATGTCCATTGAGTTGGTGATGCCATCCAACCATCATCCTTTGTTGTTCCCTTCTCCTGCCTTCAGGCTTTCCCAGCATCAGAGTCTTTTCCAATGGGTCAGCTCTTTGCATCAGGTGGCCAAAGTATTGGAGCAACAGCTTCTGCGTCAGTCCTTCCAATGGATATTCCAGGTTGATTTCCTTTAGGATTGACTGCTTTGAGTAAACAGCAAAAGCATAGCTGAAGGGAGCTCAGTTCTAACCAGCAATGCCCGGTCACTGTACCTGGGAGCCTCTTGGGAACAGGACTGGCCCCTCCTCCATTCTGTGTGATTTGAGCAAGCCATGTGAGCCCCAGGCTTCACCTCCCGGTGCTTTCTAGATGAGATTACACATCTTTTCACATTGGAGGAGCAAATCTGTTCCTGAACCCAGAGCACCACCTTCCTGTGCCTGGCATAGGAGAGTTTCTGGAAGCCAAACATCTCTAGAAAGGGAGGGTACCACATGGGGAAGATGGGAAGGGTTGGGGGGCCAGCTCTGGGAGTCCCGGTTAGTGCTGATGGGCAATCACCTATGGGCGAGAGGCACAGGGGGCCACAGGGTAAGGCAGACCAGGAGGGAATGGACCGGAAGCAATGACCCAAAGGAGAGAAACTGAGGTGAAGGTTATGCCAAAGCCACCAGAATGAAGACTGGGAATCTGTTTTTTCCTAACTCATACCCTTGCTTTTTGCAGAGAAATCAGCCAGCAAAGGTAAGATCTAGGGGAACTGAGGGGATAATGGCATGTCCTCGAGTGAGGGTTAGTGAAGGGTCTGGACTGAAGGTTGGGTTTCCCAGGTGGTTCAATGGATGAAGAAGCTGAAGACCTGGGTTTGATCCTTGGCTTGGGAAGATCCCCTGGAGGAAGGCATGGAAACCCACTCCAGTATCCTTGCCTGGAGAATCCCATGGACAGAGGGGCCTGGCGGGCTACGGTCCATGGGGTTGCAAAGAGTTGGACACAACTGAAGCTACTGAGCACGCCCACTGTCCTGAAGACCAGTGAACCCCCAGTGAGCCAAGCATGGGAATGAACCAACCCCTGGGAATGGGACTAACCAGGGGCCATGCTCTAACCAATCTGCACAGAGCTCAAGAACTGGGGCCTGGGGGAGAGATAGGGGGTGGCGGAGTGGAGGAAGGGAGCTCTGTCTGCAGACGCAGCTGCCCAGAGCTGGGCTGAACTTGCTCTGGTCATGCCCAAAGTCATAGCAAACACTAGACACTCTGACAAGGGCTCCATAACTAACAAATCCTGCAAATAAAGAGTGAAAATAATGCCATTTCCTGATGCTTTCAAGTTCTCACACAGTCGCCGACCCAGACTGTGGAATAAGACGGAAAGAAAGCCTTGTGCTTTGAATGTGAGCACCAGTGGCCCTCAGCCAGGGAGTGGCTTTTCTCAGGTGTTAAAGATGCAGTTAAAAACATTTTTGGAGACACAAATATGTTTCTCCCACGAATACTCCAAACAACTGTTAAGCATGCCCATATGCGCACACGCTCTCACAAGCCCCTTGCAGAAGGTATATGACATTCAGCATCAGGATTAAACAGCTCCTTGTCTGATAGTGTATGGCACCAGGGGAGATCAGTGAAGATAAACATGTGCTTCTTTCATACCCCTTCACCTGGAGGGAGACCAGGGGCCACTTCAAAAAGTGGGTGCTCAAAGAAAATAAAAGGCTGACCTGGCAGTGGGTGGACTGGGAAGTTGAGACACTGCCCCAGAACAAGGGTTTTCAAGGCCTTCGAGCTCACTTAACAGCACTGTATGCAGTGGCAGCTCGTCAAGGTTGCCATGGGGAACTCTGAGGCTCCCACCCCTTACTGGACAACCCATCAGCAGGAAGGCAGGGGCTGCAAGGGAGGGTCTGGTCCAGCAAACAGGGCTGTGCCCACAGGCCAACTCCCCCATAAGGCCACAAAAGTGTGCTGCCCAGTGTTGCAGCTCTGGAGACGCCACCTCCGAACTACCCCACGGAGTGCAAGGTGAGGACCCCTGCAGAACATGGAAGTCCAGATAGCGGAGCGAGGCTGCTCTGTGGAGAAGGACCGTGGCTCTGGCAGAAGTGCTAAGCTCAGGGCTGGTGCTACTCATGCGGGGATACAGAGAGCAGGCCTAGTGGGAAAGACAGTCAGGAAAGAGACATGAGTGTCAGAGTGAGGCCTGGATGGTGCCTGTCCATGAGAAGCATGCTTGCAAAGATTTGGAGGTTACTGTCGTGGGGCAAGGGGAGCTGGTTTACAGACCAGCATCTGCACACTGAGAATATGCCCCCACATCCCACATACCATCCCTTCCAGCCAGGGTGAGGAGCAAGCGGCTGCCCAAAGCACTCCCCCACACACACTCCCCAGTCCACTCTAGATGCCCTTCCAGCCTGGGCTTGACCATTGCACCATCCCCTGGAGTGGAGACTTAGTCTTCTTTAATGGGAGAGCTGGGAGGGGATGGAGAGAGGAAGACAGAAATAGCCAGAGAAAGAAAAATATGCAAATACATTCCAGGAAAACACACCCAAACTAAAACCACAATGATCCAGAAAAAGCTAATGCTTGGTTCCCATAAGCTTCACAATCCCATTTTCCTGACCATCCTAATGCATTCCCCCCTTCCCCCCAAATCAGTCATTGTCCAACAGGCTATCCCGTGATCCGATTCCCTTGTTCCGCTCTCCAGTGGCTGACTGGGGCCAGTATCCCTGCCTCCGTCCTCACCCGCCTGCCCCAGGGTCCCTCCTGGACAGACGTGACCGAGGAGTGGGGCTCTCCACCCCCCAGGAGAGGACACAAAAGGAGGGAGGAAACAGCATCCACCTTTGGGCTCCACGGAAATAACCCACACCACCGAACAATCGGTTGAATTTTATTTCAAAATTGTACAAAACGGCCATACGCGGCTATAAAAAACTTCGTCTTCAGAACACGTGGAAATTCAGAAAGAACAACAAAACAGGTATCGTTCACAGTGTAATGGAAAAGCTTTCTCTGAGGCAGACATTACAACTCTTCCTTCTTCTTTCCTAGTCTCTCATGGTCTCCCTCCCGGAGCGTTCGGATAAAACTGGTAAATCCCAGCTCCTGTAGGGAAGGGGAAGAGGAGAGGACCTGTAACTCCACGAGGATGTGCGCCCTCCCCTTCCGCCCCTTCCCTGACCCTCTGCATGCTCATACTTCTGGACACAAACAGGCGCCTGAGGGGGTGGCCGGGGCCATGTGGGCAGCATCGGCTTGACTATGGAGAAGCCCTGAAAAGTGGGTGAGGAAATTCTCCCACACCCGGGAACCCTGGAATTCTCCTCTGCCCCCACCCTGCTCTTGGGCCAGGACTTGTATGAGAACCTCTTGGGATTCCCTTTCAGCTGGGCCGGAGCCTCGCCTTCTTGGCTCTGAGCATCGCAGCTGACTGTGCTATCTGGGAAGGCCCCTCAGTGGCTGTTTCCCTGCCCCTCAGCAGACAGAGCTCGGGGCAGTGCCCCCCAACGACTCACCGTCGGATTGGTGTCATACTTCTCCACAAACTTCCCGTAGTGGTAGTAGTGGAAAGTGGGGTAGGCCTTGACAGCCTCCTGCTGACACAAGTCCTTGTTGTTCTCTTTGACACAGTCAATAGCGACACAGGCAATCTGCAGGGAGCAAGAATGCGAGGGTCAGCATGGGGGTCTCCAATCTGAGACCTGAGGCCTGGACCCTCTGTGTGAAGGCTGCACCCAAGGCCCACATCCTGTGATTTCTGAGCTCCTCCCCAACAGCAGGGACACAATGAACCAAAGCACCCCCAGCCTCATGCTCCACTGAGGCCAACAGCACTTGGGTTTTAATTTTCCAGGCAGACAGGTGAGGAATGCCCTCAGACTACCCTTTAAAATCAAGAGTACAATGTAAAGGAAATTATGACTTGAAAGCATCTGTAAACACTACAAGTTTGTGATACTTTCTGTGACGCACTGTGGGACTTATTCATTCATCAGCTAATATTTCCTGAACATCTTTTTGGGGAGGCAGTGTAGTACCAAGGTCAAGAATAAGAGCTTCGAAGTCAAGTTTTCCATGTGTAAGTCTTGGCTTGGCTGCATATTAACACTTACGGGAAGTCACTTAGCATCTTCATGCCTCAACATCCTCATCTGTAAAATGGAGACAGTACCAATACCCCGGCTATCAGGACATTCTGAAGACTGAGTGAGATAACTCAGGGGAGGTGAAGGGCACATGGTCAGAGGTCAGTATACGCTAGCTGCCGTTAGAGGCACTCCTACTGGCCCAGGACACTGGCTCTGTCCCCAACAGGAGCTCAGAATCTGGTCAGGGAGCTGGGTAAAGAGGCAAATCCAAGGCATGACAGGAGGTGTGTGGAGGTGCTCCAGGGTGCCAGGATGGCCTGCAAAGGGGCTCAGAAGCACTCTGCAAAGTTTGCCCCCTGGGTGGAGGACTGATGGAGGAGGAGAAGCAGATTCCATCCTGGGGAACACATTCCAGAAGCTGGGACAGAGTTCAACATGACTAAAGCAAACAGGTTTTGGCCAGAAAGAGATTCCTAAATTGGCCACTGCCCTCTTCTTGCCTGTCTAACAAATTCCACACGCTGGGCAGTTTTTCCTTATTTATTGCTCTTTCCCAATAAGAGGGTACAAAGCAGACATGGGGAACTTTTCTCCTGTTGAGGGTCACGGAGCAGGCGGGGAGAGGAGAGGGCTGATTAATGGCAAGAGCAATCCACAAGCGTTACAGAAGAGGGGTGGCACTGATGAAGCCAAGCCTGCTCTGGATGCTATGAGGACAGCGGTGACCTCGACAAAGTCAGCCATCGAGCAACTGACATTCTTACTACAGGAAGGCAATACAGACACATCACCAGCGAGATCACTGTGGAGTCCAAAGGATGCCCTGACGCACTAAGAGGGTGCTTGGATAGACCACGGCCAGAGGGGCTGCTTTCACCAGGATGGCCCAGGAGGCCTTTCCGAGGAGCTAACATTTGATCTGAGCCACAAGTGATAAGGCAGCCAGCGGCATGAAGGCCCGAGGGAAGAGCACTCAGCTAGGACCAGCCCATGCCAGGACCCGGGAGAGGAATCGGTGAGGCACCTTGAGGGCCGGAACCCACTCAGGAGCCCATGCAGAACTATGACTGTCCTGGAAGTTTAAAGCTGCTGAATAGCCGTGACTCACAGGGTTCTCTGGCTGCTGGTTATTCACATTTGGATGGAGGCCCTCTTTCCAGGCAGGAGAGCCCTGCAGGGCACCAACAGTCATGCTTATTTACCTGTGCCCAGGTGAGCAGGGCTGACAGGCAGTGAAGAGTGAGTCTTGCATTCTGGTTACCAGTCACTCGTCCCCCACTTACCCACCCTCACGCCCCCTTCTACCTCCTAGGCTACACAGCATTCTATACGATGAGACCTCTTAGAGCAGAGTCTGCAAACTCTGCCCACAATCGCTATTTGACTCTCAGTCCTCTTCCTTTTAAAAAAAAAAAAAGAATCTGACTTAGTCGCCAACCTAGAAAAAGAGCCCAAAGATTTTTATATAAAGTTTGGCTTTCCAGCTTTTCTTTAAAAGCCAAATCTGAGGGCACTTGCCCTGCATTCCCATGGGCAATATGTGGCTAGGAAAGTGGGATAGCTGTCTCCTTCAGGCAGGGTCAGCTTGCTGTCTGTCTGTATCCACACATACCAGCAGGCTTCTGAGAATTCCAGCTCATCCTCTAAAGCCCTCCCTGACATATTTAGGAATGTGAGGCAGAGGCTCCTCTGGCCATCTTCAGGGCTCCGTTTCTCAAGGCAGGTGCTGAGAGGCCGGGGGCCTGGTGGGAACCATGCACCGGGGCAGCCCTCGTCTAGGGGCCATTGCTCCCCTGCTAGGCTGTGAAAGTGTTTAATGAGCTTTGCTCCAGACCGCTACTCTTCCTGCATCCACTTTAAATTATGGATTTAATCTGTATACATTCCCTGGAGCTGTGGGAAATGTAGTGTATGGTTTTATAAATTGACTAAATAAAAAATGGGTACTTATTCTGAATCCCCTAATATAGCTGCCAGTTACATATCCGAAGTGCTTCTTCCAGCTGCAAAGGCTCCTCAGCTCTCAGTCTCTATAGCAGAAGGGGAGACAAGCATGGGCCCTCTACAGGAAGTGGCTTAGACTCTCTGGAAAGAAGGCAGCAAATAAACCTCTCCATGTCTATCCCAATTTCACCTAAGTGCTGCCCCCCTTACACCCCCTCAAGATTTGCACCAGCTCACCCACAGCGCTGAACGTACACTAACTTCTAGATTTGTTCAGTGTCCTGCAACGTCCTGTCCGTCCAGCACTTGCCAATGGCACCTGCAACTCCTGGCTGAAGGGAGCTAGAAATGAGGCCAGTGATGGAGAGGCTTGAGGACACCTCGCCTGGTTTCCTCGACCTCCGAGGGGGACGACCCTGTCCCTGCTGAGTTCTCCAGGGACTGAACCTAGTTAGCCATGCAGTGACTTGCTCATTAACACACCTGCTCTGGCTTCCCTTCCTCTGTCCCCTCCACTGATCCCCAAGACCACCTCCCCAGAAATCCCCTGCACAGGAGTCCAGGCCCCGAGTCCACTTCTGGGAGACCTCTGACAATGCCTATACATTCGGTTCTGATGCTGCCCCTTTCCATCTAGTAGCTTTGGGCTAGTCATTTAACCTCGCTGAGACTCAATCTCCTCATCTGTAAAATGAGAGAGTAATAATACCGAGGTGACTAAACTCCTGTGAGGACAACGTAACAAAAGGCTTTAGAAGTAATACCAGCAGAAGAGGAGGAGCACTTAGGAACTATCAAACATGTTACCCAGGTCCTTTATCCAGTCAACATCTACAGAGATTTCAGGCGTCAAGACTGGGGGGGATTCAAGGGCAAATGAGGTCTCTGCCCTCAGGGAGAGCTCCCTTCTATGAACTCGAGGGACGATACACAACACACACCACACAGCCAGAGCCACCCTAGCTTCGCCAGCCAATCACAGAGGGGCTCCCGCTGCTCCAGGGTCTGCTCCTCGGATGACCTTGCACCTGGCCGGGGCTGTGCTGAACTGCTGACCCCCTGCCCCCACCCCCGCGCTGGGACACTTTGCTGAGCCGTGAGAGACGGGCCCCACTTTGCCAGGCCAATGGTCAGCCTTCCACTTGAGATCCTTGTCCTCACGGCCTCCTCCAGAATGCCTCCTGTTCCAACATTAACAGTGTGCGGCCCTTTCTACACCCAGCATGTCAACTGCTAAAGTCCCCAGTAACCTCCTGGGAGGGGGAGGCTCCCCAGTTAAAATATGAGCTGCCTCATGTGGCTTTATTGATTCAGTAAAATAAATCTCTGCAGGAGCTAATATTGACTTTGGCTATGAAAATGGAAGTGAACAACCAACTGCATATTGATTGGGGAAGGAACAGGGACAAGCTTCTGGGTGGGAAAAAAATGCAATTCTGCCTCACAGGTGGCAGCATGGGGTGTCAGGAAGAATCGGGAGTCAGGAGACCCACTTCTGGCTGTCAGTGACACACAGGGTGTCCCTGGGCAAGAGATACAGCTCCTCCTTTCTGGGCCTTCATCCCTCAGGAGGAGGAGAGGGCTGGACAGGCCAGCAGTCCCTAAACACCAGCCTGTGGTCAGCACAAATTCCTGGAGCCATCCCCCAAGGCTCTGATCTGATAGTTCTAGGATGGCACCCAGCCATCACGGCACCAGCACCCCGGCTGAAAACAGGATGCTTCCTGCTGCTACTGAGAGCCGTCTCCAGGAATGCTGGCCTGCCAACTGCCGGGGACAGAGAGTTAAGTGTATTCCTGAAAATGAGTGAGGGTGATGCTTGGCTTGGAAGGAGAGACAAGGAATAACTCTAGAAAAAGGTCAGCAACGTTACTGGCCCGAGTTAAGATAATTAAGCAAAGGCATATCAGTATCTCAGAGAAGGAGGGGGTCACCATGGAAACGAGACCCCTGTGCATCAGCAGGGGGGATGGAGAAGAGAAGGAACAGCCCTCAGCTGCCAATGGCGGGCACAGACAACCTAGTCTCATGAGGACTGGTGTGATCCCCTCACGGGCCCTGGAGACCTGAGCAGCCAAGGGGCGGGGAGCTCCCACTCCGGTCAACCTCCTGTGTGCCCAGGGCACCAAGTGTTCTGGGTAAAGAATGATGGGAGCTTTGTTGGAGAGACTGCCAGTCCAGCTCTGGTCCTGGGGAGTAAAGGCCTCCCCGAACCAACCCACGCCCAGCCCTGCAGGGACGAGCAGCCTGGGCTGTGCTGGAGCGGCCAGACTGGGAGCAGCCACCCTGCTCAGGTCGAGGGTGGCAGAAGTGGGTGGAGGGGTGAGGGAGACAGAAGACAGGAAGCAGCTCCCTGCCATGCCCCTCTCAATGCAAGCCAAGTGAAGTTTCTGTCCTTATATTCCCTCTTGATGGTAAAGGGTGTCTCAAGGGCACAGGCAGGGCTCGCAGGTGACCATGGGACTTCCTGATTCAGGGAAGGTGTCTGGAGTCTAAGTCCTCCCACATGTGCCTGGCTTCCTCTGACTCACTGTTTCTATACAGCTCTCACTACCCCATCACTGCCACCGTGGGGCCAATGCAAGGCGATCTCAGCATCTGTATCCCACCTGCCCCAGCTGTGCCTGACAATTCCACCTGGAAAAATAAGGCAGAGATGTATCGGACTTTGGATTTGGGTGTGTGTGAGTGTGTTTGGGGGCATTTCATGGGACAGGTTCCTATGATGGAGTCCCAGACTGGGAAGAGTCTATGAGACCATCTAAACCAGCGCTGTGACTTTAGAAAAAGGAAACATTGAGACCTGGAGAGTCTAACAGCTCACGCAGCTTAGCAGCAGCCCAGATGCACCAGCCTGAGTTCTGGGGTCTTCCCGCTGCCATATGCCCCTGCAGCCTCGGAGTCTGCCTGGTCTGCTGGAGCTGCCGGGGGCACTGCCTGGGCCCCTCCCTGTGCTCTAAGCCGATCTGCAGCTCTAGTTTGTTAATTTTCTGCTTCATCAGTCCGCAGCTGCAGGAGCCTTTCACTTAGGCGGGATGAGGCTCCGTTCCCATGGCCTTGCTCTCCTCCACCTTGGCCGCCTCCAGTTGACTTTTGTGGGATATTTTTATTTGTACTTTTAATTATACAAGTAGTGCATGACTACAAATCCTACTGTAAAAAGATGTGAGCATTAAAAAAGAATGAACAAATGACCCTTTTACCACCCCCTCCCTTCAAGGAAGGGCTGTAACAGTTCAGTGTATCCCTTTCAGTCGATTTTGCAGCATAAATGCAGCCAGCTCTATCCTGCCTTCTAAAAAGGATGTCTAAAAAGGATGAGACATCCCTATGTCTCAGCAGAAGCTGCTTGGGGAGGGCGACCTGAACAGAAGGGAGGAAGGTGTGGGCACTGGTAGTAATGGGAAGCTGGAGGTGGGACAAGAGATGAAGAGGAAGGGTGTCCTTACCTTTCGGTCATCTTTGAAGGCATCAGCAGTGGCAGTAAAGTGTGGAATGGCCTTCTTACAGTGCGGGCACCCTGTGTGAGAGGGAAGGAGAGAGCCTTGCACATGGAACCTCCAGAGAGGCCTTTCCCGGAGTTTCTCTCCTCCCAGCAGACTTCAGGGTTCATCTGACTCCCACCCACTGCACACCCACCGTCAGGGTTCAGGTATCAGCCCCACCACTCGAACTCTCCATTGTGCGTCTGCTGTCCGCACGAGGGCTCTGCAGGAGGCCTGTGCCAGAGTGAGGTTCACTCTTGCCTGGGACCTCCCACCCCACACCCACCCCCAAGGCTGGGGGTGGGGGACACAGACACTGTGGTCTTGCTCTGCAAGCTCCTTGCACGGAGGGCTGCCCTCAGGGTTCAGAAGAGCCTGATCCAGGGTGCAGCGGGAGCTTCGGGCTTCGAAGAGGAGGACATGTGCTCTGGCCTCTCGGAGCCTGTTATGAAGCTCCTTCTTGTGCCCCAGTGACAATGGCAGAGCTCGCCACTTCACGACTGAAAAGGCGCACGTGGGACAGTGGAAGGTGGGAGCAAGCACTCTGCCCGACTCGGGCAGCTCATGCACTGCTGTCGATTCCCACATTCCCCCCAGCCCTCACCCCTGGACCAAGGACCCCTGGTTGTCATGCTGTCCTTCCACTCCTGCCCTAGAGTCCGCCTGAACTCTGGTTCCACGAACGGGAGCGTTGAGGTCAGGCTAAGAGGAGGACAAGCTGCCAGAGTCCCTGCCGCTTCTTAGGGCCTGGGTTCCCGACCCAGGGATGAGGACCATAGCTCCAGAAGCCCTGAATGGGACAGTGGCATGTGTGCTGCCCCAAGCCCCTCCGGTTCCAGCAACAGGTCCCCGGCATGGGGCCCACCTGCGTACGGCCTCTTTCTCCTGTCTCGGCAAGCCCAGGACACCATCCTCCAGGAAGGAAGCCCAAGAAACTGCAGGCTGCTCTGTCCCAAACCTGCTTTCCTGGCCTTCCCCTCAGCTTTGGTCCATCAAAACCCAAACCCACCTCTCCCTACCACTCTCCAGACATTGAACCCAACTGCCAAGAGAACAGAACTGTTTTGAGGGAAGGAGTTCCCTGACTGTGGTAATTAATTCTGATCAAAACACAGGTGGGAGAGGCCAGATGCACCCTGGGGAGCCTGGGCTCCAGCCAACTTCTTGACCAACAGTTGGACCAGGCCTTCGGGCCCTCCAACAGCCTTGGGGAAGCCAAGGCAGAGAACAGATACAGCCTGGCTCATCTGCTCTCTCTCTTTTTAAAATAAGGTAATAATGACTGGCATTTCAAAGGGTTTTGTGAAACCAAATTAAGGCAGAGCTACAACTTTAATCTGAATTTAGCACATGAGCTGGTTTCTGAGATGGGCAGGACCACCCATATGGCCTGGCTAGTGGAGTGGCCAGCTGGCCCCAGAGCAGCATGGACGGTGGTGATGGGAGGATTTTCCCAACGTCCATCACAGGAGTAGAGAAGAGAGCTGGGCTGGTCACAGTTACACCAGAACTGAGACAAAGTACTGAGCACAGCCTAACTCATGGCAGATGCCAATGGCAATTATAAGAACACGGTACTAATTTTTCCCAATAGAGGGAAGAATGGCTCAAATTCATGCAAATATCAATACTACAAAGGAATGATGGTATAGAGCTTTCAAAACATTTAAAGAGCAAAATATACTGGTCGAGAGTTCATCAAAGTATGCCCTGCAGTACCTAGAGGTCCCCTGTGAGTGGCATGTGAATGCCCACTAAGACATCAGGCTGGCAGGAAATAAGCTACTCCCTTCCCCCAAATCTGGAATCACTACTAATTTCTCCTTTTTAACTTCTCTGCTTACTGAAAGTATAAAGGTCACTGTCAGTTTAGTGCAAATTCCTGCTACCATCAATTTAAAGCACCCAGATCTCAGATTAATGGCCTTCTGCTACATCTCATTTTCTCATTACCCAAAAGAAAGAGCATGGCAGATGAATAACTACAGGGGAGGCTGTTTTAGAAAGGGCATGAAGATGTTCCCCAGACATGTCAGGTGGGCCAGAAGAGGCATGATTTTTTAATATGGGCTCTTTAAAAAGGCACCACCTCTGTGTCGCAGGAAACTAAAGCAGCCTCCCAGAGTTGGGAGAGAGGAACAAAGACCAAGGACAGGGCAGAAAATTCCAATTCCAACTCAGCCAAGCTGGCCTAAGAGAGGCAGTCATCATGACCAGACCATTCAGAGCAAACAGAGGGGCTTGGAACAGGAGAGAACAACAAAACAGCAGAAGAGATGTGTAGAAACTATGGGGGGAGGATGTGGGGGGAGGTGGGATACAGGAGGACAGGGCAAATGGGTGCTTGCTTTTTACTTTCCACCTACCTTTATCAGGTATGTGACCTTCCTGCAGTATTTAGATTCTTTATATACAAATTAAGTATATGTTACAGTCCATGGGGTAGCAAAGACTACATGACTGAGTGACTAACCCTTTTACTTCACTTCACTATACACTATCTATAGGATAAATAAGAATATATTATTTTATTGTTATTTTATTGCCAAGAAAAAGAAATGCAAAAAGGCAAAATGGTTGTCTGAGGAGGCCTTACAAATAGCTGAGAAAAGAAAAGAAGCTAAAGGCAAAGGAGAAAAGGAAAGATATACCCATTTGAATGCAGAGTTCCAAAGAATAGCAAGGAGAGATAAGAAAGCCTTCCTCAGTGATCAGTGCAAAGAAATAGAGGAAAACAATAGAATGGGAAACACTAGAGATCTCTTCAAGAAAATTAGAGATACAAAGGGAACATTTCATGCAAAGATGGGCACAATAAAGGGCAGAAATGGTATAGACCTAATAGAAACAGAAGATATTAAGAAGAGGTGGCAAGAAGACACAGAAGACATATACAAAAAAGATCTTCATGACTCAGATAACCATGACGATGTGATCACTCACCTAGAACCACACATCCTGGAATGCAGGCCTTAGGAAGCATCACTACGAGCAAAGCTAGTGGAGGTGATGGAATTCCAGCTGAGCTATTTCAAATCCTAAAAGATGATGCTGTTAAAGTGCTGTACTCAATATGCCAACAAATCTGGCAAACTCAGCAGTGGTCACAGGATCAGAAAAGGTCAGTTTTCATTCCAATCCCAAAGAAAGGCAAAGACAAAGAATGTTCAAACTACTGCACAATTGCACTCATCTCACACACTAGCAAAGTAATACTCAAAATTCTCCAACCCAGGATTCAACAGTACGTGAACTGTGAACTTCCAGATGTTCAAGCTGGATTTAGAAAAGGCAGAGGAACCAGAGATCAAATTGCAAACATCTGCTGGATCATCAAAAAAGCAAGAGAGTTCCAGAAAAACACCTACTTCTGCTTTATTGACTATGCCAAAGCCTTTGACTGTGTGGATCACAACAAACTGTGGAAAATTCTTCAAGAGATGGGAATACCAGACCACCTGACCTACCTCCTGAGAAATCTGTATGCAGATCAAGAAGCAACAGTTAGAACCGGACATGGAATAACAGACTGGTTCCAAATCAGGAAAGAAGTATGTCAAGGCTGTATATTGTCACCCTGCTTATTTAACTTATATGCAGAGTACATTATGAGAAATGCCAGGCTGGAGGAAGCACAAGCTGGAATCAAGACTGCTGGGAGAAATATCAATAACCACAGATATGCGGATGATACTACCTTTATGGCAGAAAGCAAAGAAGAACTAGAGAGCTTCTTGATGAAAGTGAAAAAGGAGAGTGAAAAAGCTGCTTAAAACTCAACATTCAAAAAATGAAGATCATGGCATCTGGTCCCATCACTTCATGGGAAATAGTGGAAACAGTGACAGACTTTTATTTTCTTGGGCTCCAAAATCACTGCAGATGGTGACTGTAGCCATGAAATTAAAAGATGCTTGCTTCTTGGAAGAAAAGCTATGACCAACCTAGACAGCATATTAAAAAGCAGGGACATTACTTTGCCAACAAAGGTCCGTCTAGTCAAGGCTATGGTTTTTCCAGTGATCATGGATGTGAGAGTTGGACTATAAAGAAAGCTGAGTGCCGAAGAATTGATGCTTTTGAACTGTGGTGTTGGAGAAGACTCTTGAGAGCCCCTTGGACTGCAAGGAGATCAAACCAGTCCATCCTAAATGAAATCAGTTCTGAATATTCACTGGAAGGACTGATGCTGAAGCTGAAACTCCAATACTTTGGCCACCTGATGCGAAGAACTCACTCCTTGGAAAAGACCCTGATGCTGGGAAAGATTGAAGGGAGGAGGAGAAGGGGACAACAGAGGATGAGATGGTTGGATGGCATCACCAACTTCATGGACATGAGTTTGAGCAAGGTCCGGGAGCTGGTGATGGACAGGAAAGCCTGGCGTGCTATACAGTCCATTTGGTTGCAAAGAGTCGGACACAACTGAGCAACTGAACTGAACTGATTTTATTGCTGAAAACATTGTAAAGATTTTTTTCCATTAGGTAGTCCCCTCCCCTCTGCTCCTGTCCAATGATGAACACACATCTCAGAGCCCGGAGCAGAGCTCAGGGCAGGACATGGCAGCAAGGGAAATGGGAGACTCCAGACACCAAGCCCTCTGCCAGCAGCTGAGTCGCTCAGCAACAGGCCCTGCATGGATCACATTTAGTTATTTCTCATTGGGATGGACTGTGAGACTTTTGAGGTGGGCAGGGACCAGGCCTCTTTCCCAGGTATCCTGGGTCCCAAACATGAAGCACAAAGCTGTTACTTTAAGGAGGTCATTAGCACCCCAGCAGGGTAGGTGTCCCCACTGAGGTCTGGGAGCAGGGGGAGAGAATTTGGGGAAAGTATTCAGTCTGGACTCTCTCAAGTCCACCCCATGGCTGGTCAAAGACTCTCTCTCCAGCCAGGTTCTCACCAGGTGCTGGGAAGTAACTACCCTCTGAATCAGGATTGTGACTAAGACAGGGTATCAGCCCAGGCCGCAGGCAGGGCTCCATCATCACTAACTTGCTGCCAAGCCTCAGGCAAGTCAGGCATCTCCTGGTCTTAGTGCTGTACCCCCAACTCTGCCTGGATGGAAGACAGCTTCTTAAGATCCACACAGTCTTATGGATTTACTCTCAGGACAGAGGAGGACAGGAGGAAGCTCTGCAAGGGACTGAAAGAGCGCAAGGCCCACGTGCAGAAGAAAAGGCACAACCAGAGGAAGCGTCAGCCACAGGAGGGCGGGGTTGGAGGCTAGGCCAGGAGGCGACCTGCCTGGACAGTGAGAGCTGAGCAGACCTTCTTCACTGGAGAGGAAGGGACAGGAGGCTAGGACTAGACTGAGCTGCCTGCTTCTCTGTAGAGTACAGCTTTGTTATCCCCATTCCATTACACTAAGCTATAACCTGGGGGAGAAAGGGCAGAGCAAAAATTCAAGAGCCTTTCCTTTACGCATCAGTGAACAACTTTAAAATGGGAACACACACAATTTGAGATCACAAACACCTACATCAGCAGACACGTCATTCCCTCAACTTAAGCTTTGATTAAAATGGGGATCCTGGTGGGGAGCTCTTAGCGAATGTGCCTGAACTTTCACCACAGCTTCAACCCCACGGCTTCAGAGCCACTCAGGAAGGTCAGGGAGAGGAGGCTGGGCTGGCGGTGCTCAGGAAGACAGGAACACAGAGGCCTAATGAGGCGGGCTGAATTCCCAGCTAAGAAGTGCCAGGGTTCAAAGGTGAAGTCAATGGCTGGAGGGATGGAGGGAGCCAGATGGGGAGAGTCCAGGGACGTGAGGTGGCTGAGTAATCATTAATACAAGGCAGGCCCCAGGCACAGGCAGAAGCAGAGGGCTTTAGGATTATTGTGAGAACAGAACCCAACCGAGCCGGCCCTGGATTCTGAAGGACCTCAGCCAGGAATGAAACTAGAGCTCTGCTCACAGCGAAAATGGCCCAGGGTTGGCTTGCGGCTGCCCAGGTCCCTAGGGGGATCTCTCACCCCATCCTGCACCCCTCGGCGAGCACCCCAGCGACTTACATGGGGCGTAGAACATGACCAAGGCGTGCTTCTTCCGCTTTAGGGTCTCCCGGAAGTTGTCCCCAACCAGATGCAACACGCTGGTCTGCTGCTCTTCCCAGGCGGGGTCTGGGGGTGGCGGGGACTCGGGGCTAAAGGAATCGGAGTGGAGGGGAGACAGTCACTGGGAGAAGTGCTTCCACCACCCCGCTAACCCCCAACCACTCAAGGGAGCACATAAGAGAAAATCACTTTGCATCCTGCCCAAAACTGAATTCAAATCCTCAGTTTAAACAGAAAGAAAAGTGAAGTGTCTGCAAAGATTCCCTCCAAGGAGCCTCTTAAGAAGCCATTTTGTGAAGGTATAAAGGACCTGAGCCTGTTTTGGGGACAAGGAGCCTCTCCAGTCGTCTCCTCACCCTGGGGAGAACCCCAGCACCTGGGTTCCCTCTTTCCCTCCCTCCTGCCTCTTCTGGTACCCTAAGCACTCCATGATCTTCTGCTCCCGAGCCTTTGTTCTGGTGGAGAGAGCATGGGCTAAAGAGTGAGGTAGGGTCTGCGTTCAAATCCAGATTACCGATCACCTGCGTGACCTTAGGTTAAGTTACCAAACCCTTCTGAGCTTCCACTTTCCTTTCTGTTAAATGAATACAATGATACCTACTTCCTGGGATCCTTAAGAAGAGCAGAGACAGAGCATGTAAAGCACCTAGTCGGTCAAGCAACTATCAGTTGCTAAGAGCCTGTAAGCACTCATAAAAGACAGGCATTCGATAAAGGTTCACAATTTTTCAGGCTACTTCTGTCCACTGGTCCCTCCACTCTGCCTCACAGAAGTATAGATCTCCAGGGTCTTTTAAAGCCCTTGCTGCCCTTGACCCTCTTCCTACAATCATGCTTCTCTCTCCCATCTCTGAGAAGTGGCTCTGGGGAGTGGTCCAGAACCCATGCTGCCACATCCACTCCCTGCCTGCACTCCCTTCTTCTCCTGGTGCCACACAGCTCCTGCTCACCAGACCTCAGGCCTTGTATCCAGCGAGGGCAGCATAGCGCAGTGCCAGCTGCCCCAAATTCATGCTCATCTTTCAGAAGCCCTCCTTCCAGGCACCTGCAGATACCCCACCCACCTTCCCCAAAGCCCATTCTCTTCTTCTGGTTCCATCTCCATGCTCCTGCAATTCTCAAAAGGTTTCATCCATCTGCGTGGCTTCCATAACCCCCTAGGCTGAGGATGATTTGAGCCCTGACCTCTCATCCAAGCCCATTTCTAGGTGTTCTCCCGGTATTTCCACCTGGAGGTCCAACTGTCACCCCAATCCCAATAAGATTTAGAACTGTTCCCCTTCTTCCACACCTCCCGAAACAGTTTTCTTCCCCACTTTCTTCGTTTGGTTAATGGCACCCGTGCTCTTGTGACCAAGACTGGCCTCTCCCAGCCTTCCTGTCTTGCCCCGTTCTTTGCCCTCCAGATCCCCTCATACACCCTGGGTTCCCCAGCTGACACCACCCACCAACCCTCTGCTCTGCTCTGTCCCAGGATCCTGCTTCCCTGGGCTGGTCTGCTGGTGGGCACATCTTAGTTACCTGATTGGGTCACTCGTGCACAAGCCTGGAAGCACCATCAACCTCATCCGACACCATCTGCTCGCCCTCCTGCTGATGGCCTCAGCCCCTCATTATCTCAAAGCATCTGCTGTTAAATGATGCTCTGCCTGGTGGATTCCTTTTAAGTTCCCAAAGAACCACAATTTGTCCCGAGGAAAGGCACTTCACCTCTCTGAACCAAGGAAATAGGGATAGGCCTTGGTAGGATCTGAGTATAAAATGGGGCAAAAGTTATACAAGCATGCTGCCAAGGCTGGGAGGTTCCAGCACTTAGGTGGTGGGACCATTGGTTACTGCACCACATGAGAACTGGCATCAATAACAAACACAGCTTCCTCGAGTATTTCCACACACCATGCACAATAATCCAATTTAATTCTCTGAACAAGTCTATGGGAAAATATTGTCTCCACTTTACAGATGGGAAGCTGGAGCTTAGCAGGGTCAAGTAAACAGCCCAGGGTCATGATCTGAGTGCAGGGTTCTCAGACTCTGAAGCCCATGCTCTTATCCTAGTGCTTTTTCAGGTGGTGACTAGGACAGGAAGGACAGAGACCCTCCATGCTCGCTATCTGTGTCCAGTCCTCTGGGCCAAGGATTGGCAATGATCAATCCTCTGGTTCCCCCAGCCCTCTAACCACAGTGCAAACACCAGGGACCTCACCTGAGCCCTCACCCTGCTCAGTCCTTCCCAGGGAACCAGCCCTGTCAGCAGAGCGAGGCCAGAGAGGTAGGTGTGAAGAGCAACCTGCTTCCTGCACCAGAGGACTGGCAGAGAGAGCATCTCGTTCCTCTTGGAGATGAACCACTGCTCCCTCTGGCCCTAAGACAAGGCCTGGCTACTCTGAGCATCCACCCCTAGTGATCAGCAGGAGACTGGAGGGGCTGAGACCAGGACCTGACCAGTCCACTCACCTCTTGCCAGGAGCCTCTCCTGAACCAAGTGGAAACTTTGCTCCTGTTCCATAAGTTGGTGTTTCTCAAAACCCCATCACTCATTTCTTTCATTCACATTTTCCAAATCAAAGGTTCAGAATCTGCACTTCAATAAGCGCCTCAACACCAGGTAATGTTTACATGCATCCAAGTTTGAGGACCAGTGTTCTGACAAAGTAACTGCCCCTGGATGCTGCTATTCTGCAGAGTTCTCGCGTCACTGGGTGACTCTCAAGTCTTGGTTCTCACACGGGCATGATTATGCCACACACTAGGGGCCTGTGCAAAGGCTGGAGAGTGTCTTCTTTGACTTTACCTTTCCCTCAGGTAAGGGAAAGGTATGGGGCAGAAATGGAGCAGTATTCTAAAATATTCTAGTTATGTGTGGGTGTGTGTCTCGGGGGAGGGGTGAGGACAGGAGAAAGCACTTGTGTGGTGGCCCTTAGTCCCCTCGCAGGAGGGGGAGAGGCTAATAACTGCAGGTTCCAAAGTCCTCGAATGAACAATTGCAAGGCTCCTCATGATGTTTTTTGGACTTGCAGGCTGCCATGGAGTGAACTGCGTGCCCTACCCCAAATTCTTATGCTGAAGTCCTAATCCCAAATACCCTAGACCGGGACTGTATGTGGAGAGAGGGTCTTTAGAGAGGTAAGTTAAAATGAGGTCATTCGGGTAGACCCTCATCTGATCTCACGGGTGTCCTTTAAAGACGAGGAGATTAGGACACAGCCGGGGGAAGACCATGTGAGAACACGGAGATGGCCACAGAGAGGCTCAGGGAAAGCAACACCCCCGTCTTATCTGGTCTCTAGAATTGTAAAAAAAACAAAAAAGGAAAAAAAAAAAAAATAACTCCTGCTATTAAGCCACCCGGCCTGTGGTCCTGGCAGTGGCAGCCCTCACAAACTAATACCCAGGCAGAGGGAGCTCTTCAACCCTTTCTTTTCAACCCGAAACCACCACGGACCACCCCATGGACACTACTGAAGGCCCAGAATTGGGCCCCTGGAGTCCAGCTCTGGATGTGAAGAGCTGGGTTTCCTTTGTCCACTCACAAGGAATGGCATAAAGTGTATATGATGAAACCTGGGGCTAGCACACTGGGGAAGGCTGTCCTAATAAAGAATCACATGGCTTCCTGCAGCTGATGCCACCACACCTAGAAAGGTTACTGTGACCTGCTGGATGAGGACACGGGGTCAGCACACCCGAGGTGCCCTGAGGATTGGGAAGCCCTATCTGTCTTGGCTCCCAGGCCCTGAGGCAAGGTCAGCGGCTCCTAAGTGTACTTCATCTCCTCAAGGCCCTGTCCAGCGGCCGACAGCCAGGGACCAGCACGTGCTATCGAGACCATCAGACTCACTTTCGCATCCACTCGATGAAGCTCTTCTTTGTTCTGAGCGCAGGCACTGCGTACTTCTCCCCATTCTTAAAATATTTGAGTGTAGGAAACTCAGCGATGTGGAATCGTTCTGCCAGGGCCTTGTTGACGGTGGCATCGACAGCTGCAAGGACACCAGAGCTCTGGGACGGGGGAGAGGCCAACCATGCATGACACCCTCAGACGCGGTGCTGGCAGAAGAGGAGCCCAGACGCCGGCCCCAGCCCACCCTGGGCCTGTCAGAACCTCATGGGGCAGGAACTCCATACATCCCAGGAACAACTGGACACTGGTATGTCCACCAATCTCATTTGGGGCCTGAGATGAAGCCTTTTTATCGCCCCCATC
Source organism: Bubalus bubalis (assembly GCF_019923935.1). Taxonomy (NCBI): domain Eukaryota; kingdom Metazoa; phylum Chordata; class Mammalia; order Artiodactyla; family Bovidae; genus Bubalus; species Bubalus bubalis. The sequence goes on along the minus strand of NC_059157.1, from coordinate 112,862,342 downwards.
AACCAGGTAGAGTAGACTGCAGCAGTTCCCGATAGGCAAGGTCCCACAGAAAAAGAACCATGGGGCTTCATCCCAGAACCCATGACCTTGGCAGAGGTCACCTGGATGGGTACCTCCAGGTACATTCCTCTGAACCAGACCCCATAGTCTCTGAGCACTGCTCCACCCCTGGTAGGAGCCCCACCTGCTTGACTAAGACACATCTACTCAAGGACAGAGAAGGCCTGCAGGGCTCCATGGAGCTGGGGAGCTGCTACAGAGCTTGCAGGGGAAAGTTGTCCTAATGGTTCATATTACTGAATGATACGAATTTAGTAGAGAGCAATGGGGGAGGTTAAAGAAAGCAAGCTTACATCTCCTTCTCCGTGGAGGACTTCTGCTGCACTCTCAAACTCTGGCTTCATTTTCTTACAGTGTCCACACCCTGTGGGAAGAAATCAAGAGAAACCATCCCCATGGCATGGAGGCTCCAAGGATGTCTCCTGCCTCCGGAAAATGGCTGGGTCCTAGTACTAGATATCAGGGGTACCCAGGAGAAAAGAATAACAGTACCAGCTCAGAGAAAAGAAAGCTTTCACCTGATCCACTGGAGGTGGGAGGGGCACAAGAGGCAAAAATGAATCAACTACATCAACAATACTGGTGATATGTATATAGGTCCCACGGGCCAGGCCCTGCTCTAGGTGACTATCTGTATGACAGCCCTACAAGGTCTGAACTATGTTATCTCCATTTTACAGATGAGAAAACTGAGGCACTGAGAGGGTGGATGACTGCCCAAGGTTCATACACAGCCACAGGTCACAGAGCTGGGCTGAAAACCCAAGCAATCTAGCTGGAGGCCACGGCCACCAGCAGCGTGTGCTTCCTAGCACCATGCAGGCAGAAGTGAACTGAGCCTTGAACTGAGAATAAGAATTCACAAAAGCAAGAGAATGGGGGAAATATCAAGTTCTGACTGTCCCCACAAGGGAGGTGGTATGATCTGACAAGCACTTGTCATTTCCAAACAAATGGCATTTTCTTGGGATAGACTGCTTTGCTTTGCCCTCTTCTCCTTACAACCACTTGAATGCAATAATGTTACAAATAATAATATTTGATACATTAAAAAGGAAGTACCACCTACTTTCTGTAGGTGATAACAGGACACTTTTAAATTGCTTTCATTTTAGCAGAAAGAGAATTTTCTAGCATCTCGGCAAAAGGGGCTATGAAGCCAGTAGGACCAGACTGGTTCAGGCTGGAGACCGCTCTCAAGGGAAAGCTGGCTGGGGTGGGCACACACAGACAAGGCTAATTGGATACAGGGACGTGACCTGGCCTTCTTGCGGTGTGTGCTGCTGCTGGGGAGCTTAGAGTACCATATTCTACTACTGATTATTGGGAAAAAGAAAGACAAGAAAGGAAGATACGTGGAGACCAAGCAACATGCTATTACTAAAAAATCAACAGGTCAATAAAGAATTAAAGAGGCTATCAGAAAATACCGAGACATGGAAACATAACTTTCCAAAATCGATGGGATGCAGAAAAGCAGTTCTAAGACGTAAGTTTATAATGATAAAGGGGAACTTCAAGAAACATCTCAAATAAACAACCTAATCTATCATCTAAAGGAATTAGAAAAAGAACAAGCAAACTTAAAGGTCAGTTGAATGAAGGAAATAACAAAGATCAGAGAGGAAATAAATAAGACAAAGACCAAGAAAACAATACAAAAGATCAATGAAACCAAGAGTTGGCTTTTTTAAAAAGATAAACAAAATTAATAAACCTTAGCCAGGCTCACTAAGGAAAAAAGAGGACTCAAATAAATGAAAGAGGAAAAATAACAACCAATTATAAGAGATATGAAAAAATCTACCATGGTTATACACCAAAACCTAGAAAAAATGAACAAATTTCTAGAAACATAATCTTTGGAGACTGAATCAGGAAGAAATAGGCAATCTGAACACATTGATCACTACTATCAACTTCATTGATCACTAATGAAGTTGAATTCATAATTAAAAAAAAAACTTTCAGCAAACAAAAGTCTAGGACCAGATAGCTCCACAGGGTAATTCTACCAAACATGTAAGGAAGAGCTAATATCTATTCTTCCCAAACTAGCTCCTCAAAATGGAAGAGAATGGAACACTCCCAAATTCTTTCTACAAAGCCACCATTACCCTGACACTGATACCAGGTAAAAGCACTACAAACAAACTACAAACTAACTTTCTGATGAATACAGATGCAATATACTCTCCACAAAATATTAGCAAACCAAATTCAACAATATATATAAAGAATCATACAGTATGATCAAGTGGGATTTATTACAGGGATGAAAAGATGGTTTAATACCTGCAAATAAATCAATATGATATAACATATTAACAAAAAGATCATGTCAATAGATGCAGAAAAAGCATTTGACAAAATTCAATGTACATTCTTGATAAAAACTCTCATCGAAGCTGGCACAGAGGCAACACAGCTCAACAAAATAAACGCCATTCATGACAAACTCACAGCTAACATCACACTCAGCGGTGAAATGCTGAAAGCCTTTCCTCTAAAATCAGGAACAAAACAAAGATGTCTCCTCTCACCACTTTTACTCAACACGGTCCTAGCCATAGCAATCAGACAAGTAAAAGAAATAAAAGGCATTCAAACTGGAAAGGAAATAAAATCATCACTATTTACATATGACATGAAACTACACATAGAAAACCCTAATGTCTCTACCAAAAAACTATTAGAACTAACAAATGAGTTCAGTAAAGTTGTAGGATATAAACGTAATACACAGAAATATGTCGCTGTCTTTATACTAATAACAAACTATCAGAAAGAAAAAGCAAGAAAACAATCCTGTTTAAAAACTGTATTGAAAAGAACAAAATATCTAGGAATAAACTTAAGGAGATGAAAGACCTATATTCTGAAACTATAAAACAATGATGACAAATTGAAGATGATACACAGAGATGGAAAGATGACCTGTGTTTGTGGATTAGAAGAATTAATTAATTAATTATTAAAATGTCCATACTAGCAAAGCAATCTACAGGTTTAATACAATCCCTATCAAAATGCCTATGACATTTTTCCCAGAGTTAGAATAAATAATCCTAAAATTTATATGGAACCACAAGAGACCCTGAATTGCCGAGGTCATCTTGAGAAAAAAGAACAAAGCAGCTGGAGATACCACATTCCCTGACTTCAGACAACACTGCAAAACTGCAGTAATCAAAACACTATGGTAGTGAAACAAAAACTGAGATCAATGGAACAGAATAGAGATCCCAGAAATAAACCCACCTGGGATCAATTAATCTCATCTGTGACAAAGGAGGCAAATTTATACAAAGAAAAAACAACACTCTCGTCAGTAAGTGGTGCAGCGAAAACTGAACAGCTAAATGTTAAAGAATAAAGTTAAAACATTTTATCACACCATATATGAAAAAGAACAGAGTCAAGACCTAAATATAAAACTTGTAGAACACAAGTGGAACACTGACAAATTGTAGTAAAGTTTGTCTGGATTTGTCTCTTAAGGCAAAAGAAACAAAAGCAAAAATAATCAAATGGGACCTAATTAAACATAAAAGCTTTGTGTAGCAAAGTAAACCACTGACAAAATGAAAAGACAACCTACTGAATGGAATAAAATATTTATAAATGATATGACTGATAAGGGGTTAATAAACAAAACATAAACAGCTCATATAACTCAAAATCAAAAAACCAAACAATCTGAGTTAAAAATGGGCAAAAGACTTGAACAGACATTTTCCCAAAGACATTGCTAATCATTCAGTTCAGTTCAGTCTCTCAGTGGTGTCCGATTCTTTGCGACCCCGTGAATTGCAGCACGCCAGGCCTCCCTGTCCATCACCAACTCCCGGAGTTCACTCAGACTCACGTCCATCGAGTCAGTGATGCCATCCAGCCATCTCATCCTCTGTCGTCCCCTTCTCCTCCTGCCCCCAATCCCTCCCAGCATCAGAGTCTTTTCCAATGAGTCAACTCTTCGCATGAGGTGGCCAAAGTACTGGAGTTTCAGCTTTAGCATCAGTCCTTCTAAAGAAATTCCAGGGCTAATCATTAGAGAAATGCAAATCAAAACCACAATGAGATATCACCTCACAGCTTTCAGAATGGCTCTCGTCAAAAAAGTCCTCAAACAACGAAAGTTGGCAAGGAAGTAGAGAAAAGGGAACCTTGGTACACCATTGAGAATATAATGGTGCATTCACTATGGAAAACAGTATGGAGGTTCCTCAAAAAACTAAAAATAGAACCATCAAATGGCCCAGAAAGTCCACTCCTGGGTATATATTTTGAAAGAAAAACCAAAAAACCCCACTAATTTGAAAAGATATATGCACCCCAATGAACATAGCAGCATTATTTACAACTGCCAGGATATGGAGGCAACTTGGCCACCTCATGCAAAGAGCTGAGTCATTGGAAAAGACCCTGATGCTGGGAGGGATTGGCGGCAGGAGGAGAAGGGGACAACAGAGGATGAGATGGCTGGATGGCATCACCGACTCGATGCACATGAGTTTGAGTGAACTCTGGGAGTTGGTGATGGACAGGGAGGCCTGGCGTGCTGCGATTCGTGGAGTCGCAAAGAGTCGGACACGACTGAGCGACTGAACTGAACTGAAGTGTCCATGAACAGATAAATGGATAAAGAAGAGGCAATACATGCGTACAATGGTATATTATCCCACCATAAAAAAAAATAAAATTCTGCCATTTGTAACAATGTGTATAGACATAGAGGGTACTATGCTTAGTGAAGTCAGACAGAGAAAGACAAATACTCTATGTTAATCACTTACATGTGGAATCTAAACAGTAAAAGAAGCAAATGTTTATAACAGAACAGAAACAGACTCACAGATAGCACAAACCAGAGGTTATCAGTGGGGAGAGGAAAGGGAAAAGGGGCAAGATAAGGGTATGAGATGCAAAGTTACAAACTACCATGTATAAAATAAGCAACAAGGATAGAGCACAGGGATGTATAGCTATTGCTTTGTAAAAGCTTTAAACGGAGTACAATCTATAAAAATATTGAATCACTATGTTGCATACCTGAAACTAATATAATACTGTAAATCAACTACACTTTAATTAAAAAAAAAAAAAGAATTGGGACAAAAAAAGAAAGGAAGGAAGACACACACCAGTATTATCAGAGGAGCCCTCTCACACACAAACCCTTCTCCCCAGAAGCCACTGGGCCATGTAAACAGCTTTCCTGACTCCATCTGAGCACTTTGGCTAGGACAAAAGTTCCTCTTTCCTTCAAGGTCATTCCTGCAGAGCTCAGCTCCACGTGGCCCTGAGACACACGTTCGATTTCTGTCTGTTCCAGCTTCCTCAGTCTATGCTCACTTTGTTCCTCCCAGTGACAGGGGCCCCACAGTGTCTACCCTAGCTGCAACCCCCCAAATACAAACACACACACACACACACACACACACACACATATAACAGAAAATACAGGGGCCCCGCAGTGTCTATCCTAACTGCAACCCCCCAAATACAAATACACACACACACATATAACAGAAAATACAGGGGCCCCGCAGTGTCTATCCTAACTGCAACCCCCCAAATACAAATACACACACACACGTAATAGAAAATGCAGGCCAGTGCTGTCAAGCCCTCCTCTGGAGAGAGTGCTTCGGGGAAGCCATGAGATGACTCGATGGACGAAATCCAGTGACGGAATCCAGCCCGGGGAGTGGCCACGATTCTCAGCTGCACTAACATGTTGGTCCTTCTCAAATGAGCCAGAGGAAGAGGACACCTGTGGGTTCATGGTCTGACTAGAGGCCACTTGGGACCCCAGTGAACCATATAGGTATCAAAGTCATCACAATATTAAAATATAAGAACATTATTCTCCAGAGCTGAACATTTAGTATGATCAGAGCCCATGTGCACTTTATAAACAACTGAGCTACAAAAGTATCTTTCGTTTTGTTTTGGTAAATTTTGTTTGGAACTGAAAATGTGATTTCCCCACAGAAACAATCTTCTACACAGATTCTACGTAGAGCCTCAAGAATGACCACAAAAGCCCATTTAACAGGATGTTCCTGAAGCATGTAGAGCACAGCATTATTTCTGTTTAAAGCCCACAGTCCAGCCTGGGACTCCCCCACGGGCCTCTCCCTGCAGGCAGCAGCCGCCCACAACAGCCAAACAGAGAGCATCCTCCTCTGGTCTGGGAGGACTCTGGGCTTTTTTGGCCCACTGACATTCTTGAGAATTTAATGGAAGCTTCTCTCTCACCTCTCCCATATTGATGCATATACGGTCTATATTTATGAATAACTTCAGAGGGCTCTGAATGTCCTGACTGGTTCACAGACCCCTGGTCTTATAAGAGGCCAAGACAGGGAAGCGCTGACTCCGAGGCAGTCACTTTCCCGTAGTGGTCGGGGTAGAAGAACAAGGAGCTGTCTGCACAGGTGTCAGACTGAGGTTCCCTTCCACGTGGATCCCCATGTCTGGAGTAAATCAGATATTCTAAGGAGGATTCTACTGACTTAACATAAAATATACTGACTTAAAAAAATTTTTTTTATCTGACTAAAATAAAAGGAATAAATCACTCTCTGGGGTTTACAGTCAGGGGGGTCTACAACTCTTAGAGAAATCCGCAGGTCTGCCTCCAGGTTGAGAACTCCCGGCACCCTGCCCCGAGGTGACCACCCCCTCCTCGCCACAACCCGCAGCTCCCAGGCTGACTCCCCCTGGGGTGGAGGGGGCTCACCTTGCATGAAGACATTGAGAAAAAGAAGCTCACAGGCTCTCCCCCTGCTGTGGGGTCTGACACCCAAGAGTTCTCTCTGCCTTGTAGTAAGTAGTGAGCAGCCTGAGCAGAGCCACTCAACCCAGAAGAGCAGAAGGAAAAGAGGCCTGGCAAGCCTCAGGAGACCCGGGCTTCCGGCTCTAAGAGGCCTCCACGGCAGGCAGGAGGGGCAGGAAGGGGATGCTCCCCTGACCACCCCCTCCTCCACCAGGATAAGAATGTAATGTCAGGCAAGTGCCAGCAGGGCCCACGTTAAAGGTGGGCAGTGGGACTATGTGAAAGTGAGGGCTGAGAAGACAAAAAAGACAAAGTCACTCACAGAAAACCATTTTTTTCTTTCCAAAACGTACCAGTCAATGAGGCAGGACCCCTGAAGATGAGCGAGTTCACCTTCATACTTTTGACAGACTCAGTCCTTTGATGCTACTGCTCCCTGCGGAAGCAAACGGACTCCACATCGCCGGCCAGCCTCTATCAGCGGCGGGCTGGAGACGGACTCCTGAGATGAAAAACTAGCTCACAGGGAAGAGGAGCTGTGATCGACCCGTGAGGCCTGCCCTAGACATGGGAGGGCTGGCTGGAGGACACGCGGAGGTGACAGATTCTGTGGTGTGCACACACGGCTCTCCTGAACCTCCAGCCCCGTCTGTAGGACTCTACCAAGTAATAAAAGGGCTCACTCTCTCTGCACTGGCTTTCCACACAGTCTCAGCAGCCTCACGAAACGCAGGACAGAGATCACCAGAAATGACAGCTCTGGGAGATGAAGTGATAAACTGGGGGTGGGTTTCCCGCGGCCATGGATAAACAAGATGGGATTACAAAGTAGGATTACAAGGCTTCTGGCTGGAGCACACTGCGACCACACAAGCCAGTCTTTTTCCCGAAGTTCTGTCCACAGCCCCTAGCTCACTCCATCACAGCCTCAGCCCTGATGGACAAGGCCTCTCCAGACAGAGTGTCTACCCCAGCTCTGGCCCAGACTTTGACTCTCCAGTTCACTTCAGCTCCACTAGACCACCTATTTCTCTTCTACTCATAAAGGATGTTTTATTCATATATTCCTATGGTAGTTCATTTTGCAATGCCCTGTGACTGTTAGATTGCTGTGTCCTGATATTTAGGGGGTGACCAGGGCATCTTTTCAAATCATAAGTCTTATCAAATTCCCTTGGTCAAAACTTTCCAATCGCTTCCATCACAAGCAGATTGAAATCCAAACTCCCTTCCACAGCCACAAGCTCCACATAATCAGACCTTCCTGCCTTCAACCTCAACTCAGGGAGTGTCCCTCTGTCCTCTACACTGCAACCTGTGACCTCTTTCTGTTTTCCTATCTCAGCAAGCTCATTTCTACCCTCACAGCTCTTAATGAGCTATTGCCTGGAACACGATCCTCCCCCAGGTCTTTGTATGGCTGACCGCTTCACATCACGCAGGCTTTAGCTCACATTTCACTTCTACAGAGAAATTCCCTGACCACCTAACCCCAGGGAGGCTCAACGCATCACATTCGCTTCGAACAGCCTGTTTATTTTCTCGACTGTTCTCCAAATAGCTGGAGTAATCTGCTTACTTGAACCCTCCAATCCCCCAACTGGGATGAAGCTCTGTACACACTGATCTCACTTAGTCTCACTCCCCACCACATCTCTGGTACTGAGGATGGCATCCCACACACTTTGTGAATGAATGGCTGTGTTGTTCAGGTTTAGAGCAGTGCCTACACGGTTGAACTGAATCATTCATGCCTGGCTGAGGAAGGGATGGTCAGGAGAGCGTCCGCTTTCTTTTGGGGCAAAAACCACACCAGTTACTAGGTTGACTAAACCTCTATTTAGTAAAACCAGTAGCTATGTCATTTACAATGTGCACAGCCTCACCGCATCCCACCCCCACCCCCAAATTTATACACTTCCGTGCTCCTTACTAGGTCTGGAAAACATCTTTGGAAATCTCCAATATATCTGGATGTCGTCCTGAAGTTTCCCATACATTTCCAAGAGTTCTCCTGATAGAGTTACTGGTTTTCACTACCAGCCGCTATTCCCTCTGCTCCCTGAACAAGATACAAAGGCTAAGCAATAAACTTCTGTAAACAGTTGGGTTGAGGAAACCAGCCAGGTCCCTGAGAGAAGAGCTGTCCGGCTGAGCAAAGGTCTCCCTCGCTGGCAGCCGCCTGCCCTGGGGAGCTGAGAGTGTGAGTGGTGACTGCCTGGACCCCAGCCTCCAGGACAGCTATGTGGACAGGACAGTGAGAACTGCAGCCCGCTGCATTTTACTGTCCTGATTGTGATTTGATGGGCCATTAAGTTTTACTGCCAAACTTCCTTGTTGGGTTTTTATCAGCTGTGTAAGTACACTTACACCGATTTTCACGACCTGGCAAAGAGGCTGCCCAGCAGCTCTGCGACCACACTCTTTTCTGGCTGTGGAAATGCTGGCTTCCCGTCAACCTCAGGCCTTCGCATTCCTCTGGATTCCATTAACTTCAGTTACACCTAGGATTTTATTACAGACCAGCAATGGAGACTCTCCTGGCTCTTGTAACCAGAATCTTCCAGGGGACCAGATTATTCTAGAAAGCTCCCTAATACCTGGCACTCGAGAGGAAACTGGATTTTCCTACCCACATTCCTGCTGCCTTGCCTGGACCTTGGCTTGGACAAGTCAGGGAGGTGGGGCTCCTAAAGATGCTAGCAGAAACACTAATGCTTTAACATTTAACACTGTGACAGGCCCCCCCTGGAGACCTCAGGGCTCTTTCGAGGCTTCCAGCTGTACCTGCACCAAAGCTGACTGTAGACACTCAGACACTCTGGGGCAGACACACCCTGATGAATGGCTCATCTTTCTCATTTAAAGAGAAAGCATGGGATTTTTTCCCCCCTTCCTTTACATAGTATAAAATGTAAATAACAAGCTGTAAAATTTTTTCTTCCAGGCTTCTATCCTAAGGAGATAATCTGACACATGGACAAATATTTATACACGAAAATTGCCCTCTGCAGCATGATTTATAAGGGGAAATACAGTAAACAACTCAAACCTCCAACATTATGGGGCTGGTTAGGTAATTTATGGTGCCATTATATAATGGAATATTATGTGACCACAAAAGTATGAACAAATAAGCATTTTTAATAACATTGTCTTGTATTATGTTAAGAAAAATATAAATGAAAAAGCATGGAAAAAAGAACTTAAAATGAAATCCCTTCCTCCCACCTGGCAAAACAAATGAAAAATCCAGATGAATTAAAAAGCAAAATGAGAAAAATAAAAATATCACAAAATAGATTTGTGCTAAATTGCTTCAGTCTTGTCCGAATCTGACACTATGGATTGTAGCCCGCCAGGCTCCTCTGTCCATGGGATTCTCCAGGGAATACTGGAGTGGGTTGCTATGCCCTCCTCCAAGGGATCTTCCCAACCTAGGGATGGAACCTGCATCTTTTGTCTCCTGCACTGGCAGCTGGATTCTTTACCATTAGCACCACCCAGAAGTCCTAGGACACTATTTTTACATCCCAGGGATGGATATCCCAGAGGTCAAGAGGGAAAAGGCAGGTTCTCAGAGGGCTTGGTCCTTGCAGGCTGTGGCCCCTGGGACCTGGGTTTTTCCCTGGCCCTATCTTTTTGGATATATGACCTCTGGCAAGCTTCTCAACCTTTTGGTGCCTCCCTTTCCTAAGCTGTAAAATGGAGATAATCATGATACCCACTTCACAGGACCTGTTGTGAAGATTAAATGAGTCCATATATGGAAAGTGCTTAGAACAATGCTTGATCCACACCAAGTGCTCAATAAACATTCTAGCTTGTATGTGACTATAAAAATGTAATGCTGTGGTACAATGAAAAGGCAGCATAGACCAAAAGTAAGCAACAGACCAACAGGGAACATCTGGAACACAGAAAATAGATAAATTAATAACCCTAAGTATGGAGCTCTAGGTCAAGAAGAAAAAGACAACCCATAGAACAATGGGCAAAGGGAATGAACAGTTGGCTCACAGAAGAAGTGCGAAAGGCTGATTACCACATGAAGGGATGCTCACTTCCCTGGAGGCCTGGGAGCTGTGGACAAGTTGTCCCACTGCCCCATCTAGCAGGAATATAAACAGCTGATAGTATTCAGGGCTGGCGAGGAGGCAGGCTCTGTCACGCACTGCTCACTG